>NC_133171.1:20174833-21435521 GCF_040802235.1 Manis javanica
CCATGATCTGAAAGTCAACGTTATTTTCCAACTTATTGGAAACTCCAGTCCTTCACAGTTTCTTATTTATTCCTGTTTGTAAGGATTTCATATTTTATGTCAGAAATTAATGGACCGTGCTTGGGGTGTTAGGTATAAGTAGTATGCTCATTTTATTATCGTCCTGAAATCTAAACAGGGTTCTATTCTGATCATCCATTTCTTCAAGAGTTTCACTGTTCAGAGGGGCCTGGGCCTTTAAAACCTATATCATAGAATTGAGAATGTTATGCATAGTAACGCATGTGCAGGTCTGAGTGTAATGCCTTGTCATAAGAAATTAAAGGATGTTGACTTATCTCTTTCCTTCAATGTAATTTATAATTTTTAATATTGTTAACTTCATATAAATTATGTTGTATCTGGGTGTTATTTTTAATTTTTCCTGAATTCTGAATAATGACAGGAATTTTATAGAAAGAGACTCACCAAAAATATAGAAGACCATAGGCCAGCCTAGAGATTGGCAGATGAACCCAGTCGCAAGCAGGGCAGTGAAGGAGCCCAGTGGGAACCCTAATCGGGAGGCACAAAAACACAGCCCTAGTGAACGCAGGCATCTGAAAATAGCGGTCATGTTGCCTGATGGCAGCGATGAACGGTTTCCAGTGAAATAAATCCCTATGCCGTAACACTGAGCGGGGAAAAAGAATAAAATATTTGCCTTTCTCTCTCTCTCTCTCTCCTTTTTTTTTTTTTTTTTTGTTATTTGAGAGAAGGAAGCCTCTTCTCCATTCTAGGTAGTTTCTGTATCTTTAAAATGAGGATGCTGGTTGACGGTTTTCCAAAGTCCTTGACAGTTCGAAATACACACATTTCTTATGGTTCTAGGGAAGAACATGATGCAATGAGATGCCAATGGTATTCAACTCTTCTAGGCTCTAGGTCATTACCTGATAGACTTACAGAGGTAAGTCGGCCTCGTTCCAAAGGTGGAGACCACTTGATCCATATTGCATGCTGAGCGGCGGACACCGTCCCCTGAAATGAAAAGGATTAGGACATTTGATCTCTGACACTTCCTGTGAATTGAAGCCCTGCTCGGTTTTTGCATTTCTTAATACCTGGGCTGCCCCCTGGACTACTCGGCATGTGATGACAAAAGTGACTCCAGTTTCAGCTGCCAGTGGGATGAACAGGCAAAGCAGAGAGCTGAGGAATAATGCAGAGCCCACCATTTTCTTTATGGAGTATATTCTAGATAAGTATCCAACAGGAACTTGGGTGAAAAGTACACCATAGAAGATGGAACTGAAGATGAGCCCCTGGATCTCAGGGCTCCAATCATACACAGGGTTCTGAAAGAAAAGAGCAGACACGTTCAGCCACTCGGCATGCCGGTGATTTACCGTGACGTTCGGGGATGCGGGGCAACTGGTCCTCTGGCTCGCCCCGTGTGAAGCAGCGCCCTCTGCCTGATATGCTCTGTCTGGGACCTTTTATTCCTTTAAAACATCATTTTCTGTGTATAATAACCTTTAATCATTGTATCCTCAACTGTCATGCGAAGTCCTTACAGTTAAGGGCAACATATGTAGCCCAGTACCTGTCACAGCCTAGACGTTCAGTACTTGTTTCTCGAGTGTTGCCAAGTACATATAAACTGAGCACCGCATAGGACTACGGCTCCTGTGCTCCCTCTTTTCTTCTGACTCCTCCGTTAAGTGAGCCTCATTCACAAAACATTTCCCCACATACACGCTGCTCCCAGAGAGGAAAATAGCAACGGAGAGATCAAACCAGCAAGAGAAGTTCTTTGACTGAATTGTGGAAATAATTGGTTAGGACAGCGAAGGAAAAAGGCCATTTCTCTTCTTTTGTTCTGATGCGGCATGTTTTCATGTTTTTCAAGGGAGTGGATTCCTCTGTCATTTCCTATGTTAGGGGCATTCTCTAGATTTGTTGGATTGTTAAAGTTTATAGAAGAAATTCTGAATATTGATTTTATAGCTGGGACTGTGGGGAGGAAGTTGCATATGCTTCTGGACCCACTGAACAGGTAGAAACCTTAATGGTAGCAGGTGAGGGCCGGATAAAGCTTCTTTGGAAGCCTCTGAGACAGTTTCCTCCTCTAAACTTTTACATAAGAAGTATCTTATCTAAAAGATACTTCCTTTCTGATCTTTCTTCTTTTTCTTTCCTATACTCTACCCTTTACAATGCCCTTTGTGTTTCTACTCTCTCTGGGTCTCCTCGTTACTTTGTCTTCTTTTCTAAAGCTACTCTCTTGCTCTTTTATAATCCTTTTCTGAATTCTGTCAACTTCCGTTTTCTTCATTCATCTACTGGCTGAGCACAGCCCATCACCGGGCCATCCCTGCTCTGAGTCCTTGGATGTCCTGCGCCGCGGTGTTCCTTCCGCAGCTGTAATTGCTTCACTAATTCTCAGGTTCATTTTGTAATTTTGTAATTTCAGGTTAAAATTTAGATCTACTTTGTGGGACCAATATTCAGAGAGCTTTTATAATTTGGAACAATTAAGTGCTTTATTTCTTCATTTCTTAAATCTATATTTTATATAGCAACAAAGAGAATTCCTTGTCTGTGACTCATATTTGAAAGAGATCAGTTTCCCTAGATTATAGCAGAAGGTTCCAGAGTAGCGTGAATGTGCCAGAAAAATGTTCCAGGCTACACAGCCTAAGCTCCTCTTCTATCGCTACAATGAAGGATCTAAAATACAGCCTCTTTGAGTAGCCATTTCTCTAGAAAATATGTTTCTCAATATTTAAACCAGAGCAATGGAATACTACAAATATTGAAGAGTAAAATTCAAGAAAAAAATTTTGACTAAAACAGATTTTTGAGGTACAATTGATGAAATAAACTGCATATTTAATCTTTGGCTTTAAGCATCTAACCTGATAAATTTTTAATATGTGTACACTTATGAAACCATCACCACAATCAAATGATGAACATATTCTTCACTTCCAAAAGCATCCTTTCACCTTTTGGAACGCCTCCCTTCTGTTCTCCTGTCACTGATGCGCTGCCTATCACATGACTTAGTGTTCATTTTCTAGAAGTTTTACATAAATGGAGTCTTCTTTTTTCTGGCTTATTCTACTCAGGCTAATTATTTAGAGTTTCATTCATGTTGTTGTATATCAATAGTTCATTCCTTTTTAGTGTTAAATTAAATAGTACTTCATTTTATGGATGTACCATAGTTTGTGCATTCATTCACCTATTGACGAACATTTTTGTTATTTCCAGTTTGGGGCCATTAAAAGTAAAATTACTATGAGAGTTTATGTACAAGTCTCTGTATGAACATATGTTTTCATTTTCTTCAGTAAATACCTAACAGTGGAATGGCTGGATCATATTGTAAGTGCATGCTTGACTAAAGTGGTGGTACCATTTTGCATTCTCACTACAGTGTAGATTTCCAGTGCCTCAATATTCTCACCAACAATTATAGTATGTCCAGTCTATAATTTCAGCCATTTAAATTGATGTGGAGTAATAAACCTTTGTGAATTTGCTTGTCCCTAATAACTAATGATGTGGAGCATCTTTACACGTCAATATTTACCATTTGCGTATCTTCCTTGGTGAAGCGTCTGTTCAGAACTTTTTCCTGTTTTAGTACCAGGCATTTTGTTTCATTTTTATTGAGTTCAATAGAATTCCAATGTTAGATACAATTTGCAGACTTTGACCCCTGTCTCTGGTTTGTCTTTTCATTTTCTTAACAATGGCTTTTGAATTTTGATGGATTCCAATTTAACATTAGTTCCTTTGTAGATCATGAAAGTAATTCATATGTGTGAGTCTACTTGTGAACTTTCTATTATATTTCATTGATTATTTTTCCATCTTTATGCTAATATCACTTTCTCTTGATTGGTATAACTTTATGACGAGTCTCAAAGTCAGGTAGGGAGTGTGTTAGTCTTACAACTACTGATTTTTCAACAGTCAAAGACAATCATTGGGGAAAGAGGAGTCTTTTCAACACATGGTGCTAGAACAATAGCATAGCCATATGTAACACGGACTCTTCAACACAACACATACAAAAGTTAAATCAAGATGAATCATAAAACCTGATGTAAAATCATTACCATAATGGTAAACCTGAAATTATAAAATTTCTGGAAGAAAACAGCAGAATTTTTTTTGAACTTGGTCCATGCAAACAGTTCTTAGATGTAAAAACAAAAGCATGATCCACAAAACAAATTTTAATAAAAGTTTTTCATGCAGAAGGAAATGATATAGCTCAGACATAAGGATGTACATAAAAAGAGGAAGAACATCAGAAAAAACAAATGAAGGTATAACTTATTTTATTTTGAATTGATCTAAAAGGAAATTATTTGTTTAAAGCAATAATGTTATCATGTATTGGGTATTTATAGCATATGGATATGTGAAATGAATAATAGTAGGGTCACATGAGATGGGAGAGCAGAATTGGGAATACTCTGTTATAAGGTACCTACACTACATATGGAGCAGTATAGTATTATGTGAAGGTAGATGTAGATTATTTTAAAAATGTATATTGTAAACCCTTGGGCAAATGCGAACACAGGTCTTTTTAAGTATAAATGATACATTAAAATGAGATAAAATTATATCATATAAAATGGTCAGTTTAACCAAAAGAAGGTAAAAAGGGGAATGCAAAAAAGAAAGGAAACAGAGAGCAGATGTAACAAACATTCACCCATTGTGTAGTTGTTTATTTCTCCTTTCAGTTCTAGTAGTTTCTGCCTTCTGTATTTGCTATTTGTTAGGGATATATTTGCCCTGTTGTTGAGGTCATATACGTTCAGGACTATTATGTCTTCTTGTAGAATATCGTTAGGTAATGCCCTCTTTATCTCTGATAATCTTCCTTGCTATATATTCTCCTTTTTAATTTTTTATATAAATTTCTGTCTCAGAGTAATAGAGCTGTTTCAACATTGTTTTGATTAGTGTTTGCATTGTTGCATGTTTGCATTTTTCTTCATCCTTTTACTTTTAATCTATCTGAGTCTTTATATTTAGTGAAGGTTTTTTGTAGATGCTATATTTTGAGATCTTATCAAATATTACAGTTTTTGTCTTTTAACTAGTGTTTGTAGATCATTTACATTTAAAATGATTATTGATATAGTTGGACTAAAATCTATCAACTTTTTACATTTCTTGCTGGTAGGCCTGCTGGCAATGAATTCCTTCAGTTTTTATTTGCCTAAAATAATTTTTATTCTCTTTCACTTTTAAGTAATTTATTTGGATATAAAATTCTAGCTTTACAGGTTTTCTTTTTCTTTGAACACTTTAAATATTTCATTCCTTTTTTCTTGTTTGAAAGGTTTCTGTAAGAAGTCTTCCATAATTCTTATCCTTGTTCCTCTGTAGGTAAGGCGTTTTTTCCTCTGGCTTCATTCAAGAGGTTCTCTTTTTTTCATTTTGGTATTTGTCCTGTTAGGTGTTCTCTGAGCTTCTTGGATTTTTGGTTTGCCACCTGCCATTAATCTGGGAAAGTTCTCGGCCCTTAATTTTTCAAATATTTCTTCTTCTCACTGTCCTTCTTCTCTTTCTGGTATTTCAGCATGCATATGTTACATCTCTTGATATTGTCCACCATTCTGAAATGTTCTGTTAAGTTTTTTTTCCTCCATTCTATTTCATTTCAGCTTGGGAATTTTCAATTGACTTATATTCAAGTTCAGTGATTCTTTCCTCAGCTGTATTGAGACTGCTTATGAGCCCATCAAGACATTCTTTATTTCTGTTACAGTTGACTTGATTTCTAGTATTTATTTTTATTCTTCCTTATAGTTTCCATCTCTCTACCATGATTACCCATCTTGTATTGTGTGTTACCAACTTTTTCCAGTACTGCCTCTAACAGATTAATTATAGTTATTTTAAATTCTTTGTCTGGGGATTCCTGCCTCTGTATTATATCTGAGCCTGGTTCTGATGATTGTGTAGAAAGAAATAAAAGTGCAGTATGTTGGATATAGAGTGTTATTTTTAATGTAGAAAGGGGTGAAGATAAGAAAATGTGTTCATATTGGCCTGTATGATCATAAGGAAACATAGGAAAAATACAGTGAAAAAATATTCTTCCCACTCATTTCCATCTTTTCCTGTACTGTATCTTCTAATAAGTCAACCACGAATGACCCTGCATAGATGAAACTAATGAGACATGTAAATATCTGCATGTTCAAAAACTTAAAAAGAAAATGAATGTGTCTTGACTTCTACTTCTTGTTTAAAATGTTTCCTTTTTTTTCTCTTGCCCAAACTTCTCAATTCTAAAGAGGCCCTAACTTTTGGGTTTTATTCTTCTTTACACAGGGGTCACACAACAAAGCCTTTCACAAATATTGAGGTGTACTTTAATCATGGAAAATATTTACTTGGATTATTATAGCAAGGAAGCTCAAGACTTGAGCTTCTTTTTCTAATTTTTACTGTCATATCAATTATGATAACATTTAATCCTTACATGTACAACTTAGCAAGGTAGGATGTTAAACGTATGACTGTAGATAGTATTTTTGATATACCTTTATGTTATCCAGTAGCTCCTTTGTGGAGGTGTTTGGCAAACCATGTGGATTCGTCCTGTTCACCATGGCTACTATTGTGAGATTTAGACATATCATCTGTGACATTATTATAGTGTTACAGAAGTGCAGCAAGAATGATAATCCATAGCGAAGGGAACAAAAAGTTGGAACTGGGAAAGAAAGGGATTATTGTTAACACATCTGAGGTAAAAACATATTTTAACTTTAGGAAGGACCACTCAGAAATTTGGATCCTAAAATATTTTTTTAAGTTGAAGTGTAGTTGACATACAATATTATATTATGAAGACCTAAATATTAAAATTTTTATTATATTTAATGGTCTTTGAGAAATTATATACAGTAGGAAGATGTGTGACTGATAGGATAATTCTATACATCCCTTAAATATAATCCCAACTAGAATATCCCAGAAAATCAAACAGTCCTTCAAGTACTTTGGTTCTTATCTATTTTGAAGGAACCATATACAAATGCTCTGCGTTACTCTTGGAAGTAAATCCTCTTAAATAATAACAAAGACATTTTTCTCGAGGAAACCACCTTATCTCCAAATTTATATACGTAGTCCAGTTGGGAAACTCATATATGCAGATTGCAAAGAAAAACAGGATTTAAAACAATATACTTTTTGGGTAGTTTCAATCTAGAATAATCAGTGTAGCATTGGTGTCAGACCAAACAAATTCATCAGTAGGAAGAAAGTAGGGAATCCAGAAATAGATTTGGTCTGTTTTCAACAGACCAAGCAGTTTGGCCAAATGCTTTTGAATAAATGTACTATTGCAGTTCAGTGTAGGAGACTAAAGTCTTTCTCAACAAATGGCATTTTCCCAAGATAAGTAAAAGCATATGTCTACCAAAAGACTTATAAAAGACTTACACAAAAATGTTTATAGCTTAACTCAGAATAGCTCCATGTTTGGGGTGGATGAACATGCTGTGGAATGGTAATACAATGGATATTACTCAGAAATAGAGGAAGGAAAACTGATACACTCAATAATCTGGATGAATCTCAATAAAAAAATTTTTGCTCAGCTAAAGAAGCTAGACACCAAAGAGTGCATACTTTAGGAATCTATCTTTATGAATTTCAAAAACAGGCAAAATTAATTGATGTGGCTGGATATTAGAATAAGAATTTCTTCTAGGTAAGAAGGACAGGAAAGGGACATTATGAGACTGTTAAAGTAATGTAATGTTGTCTTGGCAATGGATTTCAGCCCCAGACAAGTTCACTATCGATTCAACGAGACTGAAAAACTGACAGTGGGACATTCTTGGGGTGAAAGGGTTTGTACCCAACTTTATTCCCACAGTGGCAAGTCAGTCACTAGAATCCCATCCACTCAGAGCAAGTCTGCATGCAGCAAGCCAGCCTCTACCTCTGGGCCTCTCTGCCCCCACAGCCATCTCAGTCTCTGTCCTTAGCACTGCCATCACTCCAGTCTCTGCTCTCCTGCAGCCATTCAGCAGCCCAGAACACTGGGCAGAGCTCTTTATATTGAGTCAATAACAAGGTATTGCCCACACGTGTGTAGTGAGCCAGCTGACGAGGGCCAGGTGAGAATCCTGGCCATAGGAGAGCATTTGTCAAACTCATCTAAATGTACATCTAAGATCTGTGATTTTGTTGTATATAATTATATCTCAATAAATATATTGAGAAGCTATGATCACATATCAGATTGCCATAGATCCAGAAGTACATTTATTGGCAAGTCTGAAAGAAAAGTGAAAGCTACCTTGTTACTACAACTCAACAGAGGGCAATTTGGTGTGTCTTTGGTTACACTGTTATCTGTGGTTGGTTTATGTGGATAAACGGGTATATGTGGCCGGGATCCTCACCTGACCCTAAACTACTCGATGATGTAACTGGCCTGCTGCTAGGCTACTGCTTTGACACCCTAGGCAGTGAGCTCCTACTGACTGAGTCACTAGATAAAGAGCTCTGCCCAGTGCTCTGGGCACAGGCAGAGACAGAGGTGGGTTATGAACCTGCAGACCACTGGATGCAGACATGACTCTAGTTCCTGACCTACCCCCACGAGAATAAAGCCAGGTATAAAACCTTTTATCCCAAGAACATTGTATTGTCATTTCTTAGTCTCAGTGAATCCACAGTGAACTTGCCTGGAGTTGAAACTCTCAGGCTAGACATAGAGGTAATACATTCTAGGATTAGATCTCTCTATATATCTTTATATCTGTGGACTTGTGAAACTAAAAAGACAAATTATGTGCTCCCAGTACTCCCACCATACAATGGTGGGACAGGCATGAGATAATTGCTACAGACATTCCAGTTACAAAAGGGGAGAAATGGAGAGTTTAAAAAAATAGTCATTGATCCATAAGGGTTTTGAAGTTCAGCCAGACAAATGTTGGATTTTTCTTGAGACCTGGGGCTCATCTGTGTGGCTCTGGGCTCTCTGCTATTTCCTCTGCATTTTGGTTCTATTCAAGAGTGCATCCTAAACCACACATGTGGTGAGGGTGTGGTCCTCACCTTGTGTTAAAAAGTAAACCACAGGAGAATTCTGAAGTGCTTGGGGCTAGCAGTAAGATACTGCATATCAAACCCATGGACAGTTAGAGAAAAATGTACACTGCTGAATATATTTATCAGAAAAGAAGAAAGAACTAAAAGACTTGGAAAAATAACAAAGGAACAAACCCAAAGAACCTAAGAGTAAGGAGATGTGAGGCAGAAGGGCAGAAATCAGTGATACAGATATATATATACATATATTAAATATATATATATAATTTTATATGCTTAGGTGTTTTATGCATTTATATGTTTTATCCATTCATATAAATTTGAACATAGATGAAATGGATAATATAAAAATATCAAATATAAAATTAATACAAGAAGAAATATAAAAGTTTAATAGATCACTAACCTTTACATAAATTGAAAAAGTATATAATCCTTCGCCCACCCCATTCTCCTGGGATTTTGTTCTCCAGGATATGGACATAATTATAAGTCTATAGCAGTGATTCCTCATGACCCTTTCCTTGCCCTGCTTTGGATAAACAAGGGCCTTAAACATGTTCAGAAAATACATAACTGTTCATGTGCAAGGACGCAGTGACTCAGGAACATTCATCCTACCTCATTTCCATCCATGAATCTATGTCCTTTCTGAGATGGAACCAAAACAGACGCCTCTTTGCAATATTCCTCATCAAGTGGTGAACTGACAAGCGTTTTAGAATCAAAGTGTGAACATCCAGGGTACATGGATTCTTTGCATTTAGGGTTTTTCTAACAGAAAACCATAGCAGGATTGCTTTGTTCACCTCCTTTCCTGAGCCTTTTTAAAACCCCTTATGTATTTTTATGAAAAAATCCTCTCACCTGGAATCTATGGTATCATGTTCAAGAAGAAGAAAGCCTACATGATGGGGTAAGAGAATAATTTCTACCTTTCTTGGGAGGGACCTGGTTATCCATTTGCATAAGGGGTTCCAGTTGCTTCTCTTCTTCTTGAAGGGTTTGGTCTCCACTGCAAGTGCAAAACACTTTGATGTCAGCATAACACAGGGAGAAACTGACCAAACGCCCCCCAGCACTCCTCTCTGACTTAAATCCTGCGTCACAAGGTAACATGCTTCATCACACCAAGACCCATCCAACTCCACCATGCGTTTCCTTTGACATTTCACTTTTATGGTATTTTGGTTGATTAAAAATACATGGAAAACCTGAAGAGCATAGAAAATGAACAAGAAACCCTGCCAACCCATAATTCTGTATGCAATGAAAATATCTCTCAAAAGTGCAAAAATAAAACAGAGATTATCAAACAAACAAAAGCTGAGGGAATTCATTGACAGTACACCTGCCCTGCAAAGAATGTTAGAAGAAGTTATTCAAGCAGGACGAGGTTGCTAAAGGTCAGAAAATTTAATTATAAAAAGAAAGAATTTTAGAAAAGGAATAGAGAGGTAAAATAAGTTTAATTTTTTAATATCTTAATAAAGCTGAAAGATAACTATCTGCTTATTAATGTCGCCCTTCACAGAGAGGCAGATAGTCCGCACGCACCCCTCTGCCGGACGCACGGCCACCGCCCCACGTCTGCCTTTGCTGGCAGAAAGCTCAACAAAGTGGGTGAATTGAAAGAACTGGTCCCATTTCAGACAGCTCTTCCTGACGGGAGCTCAGCACCGACGCACACTGATCACGCACTGGTCTGCGCCTTGAGATTTGACCACATCAGCTTATATGACACCAGATGCTCCAAAGACAGATTCCTAAATGGAATCTGCAAAGTATTTTTAAAAGAGCAGTTTCTCAACTACCATTATCACACACTGGGACATCTTCTGGGGCTGCTGTTTATTTCAAAGTATACACACACCAACACTCCACATTCATACATCACACACACCTAACTTCACACACATACAAACCACACGAATACATCTCAGCACCACACACAACACATACACACAAATCACACATATCAAACACCAAGAAGCCACACACATAAACACATCACGCACTCACAGACACATGAGCATCACACACCACACAACACACCCTTCCCTTGCCTTGTCTATCCACACATCTGTCCACCTCACACTCATTGCTAGAAATACGTTCTTTTTTCTTTCCCTTGTGAAAATAGATATTTTCCCCCAAATTACTAAATAGCTCTGATAAGCTCTTTAACAGAAAAGGCCCCTTTTATCACCCTACATGGAGTTACTTGATTGTTAACCTCCGGAGTAGTGTGGATGAGAAAGACTAACCTGATTCAGGGCAGAAAAATAACTCCTTCTTCCTCAAGGCAGACTTTCCTTTCAACTTTAAAAAATAATAAATCTCTGGATCTACTCTTTTTATTCTTCTAAATCATTCTGCAAAGCCTTTGACCCCATTATGTTAAAATTAAAAGCTTAATTTTTAACTTCCCTTTCGCCTTTGCCTTGAATCTTGAGGAGGGGATGCGAGTCCTAAAATCATCCAGTGAACTGGAAACCTTCTGGCCATCTGCCAGGCGGTTCAGGATCGCAGCAGACAAGCTCTCCACGTCTCCCTGCCTGTAGGGTCAACCTGCTCCATAAGTACTCCCAAGATTTTTTATTGAGGATGGCTCTGGATATACTGACAGAGCGATGTATACGGAACAATACTGATATTGCAACAGTACTGGATATACACAGAACAATACTGTTCTGACAGGAATGCTGTGGCTTTCTAAATGCCCTATTTCTTTCTTTTCTTCCTTCCTTCTTTCGTTCTTGCCTCTTTTCGCTTCCCTCTCCCACCACTGTTCTCCCCTTCCCTTCCCTCTTGCAAAGGTCATATCTGCCTGAGATTGAAGCTGCTCAGAGAGAGATATACTTTATTAAGGCACGTCCTCTGAAAGGTGTGCCTTCCTTAGTGGCTTCACCGGCTATGACTGTAAGTTCTCTTGGTGCAGCCACCTATCTGTAGCTATACCTGGGGTACGTTTACCTTGGAATTCATAGAAGGCAACCTACTGATCAGAGAGGAACATCTAAGCCCTTAATCGGTTACTGAAATCAGTTAGATAATGTCTTCTGTAGTTATACATTTTTTATTTTTATATTTATTGTTTTAAAGTGGCTAATAAATGTTTGGCATATAGTAAGTAGACGCTCTATAAATTGAGCCAGTTATTTTCTCTCTAAAGAAATGTTGAAAACCTTTAACTGTTTGCCCAAGAGGCTTTGATGCCTTGTTATATTCAGCTGAATTATTTCTTTGTCAGAAGTTCAGGTCCTTCTGATTCCCTTCTTGCTGGTCCAGAACGTTTGTACCCCTTGTCCTGTTTGGCACGAAGGCTGGCAGTTTCTGGCACAAGGGCCCTTTTAGTGATTGAAAGGCCCAGGTCAGTTGTTCAATGTCCATGTTTTAAATAAACAACATTCCCATCTATCACCAATGTCCCTCGCTCTAGGTAATGATTACCCGGAAGGGAACCATCTTTCAGTTTGCTGGCCCCAAAGCATTATGCTGCTCTCTGGTACGCCTTGAAATCACTTCTGGATTCTGTTTTTCTTAAGCCTTATTTAACATTTTATTATGGAAATTTTTAAACATATTTAAAAAGTAGAACAGTCTAATAATATCCATGTACTCATTAACCAGCTTCAGCAATTATCAGTAGTTGGCCATTTTAGTTTCCATATACCCAATGGTTGTTTTCTGTAGTATTTCAAAGTAAACCTGACACTATGTCATTTCTCCTACAAAAATACAGCATGGATATATAATTCATTAAGACTTTAAAAAACATAACTGACATGCCATCAGCACATCTAATAAATAAACAATAATCCCTTAATATCATCTGATACCTAGTCATTACAAAAATTTTCCCAATTGTTTTAAAGTTATTCTTTTATATTTGATTTATTTAAATGAGGATCCAAATAGGATCCACATATGACACTAATTGTTATGGTTTTCATGTCTCTTTAATTTTATAACAATTCATTCTCCCGCTTTATATTTACTGTTACTTAAAAACAACAACAATAATAACAAGACAGGATAATTTACACAGTGACTCTCGAAGTTGATTTGGCTAATTGCTTCCTTTTAGTGTCATTTGATACATTTCTTTATCTCCTTACATATTAGACACTGCTAGCATATGAAGAGGCTTGGTTAGATACAGGGCAGTAATACTTCATAGGGGTGCTGAACACTTTCATGATACCAGGTTGTCTTACTTCTAGTCAGATAAGATCGATCGGTGGGTTCAGACAGTCTCAGCATGATTTATCCATTAATAAAGTTCTCATAACCCTTTCACCTATGGCTCTTAGCAGCTGTTAGTAAATGTTGCCTAGATCCATTATTTCATTAGAAGTTGCAAAATGGTAATTTTTTTAATCCTATCATGCTCTCTTCATTTATAAGTTGGCATTTTGTACAAAACAGGAAAATGATGCCATCAAATATTCACTTACCCTGAAATACAGATCTAATAGGAAAGTCAGGGTAAATACTTTATAAAATTTCAGAATCATAATTTAGTGCTTTAGCAAAAATGACTAAATAAAATGATGACCTCATGGATTTTATTTGATGTGTTTCAATCCCTTGCAGACCTTGTTCTTTTTTGATGCTCAGATTGTCTCTTCTTTGGCCAGTAGGAGTCCCTTCAAACTGGCACCTATGTTGTTATCACATGACCCTTGCGGTCTTAGCTTTCTTGTTTCCTAGCACAAAATTTTTTCCAGGCTCATATTGTATTTCATGCTCTTAGACTTGGGCTTTTGTGAGGAGTGCTGGTTCCTTTCAGTAGGAAACAACATTTAGAGGCCACCCACTCTGGGCATTGTGGTACTTACGGCTCCTGGGTCTCATTACTCACAGACCTTTTCAGTGGAAGAACTTAAAATGATAATTTTGCCTGATATTTCCAATTCAAGTTGAATATTAGAGTGATTTTTTAAAACTTCTTTGATTTTATACTGTTACACTTTTCTTAGGCTAAACATCTTTGTTCCTAATGACTATAATTACTTTCTTGCTTGATTATATCTGCATAACATCAAAGTATCACTAATAGTATTACCAAAATAAATTTGATGCCTCTCCACGAAGTAGATTGAGATTAAGGTTCCTGCAAAACTGATTTAATGGATAATGTTTTCACAAAACAAAACAATTAAAGCAGCAGGTAAGAGGGTGTAAGTCCAGGGCAAGGAAATCCCAGGGAAAAATACCTCTAAACACCAAAATCAGTCAAAGGGAGAAATAAAGTTTAAAACCCATTTATTGCTTAAAAACTGCAGTCCAGTGCCGTCTCTCTCCCCTGCTCCGGAAGAAGCAAGCAAGCAAGCCAGCCCCTCCCCTCACCTCTCAGGTACCGATAAGCCCTCTGTTGCCCAAGTAATTACCCACTTGGAGATGGAGTTCTCTCCACCCATGAGGAATGATGCACATGCACTAAAGCCATACTTCTTTCCACCTCTGAACACCTACTGATATGCAGATGTACTAAAGACAGGTGAGATATTCTGGAAATATTACAATTTTACCCACACCAAATAAGAGTGTGATAACATGCTAAGTGCAGAGGAAGGTAATTTGGGGTTAACTCTACAAGAGAGTCGTGGGAACAATATGAGCCACAGCTCGGAGTTGTCCTAACTAAAGCTGAAGAAGTTGGAGTATTTGCATGCCAGTATCCATCAATCACTGGCTGAAGCTGCCTCCGGGTGGTCCAGAGTTGCCAGGCACTTCTGTCCTTCAGTGAGTACAGGTCAAGTACTCCAGCAAGCTTCAGGCTGGAAGCCAAGGGCAGGCTTCACACAAGTGATGTGTGTTCTGGCTGTTGACAGTGAGAGCACAAGGGGACCTTGTGCGCCCCCAAAAGTAAAGCAGCCCGGGAGAGACGCAGAACACCAACAGCGTCTGTGGCCCTCCCCACTGCTCAGTTCCATTCTCCCTTCACATGAAATCCCCAGCGCTGATTCTACAAGAAGCAAAGAGTTGAGTTAGCGAGACATTCATATCCCCACTCTTCTACTCAGTCCTTGGGACTTAACTGACTTGATGCACGACCTCTCTTCTCCCAGTCACCCCTGACCTCTTCTCCCTTGGCCAGTACTTCTGCCATGGGGTACAGAGTGGGGTGACGAGTCGTTCATCTCCTGGGGTGAGATCATGCCTTTGTCTGGATGTGGTTGCTATAATTACCCACTCACGGTTAAAATGGGCAGGGCAGTACTAGACGTACCCTGAGCTCCAGACATGCTTGTCCCTGTCCCCATTAGGCAGCACCAGCCGACCTGCTCATGACCATCAGAGCCAGTTACTCCTGCCAGTCTGTACTTCCTGGTCTGCCAGTGAGAGGATCACAATGACAGGGCAGCATTTGGAGTTTAAGGTCACTGTGAGGTGGAGCAGGGACATGGGACAGGCATCATGCCCTTACGAAACATACTGCCTTGTGAATAAAGCTAGGTCACTCTTTAACATGTTATTTTTCTTCTCATGCTTTCCTTCTTCCAGTCACAATAATCAATTAATGTCTGTGTCCAAGACAAGAAATAAACCTCCAAGAAACAAACCAACAGAAAACTGTCCACTTTGATGGATGAAGAATGCCGGGACACAAATCAGCAGTTACCCGGGCAACCCTATTCTTAAAACCAAACTTCCAGGCAAAAATTAATGACTTACATGCATCATGCCTTATCCTGACCCATGTATCCAAAGGCCCTATAAAGCCCTAAGCCCTTAAATGTGCCCCTTCTCTCTCTCAGGACACGCACACTCCTGCCTGAGTGTGTACTGCAACTTTAAGTAAAACTTCCTTACTTCCCCTTTGATTTAAACCTGCTTGGCACCTCTTCTCAGAGTTGCCTGCACGCCCTCCTTTGAGAATGAAACCTCCTTGCTGCCTAGCTTATTGTGTTTTGTCTCTGAGTTCTTTCAAGCCCGTCAGGAAGTTAGTGAGAGACCCGACTCCATGGTGTCTTTGTCACTTTGTCATTTAGTTCAGTTTTCTAGTCTTAAATGCAAGTCCTTACGCTCTCCTTGTTTTATTTCAGACAAGTCAGGAAGTGACTGTGGGGACCTCTGATGATGGGGTTTGCACTTCCTATCCCCTGGGTGACCTGGACCTGCCTGAGTGTCTCCTTTTGTTTTACAAAGTCCCGAGAACATAAACCCACTCTAACCTGTGCTCCCCAGCTCCCCCAATTCTGGGCTGGTAGGGCGATCATTCCCACACTGTGCAGACGCCAGTGGGCACTGGATGTCAGGTGGCCCTTGCCTTAGGAGTTGGCAAGGTATCGGTCCTACCCAGAGCGTGAATTTTCTCTCTCTCCCTCTTGTTTTCCCTTGCTTTTCATCGCCTGCCCGGCTGCACAAATAAAGGAGCCACTCTTCCTGGCACTACACAGCTTGACACTCACCGTCACTATTGCTTTGATGAATCCCCTCTTGCTTGTCACTCGTTCGACCTGTCTGTGAACCCTCAGTCAGCGCCAAGGACCCTCTCCTGAGCTGAGGTCAGGGAGGCCTCCCTACGCAAGACTGCCTGACAACGATTGTAATAATCCTAACTATGCCCCTGCCTGGAAGCATTCCTCTGTTCTGGGAAGTAGGACCTCTATATATGCCTAAAATAAAGGTGTGAAGGAAAGCACAAATTCCCAAGTAGGTCACTAGCAGTGATGGAAAAGAAGTTCACAGCATCATAGAAAGTCTATTATTTCATCTGTATCTTGAATACAGCAGCCCAGCCCCATAGGTTATCACCCAGTGAGTGCCTCAGTGGGGCATTCTGTCAGGTCTGCAGATTCAGCCTGAAACGACCATTGAATCATGTGAACAAGTGCCCCTTTGCTGTCAAATGAGTCTGAGGCGATGTCATTTATCTCCAGTGTCCATAATTCAGACACTCCAAGGGCTCAGGATGCGATGCTGTTTGAGGTGGGCAAGGAAGGCAGACCCATTTCCAGAAAATATGTATATCCCAGGTGAGATGAATTGCTAACATTTTCAGAAAAGAACAGGTAATATATAATCAATTTGCTGACAAGTGACTGGTTGGGCTTCTTGAGAGATGAACTACATAGACTACTTAGCATGGGTCTCTGCTGTTCATAGATTGGATATTCTGCAGTGATCATAGCTATTTCAGCTTAAGGAGAAGAAGCCGAGGACTTGGGGCCTATTCATGGTCTTCCCCACTGCTGCCAAAGCTAATCTCTTCAGCAGACAAGGACAGGGAGTGGCTAATGTCACAGGCTGAGTCATCCCTCCTCTAGTTGTTTAGTGTCTCTTCTGGAGAGGATGCTTCCTGGTGCAAAGTTAATACGTAATACAAAGCTCCTCGGACATAGCACTTCTTCTCACAGTTGCATCCACATGCCTCTTCTCTAGACGTTTTTGTCACTGAACTCCCACGTGTGTCCAGAGCCCTTGCTGTCCAGTAAACCATCTGTCATTCCCCGGGACTTTGGATGCAGCCTGACTTCTGGCCACTTCTCTCTACACAAAGCTGGAGAAATAATAAATTGCATCAACTAAATCAATGCCCATTGGGAAGAGTTTCCCTTACTCTGTCTTTCAAGGCCGCTGCCTGAATGCAGCTTTTGTGCCGCACATGTACACTCTTGAGGTGCACCAATACATTAAGCCAACATATCTGAACTAAGCCTAAGTATTTTCCTTCTCTTTTAGTGGGTCACAGGTCACCCTCTGTTGTGGAGAAACAGTAAGGTAACAATGGTAGGTCGTATGGAGGTCTGGGCCACCTGTCCGTGAAATGTTTCTGTGCTTTCTGGGTCTGCTCAAGCCAGATTCTAGATGCACTACTTCCATTGTAAAATGGGTTGCTTCTGAGTCTGCTTGAATTTCTGACTTGATGAGAGCATGTAGCCCTGGGTGCAGAGTAAACTTGATCACCCTTGGCCAGATGTCCCACATGACCAGGGCCCAGCAGCTTCTTTTTGAATGGAGTATAATGTTTTGCTTCAGAGTCATAACCTCGCTCCAGAATCCCAGGGATCTGAGCTATGACTCTCCTATTGGGAACTGACAGAGTCTCTGCCTAGCACCGTGGGGTCTGCTGCTCAAGCAACAAGGTAACTGACCCCACAGCTGCTGCTTTTGTAAGCATTTTCCTGGGAAGCACTCAAAACTGGCAGCCTTCTTGAGGGTCCTTGATAAATGGGACACTATAGTATTCCTGAGTGTGGTGTAAGTTGTGACTCCAAAACCTAACGAGTTTTATGCCTTTTCTAACAAGCATTATGAGGTTACTTCTTCGTGGTAGGACTTTCAAGTTACAATAACTCGTCCTTTGCCTTGGAGAGGAGATCCTAGCATATTCCAGACCTCTGGACCCCTGAAAGCTTCACTTACGTGGCGAGTCCCTGATACTTTGTAGGCTTCCCTCTCCCTCCCTCTGGTGGGTGCGCATCTTTACAGGGCATTCAGAGTCCCTGCCACACCTGACTACTCAGGTGCACTTAATGTGCTTTCATGTATATAGAGGAGCAGTGTGATGTTCCACATAATCCCTTCCAGATATATTGTGAGAGGGGCTGGAAAGTTAGCATGGTCCTTGGCAAGACTGTGCATGGGTACTGCCGTCCATCCCCAGCTAGGGAAACTGCTTCTGATCCTCCTTGCTGGCTACTCCAAAGAACATTTTCAGTAAATCAGTACCCATATGCCAGCTACAGAGCCCATGTCTATCTGTTCTGTTCGAGGTTCACCATCTGGCACAGCATATGCACTTAAGGCTCCCATTAGATTAAGTGAGGGGCAGTCCTTCATCATCTGTTACAATCCAATTTTGCTGGGGCCACACTGGTGAGTTGAATGGGAACATGCTAGAGACCATCATTCTAGTATCCTGTAAGTTTTCTGAAGTGTCATCATTCTCTGCCATTCCAGATGGAATGCAGTATTGCTTCTGAAGTACTAACCTGGCAGAAGTGGACCATTTCAGGAGTTACTGTTTAGGCTTCCATGGTATGAAATACTGAGTTACAGACTATGTCCCTATATTACAAACTTCCCCTTATGTAGTCTCACCTCCTGCCCCCAGGACCCTGGTCCTGTGTTCCAGGCATGCTCTCCTGTCCCTGCCACTTTGCTGGTGAATAATCCCTTCCCCTCCCTTAGCAGGGCCAGCACTACAGCAGTCAGGCTGTGCTAAGACCTGACCTAGTTATTTGTCTAGTATTGGGTTTATCATGTGTCAGGCATTAGAGGAAGTGAGGGTAGAACTTGGCTATACAGATACCTTCTTGCAAGCATCTGCATTGACGGCGCCTTCTGTATGGTCTTCAGACAAACGGAGGCTGCAAAGGTACTGGCCACTCTCACAGGAGAGGTTTCAGGTCTACCCAGGACTTGATTTTATCATAAAAGACCTTCTATACCCCCCGAAACCAGCCTTCTTTGTGTTTCTGCTACTCTGAAAATGAAATCCTTCAGAACAGGTCTTCCTTCTGCCAAGTGGAGATCATGATGTCTTTAAATGCTGCCAAGAAAGCGTCTGACTTTCATACCACTATCTGATGTCATTCTATAGCTTGAGCACCTCAGTGCTGCTGACCAACAAAACTACCAAGTTGCTGTAATTGCTATTTCCCCATATTTCTCAGCACTAGAGACACTAACCAACCTGGTACAGTCCACTTCACCTGTAATCCATTTCCCATTCCAATGAGCCAAGGAAAGAGCCTGGACAATCATAAAGCTATTGTAGGCCATGGCCACCACCACTGCTCTTACTGATGTCAGGTAGGTCCCTGTGGCATCTGGCCTGTGGGTGATCCAACTCCAAAAAGGCTCTCCTGAGAGTCTGTGTCCTAGGTCCCCTGGTAGAAACAACCGATTTAGGTCAGATTTTCTGGAAGAACATCCTGAGATCAGGATTCTTGTGCAAATGATCTAGTACAACATTCCCAGAAAAATCTGTCAGGAAAGAGAAGATCTAGAAGGGATATAAAGTAAAGCCCATCTCAGTTCTTGGGGAGTTGGAGAGACAGTGTAGACTTTGCCTCAGAGACCAAGGCCCCACAGTATATTCAATTAAGGCTCCTTTTGGATTAAGTGAGGGGCAGTCCTCCATCATCTGTTACAATCCTTTTTTTTCTTATTTTGGTATCATTAATCTACAATTGCATGAGGAACATTATGGTTACTAGACTCCCTCCATCACCAAGATGCCCCCACAAACCCCATTACAGTCACTGTCCATCAGCATAGTAAGATGCTGTAGGATCACTACTTGTCTTCTCTGTGTTGCACAGCCCTCCCCGTGACCCCCCCCATTATACATGCTAATCATAATGCTCCCAATTCTCCACCCCCCATCCCTCCCTTCCCACCCATTCTCCCCAGCCCCTTCCACTTTGGTAACTGTTAGTCCATTCTTGGGTTCTGTGAGTCTGCTGCTGTTTTGTTCCTTCAGTTTCTTCTTTGTTCTTACACTCCACAGATGAGTGAAATCATTTGGTACTTGTCTTTCTCCACCTGGCTTATCTTACTGAGCATAATACCCGCTCCATCCATGTTGTTGCAAATGGTAGGATGTGTTTTCTTCTTATGGCTGAATAATATTCCATTGTGTATATGTACCAATTCTTCTTTATCCATTCATCTACTGATGGACACTTAGGTTGCTTCCATTTCTTGGCTATTGTAAATAGTGCTGCGACAAACATAGGGGTGCATCTGTCTTTTTCAAACTGGGCTGCTGCATTCTTAGGGTAAATTCCTAGAAGTGGAATTCCTGGGTCAAATGGTATGTCTATTTTGAGCTTTTTGAGGAACCTTCATACTGCTTTCCACAATGGGTGAACTAATTTACATTCCCACCAGCAGTGTAGGAGGGTTCCCCTTTCTCCACAGTCTCGCCAACATTTGTTGTTGTTTGTCTTTTGGATAGTGGCGATCCTTACTGGTGTGAGGAGATATCTCATTGTGGTTTTAATTTGCATTTCTCTGATGACTAGCGATGTGGAGCATCTTCTCATGTGTCTGTTGGCCATCTGAATTTCTTCTTTGGAGAACTGTCTGTTCAGCTCCTCTGCCCATTTTTAAATTGGATTATTTGCTTTTTGTTTGTTGAGGTGCATGAGCTCTTTATATATTTTGGCTCTCAACCCTTTATCAGATCTGTCATTTATGAATAAATTCTCCCATACTGTAGGATGCCTTTTTGTTCTATTGATGGTGTCCTTTCCTGTACAGAAGCTTTTCAGCCTGATATAGTCCCACTTGTTCATTTTTGCCTTTGTTTTCCTTGCCCAGGGAGATATGTTCATGAAGAAGTTGCTCATGTTCATGTCCAAGAGATTTTTGCCTGTTTTTCTCTAAGAGTTTTGTGGTTTCACGACTTACATTCAAGTCTTTGATCCATTTCGAACTTACTTTTGTGTGTGGGGTTAGACAGTGATCCAGTTTCATTCTCTTACGTGTAGCTGTTCAGTTTTGCCAACACCAGCTGTTAAAGAGGCTGTCATTTCCCCATTGCACGTCCATAGCTCCTTTATTATATCTTAATAGACCATATATGTTTGGGTCAATATCGGGAGTCTCTATTCTGTTCCACTGTTCTATGGCTCTGTTCTTGTGCCAGTACCAAATTGTCTTCATTATTGTGGCTTTGTAGTAGAGCTTGAAGTTGGGGAGCGAGATACCCCCACTTTATTTTTCCTTCTCAGGATTGCTTTGGCTATTTGGGGTCTTTGGTGTTTCCATATGAATTTAAGAACTATTTCTTCCAGTTCATTGAAGAATGCTGTTGGTATTTTGATAGGGATTGCATTGAATCTGTGGGTTGCTTTAGGCAGGATGGCCATTTATACAATATTAATTCTTCCTAGCCAAGAGCATGGGATGAGTTTCCATTTGTTAGTGTCCTCTTTAATTTCTCTTAAGAGTGTGTTGTATTTTTCAGGGTATAGGTCTTTCACTTCCTTAGTTAGGTTTATTCCTAGGTATTTTATTCTTTTTGATGTAATTGTGAATGGAATTGTTTTCCTGATTTCTCTTTCTGCTAGTTCATTGTTAGTGTATAGGAAAGCCACAGATTTCTGTGTATTAATTTTGTATCTTGCAACTTTGCTGAATTCCTATATTAGTTCTAGTAGTTTTGGAGTTGAGTCTTTAGGGTTTTTATGTACAATATCATGTCATCCGCAAATAGTGACAGTTTGACTTCTTCTTTACCAATCTGGATTCCTTGTATTTCTTTGTTTTGTCTAATTGCTGTGGCTAGGACCTCCAGTACTATGTTGAATAACAGTGGGGAGAGTGGGCATTCCTGTCTTGTTCCCGATCTCAGAGGAAAAGCTTTCAGCTTCTCGCTGTTCAGTATGATGTTGGCTGTGGGTTTATCATATATGGCCTTTATTATGTTGAGGTACTTGCCCTCTATGCCCATTTTGTTGAGAGTTATCATGAATGGATTTTGAATTTTGCTGAATGTTTTTTCTGCATTTATGGAGATGATCATGTGGTTTTTGTCCTTCTTTTTGTTGATGTGGTGGATGATGTTGATGGATTTTCAAGTGTTGTACCATCCTTGCATCCCTGAGATGAATCCCACCTGGTCATGGTGTATGATCCTCTTGATGTATTTTTGAATTGGTTTGCTAATATTTTGTTGAGTATTTTGGCATCTACGTTCATCAGGGATATTGGTCTGTACTTTTCTTTTTTGGTGGGGTCTTTGCCTGGTTTTGGTATTAAGGTGATGTTGGCTTCATAGAATGAATTTGGGAGTATTCCCTCCTCTTCTATTTTTTGGAAAACTTTAAGGAGAATGGGTGTTACATCTTCTCTGTATGTCTGATAAAATTCCGAGGTAAATCCATCTGGGCTGGGGGTTTGTTCTTGGGTAGTTTTCTGATTACCGCTTCAATTTCGTTGCTGGTAATTGGTTTGTTTAGATTTTGTGTTTTTTCCTTGGTCAGTCTTGGAAGGTTGTATTTTTCTAGGAAGTTGTCCATTTCTTCTAGGTTTTCCAGTTTGTTAGCATATAGGTTTTCATAGTATTCTCTAATAATTCTTTGTATTTCTGTGGGTCCTTTGTGATTTTTCCTTTCTCGTTTCTGAGTCTGTTGATGTGTGTTGATTCCCTTTTTCTCTTAATAAGTCTGGCTAGAGGCTTATCTATTTTGTTTGTTTTCTCGAAGAACCAGCTCTTGGTGTCATTGATTTTTTTTCTATTGTTTTATTCTTCTTAATTTTATTCATTTATTGTCTGATCTTTATTATGTCCCTCCTTCCGCTGACTTTGGGACTCATTTGTTCTTCTTTTTCCAATTTCGATAATTGTGACATTGGACTATTCTTTTGGGATTGTTCTTCCTTCTTCAAGTGTGCCTGGATTGCTATATGCTTTCTTCTTAAGACTGCTTTTGCTGCATCCCACAGAGTTGGGGCTTTGTGTTGTTGTTGTCATTTGTTTCCACATATTGCTTGATCTCTGTTTTAATTTGGTCATTGATCCATTGATTATTTAGGAGCATGTTGTTAAGCCTCCATGTGTTTGTGGGCCTTTGGCTTTCTTTGTGCAATTTAGTTCTAGTTTTATTCCTTTGTGGTCTGAAAAGTTGGTTGGTAGGATTTCAATCTTTAGGAATTTACTGAGGCTCTTTTTGTGGCCTACTATGTGGTCTATTCTGGAGAATGTTCCATGTGCACTTAAGAAGAATGTGTATCCTGTTACTTTTGGATGTAGAGTTCCATAGATGTCTATTAGGTCCATCTGTTCTAGTGTGTTGTTCAGTGCCTCCGTGTCCTTACTTATTTCCTGACTGGTGAATCTGTCCTTTGGAGTGAGTGGTGTGTTGAGTTCTCCCAAAATGAATGCATTGCATTCTACTTCCTCCTTTAATTCTGTTAGTATTTGTTTCACATATGTTGGTGCTCCTGTGTTGGGTGCATATATATTTATAATGGTTATATCCTCTTGTTGGACTGAGCCCTTTATCATTATGTAATGTCCTTCTTTATCTCTTGTTACTTTCTTTGTTTTGAAGTCTATTTTGTCTGATACTAGTACTGCAACACCTGCTTTTTTTCTCCCTGTTGTTTGCATGGAATATCTTTTCCATCCCTTGACTTTTACTCTGTGTATGTCTTTGGGTTTGAGGTGAGTCTCTTGTAAGCAGCATGTAGATGGGTCTTGCTCTTTTATCCATTCTATTACTCTGTGTGTTCTGATTACATTTAGATTTAGAGTGATTATTTACATTTAGAGTGATTATTGAAAGATATGTACTTATTGCCATTGCAGGCTTTAGATTCATGGTTACCAAAGGTTCAAGGTTAGCTTCTTTACTATCTTACTTCTAACTTAACTCACTTATTGAGCTATTAAAAACACTGTCTGATGTTTCTTTATTTTTCTCCCTTCTTATTCCTCCTCCTCCATTCTTTATGTGTTGGCTGTTTTATTCTGTGCTCTTTTGTGTTTCCTTTGACTGCTTTTGTGAGTAGTTGATTTTATTTTTTGCCTTTAGTTAGTGTTTGGTTGCCTGCTTTCTTTGCTGTGATTTTATTTTCTCTGGTGACATCTGTTTAGTCTTAGGATTGCCCCCATGTACAGCAGTCCCTCTAAAATACCCTGTAGAGGTGGTTTGTGGGAGGCCAGTTCCCTCAACTTTTGCTTGTCTGGGAATTGTTTAATCTCTCCTTCAGATTTAAATGATAATCATGCTGGATACAGTATCCTTGGTTCAAGGACCTTCTGTTTCATTGCATTAAATATATCATGCCATTCTCTTCTGGCCTGTAAGGTTTCTGTTGAGAAGTCTGATGATAGCCTGATGGGTTTTCCTTTGTAGGTGACCTTTTTCCTGTCTCTAGCTACCTTTAAAACTCTGTCCTTGTCCTTGATCTTTGCCATTTTAATTATTATGTGTCTTGGTGTGGGCCTCCTTGGGTCCCTTGTGTTGGGAGTTCTGTGCGCTTCTGTGATCTGAGCGACTATTTGCTCCCCCAGTTTGAGGAAGCTTTCAGCAATTATTTCTTCAAATACACTTTGTATCCCTTTTTCTCTCTCTTCTTCTTCTGGTACCCCTATAATGTGGATATTGTTCCTTTTGGATTGGTCACACAGTTCTCTTAATATTGTTTCATTTCTGGAGATCCTTTTATCTCTCTCTGTGTCAGCTTCTCTGCATTCCTGTTCTCTGGTTTCTATTCCATGAACAGCCTCTTGCATCTCATCCATTCTGCTTTTAAGTTCTTCCAGAGGTTGTTTTATTTCCGTAGTCTCCCTTCCTACTGTGTCAGTTAGCTCTTGCATTTTTCTCTTCAGCTCCATCAGCGTGGTTATGACCTTTATTTTGAATTCTTTTTGTTACTCTGGTCTGGATCAAATTATTCTGCCTTTTCATGGCGATACAGGTAGTTGTGGGGAGCTGGCGCAAGTGACGGCTGGGAGAATGTCCTTCTTGCTGGTTTGTGGCCTTCCTCTCCTGGGAGAACAGCGACCCCTAGCGGCTTGTGCTGGGCAGCTGCATGCAGATGGGGCCTCTGATTCTTGCCCGGCCGCTGTGGAGGAAGCTCTGTGTGGTTGCTGTGGGCATGGCCGGCCTCAGGCTGCTGCTCCGGGAGGCTGTTTGTCACTGTGAGGGGCCTCCAAGCTGCCCTGCTGCCCAGGGGGTTAGGGTGCCCAGAGTTCCCCGGGATTCCCAGATGCTGGGCTAAGTGTCCCGGGACGTTTCTGTTCTACTGTGGGGTCCCTGTCCCTTTAAGACTTTCAATAAGCACTTACTTTTCTTTTTCCCAGGGGTGCCAGCTGCAGGGACCCACTCACAGGTCTTACTGTCCCGTTTCCCTAGTTTTCAGCACCCCACGCACTGTGTGTCTGTGCTCTGGTGTGGATGGCAGGGCTGGGTGTTCAGCAGTCCTGGGCTCCCTCTCCCTCCCTGCTGACTCCTCTCCTCCCTCTGGGAGCTGGGGGGAGGGGTGCTCGGGTCCCGCTGGGCCAGGGCTTGTATCTTACCCCCTTCGCGAGGCGCTGGGTTCTCGCAGGTGTGGATGTGGTCTGGATGTAGTCCTGTGTCCTCTGGTCTCTCTTTTAGGAATAGTTGTGTTTGTTGTATTTTCAAAAATATATATGGTTTTGGGAGGAGATTCTGCTGCTCTACTCACGCCGCCATCTTGGCTCCTCCTTTCCAGGTTAGGTCTTAACATGCATTTTTGGAAGATATATTAGGTGAATGAGGTGAATAATGAATGAAGCTCAGTAAAGGCAGGATTCTAACAGATTGCAGAGAAAAAGGCATCCAAGACAGTAATGGTGCATGAACAAATGTTTGAGAGAATAGGAGAAAAACTGGGCAATATTTCTTCACTGAAATGCAGGGGATCTGCAGGGACTCACAGACCATACATGGGTAGAGGTCAGGATGGCCATAAGGAAGGTAGTTGTGCAGAGGCTGACTCTGGGGCGTGTCCAAGTGCTACAGGTGTTACAATGGTGGCTCTGACTTGGCTACAAAGTTAGGGCTTTCCATGATCCACTCATCAGGTTTGATGATTTGCTAGGATAACTCCCAGAACTCAGGAAAACAGTTTATTTACTATTACCAATTCATTATAAAGGATACAACTCAGGAACAGCCAAATAGGGAAGATGCAAAGGGCAAGGTACTTGAGAAGGGACCAGAGACCAACCCAGAAGCTCTCAGAACCTGTCATTTCAGGTTTTTATAGAGGTTTTATTGCATAAGTAGTATTGGTTAACTATTGGCCATTGATTGAATAATTCAATCTCTAGCTCTTCTCCCCTCTCTGCAGGTAGGATATTGGAGTTGAAAGTTCCAATCTTCTAATAATCATGCCTTGGTCTTTCTGGAGACTAGTACCCCACCCTGAAGCTATCTGTGGCCCCCAGGCAACATCATCTCATTAGTACCAAAAAGACATTCTCATCACTGTGGTGATTCCAAGGGTCTTAGAAGCTCTTGTGTCAGGATACAGCAACCAAGACCGAATTTTATAATGAGAGATTCTCATTATAAGATCTCTATCACCTAGGAAGTTAGGAGTTTTAGGAGCTCTGTGTGAGAAACGAGGGGCAGAGACCAAATTATATTGCTTATTATGTTACAGTAACAGTGAAAAGGGGGGAACACAGAAATTCAGATATGCCTATGCTTTCAGAAACTCACAGTTAAATAACTAGCCTTGACCTATCCCTCACCCCCAATCTTTGTAAAATCTTCTGGCATAACCTTCAGTATTACACAGATAATGTAATATTATCTCTGCAAAGATACTGGAAACAAAGTCAATTCAAACTGAATGTCTAATCAGTCAGGCAGACATGAATGGGAAGTCTGTGAGGGCAATGAGCAGCTAAGTATCTGAACTAATGGTTCAGAAGTGGGTGAATCTCTGTTCTTTAGTTTAGTCCTGGACCTTTGCTTGGCCAAAGATGAGATAGTAGCCCAGGCCTAATAGATTAAATAAAAGCTGAAAGCAAGAAGACATTTCTCCAACCAAACTGAATCCTGGAAGCAGAAAACTACAAGTTACTAACAGTCTCCTAGTTCTTGTCATTTCTAGTTCAGAGAGGCTCTGGCACCATATCCTGCCACCTCAACCCCAACTATGCTCCAGTCTCTTTGGGCTTCTTAATTATTCCTGGAATATGCAGATATATTTCTGTGCACTGTCCTTTCCCTCTGCTGGAATATTTCTTCCCCTGGATAGCCATTTGTCTCACTCCCTTGCTTGCTTCCAGTCCTTGTTTAAATGTTTTTTCAGTGTCCTTCCTTAATCACTCTATTTAAAATAGCGATCCCACCCCCTCTTATGTGCCTTATTCTCCTCTCCTGCTTTATTCTTTTCATGTGCTTGTTTGCCGTTTGTACGTCCTCTACCATAAAGTGTCTTTGTGACTTTTGTCCATTTTTAAATGGGATAATTTGGGTTTTATTCACTATTTGAGCTTGGGAAGTTCTTTATGTATTCTAAATATAAGTGTTTTGTCATACATATGGTTTTCAGATATTTTCTTTATCTCTGTGGCATGTCTCTTCATCCTTTTCACAGGGACATCAATAGAACAAAAGTTTCTGCTTTTGATGGGATTTACCATTTTTTAGTTTTCTGGATCATTTTGATTTCATGTCTAAGAATTTTTTTGCCTAGCTCTGAATCCCAAAGACTTTCCTCTTTGTTTTCTAAAAGGTTTATAGTTTTATGTTTTACATTTATATCTACCATCCATTTTGAGTTAATTTTTGTAAAAGGTGTAAGGCAGGTTGAGTTTCATATTTTTGCCTATTGCTCCAGCATCACTTGTTGAAAAGACTTATTCATCCATTAAATTTCTTTTTCATCATTGCCAAAAATCAGTTAACCATACTTGTCTAGGATTATTTGTGGGTTCCTTGTTCTGGTCAATTGATATGTTTATCTACACCTTTCCCACTAGCATGTATACAGTCTTGACTACTGTTTTATAAAATAAGTCTTGAAATTGGAGTGAATTGGAGTGATTCCTCTCACCTCAGTCTTCTTTTTCAAAATTGTCTAAGATATTCTTGTTCCTTTACATGTCAGTTAGTATTTAGGCAGTTTCTTGTTTTTGTTTTTGAAGATTTTTGATTTTCTACAACCACATCATCTTCAAATAGAAGTTTTGCTTCTTCCTTTCAAATCCACATGCCTTTCTTTTTCTGGCTTTACTGTGCTATGAAGGACTTCACTATGAAAGTTCAATTTAATGGTAAGAATGCTATTTTTTTCTTGTTCCTGATCTTATGAGGAAGTATTGAGTTCTCTTTTCATTCGTATGATGTTACCTGCAGAATATTTGTAGATGTCTGTTATCAGACTCAGGAAGTTATCTTCTACTCCTAGTCTACTGAGAGTTTTTAATCAGGAAAGGATGGTAAATTTTTTCTCTGCATTCACTGTTATGGTCATGTTGTTTGTGTTCTTTATACTGCTAATAGTGTGGGTTATGTTGATTGATTTTTGAATATTGAACCAGCCTTGCATTCCTTGATATTTATCCATTGCTAGACTTGATTTGCTAATATTGTATTTATGTCAATAAGGGATACTGGTCTGTAGTTTTTATTTGTACTGTCTTTGTCTGATTTTACTATCCAGGTAATTTTAGACATAAATTGAGTTGGAAAGTGTTTTTTTCTTCTTTTGTTTCCTGGAAGAGAGCATGTAAAATTGGTGTTATTTTTTCATTAAATATTTGATAGAATTCTCCAGTGAAACCATCTGGGTCTGGTGATTTCATTTGCTGACGGTTGTTAGTTTCTATTTCAGTGTCTTTTAGAATATTACTATAATATTCTGTTTTTCTAATTTATCTTGGATAAATTCTGCTAGTTTTTGATTGCTCAGTTTCCATATTACCATTTTAATCATCTATTGTTATATCCTATTTTATTTCTGAGATTGGTAATTTGTGTGTCCTCAATTATCATCTTGATAGAACCTTTTCAATTTTATTGATCTTTTTAAAAGACATTTTTATTGTTTCAATGATTTTTCTATTGCTTTTCCTTTTTTGAACTCAAGTTCTCTTATCTGCATTCTTTCTTTCTGCATACACTAAACCTACAAATGTTTTTATTAAACTTTTTGAGATTATTGTAAATTCATATGTAGTTGTAAAAAATACTAGAGATACCATGTAACCTTTACTCAGTTTCCCCAAAAAGTACCTTTGTACATCTTGCAAAACTTAGTACAATGTCACAACCAAGATATGGCCACTAATAATATCTCCATCAGTACAAGGATCCCTCCTGTTGTTTCAAAAATGTCATAAAAATTGAAGTATAGTAGGTAGTCTTTTGGAACAGCTTTTTAAAAATAGGCCTCATTTCTTAAAGCAGTTTCAGGTTTACAGAAAAATTTGGCAAAGCCAGACAAATGTGCTTGCAAATGAAATAAACACATCCATGAAATAGATGAAGGAAAAAGGGAGAAGCAGTATTCCATTGAGGTAACCCTTCAAACAAAGAGAGGCTGCTAGGGCTGAGTCCTCAGAGAGTGCAATCTAGGATACACAGATACACATTCTTCTTTCAACAGCCACAAAATTGATTTTTTATGATGTCACCTTCATTTTCTTAATTTGTTGTAAGAGCAAGAGAGTCAGGCACCGGCAGCTCTCTCAGTTTTCTTAAGGTTCCCTGTACCCCTGCAAATGTGTCTGTTCAGTCTCCAGGTCTGCAAATCCCAGGGAAGTTTCTTCGTGGTTCACCTCAGGTGTCATCCCCACTCTTTGAACCAATCATTTTGGCCTGAGGGCCCAGTTCCTTTATTGGCTAGACCTGTATACTGTGCGGCTGATTTGACTGGCCATTCTCATCATTCTGGTGCTCTTTTTGAGAAAAAAGATACACAATAAGACAATGGAACAAAATGGAATCATTTAAATAGTAATCTCAGAATCCTTCCACAATGGTATGTTGTTTCTGAAAACTTTCTTTTTATCCATTGGTGTGTAGGTGTATTTCTGAGTGTGACTTTGGTCATATAGTAAAATGTATTTTTTAATATGTTGTGAAAAAAATGAAAATGAAAAAATTGGCTCTATTACATTGAATATAAATTTGTGTATTTGAATTCTATCAATGCTGTTGTTCCCAGATTATATCCTTGTGAATGCATTACTTGCAGCAGTAAGGCAGTTTCCCTTGTTTGGACTGTGGGTAACACTGCATGAGAGCATGATTGCTCACTGAACCTCTGTACTCCTCATTAACACCTAGATGTCAGATGCACCAATCCTCTTCTGGACTTCAACATCAATCCTTATTTATCCTTGTTCCTTCTCAATTTCATTTGTCTTTAATTCCCCTACAATCTCCATTTTCTACAGTCTAATTCCAGTGGAATTTTGTTTCTTTTGCAAAGTGTTTGCCATGATTTTATGAATTCATAAATGAAAAACATACAACATTCACCCAAAAAGTCTTATTTTACTGATTAAAATGGTTTCTCATATAACACAATTTACATGAACAAATCATTTTGAATAGATGAATACCAGCTGTGGGTAAAATTTAACATTTCCAGAATATCTCGCCTGGCTTTAGTGCATTTGCATATCCTCAGGGGTGGAGAGAAGTTTATTTCCAGGTCAGTGGGTAATTACCTGGGTGACCAAGGGCGTGTGTGTACCTGAGAGGGGAAGGGGAGGGGCTTGCTCACTGGCTTGTTTCCTGCCAGAGCAGAGGAGAGAGACGGCGCTGGACTGCAGTTTGTAAGCAATAAATGGGTTTTAAGCTTTATTTCTCCCTTTAACTGATTTCTGTTTTTAGAGGTATTTTGCCCCGAGATTTCTTCTCCCTGGATTTACACCAGCATATTGAAGTGGCTATTATTACATTGAATGTGATTCACTGAAATGCTGTTTTTTGAAACTTCATGACTTCTCTGAAAGTGTAGATGGCTCTGAAGGGAACTGTTGATATCCAATACACTTATTTCCCATTTGTTAGGGCATCACCCTGCAGTTTATGCTTGTGCTTTGCACCTACATTTATTTTCTCTCTAGTGCAGCAGAATCATTTTAGTATCTTTTGTCTAATGGTTCAGAATATTAAGTAGTAGTGATAAGAAAAAGTCCTCTAAAAGTACTAGTATTCCATTATGAAACAAAAACTATCCAACTAAATATACAATGATTTCAAAGCATTTAAAGTTCAACATTAAGAGTTCCTTTTAACTTTATAAAGTGAATTGTTTGCTTTACTTAACATTCGAACTACCTTACCTTTTTTTATCATTTGTTTGGTAATTTTTTAGTGAGCTGCTAGTTAACGTTCATATTTAATGGAAGATTTATGGATTACTTAAAACTTATGGTGCATTTAGGATGCTTTCTAAATTAAATTTTTCAAAAGCATAACAAAATAATTTGGAACCGTTTTATTAGCTGTAGATTTAAAAAGAGGATCCACATTTGAAAACCGACTTTGAGGACAGAAGCTCAGTGATGTCCTCAATTTTCCCATTTATCTTAGTCCTCACTGCTTTCTGGGTCAATTTGGGCAATTTATATCCTTTTTCAGAGGTTCTTACACCTCATTAGCATTTCAAAATATTAATACAGGTTTTTAAAATTGTGTCCTTGCAATTTTAAAACCCTTCAATTTTGTTTAGCTATTTTATAGCCAACAGTATTACTAAAATGATTTCATGAATGTCTAAGGAATTCTGTAGTTTTTTAAGAGTATGCATTTTTGTCTCACAGTATTTGGAGGTGTGATGTTCGCATTCTTGTACAATTTTGTATTTAGCTTTCCTGTTTTTTCAATTGAGGAAATGGGCTGCCTAGATACATGCTGTGATTTGCTTGCTACCCAACGTGACTTTTGTAGGTACTGTTCTCCAAACAAGTTGAGCTGACAGCTGCTAGTTTACATCTCCTCTTGCTTCTAATCCCATTCAGTCCTAACTCTGTCCTCATTAAAATACAAACCCTAAGTCAGATTCCCCATTATTCTTTTTCTTGGAATGTGTTATGTGAAGTCCTAATATAAAGTTGCTCCCATTCCCAAGAATGAATGGCACTTCTGACCAAGAACCTGCTAGGATGGCTGCTCTCCTTCGAACTGTTAAAAAAAAACTTCTGCCTAAGATCATCAGGCCTGTTACTGAAAGTACGCATTAGAGTGAACTGCTCCAGGTGGTTTTAGTCACCAGAGCTAGATTTTCAAGTCCTGTTAGGAGTTGCTGTGGTCAAATTCTTGTTGCTGATGAACGTTACTTTGTAATCGTTGTAAACCTGAAAAGCTTTGTCAAAAATTGTGAGTGGCTTGGAAAAGAGTTTTTGGTTTGAGTTTTGGGTTTCTTCCCCCCTGCTTCGTTTCAATTGTTCAGGTGACTCACTAGTTTTACAACTTGTGAGGTGTTCACCTGCCCTTGGCCTTCTGGTGGCTCGCGGTCTTCTTGGGCAGCAGCACGGCCTGGACGTTGGGCAGGACGCCGCCCTGCGCGATGGTGGCTCTGCCCCGCAGCATGCGGAGCTCCTCGTCGTTGCGGATGGCCAGCTGCAGCGGGCGCGGGGTGACGCGCATCTCCTTGTCGCGGGCCGCCTTGCCCGCCGCTCCTGGGCCTCGGCGGTCAGGTACTCCAGCACCGCCGCCCGGTACACGGGCGCGCCAGCCCCGACCCGCTCGGCGTAGTTGCCCTTGAGGAACGAGCGGTGCACACGGCCCATGGGGACCTAACGCCGGGTCTTGGCCGTAGCGCGAGCCTTACCATTTTGTATCCCACGTCCAGACATAATCAAAAGTGTCCGTTATAACGTAAGTTACTGGTAAGGTAAGTATAGGGCCTATTTAAGTCTGATGGCAAGTTGTGATTTGCCATTTGATAGGACAGTATCCTTGTATCCAATCAGAGGACCATACAGAAATCACCTCATTTACATACATGCCACTACTATTATCCAATCAGGTGTTGTCTACCCAACACGTCATAGGAGCGCCATACCTATAAATACCACCCTTGCCGTCGTTAAATATCAGTCGTTTACCGTATGAGAGCTGCGTGCTGCCAACCATGCCAGAACTGGTCTCGAAAGGCACCACCATCTCTAAAAAAGGCTTTAAGAAAGCTCTAATGAAAACTCTCAAAAAAGAAGGGAAAAAGCGGAAGAAATGCCGGAAAGAGAGCTATTCGATTTACATCTACAAGGTGCTAAAGCAAGTTCACCCCGACACTGGAATCTCTTCAAAGGCCATGAGTATCATGAATTCTTTAGTAACGGACATCTTCGAGCGCATCGCGGGCGAGGCATCGCGCTTAGCACTTTACAGCAAGCGCTCGACCATCACCTCCAGGGAGATCCAGACGGCCGTGCGCCTACTGCTGCCCGGGGAGCTGGCCAAGCACGCCGTGTCCGAGGGCACCAAGGCCGTCACCAAGTACACCAGCTCTAAGTAAAACTCAGGCCACCAGTTTCATAACCCAAAGGCTCTTTTAAGAGCCCCCCACACTTTCTAAAGGACTGTAGTCTCTTAGTTCGTTAGCAGAGTTGGGTCAGTCACTAGAACAAACTGCAGGTTTAGCTATAAACTATTAGCCCGTTTTGCAAGTTCACTCTTAAAAACACTCAAAATGAGGTTTCACTAGAATACTTAAGCATGACTAGTTTTTTAGCTCTATTGGATTGCTTATAGCACCTGCAGCATTTAAAGTGAAAGCTCAGGAATAAGTTAAAAAGACCTCTGAATAGACACTCCAATAATCCCGTGTCATGTGGGTCAGGATTGCCAAGTGGATCCTGACTTGTTTTCCTTTGGGATAGTTAGCCATTTTGATAAAGTATTTTCAGGTGACAGTGGAAAGGGCCCGGGGCTGTAGATGTGAATAGTCCAGCATGGGAGCGTTAAAGGTGTTACATGGGCTGTGGTGTATGAAAGCGAGCGAGCCTTGAGCTGCAGCGATTGGAGGGCGGAAGCCCAGAGTTCCTTGCCCTAATCATCTGCACATTTACTGGGTCTCTAAACGTCTTATTTTAGAACAGGTGTAAATTGGGGTGTAGAGATCTTACCACATCAAGTATTTGGTACTGGAATCCATCATTCTAGCTGATCACAACTGGCAGGAGTAACATTAAGTGAATTCCCTTTTTTGTGTGTTACTTAGCAGTCACAGCAGGATCACTTGCATTTTGTTCTGTGATAGGCTCATTGAAGTGTTTTTCTCCTGGATTCAAATACTGAGATGTTTCAAGTTGGGTCATTGAGTATTTATCAAAATATGTCCAATTTTCAGGTTACGGGACTGGGTTCAAAACCTACTGTGTTATCTGGACTCTTAGCAGATAAGCATTAAAGCTATCAAAAACATTGAAATTGACATTAAATTATACTACTTCCCAGAAACCTGTAGTTTTAACTGGAATCCTCAATTTGATAATTTATATTTTTTAAAAATAAATTTGGTATGTCTTTACATCAGAAAACAAAAAAACCTTTAGTACCATTTGAATACAGTAAAAAAAATACATAGGAAAAGACCCTACAGCCCTGCACTAACTCTGAATGCCTCCGAGGAGCTGGAAGTCCTCCGAGGGGCTAACGGACAAGGGATCTGTGTCACGTGGTATGGGAGCAGAAATCTCCATTTAGATCCCCGCTGCTCTGGTAGGGCCTTGAGATTCCCTAATGGTCAACTCCCACTGTTTTTCAGGTTGGTTCTTTCCCTTAGCAGCACGTACTTAAGATTCACCTGCTACGTCAATTAGTATCTTGTTTCTTTTCATCACTGGAGAGCATTCGGTTGTATGGGTATGCCACAATTTGCCTATCGGTTCACCTACTGAAGGAATCTTGATTGCTTCCACTTTTAGCAATTGTGTATAGTTACATATATTTATGTGTAGGTTTTTATGTGTAGACTTTTGTGCAGACATGTTTTCAAACAGTTGGGTAAATATTACCAGGTGCACGATTGCTAGGTTCTATGTTTAGCTTTACAAGGAACTGCCTATCTTCTAAAGTGACAGTGCCATTCAGCATTCCTGCCAGCAATGCATGAGAATTCCTGTTGCTCCACACCTTCACCAGCATTTGGTAATACGTTTTGCATTTCAGCCATTCTAATGACTAATATCTCACTGTTTTAATTTACATTTTCCTAATAATGATGTTAAAGATCTTTTGATATGCTTATTTGCCATCTATATGTCTTTTTGGTGAAGTGTCTGCCCAGATCTTTTGCCTATTATTTAATTGGGTTTATTTTCTTACTGCTGAGTTTCAAGTATTTTTTAAAAATATTTTATCAGATACATGATTTGCAAATATTTTCTCTATCTGTGGTCTTGTCTTTTCATTCTCTTAATGTCTTTAGCAGAGCATGTTTTCAATTTCAAAAATGTTCAGAAGAAATAAAATGCAAGCCACAGATATTGGCCACATATGCAATTTTAAACCTTCCAGTAGCCATATTTAAAGTAAGAAAAATAAATAGGTGATAATAATTTAAATAAAATATTTTAACTCAATATATTGAAATAAATATGTAATACAGATTAAATTATAATTTACATTTTTAAAAATTAGGTCTTTGAAATCCAATGCATATTTTATACTTAGAGTATGGTTCAGACTTGCAACCTTTCAAGTACTCAATAACTAAAAGTGGCTACCACATTGGACACTGTAGCAATGACCTCTGTCTAGGCCTAAACCACACACCTTGCTCCAAACACCTATGACAGATGACTCAGATTTATATCTGGAGTCCAGGGTTTTACGTGAACTCGGACCAGAAAATTCAACTGCCTTCTCAACATCACTGCTCTGATGTTGCTTAGCCACCTCCAAATTCTCTTCATAAGATGTCCAATCTATCCTGACAGAAGTGTTTTCAAATTCCAAAGTTCCCTGAACCCATAGGCCACCCCATTTACATGGTGTGCAAGTCAGAAATGTATTTTTGTCTTGAAAGTCCCTATGTTTAGCCCCCACTTCATCTACAAAATATGTCGATTTTATTTCCTATGTATTTTTATCTGACTACTTTTCACCATCTCCACTACCGCCATTTTTGTCCCAGGCCCCATCATCTCTCACTTGGATTACTGTTCTGAACCTGTCTCACTGCTCCTAACATGTCTCCCTAAAATTCACTCTCCACCCAATGAACAAATTAATCCTAGATGAGAACAATTTTTATTTTCACTAACCATTAACTGAACTTTAGCATTCCTTTCAGAAATGAGTGTAGCAAACAGACCAGTCATATTAAGCCACTCCTGTGTCTAATGGAAATCACAGCTTCATTCCTCACTGTGGTCACAGATCTGGTTACACATCTCAAAATATTTATGCTCATCACAACCTCAAAATACTATAATTTTGATCATGCTGTTTTCAACACAAATATTATTGTATCAAATATTTAAAAAAATATTTTGAATATCAACCTGGTAATGCTTCATGGTTAAAATTCACATTTTATTACATGCAAATTTATTTTAAGAAAATTTATATAGTGTAAAGTATCAAGTAGACTTCTAAAGAAATACATAGTATAGTAAGTTAAGAATTCCTGTTTAGGGATTCCAATTAATATTTTACATAAATAGTAGACTGGAGACAGATGATATAAAAATCAGATGGCAGTATTCCACCAATAATTCTCTTGGGATCAGATGACTGAATCTTCCTTAGCAGTTAGACTGATTCCTTCATCAAGGGTGCCAATTCTCTGGCCACAGGATACTGGGTAGGGTATCCTACTCCATTCATGCACATGCGTCTGCTAAAAACACATGTACTGATCATCATTTCTATCATTGAAACATGATTTCTCATATTACTTCTGTCAGCCCTCATGTGATTGCAGATGCAGAGCTGAAGAAGTTGAAGTAGGTGAAATGATAACCTCTTCTGGAAAATGAATTCCTTATTAGGAAACTCCATTTATTAGTTTCCTAGGGCTGCTGCAACAAGTTATACAAACTAGGGGGCTTAAAACAACAGAAATATGTTTCACTGCTTTGGAGGCCAGAGGTCTAAAATCAAAGTGTGCCAGCAGGCTTTGAGGGGGAATCTGTTCCATGCCCCTCTCCTGGCTTCCTTCTGTGGTGGGTGGAATAGCTAGTGTTCCTTGGCCTGCATCACTCCAATCTCTGCCTGCCTGCTTTCCACATGGCCCTTTTCTCTATCTCTGTGCCCTGTGATTGTCCTTCTCCTTTCTCTTACAAGTATACCCAAATCCGGGATGATCTCATCTCATTCTTAATTGCATCTTCATTACACTCTATTTCCAACAAAGTTCACATTCATAGGTACCAGGGGTAGGACTTGGACATATCCTCTTACACGACACAATTCACCGATATACATTGCATAGTAACTAACTGCTCCTAAGGTTTAGTTAAACATTGATTCGCATAAAATTTTCTTCATACTATCTGGGCTTTAGTATTCTGTTTTATTTTTTGAATGGGAAAATAGTTTTATTTTGTTTGGAAAGAGGGGGCAGGCATCCAGTCTCAACTTCTGGAATTGCTTCTTGGTGCCAGCCAGCCTTGGTCACCTTGAGGAAGTTGAAGCACACAACCTTGCTCAGAGGCCAGCACTGGCCCAGTGTGACAATGTCACTGATCTGGACATCCATGAAGCCTGGGGACAGGTGCATGGACATGTTCTTGTGATGTTTCTCAAGGCAGTTGTCCCTTGGTTATAGCTGTAGTCTAGGTGAGTGACAGTAGTCTTGAATGTCTTCATCACAGTCACCACGCTAGACAGGATCTGTCCTCAGATGGACATGCTACTAGTAAAGGGGCATTTCTTGTTGATGTAGGTGCCCTCAATGGCATTCTTTGGCATTTTGAGGCCCAGACGATGTTCTTGTGTCATGGAGAGTCTCCTTGCCAGTATATACAAGCAGGACCTTATTCTTATTTTGAAAGACGGTCAGCGCTTTTAGTAGGCACACTTAGTCTGAATGTCTGCCATCCTCCTGACCACCTGCAAATAAGCAGGACTTAAATATTTTGGAGTAAGCTACAGAAATGCAAAGGCCTCCTTGTGCATCTAATTTATCTCCCTTATTGAAAACTGACCGAAATGAGGCGTGTTTATGTCTACTTTACTATATATACTAGAAAGGAAACAGTGAGAGTCAGGACCTCCCCTGTCTTGTTCCCTTAGGTACACACAGTCATTTAATGAGTGAATGTTTGAACAGAGTGGAGAAAAGGGAAACACAATTTTTAAAACCTGTTTTTGGAAGACAAAATAAGGAGAAACCACAAAATATAGCCACTTGCCTATGACTAGCCCGACACAAAGGGCTGGCAAAGCCCACCTGCTGAAACAGTGCAGTGGACCTTGGTTCAGGTGACCCGGCTCCGTCTGGCTCTGGCCTCCCTGGGGGGGTTCCCCATCATCTCATAGTCCCATCTCGGAGGAAACTGGAAAGCATCTCTTTAAGGGCTGCTCCTTCTCCCTTTCTGCGTTCAGAGGCATTATGCTGGCTTTAAGATAATTATACCATCTAGGTCCTTCTCCCCAGCCCTTCTCTTATTGGTACCCATTATGTTCTCTGCTGTGTGATGTTAACAAAACCACAGCCTTGAATTAGGGAAAGACAGCTTTTCCCCTGCTTCCAGGGTGAGTTCCAGTGAGGGTCACTGCAGTGATTTCAGGGAGGAGTAAACAGCTAGAGGTACTTTACTGTGCCTCTACCAAACCAGACCTTACTGTAGTTAAAACAGAACCCTAACTTGTCCATGAACTTTTCCTCAGAAAATTCTATCTGGCCATCCTCTGTTACTCAGGGATTGAGAGGTGGGCAACAGACAGACAGCACCTTAAAACATATTTTAAAACCTGAAAAAAAAACAACAACAACCCTGTGTTTTCTCTACTTTCATATGGACTGTCTTGGACTAACGCTTTACCCTTATTTGCTGAAATTACTAAAGTCTTCAGAGGTTGCAAATCCATTCCAACCTTTGTTCCACCAAGTTCCATAAAGCTGGGTTCTTGGTCCACATTTGATGTGCAACTCTAAGGAAAGACAGTTGAACAGCTGCTTTCATTTTTCTATGACAACTTCCAGGCTTCTAGAGGGATATGAAGGAATCTGCTTCTCTTAGCATCAATCATGTTAATGAAAATTTAGAATATTTACAGAACCTATGGGAATAAGGTGAAGCACGGCTCAGAAGGAAAATGATAGATTTAAATGCTTACACTAAGAAATGACAAAGTATAAATACAGGCAGTTCTTCAGGTAGTGTGAAATCTTAAAAATGACTATGCAAAGCAATCTTAATACCATGGGAAAAATCATGATTGTAACATGATCCCTAAAAATTTGTATCCAGAATTTAAAAACTCACTTAACTGGGGAATGAAAAAAATTAATATTTATTTAAGACATTGTAATTTAAAATATTAAAACACTGAGAAAGTTTTTTTTTAATTATCAAGAATACTTGAACAGTTACCCTAAGAATGCAGGATCCCAGTTTCAAAAAGACATATGCACCCCCATGTTTATTGCAGCACTTTTTACAGTAGCCAAGATATGGAAGCAACCTAAGTGTCCATCAGTAGATGAATGGATAAAGAAGATGTGGTACATATACACAATGGAATATTATTCAGCCATGAGAAGAAAACAAATCCTACCATTTGCAACAACATGGATGGAGCTAGAGGGTGTTATCCTCAGTGAAATAAGCCAGGCGGAGAAAGACAAGTACCAAATGATTTCCCTCCTCTGTGGAGTATAAGAACAAAGCAAAAACTGAAGGAACAAAATAGCAGCAGACTCACAGAACCCAAGAATGGACTAATAGTTACCAAAGGGAAAGGGACCTGGGAGGATGGGTGAGAAGGGATGGATAAGGGGATTAAGGGGCATTATGATTAGCATACATAAGGTTGGGGGGAGCACGGGGAAGGCAGTACAGCACAGAGAAGACAAGTAGTGTCTCTATAGCATCTTACTATGCTGATGGACAGTGACTGTAATGGGGTATGGGGTGGGGACTTGATAATGGGGGGAATCTAGTAACCACAATGTTGCTCATGTGATTGTACATGAATGATACCAAAATAAAAATAAATTAAATAAATCCCATGTGAAGAGAAAAACAAAAAGGAATTGTTTAACAGCACTTGCCTTTTCATCATAGAGCTTCTGATATAGTGTGAGCATCATTCCTATACCACTTTAGTGAATTGTCATGTTTCTTTCCAAATTTGGATTAGCTTCAACATGTTATCCTTTGCATTTTTAATGTCATGAAATATCCCTGAGAAGTTCTTTAATATGAAGTGTTTGCCAGCTTCACTTTCTCTGGTACAACTTCATCCTTTTTGTCACAAACACTTCCTACGTATGTCAGCAAGTTCACCTTCACTAAGTTCCTCTAGTTGCATAGCTGGACTCTCTCAATAGTGACAGTGTCAACATTCCCACAGTCAGCTAATTCTTCTGATTATAATTGTTTATGTTCAATTCGAATTCCATGTCCAAAGTCATACTTTTTATTCTTTGCTGCTCTTTCATCTTGTCAGTTGAATCCCTCTCTTAATTTTTGTCATGTAACTTTATCATTGGGAGACAAGGAAGCAACTAAAATACATGCTTTTTACTTGTGCGTAAACTGAACAAAATGTGCAGTGCTCAGTCACCCACAAATTTTTAAATAAGTGACTTGAAAGTCCCTGATCATGATGTGCATCTGTTATTTGCACAGTGACCTGTGAACTGAAGAGCCAGCAGTAAAGTTTGTGATTTATACAGTTACTCACCATGAATGAAATCTGAAATGGGTTGTTGGATATTTGGTGTTATTTAACTAAATCGTGGCAACTAAAACTCACTTAGATCAAAATTCTGCAACGTGAAGATGGGTCTATAAAGTAAGCATCCTACTAAAGAAGCTGGGGGAAAAAAAGTGAAGCTATGAAAGCATAAAGGTTAAATAATGAAAACATTAAAAAAACAATTAGGAAAAGACAGCCAGTAAAACTAATAAATGCAAACATAATTAGCAAGTAAATACATTTTTGAAAAAACAAAAGAGTAACCAACAACTAATGTGGCTTGTGAAAAGTGAAAAAGCACAAATACAAAATTAAGGATAATAAAGGAGTCATGGTTACAAATACAGGGGAGACAAAATTAGAGACCAATTTGCTTAACTTACCAAAACTTACTAAAATGGATAGCAAATTTAACCAGGTTCAGGAGCTTGAAGTACACCCAAGCACCTACCTTACAAAAACAGGATCTGTTCCTAGTTAGGAAACGAACCCACAGCCTTTACTCAGAAAAGTGTTGGGTGGTTCTTAAAAGAGCCTTTGGGAAATAAACGCTGTTTCAGATTACAAGTTACTTGGCGCTGGTGTACTTGGTGACGGCCTCGGTGCCCTCGGACACGGCGTGCTTGGCCAGCTCCCCGGGCAGCAGCGGGCGCACGGCCATCGGGTCTCCCTGGAGGTGAGGGCCGAGCTTGTTGCAACGCACCAGGCGCGACGCCTCGCCTGCGATGTGCTCGAAGATGTTGACAAACGAATTCACGATGCCAGGGTCAGGGTGGACCTGCCTCAGCACTTTGTGAATGTGATTCGAGGAGCTTTCCTTGCAGCATCTTTTCCATTTCTGCCTTAGTCACAGCTTCCTTGAAGCCTTTTTTGGGAAAAGCGGTATCCTTTGAAAACCACAGTTGTAGACTGACAGCTTCTAGCCTCCAATCTTCATAAGAAAAAAGTTGGGAGCTTTAGAAAGGGCGGGACACCGCACTGACCATCGAGCAGCCTGTATGTAACTGGTATTGCCTGAGGCGTTATGTAAATGAGGTGCTTTTAGTAAGACTTTCTGATTGGATAGGCGACCACCAGCCAATCAGACGGCAACTCACATCCCACCGTCTGACTATAAACAGTCCCAGCAACGTCCTTCCAGGGAGGTGTTTTTTCGCTGCTACCCGTCCCAACCGATGATGCCTGGGCGCGGAGAGCAGAGCGGCAAAGCGCGTGCTGAGGCCAAGTCTGGCGCTTCTAGAGCCGGCTTGCAGTTCCCGGTGGGTCGGATCCATCGTCTTCTCCGCCAGGGCAACTATGCAGAGCACATCGGGGCAGGCGCTCCTGTGTACCTGGCTGCGGTGCTGGAGTATTTGACCGCTGAGATTCTGGAGTTAGCCGGCAGCGCATCCCGCGACAACAAAAAAACGCGCATCAGCCCGCGCCACCTGCAGCTGGCCATCCGCAATGACGAAGAGCTCAACAAGCTGCTGGGCAAAGTCACCATCGCGCGGGGCGGCGTCCTCCCAAATATTAAGGCTGTGCTGCTGCCCAAGAAGACGAGCGTCATCAAAGGCCAAGGTGAGTAGATACTGCAGGTGGTGAATCCCAGTGAATGATTCGGCCTGGGCGTGTGGAAAGTGAAATAAAACAAAAGCTCTTTTCAGAGCCATTTAGTTAACTGTGAAGGCGGTCATGGATGATAGAGATGTAAATTGTTCTCCAACAATGGACTGTTAAGTATATATACAAACTAAAATCTTCCTAAAATCACAGTACTCAAACCCCGCTTTTGAGTTTTTCAGAGCTGCCCTCATTGGCTCAATAGCATCACTAGAGGCAAAAGTTAAAATGGACCCTAAGGTACCATTGGGTGGATCGGCTTGTGCGAGGTTTAGTCAACATATGCTGGAGTCCTTAGATTCCAATTTCAATTACTCTAGCATTAAGATCACATTCTTGAGTCAGGGCGAACAGGGAATCCTATTTTAAGGCCTGTATTTAAATGAGTTAAAGACCATGCTTAATTTATGATGGATTAAAACGACGTAATTTTTAAAGTTCCAGTTTAACTGGTGGTGATCCCAGAGCACATTAGCCGATCTGGCAAGGCTATGTGGTTTTTCCAAAGGACTTTCTGAAAAGGAATTTCCTAGTATGGTTCATAGTGAAGTCTTTAGATGTCAGTAAGAAAGCAAGTTAATGTTAAAATGTAGTGGAAGGGCATATATGAATATTGCTTGATTAATGGAAGATAAAGTTGATTCTCAAAATTGATTTAAAAAATACATTTCAAAGCTAGTACTGTGTGTAATAAAGAGATACTACTGTCAGTTTCATAGGCAGGAATTTGACAAGGTGTCAATTTGTAACAATTTTAGATTTTTCAAAACTTGAACTACAGAAGGTTTCATTTGATCTGACTGCACTGTATAAAGAGAAATTGGAAAGGAATGTTTGGTTATACTGACAAATATAAATTTACAATGTTCAATTACTTTACTCAAATAATCTCATTGGTTATCTAAAAATACAAAAGTCATTGCTAAATACTTGAGATCTGCACACAAGACGTGTGAAGGTACGAAGAAAAGTATAAAGTTCTGTAAAGTTTAAAGATGAGAATGAACTACAAAATATGTCAGTTGGGGGCAATCAAGTTATGGAGGAGTCAATCATATCTTGAATGAATGCGTAAATACCAATTAAGGCATGCAAATGGGGAGGGCACGAAAGGAAAATTTTTGAAAACTAAAAAGGCAATCCCCAAGTATATTGAATAAATTAGATAATGTTTGTGAAACTAAGTAGGTACTCCTTATTCTTGGTAAAGCCCCTTAGACTTCTCATTAACAAAGAGAATCCCAAGTCCCTCCATTATGCCCCATAGTGTGGGAATTAAACTAGGTGGAGATTAAGGAAAACAGAAGGTTGCAAACAAGATAAAGCGAACTAAACAGACATAGGAGTCTTAGCTCCTCCTCACGGCCATAAGTAAACTCGACTTATATATCCTTAAAATGTTTTGTAGGAACTTAGACCAGCACTAGATGAGCCACCAGCTGACCACAGATGCTGGGTGGAGCCAGGGGGCTGATGACTAAGATTCCCGAGGTAATGGCGTATCTCACGACTGACTGACCAGAAGAATGGGCACAAGCTGATCACATACCCTGCAAACCCTTATAATTTTGCCTTAAAAAATACTTGTTTGTAAGCTAATGGGGTGCTCGGGACCTTAATCATTAGCTACCTACCTGTTCTTGCTTGGTGCCCTGCAATAAATGTCTTATTTTTCTCATTACACCCCAGTGTCAGTGTTTGACTTGCTGCAGCTTGGGCCAGCAGATCCAGGTTTCTTTGGTTCAGTAACATTTAGAACATGGCAATTAAAACTTTTTTAATGAAATCTTAAAATCAGAATAACAGTGATTTAAATAAATGACCAAATAAATGAGGGATATGTGAAAAATCTAAGGAGATTAATTCCAAATAATTTATATAGATGCTCCCCCACCAAGCAGGTAGAGCTTAACTCCCCAGACTTGCCAAGCAAAGGGTGTGGAAAATCAGGGAAGAAAGGGAGTAACCACAGTAAAGAAACCTGACAGCTACCTCGGCCAGATGATGAATGTTATCATCAGTGGTAAGCCACATTGGCAGCATGTGTCATAGTGTGACGTTAAGAAAGGCATCTCACTTCTCTGATCTTCCAACAACCCATAATCCCAGTCTAACCATGAGAAAAACATCAGACAAGCCTTGTTGAGGAGTATTATGCAAAATGTCTTACTATGAGTCCTCAAAATTACCAAGGTAATCAAAAACAAGGAGAAACTCACAACCAAGAGGCAGCTAAGGAGACGTTAAGAGTAAATGTTGTGTATTTTAGATTGGCTCCTGGAACAGGAAAAGAACATCAGATGAAATCTAATGAAATCCAAAGTTTTGGGTTCAGTTCACAGTACTGTACCAATGTGACTTCCTTAATTGTGACAAATGCACATATATTGACAATAGAAAAACCAGGTGAGGGGTATTCGGTACCTATCTTTATAATTTTTCTGTAAATCTAAAGTTATTCCAAGTTAGATGTTTATTGAAATAAATAAACACAAATTTTGGGGAGAAAAATCCAGGAAGAGTCCCAAATCAAAAAACATTAAATTTCAGATTACAGCTCTTAACCTGAAAGTATACGTAGCTTTGAAAAGAGCTTCTGGCTTTGTTCTTAGCATCCTTTTAAAAAACTCACTTGTAGCTGGTGTACTCAGTGACAGGACACAGTACCCTGCACACACTTGCTTAGCCCAGGCACCAGGAGGCAGTAAGCTCTGGAATTCCTTGTAGATGACAGTCAAGATCTTTCGCAATGAGCCAGGTAAGTGGACTCACCCTTGAGGTGCTCAAAAGTCACTGACAAACGAGTTCATCATTCATGTAGCTTCTGTAGAGATTCCAGTGTTGGGGTGAACTTGATTCAAGATTTATTTCTGGACCTTAAGCATAAGTGCTATTGTAGAGCACATCTGTGATGTCGCTGGTACTTCGTGTCTGTCTGCTAAGTTTGATGGCAACTTCTGGAGCCTTCCTTTGACACAACAACAAACTTGAAGACTTGGTAAAAGGAGACACAGCTTCCCACAATCTTAAAGAAAGAGAATAGCAGGTTCTGAAGCCATGGGGCTTATTTATACAATGTGTATTCAAATGAGGTATTAGGTAAACTCAATTTGGTTTGAATATAAACAATAGGCAAATGAATGTAAGATTCCTCAGATCAACTCTGATTGGACACTAGTCTTTGCTGGCTGGCGTCAACCATGCAGAAAGCAGGAGACTATCACATAGAACTTGGATCAAGAACTCTTTGAAGAGAGTTCACCCCCAACTGCTTAATTTTGTAGATTTCAGACTCAGCCTTTGAGAGAGACAATTTCCTTAACCTAAGTCCAATTCCCAGAGGATGGGAGCTGTCCCAGTTGGAGTCATCTGTCCATTCTCTGCCCATCTGCAGTAGTGGGAGGGAGGAAAATGATCATGGAAAACACTGCGTCTTGTGGGGACACATTAATGCGTTAGGATTGCTTTCCGTGCTTACCTGTTTAAGAAACCCTGTCCTGTGATCAAAAGTGATTCTAGTCCAGCACCTGAGTAAGTGAAGGTGATACTTTGCCAACAGAATTTTTAGTCCATTCAAATTTCCGTTTACAATTAGTAAGATGGGGCATCATTTCATGGATTTTGTTAAACTATTTTTTTAACCTTTTCTCCCGCTGTTTAATGTGGCTACTGCTTTAGGAATTTGACCTGGTTGTACTTGCCATCCATCCAGGCCAGGGGAGGCAGCCTCGTCAAGCAAAAGGAGATGGACTGGGTGCCTGCAGGATGTGCCAGAACAGGACCCTCACCTTCTCCCCTCTTTCAGTGCCAAGTGTTCCATTTTCAGGTATACTTCCTTTCAACATGTCTGGCTTGCAGCAGGACAACAGGTTCCCTCACCCAGGGGTGCAGAGTCATTCTGGTGATCCTGATGGGATACCCCACTGAAAATTCCAGTAGATAATGCTTTTCCCAGGTGTGGGTAAAATTCTAACATTTTCGGAATATCTCGCCTGTCTTTAGTGCATTTGCATATCGTCATGGCTGGAGAGAGGTTCATCTCTGTGTCAACAGGTAATTGCCTGGGCAGCTGAGGGCTGAACGTGGGAGGTAAAGGGGAGGGGCTGGCTTGCTTGCTTCTTCCAGAGCAGGGGAGAGAGACAGCACCGGACTGCAGTTTGTAAGCAATAAACGGGTTTTAAACTTTATTTCTCCCTTTGACTAATATCAGTTTTTATAGGTATTTTATCCTGGGATTTTCTCTTCCTGGACTTAAATCTGGCGGCAGTTGGCAGGGTGCCTCTGAACCCAAAATCTGTCATAATGGGTGCTACCTTTGGGAGGGCGGCTCCTGTGGATGGTGGGGAGGCCCCAGTGGGTGCAGCAGCAGAGGTGCCACTTCACCTGTTACTATCCCACCATCTGTGGGGCTTTGGGGCTTCCAAGTTGGGAACCCCTAGTGGGGAATTGGTCTAGGGTAAAGTACTTCTTGGAGGGGTGCAGCCTTTCACAGAATGGGGGAAGGGTGGAAACACCGGAAGCTGCAGAATTAGTTCTCTGTGAATTGGAAGACTGCTTGGAACCCTAGGGGGACGTGCAGCAGCTGGCATTGTAGGGTCTTTCATCATCAAGATAGTAAAATGTTATACAAGAGAAAAAGGATTATCAAGAGGGTGAGCAGGGAGAGAGAGGGACTTAAGCGGGAGAGACACACCTCAGCATTGCTTGTAGCAGCTGTGCAATAACCCATGGGAAGCTGTTAAAGAAGAGAGACAGTTATTGAAAAGGTAGGTCATGCTCCTAGAGATTCCTTAGCAGTGAGGGAGACACTGCAAAAGCCACTTTGCAGGAGGCCATGGGGGAGGGGGAGGAAGGAGTGTTGCCTTCAGCCCTGGAAATGGTGGAGGAGGAGCCGTTGGGGGAGGGGTCCGAGGGAGAAGAGGAGGCGGGGCCAGGGCGGATCTGCCCCCCAGGCCACCGCCTCGGGAGGCGCCATCTTCTCCTGTTTTAAAGGCCCGCCCAGCTGTAATTAAGAAAATAAAAATGAAACAACCGCAGGCTCCTCAGGGGGAGGAGCAGCCCCTCCCCAGATTGGGGAGCAGTCCATGCTCCACCCCTACACCCAGGATGAGCTGGTGGACATGAGTGTCCAGAATAGACAGACCATCGGAATCTCTGCCTACATGGTTTACGTCTCTGGGATATGGGGGTGGAAAACATTGTTGTGTCAGGTACTGAGATGAGTAGACTGGCTTCCCTGACAACGCACCCTTCAGCAACGTCCTCCTCTCTACTAGCCCCTTAAGTGGAGAACTCCAAATCTTACTGGCCAGTGACCTCTGCCAGTGGAAAGGAGGACCTTGCTTTGGGCCATTGGTAACCAAGGGTCCTTATCAGGAGGGAAAAGCCCCTATACCTGAAGATGCTTGGCACACAGACGACTCTACTTGTGGGCAGCCCCTGAAGTGGAGGGCTGTGGCTTTCCATTCTAAGACTGAGACAATATGGATGGACTGGAGAGGGGAAGAGCAGCCAATGGGCTGAGTTGTGGGCAATGTGACTCATGATCACCTGAGCCCTCCCCCATAGTTGTCTGCACTGACAGCTGGGCCGCCTGTCAGGGCTTGACCCTGTAGCTACTGACATGGTATCATGGCTACTGGATGGTGGGTCACCAGCCCCTTTGGGGGCAAGAGTTGTGGCAAGACCTATGGGTCTCTGGTCAGACTAAGACTGTTACCGTATATCATGTGACTGGCCATTTGCCTTTGGCATCCCCAGGCAATAATGAAGCAGACACATTGGCCCTGGTGCACTAACTGGAAGGAAAGTCTGCCTCTGACGTGGCCCAATGGCTACACCAGTGTTTGTTGCACATGGGGCAAAAGACAATGTGGGCTGTAGCCAGTTGGTGGGGGTTGCCATTGACCTTTGAAGAAGTCATCAGAGCCCAGGAGTCCCTTCTGTGCTCTAAAGAGGGACTTACACTGAGTCCCACAGCAACATGGGACCATAGTAAGGGAGCCAATACCCCTTACCAGGTGACAAATAGACTATATTGGGCCTCTGCCCATATCAGAAAGATATTCATATGCCATGACTTGTGTGGACATGGCTACTGGACTATTGGTTGCTTTTCCTGCACGTCATGCAGATCAGCAAACCACCAAGAGGGGCCTGAAACGTCTCTTTGCAGCCTATGGCCGGCCGCAGGTGATTGAGAACGATCAAGGCACCCACTTTACTGGACATGCGTTACAAGAATGGGTGCAGCAATTAGGTATAAAGTGGAAATTTTAAGTACCATATAATTGTACTGGGGCAGGCATGATAGAGAAGTACAACAGTTTGTTGAAATCTGGCCTAAAGCTGGACACCAATAGTTTATAGGGTTGGTCAGTTCTATGGATGGTGCTGTGGCATTTGGATGAGAAGCCTCGTGAAGGAGCTCTGAGCCCTGTAGATGTGCTCACACACCTTGCTGCGTCCCCTATACAACTGTGCATCCAAACCAAAGAAGAGCTATTGAAGCCAGGATATGGCCGGCAGAGCAACATCCTGCTGCCAGCCCTACTGCATTAAGCCCTGGAAACACTTGAATGGACCTGGCCCCAGACATTTTGACACATGAACCAGCAATGGCCGGCCCTTCTGGTACCTTGGGGAAAAGGCCTGTAAGCTGGCCTCGTGTTTATTCCTGGAATAACAGCTGAATCGGCCCCAAAGGTCATGGTCATGTACCCAAAACGTCCAGGAGGTAAGAGCATCTTGTGGGGAAGTTTTGTTTTATCTTTATGGCTGGTGCATGTACCTCCCATAGCCCTATATACTGACCCCTCTGTAACTCCCACAGGGAGGGGGATGAGTCTTGTATACTAGACCAGGACAAGATCCCATTCCTGCCACTGTTTTATCACAAGGCCACTCTTGCATGTATCCTACCTAATGAACAAGAGTTGCCTATGCAGGTGTCATTAAAACATGTATCTTACCGCCCTTAAGGTTTTTTTCTCCTACAGTCCTTGTGGCCTAAATGCACCCCCCTGGCTGCAGCTGCCACGTGATGATTGCTCGGAACCCTCAGCTACTGCCTGCCTGTTGAATGGACGGGCTATGGACTGAATCTGCATGGAACTTTGAAACTAGCTGAGTCCTCTGGCTTGAGGATTGTTATAATTATATTGCTTTGCTATTGTTATGTCATTAGTCTGGTCACAATGCTCCAGTTTTCTTGCCCAGGAACCATTGTGGAAGAAGGGTAACAAGTAGATTGTAAGGCAAGATTTCTGGAGCGGTGGCCTGTGGGTAAAATTGTAACATTTCCAGAATATCTCGCTTGGCTTAGTGCATTTGCATATCCTCAGGGGTGGGCAGAAGTTCGTCTCCATGTCAATGGGTGATTACCTGGGCAACTGAGGGTGTGTCTGAACCTGAGAGGTTAAGGGGAGAGGCTTGCTTGCTTGCTTCTTCCAGAGCAGAGGGAGGGAGATGGCCCTGGACTGCAGTTTGTAAGCAATAAACTGGTTTTAAACTTTAATTCTCCCTTTGAATGATTTTGGTTTTTAGAGGTATTTTGTTCCAGGATTTCCTCTTCAGGAATTTACATACCAAAGCCTTGATCTGGCAGGACCCAAGCCCTTCCACCACTCCAGCTCACTTGCGGGAGGAAGAGAAAGGAGCAAGGTGGGTTTGGAAGCCTAGGACAGCTGAACACCCACCCCTGAAGATCTGCTTTGGGAGCAGAAGCCTACATTGCATGGTGCTCTGGTAATTAGTGGGGTTGGAATGCTAAGACAGGTGGAATACTTGGAAGACTGAGATTCCAGCTGTTTGTGGATGACAGGGATCCACACCCAGCTGCTCTGGGACAAAAGAAAGGTGGTGGTGTGAGAGGCTTCCTAGCAGCAAGAGGGCTGCTGAGGGGGCATGGATTGCATGGAGCTTGCTGCTCGGGAGAAGGGATAGGTGGACCCTGTTGTCTGGGTGTGCTCTGCCAAGCTGGCTGGGAACGTTTGGGAGCTTCGGGAGCTTCAGGAGGTCCATCCCCCTGGCCAGTTACTCAGCTCCGAGGCCCCCCACTGTGATACACAGCCTGCTGTGCCTTCCTCCTGGCCTGCCAGCCACAGGGAGGCCCTGCCTACAGCAGTTACAAATGCAAAGCACAGAGGCTCACACCGGTGTGCTTGGCCCACTGGTTCTGACAGGGAGAACAGGCACTGAAGCTAGGAAGCAGGCAACAGCTCTTCCCTGGCCCTCAGGCACCAGTGCCACTCCCCTGCGATCCCCAACATCACTTCAGGGGCTGAGAAGCTCCAGAGACCAGAGCTTCTGGACACTGGAGGGCGCCATATACAAATATGAAACGTCAAAGGAATCCGATTCAACCAAAAATCTCACAAACACCAGAAAAAGCCCAAGTGAAACTGAACTCACCAATCTTCCTGAAAGACAGTGCAAAATAAAAACCGTAAACATGCTCATGGAGGTACAGAAAAATATTCAAGAACTCAGGGGCCAATTTAGGATGGAGATTCAATTATTAAGAACTTCCATATCTGAAATGAAATATACAATGGAGGGATTTAAAGCAGATTAGATGTAGTAGAAGAGACAGTAAATGGAATAGAAATTAGAGAAGAGATATACAAAGAAGCTGAGGCACTGAGAAAAAAGGATTTCTAGAAATGAAAGAATATTGAGAAAACTGTGTGACCAATCCAAACAGAACAATATTCACATTATAGGAGTACCAGAGGAAAAAGAGAGAAAAAGGGATAGAAAAATGTAATGCCTGCTGCGAGTAACAGACCATTCAGACACCAACAAAACCAGGTTAGATGTCAGCTTTTATTTGCCAGTGGCTGCATGGGGTGAAGTAGCAACACAAATCATGCATGCCCATCCTCAGTTCTCAAAACTTTTTAAGGGAAAAAAATACATCCTCCTTGGTGCAACAAGGAGGAGCTTGGCACAGAAGCAGGTCTTACAGAAGCTAACTTAAGCAACGTTAGCAAATACTATGTCCCTTTACCTGAACATTCAGTTACCACCGTTTTCCTGTTCATGTAGCTCTTCTAGGGCCTACATATCTTTTCTAAAGGTCAGCATGGGGTGTAGACTCAACTAAGATGGTGTTACTGTCACTCAAGCTAAATGTAGCCCTGCTGAAAAAGTGTCTTTGAGGAGGTAATTGCTGAAAACTTCCCCAATCTGGGGAAGGAGATAGTCTCTCAGGCCATGGAGGTGCATAGATTTCCCAACACAAGGGACCCAAGGAACACAATACCAAGACATATAAAAATTAAAATGATAAAGATCGAGGATAAGGACAGACTATTAAAAGCAGCCAGAGAGATAAATAAGATCACATACAAAGGAAAGCCCATTAAGTTCTCAGATCACAAAAGTATGAAGCGAGAAATAAATTACACACAAAAAAATGAAAAAGCCCACAAACACATGGAGCCTTAATAACATGCTCCTAAATAATCAATGGACCAATGACCAAATAAAAACAGATCAAGCAATATATACAAATGACAACAATAATTCAACACTGCAAAAGCTGTGGGACGCAGCAAAGTCTGTGCTAAGAGGGAAGCATATTTCAATACAGCTCTACCTCAGGAAAGAAGAACAATCCCATATGAACAGTCTAAACTCACAATTAATGACACTAGAAAAAGAAGAAGAAATGAGGCTCAAAGTCAATTGAAGGAGGGACATAATAAAGATTAAGGCAGAAATAAATAAAACTGAGAAGACTAAAATAATAGAAAGAATCAAAGAAAGCAAGAGCTGGTTCTTTGAGAAAATGAAAAAATTTGATAAAAACCCCTAGCAGACTAATCAAGATAAAAAGAGAGTCTACACCTCAGGTGTAAACAGAATCAGAAATGAGAAAGGAAAAATCACTAGAGACACCACAGAAATACAAAGATTTATGAGACAATACTGTTCAAAATTATATGCTAACAAACTGGATAACCTAGAAGAAATGGACAACTTTCTAGAAAAATACAACCTTCCAAGACTGACTAAGGAAGAAACAGAATATCTGAATAGACCAATTACCAGCAACAAGATAGAATGGTAATAAAAAAAACTACCTAAGAACAAAATGCCTGGACCAGATGGTTTCACTGCTGAATTTTTTTTGGGGGCGGGGGGGCAAAGACTTTTGTTGTTTTTTGGTATCATTAATCTACAATTACATGAAGAACATTATGTTTACTAGGCTCCCCCCTTCACCAAGTCCCACCCACAAACCCCATTACAGTCACTGTCCATCAGCGTAGTAAGATGCTGTAAAATCACTACTTTTCTTCTCTTGTGTTGCACAGCCCTCCCCGTGCCCCCACACACATTATACATGCTAATTGTAATGCCCCCTTTCTATTTCCCCATCCTTATCCTTCCCTTCCCACCCATCCTCCCCAGTCCCTTTCCCTTTGGTAACTGTTAGTCCATTCTTGGGTTCTGTGATTCTGCTGCTGTTTTGTTCCTTCAGTTTTTCTTTGTTCTTATACTCCACATATGAGTGAAATCATTTGGTACTTGTCTTTCTCCACCTGGCTTATTTCACTGAGCATAATACCCTCTAGCTCCATCCATGTTGTTGCGAATGGTAGGATTTGTCTTCTTCTTATGGCTGAATAATATTCCATTGTGTATATGCACCACATCTTCTTTATCCATTCATCTACTGATGGACACTTAGGTTGCTTCCATTTCTTGGCTATTGTAAATAGTGCTGCAATAAACAAAGGGGTGCATCTGTCTTTTTCAAACCGGGCTGCTGCATTCTTAGGGTAAATTCCTAGAAGTGGTATTCCTGGGTCAAATGGTATTTCTATTTTGAGAAGAGTCTAGATTTTTAGTGAAGACAAAGTATTACAAAGTTTGGAATAGATGTCAGAACTTAAAAAAAATTATTAAAGATTGAGTCTTATGGTCTCAATCAATTAATATAATAGATTTATACTATTAGGACTAGAAGAGACTTAGGGATCACCAAATAAAGCATCTCATTTTTATCTTTTAAAACATTTTCATTGTGTGCTATGAAAATATTCCATATTACAAATGCAGTGTTAATTGCATCCTTACCATTGGTGCTTCGGTTGTCTCTGGGTGTTAACTATTACAGGTAATACTATAGCAAACATCCTTGTGTACTGATTTTTGACCAAATCTCTGACCATTTTACTAAGGTTTAGATTTTTAAGAATCAGGTTCTGTGCTTATTGTTATTTATGCCTTTCACAGTTTTCTTTTCGATTTACTTTTCTTTTGCTCAAATATATCCTCTTAGTTCTTCCAATAAGAGCCTATGGGGATGATGATGATAAAGCCCTTTTAATATTTGCGTATCAGATATATTATTTTACCCTCATTTTGAGTGGTAGTTTAGCTAGGTAATGTATTTTGGGTTGACAGCTTTTTGACTATTTATCATTATTTAGTATATATCATTTTTCTCATTAAGAATTTTAACTTTTATTTTCAAGTTTGAACATGTTTGGTGTGAGATTTTTATTTACTGCGCAATATGTATTCATATACTGAGGACTCGTGTCTTCCTTCATTTCTGGGAACTCAACCATTATCTCTTCAAGTTATGTTTATCCACCATTGCTGCTATTCTTTCTGTTTGGAATTGCTGTCAACATACATTATGGTCTCTTACTACAGCTACAATCTTTCTTAGCTTCTTTTTCCTATTTGTTATCTCACTGTGTCTCTGTGTGGCTTTCTGTCTGAAATTATCTGCCCTATTTCTATTCATAATTACTTCCAGCTATGACCAGTCAAAAGTTATTTCTTGCATTGATATTGTTCCAATGATTATACATTTTATTTCCAAGTTTCTAATGCATTCTTATTTTCATCCACCAGTTTCTGTTTAAATTATGCCTGTTTTTAAATAATTGATTGTTTTTCTTAAAAGGATATTTTTATTCCTTTATCATATAAATTAGTTTAAATAGATAAATACATTTATATGGTTCAAAACAAAGCATGGTCAGTGAAGTGTCCTTACCACCCATCCATACCCATCCAGTTCTTTTTCCTAGAGACAATTGAATTACAAATTTCCTTCCAGAAATAAGCTACACACATTTAAGCAAATACAAACATACTTATTTTAGAGCTATTTTCAGATGACACTGTTATTTTTATTTCATTATTTTGTTTTCTGAGTATTGACTTTTATCTTAGTGCATTCAGGTTGCTATAACAAAAATACCATAGGTTGGGTGGCTTATAAACAATAAAAACTTATTTCTCATATTTCTAGAGACTGGAAGTCTGAGATCAGAATGCCAAAATGGTCAAATTTTGATGAGGGTCCTCTTTTAGGTTGCAAACTGCCAACTCATTGTATCTCATCACTGTGGAGAGAGAAACCAAGTTTTCTCATGTCTTTTGTAAGGACACTAATCCCATTTTGATTCAAATAGCTCATCTGATCTTAATTACCTCCCAAATGCCCCACCTCTTAATACCACCACATTGGAAGGAGTAGGGTTTTCATATATGAATTAAGTGGAAACATAAACATTCAATCCATAATTTTGTAGCAATCTCTTTTGGTAGATTTCCTCATGAGTTTTGGAATTAAAGCTTGCAGACTTATTTGCAGCCTCTCCTCTCTCTCTCTGTCTTTATTTCTGTCTCTCTCTGTCTCTGAATTCTAATTTACTTTTCTCCCATGGCTTTGTTTGCATCAGAATGGCCTCTTTCTTAGCAACTTTCAGGGATATAATACAATATTGTTAAGTACAGTCACCATACTGTTTCCAGTTTCACCAGCACCATTTATTGATGTGACTATTCTTTCTTTACTATTTTTCTTTCATTGTCAAATATTAGTTGACTATGTATATGAGAGTTTATTTCTGAGCTCTTAATTCTGTTCCATGGATCTATGTGTCCGTTTTTATGCCAGTACCATACTATTTTGATTACGGTGGCTTCTGTGGCTTCATAATATTGAGGCAGGTGTTAGTATGACACAGGCAGATAGAGTTCAAGGCCCCAGTGAGTTGCAGTCCGGAGGGACCTAGGGTTAAGACTTCGCTGTAAGCAAGAAGCCACGCCCTGGACACCTGGAAAATTTAGCCTGAAAAATAAGGAAGTTTTGCCTTTTGAACCCAGCTGGGCCCTAGCTACAGGCCCCTATCAGTTCTGTGAATGTCTCCATTTTTGTGCTTATAAACCCTAGACACTGCAGCCCCAACAGCCTCTTCCCTTGGAGCCCTCCCAGTTGGTGCGAGTCTTTCTTTCCTTTACACTCCTCAGTAAAAGCGTTGCTGGTCACTCCACACTCCCGTCTGCTGGCCTCATTCCTTGTCGCCTCTGAGGCACGATCCCGGGAAGAATAGTAACTCCTCCACTGGTAACAATATAGTTTGAAATCGGAAAAAATGCTTCCGGCTTTATTTTTCTTTCTCAGAATTGCTTTAGCTATTCAGAGTCTTTTGTGGTTCTGCATGAATTTTAATATGTTTTCTCTATTTCAAAAAATGCCATTGGAATTTTGATAGAGATTAAATTGAATCTATAAATGACTTTGGGTAGTATGGACATTTTAACAATATTAATTCTTCTGATCCATGAACACAGGATAGCTTTCCACTTATTTTTGTTGTCTTCAATTTCTTTCATCAGAGCCTTTCAGTTTTTCAGTGTATAGATCTTTTACTTCTTTGGTTAAATTTATTCCTGAGTATTTTATTGTTTTTGATGCTTTAGTAAGTGTTGTGATTCCCACTCTTCCAACACCAAATGCAATGGTATATTTTTTCCCCACATATATGAATAACAATAACAATATTATACACAGCAGAAATATAGTATACTATGCTATAGTATAGAAGTATAACTCTATTCAGGTGCCCAGATCCTATTCCAATGTGTGTAAGTATGTGGAGGGGGTCTTCCCACACATACTTACACCAAGCAATTCTTGAACACCAGCAGGGTGTTGGAGAACTCAACTCAATTCTGATGCTCTCTGTCCGGATACAGCACCAGATTCCCAGGTTAAGGGCTCCATCCTACAAGCCTGCCCTTCCACCCCAAATCCAGACCCGGTTGCAAGCCCCAAACAGTTCCCTGTGCTTCTGACTTACCAGCTACAGATTGGAGGTTCCCACAACCTCCCCCCTTAGGTTCGATTAATTTGCTAGAGCAGCTCACAGAACTCAGGAAAACACATTTACCAGTTCAATAAAGGTTACTGTAAAGGATACCAATTAACAGCCAGATGAAGAGAGACACAGGCTAAGGCCCCAATTAAAGGAGCTTCTATCCTCGTGGAGGTTGGGGCCTGGCTCCGTGGCCTGTGGAGGAGTTCTGGTTCCCCAGGCGCAGAAGCTCTCTCCAACCAAGAAGCAGGATCCAGCCGAGCTGACCCCAGAGATAAGCTCTTCTCCAGGGGTTTTGTGAAGGCTTCACTGCATAGTCATTAGTGACTGAATTATTGGCCATTGGCTGATCCAGCCTCCAGCCCCCGCCCTTGGGTGAGGGTCCAAAAGTCTCTCAGTAACATGACAAGACACCCGTTTCACCTTTAAGACTCTGTAGTGTTTTCAGAAACTGTGGATAAAGACCAGTATACCTGGGAAATATGTATTTGGTCATATGAATGACCAAATATGTATTTCTTATATCTCCTTACATCACAGTAAGTAGGATTGTTTTCTTTCTTTTTCAGATAATTTATTGTTAGTATATAGAATGCCAACTGATTTCTGGATGTTGATTTTGTAAACTGCAGTTTTACTGAATTCATTTATTAGTTCTAACAGTTTATTGGTGGGGGCTTTAGGATTTTTTATATATAAAACCCTGTCACCTGCAAACAGATTAACTTTACTGCTCCCTTTCTTATTTGAATGAACAAGCATCTTTGACATGGAGCACAGCTCCTGAGAGTGCCACCCATCACACCTTTCCCCAGCACCTCAAACATACACAACATATACAACAGACATATGGGCTCTGTTAAGAGACTTGTGCCCCTGGCAGCCCCTCCAGCAGCACCCTGGTCCCCGTTGGCTTCCCAGCTTAGGTCCAAGGACATCTGTCTTCCTTGACCTTTGCTATAGACTCAATGTTTGTGTCCCTCCAAAATTCATATGTTGAAATTTAATCCCAGTGTGTTAGTATTTGGAGGTGGGGCCTTTGGGAGGTGGTTAAGTCATAGGGCAGAGGCCTCGTGAATGAGATTAATGCCCTTATAAAAGAGACTCCAGAGAACTCCCTCACCCCTTCCACCATATGAGGACACAGTGAAAAGACAGCCGCCTGTGAACCAGATCTGCCAGGGCCTTGATCTTGGCTTTCCCAGCCTCTAGGACTATAAAAAATAAATGTTTGTTTAAGCCGCCCAGTTCATGGTATTCTCGTTACAGTAGTCGGAATGGACTAAGACAGCCATCCATCAACAAACCCACCAGCACCCGCATTATAGGATGTGAGACTCAAACTTACTGAGAATATTTTTGAGTGAACACACTCCTTGAGTGGAACAAACCCACCTAGTAGTTATTGATATTAATTATCTGTATTTCTGAGGTAAGGGACACCTGAGGGGAAGAGAACCGGGGTAGGACAAGGGCATGCATGCTATTGAGGGGAACCCCTGTGAGTGGTGAAATTTTATGGGTTATAAATGGCTCTAAACATAGCATTCTACATTGTAAATTTTCTGAATTACCTGTAACACTTCATTTAACCTGAAATTCCTGCACAGCTGATATAAGGTTGTAGAGAATGAAGTGTCAGGACAGTAAAACAAGTGAGGTCTTCCCACATGAATCCCTCTGCCCTTGACCCAGCAGAAAGCAGCCCCCTCATGGGGACCCTCAGTGTTCCAGGAGTGAGGGGAGCCAGGGTCCCCGGTGGGACCAGCAGCCTACAGAGGAGCCCACAGGACTCAGGGCAAGGGGGACCTCAGCGCTGATGGATCCACAAGAGGACACTGATGGAGGGTCAGGGACAGCGTGAGGAGCAGATGCTTTCTGTTGGTTACCTGGGAAACATCTGCTCCAAATTTCTTCTGCAGTCCTACCTTCCTGGCAATGCAAGATTATAAAGCACTTAAGAGCAAAACCCAGCCCAGGATGAGTGTTCTGTCTTTTCCATGTAATGAATAAAAAGTATTATCGGCAACTTGTATTTTCATGCCAACTCACCAGGCCAGGCATCTGAGAATTACGGAAGGATGATGGTGTGGATTCCACTAGAATCTTGCCCTTCTCCTCCTTCTGTTTGCTACTTGACTCCTACAAATTAGAGATGTAGTTTACCTGTCAAACCATCAGGTGGAACTTTATAAGTCCACAGTACAAAAACAATCACCACGGCATCTTTGTTTCCAGCTGCAGATTTATTTCCAGGTCAAAAATTATTTGCAGAAGTCACAGTACTGCCTCGGGTGTCACCCACCACTCAGACTCCACGGAAAGCCCACATGAAGAGCACAGATGGGACTCCGCCGCTCTGCCTTCCTGGTAACAGGGGAGGACAAGCAGGGCATGTCCAGCAGATTAGCTGAGTCTCTGTAGGGACTGAAAAGCCAAGGGTCCAGGGGGAAATCCCACAGACACTGCCTGGGGGGCTTCTCGTGAGGCGGGAGAACCCCACGCTATAAAGAAGGCCCTGGAGTCCCTCCTTTAGCTCTTGAATACCACACCAATTGTAAGAAAGGTTACCCACTGGGTCCCCAACAGCAAAGCACAGATACAATTTTACTAGCAGGAGCACAGAAACCCCCTAAAGACAAAAGGCAATGTACTCTGGGCATTATGGGTTGATTTTCAGCCCAAGACACAAAGCCAGCTCAGACTTCTGAATTTTTCCATCCTTGTTCACGTCGCAGTGACGCAAAAGAATCTCCCGGAATCTATCAAGGTCCACTCCGCTGATGCTGGGCTGAGGACAACAAAAATACCATGTGAACAGGCAAGCCAGTGGCAGTCCCACCCTTTAAGGCTTCCCACCTCCCTGTTCCATGCTTGCTAAGCTTGGGGGACACCCGGCCTTCTGAGGGAGCCTCTGTGGAGACAGGCCATGGGGGAGAGATTCTATACCTCATTCCACCAGGTATTGCCAAGATTAAGTTTTCCATCAATAGGCTTATTTCTTGGCATGTCTCTTTAGGCAAAGAACTTCTTTTCCCACATCACTTCTCTGCGGTTCTTACAGAAAGCCTGTCTTTCTGGTAACCGTGATAATAAGATCGTGCCTTAGAGCAGAGGATCATCACAAATTCTGTCTTGCTAACCTAATGAGAGAAGACACTTTCTATTTCTTCTCTGTGGGAGGTTTCTGTGCCTCCAATTTTATAAAAGGGTTATAATGAATTAAAATTTACTAAAATATTATGTTGTTGAGGTGGCGATGTAGCATTTATATCATGAATATTTAGGGTCTAAGAAGGAATTGGGATACTTGTTGGCTAGGAAAATAATTTTAAATTCAAAGGCATGCAAAAGTGAGCAATGTTTGAACTGCGTCATTGTCCATGCGTGATTTGATTCAATCCTCACAATAACCTTGGGAGGCAAATAATCACCCCTCATTTAGAGATCAGTGAGTGGGGCTCAGAGAGCGCCACCAAGCTGGGGCGTCGCAACAGCATTTCTATCCCAAGTCTTCTGTCTCCGATTAAGTGTTCTCATCACCAGTTCACAGTTCTCACAGACAAAGAGCTGGCCTAATGAAGATGTATGAATGGTGATGAACCTTAATTAAGAAGTCAATGTCCGGAGAAGAGGGAAAGCCGACCAACCGGACCTCCAAACCCCTTGGCCCCTCAGCCAGCTTTAGGAGCGAGCAGAGCGGGCTGCTATTTGCACGGTTTGATTTCAGGAGCCTTGGGAAGCATTTCCCCATCACCCCACCCCAAGATCCCTTCCAAAGAAATCTCTAAAAAATTTCTTCCAAATAAATCTCTAAAAAAACCTTCAGTAGGAAATAAAACCTTTCATTCTTCAACCAGACAGCCATGTTAAGACAAGCTAATTTAAACTGTCTCACGGGGTAAATGACACTAAATCCATCCCTGACAGCAGGTTTTAACAGAGGGAAGAAAGCAGCAGGAACTGGGAACCAGGTGGCGGAGCAAGGAGAATGAGCCCCAGAGTGGGGCAGGGTCCCGGGAGATGTCAGGGGGAGGAGCTCCACGGGGCCTTCGTCCAGGGTCCCTGAATGACTGATTAAGAGGCCACTACATAGCACACTGTCAATGGGTTCTCTTGGCTGTGACTCACAAAGGATAGTTCTCTGGGTGTCAATGACACATACACATAGGTGTGGCCCTGGAAAACGTGGCCTAGGGATTCTGAAAACTGCAAGCTACACTCTGTGGCTCTGCACTGGGAGATCATTGGTTGTACACCTGCAAAGTCGGGTAGGGACATTTGCCTCTCAGCATCCTCAACTACTTTTGCTACAGCCAGGATCCTCTTTGCAAATTCCCATTCTTAGAAAAAACTCAGGTGGTAGTCATTTACACATTAGCATGAATTAATTTGCCAATGTATTTACCTTACTAAAGCTATTCTAAGCTTTTTTTCTAATTTGTTTCCTGCAAAAGGAATTTATTTCCTTAAAGCAAATGGAAATATTATTGATGTATAAATCTTGGCAGTGGGGGGTAATGAATGTGGGTGCATGTAAGGGAAGCTTCTATGGACTTTTTGCATTGTTTTAAATGTTTGTAACCTCATTAGGAGAGAGGAGACCTGAACGCCACTGCTCAGAAATGTTTGAATCGTGGAAGACAAGTCCTATGAAACCACTGAGGGCCTCAGTTTTAATAGCAAGTCAGCAGTATAAGTGCACACAGGCTCCCAGTCTAAGGGCTCTACACATGTTAATTCTAGTCTTCAGAATAAACCTAGGAGATTATATCTACCATTAATTTACAGACGAGGAAACTAAAGCACAGAGAGGTTAATTAAGCTGTCTGTCACACAGCTGTTATATGTCAGAACCAGGATACAAACTGGCAGACATTCCCAAGGGCACAACTCTTTATCACTGCACTGTACCATAGCTTTCCATGCAAAAATGCATTTTTTTCTCATCCAACTCATGGGAAAGTATGAGAGTGGATCTGAAATAGTTGGCTGAAAAATGCTTATTTTCCCCCTTGAATTCTGGGAATAAGGGAACCTCTGAGGCTGGCTCTATCCCCTAGTGCCTGCCCATAGTAAATGCCCAATTATATCAATGGAATTAGTGAGCAATTCTGTCTCCAAATGTAGTCTTTATGTTTTTGTCATACGCCCTCCTTTTCCTGCACATGCTATCTCTCCTAAAATGATGAAAGCTAATATCCAAGTATCCAAGCCCTTGCTCTACCAGCACTCCCCAAATATCCTTGCTAGAATCCAGACTCCAAGGCCCTGCCTGCACCACCTTATGACCACTAGAGGGACTGAATTATGGTTTTGATGGTGGTTAAATCCATTTTATTGTATCCCGCTTACAATGTCTCTGTACTGATCAGAATATTTATTAATTCAGAAACTCATTCTCTAATTGTGCAAAATTATAATGTGTTCTCTGTCTCCACTTTGCAATAACCACACTAGTGATCAAAAACACCAAGGAGACAGGTAAAGGCCAAGAGATTATTGCGGAAGACCTCGGCCAGTTCTCTGCCAGCAAGCCTGTGCTGGTCTGGAAGAAATAATGATGACAAATGCCACATCCAGAGCCAGTCCTGTCCCACATTTCTTCTAATTATTACCTGCCATTGCATATTTTATAATGAAATGAGGAATTATGTTGGTGATAATTTCACTGGGCAAATGGAAATGCCCGATCAGATACTGGGAAGTCTCCTGGACAGTGGGACACACAGGTGGCTGCGCTGCGACGGGAGGAGCTTCCTGAAGAACATTGCAAGTGCCGCAGCCCCCAACTATCTTTCCTTAGATTTTCACTCTTTTGGATTACATTGCCTTCTCCTTGCCAACCATCACTTTTTTTCTTAAAATTTGTATTATCTAAGGATGGCAGCACGTTAAGTCATTATCATAGTGAGAAAAATAAATATATGCCAAACTGCTCTCTCCCTTGATGGACAATCCCGGGTCAATACGAAGTTGCTGGCTTTCTGCATAGTGAGTAGGGAGGGGTAAGGCGGGGTTGAGGAGAGGACTTCTAGGAAGGAAGTGGAGCCGCACACCCTGCTCTTTCTTCAGAAGTCTGCTAAAATTTGACAGTGGGTGCCAGGAATTTTAGTGTGCAAATCTCTTGATTTAGTAATTCTATTCTTGGAATAAGGCCTGAAAGAGAAAGATTTACATATAAAGACACTCTCTACACTATTATTTTGAATCACAAATATGGCAAACAATCTAAATTACTAGCAAAAGAGGAATGTTAATATAAATTATGTCTAACTACTTGTGAAATATTAGAGTCTCTAAAACAATGACTTACTGGCAAATGCTTATTCAGTACAACTCAACTATATGAAAATACATACAGAAATAAATTCAGTTAATGGTAGGTCTATTCAATTGTAAAGATTACACTTCTGTTTTTTCTTTTCTCTCCTTTCAAATTTCTTTCTGATGTATAGATCATTTTTATAACTTAAAGAATGAAACGAAACAATAATATCTGTGCACGGGCTAGTAGCTCCTTGGACGGGCATATATGGGATTCAGTCTTTTAGGTTAAGTGTTGTCTCCTCTTGCCAACCATCTCCTTGTCAACAACAGAGAGAAGCAGTGGGGTACCTAGCAGGGAAAAGAATGAACTTTGGGGAGGCCTGAACTTTGGGGAAGCTGCAGGTGGACATACTTGTCGTCTCTGGCATCCTATTTATTTGGCTTCCAATGTTACTGGTCATATTTCTTCTTCTCCCTCGTGGGTGCTAGGAATCCTGAATGTCTTGCATTTCCACTCTCTAGTTTAAGCTGTAGATTCTTGTTTTGATTTTCTTGTTGTGCTGAGTGAACTATAGGCTCTTAAAAAATCTTGAGCAGAAATTATTTTGTCTGCTCCCTCAAGAGAGTTCTTATCTTGTCACACTGACAGATGACAGCAGTGGGTACTATTTTCCAGAGATTAAGGAAAAAAGTGTCCTGGTAACCAAATAATCTTATTAATACAAATTCAACATATGTGTCATACATGGTTGTACAAGAATGAAAGACTAAAATAAGCTGACTTCAGGATTATTACTGCAGATATCAGGGATTCTGACTATATCTGCATACTTAGAAACTGGGCCAACTCCCTGCTGACCGGATGTTATGCTCTGATAGTTTCTTTTAAAATAAATCCCAGATATTTGTTTGTTTACTTGTCCCATGGTCCTTTCTTATAAAATGAAAATAAAGAAAAAAGTTACAGGAGATAACACTAGTTGAAGCCAAGAAATGTCAGATTACCCAGTGGTCATCCCTCGACTATATCCTTTAAATTATATGGTGAATATTTTTTTAAACAACCTAGAAGACTAGGAAAAGCCAATAAAGGTAGGCATCCTTAATTATCTGGCTTCAGAGGAGAACGTTAATAATTCACTACTGTATAGCTCCTTTTTAGCTCAACAAATCAACCCCTTTTCAACTGCTTTTGTTCTACCAACCACTCAGTTCTTAGAAACCAGCTCTCTTAAATTGGCAGGTACTCGCATCAAAAGGTGCTTTTTGTTGCACCAGAAGCCCCACAGAACTAGAGGATTGAAGGCAAAAATAGTGGGATCCTCTGGTTTCCCGTGGAGGTGATGTGAATCTGTCAGAGTAAGGCAGACTCCTGCTTCCAAATCATGTTTTTGGATGGTCTAGAATTTTTTCTGTTTCTATAATTTCTCTGGAAAAATGTCTTCTCTACTCTGCTGCTGTTACAGGTTTTACTGCCATTTATCTCCCATTAACCTTTGGAAGCCATCACCCAGCTCAGTGACAACTGAAAAGGTCTGAAAGGATCTGAAGCCCCCAGGCTCTGCACTTAGGCTATCAGTGGCCCCAAATCCATGGTCCAAAGGGGGCCCAGCAGCTCTGAAAAACAGGCTTACCACCCCATTTATTTTATCAAAACCAAATTAAAACTCCAGTTTGGCAAGGCCTTCACCATGCAGCCTAATGTCCCGTAGATAATTGCTTGGTTTCTCTTACAGAAGTCATTCTGGCATTAAATAGGTAGTGAGTCGAATGGGGTTTTTCCTTTAGCAATCAATGTAAAAGGCAATACCACACCCACACCCATCAACTCTCTGGCTCTGCCAAAACCTGTGAAATCTTCCACACAAGCAGCAGGTGAAGGGGATGGAGAGGAGCCACAGGATTCACTGGGATGGGAACAGGAGCTGGAAATCAGGGAAGACATCTCTGTCATCCTGAGTAGACGTCGGGAAAAAAATCTTATCCATGGCTGCTCAATCACGGTATGTGAACTTCCTGGAGATTTATGCAAAAATTGGGATCTGGGAAATTTTCTGAGGTAGAACTTACTAGTTTTAACCAGATTTTTCAAACAGGTCTGCAATTTCAGAAACAGTGGATGGTTGCTACTCTAATTTGTTGTCATCTGGGCCAATCAAGACAATCATTGTGTCCTTTACAAACCTCAAAAAAATCCCTAAAGATCTGAGACTACTAAACTCAGTGGCTACACAGTCCCATAGAAAACAAACTGGAAGTATCTCTTTAACTGAATCATGTAGCCTGTCAATACAGTTCACCAGGATCTCAAAGGAGATTGCTTGTTTTAAACACTGTCTACCCTGGGTAAAACAGCTCTGTGATGTAGGTTACAGCCTAAATCACATCAAACCACAACAATGTTTTGATGGGTAAGTAGCCATCTTAGGTTAGGTGTTAAAGCAGCTCCCCTGTAAAAAGCAATTAGATCCCCACATATTGGATTTATTCCATGCAATTAAATTTAAAATGTTTGTTATTCTAATAACCAAATCTAAGAAAAAGTGCTTTCTATAATCAAAACATAAAATGGTAATATATACAGTGGCACTGTGCTCCTTTGATGAAATAGATGACTTTTAAATGATGATAACAAGAAGCTCCTATGGGGACATCACTTAATCGAAACTACAAATGATTTTAAGGTGATAGGGAAATATTTACAAGGTCAGCAATTGAGTCCAGGTGGCTCCCTTCTGCTTCTCTTTAGCAGAGACAGCAGAGACTCCCTTAACTCCTCCTCCCCTTCACTCCCCGCTCCGCCAGGCACTCACTCCCAAAACTAACTCCCACTTGCTTGCTTGCTTTGCACATAGAAATGTTGCAGATACGGAAGCAGAGAGATACCTATTGCTCCCCTTGCCTTTGTTTGGGGCTCGGACCTTGGGAGATGACTCCCCCCTGAACCTGCCTGTGTAAAAATAAACCCTCAACACTCCAAGACCTCTAAGTGCCGCTTTGTTCTTCTGTCAGTGAACCAGTCCAGGTTTTTCAGGTTTTTCCATAACAAAGGGAGGAAGGGAGATTTGTGGGGTTTCAAAGAAGCTGAATAGTTATTAAATAGACAATGTTCCTAGATACTCTCTCCAGCATTTATCTTCAGCTCTACCGATTCCCAAAAATAAAACAAATGGAATCAATAAAAATGGCAACCCCAACTCGTGATGGGAATAATCTACACAGCCTCATGAAATCACCTGCACAAGCTCCATCATGTCTTTGACAAACCCATCCACTTCTGGGCCTTCTAGGGCTCCAGTTTTACTCTGAAAGATAAAAGATCCAATCAAAACCACATATCTTTTTCTTAAGTCACAAAGCTAAAGAATAAGTTAGACAAAAAGACCAAATCAGTACTCTTTTGTGACTGCCAACAGGGTGAGAAACACCATGTTCCAACTCGCATTCTCTGTGCAGGATGTGAATGTTGCAAATAAATCAAAGAAGTTCCTTGTAAATAACTACCCCATATTATCAAACAGGAAGCAATCGTTTTTAAGTTCCTTGGCTTTTACAAAGAGCATTAACATGACATAGACATACTCTGACTTTATTTGCTTCCCAAATACCAGGCTTCGATTCAGAAAAGTGTCAATTGCACATCATATTGATCCTTTGAAGGGTAGGTTGACATCTTTTGATTTTGCTTTATGATTTAGCAATGATTTAATGACTTAAAATACATTTTTTAACTCATGAGAGACTAGATTACATGAAAATATTAGAATTATTTGATTTGTACAAAAACCTTTATTTTTTCTACTCATAAAAGTGTCTATAAAATACAATGCGCATTAAAATACTTCAATTTAAGTTCCAGTTGTGATAATTGATCCATTTCTTCAGCCTGAAACTTTACCACACTATTTAAAAAATTTATTCCCTTAGTGTATTAACCAAGCAATAATATAGTGCTTGCTATATGCCAGGCACTCTTCTAGGAGCTTTACAAACACGAATTCATTTATTTCTCATAACAACCCCATGAGGTAGTTATTGTTATTATTGTCATCAACCTAATTTTATAGATAAGGAACCTGCTCAAGTTCACACAGCTAATAAGCCATGTTTCAGACCCAGGTGACGGGTCACGGACGCTACGCCCTCAAGCACTTGGCCGCACTGCCTCTTCTGCTCAGAAAATGACGCGCAGATGCCCAGTCCGCTGGGCCCGAGGATGATGTCTCCTTGCACCTTTCCCGACTTTCTCACTTTTCTTCCTTTCTCATCACCCTACCTTGTCCTCAAGAAATGTGAGCTCTTTCCCATACTTTGTGCTTTTGAATTATTATTTTCTCCTCTCTAAATAAGAACCGAATAATTGATCCTATAAGAGAAGCAGCTTGTATGTCACTGTGGATAAGATGAGGGTTCCTGTGGCAGGATCCTCACCTGGCCCTGGGTGACTAGCTCACTGCACACCTGTGGGCCATACACGGCTGCTGACTCTATAGAGAGAGCTCCGCTGTGGAGCAAGGGGAGCCCTCCTGCACTGCTGGCGGGAATGTAAACTAGTTCAACCTCTGTGGAAAGCAGTATGGAGGTTCCTCAAAAAGCTCAAAATAGAAATACCACTTGACCCAGGAATCCCACTCCTAGGAATTTACCCTAAGAATGCAGCAGCCCAGTTTGAAAGGACAAGTGCACCCCTATGTTTATCGCAGCACTATTTACAATAGCCAAGACATGGAAGCAACCTAAGTGCCCGTCAGTAGATGAATGGATAAAGAAGATGTGGTCCATATACACAATGGAATATTATTGAGCCATAAGAAGAAAAACAATCCTACCATTTGCAACAACGTGGATGGAGCTAGAGGGTATTATGCTCAGTGAAATAAGCCAGGTGGAGAAAGACAAGTATCAAATGACTTCACTCATATGTGGAGCATAAGAACAAAGAAAAACTGAAGGAACAGAACAGCAGCAGAATCACAGAACCCAAGAATGGACTAACAGTTACCAAAGGGAAAGGGACTGGGGAGGATGGGGAAGGGAAGGACAAGGATAGGGAAGAAGAAAGGGGGCATTACGATTAGCATGTATAGTGTGTGTGGGGGGGCATGGGGAGGGCTGCGCAACACAGAGAAGACAAGTAGTGATTTTACAGCATCTTACTATGCTGATGGACAGTGACTAATGGGGTATGTGGAAGGGACTTGGTGAAGGGGGGAGTCTAGTAAACATAATGTTCCTCATGTAATTGTAGATTAATGATACCAAATTTTAAAAAATAAAATAAAAATAAATAAATAAATAAATAAAATAAAATAAAAGAGCTCCACCCAGTGCTCTGGGCACAACACGGTGGCAGGGCTGGAAGGCTGCAGGAGAGCAGAGCAGAGGCTGGGAGTGGTGGCAGCACCGAGGACAGAGGCCCAGAGGACGGCTGTGCGGGCAGAGGGTCCCAGAGGCAGAGACCGGCTTGCTGCACACAGACTCACTCTGAGTGAACAGGATTCTAATGACTGACCTGCCACCTGTAAATAAACCTGCGTATAGCCCTTTCACCCCAAGAACGTTTTGCTGTCCATTTCTTTGGTCACACTGAATCCATAGTGAACTTGCCCGGGGTTGAAACCCATTGGCAAGACAGTTGGGTAGGTCTCACTTTGCTTGTATTTCTTTGGGTTGGATGCAGTTTTTTATTTGATTTCTTGTTTTTGTTTTTGAACCTTTTATTCTAGATTGATATCAAGGAGAAATTTTCTCCCAATTTGAAGCTAAGATACAAAAAGACTATTGTGATTTTATTCTCTTATCACCATAAATACTCCTTTTTCCATTTTTATTTAGTTCTAGGAAGTTACACAGAGAGGCTTGAGGGTAACTTGGCACAGCAGCATGCATGTGCGATTGCTACTCGTCATATAAGTTTAGGGTCTGTGGGTGGGATGACCCCACACAGGGGTTAAACAAGCTTCTTACCTAAAGATAACCAGCACAATAAAGAGGCGCACTTACAACATCATAGTGGGCAAAGATTTTCTCAAAATCCCTCTTTCTTTCTTCAGCAGAACAAGCCTGTGTACGGAGAAAACAGTGGGTCAATCCAGCAGTATGAAACTTAAGTTGCACAGTTCTTTCAGGTCTTAAACAATTTTTATAAACTTTGAGTCAATGACCCTTAACCCCTTGATCCCAACAGTGAGCCCTGTCAGTCTCTAGATGAGTTAAAGGCATTACTTTCTTCTCTCCTCAAATCTTTTCTTTCTTTCTTCTCTCCTTCTCGAATATGTAGAGAAACATGAATGTTATAAACCCATCTAAAGAAGTGTTGCTACTTACATCCATTTTAAACTGGAGAAGGAAGTTTTCCTGAAGAGCCAGAATCCTAAATGGAAAAAAAAAGGAATCCACATGATGATCTGTCAGCTACCAGTGACATGCAAACTCATAACTCTGGTGTGAGGAAAGGGCAGACAATTTCCATATAATTCTGCAGAATAGGATAGATGCTTAAAAAATAGGAATGTACACATGAGAAAAACAAAGAAATTAATTGGGAAAGACTTTTATAGAGGTTTTTAAAAATTCATCTGGATGGAAAATGGAAGAGTAAGGGCTTATGGAAATTAGCTCCTTCATAAAAGCAATGAGAAAAATGACCAAAAAATGGTTAGAATAATTTTTTTCAAAACTCTGGAGATTAGCCAAAAGCTTTCAGAAATCTGGAGAGTGCTTGTTCTGGAAAAATGACTAAATCTTGATAAAACAGTGATGTATTTTGTGGCATTTTAATTTGCTTCATCCCTTCACCCCCAGCTCTATGGTACTCTTGAAACCAAGAGTCCACTATGCCAGGGTAAGGCCAGCCATCTGGCAGCTGCCGTAGTGGGCAGAACGGGCTTGGAGCTCTTTCAAAGCCTAAGTACCAGAGAAGGGCCACTACTTGACTTCTTTTATGCTTCCCTAAAAGACCCCACTTGCAAGGGTGTCTTTATTTGACCTGATTTTGAGCTTACTCAGTGGAAAACCATTTACCCTGGTGACAGTTGTCAAAAATAATTAGAGGTGATTGTTTAATATCACAGCTGACCAAAGTAGTCGATGAGAGTGCAGATCAACAATAGGCTAATCAAAAAGTTTAAAAGGAAAAGCTGGGGAATAAGATGTCCATAGAGGCTTTTATAAGCTTTAACGTATTTCTGGGAATCTAGAAGGCCACACACATGCATAGGGCTGTGTGCGTGCTCAGGAAAGACCCAAGAAGGCCCCCAGCTCACACCTCTGACTTATCTTCAGGCTTTACACAAGTGAAGGCAGCTACGACAGAGTTGCAAACTGCCTGCTTAAATGTTGAAGATGTGCCCCAACATGTACATACAGCCCCTCAACAAATACTGGGAGACTTACTGGTTCCAGGCATGTAAGAAATCTGTCAAATCATTAACTAACCATTAAGCCAACCAAGCAGAGACTTCAGTGTTCACACATGCAAAGATACAGACTTTACAGAATTAGTTCAAAAAAAGTCACTAAACAAAAAACCAACAATTACTAACAACAACAAATGTGACCTATACAAAATACTAAAGGACGTTCTTGAGGAGGAAATGAAAAAAACACTAGACAGTAGCTTGAATCCTGTAACTCTGGGGAGAGGAGATCCTGGGACAAAATACATCTAAAACCAAAATCAGTCAAAGGGAGAAATAAAGTTTAAAGCCCGTTTATTGCTTACAAACTGCAGTCCAGGGCCATCTCTTTCCTGCTAGGACAGAAGCAAGCAAGGCCTCCCCCTAACCTCTCAGGTTCAGATAAGCCCTTGGTTGCCCAGGTAATTACCCATTGATGTGGAGATGAACTGTGTCCACCCCTGAGGAACACCTGTTGATATGCAGATGCACTAAAGCCAGGTGAGATATTCTGAAAATATTACAATTTTACCCACAAATCCATATGAAGAAATAAAGAACCCCAGTCAGGCATGAAAAGCTACATATTGTATGATACCATCTATGTGAAATGCCCAGAATAAACAAATCTATAGAAGCTGAAAGGAGATTAGTGGGAGAGGGAGGAGAAATTCCTGATACGTACAGAGTATCATTCTGGCTTAATAAAAATGTTCTGGAATTAGGTAATAGTGATGGTTGGAAAATCCTTATGAATATACTAAAGTATGCTGAATCATATACTTTAGAAGAGTAGTTTTATGGTACATAAGTGATACTCAATAAAAATCGATATGGCTTTTGTTTTGGAAAGTGAAATGTATTTCTGGCTCCTCTGTTTAATCACAATTGTACTTCGGTGTAATACAGTCAGTTTCAAAAGACCGACACACTGGGTTGGCATTGTATTCACGGTCATGGGCACATACAGAGAAAGGCAGAAAAATATCATTCGACAGGTCGGAAAGTTTCGCCCCTTTGGATGCCCAGGGTGGAGAGAATCGATCTGAGCCAAGCAGAGGGTGGAATTTCCTGGGATTCTGCAAGGACACTGTCCTTCTCTATCCATTGGCCCTGAGCAGTCAGGGTATTTTTCTCAAGGTATAGATAGTTGACTAATTTGTGTAAATTATCCATACGGTATACTGAGTTGTGTAAATTGAGGGATGGTTGTGCATTATTTCATTTGGAACTCTATCAAGGCTTACATGTTATTTTATAAAATCACATCAACAGTATTGAGTTCCTGACACGAATTGTCAAAATACCACACTTTTATCAGTCAGCATCTGAACTGCCATATTCAAGGTAATTCCACACCAAGATGCAAGCAACTGACCACCTCATTATGTCTTCACTGTTGTTGTATCTACCCATGTACACACTGAAATACAAGTTATCTTATTATTGTGTTCCTTTTGTTTATCCTTTATGTGTTATAATTTGTGCATTATATTAACTATTTTTGCATTGTGTGTATAGGTAGGTTATATTGTCCGTGGATTTTATTTCAGGAGTAAAGGAAGTGTTCAGACTTCCCGAGTTGAGAGCAGCTTACTGACAGTGGCACATTCCAGCTTCCAGAAGGCGCTCAAGGGTCCTTGATGCACAACCCCTGGGAATTGCTTAATTGAGTCAAAGTGCCAGGTGGGTAGGCACTTTGGGTGGAGGGAGCCACGAGATCAAAGACATTTGTTTGTTTTTATCAGGACTGCCGTTTTTGAGTGGACCTTCTAGGTGCTTTGGGTCCTCTTGCTGCGCTGTCCCACACAGCTCTCAGAGGAGCTGGGACTGACTTCCACTTGAGAGAAAACCTTGCCTTCACTGGGCGGTCCCAGCTGTGGGAACTGAGCGGGACTCAGGAGATACAGGCAGCACCGCAGGGCTGAGGTCCCTTGTGTCCTAAGCTTCGGGGAGAAACGCTCGTGTCCCATCTGGTTTGGCTGGTCTCTCAGTGCCTCTTCATCAAAGTAGCCAAAATTAGGATGAAGGTCCTCGGGTAAGTAGCCAAAGAGAGACACATAGGCTGCCTCACAGCTCCTTTGAGGCCCCAAATGGAAGACCCTGAAAAGTGTTGGGGTCAATGTCCTGGTCACTATCGAGGAGAGAGTTGTCCCGGTGTGTCCCTTTCACAGGTCCCTTTTAAGAACGGGCAGACGAAGTGGCTGGCACAGATTTTGCAGATTCTAAACTCAGGTTAATATCCACTAAGGGACAAAACCAACATCTGTTTGTGACAATGCCAAGTCTCCCTGTCACTGAAAACTCACCCTCAGGCCCTGGGCTTCCTCTTTCCCAGTGACACCAGCTTCTGCCGTCCCCCCTGTAACTGCCGCCCTCTCTCACCGTCCGGTCTGCAACTGACAGCCAGCCTGGCCCTGGAGCACCTGGTGGTGTAGTTGCTCCCCGCTAAGGGTATATCCGTGTATTCTGGATCCAGTGATTTGAACTCTCTTCGTCTATTCAAAATGTCTTTTTCCTTTTGTGGGAAACCCCTGGTTGTTTTGGGGCCAGCTAGGCTGAACAGAACACGCTGACGTGCCCGTTATCTGTCACAACACCAGGCTCATGGGCTGCGTTTTCACAGACCCTGAGCTGCTGCTGCTGTCATTCTTTCCTCCTCCGCTTGAGGCCTTGGGATGCTTGGTGCTCCACAGAGAAAACAGCAACGCTCAGTGGCCAGAGGGCACAGCTGGGGTCTGGCTTATTTGTCCAGGTAGTTCACTTATCTTGAACTGACTGCTCCACATTCCCAGAATCAGTGAGTGGAATTCAGGACTATTTCTGTTATGGGTTCCCTATATAGGACCATGAATGTTTGGCTTTTGAGGGCAGGGTGGGCCCATGACCTGTCCAAGAAACTTTATGAAAATTTTGCACATTATGAATTTTGAGGAGCAGAGCTTTCATTATCTTCACAAAGCTACCTATTAGCCCAAGATATGCAGAACCACCGCTATTTATCTGGTAAGATGCACCTATCTTCAGGATTTTAGGTGAGACTTGATCTGTGCCTTTCAAGAAGAAGTGTGTGCTGTCCCCAAACCAGCATGATCTTTCTGAATCTATGACACCATATCCATGCTACTCACCTTGCCAAGTCATTAAGATCCAACCGGCCATCTTTATTTTTGTCAAAGATCTTCATCTGTAAAGCAGAAGGGGAAATGATCGTAAGAAATACTTATAATGGGAATTCATTTTCAAAGTTGTTGAAGCACTTTTCTGTTTTGCCCTTATGATTATATATTTGTCTAAATTGACTATGACTGCCTCATATCACAGGGTTCTTCTTCTAGAGTACAGAAGAAATGTTGTTTTTCCAGGGAAGGTAAAAAGTAGTTGAAGAGGATCTGGTATAGGGGAAAGCCTGTCCTCTCTAAGCCTCAGGAGCTTCTAGGAAGGAAAAGGGGGAGAGGCTGAGACAGGACAAAGCAGACACGAGTGTGACCTAAGTCTGCTGTGAAGGGGATCCCGGAGGAAGAAGAAAGGACAGCATCGAGCAGAGAAAATTGCGGTGGCTTATCTTTCCCAAGACACTGAGCCCCCAGGGGTTTGGGTGCTGAGTCCAGAGCCAGGCTGGGTCTTCCTTGGGGCCACTTGTCACTGTACGAGATGATGCTGGGACTGAGGACTGGGGTGGATCGCCGAGCCAGGAGGCTGGAAGGAAGATACGGTTCTGAGCTGAGAAATCACATGATAGGATAGAGCACGATCACTCTGGCTGCTGGATTTGACAGACACTGCAGGGAACAATAGTAGAACTGGGGAGATCTTTTGGGAAGTTGCTTCAATAACCCAGTTGGGAAATATTTGTGTTTTGGAACAGATTGACAGATGGCCAGATGCAGGATATATCTTGAATATAGTCAGTAGGATTTGTTGATTAGATGTGGAGTGAGAGAGAGAAAAAGGCATCAAGGATGACTTCAAGAGTTTTGGCTTAAACAGTTTAAAGGGTGGAGGCTCATGTTAACTGGGAAGACCATTAACAGAGCAGGTTTATGGGGGAAAGTCAGAATTTCATTTTGGACATGCTAAGTTCAAGTATCCCCAAGAAGTTAAGAGAAATGGCCTGAGCCAGAGCTATAAATCAGGATTGTCACCATTAACTGGTATTTAAAATCATGAGACTGGTTGAGATCGCCAGTGGGGTGAGGGTGGGCACAGAAGAGGTCTCAGGACTGAACCCAGACGCGTCTCAGGTGGGCCTGGGTCAGACCCAGGGAAGGAAGAAGTGGGGGCACCAGCTACTCTACTGCAGGCCTGAAGGACAAGATCGGGAGCCAGGGTACAGGACGGGGATGATCAGCCTCATACGTCTCCTTGTCTGCCATGGTCTCAGGTTTTAATTTGTTGTTTTACAGTAGTTCGAGTTCCATGCCCTAATTAGGTAAATGAACTTAAAATCTCCAACACGTATGAGCTTAAATTTTTAAAATTTCAGTATTATCTAATAATATTCTATTGAGACAGCTAATCTTGCCCCTTGCCAGGTATTGGCAGCACCTCTCAATTAGATGTCATGATTGGGTTTTGTTAACAAGTTGTTTCCTTCCTTGTCCAGAACACTGATTAGGAGTTAGACTAAGACAAGGTCTGCAGACCTTAACTTTCCTCTTCTCATTGGATGTTCTGCCTGGACTCGTTTACTATTGATGTTTCAGACGGCTCTCAAATGTGCCGATCCTTATGGGGGTCGATTTGAATTCATTTGGTAGGTTACATCTCCGAAGTAAAGCATTTGACGCTGTGGGTAAAACTGCAACATTTTCAGAGTATCTCTCCTGGCTTTAGTGCATTTGCATATCCTCAGGGGTGGAGAGAAGTTCATCTCCATATCATTGGATAATTACCTGGGCAACCGAGGGCACGTGTGAACCTGGGAGGTTAAGGGGAGGGGTTGCTTCCTTGCTGGTTTCTTTCAGAGCAAAGGAGAAAGATGTCCCTGGACTGCAGTTTGTAAGCAATAAACAGGTTTTAAACTTCATTTCTCCCTTTGACTGATTTCAGTTTTTAGAGGTATTTTGCCCCAGGATTTCCTCTCCCCAGACTTACATCTGGCGGCAGTTAGCAGGACTCCCCTGAACCCGAAATCTGTCATAATGGGTGCAACCTTTGGGAGGGCTGCTCCTGTGGATGGTGGGGAGGCCCCAGTGGGTGCAGTGGCAGAGGTGCCACTTCACCTGTCATTACCCCCCAGCTGTGGGGCTTCCAAGTTGGGAACCCCAGCTGGGGGAGTGGTCTAGGGTAAAGTACCTCCTAGAGGGGTGGGACCTTCCCCAGAACTGGGGCGGGGTGGAAACACTGGAAGCTGCAGAGTTAGCCCTCTGCGAGTTGGAAGACTGCCTGGAGACCTTAGGGGGCCGTGTAGTGGCTGCCATTGTAGGTCTCTCTTCATCAAGATAGTGTTAAATGTTATACAGGAGAGTGACTTATACAGGAGAGGGACACACCTCAGCATCGCCAGGAGGAGCGGGGTGATAACCCATGGGAAGCTGTTAAAGAAGAGAGACAGTCACTGAAAAGGCAGGTCACGCTCCTAGGAGATTCCTTAGCAGAGGCGAGTGGGGAGATGGCAGGAAAAGCCGCCGCCTTACAGGAGGCCGTGGGGCAGGTGGGGGAGGGGGGGAAGAGTGGTGCCCCCAGCCCGGAGATGGTGGAAGAGCCCGTGGTGGAGGAGCCCAAAGGAGAGGAGGGGGGGGGGGCCGTTGGCGGATCTGCTGCCCAGGCCACCGGCCAAGGTACCATCTTCTCCTGTTTTAAAGGCCCGCCCAGCTGTAATTAAGAAAATAAAAATGAAAAAACCGCGGGCTCCTCAGGGGGAAGAGCAGCCCCTCCCCAGGCTGTGGAGCCCTCCATGCCCTGCCCCTGCATCCAGGATGAGCTGGTGGACATAAGTGTCCCGTATAGACAGAGCCCATTGGAATCTCTGCCTACATGGCTTTTATGTCTCTGGGATGTGGGGGTGGAGAACATTGTTGTGTCGAGTACTCAGATGAGTAGAATGGCTTCCCTGATGCCCCACCCTTCCCTCCGGCAGCGGCTGCAAAATGCCCGTCACAACTCAGGGAATCAGACACTCCTGGAATGGCTGACAGCTGCCATCAGGGTAGTTTGGCCTAATCAGGGTGATTTACCATATTTTCCCAGTAGTTGGAAAACATACGTAGAGCTCCAACAGGTACTGCGGGAATTTGATATGAGAAATATCATCTATAATATGGACCCCCAGGGCCCTGATGAGGAGGTGTTCACTGTAGGGATGAGAAACCTGGTGCGGCACACAGCTCCCACATCTCTTTGGGTCCCTAGTGAACACTCTTGCCCCCCACCTAGGGCACCCCATAAGGGAGGCTACTCGTACTTTAGCAGATCTGGGGGAGGTTGAAACAACAAGGGCACGGAGGGAAGTACGGGCCATGGCTGAGAGGAGAGGTGCAGAAGGCCCCGTGAAGGTCTCGAGGACCCAGGTGTGGGCTGACTTGATAAAGGCTGGGGTAGTGAAAGGAAAGCTTGATGGGCAGCCCAATAGAATGTTGTTAGAACTGCGGCACCAATTAAAGCCGGAGCAGCAGCTCAGACAATCTGTATTAAGCGACCAACGATATGCCAGGCTCCATGTGAGGGCTGGGGGCACAGAGATGATGCCACAAGCTAGTGGAGTAAAGATCCATAAAGAATTAATGTGTCAACCTTGACTCCCAGCTGATTCACCGGGAAATCAATCCTATTGATTCCATCTTCAGAATATGTCTAGTTCTCATCTCCTCTGCTCCTCTCCTCGGGTCCAAGACGCCATCTTTTCCCACCTGGATGTCAGCGATGGCCTCTTAATGGCTCTTCCTGACTCCCTCCCTGCCCATTTTGGGCTCTTCTCAGCACTGTGGCCAGATCTTGGCTGCTCTGCCTCAAACTCTCTGGTGACTCTCCATTTCTCTTGGACTGAACCCCCATGTTCTCAAAATAGTCTAAATAGCCTGACATGGTCTGGCCTCAGTTCAGCCTCAGCCTTGATTGTTCTGTTCCAGTCATACTGGTCTTTTCCAGCTCCTTAAAATCCCAGGCATGCTCCAGCCCTAGAGGCCCTGTGCTTGCTGCAGGCACCCTTGGTTCTTCACATGTCACCTTCTAGAAGGACCTACCTTAACCACCTTAACTGAAAATGACACCTTCTCCCCAGTTACCAATCCTGGCTGCAATCCCTTTCTTGTTCTACTGTTTCACTTTTTCTATAATACTTGTTACCCTCTGTCGTGCAATGATTTGTTATTTATTATGTTTATCTTTGTTGTCAGTCTCTCCTTTGTCTGTTTTGCCTACTGCTGAATCCTCAGCCTGGACTAGTGCCAGAGCATAGCAAGTATTTAATAAATATTTGTGGAATGAATTTAATGGAAGATACGATGCTAAGACAATGGTAGAGAGGTACTTGGATTCACTGTGCAAGATTTTCTAGGGTAAGATGATGTTTAACTGAATCTTGAAGTATGAGCAAGAACTAGGTAAAGAAAAGTAGGGAAAAAGTAGCTGGGCTCTGTCAGGAAGTCAGAGAGCAGTGGTTTAGTATTACAGTTAGAGGTGGAGGGAAGCCCTTCAGAGCCAAAGATATTCAAGGAAATACTGGAAACATGCTGGAGATTCTAAATGCGAGTATTTCATTGCGTAGTACATGTTTTATAAGTTAATAAAATCAAGATAACAACAGCCAATGCTTAACACTGTGTCAAATCAAGGTTGAAAAATGTTCAACTGGAAAAATAATCTCTGTGATATTCTCCCCCAGGGCAGTTTCAGTCTAATTTGCTTTTTCGTACTATTTACTCTGTTGGAGGGGTTGGCTGGAAATTAGGACAAAAGGAACCTTGAGATTCCTCTGTCGCTGAGAAACTGTGTTTCTAGGGGATTTCCCATGTCACTCCTTGGTGCTGAGCATTCACTCAGGATTTCAAACATCATTTTGCATGCTGTTAGAACAGATCGACATAGTAAGAAGCCAAACTATTTCCAACTGAAATCCTGGCCCAGGGTTCGATTCTGTCCTTGGCATTGGCTTTGTTTCTGTCTAGACAATCTACAGTTTATCATGGTCAGCAGCACATGGCAAATGCCCTTATTGTGGCAGCATTCAGAACAGCCAGAGGACAGAGTGAGAGCCGGGGAGGCCCGGCCCTGAAGGCCAGGAGAGCCCAGCTGCCAGTGTGATCGCTTTGGGTGGGTGACTTACCACTTCCCAGTTACCTGATCTTTAAAATGAGTTAAACAATTCAACTTGGTGGTGACTTAGTCACTTACCCTTTCTAAGTTCAACCATCAAATATGTAAAATAACATGAACAATGCCAACACTGTAGAGAAGTTGTTAGAAATGGTACAGTTTTGGAAACGTCAACTAAAGGCCTAAATAAATCAACTTAGTGGTACACATTTTACCAGGAACCCACAAACTCTTTTCAGTGATATGAATCCCTGACTATTCACCAGAAGGTTCAGTAAGTCGGATCTGTTCAAAAACTCCTTATAGAATATATGTAACAATCCTACAAGTAAGTAAGCCTTTACCAGCAATTTCTTTTCTTATTAATTAAGAAACCTACAGAGTCTGATTGGAATGAAGCACACACCTGGAGATAGGAAGGGGGCTGGGGGGGAGACAAAAGGTAGAGAAACCAGATCTAATTCAGTACAAATCGTGGATCAGTCCTGGAAGAAATGCACCAAGTTAGGTGCTGGAACATAATGTGAAGAAGAGTTCGCCAAAGGCAACTTCTACTCGACCCTTTTTCAGGGAGCTTTGACACCAAAATAATCTCAGGGTCATTTAGGACCTGGATGCCATGAGGAGCAAACCAAAATAATGACAGCAAGTACCATAACAGCCACTACGATAAAAGCCGACATGCACTGCACGCTCATGATGTCCTGGACACACTGCAGGGCGCATCGACTCCCCGCCTCACAGCAACTAGGTACTAACCCGCACGTTACACATGAAGTAAGTAACATTGGGAGGCCTGACAATTTTCCAAGGTCATAGCTAATAGGTGGCAGAGGTGGGACACATCTCCCATCTATCTGACTCTCAACTGTGCTAAATCAACATGCTAAATGAGTAGAACCATCAAGCTCCCGTGTCCAGTCCTGACTGCCTAAGTCAATCATGCTTACTTGCTTCTATGTGGCTTTGATTAACATTTGTTGGCCTGGTGCCTAGTAACCTGGTGTTGATTGGACTTTCCAGGTCTCCCCAAGGACAGGTGACCAGCTTTTTCTTTCAAATACATGCAGTCTGCAGTCTCATCCCAAGAAAGAGGCTAAAGCAGCTCAGTTTTAGCCAGTGTTTTCCAGAGCTGAGGTTTTTCTCATTCATTCATTTAGCTACAAACACTTACTGGGCACTTGCCCTGTGACAGGCACTGTTTCTGCGCCTGGGGGGAGGCGGCGGGGAACTGATCATGTTGCTCAGTGACTTACCATGGTGCCGGTGTATTCTTTCAGCTTGGCCTCAGAAATGGCCTTTTTGTGGTGGAGGAAGAGGTCTCGGAGGAAGTTCTGTGACGTCAAGAGAAGAGCCATGTTTTATATAGTGAGCAAGTATATCACAAAGGTCTGGAGAGGCTTTATATTAAGATTATGGTTTGTTTTAAGGAGATAAAATGCTTTTAGCAAGCAATAAATCTAAGCGTGGAGGGCTGTCATGTTTAAAAGGGAGCTTATGGAACCCAAAGAATAGCTCCAGTCATGAAAAAGATGTCATAAATCCTCAATTTTGTCTCTTTCCCAGAGAGATCAATGTCACATGCACTTTCCAAACCTTCAAAACACAAATACTTTTTTTTTCTTATGTAGTAAATACATATCATGCTTCTTGGAAGCACAGTAGTCAAGCTATCGATAACCATATATCAAATTCCCAGTGATGGACAAACTCACCCTTCGCCCAGCGACCATTCCCAGCAACACTTACACAAAGCTCGGCAGCTGATATAAAGCCACTGCTATCAGCATCATATTTGCGCCAGATCTAAAAAACACGTAAGCCATGAATCCATTTGTCCTCGAATAATTTGGGGTTGACTTATACTGTTGTCTGCTGTGGTTCAGCATCTGAAAACAGTACCAGAAAGGGTGCCAATAAAACTTGCCTAGGTGGTTTTAGGCTTTCTTTGGTGACAGAGATTGGACAGAACTCACTAGAAATGAATCATCGAATTCACCTGGAGCTACTTCGGAGCATCACAATGCACTTAGACAACGGGATCTTTTGGAAAGCTTGAAAATAGAAAGACATGAAGGCATGGACTTCAGTTAGGGGTAATATGGCAAAGTAAGAAACCTTCTTTACCCTAAATTCCTAAAAATGCAGAAAACTCTAAACACAACTCTTTAAATACACAGCTCAGCTGACACGAAGTGAAAAGACCTCTAAGAGACCTGGCATGATAGGAAAGCACAAATGCAGAGAAGTAATTTATGACTGCAACCGTCGTCTGTCCCAGGTACATGCCGATCTCTGACAACTTAGCCGGCACGCCAGGTAGACAGGAGACAAATCCTGGGGCCACCCAAGGTGGGAAGTCATGCTGAGGCACCTACGTAAGACTGAAACCCGAAATAACAGTAACCTTAATGAAAGGGCGAACCCCTCCAAAATAAATTGCAGTGCAGAAAAAGCCCCTCAGGAATCTCATTTGTGTGGCTCAGGATAAGGGAAATAAAACATCTCTGATGATTCCTAGTGACATGCCAACTCTTACTGATTTGAGGACAGCATTCATTCAGCTGCAGATAAAATTACTGCACTGGAAGACAGAACAGCTGAATATTTTAAAGGAAACACTGAATTGCTTTTTTAAATAAGCGGTGTGATTTTGACCACCTCTGATTTCTCCATGTGCAAGCCTCCCAAGTTGAGAAGTTCCCTAATTCCCGCACAAAATGAAATTTTCCATAGACGTGGAATGGGTTACCTGAGTCACTAACTGCAGGGACCTTAATTCTAGATGACAGGCGGGCGCTGCAGGAAGAGTGGGAGCGCCCGGCGCTTCTGCTGGCGAGTGGCAGGAAGTGTGCGGAAACTTCACCCTGGTCGGTCCTTGTCACCGACGTTTCTGTCTGACTTTGGCCAGACTTATAAAACTGACTAGTTAAATGTGGTTTACATTCTAACTCTTATGGTGTGAATATACCAGAACTTAGAATGAGAATTGAAAATAACAAAAAACATTTTTACATGCTTTTCTCACGCTACTCTCCAAACATTTTCCATCTATATTAACTTTGAATTTTACTACAACTGACCCATTGGAGGGCCAAAGATTTTCATGTGAAAGGTATGCACATCTATCTTTAAAGAATAAAAGCAAAATAGGGATTTCCAGGCAAACAAAACCAGAGTTTATTACCAAGAGACTCATAGTAAAGTATACACTCCAGGAAGGAAGATCTCAGACACGGAAAGGAATCGTTCACAAAGACGATGGGAAATGTGGGCAAATTGAAACAGATGCTGACTGCATAAAATCTGTGGGGTTAAAGAAAACAAGACACAACCAATATCCTGGACAATAATGGTATGAGAGTTGGTAGGTGTACGTTATGATTAAAGTGTTTTAAGATCCTGTGGCTGAGGGGGAATGTAAAGATATTAACTTAGAATATCTTAAAATATATAGGATAGTAACAGATAATAACAAATTTAATTTAAAAAAAGAATTCAAGATAGGATAATTTGGGGTAGAAAAAGAAAAGGAGGTCTTTGGGGAGGATAGGAGGTGAGGGATATAGATTGGAAAGGGAGAATAACTACCAGAGAATAATCACATAAATGCTGTTTATTTCTGTGGCCTTGAACTGTTTTGCTAGCTTGCCTCCTAAAAGAAAAAGCAAACAATAAAAAAAAAAAAAAAAGAATTTAAGAGTAAAAAATGGCATTTAAAAAAAAATTGGGGAGAGAAAGGGAAAACTCTTCCTTACAGAAGAAATTGACAAACTCGCAGAGATGTGGAAAATGGAATTAAGTTAAAAAAAAATAGGAAGCCTCCAGAATGGCATTTCTTTTTTCCATTTCTCAAGATTATCCAAGACTACATAAAGCCTAACATTTTAATACATTTTTTTCTGCTTAAAAAAGTAAGTCATATTTGCTGTACAAAATCAATGAAATATAAAAAGAAGAAAACTATAATCTCCAGTAATTCCTACCCCAGAGATAGTTGCTTATCATTTCTGTGTTTCCTTTCCATTATATTTCTATTATATACATGACCAAACTAGATTGGAGGTCGTATTGCCTATACGGGTGGGTGGCCTATTTATTACTTACATTTAAACAAATGAAAATTACTTTGAAATGCTATTTAAAATAATTTGCAAACAAGTATGATTCTACACACAATTGGAAAATAACGAAGTACAGAGAACATGGAGATCATCTGTTATCCTACCACTTAAAAACAACCAGTATTTATCATGTGTGTATTCACCTATTGTCTTTCTTATGCAGTTGTTAAGGGGTACAACTTTTTAAACAAAGCTAAGATCATAATGCATATATAATTTTGTTTATTAACATTTTTTTGTAATGCATTTCCTCCATGCCATTAGATGTTCTTTGAAAGCTTGCTCTTTGGTAATATATAATGTTCCAGGCCGGGGGTTTTCTCTCATTAGCGTCCAGTGCCTAGAAGAGTATCTGGCATATGGCAGGTACTCATAGTATTTGTGGAATGAATGGATCATATGAATGTATCATGATTTGCCTAGTTTTTCTTTCATTGTTAGACATTTATGTTACTTTCAGTTTTAACTATAAGTAACACCGCAACATGAAACGAACATCATTGCGCAGAAAACTTGTCTACATCTCTGATTACATCCTTATGACAGATACCTGCAGGACTAGAATCGATAAGTTAAAGGGTAAAGATTTTTTAAATTAACTCTGGATAATGAAATTTTCAAGGATCTTGATTTACAAAATTCTTGCAAAATTGCTTTCCATAAAGTCATTCCAATGTGCATGCCCACCAACAGCGCATGAGCAACAATCTCAGTCCCCTCTTGCCAGCTACCTTTTGCTGATCCTTTTAAAATCTTTACCACTTTGGTTGTTAAAAAGTAATTGTTTTTAATTTGCACTTCTTTGGTTACCAGCTTATATTTGTTGTCTATTCAAATTTCTTCTGTAAGTTGTCTACGCATGTGCCTGCTCAATTTGCCACGACTTCCACTAGACCAGACGTAGGTAAAGTAGTGGCAAAAGAGAGCAAGTTTTATCTCCTAAATGGGGACATGGTAGCTATTTCAGGAACAGGACACCAATGCAGTAGCTGTCGTGTATCTGTCATTCTGGCCTTGGAGACCTGCTCTGCCTTCTCTGGTCTTTTTTCAACAACAGACAGTAACACCTAGAAGCTGAAAGAAGAGATAAGAGGAACCCTGGGTTCTGCCTTTAGCTTTTACTCAAAACACAATGATTGCAACAGGCCTCTAGCTGGATCAGCACTCTAACTTACATTTTGGCTGTATTGTACCTTCAAAACTAGAATTAATCAACAACATTTAAAAATAAGTAGTTTCACATAGAGTCTTGATGTCTAAACAGCATTCTCAAAAGGTAGCCGTTTCCTGGAGCTCCACGGGGTTCTCTTCTTTAGGTCGGGGTCTGCTCTCCAGTCTACAGCAGTCCCCCGCTTTATAAACCTCCAGTTATATTCCTCAGCTTACCTCTCTGGCCCATTGTCTAAGCCTTTCTCTAACCCTGGGGGCCAGGCAGGATTGGTGGCCACCCCACAAGATGGCTGGGATCCTGGCCACTTCTCAACCCTCATACTCCATAGACATACAACCAAACACTTACCTGCATAAACTCTACACTGCTGTCTAAGGGGGCCTCCTGGTGAAAGAGCAGAAGAAAGCCTTCATCCTCGGATAAGAACATGCTGGCAAGCTAAAATAATGGAGAGAAATAGTAGTCAGTGCCTCTGGCCAGTGCCCCGTGGGTGAGAGGCTAGGTGGACCACACTACAGATCAGAAGAGCCCGGGTCATTCAGGAAGGAGCACCTGGCTCGAGGTTCTTTGCCTGTGATTGTAATTTTTGATTCATTAATTCTTTCAAAAAGTATTGCACCCTTACAAAGTATGAAACACTATTGGTATCTGCTTTACAATCCAAAACAATAATGATCATTACTATAATTATTATTTATTATAAATTTGTTAGTGTTTAATATGCTTCAGGCACTATTCTAAGAAGCTCCAATATTATACTCATTTAACCCTATAATAATAATGATAGAATAAAAATAATTAATTCTTATATGTGCCATAAATTGTTCTAAATGCTCAAGTATGCTAACTCATTTAATCCGAACAATTTATGGGGTACATAATACACTATTAATATTATTTATCAATTAAGGAAACTGAGCCATAGAGAGATAAGGAACTTGCCATAGTTATGTAAGGAAGCGGTGGAGTCAGGACTTCAGCTAAGCCCACACTCACAACCACTGTGCTGTGCTGGTGAGATGCTGTGTACACGAGTCACTTCAGTGCCATATGCGAAAGGAGGAATGATTGCAGTCTGGCTTGATCCCTGAATGTTGGCTGCAGTTTATATTCTTGTGCATTATTAGTGTCTATATGATACTGTAGTTGTTGGTTCACTTGTGGAAAATTCAACAATCCAGCTTTCTGTATTAGCACTGGTTCTATTGACTTACTTTACTCCCATGAACAAAGGTAACATTTTCTTCCCCTACATGATTATAACACTTGTTTTAGCACATAGGCATGTTTGTCTGGGTTCGCTGCCAAACCTAGGATATTGCAGTGTATATTGTCTTCTTTCTGAGTTATCCCCCATAAACAATGGTCATTTCTTCTATAACCAGGTAGTTCTCTTAGCATTTTGTACAATGTCCCAGAGTGAGTCCAGAGCAAATGTTTCTGGTGGTTTGTAGGCATGACTAGTTCACACTCCTATTCATATTTTCTAGTTGGATATGGATCAGGTCAAGCACACATCATGTAAATAATAGCTACCACATATTGAATACTTACTACGTGGCAGGCACTGGCAATGTGCTTTTCATTTATATTTCATCAAATTCTCATACCAACTTTGGGTAAGTGTACATATCCCACCTTTTGCTAATGGCTTTAGAGTGGATCCAAATTCCTTCTCCATTGCTCACCTATTATTTGCTCTGGGACACTAATTGATACATCTGTGCCTCAATTTCCTCATTTATAAAATAGGGATAGTAATATCTATAACCTGGTGCTTATGTGAAGACTAAATATAAAAGGAGCCATTAGTTATAAGCTGTTCAGCGAAGTCCCTGGTACATATTAAGCATTCAGTAAATGGTAACTGCCAACTTAATGAAGGTGATGAAATTGAGGCTGGGATTAAGGAACTTGCTCGGGGTTTCATATCCCACTATGCTGACATTTTGCTTGTCCTGCCCACCCACACAAGGTCAATAGGAACGGGAACTGTTCTTCAGGACGAAGTGTTTTATCACATGGGGTGGCACAGGCTAAGAAATCAAATTAAAATGTAATTCACTGTCCTAAGACAGAAGGGACCCACTCTGTCTTCAGTTTCGGAGTGGCACGGAGGAGACAAATCAGATACCCAGGTAACCCCCAAGCCCCACTTTGGCTGTCAGTTGTGACTTCCCTATCTTACTTGGTGCTAAAATACCTAAAATGTGTCAAGGTGGACTGGTTTGTATGTTACAACCAGCTGTAGTGGGAATAAGTGAAATAGTCACTGGTATAGCAGGAGAAGGTAGAGGAGCCCTTCCTGAAACTAACAGACTCAGATTTTAAGGGACCTTGGGACTAATGCAATTCTGTACCATCCTCTTTTCTGCAAAAGACAACCTCAGTTATGCTCATTTGCAGGACTCCATGACAAAATGGTTGGCATAGATGTCAAAACGGATGCCCAGTTCCCAATTGCTTCAGAAAGGTCTACCTGTTATTAGCAAGATAATGACATCATTTTCAGTTATTTGCCCTGTTTCATATATTCATTATTAAGTCAACAAATATTTATTGAGCACCACTGTGTGCTATGCTCTGTTCTGTGGGCTGGAGAATGCAACAGTAAAGAGGTGGTCGTGAATACTCTGGTATTTCTAGCTTGAGGCTTGTGCTTACTTTGCCATTATTGGATACACTGCTATTTTTACATCAGTTATAATGTAATCGTCAGTTACATATATCATTTTTGCCTTTGAGTGAAAATGTTGGAGATAGCTACACTTATAAATCTAGGATTTAATTCACCAGTTTTCTGAAAAGGCAGCCTCCTGGTGAACATGTCTGTTTCTTATAAGGACACATTATCTTGCCCTACTCCCATAAGAAAATACGGTATCTTACTGAAGAAAAAAGTATTATCATCAGTAACACTGACTGTCCAAGTACAGCAGCATCAAGAGACTTCAGATTTCTGGTAATTTGTCTGGCAGGTTTTTGACTATGGATTAAATATCTTGGTTTCAGATTAGCTCATTTATATATATATTCATAACTATATGGTATGAACCAAATAGATTCATACCTGTAAGTGAAGGTTCCCGTAAACCAGTGCCACATACTGGCCATACGAGGCTGGAAAAGTAACTTAGTTTTCTCACTGGTAAAATAGAACAATGTTTCCTGTCTGTCTTTAGCTACTGTGGGATAAAATAACATATGTGTGGAAATCCCTTGTAGACTGTAAACCATTTTGTAACTGGAAGAAAAAATTTAGGTTAAAGATAGACTATCAGAGAGGTGCTGCATGTTTAACACAGCGCCTTTAGAAGGCACTCAATAAATGTGGGCTGAATTGAGATAAAGACAGCTGCTGTCTGTTTTGTCTTTAATGATCTTCAGGGATATTTCCAACCTCCACTGGGAGCTGATGCTGAGGTTTGGACTCATTTATTGACAGTATGTTTTCCTTGTATCAAAGCAGAATTTGAACAGGATACTGCAAAAAGACAAACATTGGATCAAGCAACTGAAAGGCCTCCAGCATACCAATTCCCCAGTTATAAAATAAGTATAAATCTTGATTGACCTAAATAAAATAATAGAAGAATCATGTTCTCTTTGTTACTAAACACATAAAAAGGAAAGGTGATTACTTCAAAAATGTGATCTAGACCAACTGACTTGCAAAGAGTTCTAATTTCCCAATCAAATGTAAGATTTTCATTACCTTTCAGAGGACATTATAACCCAAGAAGGCACAGTCAAAAAAGTTACAGTTGTGAAAACTGTACCTCTTTCATCTGTATGTGACCATCTTTAGAGACATCGTGGGTAGTCACAAATCGCTGTTTCACCCTCTGCACATTTTCGATGACTACATCCTACAACAGGCCAGAGAGAAGAACCACATTAAGCCACTGGGGTTGTGGTTAGGATATCAAATATTGACAGCAAACAGCCTGATAATTATGTTAGTCTAACCTGGAAAGCAGGTTACTTAGCCATTTAAAGCAAGCCTACCGTGTTGTAGCAAAGAGAACAGTGATGGAGATTTCTTGAGCAAATAACCACTAATCAGGATCCTGACTATGTAAGACTTACAGCTAGTGAGCTCCTAAAATATGACTGAAGGGAAGCTTAGAGGCTGTTGAAAAATAAATTTGAACATTATTACATCTTCTGTTGTGACAAAATATTATATTGTTGTGAACATACTAACTTTCTTCCCAAGAACTCAGAGGCTTTAAGTGAAAAACACAGCTCTTCTAGGCCCCCACTTTGCCATAGCTCATTCTCTTAATCTTCCCCTTGGACTTGAAAAAATAATTAGAAGGGGAAAATAATTAAAGAGGAAACCAAAGTAATAAAGCAATTGTTGAATTACAAAAGATGTCACATCTTTGCTATATACATACACAACCTTTTCTACAGATTAATTTGTTCTTCATCAGTTGACTGCAGGGTTATCACAAAGGAAGATGACATATATAATCAACAATGGAGAATGAATTCTGACGCAGGGGTTGAAGGCACAGATACTCCCAAGAGTACCAGATTCCAAGACTCCAAACTTGATCAGTCATGCTAAAATTATTCTCCCTAATACTACCACATTATCCCTGCCCACCAATCTTCCTTGTAGGACACTCCACTAAATATGGAGAGATTAGTTTCTCTAGTCTCGGTGCCGTGAATGTGTGTTTGGTTTTGGGTGCATGTATATGTACCTGCACCACATAGAAAACCGCATGATGGAAATCACTCAACAAGGCAGCTCTTCCCTTTGAACTTCAGCTTGGCCTTGTAGATTAAGAGGTCTGTCAGCATCACAGTCACTCCTGTGTCTCTGAAATATAGTATCTGGGGAATGAATGAATGATTCTTTGTGGTGAGCTGGGCATTCTCACAGAAAGTTAACTAACATAGGCCATGTTGCCGGAAAGTTAAATTTCAAAGTAAATAAATGTGAAGTCAAAGAAGCTTGTTAAAAAACAAAATTCATCCAAGTAAATTTAAAGATTAAATTGGCTTTATTTAGCAATTCATGAATACGGCAGCATTCTGTCTATCAAGTAGAGAGCTGCTCTAAGGAACTATTCAAAATGGGAGGTTTTTATAGACAGGAGCATGGGGAGAAATTTATTATTAAAAAATGAAAGAATTATTTCAGTCAACCTCACTTTCTCTTAGGGGGAAGAGAATGGGGTCTTATAATACAGATTACACCCCATCTTCTCTTAGGAAAGCTAGAGAAGGCCCAGGGGCTGTCTTATACATGATGCAGACCAGAAAATCCCTGACTGACTACATTTCTGGGGGAGTTTGAAACTGTAATTGGATTTAAGTATTAGGCCCCAGTTTGGTGACTTGGCCCAGCAGAAACGACCCCATGTTGAGTCTGTATCTTTCTTTTTAACAAGCTGTAACCAGATTCTACATGTCACTATTAGTTTGAAGCCACAGAAACTTGAATTCTGTCCTCTCAGACCTCTAACCCCAAAGCCCGTGACTGTCCCTTGGACCCAAAGCAAAAGAGCCTTGGGACTCCCTGTGCTGTGATTTCCCGTCAGCACTAACCCTGCGCCCCTTAGCCAAGACTCCAGGCCCCAGGAGGGTACTTATCACTGAAACCTTGAGAGGCCCAGGAGGGGCCACAACCTGGACATGAAGGATGTGTGCACAGCCACAGAAAGTGATGTTCTGCGCAACCCACTGGCTGTATCTAGACCCAGTTCAGAAGCCAATTCTGAGCACTTGAAAAGAAAAAAGGCAGGGGCTCGGAGTGGGGGGAGCTACAGCAGGAGAAAGAGCGCTGGCGCTTCCGTTAAGCCCACCCCCCCGGAGGCTCTGAGGAGCAGGTGGTTACCCGCAGGCTGACTGCCACGCAGCTTGCTGTCAGGACCTCAAAGTCCTTCTTCCGGGGTCTCTGTGATTCGCTCATCAGGGGAGGGAAGTGGAGGTCGTCAGTGTCCGAAGAGCTGCTTGTCATGCCCAAACTCCAAAGGGCAGAGCTGCCCGTTCACGGAGGCCGCCCTGCTGTTAGTTGTGCGCTCGACGGGCCATCGCTGGTGGAGAGGAGGTGTCACAAATGCTGACTGTCCCTCAGCTTAAAGGTCTTCCACTTTGGGAGTCCTGCCCTCTTATTAAGGACATGCTTAGGGCCTACTCACTTCTCTACAGGGAATTAGGAATAGTTTCCTTAGCCCTTAATCATGTCCAGGTAGCACAGAGTGCCCGACAAATGTCCCTATAACCATGCTCCCCGGCGCAATGCCTCAGCATTTTGAAAGGGGGCAACGGCGAATGAGAGCCTTTCTGCTTATCATTTGAACAGCTTATCACCCTGGCTCCAAAAGCTGTCTCCCAGGCCAGATGCTGAGGAAAGATGTCTGGGGCTGCTGCCACAGCTCAGTGAGACCGGCCTGATTACATTAGAGTCCCTTCTCAACAGGCAGTCGCTGTCCCTGGGGGGAACAGAGGGTGAAGTAGATGCAATGGCCTTAAGGTGACTCTAAAATGCAAGATCCTAGGCAGACCTCAGTTGTACTAAAATATGTAGGGGATGGGACCCAGGCATCAGCATTTTAATACAGATAATTCTTCAGCACAGTGAAATTTACTTCTACTAGCCTAAGGGCTCTGCAACCTTCTGACCCCTCCACCTCCAGCCTCAGCAAAGCCTGTGTTGGACACAGTGGCACAGGACACAGATGAGTCATTTGTTGTCTCCTTCCTCTGAGGACCGTGTTTGCCCTGTATGAGAGGAGATGTCCACAGGCCAGATCTGAGGGAGGGGCGGTAAGAACAGCAAGGCCGCAAGAAATGGCATCCCTCTTGTCTCTCAGTAATGGCAACAATGTCTCTGACATGAGCCAAAGTCCCAGAGACGCCTCACAGTGTCCTTGGCTTCAGGCAGACCCTGTGCCTCGGTAGCCCCACCCCCAACCTTGTGACTGAAAATGAGACACTTCCAGTTTTAACCTGACAGCAAATTTCCTCCTCCTTTCCTATAAAGCAGTAAAGCAAGGAGCCTTCAGAAAAGGTGTGAAGTTCCAAGTCTCTGTGGATTTAGGTTTTTTGACCATCCAGTTTATTCCAAGACTTTGAGTGGTTTTTGCCTTCATCTTTTTTCCCTCAAATACTCCTGTCCTATTTGACAAAACGGCATCTGACCTGCGGGTTCTGGAACACCATGAGCCTTCTCAGTGACAGCAGGTAAGTAAGAGTAAGGCGGAGAGAGAAGGGAAGTCGGGGGAAGGAGAGAAACGAGAGGAGAGAAACTGATAAAAGAAAGTAAGGGCAAAGAGAGGGGAGACAGGAAAAGAAATAAAAGACAGGGAGAGGAGGGGTGATGAAAGAGCTTTGAGAAACGGACTGGAGACGTAAAAAGAGAAACAAAGAGACAAGAGAAAGAGATGGAGAGAAAATAAGAAACAGATCTCAGAGAGGCACGAGGGAGATAAGAGACACGGAGGTGAGAGAGAAAGCCAAGGGATGATGGGAAATGAGAGCCATGAAACACAAAGATGAGAAACAGTTCGGAAATGGGCAGAAAACCAAGAGGGACCAACAAAAGAGAGGCAGACAGACAGACAGAGAGACAGAGACCAGGAGGTCCACGTGGCTATTGGAGGCAGATGGCAGCCTCTTTTATGCTGAGCTGGCTGCCCACGCACACCCGGAAATACCCTCCCCAATCTTTCATTGGTGGCAGAGAGCTCCTTGTCGTTCTCATCGGGCTCCTACAGGAAAGTGCGACGCGCTGCAATATTCTCCCATGCAAACAATTACATCTGAGGATAAGCTCTCTCCATAACTCATTTTAAAGGCCTCTGTCTCCAGAGCTCGCTGAGCCCTTACCATGCTTTACCTGGGAGAGTCTTTAGCAGGTTCTCCCATCCCCAGTCTGGTGTGTCCATGTGTGAATTTTTCCTCTGATTTGGTACAGTGGATCTTCAGAAGTCAATCTACATCTCTCCAGGCCAGATTTACCATCAGGGAGGGACATGGACACTGGCTAGGTTGGTTTACATTTATATCTAGTCTCTGGGTATCTTAGTTATTTTCTGGTTTATATCCCCTAAGAAATCTGTAACCACTTCTAATAAAAAGAATAATGGAAAAAATGATTCTAAATGATTTGTTTGCGGTTTGCTATCAAAGGAGTGTCAAATGTACTCAAGACCCAGAATCTTAAAGCTCTTTTCTACCCCTCTGAACCAAGTGAGTTACCTTACCTCCAGTTTAAATCCATTTACAGAGACGTAACCAAGGAGATGTTCAAAACAAAACTGTTTGAATCTACAGTTAGGATCTACTGACAGATGTTACACTGAAAGTCAGTGAACAATGTATTCAATGCAACAGGTGTACCTTTTATAAAAGCTGCCCAACTCCCTCTGTGTTGCCAGGAGAAGTAGAAAAATTACATGCATGCAAGGAAGAGAAAGGTCAGATGGGACTAACAGGGACAAGCCAGCATAAGACTTGGATGCTTCTTGTGATTCACAAACAGATATACAAATTAATACTTAGTGGCACAAGTACTTACATCGGTACCCAATTTCGTCAACATGTGGTAAAAGAAAGCATCAAGTTCCTTCTCTTCTATGTAACCTTTTTCTAAATGCAAGAAGATATTCATAAATAATAGTCATTTAGATAGAAAAATGTGGGATGGTATTTATCTAAATCTGTTTTTAATCTCATAATTTATAAAATCCCCATAGATACTATTCTTTGCTATTCCAGTAACTAAGCAGCAATCTCTATCTCTAGAAACATGGATTTGAAGAGTATACACACATTCAAGAGCAAACCCAGCTTTGTGCTAGCATTATATGAATATTTGGAAGTAGAAAGCTATTAAATACATGAATTATAATACACAGATAAACAAATTTTAGAGTACAATCCAATCAAAGGATTTTGGAAGCTTGTAAAAATTTAACAGATAAGTATTGAATCTTAGTTTGTAGGGCCAAAATACACACAGGTATTTTCTTTATGGTTTTTTAATTATTGATAAAGATAAAGCAAACAAGTTGTTCTATTTTCCTTATAAGTAGTTTTTGGTGGGTGGGGGTAGTAGTTTTTTGAAAGCTGATCAAATTCATCCTCCCTTTGAGAGAATGGGGCTTACATAACAAAGTATCTGAGTAAAAAAGAGCACATTTAGGGAGGGCTGCCTTCAAATAGCTGTCAGCCCACAAGCCATATATACATACATACATATATATAAATTATATATATATAAATTATATTTGTCCTTATATATATGGTATATCATTACACACACACACACACACACACACACACACACAGACTGGGGACAGGGGACAAGTCCCCCCTATCACCCTGAATTTTCACAGGCTATCTAGATGTGGTTAACCCCAGTGTACCCAACGCCTGTTAGGTAGTATCATGCATTAACAACTCTGGAAGACAACTTTCCTTGCAAGGAAAGACATACGGCAGGGGAAAATTCTAGGTCTTTCGTTGGATTGCAAGCTGAGCCAGTCTACACCGGACTCTGCTGGTGGCTTGTGCTACTCACCTTCTGGGTCAAAATGCTGCCAGACCTGCCAGAAGCCAGCCGCGTCCAAGCGCTCCAAGGTCGGTCCGCGGGCGCTGTCCATGGTGCTGACCACCCAGCTCTGACACAGGCAGGCAACCGACACCTGGAGAACTTTGGTGACGGCTCCTTTATGAGATCTTAAGACTCCCTCGCCTGCTTCTTTCGCCGATTTGCTTTGGGCACCTGCTGTGGGACGGGCGAGAGGGCGGCTGGCGAGGCGGCTGGCGGCGCCTTTGTGTCGCCGAGCAGCCCCCAAGCCCCGACCGCGGGCTCCCCGCGAAAGCAGCCGCTTGGAGCCGCCCTGGCCCGGGGCGCCGGTCCCCGCCCCGCCCAGGAAGCTGTCCTGCCAGGTCCACAGCGCTGCTTCAGCGCCGTGGGGAATCCGGGAAGGAAGGAGGTGTCTCAGGGTGTCCATCCTTTGCTCATGGCTTTGCCTTTTAACGTGTTTGTCAAACTCACAGAATCCCCCTTACGCTTGACTCGCCTTCCAAACTTTGTGTCTGGGGTTTTCTGGCTAGATCTCCCTCAATTAAAGGCTTGAAAGTGGTGTTGGTGTTAATTGAGGTCTTTGAACTTGACATTTAGAATTGTAGTGTATGGGAAGGGTGAGGGTGCAGTCGGGAGGGATGAAAGTGGTAGTGCTAAGAGATCACCATTAAACAGGGAGACAGTTAACAGCAATTATCAAACCCTGATTGCACAGGGCATGCCCCCTGCTGTGCTATAATGCGCTGTAAGTACTTGCACCTAAACAGAGATTCTGCAAGGTACTGTGATTTGAAGCAGGGTATGAGGATGCGGAGGAAAGTCTAAACTAGGCCATGCTTGCTAGGAAAACTCATGCTGGCTGACTGCAGAGTGCTTAGATGATTGTGTTTGGCTCCTAAGAGCTGTGCTAAGAACAAAGGACACAAATCATTTCGATCATTTCCAAAGATGCTGAAAAAGCATTCGACAAAATTCAACATTCATTCATGATAAAAACTCCCAACAAAATGGGCATAGAGGGCAAGTACCTCAACATAATAAAGGCCATATATGATAAACCCACAGCCAACATCTTACTGAACAGCAAGAAGCTGAAAGCTTTTCCTCTGAGATCGGGAACAAGACAGGGATGCCCACTCTCCCCACTGTTATTCAACGTGGTACTGGAGGTCCTAGCCACGGCAATCAGACAAAACAAAGAAATACAAGGAATCCATATCAGTAAGGAAGAGGTCAAACTGTCACTATCTGCAGATGACATGATACTGTATGTAAAAAACCCTAAAGACTCCACTCCAAAACTACTAGAACTAATACTGAATTCAGCAAAGTTGCAGGATACAAAATGAATACACAGAAATCTGTGGCTTCCCTATACCCTAGCGATGAGCTGGCAGAAAGAGAAATCAGGAAAACAATTCCATTCACAATTGCATTAAAAAAATAATAAAATACCTAGGAATAAACCTAACCTATACCCTGAAAACAGCAAGACACTCTTAAGAGAAAGTAAAGAGGTCACTAACAAATGGAAACTGATCCCATGCTTCTTGGCTAGGAAGAATTAATATCATCAAAATGGCCATCCTGCCCAAAGCAATATACAGATTCAATGCAATCCCTATCAAAGTACCAACAGCATTCTTCAACTAAATGGAACAAATAGTTAAAAAATTTATATGGATCCACCAAAGACCCTGAATAGCCAAAGCAATCCTCAGAGGGAAGAATAAAGTTGGGGGGGGATTTGCTCCCCAACTTCAAGCTCTACTACAAAGCCATAGTAATCAAGACAATTTGGTACTGGCACAAGAACAGACCCACAGACCAGAGGCACAGAATAGAGAGTCCAGACATTAACCCACACATATATGGTCAATTAATATATGATAAAGGAGCCATAGACATACAATGGGGAAATGACAGTCTTTTCAACAGATGGTGCTGGCAAAACTGGACAGCTGCATGTAAGAGAATGAAACTGGATCACTGTCTAACCCCAAACACAAAAGTAAATTTGAAATGGATCAAAGACCTGAATGTAAGTCATGAAACCATAAAACTCTTAGAAAAAAGTATAGGCAAAAATCTCTTGGACATAAACATGAGTGACTTCTTCATGAACATATCTCCCTGGGCAAGGGAAACAAAAGCAAAAGTGAACAAGTGGGACTACATCAAGCTGAAAAGCTTCTGTACATCAAAGGACATCATCAATAGAACAAAAAGGTATCCTACAGTATGGGAGAATATATTCATAAATGACAGATCTAAAGGGTTGACATCCAAATATATATAAAGAGCTCATGCACCTCAACAAACAAAAAGCAAATAATCCAATTTAAAAATGGGCAGAGGAGCTGAACAGACAGTTCTCCAAAGAAATTCAGATGGTCAACAGACACATGAAAAGATGCTCCACATCACTAGTCGTCAGAGAAATGCAAATTAAAACCACAATGAGATATCACCTCACACCAGTAAGGATGGCCACCATCCAAAAGACAAACAACAACAAATGTTGGCGAGGTTGTGGAGAAAGGGGAACCCTCCTGCACTGCTGGTGGGAATGTAAATCAGTTCAACTATTGTGGAAAGCAGTATGGAGGTTCCTCAAAAAGCTCAATATAGAAACACCATTTGACCCAGGAATTCCACTCCTAGGAATTTACCCTAAGAATACAGAAGCCCAGTTTGAAAAAGACAGATGCACCCCTATGTTTATCACAGCACTATTTACAAGAGCCACTAAATGGAAGCAACCTAAGTGTCCATCAGTAGATGAATGGATAAAGAAGATGTGGTACATATACATAATGGAATATTATTCAGCCATAAGAAGAAAATAAGTCCTACCATTTGCAACAACATGGATGGAGCTAGAGGGTATTATGCTCAGTGAAATAAGCCAGTCAGGGAAAGACAAGTGCCAAATGATTTCACTCATATGTGGAGTATAAGAACAAAGGAAAACTGAAGGAACAAAACAGCAGCAGACTCACAGAACCCAAGAATGGACTAACAGTTACCAAAGGGAAAGGGACTGGGGAGGATGGGAGGGTAGGGAGGGAGGAATAAGGGCAGGGAAGGAGAAAGGGGCCATTACCATTAGCATGTATAATGTGTGGGGGGCACGGGGAGGGCTGCGCAACACAGAGAAGACAAGTAGTGATTCTACAGCGTCTTACTACACTGATGGACAGTGACTGTAATGGGGTTTGTGGGGGGGACTTGGTGAAGAGGAGAGTCTAGTAAACATAATGCTCCTCATGTAATTGTAGATTAATGATACCAGAAAAAAAAAAGAAAGTATTCTATAAAACATTCTAAGCTTAATGGCCTTGGCACTCCTCAGTTCTCTGGACTTGATCACAAAGGGGGAAGCCGCTACAGGTGTGGACCTCCTCCCCTCAGTGCATCATCCCCAGGCCAGGAAATGACAAGAGGATGAATGAGAAGAGCAGGTTCCTCTGGTCTCCCAAGCTCTCTGGAAAAAAAGCAAAAACAAAACCTGAATTGCTAGTGTTTTCCAGGGACAGAACCTGGATTTACAATCCCAGGAAGTCCCTGGTTCCTTTGAATGCCACCAGCCTACATTAATGGACCCTGACTTTTCCTTCAGAGGGAGTTGTAAGCTAATCAATGCCCCGCTCTGCATGGGTTTATATTAAAGCTACAATCAGTATTGCGAACAGCTTGGCTGCCCTGGGCCCCTGGGGCTCCTGACGATAATGAAATGACCCATCTTCTGGAGCGGGGGCCCCCTCCCTCCACCTCTCCCAGCGTGATCTTGATGCAGATGGACCGCCTGGGGAGCCTGGGCTCTGCTCACTTAGTAGTTCAGTCAGTGCCAAGCAAGAAAGGCTTTTTTATTCTCTCTGGCAGGAAACAGGGCGCCCTTTCCATGTCTGTGTGTGGGGTGCACTGTGGGACTTACACACTCACGCACTTTCTCCTCACTCCCGGCGCTTTGCCCTCCTTCCCAGAGCTCTGGACTGGGAGTCGGGAGGCGGCTTCTTCCCCTTCGTAGGAGAGCTTAGTGCGTAAGAGTGAGTGTTTCTAGTGATGGACTCCTTGAACCACGGACTGTGATCTAGAATAAGTTGCTCAACTTCTCTGAGCCTTAAATTCCTTATTTTTAAATGTCGGTGATAATGCTGCCGACTTCACAGGCTTAAAGGATTACATAAAGGGCAAGTCTGTAAAGTGCCTCCCATGTAGCCAAAACTTGATTAATGATCACTATTCTTACTATCATCTTCTTCATCTTTCTGGAGGAATTTCAGAAGGCCCCTAATTATTTTCTCAGTTTCATCACTGCAAAACTGTGAATAATAGCTCCTTTGGAAACATTTCACAAACGCTGGAAACCTTTAAGCACTAAGACCGTCATACTGGCATGTGCCATAGACGGTAACAAGCACACCGAGAAACGGGAGGCCTGTGGAGCACCCGTGGGGAATAGGAAGCTACTGTGCGAAGAGAAGGAAAAAATGATGGAGTGGAAAAACACAAAACGGCAGACTCAAGCCAAAGGGCCCTAAACCAACTCCTGCGGCTTTGAAAGTTCCCAAGAAACTTAAGCTCTCTGGGGCAGCTCCCAGGTTGGACAGCTTGCTGGCAATGCTGGACCAGGTGTGGTTCCCAAGGAGAGGGCAAGTTCATGGGCTAATGTTTGGCATACAGTAGATACTCTGTAAATATTTGTTAATGGTTAATGCAGAGAAAACAGCCCAGTTCTTCTGGGGTGATAAGGACAGATGGCAGCAGCACTGGGGAGAAGCTAAAAGCGTAACTCCTGGAAGTTTCTAGAAACCAATTTATGCAGCCTCTGCAAATGGAATATTAGTTTGCTCTCCTAGAAGGCTGTAGGGGCAGACCTTCTCCCCAAAGGGCACCATCCCTCAGGCCAGGAAATGCCGAGAGCAGGTTCTTCTGGTTTCCCAAGCTCTCCTGGGAAAAAGAATAGAATGGTAGTGTTTGCTGGGGAAGGAATCAAGGTTTGCAGTCCCAGGAGGTCTGGGAAGTAAATGAGGCCTACCCACCCAATGAGTATTTTATATGAACTATAAATACATTCTGTTAAGAAAGTTCAACATAACCGATTAAAACTGTAATACTTTAAATTCATTTTTTTCAAAGATGACACAGATTGGGTTCCCCCGAAAGCTGACTCTCGCTTGGAGATTGGTGTTTAAGAGGGTTATCAGGAAGTTTTGGTATCAACACTTGCCGAAAGGAAGGAAGGAATCAGGCCTGGGCAGAGGGAGCAGTGAGGCCCCAGTGTTGTCTCGAAGGAGGCTTCAACCTCTCTACGCAGAGTTCTGAAGATGGGGGGAATCTTTGAGGCTGTGCTGAGACAGGTGAGGGGCTAGGCCTTTACACTCCTGCACTGATCGGCCATCTGATGAGCCTCCAGGGAAGGGGGTGTGGCCTTGGGCAACTGGCTGTCCTCAGCTAAGACAAGTCCCGCACACTGCAGGGGGCTGACAGCTGTGGTTGTTTGCCAGTGGCAGCTGAGGTCATCAATCTGTTATCCCTGAATGGAGATCTGGCTGGTGCCTCCCAGCACCCACCACAATGTGGGAGCATAAATTAATAGAAAACAATATTGTAGGGAAAAAAAAAACCCTCATATCCAAATAATTGCCCCTCCCATCATTTCTTCTCCCTTGTCATGCAGAACATTTATTATGTGAAATTGTAATTCATTAATTTGTTTTCTATCTCCTCTTTAAGACTGTTAGCTCCAAAGTTCAAAGTTTCATGAGCTAAAGGATAGGAACTTTGTCCTACCAGACCAGCACCCAGACCATCTCCTGATGCATAATAGCTGTGCAAACAAATATTGAACAAGTTAACCTAATGGGAAACCTTAACTGGCGGCAAGAAGTCTGACTTACATTTCAGATGTTCTCAGAAGTCAGGGAAAGAGAAGAGGGAATATACTGTGAAGCCAAATGATCTGGGGAATCAATAAAAGAGGATTTGCTGCGAAGATGCTAGATATGCTGTAATGGGCATGGGCAGGCCCTCTGATCTCTGGGTGTCCTGCACGGCTCTTCATCCTTGCTGGGCCTCAGCGGGGAAGGGAGTGAGACAAGGAGGCACACTGCATTCTTCCCCCTTAACCTACAGTGCATCTTGTCACAGTAACATCAGCCCCCGGCTTGTCTACCATCAAAGGGAAACCTACCTCTCAGTGGTCACTCAGCTCTTCTCCCTGTAGCCTGAACCCTTAGAATTTCAAAAGCAGCGTGCTGGCATTAAGTTTGCAAGAAATCCATGTGCACAAGGTGTCCTTGCTGCTTTGATCATAGTGGTCATTGTCACTGGGACTCTTTGTGCATTAATGCTAATGCCATGAAGGGCGCCAGTGGTCTGGGCTCTGCCAGCGTCCCCTCCTTCACCTCAGGGTCTTGCTTTGTTTGCCTTTCCAGAGCAACTGGAGCGCTAACTTCAGACCAGTATTCAACCAAATAAACCGAATTTACTGAGGTGAAAGCTTCTACCTCTTGCCCTTTCCAGAGTCGATGTGATTAACATGTTCCTGCTCCCAGGACCGTTTCTAATCTCCTTCTCCCTGTTTCAATTGAACTCATTAGTGACATAGAATTTTTTCAAGCTATTTGATGTTGTAGTGTTTATTTATTTACTTACTTATTTTTAATAAGGTATGATTGATATACACTCTTATGAAGGTTTCACATGAAAAACAATGTAGTTACTACATTTACCTATTTTATCAAGTCCCCCCCACACCCCAATGCAGTCACTGTCCATCAGTGCAGCAAGTTGCCAGAGATCCACTATGTGCCTTCTCTGTGCTACACTGTTCTCCCCGTGATCCCCCACACCATGTGTACTAAACATAACACCCCTCAGTCCCCTTCTCCCTCCCTCCCCACCCCTCCCCTTTGGTAACCATTAGTTCCTTCTTGGAGTCTCTGAGTCTGCTGCTATTTTGTTCCTTCAGTTTTGCTTCGTTGTTATACTCCACTAATGAGGGAAATCATTTGGCACTTGTCTTTCTCCGCCTGGCTTATTTCACTGAGCATAATGTCCGCCAGCTCCATCCATGTGGTTTCAAATGGTAGAATCTGTTTCTTCCTTACTGGGGAATAGTATTCCATTGTGTATATGTACCACATCTTCTTTATCCATTCATCTACTGGTGGACACTTAGCTTGCTTCCGTACCTTGGCTACTGTAAAAAGTGCTGTGATAAACATAGGGGTGCATCTGTCTTTTTGAATCTGAGAAGTTGTATTCATTGGGTAAATTCCAAGGAGTGGGATTCCCAGGTCAAATGCTATTTCTGTTTTTAGTTTTCTGAGGAACCTCCATATTGCTTTCCACAGTGGTTGAACGAGCTTACATTCCCCCCAGTAGTGTAGGAGGGTTCCCCTTTCTCCACATCCTCGCCAGCATTTGTTGTTCTTAGTCTTTTCGATGCTGGCCATCCTTACTGGTGTGTTGATATCTCATTGTGGTTTTAATGTGCATTTCCCTGATGATTAGTGATGAGGAGCATCTTCTCATGTGTCTGTTGTCCATCTGAATTTCTTCTCTGGAGAACTGTCTCTTCATATCCTCTGCCCATCTGTTAATCGGGTTATTTGCTTTTTGGGTGTTGAGGCGTGTAAGTTCTTTATATATTTTGGATGTCAAGCCTTTATCGGATCTGTCATTTACAAATATATTCTCCCACACTGTAGGACGCCTTTTTGTGCTGTTGATGGTGTCTTTTGCTGCACAGAAGCTTTTCAGATGTTGCAGTGTTTATAAAGCTTGTTCAGGACGGGCTGTTTGCACAGCGATCCTCCCAGAATGAGCACCGCCTTAGTGACAAGGCTGAACAGATTGCTTTTCTTACTGGACAGGCTCAATCCCCCTAACCCTTAAGTCGTCTTCAGGCCGGCCCTCAGACCCGAGGGCACTCAGGGAGGCCGTTTTCCTGCCCTCTGTTCCCTTCCTCAGCCTCTGAGGCTCCCGGGACTCATGAATCCATCCAGGCAAGCTCAGCCCCTTTCCCACCCGACAGCCCAGCAGAAGGACAAGCATTGTGGAGGGTGGGAAGAGGCCAGGGTACTGGGAAGATGCCCCAAAGACCTACTTCCCTCTAAACACATTAGGCTCTGTTGTCCCAGCGTCCATCACAGCTCAGCTCTCTGCTAATGGAACGTGAACTTGTTCACCTATTCCTCAGAGTGCACCGTCCCTCCAACCAGGAGTCCGACGGGGCCTCTGTCTTAACCATACGTTTTTATTATCTGTAATTCCTCTTCTGTGTGCCTGGGCCACAGCAGTGCAGGCTTCGGCTCAGGGTCCTGTCCTGGAGCCCAGCAGATCGGGCCAGCAAATCAGGGCTTCATTTGCAAGTGGTCCTGCCTGCCCTCCCACCTTGGGGGAAAAAGCCATGCTTTTCCTGTGCAATGGTAGCAAATGAAGGCACCATCAAGGTATTGGTGCAAGCTCAGCAACTTTTTGCTAAAGTTTCTGCAATATGGAGATGGAAGGGCATGGCGATTCTGGCCCCATATCTCCAGTGAGAGCTGAGTCTTGAGATGTCTCCAAAATTGTAAAATGTTATTACTGGGCATGCCATGTGGTCACTCTACACGCATGAGCATTGGTATTAAACATGAGGAGTTTCTGGTGCACACAGAGTATCATGATGACACTGGAGATTGAGAGGAAGAGATTAGGGCGCCATCATCACAACAGTGGGACTTGTAGCCTTGGGAGGGCATGAGGTCACCTGGGAGTGAGAAGATGGCACATGAGGAGCCAACCTCAAAATCACTTGATCACTGAGAGCACAGGCTTCAAGGCCTGGCCAGGCCTCCATGTGAACGAAGCCCCTGAAGGGTCAAATGTCCCCTTGAGCTCTTTGATCTCCGAAGTGGGAAATGGCCTGCCTTTACACTCCCTCCTCTGAGGACCTGGGAGAAGAACACACGTGGCCTCTTGACCTTTGACTGGTCTAGGACTGCCCCTAAGATGAGTTTCCCTCACCAGCACCTCTCAGTTTGGGGCTCCCTCTTCCATGGTTATTGGCACAGGCAAGGACACTCCTTTATGGAAGAACTCATGTACAATTCATCTCTGAATTCTCTGCAGAGACTCAATGTCTGGGAGCTCAAAGCACATCTTCCCAGAGTGATTCTTCTGCGTCTAGGTCCCTCTGATCATATGGTAAACATGAGTGTCCATCATCCTGACAATGTTTCTGTCTTTGAGATGATTCTCTTCTTTATACCTTCAGAAACTAAGGTTAGATATGCTTTCATAGTCAAAAATGACCTCATGACCAGAGTATGTCAATAGAGGCACAGAAGTGCGTCTAATCCCAGAGTATCAGGTCGGGTGCGGATGCGTCAGACAGGCCCACCAGTGCACAAAGGAAGCGACAGCCTCATTTTCAGTTAAATCTAGTGCAAGCTGAAATTAGAAAGTATGCATACATCACCCTAGTTCTACTCAAATCTGCCGCTATCTAGTAACAGCATCGATAGTGCCCTTGGAGAACACACATTTCAACTCTATCAGTTACGAGAAATCTCTAATTCGGGAGTGTTTAATTCATGAGAAAATTTTCAGGTGTAGGCTGGAGACTTAATCTCTTTGTAAACTGTCCTGACAAAGGAAGCTACAGATTCAGGGTGTGATCATGAAACAAGGTGAAGTCTGACCTGAGACTAAGAAATCCTGAGATGCAACTTGTGGGTTTCCAATGCTGTGTTCTACACTTTTAAGCTTGGCAATTTTGGTGACAGTGGCCAACAGTGATCAACATTTCAAAGCCCAGACAGACCACCCTGGCTCTGGGCCAGTGCTGACCGATCCCCCAGAAGCCAAATTTGCTGCTCTTCCATGTCTGTGAGACAAACACTGTGTAGATCTTAACTCACATTAATTAATTATGGCACCAGCAGATGAAATTTATGGCCCATTTCAGTGGACCGAGCCTTCTCCCGCTCTCGGCTTTGTGACACGCGGTGTACGTGAGCCAAGAGCCGCAGGGCTGCGATGCTGAAGTAGCAGAGGTCACTGAGCAGACAGCTTGACCGGCCCAACGCCCACACCTCGGAGGAGAGGAAGGCCAGGAGGCCTCAAAACGTGGCTTTTTGTTACAGTTCTGCTTTGTCCAGTCAGAACTCGGGAGAAACAAATGAAAAATCAAAACACAAGAGAGAGGAGAGAAAATGGCATTCTTTTTCTTCCTCCTTCCATTTGCCACGTCTTCCGTACTTTGCTTCTCTGCTCTGATTTTCGAGTTTGGCCAAGGGCTGTGGTCCCAGCCATCCATCATGGCTCAGCTCTCTGCTAGAGTCAGGAACGTACATTTCTATTTGGAGTGTGTAACGCAGGAAAAGCAGGACCCAAAAATACAGCAGTGACAACAGAAAGGGTCTGAAACCTCCACTGTTTTCTTAGCACCTTTTAAAGAGAGTGGAAATAATGGTCAGGTTCACAATCAGCCTTTGGCCAGGGCTTCCTGGACAAGCAGTGGAAGGTGTCGGTTAATGCTCTTCCTGTGAGGAAAAATGCAGAGAAGGATAGAGCAAGAAAAGGCCCCATGGTGTTCACTGCAGGGTCACAGTTGGGGAGTGCTTTTATCTAGAAAGTTAAAAATGTTAAACAAAAAATCCCAAGGCTACCTCGATTTAGGATTTTCACACTTGGGATTCATTTCTTTCTTCTTTGCAAATGAAAATGTATCATTCCATTTACTTCTCTCTGGGAATACTATTTTGCAAATGGAGAGTTAAAATGTATCGTTAACAAAAGCAGCTAGACCACAGGAGGAAATGAGCTGGCCCAGGGAAGGGTCAAGGGCATGGAGACGGCCTTTCTCCAGCAGCTAGATAGGGTTTGTCTGTACATCACAGTTCTTATTTCATTATAGCTTATAATACAAATATGCAATTATAAATTATGTAATATAAAAAATTACAAATATGTAATGGCTCCTACTGCACACAGGGTCAATCAAGTTCCAAGTGCTTAATAAAGCTATTAAGGAGTTAATAGGCCTACCAAGGCTATCCACTGTCTGGCCTGCTGTCCACTCTCTCCAGAACAGCTCCGATGCTAAAATCCAGAGGTGCCAGGTGTACTTTTACCACATAATACTCTAAATCAACGGGAATTTACTTTTAGACTGATATCGTTCTGTTCGTTTATCTCGCCGCTACTCTCTAAGGTCTCCTTTAGGTCACATCATACACTTACGGGGGCTACAACCATGAATCACACAAAGTCCCTGTACTATGGAGGTGTCACTTCATGGCCTCGTACAACGGTCTCCTCTGCAGCCTCCTGGACAGAACTAACCCTCCCTGCAGATCACTTTGTTCCTCCAGGACGTGGGCTCCACCACGCCAGACTGCCCTGGTTGGGTTTTGTTCGCCTACTACAGCGTATTGGCTCGCCGAGGCCCATTTGTCCTCTTGCGACTCTCCTACTGTGACAGCGGTCGGAGGTGTCTGTTCCTATCAGCACTTCTGGTGGCAGGGATACATTTGGAGGAAACAATTTTCTGCCTGCCTGCCTTCATGGAATCCTAAGCAGCGGCAGTAAACCAGCCCACATTTACTAGTAGTTGGTCTATGCCAGGCACCCAAGTGTGAGTGTGTGCGTGCGCATGCTGGGCGCTAAGGAGGGAAACAGCTGCATCACACAAGTCCCACCTTCTATGACTCTTCCTTCCAATAGGAGACCACACTCGCTGGTGACTCTTCACAACACCTTCACAGTTCATGCTTTCATCCCTTACACGACCCTGGATTTGAGGTAATGGGAGCCGGATCAAAGGGGTAATATAACCTTTGGATAAATTCCACCTTTTCCTCAAAGGTGAGAGAAGGCACCGGAACTAGCAAGTTACATTTACTTTGAATTTAAGAGATTTGATTATCTGGGAACTGTGATTTTTCTGGATTTTGGAGGCAAAATCAAATTCACCACCACAAGATAATCCTAAGAAAAGCAACTGCAGATGCTCAGAATTCCATTTGTAAAATCATTTTATTGCTATAAATATACATATGAATAAAATATGTTCAGCCTGTAATGTATTTGTGAAATGTCTTAGAGAGTAGTATTTTGATTTTTTTACAGGTGTCAAAGTATTCTCTCTTAAAATCACGCATTAAAAGCTAATATGCAGACAGAAATTAAAAGACTTCATAAAACACAAATATTCATAAAACCTCATTCCAATCAACTATACACATTAATCGGGGCACATGGTAAAATGGCTGTGGGCCTCCTGCACTCCGTGCTTGCTGACGGCATCGCAAAGGTCACCGACCAAGTTCAGATGTACAATCCCACACCAGGAACCAAGGAGGTCCCCGTGGGAGAATGTAAAAGCTATCGCCAGACCTAATATACATAATTTGTACAAAGTATTTACTAGTGTGCTCTGTTAATATAGTTACAATGTGCAAATGCATACATCAAGAATACACTGCTCTGTAGGCAAGTGCAGGTCTGACTCCGGTACGCAGTAGTACCCCAGGCAGCTGGATGCCGTTATTTGTGTGAGGGTGCATCCGGTTACTTTGCTTACCTCCAAAAACTCATCTAGCAGGACAAACTAGCTGCCTCAGAGCAGTTCGAGTAGGGCCCCTGGGATCATCGCTGGCATTCACTGAAGGCATAGGCAATGCTTAGAAATCAAATGCCAAAGCTGGGAGAAGACCAAACAAATGTGCTTTGATTACCAAAAAATGGATCTGTTTAGAGAAAGAAAGAGTAGAGACAGAAGGAAAAACAAAAGAAAAAGGCACCAGGAGAAGTGAGCTCAGGAAGGAGGGGGAGGTGCTGCCCCCGGCTCCTCCCCGATGGCTGAACACAGGCGCCCCGCACACCTGGATTCTGCATGGACGGCTTTTACACAAAAATAAACTGTCTTTCTGCTTCTTCCCCAGAGTCGCTAGATTTGCTCCCTTGGGGGCCATCTTTACTGGGGGACCACTGCTTGTGTTCTCGGTGCTCCTGGGCCTGCTGGCCCCAGCTCCTCCTCGAAACTGAAACAGAAGGGGAAGGAAGTCATTAGAGTCCATCAGCAAGGTAGTATCAGTGGCCTGACCAACAATGGGGTGAGGTACAAGGGCCCCAAAGAGTGGAAGGGTTCAGGATGGACTGTCTCAGAAACAACTTACCAATTACACGTGGACACTAGACAGAAGTTAAAAAAGAACCAACAAAAACAGAAACAAATTAAAACAAGATAACATAAAAAAACCCAGTCTCTGAGAGGATGGACGTCTCACAGATGTAGTAAAAAATCCGAGCAAGGACCCCAGAAGGCGAGGATGTGGGCGAGGTGAAGATTCATGCCAGGAAGGGGGAGCGCTCTGAAGCTGCTCCGTGCCTGGTGACAGCCTTGGTCACATCACGCCGCAAAGAGCAGGCGACAAACACAGCCTGGAGGAGGCGCTGCAGGACAGACGTCCCACTCGATGCCTTCTTCACGACTTAAAGAGTTGGGTCATCTCTGCTTTTGGGGCAGGATGTAAGGAAAAGCTCAGCAATCTTTATCAGACCTTTCTGTGTCTCAGAAAACCTCAGCTCCACTCTTTATGAAATGAATAGTTTAAAGTCTTGTGAAAATGAATTAATACTGCCTATAACATATTCAACCCTTTTGGAACCAGACTCCAGGTAAAGGAATTGCAATTACTGTGGCTGTTTTGATCACATATAAGTATGAAGGATCCACTGAGGCTTTAAGCAGCAGCGGTGGGAGAATCATTACTGGTTTTGACCCTGTACACATGTCGTTTTATCATTTCTACTCTTCACAACTACCCTGTAAGGTAGGCTGAATCCTGGTTTCAGGACTTAGGCTAGATCTCTCTCTTCAAAGCCCAGGTTCGTGCTCGTCCCTATGAGATCGTGGCTTCACTGCTACCACACCTGGGGAAGAGGTTCACATGCCAGACTCCAACAAGGCTATTAGGGGTTATTAAATATTACTCACCAAGCCTATTGTATAGACACCACTTAAGCTAAAAATACCAATCACCACACATTTTGCATGGCTTGAAAGAAGATGGTAGCTACCTCATTACTCAGAAGTTCCAATGATCCAATCAAAAACACAGTCCTGGAAAAGGACCAGGACTTATTTGATGCTTCTAATCATTTTTATTTTAGCATTATGCTTAAAAAAAAAAGCCAATTCCAACTGCCAGGAACTGGCTATTTAAATGTTTAATCCACTAACGACTGTCTCAGGAAGTAAAAGCTCATGGAATTTAATAGTCAAAAAGCAAACATTTTAAGTAGTAGGTCTCTTGCCAATTCAGTTGTTAGGGCCTGATTCTGATCTCTAAACAACAAAAATTTAAGTTTTTAGATAATTACATTTAAATTACCCAAAATTCTGAAAAGGATAAACCTTTCAAATAGAATCATAAAATTAAGTCATTTTTAAACTTTGGATTCCTTTTTACCCAACAACTTTGAGCAAATTCTCAGATGGAGAGGAAAAGGAATTAATAAATATCATAATTGATTTTTATTTTTCAGCTTTAATTGGGCAAAAAATTAAATGCACTTGGTGCTTTGAAAGTTGTTAACAAGCCAGGTTTCAGGAAAAGGGTAAATAATTTTCTATAAACAGCTTGCCCTTTATCACAGAGATAATTTGACAGCAATACACAAAGAGTTAAGTTCTACGCTTCTATGTGAACTGTGAACAGGACGAAGTAGAGAAGACTTAGAATATCTTCATGTTGAAGACACTGCAATAATCTAACTTCAAAATAGAGCATTATTAGTGAAATCTGCTAGAAAATTTTATTCATTTCACTTTAAAGCCAAAATAAGCTGTTCTTCCATATCAAGTTAACTCAAAAATAAATTTCCAACACTACAGGGTCAAAGGAAGAAAAAAACACGGTGATACATTTGTCTTGAGAGCAAACATATTTGCTGTAATTCTTAGATCAAAAAATATTTTCATCCTTCTCAGTATTTTAGCTTCCTCAAAATCCCATTTCTAATCATGTTATATGACACCACATCTCTCTAAAAACAGAGAGATTCATGCAGTCAAAAATGTTTATGTCACAGACTAAACCTGAGGTAGCCCTGGACCAGGGTCATTGTAGCAGGGCTAACTGAATTCAGATAAATGCAACATAGGAATTGTTCCTGCAAAAAGCAGACTGTCTTTCAGTCTCTGTCCAAGTGATAATGGCTTCTGAGTCCTCTAGGATTGGAGGGGAAGCTAGGGAGGGTGGATGGGGAGGACAGAGTTACCAGGCCGATTTCTGGGTTGGTGACATAGACTTGGTACCACTAATGAAAGCAAAGACTGTAGTTTGGCCAACATAATCACTGAGAGGAATAATGACATGTTTTTTTTCTAGAGGCCTGTCAAAGCAATTCATGACAGCAGTGACACTATTTAAAAATTCATTCTAAAAATATTTACCACCAATTGTGATTATGATAATGAGTCTAGTATCAGGCTGCCATTTCCTATGTAACTTTGCATGTCCTTATCAAAAAGGACAATATAGAGAGAGTTTCTCATTTGATGTGCTTAGTGTGGTAGGTAGGCACCATTTCACAGCAGGACAACTGAGGCACAGTGAGATGAAGGAACTAAAGTCACAGCCAAGTCAGTTGAGTTTGGAAGCCAAAGCATTGGCCTCCCAGCCTCCTACCTCTTATCAGCGCAGATCGCTAGTGCAGACGACTTTGTAGGGGGAGTGTTCTTTGTCAGACTGTTTTCCAGTCTGGGCAGCATCTTTTTGCTTGTAAATAATTAGGATGCTAATTACAATTATATTGAAGTTAGGTTTCGTCAGGCTCCCATTACTGAAGAGCCAAATAAGATTATGGTGCTTCAGACTTAAAGCTCCAGAAATTATTTTAATACACTTACAAAATTCAGATCAACCTTTTCCTAGGCAGCCTGATTTAATGCCTGACTATACAGGGTAAAAAATATCAGATCGTTTAACTGCACTTCTTCAATGCAAGTATTCACACAGTTAATGTGCTGTAGCATTTCTATACATCTACCCACACACGTATTTATTACCACTCCATGTACCTTTAAAATTATAAAAGATACTTGAGGTAAGTGAACAGATAATTTATTCAACACAAATATTCCATGTATATTCACATCCCACTACAGTGGCAATAATTGGCACAGAGAGGCTCAAACATGAAGTCTGTCATTCTGTATGATGATTCGACTTTGTGTGTATGTGTATATATACATACATGCTAATTGTTAAAGCTTCTAAAATGTGCATGTAAACTCAGAATGAGATTCATATGAAAATTTGAGTTTTCCATTGTAAGCTCTACTGATAATCAATCATACGCCCCAGGAGGAAAACACGATGACCTTAAAATAATATTCAGTAGTCAGCCCTGAATATATTATACTTTTTTGCATGAGCTGAAAATGCCAACCATTAAGTTTCCCTTGAAGAACTCTTTAAAGTAGAACCCAGATCTGGTGAAAAAAGCAGAACAGAGACTAACAGACTATAAGCCGCAGCCAAAGACATGTTGGTTACAGGCTGGATCGTGGGAGAAGCAAGGGCCATATAAAAGGACTCACAGAACAGGATGGCGACACACGGGACACATTGCAACGCAAACAGTGTCAAAACCAACTATATTCTTCAAGAAAATAGGACATAATCTAATGAAAACATCACAGCTTATAATTTAATGTAGAGAGGAAATGACATGTAACATAAAAGATGCAGTTACAAATACTTCCATTCAAAGAAAGTAAGCATTTTACCTATCAAGTCAATATTAAAATAGCCACACAAATTAAAATATAATAATCATGATAAAAGTATGCAGCATGCTTTGAGAACAACAGTCTCTCTTTGCTACACGGATACATAATTTAGGAAAATAAGAAAGCTGTTTTAGCATAAATAAAGCTGCTCTTAAAGGAAAGTACACAACATGGTTTAATAGAATTGCTCCACTCCATGCTCTTTGTTAACCAGGTACTGTTCAAAAAGCAGGCTGCTATGTATGCACTGCTAAAGGGTGAAGACAATCGAAGTGCTAGGAATCGGCACTAACAAAACAAAATTAAAACATAATACTTAAATTGACTTTAATTGAAGCTCCTGTAAAAATAACCTTTAAGGTTCCTGTCAGTATGTCAAGAAAACTCAAGGCAGAAAAGCAATACACGATGGTCCTATTTAGTTTCATCAAAATTTGATGCAGCCCAAGAGGTCAAGGAAAAATCTGAGATGGACGCAGAATTTCTTGCCTTTCTATGATGTGGCTTCTACCAGTCTTTGGTCTTGTTACTCTAACTCAAAGCCTTACTGGCTGATCATTGTGGTATTGGAGGTAGTCTCTTTGTGTGTTGTATAAAGTGCTTTGAGAGGCTTCAGAAAGATTGCATTGCGTCAAGGGTGCCTCGTTAATAATCATGTGATAAAAGTCACCGGACACAGTAATTTGTATGTAAATTTCCCAAACTTATGTAACTTTGCATGTCCTTATCAAAAAGGACAATATAGAGACAGAGTTTCTCATTTGATGCACTCTAAAAAATAATTCTGTCTCTTCAGAAAATAGATGTCTCAGGTGTTTAGTTTTTCTTTGACTTGAAGATAAAAGATTTCCTTGAAAACATCAAAGAAAATCTCTTGTAGAGAGAAGACTTACACCCACGTATCTATAAAGAGGTCTACTGTATAGGAAATCCTTCAAAAGTGAAGAACTGACTAGTTGGTTTTCTCTAGGGCACATGCTACCCTGTGCAAACAGAACGTTCTACCCTCTGTGAATACGGACTTCACTGTCCTGCAGGGTGTGTCATCACCTACACCCGGGTCTCTCACTACCAGGCAAGTCAGAGCACATGGCTCATCCAGTGGTGTTGGCCAAGGACACTTGCTTCAGATGTTGCTGGTGGAGAGCTGGTCCGTGTTTTTTTGTTGCTTTTTGTAAACCTATGCCAAGGCAAGTGCCCAAAGACAACAGTTCCCACTTGAGGTGTCATAACTCACAGGGACATCAAACTACGAGTGGGGGTCACAAGATGTTTATTACCAGCTTTAAAGTGCTAAAGTTTGAGAATGGTTTACCCTTTTGCAATAAAGAGAAGTTATTCCTGTAAATCAGGTCATTTCCAGTGACTTGCCTTCTGGGGTGCTTTCTTAGAGGGCAGTGAAGGGGATGGAGTTATATCCAGACTGCTGGGCCATTCATTCGTCTCTGGGAGCCTACATATACTCATATGCTTATCTCTAATAAAGTTTTACAGGAAGGAAAGTACCTTATTTTAAGGGAAGGAGGCCTTGAAGGAAATCTCAGCTATCAGTTTATTTTATATTCTTTTCCTTTTTACGGTACTAAGATACAATCCTTTAAAAGACTGTCAAGTCATATTTATAACAAGTTGTAAAACCAGGGAAACGATGAGTGCTTAATCACAGAAAAGACATGTCCTCTCTGAATCAGCAGTACTTGTTCTAAAATTTCCCACTGGAGATTACAGCAGACTCAAACCCTGTCTCCCGGGATGGGCTTCCCCTGGACACAACATCACAGAATACACTACATTGTCAAATGGAAGGCAGAAGCCGTACAGGAACTGCTGTAAAACAGAATAAATGGTTCCTAGAGGTGGAAAAGTTAATTGGTACCTTTTCCTTCTTACTAAAGGGTCATAAAATGTCTACCATAAAATTCGCATTGTTGTACAAATATCATGTGCATGATGCAGGGTCTATGTTTAGTTGCTGGTCTTTTATTGATTCTTTCCTAAAGAAGTGTATGGTAAGGTTTTGGGCCAATATGCTCTAAATTGTGTTTACTCTAAGAATTTGTGATCCAATCAAGTTTAAATCTAATAGAAGAATGAAGAGATAAAGGAGGAGACTAGGAGGCATGACCCCATCTATACATATAAACTCACATGATCACAAAAATTTGAAAGGACACGTCACCATAGCCCAAAGTAACTTATCTCCTTATAAGAGTTTCTGATTTTAGATTTCTAAGTCAAAACTTTTTGCCCCAAATGAAGGACCATCCTGTTGCCATTTAGAAAATAATTAGCTGTATGAATAATCCCTGACCCAGACCCAGGAAAGAAGACACCCAATTAAAGTTTGTTTTTGTTAGTGCCGGTTCATAAGCTTCGGGTCAGCAAGGGGTGATGATCGAAGGCTCTAACCATTTGCTGGCTGTGACTTCCTGTGCCCAATTGCATTCACTTCCTCTTCTGCAATGGTGGAGTACAGTTTTGAAGATCTTTTCCCTCTACTGGAAGGCTTGCCACTGTCATGATCTGAATGTCTTTTGTAATAATCTCCTCTTTGCACTACTGAGGAAAAGGGATTCATTTTACCCTTAACATTAAGAAATACATCAGTGTGTTGACATTAATACTAAAGAATATTAATATTAAAAATTAAGCATCAGCTTACCCACCCCACTTAAAGGATTCAAGAACTTACAGTGTTGGTCCAGAACAGATACATCTACAGAATTCAACAGCCAACAGTATGGAAATGTGGTGCAAAATGGGGTGAGCTCTGAGTCGGCCCCAAAACAGTACTGACAAAAAGGCCCCAGTGTCACCATTTTGATTCCAGGATGGATTAACAAATACCACATTCATTATGGAATAATCCAGAAGAATCACAGTAATTTACCTGTTTCAGAAATTAGATGGGCGCGCTAGTCCACAGGGAGGCACAGAACAAGGAAATGAAGCGACCAGCATGAACAACCCACAGGAAAATAGGAAGAAGCGCATCGGGAATATTCTCTCAAGAAAAGGACGGGGCACACAAGTGGCCATCATTCCTGGGCCGGCTGAGTGGGCGAGCTGATAGATGGACCGATGTCAAACTCTTACCGCCTTGTGCATTCACACACAGTTCTCAGACCCCATGCATATTCCCAGTCCAGTTTCAGTACCACTGATACCATCAAATGATCTCTGATTAACTTACTCTGGACCCCAGATGGGGAGTATGGACACTCAGAATATTTGCTATTGGGGCAGTGAGAAAGGGGATCAAACATCTACCCCTGAAGCTCTGAAATGTCTGAGGTGCAGCTCGTTCATATCTCAGAGCCTGGGGAAAGAACACATGATTTAGTCAAGGGCCTACGGGCATTTTGCCAGCATCCAGGATTTTTCCTACTTTGTTAACCATGGAGGCTGCATGGTACCCATTCTTCCATGAGGCTGGGGGGTTACTCTAGGCCTTGTTTTATTCATACAGGCATCTAGAATACATTACTTTTAAAAAATGTTAAGCGATTATTTTTTATTCAATCTTCTGACCTTCCATATTGCAATTGCTTTTGACAAGATGGACAACCACCCCTTCCCCCCTCCAATTTCTCTACAAAAGGGTTCTTTCAGACATTTTCAAAGCTTCCTTATAAGTAAAGACACAAAGTCAGCCGTCGCAGAAAGGAGGGAAAATGAGGGTGAGAGTGGGGGAGGACCACGGTGGCACAGGCAGCGCGGTCAGGGGCACTTGCCGCTTCAAGCCACTTGATCTGGCACCACCAGAGGTTCTTCTTTGACACCAGGACTTCCAAAGGCTGTGGCCATAACACCAAACCCTCTACTTATTTATTCCCTGTGAAATGATTCCCAGCCACCTTTCACTGCTTTAGTTTCTCTGTTTGACAGAAGTGGTTTACCAGCTTTGGTCAAAATCCAGTCTTCTTTTATTTATAGCCAGTAAGTAAGAGTGAAACTTGTACCCACCAAATAAATCTGAAGAACGGAGGTGAGAAAGCAGGCTGTGTTATTTTTTTAATTAGAATCCCAAGTCCCAAAGATCGTACTCAGAAACACTTTCTATTAATTTCAACCCAAACTAGTAATAAAAAAAATTGGCAATGTAGGAAGATGTCAAAGTTACAAAGGTCAAAGAATTCTAAACCATAAAAACAAATCTAAAATAAAACAAAACAACCCCGAACTTCAAAGAGGGCCAACTGGACATGGGTAACGACTTGTGTGACTCTAAAATTTCTTTACTGGTGGGGCTTGGAGACTGCAATTACATTACGCTTTATGAAGGACAGAACCCAACAGTTAACTGTATATTTAAGAGAAAAAGGGAGGTGTGGGAAAGAAATGGTGGGGTGCTGGATCCACCCCAAATACACCTCAACTCCACTGGTAACAACTCTTGGGCCAATTCTGGGCGACAGCATTCAAGTCCCAGGATTATCTTGCTTTGCTCGTATCCTAGCAAATGAAAAGGAGCAAAGTGGTGTGGTGATGGCCTTAGAGTGTCCACGCAGGTGCCATGCTTCTGAGGAGCAGAACATTTCATCTCATGACTGAGCAAGGAAAAAGAGCCGTGACGTCTCCTGGGTCTGGGTGAGCAGCTCCTGAATCACAGCAAAGGTCATTTACAACAAGGGGAATCTCTTAGAAATACGGACCTTGGAAATAAAGTCACAAAATAATATTTAAGGAACTCCTAATACGCTGGGGGCGAGTGCAGGAGCACGTGGTGATTATTACCTCAAAAAAGTTAGGCCTTTGCGTTAGGTGCCTGTTAGGCTTTTCGTTCTTTGTATGTGGGCCTTTATTATGGGGCAGTGTCAACCGTAACGTTGAATCAAATTTCTGAACAAAGCAACTGCTCTGGTCCCAAAAATTTAATCCAAGAGATGCTGACTTAAACAAACCCTTAGATGTTTGCTAAGTCCAGGATTAATTCTTTTCTCTTGAAATGACTCTCCCAGCAGAGGGAAAACCCAGAGAAAAAATTTCTTACCTTCTTGGGAAAATGTCCTGGGACTGGGCTGGGGGCTACTTTGGCCGCCTCTCTCCTGGTCTGACGGAACCTTTTTCACGACAGGTGGAAGAAGAGCCACTTTAGGGGAACTAGGGCCGGAGGGGGAGTCCGGGATGTCCTCTAGGGAGACACAAACACACGCGTCAAATTGTTCCACAAACTGGATTCTTCAAACAGAAGCCAGTTAATCTTTAAATACAAATGGCTAATAATTTTTAAAAAGCATCACAGAATTTTCCTGTCCAAAAATTAGTTTCACGTTTATGAAAGTTTAAAATCTTTAAGCATTTTTATGTTTAAATATTTATGAAATGTTAAAATCCTTGAACTTCATAGATGTGCATCTAACAGGCACATTATTTCCATGAGCTGACTTTTAAAAATTAGATTACAAGTGAACTAAACGTTGCTTCTGTCTCAAACACAAAGGCGTTCGATTTTTTTGAAAATATGTAACATTTATAACACAATGCTTTTACCTGTTGTCAAATCCAGTGAGGTAGTGCATGCAGGAATATGGGAACGTGTACCTAGATACACATATTGCAACCATTAGGAGTAACTTAGAGTCACGGACTTTAAGAACTGGACAGGACTTTGGTGAACGCTGCACAAAAGAAGAGATTAAATGACCCGGTAAAGTAAAAAGATGGCAAAATAGCTAGGATTAGAACTCTAGTCTCTTAATTCTAAAGTCTGTGCTGTTTCACTCTAATTGAAAGGATTTGTTGAATTGAGCTCTCTGCTCTCTTACCAGCTAGGTAAGCAATACTCGTCAGGTACGTGTGTGTGCGTGTGTGCACCCACACATGCCTGCATGCCTGTGTGTGTGTGTGTGTGTGCATGTGCGGGAGGAGACAGCCTTCAGTCAGGTTCTCTTCAGTGTTAGAATTCCAACCAAGTTCACTACATGCTGCACTACGAAAGCACGCGTGTGACAGGACACTGTGAGAATAACTCTATCTAGCCTGACAATCTCTCAGAATCGTGGAGAGGAAATGAGATGGTGTATTTGAAAATGCCTGCTGAATTCTCAAGCTCTATAAAAACATACTTCTCCATATCTAAGTACTAAGAAATAAATGAATACATTTAGCAAATAAACTAAAATAAAAGCTTCTTGCAACAGAATATTGGTACTCCAGTTAGCTTTGTTTTCAGCATTCGCAACTGGGGAGCCAAAATACTCTACAAACGAGATCCGGTTCACCTTATTTGTAAGTTTCCCTAGTTCAGCCTAGAGACACACCTTGCTGACGAAAATGCCAACCTGCTTTTGATTAGTCATCATTTGCAAAAAGTTCTTGAACTATTTTCTTTGCCTTCATACTCCACACTCTTTCTATTATGAAGATATTTCGTGTGCACCGAGACACTTTTTGTGGTCCCCATCACAGTGAGTCTGGGTTTGGGGAGCAGACTTAGGAAGTTCTAAGTAGTTTGCTTCAAGGGCTGGCTGCCTGAGGTGGCCCCAGTGTCCCTGTTTCCTTGTGGCCTCTACTTGGAGACTGTGCACTGGTTTCTTGAGGGACCAATGGGCTGCGAAGACCAGAGAGTATTAATCAGGCTGGCCTGCTCAGTGAATGAAAACAATGTTTGAGAGAAAATGGGAAAAATGCCTTTTTCTCTTTCTCCCCAAATCATCTGCATACTGACGAATGACCGGGGAGAGGCTGGCACCTTGCTTTCCTGAACACATGCCCAGTAGAAGAGAGGTCACCACTCTGGGTGGTGAAGCCCTAGGGTCTGGCTGCTACCCACTAGCTGCGTGACTTGCCAAAGTCGACGTCTCCATGCCTTAGATTCCGCATCTGTAAACGGAGCTGTGGTGAGGATACGAAGAGTCTATCCACACAGAGCGGTCAGAACAGCACCCGACAGAGCTGCGTGTTCAACCAGGCTTGGCAGTGACCATGAGGGGCGTGATCTATGTATCTCTATCCTTATTTGCCTGATTTTCATGGGGAAATAAAGTGAAGAGGTTCATTATATTACCATTCTACTTTTATATGTTTATAAATTCTTACAACAGAAAGCTGGGAAAAAGAAAAACAACCTGATAGGGAAACGAGGCAGTTGTAGGAGAGAGTAAGGCGGAGCACAATTGGTTTCTAGTATTTTTAAGTTTCTTCTATCGTCAGATTTCTAAACTCAGAGTCAGCACATGGTTCATGTAAAGGGCCGAACAGCAAACACTGTAGACTCTGCAGGCTGAATGGCCTTTGCCGCAACTGCTCAAAATCGGCCATTTTGGCACAAACGCGGCCAGAAACATGTACATAAATGGTGCGGCTATGTGCCAGTAACACTTTATTTACAAAAACAGGCCCATAGTTCACCAAGACCTGTTCTAAACCCTGAGTGTTACACAGAATATGGGGTAAGAACATGGGTACTTAGGCTTTCCCTATTTGTATCCCCCTCCTTACACTGAAAGGTGCCCAGCATGGAGGTAGATTTCAGAGCTAAATCAAGCACTGCAGATGGGCCAACACAACACAGGCTGTTTTCCCAGTCTTGTCCTCCGACCCGGCGTAGCCCCAAACGCAAGGACAATCTCTGAGTCAGTGGGCCTTGCTTGGTGCTGAACAAAGGGACCCTTCAGCCTTTGTCTGGAGTGATTGGCAGGTTTCTCATGGCCTCCTGCAGACCCCCTGGGCCGGTGCTCACCAGCAGCCCTTGGAGCCGTCTGTGGAGTCCCAGTCCAGCTGCTCCGGGAGGCCACCTGGTCAAGGTGTAGCTCCTTGACCAGCAGAACCCTTACCAGGCCGCGAGGTAGTTCTTGGCTTCTGTGGGATGGTGGGCCGTGCCGCCAGGCTGGGTTTGGGGGACTGCAGGAGGGACTTGGGGCTGGTAGGTGTGCTGCAGGAGCTCCAAGGCCTGGAGCCTGCCTCCACTTTGGGTTCTGCTTTAGCATTCTTTTCTGGTGTCCCCAAGCCAAAGTGGCTCTCTGGAAGACCTGGGTGCACTTTGGGCACTAAAAATGAAAACAGTACAAAAAGCACACTTTACTTTAAAAATCAAAGTTGAAAGAAACCAATCATTTGACGCTAGGAAGTCTCGTACAAACCGCTATAATCATTTCTCATCAGAGATATTTTAGAACAGAAACACGCTTATTCTAGCATGTTTTCACAATCAAAACATGCTGGTGCCAAGACTGAAATTCTTTGTAGAAAAGCAATGAATTTGATGTTGCTCTTCTGATCACCCCTATTGACAAACCTTACACTGCATAGTGTGCACGCCCATACTAAATGCAAAGACAGAGCAGTAGTTCTTCCCACAGCTGTACTGAGATCCTTCTTAGATCTGGCACAAGGTACAGGTAGAACCCCCCACAGGCACCTCACGTCTGGACATTAATCCATTAGGGGTCAGGCTGCAGGTCCTCAATGAGGAGGACTATGCTGAGGCCCACAACCTCACGCTGAATGAGAAGGGCTTGAGGGCTATGATCTCCCGCCCCTCCTCCACCCCTTCTGCTGCCTTCATTATTTAGACGACTGGCAAACCTAAGCGGGTTAAATCTGAGATCTATCCCAACTCTTAGGGCATGAAGGTACGAAAGTTAAGCCCAAGAACTTCAAACAGCAAAATGAGTTTCTAATGAGCTATTTCAATAGTTACTTTCTAGTTTCCCTCTAGAGTAGCCCATTTTTTTACTATACCTGAAAAATCAGAGGGATAAAGGATATTGGATATTCAAGCTGAAAGGGAAGAATATTCCTTCATATCCAACAAAAGACCCACCTTCCACATATCATATATGGCTTACTTTTACAAACACTAGCCGTGTCAGCACCTCTGCCCCCTTCCCTAAATGCCCAGTTTGGGAGTTCTTCTCAGTGAAATTTCATCTCTTGGAGAAATCAGAAAAAGTGCCCTATCCAGACACAAAGCTACTGTGGGAGACGTGACCCTGGGGATGGAGCAGGCGAAGAGATGTGTGAAAGCTGAGAACACATAACATGAAAGGCCTGTTCTTGCCTCCCCATCTTAATTTTTCTTCGGTCAATCACATATAAGACGCAAAACCAGAAGGCAGGTATTTTTCCTAAGGGAGTGAAGGCAATGGCCTGACTTACCTGCACCACCTCCATCCACCCGTTCTGTGCTGCTCAAGACCAGGCTGGAAGAATCCTGGGAGAAGGCATCATTCCCAAGCTTCTGAAAATTAAAGCACCCCCCCAATCCCCAAAAGTGCACATTTATTTAAAGTGTTAAAAAAAGAATGAAGTAGATGATAAATGACAACAAAAAATGGGCTCCTTAACGCTACCACTGTTACACTGACTGTAACCTGACCTCTCGGTTACCCTGAGGCTCTCCTGCTGGGACAAAACTTTGAGGAACATGTTCTTTCCTGTTTTTACTCTTCGGGGTCCAAAGTGTGGCCAGTCCCTCACAGTGATCCCCACAGATGAGAGGTGTATGGGGTCAGGGGAAGCCAGAGGGCCTGGTGACATTTCCTGCTTCCTGTTACTCTCTGAACACCTATGCAGCCCCTTCAGCTCCATGTGATGGAGCTGCCGACACTATAAATTCACAGGACCCTCTCCAAGTTGAATCCCAAAAACCAAGTTTTAAAAGCAGTGGAAATCTTGTCAACTTCCCTATACAAAATAGGTGAAGGGGTCCTAAAATGGGCAGGGTCCTCTTTGCCAGTGAGGCGGAACCAAAGGACACAGATCTATTGTTTAGGAGGTAAATACTGAGGAATAGGGTGGGGAAGGTCAGACACCACTGCGTCAGGGTAGGAGTCGTGACTGATAGACTCAGAGTCGATGTCTTCCTTACAGTAAAGTCCACATCGGAGCATCTGCATTTCGATACAAAAAAATATGAAAAGAAAAGCCTACTGTTTGTTTAAAAATACCTAAGAATCCTACTGACAAAGATGATACACATCTATTTCCTGTCTAAAAACAAAGATAAAGTGGGCGGGGAGACCGGGAGGCAAGATGATCCCTAAGGCCTGCCCACTCCTGCTCAATACATGCTTCCGATGAACCTGAAAAGCAAACATATGCCTTCAATTCCTACCTTTAAATGGCTACTGATGATATAGGAGGGATTATTTGAAACACGGTTGAATCTGACTTATTTACCACATTTACCAGTCTGCCAGAGCCATTCACTTGCCAGGAGTGCCAGCTCTGCCAGAGGAGGCACGTGACATGACAGGAATGCTGAGGAATTTTCCAGCAAGACCACCAAAGTCCTACATTGCCTAGGGCACTGAAGAGGTCTTTGAGAATAAATGTGCACACGGGTACCACAGCTAGAACAGGCATGTTACTGGGCATCATTTGGTAAAGTGATCCCGAGGAAAGGATTCCCCATGGGAGGGGCTGCGCCTAGAACCCAGTGAGCCTAGGACAGCGTCCGCAGGGTGGGGGCCAGCCATGGAGTCCCAGCATGGACCAGCAGGGAGTGCCTGCACCCGTAAGCTACAGCTGTCCAGAGGATAATGGTTCGGACATTATCAACTGGTTTGGCCCGTCATCAACTGCATAGTGCCTGTCCCAGTGTTTTACAGTCTCTTGGAAGGCAAGGGTGTGTTGTTTGTACTCAGACAAAAAATGGTAATGTGGGCTATTTAAACAGGCCAGGGAAAGGGTGAGTCAAGCAAGGTGTCAGGCACAAATTTAAAAGGAGACCTGCCCTTTCAGGCTCATGCAGGTGCAGGGAAAGCACCTCCCTAAATTTTATACCCTAAGCGCCTCACTTGTCTGCATTTCAAATATAATCCTAGGGGTTGTTTTTACTTTTTCCTCCCAGCATTTCTAAATAAATACCAAAAATGATTGTGCAGAATAAGGATGAAATAGTGTAATGCAATATTCTCTGAATGCAGGTAGCTAACCAGGTGGCCCCAGAAGAAAAGATGTAACCATTCAATACCTGTTACTCTCCCTTGTTAATAAATGATAAATGCCGTGTTTTCATTTTCACAGCTTTACACATGTATTAAATGTGGACAGTGTAGAGAATTATTTAAAAGGAGAGTGAAGACACCACGTATATATTTTTGTCAACAAACAGTGCATTTGACCACTGATGCTTATGTCCCTGATTTTATAAAGAACATGTCCCTAACTTTTTAAAAAACTTAAGGGGAAAATATTCTAAAACTAATTTTGAAAAACCTTTCTCTTATAATTTCACTTTTCTGACAGAACACACCTCTGACTTTTATACACTGAAGCTGTCTACTATTTTACTCTTTAAAACACTGAGGTTTTTTACTATTGTTATTTTAAATAGACACTAGATGGCACAGAGACATCATAGTGCAAGCTTTGAATAAAAATTCTAAACCCTATAAATTTTGCCACTTTGAGACAATTATATATCCAATCCAAAGCACATGGAAAAAACCCTCTAGCACTGCTCATCTTTCTACCAAAAGGCAGCTGTTCATCAATGGAAACAGAGATAGAATAAACAGCTCATTAGTGAAAATAGCACATTCATTGTCGTAAAGAAATTCTACAAAATGGATTAAAATTTAAACATTTCCTTGGGTGTCTGACTCACCAATGTTGTGGTCACAATATTTATTCAGCATTCTGGCCAGGGAAGGCCATATCATGCCTCCCCTGTTAAAACAGAACATAGTTGTATGTCCCCAGATCCAGCCCTTTTCCAAGGGTCAATGAGTGAGTGAGGGGGGATCTGCGACCAGGACATTGCTGGAGACGGAAGGTGCTGGTGGATGAACTATGGTGACTAGTTGTAAAATCATGCAGGATGCAGGATTTAATGTAGAAATAATCATTTGTTTAGAAGTAAATTAAAACAGCTCTCCATATCATGGCATATAGTTTACCATTTACTTTCTGAAAAATCAAGGGTTCACTGGAGAGAATATTTTTATTCTGATGCTTCTCATAAAATAGATGTGCAATTTTCCTTTCTTTGGAGAACCTAGTTTTACCATTGTAAAAGGGCTGAGGATAATGCACAGAAACCCAAACCTGGGCTAAATCTGGGGATAATTATGCTTAGTGATCACAGTAAAGGTACAATCTGTCAAGTAGCTGCAGGAGAAAACAGAGGTAAGAAGGGGAGGAAAAAAACCCACAGCTTATACTCTAAAAAGAGGTTCAAAGAATAAATAATGCATGAAGCCAGATTTTGGAGAAATTCAGCAATTTTTAAACTATGAAATGTATCTTCTTAGGAATAGACAAAACTAATGGCCAGGTATTCATTACTATTCAGTTAATTTTAACAGAATACCTTGATTTTTTTTCTTTTAACTTTTATATCCAGACTATAGCAAGGAATTTCTAGGTTTGGAAAAGGGCATAAATTATGGAATAACTGAAAAATGGACCCACCTTTTCCTAATTAGAGTCTGGTTTCAATGTTTTTTATTTGCCTGTCAGTTCTATCTCCAGACACCCTCAAGTCTCCATTTGGATTCAACAGACTTAACTTTCTTCCCCAGATTTAAGCGTCGACCTGGAACAGCTGCCACACGCTTCTACGACACACATGGGAAGTGCCCGGAGGGGCGGGAAAAGGCCCGTGTGTGCCCGGCCAACGACCCGCCTTCAGTGGCTGCGGCTCCAGGGCAGCGGCCCTAGTGCCAAAGAGAAAACAGTGCCACGCCTTCGTGATCTGTGCTCCGGGTTCTTTAGGAAAAAGTTAGGTTTGGGACTTTTGTTCAACGAATCGGCCTTCTGCACCTTCCTCACCCATGAAACCAAGTGCTACCAAACAAAGGACAAGAAGTCACAGCAAACCCTCCCTTACCTTCTGCGCGTCTGCGGCTCTCCTCTCCTGCTTGGCTTTCATCTCGGCCAGCAGGCCGCCCCCCATCACCTGGACCCCGTACCGCCGCCCTCCCTGGGGGCTGCTGCTCTTGCCGTCACTCTGTCCCGCCCTCCCCGCATCTTCCCCTTGACTTTCTTCAAGGGAGTCGGGTGTCTTCATCTCCTCTATCCGTTCAGAGCTGCCACTGTGCTCAGCTGGCTTCATGTCCTTCCTGGGTGAGTCCACGGCTGGACCTCTGACGGCCCCTTTGGGTGAGGAGGGCTCTTCTGCTATCAGGAGTGCTGGCGGCCGCTCAGGCTTGGCCCGCGATTTGATTAAATGGAGAAAGCTGCTTTTCCGGGAGTCTCGCTTTTTCTTTTCATCTCCGCCTTCACTGAGCTCAAGGGACTCTGGGCCTCTTGCTGATGATCTCCTGTGACTCAAAAGAACAAAACCTGTTCGTTTTATAGTAATTAAAGTTCTAGCAAGAATCGACCAAAATATAAATATGGAGATCGCTGCTTATACAGCAATTATTCTGAAGCATTTTAACAGGTTGATCTGAGTCACTGCACTTAGGAAAACAGAGAGGAATATAGAGTATTGCAGACACAGGTGAGGAAATTGAGGCACACAACTAAGAACAGGAACCTGAAGATGTTAGTGGTAGGACCGGGAATAGAGGTGAGCCTTTTAAACACTGAAATGCTCTAGTCCAAGGCCTCTGCACTCGCAAGGACTTCCGACACAGCCAGCTTCACTCGAGACACAGGAGCAAGGACCTCCTTTAACTCGGCAAGCACTGGAAAGAGCCAGATTTCCCCACAGCCCTCAGAAGGACTTCAGTGATCAGCAGATAACATCTGCGATCCACCCTCGGTGCTCAACCCACAGATCTGGATCCTCGCTTAAATGCAACACCACTGAGAGGTAACAAGGGAGAAGACAGACGATGAGTGTCAGGGCGGGACTGCCACAGAGAGAACGTTCAGAAAGTCGAGAAACGGATAGGCGGGAAGGGTGAAGGAAATGGGCTTTTGTTTGGGAAGAGACCCAGATCAACTGCGCATAAACCTTTCTGCTAACTGCTTATCAATTTCCAAAGTTTAGGAAGAGGCCAGCCTGCAATGGTGCCTGTAGTTTATGAGGAAACAGGCAAAGATTGTCTCGATTCATTCAACCAATTGTGACTGAAGATGGTCTATATAGTATAGGCTGTGTCATACACTGAAGTTAGAATGAAAAATAAGACCAAGGGCGAAAGAACAGCATTTCTATGGGGGAAAGAAAGAGACTTGAAAGCAAATCATTAAAAGGGACTTTCCCATTTTGGTCTGTTTATGTTGGTATTGTTTGAATCTCTTTCGCTGAGAATATATCCACCCATTCCTCACACTGTAAAGAAATTAAAAACCAAACACTCACAGGATCATATATGCTCTAACAGATGTGTGCAGAGGATGAATAAAAGCACCGAGTCAGCAGTAGAGAAAGAGCAATTAATCTGGTGGGGAAGGAACAGTCATGGTAGAGATTCAAAGAAAAAATGACATTTAGGTTGGTTCCTAAAGGAGAGAGGAATAGGATTTTACCTAGTATGTCCACCTTCAAGGTCAGTGTCAAAGAAGACAAATAACAGGTCCTAAAGCTTATAACACTCAGTAAGTTATACTGTTATGGATATAAAAATTTACCTTACTTCCCACCTCACCATCCTGCTGAGACAAGATAAGACTCGTCAATCTATAGAACAGACTAGTTTCTTCCCCATCTGTGCCCAGCCTGCCCACCCTCAGCTCATCAGTAAGGCTTAAATTTGGTATTTCAAGGTGAAGAATACTTCACAGACACAAATCCACATTGAGAGTGATTTTGGGATGGTTCTACATTTAGTTGGGGATTAAATACCTTGGTACAAACCATGCTTAAAAACTGGAGTGTTTTAAGTTAAACAACAGCTAACAAAAGTACCATTTCATTGAATTGTATTTTGAAGAAAACTCCATTTAGTAATAAGAAAATGCAGAGAGAACTTAAATTTAAGAGGCAAACCCTGAAGCCTCTTTTGACACAGTCAAGGTTGTGCCGCCAACAATGATGTTGCCCCACATACATTGAATTATGAACAAGGAGAATTTACAAGTAAGTAATTTCAGCTGTCAAAGCTCACGGCCCTGTAACAGAATCATTCAGGTGAAGGTGATAAAGCCGTAAAAAATACCTTGGGATGGTGTCTATTGTGGTCCATTGTGGGCTAGTCCAATGGTTCTTAAACCGAGAGGCATGTCTCTGCACACCCTGGGAGGTTTATTAAAGCACAGATTGCCGGACCCCATGTCCAGGGTCTAGTTCAGTAGGTCTGAGAATCTGCACTGCTATCAAGTCCCCAGTTGCCAGTGATATTACTGGCCTGGAGTTTTATACATAATTTATTATAATAAAATAATAAGCAATAAAAATAAATATTTATGATATATATATATAAAATAAATGAGCCTTAGTATTCTAACCTTAATTGTAATTGTTAGTAATTTAAACGTGAATTAAATAGTATTAGTGAAATGACTGAACTCACTTGGAATCCATTTTGGTCACCTTCTTAGTGAAAAATTCATCGACGCCTTCATCCACTCTCCCCATTAAACCGTTCTGGTCACCATCCTGGCAGACTATGCTGGCAGCACAGACCTGCAAAGCAAACAGGTGCACAGTTAAGTTACATTTGCCTTAATTGGGCCAAGATTTATTGCTAGATTCAAGGCACTGTAATAAGGGCCGCTGAATTCTACTGGAAGAGAAGCCACGTGGAAGTTGTATGTACAACCGTGACAGAGACAGAAGAAGAAACCGAAGTGAGGACTGCACTATGAATGAACACAAAGCCTGGTGGAGGGTTGACACTGTTGCATGTATCAGAAGCAGCTCAGACCTCACTGGGTATGAAGAGCCAAGCTTCTGAAGGCAGAGTACAGGCACTGCAGGCATACAGTAAAGGAAGAGAGAACGATTGGAAAAATTAGACACATGCTAAGTTTTGAGAATGGTGATAATCCCAGTGGGCAGGGCCTGAGGTGCGTGGACAGGGTAAACTGCTGAGAGGACCCTGACCAGCACTAACTGTGGCTACTCCAAACCCCCGCATCAGCTTCTTTTCTTTCTTGCTGGAAGAACCCTGGTTTCAGGGTGTGAATACTCATTTGTATAAGCCAGGTCCGCACCTCTGCCTCCTTGCCTATTTGGGGTAGGCATGGGACATGCTACAATTCTGGTCAGTGAGAAGCTGGTGAGAAGCTGTAAGGAAATTATTCACCAAATTAGCATTTCTCTTTGAATGGACAACTCACAGTGAGCTCAGTAACATATGCCCAATTTGTGTCTGCAATGGCATATTAAGTATTTCACACAGATAGGTTGTGGGCCATTGAGAAAGAGCCTGTATCTTGCCCATTCTGTGGGCACAAGGACAAATTCTCCCATGGTAGGAAAATCTGGCCTGGAGGTTGCCACAAAATGGGTGAAAGTTATTTTCTACAATCTTGATTTGCAAGTCTCAAGTTGCCTCTGGGGGAAATTGCCTCATGTCTGCATATGCATTGTTTAAAGAAAATGTTAAAACCAATCATTTGCTTTTAACAATCATCCACTTCATTCATTGGGAAAACACCGTTATGAAAATGAACTGGGTATTTGAGTTCATGTCTGTGAAATGGTGAAGAGTGAGCAGATAACAGATGACAAAGAACCCTGTGAAATGCGAATCATACAAACAATTATACCTCTTGTCTGAATGATGTTTTACATTGGGGCAAAGCTTTCCTATGTATTGCAATAGAGCAAAGAATCAGAAAGTTCTAAAACTCAGTTATAGAGAGAAAGAAGCCCACTGAATAACTTTTATGTTGATTACAAAAGATAAAGTAGTAGAGAACTTGTGAGGACAGACATTTTTTGCCTTTTGTAGAACAGAATCTCTACAGTTCACAGCAACAGAGCTCCCTAAGTTTGCAGGGTGCTCGACAGTTCCTATGTTTCACACATCATTTCAACTTCACATCTACCCTGTGAACTGAAAAGTAAAGATAGCTTTATCCTAGTTTTTGTTAGGTCACTGATCAAACAGTGGCTCTGAGGGTGAGAGGTGCCCACAGAGGTCACCTGACTGACAGATAAGAAAGATGTGACCCCAGGACCCACGGCTGAACTTCCAGCCCACCTACGCTTCCCCTCAGAGTTTTCTTCTCAAATTCCCTTTCCCATTTGGAGAAAAAATTATGTTTTACTAGCAGTAATTTTTCCTCTCAGTCCTTTCCTTTTCCTGCTTTGAAACAGAATTCATAGCCAGCACAAAGGGGTCTCGGGAACTTGAAGAACATTAATGGGTTTCAGAGATGGAGACGCATGGGGCTTGACGAAGCAGGTGGCTTTCCTGCAGGAGAGGCCAATTTTCAGGGCTAGGTGGGAACTTGTAGGTCTCCCAGCCCAACGTTGTCATTTTAGAGATAAAGAGACTGAGAGTTGAGAGGTTAAGAGAAGTCCTGTATCACCGGGAGATTGTCAGTGGAAGTGGTTTAAACGCATCTGTTAAAACAGGAAGCAGAAGTGCCCGCAGCCTGCAAGGAGAGCAGCAGAAAAATTGAAGACTAAAATGAAAACGTAGTTGGTAAAACAGTTCAAGGCCAGAAAGGACATGCTGTTTTAGCTCGATTTCTAGCGAAAGGACAGGAAAGGGCATGAAGACGTCAGAAGTTCTCAAAATCCCATGTCATTTTGGTCTTTTACTTCAAGGAGAATATATTTCAGATTAAAAAGGGGAGCATAGCTACTGGAAAGGGGGAGTAGAAACCTCAGCCCTGAGTGAGATGGAACACACTGCATCTTTATTCAGAGAAGGGATTTTGCAAATAAATCAAGAATCACAATTGCTATTGTTATTTGAGAGATACACAAGGTAGATTTTGCCCCTCTGCTGTATAAATACATGCTGAAAGGAGAATTTGTGAATGCCGACAAGATAAGCTGGTGATCTTGAGGACTAAAGACAGTTCAGACCACTGTTTGCCGATTACTAAAACGAATGTGCCTAGGAAATACACTAGGTGGTGCGCCTGGATTCTGACAAGGCAGCTGCCCAGTCTCATAGTATCTTCACGGGCTGGATGGACAGAGATGGGCAGGGCAAGGACAGTTAGGTACACTGGTAACTGTGAACAAATATTCCCGAAGAGTGCTATTAGTGAGTTGAATAATCATGGAATCTTACAAGCAAATATTAGTAAGAAACGTGGGAAAGTGAGAGTTAAACTATCAAGTCAGGAAATAATCTAAAAGAAGTAAAATGAAGGAAATATAATAAAAAGATAAGACAATTAATAAATTTGGGAGGACTAACACTAAAAGCTGACTTTGAAAACAATAGAAGAGACAACCTTGCAAAATTAAGAGGCAATATATTAGAAATGAAAAAAATGTGACATAACTATTAATACAGAAGAGATTAAAATCTTAAAAGAATTCTGTAAACAACTAAATGAACAATTAGACTAAGTGGACAACATCCTAGAAAAATATAAATTACCATAAATGGTCTCAGGAAGAATTAGGTTATCTGAATAGATCTACAGAAAAAGAGATCAAACCCTAGTAAGAAATCTATAAGCATCACATACAAACAGCTCACAGACAACACATCAGGCCCACCCGGCTCCCCAGGAGAGGAACAGAAAATCTCTATTATGTGCACACTGTTACAGAGAATAGGAAAGGAGAGAGTTTCCCAACTAATTTTATTAAGGTAGTGTAATTTTGAAACCCAAATAGTCTACACAAGAAAGAGAAAAAAGAAAAAATATAGGTCGCTCACATTTATGCACACAGTGAAACATTCCTAATAAAATAGGATAAACCAAGCCTAGCAGTATATTAAAACAAAGCAAAAATATCATGATCAAGAATGGTAAAACATCAGAAAAATCTGTTAATATGATTTACCAAAACAGTACATTAAAAGAGAAAAAAAATTATCAGTTTCCATAAATATTGAAAAATATCTAATTAAACCACCATTCACTGAAAAAAAACTAGCAAACTAGGAAGGAAGCTTTCTCCACTGAGTAGCTGACATCAGAAATGGCTACGTGTCCACCACGTCTACCCAGTGTCTAGTCACCGCTTCACTCAGTGACCAAACCCTGACTTATTTGGAGAATCAGTGTGACCGACTGAAATACTTATCTTCCCAGATACTCTTGCAGCTGGGGCTGGAAATACGGTTCATTGCTGGCCAGTGTAACAAGAAGCATACCAGGACTTCTGGCTAGTTCAGATTTCCTGATACATGTACCCCCTTTACCTCTGTCTGAAATATGCTTATGAATACAGATCACAGGCCTGCCTGAGAGTACAACTCATAGCAGCTGTTAAAGAAAGTGAATACAATCTGTGGTTGAATAAAGAGAAGTATTTAGAAAGAGGGAGGTGATATGGCTAGATCCTGCTAAAGTACTCTATTTTGTTTTTGGGGCCACAATGCAATTTATTCAGAAAAGAGTAATAAAGAATTGTAAATGGATTCCAGACAGTATCCTATAAAGAACATTGAAAGAGCTTAGGAAATTCAGATTAGAGAAGGAAGATCTACTAATGACCCACGAATATTTACAAGTCTGCGAAGTAGAAGAGATTTAAGTAACATGTACCACTGCAGATGACAGGTACAAGATGGTTAAGTTAAAATTATAAAGATAGATTCTACCACCACATAAAAAATAATTTGCTAATAGTTAAGAGCTTTTATAAAATGTCTGCATCAGAGAAAGAGGCCAAGATGGACAGACTGGTCAACTGTTGGCCATGTAGAGCTTTTTAAGTACCTGATGAGGACAAGATGACTTCAAAATCCCTTCTAGCCTTGTGATACTGCGATTCAGAGCATGTAGGAGAAAACTGAATATCTAGTATTTAGTCAATTTTAATTAGAGATGGTTTCTTTCATCACTGGGCCAAGTAACACGGGGCCATACCAAAAACACATTGGGAAACTGATTAACATTGACATATCAAGCAAAGTGCAGCCATTGTACGGTATATCAGAATGACTCATGGGATGATCATAGCCCGATCAGGTACTTGTCCTGGACCTCATGCTCCCTTGAATAATGAGCAGATGGTCTTAAAACTCTTTCAGTGCGAGATGAGGACTAGAAGCTTGGAAGTTCCCTAAAGCCCAGTCCATTCTTCTCTGCAGATTTTTCAGTGGTTTTCCTTTAGGGAACACGCTCACCTGTAGTCAGGGCAGGTGAAAGCAGGAGCAGCAACAGCTGACTGGCAGGGAATGGGAAGCCCAAGTTCACACTCCTTCATCCCTGAGAATGTGTTTCTCAGGCTCACCTGTGGTTGGATGGCCATGGGACAAGTCCTGGCTAATGGTATTCCGATGACAATGAAGTTCATCTTTCAGACCTGGCCCATCAAACCTCGTGGGTGTGAGCCTTAGTGCGTCATGTCACCCTCCAGGTGAATGGCTAGGACTCCAAAGACCACAGAGGAGGCTGAGCCCCGGACGGAAGCAGCTTGGGTGCCTGAGTGATCCCCTGGCCAGGTGCACCCACATTGGACTATGGTGTGAGCAAGTGATCCCCTGGCCAGGTGCACCCACATTAGACTATGGTGTGAGCAAGCGATCCCCTGGCCAGGTGCACCCACATTGGACTATGGTGTGAGCAAGCGATCCCCTGGCCAGGTGCACCCACATTAGACTATGGTGTGAGCAAGTGATCTCCTGGCCAGGTGCACCCACATTGGACTATGGTGTGAGCAAGTGATCCCCTGACCAGGTGCACCCACATTGGACTATGGTGTGAGGAAGAAATACACCGAAATATCAAGGCCCTAGCATATTACCTTCCCTCCTCATTTTCCACCCTGGAAAAGATGGATTTTAAATTCTATGGGCTCATCAGCCATAATGTAGTGTGTAGAAGTTCTTATATTTACATTGATGAAATGAAAAAATAAGAAATTGAATATTTTATCTCATTATTAAAAATAGATTGGGGATGTTTTTGGAGAGGTTTGGTAAAGACTTAAAATGTATAGGTAAGATGTCTATGTCAATTATTCATAAAACGTCTGGTAGTTTAGAATAACTATTGTTTGACCCAAGATTAAATTTTTACTTAGTTTTTTTAAAAAACTAAGTTGTCTACTCTTCATATTTACATATTTATTTGTATACTTTTGGCACAAAAATCAATAGCTGCAACATTATTTTGGCCCAGTAGAAATTGACATGTTGGCACTTACTAGCTTGTGTGATACACTAAGAAATGTATATATTTGTTTTTTGTGCCCAGTTCCTGGTAGTGAGGTTCTAAAACTCTTAGAATGGTCTGCACGATAGAGGTAACAGGAACATATCTTGTTATTTATAACAAGCCCCTTTCAACCATACCTGAGTTTATGCTAAAAGGTGGCTCCTGGGTCGGCCCCTGGGTAGTTTCAGGATTGGGGTTGGCTGTCAGGGAAACCAACCGCGTAATAAGAGGGCTGGAACTTTCAGCCCCACCCACTGACTCTGGGGAGGGGAGTGGATTAGAGCTTGAGTCAATTACCAATGACCAATGGTTTAATTAACCATGCCTCTTAACGGCATGTCCATTAAAGCTCCTGAGTGACCTGATTCGCAATCACGATACAGGCAGGTCGCGGGGGAGGCAGCACAGTGTGGAGACAAGTACGGGCTCTACAGCGTCTTACTCCACTGACGGGCAGTGACGGCAACGCGGGGGTGACGAGGGACTTGATAATATGGGTGAATGTTGAAACCACAATATTGTTGATGTGAACCTTCGTAAGATTGTATATCAATGATACTTTAATTAAAAAAAACAACAACTCCTAAGTGACAAGGTGTGGAATGCTTTGGGGTTGGCAAACACACTAAGGGGCTGGGAGGGTGGCACCCCCTACCCATCGTTTCCATCTGGCTGTTCTTGAGCTGTATCCTTTATAATAAATCAATAATAGTAAGTAAAGTATCTTCTTGAGTTTTGTGAGCCATTCTAGCAAATTATCAGACCTAGGTGTTAGGCAGGAAAATAGGCATGAGCAGGGGTAGAAAGAAAATAAGGCCATAAAGCCCACTAGAAAGGACTCTAATGTTGACCAGTTAAAACTAGAGAGCCAGGAAGACTCAGAGTCAATGAGTCAATCAGTTAAAGCTCAAAAGGCCAGAAGCAACTGGGCCTGGAGTGTCTGAATACTCCCCAGAGAAAGAGAAGTATCTCAGCACAACCCATGTCTTCATTGTGTCACTTAGGTCCTGCCACTGTAAAATTTCCTTTAGCCTGCTAAAAGCCCCAGCTATAAAAAGCATAATAAAAACAGGAAAAATTCCACCTTAAAACTACAATTACATTTTAAAACCCAAGAAGTTAAGAAGTAAGATTCTTAACATACTCTTTAGCAAACAGACAATAACTCAGCCCACCGTGGAGGCAGGGCAGGCAGTCTTGACTGATGTGCTCCCAGACCAGGAAGCTGCTATCCTGGGAGGGCATCAGAAAGTAAATTTCTTGTGTTAAGCTAATTTTGCAGAATCATGGAAGGACTGATGAGAAACTTAATTTCTCACCAAAGATGAACATCTTGAGACCACTTAACAAGTCCACACCCCTAGCTCTTTGTCACATTCCAGAAAAATCCTTAAAAGGGGGAACCCCAAACCTGTCCGTGCGCTCCTCTCTCTGAAGTTGCCTGTACTTTCTAAGTGTGTAGCCTTAAACTTTCTCTCTCCAATCTTTCATGGTGCCTCTCCTCCCTGAGGTTGCCTGTACTTTCTCTCCCTTCAAGTAATTTTAAGTAAAACTTTTACTCTGCTCCACTACTGTGTCTCTGCCCTTCAATTCTTTGTTGTGGTGGGGACAAAGGACGGAGGAAAATACACAACGCCTCCCCCAACATAGGGACGTGTCCTGGGACCCCCACTGAATTTATAGCCAGTAGGGTCTGAAGTACAGGTGGCATCCCGGGACTGGAGTCTGAAGTGGGGGCACCATGGACCCCTTAACCTGTGGGGTCTACATTAACTCCAGGTAGTTAGTGTCAGAATTGAATTGAATTGTAGGACACCAAATTGGTGTCCAGATAGTTGAATAATTAATTGGTGGTGGTGGTGGTTGGAGGAGTAAGGGAACCCACACATTTGGTGGCAGAAACATTGAATGTAAAAACTGTCCAGACCTTAGCTTTGAGCATTCTGACAACTAGAAAATTCATTAGAGACATTGGATGTCAAGGACAAGCCCTACAAAAGCTGAAAGAGACTTAGAGGGGACTGAGTCTACACGATCCTAGCACACAAACAAAAAGAAAACGATGACGGCGTTAAATGATCGCTGTGAAGAATACCAGTAAAGAATTTAAGCTGTGACCTCCTCATTCTCCACTGGAAGGTGTGGCTGCTGTGCCTGTGTGGCAGCTTCCCAGAGCTGTCAGATGTGCAGGTTCCCCAGAGCCACAGGCACTGGGAAACCATAAGGAAGTAAGCATATTTTCAGTACGGACTGGAGGAAAAGCAAGCTGTGCTCAGTCCACAAAGCCGCAGGGAAGAAATTACACGTATGTAACCCATGGTCACAATCCCTTATCGTAGGACACACGCTGTGCCACTGAGTCCCGAGGACAGGACAGCCTCAGGTGCGCTGTCCCGAGTCCCGGCGTCACTGTGGGTGAGGTTTAACTCTCACTAGGGTGCATCTAGCACATTCCTCCACCAGAACTCTGTCATACTTGCTTCCTTCTTCTTCTTTTTTAAATGTGTAAAGAAAAAAGTACACAACATTCTCTGTCCATAGGTCGCTGACTTAGTCAAGGGTAAACTTGAACCATCATTTCACATACAAGCAGGACTCTCGACATGGAAAGACCCAAAGAGGAACCATTTATTTAGTAATCATTTAGAGTCTAGTGTGGGAGGTTGTCTCTTGCCTATCTGAAAAGGCCTTTTCCTTATTTAAAAAAAGAGAATAAAAAGTTTATTGCTTTAAGAATATGTAGTAGTGCACTAACAAGTTAAAAATCAAGTAAATCAGAAAAAAATGCACTAAAAATGTTTTTCATTTTTTTGAAGCAATGTCAAGCTATTCAGACTCAGATGAGAGAAATAAACTAAACACAACTAGCCTGATCCTGTAGAGTAAATGACTGACCACACAGACAATCCGTGGTGACCTTTATCCATCAATGTCTCTAGTCATAGTATCATCGAATGAATACTGCTGAACACCTATTATATTCCAAACATATCCTGAGCATCGAGCATAGAACCATGGCTAATGAACTGTGTGCCTTCCCACACAGAGATTGCAGATGCGGAGAGAGTGCTTAGACTAGAACACTGAAGCTGTAGCAGAGTAAAGAGCAGGCACTGGAGGAACCACAGCCTCCACAGAAGGTTGCTCAGGCTGTGCACTGTGCACATCTAGTCTCTGAGAATGACCTTCCCTGCAGTCACAGGACCACCCCGTGGGAGCACAGAGGCAGAGACAGACAAGGGTTCCTGAAAGAAGTGCTGCCTCAGTAGAGATCTGAAGGATGAGTAGCGGTCAGCCGAGGCGGTGTGCATGGAGGGGAGAAGGAGAGTGGAAGGGAAGCAGTAAGAAAAACGCTGCCCCACTGAGATGGAAACAGAACAGGAGGGAGGGACGGCAGGGGTGACGAGGAGGAAGGGGAGAGCAGGCTGGGGTTGGCGTGGGGGGCTGGTATTCAGGATCACACCCAGGTTTCTAATTTGAAACTGGTGGCTCCCTGAGGGGCAGGGGATAGAAGGAGAAGGGCAGGATTACAGAGAGACAAGCTCCCAGTTCTGAATCTGTTCAGCCTGAGAGGCTCTGAGCAATTCAAGCTCAGGAGACCGGAGACTCCTCGCATCTGGAGTTCAGCAGAGAGGTCGCTGGTCAACAACAGAGAGCGTGTAACCACGGATTTAGATGTCATCACCCAGACAGCAAATAATACATTCAAAAGCCAGGCAGGGAAAACTGCAGAGGCATCCCTGGAAAGGTGGGTGGGGAGAAGAGGGTGATGACTCAGAGGTCCTGTAGGAAATTACCTTTCAAGAAGGGTGGCGCTTTCTATGCCAAGGAATGGCTGAGGCAAGACGGTGATAGCTGAGGAGTGGCTGCAGGACTGGGCCAGGAGTGGCCCCGGCAGGGCGGTGTTGCGGGGGGAGAGGTACAGAATGAAGGTTTCGGTGGGTAGCAGGGAGACAGGAAGATAAGGAGGAAAGATAAGAGGCACAGACTTTTTCATAAAGTCTGACTGAAGGGAGTGAGCCATCACACCACCAGCACAGCTGTCCTACGTACGACCTCTTGACCATGATGTCACGTTACAGGTCATCAAAAGCAAAGGCACCAGACCAGGTCAAAACCAAATGCAAACCAATTTTTGATTATAAATAAATTCTTTAGTACCTATTTTTCCCATCTTCTTACACTCAGACACTATAAAATTCCACAGATGTTGCCTATTTATTTCACACTCCTGACTGTCGAAGAAGTTCAAAGGCAGCTCTGTTCTGAAGAGTTGGTAACCTGACAGCATTATCTTTTCTAAAATTGTCGAGTACCCAATGGAGATATTTTGCATGAGTATCTCATGAAGAGCTTCTATTCTCTTCATCGCGTCTCTTTTCACGTAATGCAAGGCACTTCAGCAAGACTTTCCCAAGGAGAAAAGGGGAAGGGCGGAGACAGGGCCTCTCCGTCCACCTACCGCTGCCTGGGTGGGCTTCTGCTTCCTATCCCGCTTCGGCCGCGACTTGGTGAAGTGCTCCAGCTTCCTCCCTTCTTCAGAGGGCAACTCAGAAACGAATCCTGAGCTCCGCCTCTCTTGTCTGACGGCGGGGAAAGGAGGGTCTTCTACGTGAATCGGCACGTCTTCCAGCGCTTTATCCAGATCAAACTCCATTTCTAAAATACAGTAAAGCCAAGGCCAAAGCTTTTTGCAGAGAGATGGATTAAAGAATTCCCAAAAGTCTTCTCAGTTCTATCACAGAACAGCAAACCTACATTCAAAAATCACTTAACTCCCTTTCTCAGTAGCTGCTCATATAGGGCATCCCTGAGAAACATCCCTGAGGGGCCTGTGTTTCTTGATGAGGGTATAGTTACAAGGAAATGATCGGCATTAGCAAAATACTCACCAAAGGCCCTGGAAACAGGCCGCAGCATTCGGCTATGGATACTCTTCCGTTTGGATTTAGGAGTTATCTAGCAATAAGATAAAGAAGGCACTGAGACAGGTAATCACAGAAAACTTGCCTTTCAAATTTCAGAAACATCTCAAGGGGGCAAGGGGAAGATTTGGGATCAACAGTTTATGCTCATTATTTTTTTCACTTCATTAGCAGATGGCAGGTAACATCAGACAGCCTGACTGAGAAAACTTAACCGATACGTTCTTAATATTTATAATTTTTTCAAATAAGATACCCAGCTTCTTTCTTCTTCCCCCAGCCCTGATCAGTTAAATTCTATTTATATGGCTGAAAAGAACAAGGAATGATACAGAATTTAACTCCAAGCTACACATGTTAAAATGGATATAAAAAAGATTGAGAGATTGTAAACATCAGTCACTAAAAACTGACAAGCATTTACTGTTCTTTATCACAGCAACATCAATGTAAGCAAAAGAGAACTCTGTCACTTTAATGATATAAGTAGTTTGTTTTGTTCCACATTTCTGTCACCAAGATTTTGATCTTTACATCACGGGCAAAAACTAATTAGGAAAAAGCCGCCATGATTTGGAGTTCTGTATCTGCTGTTGCTCCCCTGTAAGACGTCGTTGATCCTGCTGGACCTTTAAAAAATGAGTCCAAAACCCAAACCACAGCCAAAGCTTCCTAAGAGCACTTTTCTAGCACTGGTGCCAGCTGCTGATTATGTAAAGACAAACCTATGCAAGGCGTTAGCTTCTTCCACAAATAGGACCATACACGTAAAAGCAGGAGGGAACCCTGGTCATCTCCTACACAAACTTGATGAAACTGAGTCACGGAGATGAGATAGGTTCCCGTTCAAGGTATCAGCAGGAGAGGAAAGAGGAACAGCCCCTTTCAAAGGCCAGCCCAGCATCCCTCCTACCACACCATTCGTTACCAACATACAGATGGATGGACTTTAACTGGTTTGATACTAGAAACTTGTGTTTGTGTAAACTAAGAGATAACATAACTGAAAGAATTTAGTTTGTAGACTTTCATTTAATTTAACAGGTTGTCATTTAAGGCTTTCTCAAAGAAAAGAATCCACAAGGTTGATAAACTTCCTTTGGTTCAAAGAATGAATCAGTTCATACCGATGCTTAAAGCAAACAGCTTAAGAGTTTTGACAATTTTATGCCAGTTTTAATAGTGACATTCTTCTGCTCTTACTTTTGCTGAGAGAGCAATTGTACTTAAATCCATACGGTCTTCCTGAAATACACAATGAAAATTGCTGATTTGGTTCTTTCAAACTTCTATTAAAGATGGACAATCTGAGGAATATCTATTAATGAAGCAACACGCTTTTTTGGGTTCAAAAAAAACCACAGTCAATCCAATGAGACTAAAAAGGAATCCAGTTTCAAGGTTCTCCCCCAAATTGACCTTGCAGTTGGCAGTATAAGGTAGTGACGTCACCTTTCTGGTCTATTCAGAAGTAAAACCTCTAAAAATACTTAATTCTTGGGAGACACAAACTACTAAAATATATGCTGTATTTAGTCAAGGAAATTTCTTCAGTATTCTATCCACTTTGTACCCAACCATGATAGGCAAAAGGCTCAAGAAGTAGTTTGGATATAATTTCCAGCCAATTCATTAAGAGAGTTATGAATAAATTTTAAAAATACATGAAACGAAGATGTCTTCCAAAATTCTTTCCTGTGACTCTTACTTAGATGTTATACAAAGAGTGTCCATGGGCAAAAATCATGTGGCTCAGGTTTTCCTACTTAACCTTTGTAACACATACCAAATACATGTAAAACATATGACCATCATGACATTTCAAATATAGCATGTGAAAAGGTATGTAGAGTTACATATAGCATATACAATCATATATATATGAATAATATGAAAGATATAAAGAGACACATTTACAAACCTATGCCCATCTATAAATGGATCATTAAGTTCAACCTAATTTTATAGACATATGGAGAAACGTGCAAAATCATCAGCATTTTTTGACGGTTCACATCAAAGGGGAACTAACTTGCTCTTTTTGGTCTAGCTTTCTAATGCCTCAAAGCCTAGTTTATAAAATTTGTATATCAGGAAGATGCGCCTCATGCATTTTCAACGCGTTCCTTTATTTCAAATGCTCTTTAAAAGTGCAAATACCTTCTAATTGCATTTCACGTAAAACTCATACTGTATTTAACATGTCTGTCAGTTTTGAAGTCTTGCCATGTTTGGACAGGACCGATGGTCTTTTGCTAAAATAAGCAGGACTTGAAATCAGGCTAGGTTTTAAGCTTGGTATAAAGAATGAAGACCAATTTTATACATTTTCCTTTTCATGGATTAACTATTTTATAATCTCTTTTTTCACGGGGTTTAAGTATAGCAATGGTAAGAAAAATATGAATGAATCTTATTTTCTCTCATTTTTTCTTTTCTTGAGAATTTTTTCTTCCTTAACAGTTTTATAGAAAAATATGGACTTGCTTGATTTTATTAGCTTATTGTTATGATCCCTCTACATATAAATGTAAGGCAGGAGGAAATGTAAATGTGAGCTGTGATTATCCACCGAACTGTACAGTTAGGAACAAATATTCCATGTTTCTCTAGAAATCTGGTTTACAAGCCGCCCTCCTTCCCCCTCCCCATATACCTGTTAGATAAATAGCATCTTGGGATATAACCATCCTCTTCAGAACTGTTAACTCTCTTGTACAACAATGAAAGGGCTAGTTTTCTCAGACTCTTTCTTAGTCCTCATTCCCTTCCTTGAACATCTGTCAAGGCCTAAGTATTTTCTAATCAGAGAAATCACAAAGTGCCCATTGGATGAAGGTGTTCAGCGACTGAAGCAGGAAATGTATACACAGCAAGTGGACCTTTCTCACATCGATTCATCATTAACACTGGCCACTATTACTTCAGGCCTGGATAAAATTACTTTACCATTAATAATGCATTTTATAAGTAAAAAGAAGTAATTTTCAATATTCACACCCTCAGGAAGTATGAATTACATACTCTTAATGTGTTAAACCCTTTAAAATGTAACTTTAGAAGGAAAACTCTAAACCTAAAACTTCTTTCTCATCTTGACATCACAAGCCATCAGAAAATCCCCACCATGGCAGAGTGTGAATGAAATGCAAGGCCCTGCGCTCTAGGAGTCCAAAAGTGACATAATGTCTACATTGCTCAGAAACCTTATCATTTGATCCAATTTTTATAATTCTTTTAAGACTATTCTCTATGTAGCTCAATAGTGGTACTTCCACTTTTACCACAAGTTAAGGACTAATGTTGGAACCTTACAAACAAGATCATTTTTTTTTTCCTGGTCAACTCATGTTTAATGTATAATTCCTAGACATACTGATTTTCTTAAAAGCAAGTGTTAAATTGTTCCTATCACTACAAAAATAGGACAGTAATTTCCTTGTTCATTTCACCAGGTTTGCACAAAGAATAATAAACAACACTCTCACTCCAAGCTCAAGAATCGCTATTTTTCTTTTTCCTGAGGTTAAAAAAGCAAAACAAACAAGAGAGTTGGCTAACAAAATCCAAATAGTTGGGAAGCAAATTGGTAAAATTCTAATACAAAAAGCAAATCACGATCTTGATTTTCATTAACTCTAGGAAATAAGCAATATGACAAAAATTAGAAAAACCCTGAAGTTTAAATAATCATGTCTTAAAAAAAAATTTTTTTTTACATGAAAGGAATAAGCACTTTTCTCCTGTTGAATGTGCATAACCCGCTTCATCAGCACTGCCCCTGCTTTCAGACACATGGCTGGGGTTACGTGAAATTCATCGCCTGTTCTGCTAGTTGAACCATCTTGTAAACTCCAGTCTTGTCTCTAAATCGCTGCCTATTTCACGCAGGATCACAGACGGACGAGGACAGCACACACCCTGGGAGATCAGCTGGGCAGCAAGGAAGCCAGCGGAGCACAAGAATGTGAACTAGTACAGCCAGGAGCTGCACAGCCACCAAGAAGTACTTACACTTGTACAGCAGAGAGTCTCCATGCAGCAAAAAGGAAGGAAAAAAACATGAATGGAAGAGAGATAAAGCAACAGCATCACAAGAAAGGGGGGGAGAGACACCATCCACAAACAAGCAGAAAAGCTACATAAAAAGCCTTCATAGCAAAGGAATAAGGAAAGAATAAGGCCAAAATATTATTGGCTTGAGGCATCCAATCTAGCTTTTTGTAAGAAGCGTAATTACAGCTACAAAACTGCAGAAACTCTTAGAGATACGACCTCTCTTGTTAATCAAGAATGTGCGAAATGCCATCTGCAAACCCTCTAAGGTATTAACCCCATCTGGGGAGGAAGACGTCGTCAAGTCCAAAGGCACCTGGACAGAACACTGGACGGATGTGGAAAAGCCCTGCAGGTTTGGGTTCCTGGGTAACAGGGCCAGTCCCAGCAACGACGTGAGGAGGGTGTCCACAGTCATGTGTAAGTGTTCCTTCTGGGGCTCTTTTACATCGCTCTGTGGTCCCCACTGCCCGTCATGATGAAGTAGCTTTGATTTCCCTCCCCCTCAGTCATTAAAACCCTTCAGGAAAGGATCTGGTGCCAGGTCCCAGCACGGGCACCTACCCACAGTGCGACTGAATGTGGATGACACTTTCATACCTTAGTGGGAATTCTGGTTACCTGCATTTCACGTTAAATCTCCAATTAATTAAATAATTTTTAAAACCTCATTGATCATCATTAACAGTTGTTAGGACATCTTCTCAATATGCTGAAAATTTATAAAAGAATGTTTAAAAACAACAAAAAACAAGAAGTCTAGTTGTAGAATACCAGGCTTGTGAAAGCCAAGTATTCTTGGAGGGGGGTGGGGTGTGTGTCAGGATAATCTTTTCCAAGTTTCCTGAAAACACATCCCGGGGAAGGCCCCTACACCATCTACCCAGGGTTGACATTTTTTCCTCATTTTCTCTGTTTCGTATTTTCTGTATGTTGATTTTTCTCAATATACAACAGGATGAAAATACAGGGCTCCTCAATTTCAGAATGTAAACAGTTTGGGTCTCTTCAGAGGAAAGGTGGTACACAAAAAGAATTTCCCATGACCACCACCATTATCACCATCATCACCACCACATCACCACCCCCACCACCACCATCACATCACCACCATCATCATCACATCCCCACCATCCCCATCCCCACCACCACCATCACATCCCCACCATCCCCCTCCCCACCACCACCATCACATCACCACCATCACCATCACATCACCACCATCACCATCACATCACCACCATCACCCTCCCCACCACCACCACCACCACCACCCTCACCACCACATCACCACCATCACCATCACATCACCACATCACCACCCCCACCACCACCATCACATCCCCACCATCCCCATCCCCACCACCACCATCACATCACCACCATCACCATCCCCCCATCACCACCACCACCATACCCCCCATCACTACCACCACCATCACATCCCCACCATCACCCTCACCACCACCACCACCACCATCACCATCACAAGCCATTCTTATTTATCAGAAAGGCTTCTATCAGCAATGTCTTGAAATAGTCTAAGCCTCCAGGCTTCTAATTTCATACTTTATAGGTAATTTTCTTCAAATATACCTCATTTTAGGACACATTAAGTCATACTGAAAACAGCCTTGCTAAATCAAAGGTGAAAAAGTAAAAATATATTTTCAAATATTCTTGAATTGTCTGGAATAAAGACACCTGCCCCTGTCTTAAAACACATCCTCTCAAAAGCTTCTTTAGAGATGTGACTACGGATACATACATAAGAGAGTTACAGCTTTTTGTGAAGGGTCAATTCAACAAAACAAGTACTCTGTCCCAATTATCCACCTAAAGGTCCTAACTGCAGGTGAGGAAACTCAATCGGTTCAACTCCTAAAATGACAGGCAAGCAAAAAAAAGTTCCTATGAAGTGAGAAACCATGGAAACAATTCGACCTTTCAATGGAATGAAGGTCATTGGTTCACTCCTCTTCTCCATCTACACACTGTTCGGAACTTATCCACAGTGACTTCCAGAACATCTCCCCATCGGGATGAGAGAGCCAGTGGGTGAAGAGAGGTCATTCTCTTTCAAGAGCAGGCCTCATGCTCAGGGATCCGGCTTCCAGAACCTGAGCTCGAATCCTGGACCTGCCGCTTCAGGGGTTGTAGAGCTTTAGCCAATGTTTTTGTGAGGTTGGACCTAGTTTTCTAGTTTGTAAAATAAACTGTTGGGAGGATTAAATATGATAATGACCATAAAGTACTTAGCACAGAGCCTAGCGTTCTACTGCCATTCGATGACCTCACAGTACTTCAATAATTGGTAGTGGCTATGAGCAGTAACAATAATATTATCACTTTTTTCATTTTTCTATTCCCAAGAAAGGATTGGGAGTAAAGCATACATTAAGTAGTAGATTTATAATAGCAAAAAGCTGGAACAATTCAAAAGCCTATCAAATAGGGAAATAGATAACTAAAATGAGTACAGTTAACCCTTGAAAATCACAGGTTTGAATTTCATGGGTCCACTTATATGCAGATTTTTTCAATAAATTATGTACATACTATAAATGTATTTTCTCTATAATTTTAATAACTTTTCTAGCTTACTTTATTGTAGGAATGATATATAATACACATAACATTCAACATATGTGTTAATTGACTGCTTATGTTATCAGTAGGGCTTCCAATCAATAGTAGGCTATTTAGTAGTTAAGTTTTTGGGGAGTCAAAAGCTACATGTGGATTTTCAACTGTGGGGGAGGGGCTCAATGCCCCTAACCCTCACATTATTTAAGCACAAAACTGTACATTCATATGACACAACAGCAGTTAAAAAGGGAAAACAATTTTACATACAGCAACATGAACAAACCTCTGAAGATGATACTGAGAGAAAAAAGCAAGCTTCAGAAAGACACACAAGGCATATCATTAATGTAAATTCTAAGACAAACACTATATATTGTTTGTAAATGCATGTGTATTTAAACATACAAAATAAACAGGAAGCACCCAATCAAACTCATGATAGCGACACCTGTGGAAAGAGGCAGGAGAATGAGACTGTCAGTAGTGGTCAAATGAGGCTTAACTTTATCAGTGATGTTTTATATTAAGATTCAGCAAATATTTATTGAGCACCAATTGTATACTTGGCTCTCTTAGAGATGGGGAAAGAGCAGCGAAGATAGGTGAGGTCCCTATGCTCCTAGAGTTTAAATTATCGTATCAAAAAAATACACTGGCAAAATGAAGATGCTTATGTGTTAATGTTAATGTGTTAATGCAGGGTATTGGGAATATGGTATTTGGGGTGTTTAAGGCACTTTCTTTGTAATTTTGTAGGAACTCTTCAAAGAGCCTATATAGGAACACTTACAGAGATCACATTAAGTGTTTACGGATCACCTGGACTTACTCCACAGATACCCTAATAGCAGCTCACTTGAAAGACCATATATTACCACCACAATGGCCACCTCCTGATGGGTAACAATGACAAAGGGAACAATTTGATATTTGATCATAACAGTATGGAGGTGGGAACTGATCACAGTAATGACATATGTGAAGAAACTTTAAAGATTCTTGAAGCAACTCAGGGCTGTTTTGTATGTGCAACTGTTTTGAACCTGTTATTATTCACACGAACTATTCAACAATACTTGCCATCTCAATATTTGGAAGCCTGTAGCTTTGGGGGAAAGGGTGTTCCCGGCCTGGGATAATCCCCTGTGAAACCAGTGAAACCGAAATAAGTCAAGGGAAAAGCTGGGATGGGAGGAAGGCTTTTATGCCTTACAGTCACTACCCAGGCCCGGCTCTGTCTGACTCGTCGCGCCAGGGTTCATGCTCTGTGGCCCCCACTTGCTATTTCCCCCACCAGTCCCTTCTGGGACTCCATGGGCGGGTCCTTGGTAACTGGCAGACGCAGACCAATTCCCCACCAGGAATGGAGGGGAAGACAGAAGGGCTGTTTTCTCTTCACCTCTCCACACGGATCCACAGGAGGCTCTGCAGTGGTAAACACCTACTGACATGCAAATGAACCAAGGCCAGGCCTAAGAGTCTGGGAATTCTGCCGTTTACCCCACAGGCCAAGAAGCCAAAATGACACAGAAACTTGCTACCACATCTACCTTCATATCTTTCATCATGAAACTCACATATAAGGGATCAAAAAATACTATGAACAGTGGGTGGGTACATACTCTATTAACCAGAAACATATAAGTATTTTGCCAGGCATTTCAGCACTTCTAACAAAATCATGGAGACAGGGATTTGCCATTCAGGCATTATTCTTTCAGTTAAAAAATATAAGAAAATCAGAGGTTTCCCTCGAAGCACATCAATTCAGGCAAATCTGCCCATTTTGCCTCCCAGATCATCAGCCCTCATCACATGCGCAAAAATTTCAACTATGATAGTTGTTTAGTCAAGTACATCTACTTTTTTTGTTTTTGGTATGCTATTTATTTATTTATTTATATTAAGGTATCATTGATATACACTCCCATGAAGGTATAACATGAAAAACAATGTGGTTACTACATTCACCCTTATTATTGAGTCCCCCCCACACCCCATTGCAGTCACTTACTGTCCAACAGTGTAGTGAGATGCCACAGAGGCCCTATTTGTATTCTCTGAGCTACACTGTCTTCCCTGTGACCCCATCATACACCCTGTGCACCAATCATGATACCCCACAATCCCCTTCTCCCTTCCTCCCCACCTGCCCTCCCCCATCCCACCCCTTTGGTTACTACTAGGCCCTTCTTGGAGTCTCTGATTCTGCTGCTATTTTGTTCCTTCAGTTTTGCTTTGTTGTTATACTCCACAAATGAGGGAAATCATTTGGTACTTGTTTTTTCCGCCTGGCTTATTTCACTGAGCATAATACCCTCTAGCTCCATCCATGTTGTTGTAAATGGTAGGATTTGTTTTCTTCTTATAGCTGAATAATATTCCATTGTGTATATGTACCACATCTTCTCTATCCATTCATCTACTGATGGACACTTAGGTTCTTCCATATCTTGGCTATTGTAAATAGTGCTGCAATGAACATAGGGGTGCATCTGTCTTTTTGAAACTGAGAAGTTGCTTTTTTCTTTGGGTAAATTCCTAGGAGTGGAATTCCTGGGTCAAATGGTATTGCTCTTTTTAGTTTTTTGAGGAACCTCCATATTGCTTACCACAATGGCTGAATTAGTTTACACTCCCACCAGCAGCATAGGAGGATTCCCATTTCTCCACATCCTCACCAGCATTTGTTGTTCTTAGTCTTTTCAGTGATGGCCATCCTAACTGGTGTGAGGTGATATCTCATTGTGGTTTTAATTTGCATTTCCACAATTAGCGATGTGGAGCAATTTTTCATGTGCCTGTTGGCCATCTGAATTGCTTATCTGGAGAATTGTCTCTTTGTATCCCCCATCCATTCTTTAATCATGTTATTTGCTTTTTGGGTGTTGAGGCATGTCAGTTCTTTGAATAGTTTGGATGTTAACCCCTTGTTGGATATGATGTTTACAAATATATTCTCCCACACTGTAGGATGCCTTTTTGTTCTGCTGATGGTGTCTTTTGCTGTACAGAAGTTTTTAGCTTGATGTAGTACCATTTCTTCATTTTTATTTTGTTTCCCTTGTCCGAAGAGATCGTTCAGGAAAAAGTTGCTCATGTTTATATTCAAGAGATTTTTGCCTATGTTTTTTTCTAAGAGTTGTATGGTTTCATGACTTACATTCATGTTTTTGATCCATTCCAAGTTTACTTTTGTGTATGGGGTTAGACAATAAGTGTTTCATTTTCCTGCATGTGGCTGTCAAGTTTTGTCACCACCAGTTGTTGAAGAGGCTGTCACTTCCCCATTGTATATCCATGGCTCCTTTATCATATATTAATTGATGATACGTGCTTGGGATTATCTCTGGGCTCTCTACTCTGTTCCATTTGGTCTATGGGTCTGCTCTTGTGCCAGTACCAAACTGTCTTGATTACTGTGGCTTTGTAGTAGAGCTTGAAGTTGGGGAGTATAATCACCCCCCCACTTTATTCTACCTTCTCAGGATTACTTTGGCTATTCAGAATTTTTTGTTGTTCCATATAAATTTTAGAACTATTTGCTCTAGTTCATTGAAGAATGCTGTTGTTATTTTGATAGGGATTATACTGAATCTGTAGAATGCTTTAGGCAAGATGGCCATTTTGACAATATTAATTCTTCCTGTCCATGAACATGGGGTGTGTTTCCATTTATTGGTACCTTCTTTAATTTCTCCCATGAGTGTCCCATAGTTTTCAGGCTATAGGTCTGTCACTTCCTTGGTTAGGTTTATTCCTAGGTATTATATTCTTTTTGATCCAATTGTGAATGGAATGGTTTGTTAATTTCTCTTTCTGCTAGTTCATTGTTAGTGTATAGGAAAGCCACAGATTTCTGTGTATTAATTTTGTTTACAACTTTGCTGCATTCAGATATTAGATCTGGTAGTTTGGGAGTGGATTCTTTAGGGTTTTTTATGTACAATATCATGTCATCTGCAAACAGGGACAGATTTAACTTCCTCTTTGCCAATCTGGATGCCTTTTATTTCTTTGTGTTATCTGATTGACATGGCTAGGACCTCCAGAACTATATTGAATAGAAGTGGGGACAGTGGGCATCCCTGTCTTGTTCCCCATCTTAAAGGAAAAGCTTTCAGCTTCTTGCTGTTCAGTATGATGTTGGCTGTGGGTTTGTCATATATGGCCTTTATTATGTTGAGGTACTTGACCTCTGTACCCATTTTGTTGAGAGTTTTTATCATGAACAGATGTTGAATTTTGTTGAATGCTTTTTCAGTGTCTATGGAGATGATCATGTGGTTTTTGTCCTTTTTGCTTACGTGGTGGATGATGTTGATGGATTTTTGAATGTTGTATCATCCTTGCATCTCTGGCATAAATCCTACTTGATCATGATGTTGAGTATTTTTGCATCTTTGTTCATCACGGATATTGGTCTGTAATTTTCTTTTTTTTGTGGTGTCTTTGCCTGGTTTTGGTATTAGAGTGATGCTGGCCTTATAGAATGAATTTGGACATATTTTCTCCTCTTCTTTTTGGAAAACATTAAGGAGGATGGGTATTAGGTCTTCACTTAATGTTTGTTTGATAAAATTCAGAGGTGAAGTTATGTGGTCCAGGAGTTTTGTTCTTAGGTAGTTTTTTTATTACCAATTCAATTTTGTTGCTGATAAGTGGTCTGTTCAGATTTTTTGTTTCTTCCTGGGTCAGCCTTGGAAGGTTGTATTCTTCAAAAAAGTTGTCCATTTCTTCTAGGTTATCCAGTTTGTTAGCATATAATTTTTCATAGTATTGTCTCATAATTCTTTGTATTTCTGTGGTGTCCTTAGTGATTTTTCCTTTCTCATTTCTGACTCTGTTTATGTGTGTAGATTCTCTTTTTTCTTCATAAGTCTGGCTAGGGGTTTATCTGTTTATGTTCTCACAGAACCAGCTCTTGCTTTCATTGATTCTTTCTATTGTTTTCTTCTTCTCAATTTTATTGATTTCTGCTCTAATCTTTATTATGTCTCTTCTTCTACTGACTTTGGGCCTTATTTGTTCTTCTTTTTCTACTTTCATTAATTGTGAGTTTAGACTGTTCAGATAGGATTGTTCTGCTTTCCTGAGGTAGGCCTGTATTGCAATGTACGTCCCTCTTAGCACGGCCTTCGCTGCATCCCACAGATTTTTGCGGCATTGAATTATTGTTGTCATTTGTCTCCATATATTGCTTCATCTCTGTTTTTATTTGGTCATTGATCCATTGATTAGTTAAGAGTACGTTATTAAGCCTCCATGTTTTCGTGGGATTTTTCAATTTCTTTGGATAATTTATATCTAGTTTCATACCTTTGTGGTCTGAGAAGCTGGTTGGTCCAATTTCAATCTTTTTGAATTTACTGAGGCTCTTTTTGTGGCCTAGCATATGATATATTCTTAAGAATAGATACACCCTTGAGAAGAATGTGTATCCTGTTGCTTTTGGATGGAGTGTTCTGTAGGTGTCCGTTAGGTCCATCTGTTCTAATATGTTGTTCGGTGCCTCTGTCCCTTTACTTATTTTCTTTCCAGTTGATCTGTCCTTTGGAGTGAGTGGTGTGTTGAAGTCTCCTAAAATGAATGCATTACATTCTGTTTTCCCATTAATTCTGTTAGTATTTGTTTCATATATGTAGGTGCTCCTGTGTTGGGTACACAGATAATTATAATGGTTATATCGTCTTGTTGGACTGACCCCTTTATCATTATGTAATGTTCTTCTTTGTCTCTTGTGACTTTCTTTGTTTTGAAATCTATTTTTGTCTGATACAAGTACTGCAACTCCTGCTTTTTTTCTTAGTTGCATGAAATATTTTTTTCCATCCCTTTCCTTTCATTCTCTGTATGTCTTTGGGTTTGAAGTGAGTCTCTTGTAGGCAGCATATAGACAGGTCTTTTTCGTACTCCATTCAGTGACTCTATCTTTTGATTGGTGCATTCAGACCATTTACATTTAGGGTAATTATCGATAAGTATGTACTTACTGCCATTGCAGGCTTTAGATTTGTAGTTAACAAAGGTTCAAGGGTAATTCCCTTACTATCTAACAGTCTAAGTTAACTCACCTAGTATGCTATTACCCACACAACCTAAAGGTTCTTTTTTTCCCCTCCTCCATTCTTTATATATTAGGTACCATATTCTGTACTCTCTGTGTATCCCTTGACTGACTTTGGGGGTAGTTGATTTGATTTTGCATCTGCTTAGTAATTAATTGTTCTACTTTCTTTACTGTGGTTTTATTTCCCCTGGTGACAGCTATGTAGCCTTAGGAACATGTCCATTATATCCTATAATGTGAATATTTTTCTGTTTGTATTGGTCCCACATTTCTCTCAATATTCTTTCATTCTTAGAGATCCTTTTTCCTCTCTGTGCCTCAGCTTCTTTGTATTCCTCTTCTCTAATTTCTATTCCATTTACCATCTCTTCTACTACATCTAATCTGCTTTTATATCGCTCCACTGTATGTTTCATTTCAGATATGGAATTTCTTAATGATTCAGTCTTTGTTCTAAATTCGTCCCTGAGTTCTTGAATATTTTTCTGTGCCTTCATGAGCATGTTTATGATTTTTATTTTTAGCTGTCTTTCAGGAAGATTTATGGGTTCAGTTTCACTTGGCCCCTTTTCTGGTGTCTGTGAGATATTGGTTTGAACCTGGTTCCTCTGACCTTTCATATTTGTATGTGGCGCCCTCTAGTGCCCAGAAGCTCTCTTCTCTGGAGCTGCTCAGCCCCTGGAGTGATATCGGGGGTGGCAGGGGAGCAGCGTTGGTGCCTGGTGGGGAGAAACAGCTGTTTCCTGCTTCCTGGCTGCTGTGCCTATCTCTACTGTCAGAACCAGTGGGCCAAGCACACAGGTGTGTAAGCCTCTGTACTTTGTGTCTGTAGCTGCCATAGGCATGGCCTCCTTCTGGCTGGCATGACATCAGAGCAGGGACTGCTGGTTTGTGAGCCAGTGCCGGTAGGCCAGGAGAAAGGTGCAGCAGGCTGTGTATCATGGTGGGGGGCCTCATAGCTGAGTAGCCAGCCAGGGGCATGGGGCGTCTGAAGCTCCTGAAAGTTCCAACCTGATGGGCAGAGTGTGCCCAGACAATTCTGTAGACTATTCTTACTCCAGAGCAGCAAGCTCTGTGCAATCCTTGCCCCTTTAGCAGCCCTCTCACTGTTAGGAAGTCTCAGTCTGCCTGCCTTTCTTTTGTCCCAGAGCAGCTGGATGTGGATCCCTGTTTTCCACAAATGGCTGGAATCTCAGTCTCTCCAAGTATTCCACCTGTCTTAGCTTTCCATGCTATGTAGGCTTAGCACCATGCAATGTAGGTTTGTGCTCCCAGAGCAGACCTCCAGGGCTGGGTGTTCAGCAGTCCCAAGCTTCCACCCCCTCCCCACTCCATTTATCTTCCTCCCGCCAGTGAGCTGGGGTGGTGGAGGGGCTTGGGTCCTGCTGGATCAAGGTTCTGGTATGTTACCCGGTTTAGTGAGGTCTGCTCTTCTCTCCAGGTGTATGCCCTTCTTTCCTGTTGCTCTTTTAGGATTAGTTGTATTATCTATATTGTTTTATTATATGTGGTTTTTGGAGGTGATCTCTGTGTCACCTCTCACGCCACCACCTTTAATTCTCTCACTTCCAAGTATACCTACTTTTTAATATGTATTTAGAATAGAAACAGGAGATGCTTAGGCAGAGATAAACTCTTTTTACAAGTTAAACGCCAAAAACATTAGCTATAGGATCCTTTATCACAAAAACCAGTGACCTTTTTTCAAGTTTTTTCCTTTAAATATATAGCAGAATTCTTAAGCAGAAACATCTTAAGCAATGTCTCAAAAATATCTATTAGATAAATGGGACTAATCTGGCTGAAACATGAGAATGCCTAGAGACTGGCTCAAAAGGTCCCCTTTTGGGGCTTCCTCCCCACCCTGTGACACCTGGCATCTTCAGTTGCACTAGAACGTCACTTGAAATCTAGGATTGTATTTTAAGCTTTCTTTTTGAGTCTCCTTATACACAACAGGGTTTCATCTGGAGAGCACTCAGCTATTTTATTCAGACTCTAAAATATAACAATGGTTTATAAATAAGGAATCATTTAAAGTATTACATTCTCTTCTGGCCTAGAAAAATAACATCAGCCACATCAGGTCGTTGGTTTTGAAAGTTAAGAACAAGCACCGTTCCTTGACAGTTTGCTGCCTCTAAAACTTACTAAGATCAGTAGTAGCGACCTTTGGGCATAAAACCAGCCCAAACCTATTCTCACCAGCATTCTCTCAGATTATAGGGAATTATTTATAATAATGATCATTTCAATAAACCAAAAATACTGAATAGAGAGGCACATACAACTGTTTTCACGGTAAAGTGAGAACTATACTAAAAATACAAATTTTAAAATAATGGAATAGGAATTGAAGTAAAATTGTCCTCAGAGAAAAAAATTATCAACAACCTAAATATTCTAATTATATGGCCAGATGGATGCACCGTGTGACATTTGGAAGATGACTAAGGAATCAAGCCCTACTGCTAGGTAGACACTGTAGTGTATATTCCAACTTCTAAGGCACATCTGAACTAAACAGAAACATGAAATACACAGGAAATGTAAATTTAAAAGTACACCCAAAAATTATGCAAAGAAAAAACTGGAAGCAGCAGAGGAAAAAAAAATGATAGGAGTAAAAAAGAGAGAGTCACCCTACATATTTTATTTGGGAAAAAGCCCTTCCCCACATTTTTTAAAATGGTTTCTTTATTTAAAAATATTTTCTTTTCACAAATGACCCTTGAAAGTCAAGTTTTCCTAACTAATTTAGAAATTTTTTCCACTATGGCTACAGGGACAGATTCAAGTTTTATGTTCACTGAATCTTTCTCAGTTTCTCTTTGGGAAGGGGATGGGAGTATCCTTTAAGAAAAGTTCTACAAAATCACAAATGAAAAACAAGGTGCAGGGCCGTGGTGGGGACCTGACACTTCTTAGGTTCACTAAGAGCCTCTGTAGAACAAGTTACTGAAGAGTAGTCTCTGAGGGAAAGTTTTATTTGGTCTGGTTTCTAAAGGCGAGACATTAAAAAAAAAGCCATAGCAGAGTCCAGTGGGCAGGATACGGTGCCGCCGCCAAAGGACGTGTCTTACCATGCAAGTGTCCAGATCTTCCAGACGCTCCATGTCCGTGAGCTCCTCTACTGCGATAACGGAGGGTCTCACTGGCTTCTCCTCAGCCAGCTCAAACGCTAAGGACTCTTGTTGAGAAAGGGACTTGCCACGTCTGCTGAAATGGTCCGCCTGCAGAGTCAGGGCACACACAGGAGAGGCTGAGGCACAGAGGCACGGGAGGACAGGTCCGCTGCGTCTGGAAGCCGGCTTCCACGAGGTGACGGGTGCAGAGAGGATGCGTCTCCCTGAGGCTGGTGACCATTCTCAACACCCTCACACTAGAGCGACTTGCGCCTTTTATTATCTTTCTTTAGAGGACAGATCAAGAAATCACAAAATTTACTTAAAAATATTTTCCTGTCACAAACAACACTTAAAAGACAAGTTCTCCTAATTGATTTAGGAATTTTTTCCACTACGGCTGCAGGGACAGATCCAGGTTTTAAATTCACTGAAACTTTCTCAATTTTTCTTTGGGAAAAGGGGTTGGGGGCATTCTTTAAGAAAAGCTCTACAAAATTACACATGAAAAGTAAGGCTTTGGTAGATGAGGATATTAGTTAGTCTAGAAGAAAGTATGGAGTGTTCTTTTTTAAAATTTTACTTCATAGTTCCTCTGACAGAATTTCTCTTTCTATCTAACCTAATGCTTTAAAGTATCTAAAGAGGGGAAATAAAATGATTCTAACCTTTATTATTTGTAAAGGACTGAAAGCAAGGAAATTGCTAACAAAATTTTAACTGCTGCTACTTTTACTGTTTTAATGCCATGAATAATACCATATTTGATAATATTTATTAATTTTCAGTGTTATGCTTTATGTAAACCTAAAAATTAAATGGTAAGTGGTAGAATAAACTGGGCTGAAACTATATACTCTAGTGCTGAACTGATTCATCCTCAGGAACTTTATTTTGAAACAATGGGAACCAGCTAACAATTCCATAGAATGTTTAAGAACACTTCTAAACTCAGGTGGGAAAAAAATATTCATGTTTATAGAAATGTCTTTGAAAACAAAATTCCATATAGAAGACACTATTTCTTTCACAGAGCAGTTAAGCTCTCCCCTTACAATCCAAGCAGTATTAATATTAAAATGAAGCTCAAAACAAAAGTGCATTCACACAACTCTTCAATTGTAAAAAGAAAATGTTAACATTTTCTGAATAATTAAACTCCTCAAAGAAGGACAAATGCAAAAAAAAGTGAAAAATTCAAACTCTGAGTTAGTTCTCACTGGCAGGCACGTTGATACGATATCCAATATTTACGCTATCAGGCAGGCCTTTTGAGGCAGCCCCTGGCGCTGTGGGCTATGGATAAACTGTTCCTGCAGAGGATACTCTGCTGATTTTGTTTCTGCTTATTTTAAGAAAAGTCTGAATTGGGAGCTCTAAGCAATAACATAGCTGTTCACTGTGCCCTGGACTAGAAACCAGTGCTTGCTAAATTCTCTGTGTTTTTTATATTTCCAGTTTGCCACAAATCAACACTTTGGCAAAATACAATTAAGTATGAAAAATCAGAAAAATAACATGTTTGGATATTGTGGACACAACAAATTGCTCTAGAAGCTTTTCCATGTTTCCTCTTGGTTGCTGAACTAACCTTGTCATGGGCTAGAATCCATCTATTAGTGGAAGTGGACCAACCAGTCCACTGGTATACTTTGAGTAGCAGTGCTAAAAAAGTATATCTTCTCTTTTAGATTTAAGAGGAGAGTGTAAAAGTTTTTCTGAAATGCATTTTTTGAAATAATCATGTTGTCTGCCTCATGGAAAAGCTGTTACTGTTCCTCTCATTTTAGTTACCACTAGTGTCAACAATTCAAAGCCATAAAACTGGGTATCTCAGCCTACACAGTTAACCTGAAATTTTTCTCTAGAGAGAATATGGTAACTTGCTTGGGAGATTCCTACTGTAACATATTGCTAATATTTTTGAGACAGAAGATATAACCAGTAATAAAACCTTCATCTGTGCCTCGGAGGACTTTCTGAAGTTTGAGGACCATGAAGCGTCTTTCCTGTTTTTTAATCGAGGTATGTACAATATAATGCACAAATCTTAGTGTATAGCTTGATACATTTTGACATGTATATATATGCATGTAACCACCACCTAGATCAAGATATCACACATTCTAATTTCTCCTCCCTTCAAGTTTCTGATACAGTTTTCATATGCGCTGATACTGGAAGTAAAGGCTTCCACCTGGGTGCAGAAGTCTCTAGATGAAGAAAAAATTAGTTTTTCCTCCTTGGTTATACGCAGACGAGTGGTCAGGCACCAAGCAGCTATCAACCACTACAACAGTCTTTGCGCTCCAGCACTTCCTTTGGACTCCAAATATTTCATTTCCAACCAGGTTCTAAGAGTAGTCCACTTTCTCAAATAATCGTATCAGAGAGCAACAAAATGAGCTGAGACAAATTAAATAATCTAAAATGATCTTAATTTTAGATCTCAGTCTTATCATATCCTACCAAAACTTCTGACCTGCATTATGAATGACAATAGGATTTCTGAATTCCATCACTTCTGCTCTCCCCTACCCTTCCCTCTAGAGAAATTCTAACATATTCTAGAATGGCAAGACCCAGTGTCCAAGAGGAAGGAGGGAAACTAGGATCTTAACCCATAAAGCTGCAGAGCAGTCACATCCCCACGGCAGAGACTGCCCTGCCGTCCCCGCGGACTGGAGCAGGAGGCCCCATCCGAGGCACCGCGACACTCACCAGTCTATGGTGGCAGCGCGAAAGTGCATCCAGAATTTCATCCACGATCCGATCGGAGAGGAAGGAGGCCACGGTCAACTTAACTTCACTGTGTGAAAATCAGAAGGATAGAGCAGCATTTTACTTTGTGCAGGAAAAAAAAAAACCCCACCCATGTGTGAACAGGGCTAAGAACTTCTAAAAATAAGCCTTAAACACTGCCATAAACACACAGGTAATAGACTTTTTTTAGCAATTTCAACCAGCCTCTGCAATTTCAAAACTCAAGATTTAGGGGTAGAAATGAAAAGCACCTGAATAAAGACAGACTTAATGGGAACCATATGTATCCTGTGGTGAGGAACAATTCATCCACTGACATAAATTAAAACAAACCTGGGCTGGAGTAAATTAACAAAGTCCAGTCAGATTGTTAAACCTCGGTTATTGCTTTACTATGCTTATCCTCCTCTTTAAAAATATTTTTACCCATCAAATAGCACCATACTGAACAGCTTCTGCTTTGACCTGCCATCCTGGAATCGTTACAAATTCATTGTTTTCTTGCCTTTTATGAACTGAGGTTACTGAAATGTTCCAGGTTTAAGGCCTCTTCCCTCATCTTGAACAGGTGGCCAAAAACAGAAAGTGGCTTATAGATTTCACTAATGAACAACTCAACCACTAAGATCCTGGTCAGATAAGAGGTACTTTGGAGCACTTTAGCTCTTTGGTATTCTCAAGAATTCAAATTTCACACGTGTTTTCAGTCTGAAAAACCTTACCTAAATTCACACATGCACAAATGTAAATACATGCACAATACATTTAAAGGTAAATGTGGGGGAGAGATACATGCCCACATTCCAACACTGTCTCGTAAGCTCCATCTGCTTTTCAAGTCAACAATTTCAAAGTTTTTAGAGCAGGGAAAGGAGTTATGAAAATAAAATTATTTAATCCTAAAGCTAAATTGAAAGTCTACTTATGTAACAGGGAAAAACCTTTCTATCCTAAAGGCAATAATTTGCATTGGGATTTCTCTGCCCAGGAAGATTTCTGATGGCAGGGGAGAAGAATGGAAGCACTAACTCTTTGATGTCTACATTAAAACTTTTCCTGGGCTAAAGATTAAAGGCTTCTTTAACTCCTCTCTCTGTAGCTATTTGGTTTACCTAACACTCTACTCTATTATTCCCCAGAGGCATCCACTGATAAGATTCACCCAAGACTCTTATTAAAAATATACATTATTGAGTCTCAGCCCAGTAAATCCTCTGATTTTTTTAGGCATTTTGGGGAATTACTTCCTCATAAAACTATAATCACTAGTTTTTTTCTTTCTTTCTCTCCCTCTCTCTCTGAGGGAGGAAGGTGTGGTTTACCCATTTCAAATTATAACACCAAAAAGGATTCTTAAAAATGCAACTTTTTTTTAATGTCCCGGGATTGTTCTATCACTTTGCTACTGGATGCTGTATTTCCTTACTGATTTAGATTTGAGTTTATCAACTTTTTAGAGGCAGTGATTCTACTTAACCTCCATGTGCATACATGCACATGAATGTATACATAAATTCAAGTGTGGGGGTGCGTATTTTCTATCAGCGCTCAGTAACATGCACTATAAAAAGCCAAGTAACGAGTTAGTGGACATACAATGGATTCACTGATATGAGGAGTCCTATATCTTTCAGATACACGTTCCTCTTTCACAATTTGTTCATTTTCAAGGGAAGTGACCATATTTGACAGAATTCTGTACCCCAGTAAAGGCATCAGAGTCTGATCTATTGGTGGTTCAGTCCATTAATATGAAAGAATGGTGGTTAGTACATTTTTTTTCTCCTTAATATTTAAGGGAATTTAATAAAAATTATGAAATCACAAGTTACAGAAATAAGTAAACATACCTTATAAGAACTAGAGTTCATAAAATCACTAATCTATGGGGCTCTGGAAGTCTTTCCAATTGTCTTACAATTCAGTTGAGTAGGAACTCGGGTCTTTTACTTCTAAAAATCACCACACATATAGCATACACACAGAATAGCTGTCTAGTCACTGCAGAATTCTCAACCCTCAAAGTTTGTAATCCTTTTTTATGGCGTTTACTTATCAGCCTTCTATCTAGATCATGATGATATAATATTTGGCTCATTTTAGCTCTCGTCTTTCTTACAGCTGTCATTTTAGCCACATCACTATGCGTCAGCACAACTCTTGACTCTCCAGATAAAAGCCACTTCTTTTTTGCTGCCTCTAAAATGGGAAACGTAAGATGTTTCTGAACTTGGGTCCTAATCATCTGATTCCCTAAACAAAAAAACATCATGAGAATTAGCTATAATGTAATACTGGTAACTACCCCAGAGTCTATGTAAAACACAGGCAAGTTTATTGGTGATGACACCTGAACATTTGTATCCTGGCATATTTCTCAAACTGTATCAAGCAAAATTTATGTAAATACTCCAGAGCACTAATAGCACATTCATGGTATCACAGACACACCAAAAGAACCCAGAAAGAAAACACGCTGAGGTAAGAGTGGCCTCTTTGCCTAAATAGAGAGAGACAGACAGGCTGTACATTTGCCCCTAATAGTGTGGTGGTAGAAAGTAAACTGATCTCAGTCTTCAAGTTAGTGACTTAAAAAGGCAGAAGATAAGCTTCACAAACAGAAAAAAAAAATTACAAACATGTACTCCCCTATTAAAAATTAAACACTTAAAAAGAGCAGAAAACCGTGTGCTCTTCAGGAACACAGGCCTATCTGTGGTTGTCTTATTTTGGAAATGTGTAAACCTAAGCAGTCCTGCCCAGCTCTAGTTACATGCAGTTAGTGCCTGTCCGACATGCCTACACGCAGCACGCAGGGCAAAGCCGACAGTAACACTCTCCGCGACTGCCTCGACTGCATTCTCAGAAACTGCAGGCCCTAGGTTTACTAACATTATAAACCTACCTAATTTTGTTAAGGATATCGATTCCAGACTTCTCCAACAGAACATTTTTAACAAAGGCACGTGGGATGGAAATCTTCTCCGTGCTGGCATGAATCAAGTCTTGTCGAATGTGGGCTTTCTTCATCACGTTGGGACAAAGATTCTCTGCAGCATCCACCATGGCCTCAAGCAACACCTGCAATGGCGCGGGGGGGCCAGGTGAGGACGCTGCGCAGGAGGCGCCGCCACAGAACCCACCAGAGGGTGTGCGTGGCGCCGAGCCCTGGGAGAACGGGGACACCACGGGGTCCTGGGGCACGACCAATGGTTCTGAGCTGCTCCTGGGTGCTGTGTGACTGTGGGATGGTCACTGACCTCGGGTGACCACTTTAACTCACTTGGCAGACCCGCCCAAGCTTCATGCTGCCGTCTGACTAGCTGTGTTTAACACAGATATTCATGGTGCGATTTACCAAGACATAGTTCAGGCTTTTATGTACCAACTTACCACACCAGGTTGCTCTCCCTGCTCCTGGAAAATAAAATCACAGGGATCCCTAGAAAATATACCAGACTTGAATTCTTATGTGATTTTGCAAATCACAGAAACCCCAAATCAGGGTGAACCATTCAACAGCTCTAGCAAAATGTAAGCAATAGAAAACCACAGAAACTACTGCCCATTTTATTTTCTTAAAAGAAAAGCTTTAGTGTTAGGCAAAATTGTAACTGTTATAACAACAATACACATGAAAAACAAAAGCACAGAGCTTTTAATAAACATTAATAATAATCAAAACACACTTCTGTAGCATTTTAGAGTTTGATTTCTGTACATTTCATCCTCCCAGCATCTGTGAAGATGGCGGAAGCTCCTCATGTGCTCAAATCACAACACCCAAGGGAAGTGAACGTGCCTGAGGTAGATGATGCGGCTGCTAAGTGCGAAAACGGCAGCAGCATTAATGTCAGGCCTAAATTTGAATCCTTGCTCAGTGACAATGAGCTAAGCTACTGCTCTCTCAGTTTCACTTTCCTCAGCTATAAATGGCAAAAAAAAAAAGCCTTGCCTCATAGAATTACTGAAGATGAAGTTATATTACATATATAAAGTGTTCAGTTGTCTCGCATACAATAAAAGTTCAGTGTATCACAGACTATATTATTAATCTGTTTTCAGAGATGCTACTATTAGTGATAAGATTCCAGTTTTTAAAAGCCAGGCTTGACCCCATTACTCTTCCAGAGTGAAGGAAGACTGACAGCATTATTATGGAAAGACTGTGCGCTTAAACATTCATGTGCAAAGCACAGTCCCACTAGTAAAACCTCTCACTACACTGTATGATGAGCGGCAGAACAGTAGGGTGCTTATGAAACACCTCGTGCAGATCAGGGGAGGAGAGGTAAGAGGGAGGCGGCCATCTGCGAAGTTTCCAAAAGCGACTCGTACTTTGACAGTGTTCTTTCCCTTTGTAACTCTGACTAGTCCCTGATTAAGAACATTTTCCCCAGAAAGCTGCAAACAGTGCCAATAAGGTGGCTTCAGACTCCTTGTTGGTGTTAGAATAAACACATTCTGTTCCAGATGGAGTAGAAGCCCAGAGCTCCTGGTAAGAATGACCACAGGCATCCATATGCTGTCTGGACTCTATCTTATATATCGGTATTTTGTGCCTTTCTGAAAGGTCCCCCAGCCTGGCAGTGCTAATTCAGCTGCAATGACCCCCTGACCTAAAGAGAGGTGGCCTGGCTTCCAGTGTGGGCCCTGACATGACATTTCATGGAATGTTAAGTGAGTAGCATTAAGTGAATAACCTTTGCACATCTCTGCAGTCTCACCTATAAAAATTATTTCTAAGGTCTCTCTGCTCTACACATCCATGATTCCCTCACTTTGACCCCGTACGAAGGAATTTCACCCTCCCCTCAGCAAACACCTCAACAGACACTTTGCAGTTGGTTTCCCACCACCTCCTCTAGCCCAACACTAGCAATATAATGCAGCACTTCATACTCTACGTGTAAACGAACTTGATGATTTCTCTTGGTCCACATAACAACCCTGTTAAGTGAAGGCAGATTTTTGGCAAACCCCTTTTATATATGAGGAACTTGGGGTTCAGAGGAGATAAGTGTAAGGTTGTTTAGCTGGTTAATGAACAGCTGAGGTGGGTCTTCTGTTTCCTGTCCTGGCTGTCCTCTTCCAGTGCCCTCACCCACTGCCAAGAGGAGTGTCCCCTTCTTCTTTCTTCGTTACCTACAATCTCTATCCCCCGTTCCCGTGATCAGTGGCATGTAAGGCTGTCACGGTGTGCTTTCTGGTGGGAGGGCTGCCAACAAGGGGAGAAAGGATGACAAGATACGTTTGCAATGGAGCCCCTGACCACTTCTTTGTGTCCAGCCTCCAGCTCTGGTCCTTCACCCAGCATCTCCTTCCAGGTCCCATGGTCCTCTGTACACCAAACGTATTGTTCAATATCCATCCTTCCCATGGCTTCAAGTCACTGCCTATACACCAGCGATGCTCAACCAAATGTCTACCTACAGCCACCTACCTGGCACATACAATGCATAAATAGTAGAATCTATTAAGCATCTCTACCCGGATGTTCTGCCACGGAAAGTTCAGTTACATTTCGTCCTTCCCTTGCCTCCGTCTGAACAGCAACTACAACAGCAAAATCAACTGCTCTTCCAAATATCTTACTGTGAGGTATGGCGCCAATATATCTACAAGTCCCTCGAAACTCTACCTAATTTACCCCTTCCACCACATCTGTCTCTACAACACGTTAAATTTACTCCTAGATGTTTCCTCATAAGCAGAATATGACAAAAAAGATTATTCATAAACACCAAAAGGGAATCCCTGAAACATCTGGTACTTGCTTGACTCTGTGGCCTCGTGTCCTGTCCTATCTCTCTATTCCCCTTGGCACTATTCACATCCAACTGTAGTTCCAGTTCCCCACATGATCCAGGCTTTGTCCGCCTGCCTCGCACACACCGTCCTTAGCCTAGCGTTCCCCTCTTTCCCTCTGCAGCCAGAATGAATCGTCTCCTCCTCCACACCCAGCTCGGCGCGCGCGCTGCCTCTCTGAGGAGACCTTCTTGCTTTCACTCTCCTTACATCCTTCGTACCCCAAACTGTGCTCGATGACATTCCTGGCTGGTCCCACAGCACCCAGTGGGGGCTTCAGTAATCAAATGTGTCATAAGGTGCTCAAGAATACCATTTGGGGGCCCAAGAACCCCTTTGAGAATATGAAAAACACTCATCCAGGAAAATGAGTTTGAAATTCTGCATCTAATTTTATAAGCTCATGGAGAACCAGAGGCACCGGACTCCAGACCCACAGCTCGCACCTGACGGCAACTGGGAAGTCCCACCCTAGGTCCCCAGGGCCTGGAACCCCCCTGTGAATGATCTCTAAGGAACATAAAAAAGTGTGACAAGCCCAGGGCCTCAGTGAGTGAGGGTACTGAACAGTCCACTCCTCCCCTGCTGCTCCCCAGTGCTGCCTGTCATCCTGAAGTCTGTACGCGTGCGCATCTATTTCTGGGCTCTCCCTTTCTGTCGCATTGGGTTGTTTACTGTATGTCATCCTAATTATGATACCTTAATATGTGGTAGGGCAAGACTACCAATTTTCTCGTTCTTCGTAAGTGCCTGGGCTATTCTTGAACACTGCTTTTCCATATGTCTATAATTAGCTTTGTCACATTCTGTTAAAAACCTGTTGGGATTTTTATTAGAACTGTATCCAATAATAGATGAGTTTGGGAAAAACTGACATCCTGTGATACTGACTCTTCCTAGTCATAAACAGGGCACTCTTTCACTTTTAGACTTTCTTTAAAGTCTTTCAATCAAGTTTTATAACTCTTCTCCATTGTGGTGTTATTCCTCTGATTGATTCCCATGTACTTTACATTCTTTTGCTATTTTGAATGGTGACTATTTTCAATGACATTTTCTAAGTGTGATATAATTAGTTTTAAGAAAAAATACATAGTTGGTCATTCAGATGACCAACTATATATTTCCCAAGTATATCTGGTTTTCATCCACAGTTCCTGAAAACACTTCAGAGCCTTAAAGGTGAAATGGGTGTCTTGCCATGTTGGTGAGAGACTTTTGGACCCACCTAAGGGCGGGGGCTGGAGGCTAAATCAGCCAATGGCCAATGATTTAGCCAATTATGACTATGCGACAAAGCCCTCAAAATCCAGTGAGAAGACCGTTCTCTCCCTTTGGTGTGCTGCGCTTCTCTGTCTGAGAGCGCGTCCATGCTTTAGGGAACGAGAACACGTCCGTGGGCCACCGGGCCAGGCCCCGAGCCCCGTGAGGACAGACGCTGCTTTATTTGGGACCTTGCCCCATGTATCTCTTCATCTGACTGCTAAATTTTATGATGTCCTTTATTAAACTGGTAAACCTGTTATTCCTGAGTTCTGTGAGCTGCTCTAGCAAATTAATTGAAGCCAAGGGGGAGGTCGTGGGAACCTCCATCTGTAGCCGGTAGGTCAGAAGCACAGGGACTGCCTGGGGTTTTCATCCGGCATCTGGAATGGGGAGTGGAGGGCAGTCCTGTAGGATGGGGCCCTGAGCCTGGGGATCTGGTGCTGTCTCTGGGCTGGTGTTTGAGAATCGCTTGGTGTTTTGTAACACACACACACACACCACACACCACACACACACACCACACCACACACACACACACACACACACGAATTGGGTCTAGGAACCCAAAAGGAGTTATACTGTTATGTGAAAACGCAGTTAAGTGTTGTCGATGTACAGAAATGCAATACATTTTTACATATTGGTCTATCTCCAGCAACCTTACTGTAGTGATCCTAATAATTTAACTGCAAATTAGATTCTTTTGGGTTCCCTATGTAGACAATTATTTAAAAAATTACAATCACAAAATATGCAAATCATGATAATTTTTCTTCCTTTTTAATCTTAACATTTTTCATTTCTATTGCTTGTCACATCGCACCAGCTAAGCCCTCCAATACGATGTTGAATGGGAGTAGTGATAATGGACATTTTTCCCTTATTCCTGATGTGAAAGGAAATTTTTTCTGTTTTTCCCTCTAATATTTCAAAAAATCCCAGTCATCCAGAAAAGTTGAAAGAATGGAATAATAAACACTCCTACCCTTCTCCTAAAATTTACCAATTGCTAATAATTAGCAGTTTTTGCATCTCCTTTCTGAATCATTTGAAAGCAAGTTGTAGGCATCAAGACTCTTCCCTCCGACCTTTTAAAATGATCATACGTTCAGCCAATTAGTTTTCCAGCCTCTCCTCATTTCCAATACTGGCTTCTAAGATTATGTATTTTACTGAACATAGCAGTTTATGTGCATCTCACAAGTCCTGATATTACTATTTACATTATTGTTTAATTCTAAATATCCTCCTATTTAAATTATGTCCTCCCCTTTAATCCTTGAGTAAGAATAATTTTTCAGTTTAAAACATGCAGGGTTTTTTCTAATTTTTCTTTTCTTATTAATTTCTAATTTATTTGAAAGGGGACCAGAGAAGATGGCCTTTGAAAACTGTAGAGTTGTTCTTTATACTTTCAGGGGCATTCTTCATAAATGTAACCTTGGAAAGAACTGATATTCTCATATTCTTGGTGCATGGATCATACAGATCTACCAGATCACAGTGAGAATTCTGTGGTTCAAATACTCTTCATAATTACTTTTTAAATTTATTCGATCTATTAGTTACTAGCAGGCTCTTTAAAAGATCTATACCACAATGGTGCATCTGTCCATTTTTCTTTGTAATTTTGTCCATTTATTCTTATGTACATGAAGTCCTGTGACTAGATGTATACACATTTGAAATAATGTATTTCTGGCCAACTGGACCATTCAATTGACCTATTTTCTCTCCAGTGATGCCTTATCCAGCGCATCACTGGATTTGCGGTAGGAGTATTCTTTTGGGAGTGGAACTGACCCTTACATTGCGGAATGTCTAGGATCATTGTCATGTGCCTGTGCCAGCTGCTATGACACCCAAAATAACCCCAAACACTTCTTAATGTCCCTCTAGACATGCTGTACAGCCTCTGATTTAGTATGTCTTTTTCTTGCTACACTAGAAATTTTAACGGGCATACTTTGCTTCCTGTCTAAAGCAGCATCTTCCAACAGCATTTTCTGAGGTGGTGGGAACATCAGTGCTGCCCAGTAAAGGAGCCACTAGTCTCGGATGGCTACCAAGCGCCTCAAATGTGCCTACTGCAAATGAAAAACCAAATTTCAAACTGTATTTAATTTTAATTAATTTGAATGGCCACATGTGACTAATGGAAAACACTGGACGATGCCGTCTAAGGCTGATCTCTTGAATCTTTTCCTGAATAAAACGAGGACACTACACTGCTTTTGCCCACTCCTTACGAACTTAAATGACTGCTTCTGGTATCTCACTAGTATTTCCTCTTAATATTATAGCACAAATTAGACATTAATGTTGTTTCATATAATGGATGTTTCTCTTTACCCACATTTGGCATCTTCTCTGCTCATTATTTTCCTGTAGCTCAGATGCCCTTTCTTGTGGTAATTTTTCCTTTATCCAGAAGTATACCCCTTGTCAAAACATACCTTTTAGATGTTTATTTAGTATAGTCTAGTGAGAGGAAATCATCTCAGTTTTTTGTTTGGATAAAAATGTTTTTATTTCATTCTCATTTTAAAAAATTAGGTTTATCAGGTATATAATTTTTGGATTTTACTGTAGTTCTCTGGGAGCAAGAGGATAGTATTTTATTGTCTTTTGCCTTCCAATAACTGCTGAGATGCAAGCTGCCTTATCTTAATATTGTTCTTTTTTTAAGTAAGATGGCTTCTCCTCTCTGGCCCCTTTTAAGGTCTCTTTGGTGTCGTGTTTTCCACTTTTCATTATGATGATTCTAGACATGGATTTGCTTTTATCTGTCTTGCATGGTTTCCCTGGACTTCCTAAGATCTGGTCTTTCATTAATTCCCGAAATTCTCAGCCACCACCTCTTCAGCTGTCGCCTTCTCCTCTTCTCTCTTTTCCTTAAATGTTAAGCTTTCTCACTTTAGCCATGTTTCTTAACTTTTCTTACATTTTCTCTGTTTTGTTAGTCTGTTATAACCACCTTCAGACAACTTGAATTGAGCAAGCTTTGTATCTGAAATTGGACAATCGGATTTCATTTTGTATGTATCTTCCCAATGATAGTTAAGAGTGTCTATATTTCTTAACTGTTAAGTTGTGTAATATTTGTAAAATAAATTGGATTAATATCCTTAGCATGCCAGGTATACTTGCATTATTTCTCACTGAGCCAACTCACTACAAACAAACATGACTTCCGTGCTGAAGTACTCTGAGACCGGTCTTTTGCTCTGGAAAATATGAAGTGCAGGAAACTAAGAAAACTCAGAGGAATTCTTCTAGCCAAATTGAGTTAATTTACGAAAATGCCGCCTACATATTCCAACAGGCTCATTTACTATCTGAAATTTACCAGTGAAGTATTTCATAATTTAAGCCTTCAGTGGAATTGAAAATCTCTACAGCCAAAACTAGCACCCAAACCTTAAGTCCAGAAGGGAGAAATACATTTCTTTTATGTTAAGAGCCTTGGATCCCACTTACTCATCTACTATTACTCCAGGAAGACCAGAAATGGGAAAATAGGAGAGTTGTCATTTAAGAATACCTAGAAACAGGCTGGTCTGGAGAATATCACCTCTTTTCAGAGAAGTAATTTCTCTTAACTTCCTGCTCCCCCTCTAAGAAGGCTGCCCAGCTGGCCATTTCTTTTGCTTCTCTGAGAGAATATTTTTTGAAAGATGGGTCAAAGGCCTATATGAACTTATTTCCATCCAATATTCAGAATGTTTCCTGCTGACCATGATACAGAAATATAGAATATCAAAGCTGGGAGGGGCCCCCTGATTATCTTGAGACCAAGACAACCTTGCATAAGGAAGCTCAGTCCTAGTGAGTTAGGCGACTTGCTTGAAGCAAAGAGCCGGCAGAAAGCCCAGGACACAAATCCAGGCCTGTTAGTCCCATTTCTTTTTATTCACTGTAATAACAACTTATTCTTACAAAATAATACATCTGACTTTTGCTAGTATAAACATGTTGATTTTAGAGGATTTGGGAAATAGCAAAAACACTCTTAACCAGAAGAATCTGATACTAGTAGGGAAATAAATAAGGGCCACAGTAGTTTAACAAGAAACTGAATATTGACTGTAGTCAAAATACATTTTTCCTACATAATTTTTAGAAAATTAAGACATTGGAAGGTATATAAGTAGATAGAGAATTTTTTAAAAATGGTAAAATGTTATCCTCTCGTTGTACAAACTGGGGGGAAACAGTAAGGAAACCGCCTACGGCCCATTGAAAGTAGCGCGCTGCACCCAGGTAAAGGGGAATTAGTAAGTAACATTTAATCAAGGAGTTGTGATTGAGGATTTGCCACGGTGCCTGCTCACCCTCCCCCGAGGGAAAGGAACCTGCAGATGCAGATGGAAGGCATCAGGTGAGTGGGGGAAGGGAAAAGAGCAGGCGCCCTGGGAGCCCGGGACCCCAGAGACAGAATGAAAGAAGAGCGCGCTGTGACACTTTGCAAGTAAGGAAGCCGTGATGAGTGAGAACCCTGTCACACCGACAAGGGGCCAGAGGGGTCAGCATCAAAATATGGGGGGCGTGACTATTTACAGAACAATGTTTTTGGTCCTAAATATATTTATTATTTCAGACTTTTAGGAATTCAAATGCCTTTTATGTCAAACCTTTGCCTTCCACTTCCTCCTAAGTGTGGTGCCAAGAGTGGACGTCAACCATTTGGGGTACTGAGAGGGAAAAGGCCAAAGGCCCGGGCGGTGGCTGTGGCAGGCCGGCTGCACCGCGGGGCGAGGAAGCAGGCTGCCAGGGCAGGTCCTGCTGCAGTGCTTCACACTGACTAAATGCCAGCCAGTTCTTGGACGTAAACAGTTCTCATGAACACTTTAAAGGAAAAAATTAGGCCATTGTCACAGATGTATAATTTACAAAGGAAAAAATAACAGTGGATAATAAAATTACTTGATGTAGCAATGGTTGGTAAAGAAATCAGAAAGACTAAATAAGAGTTTACAAAATACATTACAATGACAAATATTAAAAGGTTAATATACTTAGTATGGTGAGGATGTGTTAGAACAATCAATTGCCTATTACTACTGGACAACAGTTTGTGAATATATATGAAAAAAAGTATTAAAAAGTATGTACCATTTGACCTGGGAATGGGTCAGTTATAGGCATTTAACCTAATAGGGTTAATCAGAAATTAGAAAATAAATGATGTTGGCCATGAGATAATATAAAATATATTTTGGTCTCTACCCGCTGTTCCTGGCACAGAGCTCCTGAAATCACTGAAATTTCCTGGGTCAGAGGAGTATCTTTTATTCTGATGAGGTGATTCTGTGAGGGCTCCTGGATGAGGCCAGTCACCAGAAAGACCAAGCCATGATCCGAAGCTTGGAGTTCCCAGCACTGTAGCTCCCCATGTCCTCGATTATCTTGATAAGGGAGAAGGGCTGAAGGTGGACTTAGTGATCAGTCATGCCCACATAAAAATTCCCAAGGTATACATCTGGGGAACTTCTGGCATGGTGAACATGTGAGGCACTGGGAAGTGGCAGCCAGGACAGGGGCCACAGAAGCCCTGTTCCCCTTCCCACACAGACCGCCCCATGAATTTCTTCCATCGGCACGTTCATCTGTGTCCTTTATCATATCCTTTTAAACTCATAAACGTGTTTCCCTCAACTCTGTGAGCTGCCTTAAGAAATTAATTGAAACTCAGGAGGGGGTCATGATAACCTCAGATTTATAGCCGATTGGTCAGAAGCACAGATGACAACCTGGACTTGTGTCTGGCATCTGAGTGGGGTGTGGGCAGTTTTGTGGGACTGAGCCCTTCACCTGTGGGATCTGAGACTATCTGCATGTAACAGTGTCAGAACTGAGTTAAATTTTAGAACACCCAGCTAGTGTTGCAGAGAATTGCTTCATGGGGGAAAACCCACATTACTGGGTGACCATAAGTATCGGAAGTGGAATGTTATATGTGGAAGTAAAAGAGAGACACATAGGACACTGAGGTCTCCCAGTACGGGTACATCTATATAATGAAATACTATATAGCCATTAAAATGATAATGATTATTCACTGATCTAGAATTGTATTCAGGATATTGTGCCAAATATAAAAAGGCAGGTAGAGCATGAACATACAGATGTAAGATTGTGTGAAATGTTTGGAAATTCACTAAAATGGTAAGAATGGTGCTCTCTGGGATTTCAAGTGATTTTATTTTCATTTTTCTTATACTTGTTAGTATTATTTAAATGTTTCACAAAAGAATAGCTTAATTTTTCATAGTCAAAATTAAATATGCAACAAAGACGGCTTTGTTTTAAATGTAAGAAAGTATCCTTCTTACAAATTTTATCCTTCATGGAGGATAAAACAAGTGCTATTAGGTAACAAATGATTTGCAGAATTCTGTACCAACCAACCAATCCTTTTCTACCAGTTTGTTTCTGCTCAGAATGGATTCAAAATAACCAAGGTCAAATAAAATAAAAACGATACACAAGAGCCTCTCTCTATCATGCATATAGGAAGATAGGGACTTATACTCCTAAATAATTCACAACATTTTCTCCCTCAGTAATTGAATTTACAAACAGGACAATTAGCATGTGGCAATGTCATTACCAAGCTGCACATCAAATCCTTAGATGCAGCAATTGTGCACACAGCGGAAAACATTAAATAATTATAAAAATTCAGACAAGGTTTTTTAAGGCATCCTTGAACAGGCAGAGACTGGAAATGATGAAAACTTTCTGAAAGTGAAATTTCTCTGCTGTAGCTACTTTTTGAAGTTACTTTAATAAAAAGCTGATCTTAGGTGATTCTATGCCACTCAATTCCAGAGACTTTCATTCAGCCAGTGAGCCTATAGACGAGTCTCTGCTAGTGGTCGCTTCGCAAATTTATTCTGAATCCCTATCCTAGTCTGCCAACCAGTGCCTTCCAAAGACTGTTACCTATTTTTCTAGAAGCAGACTCTCCATATAGGCACCCAGGCACGGTAAGCAGAACTCCTGTCATCAGCCCCATTCTGTATGCTAAATATATTAACAGAAGATATTTTTTTCCTAAAGCAGACTTCTCTTTGTGCCTTATAAGTAGAAATTAATCATTCTCTTGTCAGTGGAAACCTGTCTATGCTAAGTACATTTTGAGATTTAGCGTCAAAAATGAAACAGAATTTGATAGATTTTAGTTCATCTCATTATGTAGGAAGTTATTCTAAAACTTAGAAATGAAGCTGGAAAACACATAGTATTTAATGTTTACTACGTGTGCATGCACACCTACACACACACAACCAAATCTATAAAATACAAGTGGCTATGGTATGAAAGGCTATCACAAAGAGTTAAGTCATCACAATTTCATTTTTCAGAAAAACAGAAACTACAAACCTTTAGCTGTTCGTCTACAACTCTTGTAACTTCTCCAGCCATTGATTCCAGGGTCTCCTGAATCGGACTGGACAACAAGCCACTGGCTCCCGCCCAAGATGCACCACCAGCATGGTATAAATTTGGCAACAACTATAAAGAAAATAAAAGTAACCTCTCCATGATTAAATAAATATTTTAAAAGCACCAAAATCAACACAGTTAGTAAAAAGGGTGGAGATACATTGTTAAGGATAATCTACTCTTGATCAAAAGCCCTTTCTTTATACAGATTAATAAACTAAGGTCCAGCTTTGACACCATAGGGACAGCACATAACAACTCCTGGTGCCTTCCTGTCTTTCTCTAGGGCATGAGAGTAGCTGACTGAGCCACAAGGTTCCTCCTGTTCACGACACTCAGTGACTGTGTGATCCCAATAGCAGAGCTAGACCAGATCCCAGGTTTTCAGACTCCCAGGCATTCCTTTCTCTAGGGACCAAATTCTGATTTGAGAGAAGCTTCCTTTCAGAGGTGACAGAGGTGAGTTTCATGTTTTCAACTTGGAATTTGAATGTTTGAAACTAGTTATTACTTATTTAAACTACAACTACCTCTCAGCAACTGAGGACCCGATTACATCCCTCTTAAGCCGCACTGGCCCTGTACTTTTGATTCCGTACTTTGATTATTGCTAATTAGCACAGGTACAGAAAGGAAGCAAAGATGAGCTCAATTCACTTTGCCATTTGTTAGTGACCTTGAAATTGGGAAGAGAAGTAAAGAAATCGGAACTAGTTGTGAAATTTAAGTTTAAAAACCTTATTTTTATTACATATGACTCTCATGTTAACCTCAAGTGAAACTCACCGTTTTAGAGTTCTTGGCATCACACATGAGCCTTTCTGCTGATTTTAAATCTTCCTGGACAGCATCTCCCCCACAATTTCGTAAAGAATTGAGATGGTCCTGTACTTTCACGCATATTCTGTCAATCATCTGCTCCACACCATAAAAATGACATCAAGCATCCGAGTCAGCACAGCCAGTATTCAGATAGAAGAAAATATAGAATGAAGGAGGATGAAAACTTTTAACTGGAATTCTGAGAAGGCAGCTTATAAGGCAATTGTTAATTTATCTATTTATATAAGAAACCTTTGGCAACATTAACTCCAGAAAAATATTTAAGGGATTTTTGTCCCCTTTCCTCCTTAGGATATGCAGCATGTAAAACAAAAGTGAATACATCTTGATGAGTCAGAATCTCATAGATACGCAGTGACGTTTTGCCTAGATAGTGACCCTCCTTCCTTAATTTTTACCGAGTACTCCCTGTGTCGGACATAGTGCTACATACTGAGGAAACGAAGAATGGCAAAAGTGCAATTATGAGACTGTTGGGAAGACTACAAAATGATACCACAGCCAATTGGTTGATCTCAATATTATGGAAATCAGAACATCCTTGAAAATTAATTCAATTATATCAGGTAGTTTTCTATATAAATTAAGAGGCACATAAACATAAAAAGGTTGAAGTCTTACATTAACATAGGAAAAAAAATTAATAACATTTAGTTTCTATTTCATTAAGGTCCCTCTCCCAGGTTAATTACATCTGAATCATTGTCAGTTGTTCCATGGATTTAACCGTAAAACCTAAAGGGTAGGTAGGGGTAGATAACTATTGTAAATAAGAAATAATACAGATGGGTAGGATTATTTTTTTATATTCTTATTTATATAGAGGAGCATGAAGAAAGCTAATTAGTCTGAAGAAAAAGGTAACCACAGTGTGGCTTGAAAAGTTTCTCTAATATTTTAATCAGAGCTGCAGATTGCCTATTTCATGTTCTTAAAAAATGACTAATTTTCCAGAGACCTTACTTATCAAGAGTCCTATCCTACCCGATAATTCATTTGGTAGAGGTGACGGTCTAGCTATATTCTTTTTTATTTAAATCCACATTTCTCTATTTATTTTGAATTGTTTGATGTAACAACTACAGGAAGCCAAGATTAGCCCTGCATCCCCCATAAATTTTAGGAACTTTACTGCACTGCTCAGAAGACTTAAGGTCTGATTACAGAGCCATATTCCTCTTGCTTTTATCTTTTATAAAGTCAGTTTCACAACATCTAAACCCCCATCTTCTTATCTAGTGTATCATGAAGATGGTCCAGTTAAAATAACACCATTCAAAGCACCTGTTCTCCTGACAAAGGATCAGCCGTGCTAACGCTGATGTATGTTGAGAACAGCTCCTATAACTGTAAAACCCACTGAGGCTCCGTAAGGGAACCATGTGGAGCTCTCCATGGGAAAGAGGGAGCTACATGAATAGGGCTCCTCACACCTATTCTCTCTTTGACTGAAATCTAAGCTCGGATGCAGGGGTCACATCTTAACTTTCTGCAAGTTACACAATGCCTTGCAGAGAACTATATGTTTTTTTCAATCTTCTTATTGATATAAATTCTAACTCTTCTATTTTATTGATCTGTGCTTCCTAAAGCAAAAATAGTCATTAGTAATTCATACTTTACCAAGAAAAAATACCTAATCTCAAGACACAAAGCACATTCTAAGAAAGGAACTGAAAAGCATCTGAGCCCACAAGAGATTCATTTGAGAGGCGTGTGGACAGAACACTATAAAGCTGATCATCTTTAATAATCGTACCCCTGAAATGTCTGCCACTAAGCATTCACCAAGGAGAAAGGGTTTAAATGAACTCAACAAAATGGCCTTTAAGTGGAGCTTTTTAAATTGTATCCGAAAGAAACATAAAGTTTTAATTCTTCATTTCAAATAAGACATAAAATCTTGCAAGTCTCCAAGAGTCTACCGAACAGGTACTTGCTAAGATTTAGCAGAGTCCATTTGATGCTTTACAACTAGGGAGTTCAAGGCCCAGAACAGTTAAACTATTTAAGATGACGCAGAGAGCAAACCTAAAATTTTGAAAACAGGAAATCAGGAATTTGCCCATCAGTTCATGTTTAAGTCCCTAAGGTACACAAATGAGAAAAACAGAGACTGCCATGAAGGAGTGTCACCTCTTGGATCTTCCTGTCAGGGACCGCACGGTGACTGACCACCCCGGGTTCTTTATGTCAACCTCCCAGCATCACCCAAGCCCGTAGTGTTCCATTTTTTCTAAGCAACCCAGGAAAGTTGTTAACTGCCACAGTTCAAGAAGCTGACTTCCTTCCAAGGACATGTTCTCTGTCATTCTTGGATAGGATCTTCTTTGTTCTGCACCCCAATCTGTCTTCCCATGTCCTTCTCTGCAGGCCCCACGCCTTCCCCTTGAGAGCATGCTGAGCGCTCACCAGCTCCTTTCCGTGGGACAGGCTCACCCATGTCCGCACAGAGCTATCTTCTCTACTGTAATCTTTCTTTCTTCAGGCTTCACATCCCCAGTTCCTTTTAATATCCCACAGTGACACCGTTTTGTGGTGCCTGCGCCTCCCTCTGACCCAGGTCATTTCTCCTCTGAATTCTCTCTTCCATCTGGGACCCTCATGAAATGCCCCTTCTCAATAAAATGGACTATGACACTGAAATGGACAGGTTAGCTGAGCAGGGCTAGTGCCTTTCGCCACAGAAAGCACACTTTCATTAATGGGCAAAAGTGAAACTGGTTTCTTGGGCAACTACATCACACCACTAACTCATATCACACTTAATGGTGACTATTTAGGCTTTTTCAAATATACTGGGTCAAAGATCCCAAGGGCAGGACTTAGAACTATAACAGCAAATGCCATCTGTGGTTGCTCTCAACTTGTCACAACCACACTCAGGCCCAGCAAACAGCTTACTCCTAGGAAATTTCATCTTCCTCTCTGTCTGCTTTCTTACTCATTTCAAGAGAAATATACTGAATGCCTAGCATTGAATGAAATACAGTCCTGAACAAGGTAATACCCTTCTGCCACCAAGCAACTGAACCCGGAAGTGGGGAGAAATACTCACAATTCACAGTAACAAGACATACAGTGCTACATGATACAATGCCCACAAGGATATGCACATCGTGTTCACTGCCAAGGCTCCATTTCCCACAATAGTACCTGCCTGGTCATAGATCCTTGTAAGTGTTCACTCAATGAACAAATGAATGATAGCAAGTTCTAAAAGATTTTAGCCAAGTGAGGGACCAAATCTAATTGAGGTTAAAGGTAGTTGTTAGGCCAGGTTCTGAAAGATGTCTAGAGATCAAGAAAAGACAAGGGAGTATGAAGCGAAAGAATGAATGAACATAAGCAAAAGCATACCTACAGATACTTGTGGTCCTATTTCCTGATTAGGAACAGAGGCCCTTTATGGTGGGACAGCAGATCGGAATGTCAGGTTAAGGCAAGATCGCATAAACTCAGGCACACGATTAAGGAGTCTGAACACAGCATTCAAGGTATAGGGCATCTGTTCTGCAGCTCCTTTCACAATTGGGAGGGTCTAAAATTCTCTCATCCTTTAACATAGGGACTTGGATTCTCTGACTGATACAAAGGGTATGGGGTATAGAAAACAGGAGGAGACACGGAAAATGGCTAAACTAGCTCTTGTAGTACTGCAAAGACATTCTGCAGGCAAATTGTCCAGGGCACAGTGACAAGCCACCTAAGGGTTCTATCCTCACTAAATGATGACGTCCCTGGGAGAAATGGCAACATTAGGAGTTCCAGGGGATGAGTTTGCTCTTAGTGACCCTGACACCTCAGAAGGTTATGTTGGTGGAGATGCTGAATAAGTAGTTGGAAACCTAGGACTTTCTGGAAAGAAACAAGAACTGAAAGGACAGATCTAGTAGTCATCCAGAGATGAGAGAATTAAAATAATACAAGTAGACGAGATAGTCAAAAGAAAAGAACATTAAATACAAAACTTAGAATAATGACTGTGTTTGGAATATGACAGTGGTCATGTAGATAGGAGACAGATAAGACACAGGAGTGATGGAAAGACACTTAGAATGGCACACTGTCAAATGATTCATGAATTGAGTCTTTAAATAGATAAGGTGTCAAACAACAACGAATGTTGGCGAGGATGTGGAGAAAGGGGAACCCTCCTCCACTGCTGGTGGGAATGTAAGTGAGTTCAACCATTGTGGAAAGCAGTATGGAGGTTCCTCAAAAAACTCAAAATAGAAATACCATTTGATCCAGGAATTCCACTTCTAGGAATTTACCCTAAGAATGCAGCAGCCCAGTTTGAAAAAGACAGATGCACCCTTATGTTTATCGCAGCACTATTTACAATAGCCAAGAAATGGAAGCAACCTAAGTGTCCATCAGTAGATGAATGGATAAAGACGATGTGGTACATATACACAATGGAATATTATTCAGCCATAAGAAGAAAACAAATCCTACCATTTGCAACAACATGGATGGAGCTGGAGGGAATTATGCTCAGTTAAATAAGCCAAGCGGAGAAAGACAAGTACCAAATGATTTCACTCATCTGTGGAGTATAAGAACAAAGGAAAACTGAAGGAACAAAACAGCAGCAGAATCACAGAACCCAAGAATGGACTAACAGTTACCAAAGGGAAAGGAACTGGGGAGGATGGGTGGGAAGGGAGGGAGAAGGGGAAAAAAACAGCGCATTATGATTAGCAGACATAATGTAGGGGGTGCACGGGGAGGGCTGTGCAGCAGAGAGAAGACAAGTAGTGATTCTATAGCATCTTACTATGCTGAAGGACAGTGACTGTAATGGGGTGGGGGAGGGGACTTGACGATGGGGAGAGTCTAGTAAACATAATGTTGCTCATGTAACTGTAGATTAATGATACCAAAATAAAAAACAAAACAAAACAAAACACACACACAAAAAAGATAAGGTGGACAATAATAGTGGTAACTGTGATTATAAAATACCAACAAATATTAAATGTTTACTAGGGGGTGGCAGGTAGTTTTTGTGCATTAACTCATTTAATCCTCACAGCACCTGAGTCATCTTCCATTCTACAGATGAAGAAATCAAGCCTTAAATAGGTTAGTGACTGGCTGACATCAGTTCACACTCATAGGGACAGTAGAGCCTGTGCTTGAATCTGAATCATCTGACTTGAGAGCCCAAGTCCCTGACCACTGCACAACTGCCTCTGTTCATCAAAAGAGGGAGAAGAGGCCCCTGGACTTGGTGACCAGGAGACCACTCGAGAGCCATTTCAGTAGACAAACAGGGACAGAAGGCACATTTCAAGCGGTCACAAAGTGAGGGAGTAGAGAGAAGTCGTGAAGGCAAGTATAAAACTGCGCATTGAAAGAAAGGAAAAAGAACATGCTGAGTAAAGAGCTCAAGGCAATAAAACTGCCTTTTTTTTTTTAAGCATAAGAAGACTCTAAGGGTGAGAAGAATAAATTTGGCACACTACAGGCAATTCTGGGCCTGTTTTTAGAAATAAAGTTTTAATGGAACAGCCATGTTCATTCACGTACATATCGTCCGGCTGCTTTTGATCTACAATAGCAGAGATAAGTAGTTGCACCCGAGACCATACAAGCTGTAAAGACTAAAATATTTACTATCTGGTTTTTTACACGGAAGGTTGCTGACTCCTGTTAAGAGGCCTTATGAGATGGAAAAGAAGAGATTAAAAGCAGAGGTGGGGTGTTTAGTCTTATAAAGGTCTTTCCTAAACAAAGAAAGAAACAAAAACAAATATATGAACAGTTATGAGACCTCGATGTTTCATTCAAACATCTTCATTCCTTCAGTGCCACCTGGGAATGATGACTGCCTGTGCAGCTGACAGGGGCATCAGTCAGAGAGAGTCTATTCTTTCTGTATTCAGAGTTCTGGAAACTTCAGTTAGAAGGAGATAAGTCTCTCCTAAAGCGACTGAATGATTGGTTCGAAAATTGCTATTTATAATGTCCTATGAAATCCCTACCAAGAAAAGATGGCAATATACCTCCTACATGACTCAAATAATTCAGGACGATGCCGCTCGGGCAGAATTAAATATCCGCATTTGCCCCCCGTGTACAATTTCCTCTTGGTTGGGAAGAGGGAACTTACTTCGAAGAATAAGCATTAAAGGTCGCTGCGGTCATTTGGTTGGATGGGCAAATCCCCTGTGAATGAGGAACAAAGTTGGAAAGACACTGTGTTAAGGGAAGACTGATCATGGCAGCTCATAAAGGAAGCCGAGGCGAATGCTCAGCGTGAGATGCTGACGCCCGCATGGATTTTAATGTTACACACCAAAACCAGGAACTAACAGTAAGTCACAAAGTACATAGCTAATATTATTAGTTCCTTGCAGGAAAAAAAGTTAGTTTTTCAGCCATTGGTAAGGGCAAAATAATGTTTTCTTTCTCAAAACTGTTATTTCACTAATATTCATAATCATTAGTTTTCTTTTTCTCAACATTTATTGCTTTATTTTTTCTTACATAAACAATACATGTCCATCAAAAGATGAATGGATAAAAAAGATGTGGTACATACTGACAATGGAGTATTTTTCAGCCATAAAAAGAAGTCCTGCCATTTGCAACAACATGGATGTATCTAGAGGCTGTTATGCTCAGTGAAATAAGTCAGGCAGAGAAAGACAAATACCACATCATTTCACTTATTTGTGGAGTATAAAAACAAAGCAAACAAAATGAACAAAACAGCAGTAGACTTACAGACGCTGAGAAGTGACTAGTGGTTGCCATGGGGGAGGGGTTGGGATGAGCGGGTGGGGAGGGTGAGGGGGATGAAGGAGCACAGTGATTCAAACAAGTAATGTGAGCAAGAGGCTGGTCATGGGGGGATGGCAGTGCAACATGGAGAATAGAGCCGGGATTCTGTAACATCTTCCTATGATGACAGATAGTAGAAGCAGGGGTGGAGGTGAGGACTGAATAATACGGGTAACTGCTGAACCTCTGTGTTGTATATTTGAAACCGACATAAGGCTGTATATCAATGATACTTCAACAAATATATATACATATGTATACATATATGTGTGTGTGTGTGTGTGTGTGTGTGTATATATATATATATATATTTACTGTAAAGCATTCAAGCCACACTGTGAAGTGTAAGAGAAATAAAACTTACCTAATCATACTACATGAAATAATCATCATTAACATTTTGAACACCTTTCCACAAATCTCTATACATATCTATATAGTTATCTATATTTTACATATTTGTAATATTGTATATGAGTAATTTAAATCTTCTGGTGGCTTTAACAGTTAGACAGTAAGCGTATATTTGTATTTTTGATTTATGAAAAATAGAAAATAGAAGTCGATTCCATGAAATAAAAGTGAAAAGGTTAGCACACTTACACCACCACTCAACTTTCTCCCTCTTTAACTCCTGATTTTAGTTTCACTACTTTTACATTAAGACTTCCAACATTTACTTCTGTTTTTACCTAACACTGGGTTTTCCCTTCTTGTCTAAGTTGGTATTAAAATTTTAAACCCATTAAAATGCAGTTACAGACAATGATGACAGACCCATAGAGAAAGAAATGTAATTCTATCTCTTTAATCCTGAAGCTCAAAGCAGATTGTCCCAAAGTGGTAATTTTGAAAAGTTTTCTTTCAGTTTTTGTACTTTTATGATTTCATTTCTGCTACAGTTTCTTATTGATACCTGATATTGTAGACTTAGTTATTTTTCTGTTATGCTATAGAATTTCCTCAAAAAGCCTTTTCCATATGGAATATTGGGGGTAAAATTTCTGAGACTATGTCTGCATATATTTTTATTCTGCCTTCACGTCTGCCTGAAAAAATGGGTAGGCACAGAATTCTTGGCCCAAAATAAATCCCCTTTGGAACTTTGGTAACGCCTCTGTACTTGGCTGATTCTGAGAACTGGCTCCAGTTCCTTTGTAAGACAGCCTGTTGTTTATTCTCTCTTGAAATCTTAAAACTTTTTTTTTCTTTATTCAGGTATTCTGACCAGGCCATGTCTAGGTAGGGGGGTCTTTTGCCCATTCGTTTGGGTCAATCTCAGTGGGTCACATCAAGATTCCTGTGAAATGTTTTTTTTACATCTTCTTAAATTTTTCTATTATGTTTCTTTTTAAATTCTGAAGTTCCTATTAGAAGGCAGTTGGTCATTTTGAATCTATGCACCGTTTTGACTGATTTTTTCCCTTACATTTTTCATCGTTTTACTACATCTTTTAAAGCATATTTCTTCCACAGAAATAGCTTGATTTGTTCTCTATCAGTTTATTTAATCCTGTATTACAGTTATCATGTTTTCAACTGCTAAGCAATATTTCTTGTTCTCTGACTACTCCATTTCATAGCAGCCTAATCCTAAAATATTCCCTCATGTCCCACTGACTTACTAAGTACAACTTTTTAAAAAGACCTCTGAGGTACTTTTAATTATCTGGGCTCAGTTCTTTGGTTTATCTTATTGTTTCCTTGACATCTTAATCAGCTTTCCTCAAATATCTTATGATCTTTGATTTTGTTGATATTTTTGAGGAAAATAGACCACATTTTTATTCCTTTCTGTAGTTTTTTCCTCTCTTAAGTTGGGTAAAGAAAAGAAGAATTAAGTAAAAAGCACTACAGTTTCTCATTAGCACTTACATGTTAAATTAATATTCAACAAATTCTTAATTATTCTGAAGAATCTGGAAACTTGTGGCCTAATTACATAAGTGGAAAGGAGTAAAGAGAAAGGAACAGAATGTCTCCTTAGTGGCAAATTTGATTATCCTCAGGTTTTCATCTGTCATCATGGGTTCCTAACATTTGCAAATAAATCATATATTTATGTATATTTGTACATAAATACAGCTTACTGACAATCCTAAAAAGTTGTTGACAATTAAAATCTTAAAATCATTAACAATTAAAAGTGCATATTTTGCACTCAAATTAGCCTACATTTTCCTGCCTCTAATCTTTTCCCAAAATCTGCTTATATCTGTTGTCACTTTCAGAAACCAGTTCTCATTGTCCCACTGGGAGTGATTCAGATGAATTATTGTCCCCTGCCCTTCCAAGCGTCCGTTCAGAGCGAGCAGGGAGAAGCAGGCCCTGGGAGAAGGCTGGCGTCCTCCTACCTGCTGTGTGGTGCTGGTGACGATGCTCTGCTGTAGGCGGTAGGCCTGCTCTTGAAGGTATTTCCTGGTCTCATGATTCCGGAGCAGATAGTTTTCTATCTGGAAATTAAGTACATGCATCTCTCAAGAACACATTTTGACTCAGCAGAGAGTAAAGCTGTAAGTGGAGCAACCAGGTGCCAAACTTAAAACCAAGCACTAATTCACCCATTCCACCTCTGCCTCGACCACACAAGACATCGGAGAGGGAAACTGCTAGCATTCTGATGCACTGCTGGCGTTCGGAGTTAGAAATCTAATTTGCAGTTAATAGGAGCAATTTTTATTGACTTGTTGTTGACAAAGACAGCCAAGTATTTAATTGCCTGCAGGGTTAGAGACTCCATTTAGTGACTTTTAATCACTGTCCTGCACGTAATTGCAATCTTTCTCTCTCCTGAGGTTTTAGCCCCTAAACATTCAGAAGTTAAATATCCCTCAAGAAGCGTGGGTGGCATTCCCTGAGCCTCTTGGCCTTATTCCAGTAGTACAGTCCACCAGCACTGACAGAATGCCTTGAGGAGGAAAAAAAAGGGTAAAACAGGCACAAAACTTGAAGGATACAGATTGGTACAACTCAGACATAGACTAGTTTCATTAACCCACCAGGTTTTCACATTTTCTCAAAAGCAAGACCAATTTTAGCAGAACTATGGAAAATGAGAAAACTTGAAGTTGCGTGACAATCTGTTTTACTATACATAGACAATCTCCTATGGAAAATTCAAATGTACAAATGATAACTAGATTGAAAGAAAGCACTTAAGATGACATGCAATGGATATACATTGAATAAAAAATGAAGGGTTAGTTATTGGGAATAGTGGATACCTATAAAGATGTTTTTTTAAAAAATAATGATTTGAGATGGGTAATTGAGCCATATATATTTTATCAGCTTTTTTTAAAAAAATAATACCACTTACTATTTGGCTTTTAATTTGTCAATATAGTTCCCTGGTTAAGAACTTCTAATAACTGTGAGGCTCTCAGTATTTATTATATTTTTATTTTCATTTTCCATATGTTATAAGTGAGTATTACTTAACAACAATTAGTAACAATTAAAATACAGGCTATAATTACTATCATCCCTGGAAACAATAAAGCAGAACAAAATGTGCCTTTCCACTAAGCATAAATTAAGATGAAAAGATCCTTGAAATGAAAGATCATTAAAGTAACACATTAATACCATGACATTATATTACATTAATTTTCTCTCGCTGCTTCCCAAGGAGCCATCTCTTTCCAAGGTGACATTACCATCAACGTAAAATATTTTTGCTAAAAAAAGATCCTTGCTTTAAATATGACAGGCCGGCACTATGCTTTTGTTTTGTTATTTGTTCTTTTGCATTTAGCCCCATTTAGCCCTGGCTGTGGGCCAGAGAGCAGTTCGTTTAATTAGGAGGCTCAGCTCGTACGCAGGCAGTGCAGGCAAAGCCCACAGTTTCCAGACTTTCCCCGGGTGCACCAATGGTGCTTCACCAACTAAACCTGGAGGGAACTTTTTAGAAAAAGATAATATTCCAAGCTCATTTCTAAAAGCCAGTGGGAGGGGAAGAAAGAACCATAATGTTTAAGTCATACAAAGACCACTGAAAGTATTTTCGTTTTGGATTAACAGGGTAAACTTTCCTTCTATCACCACTCCAGAATGAGGACAGAGAACCCACGTCCCAAGGATTAAGGGTGAGCGGCCCGACTCAGGTCAAATGGAAAGGGAAGGCCCACTGGGTGTTATCACGATCGCCAGTAGCCCTGGGCAGAGTGCCCTGGGGGCGGTCTAGAGCCAGGCAGACATCATCTCCAGCCTCACTGCTGAAAACAGCAGCAGCCAAGAGGCAAAATTCTGTATTTTAATGAAGGAATCTTGCATTAAGAAAAAAACACAAATATTGAGTACAGAATCACAATATTGTTCTTTAGTAGAGTAAAATTAAGGATGGAGTTCTGTTAAAATGAAAACTTGAATATGTAAGTATTATAGATAAAAACAATAAACATGAGCTTTAAAGTCACCAATTTTCCACATAAAAAAACCACAAATGTTAAAACTGATGTATCTGCATACTCTGCATTTATTCTTTGTTTCTTCTTTTATCTTCCCCTCTTTTCCTGCCTTCTCTGGTTTTAAGTAATGTATACGAATGTACTCTCCCTCCTTCCTCCCTATATATTCATTATGCTACTTGAAAAATTTTAGTGGTTGCACGAGGGTTTGCAATTTACATACGACTAATCCAAGTCCACTTTGAAATAACGCGATACCATTTCGCAAGTAGCGCAGGTACTTTTTAACAGCATTGCCAAACTTCTCCTTTTCATCCCTTGTAACATAACTTGGAATGTTATTATTCCTCCTTTACTTTTGGAAGGAAACTTGCTAGATACATAATTCTACGCTGCTTAGGTTTTTTCCTTCAACACTTTAAATATTTCACTCCAATTTCTTCTTGCCTGCATGATTTCTGACCAGAAGTCTGATGTAATTCTTAACCTATTCCTCAGTATGTAAGGTGTTTCTTTCCTCTGGCTTCTTTTCAAGATTTTTTCTTTGCCTTTGGTTTTCTGTAGTTTGAATGGGACATGCTTACCTGCAGTTGTTCTGGTATTTATTCTACTTGGTGTTCTCTGATATTCCCGGATCAGGGTTTGGTGCCTATCATTCATTTGGGGAAATTCTCAGCCGTTATTATTTCATATATTTCTTCCGTTCCTCCTCTTTCTTCTACTTCCGGTATTCCCATTATATGGATGTTCAATCTTTTGTGCTTGTCTCACAGTTCTGGGACATCCTGTTTGGGCTAGCCCCCCAACCTTTTTTTTTTCTTTGAATTTCAGCTTGGGAAGTTTCTAATGACATATCTTCAAGCTCAATGATTCCTCATCTGTACCCAATCTACTGATGAGCTCAAAGACATTTTTCATTTCTGCTACAGTGTATTTTGATATCTAACATTTCCTTTTGATTTTTTCATTCGAGAGTATCCCTTGGCTTACATTACTTTTCTGTTTTTCCATGTTTTTTACTTTCTTATTGGAGTCCATAACATATTAATCAATAGTTATTTTAAATTCCCTGGCTGGTAACCAAAATCTGTCCTATCTGAATCTGGTTTCAATGTTTCCTTTGCCCCCTCACACTGTTTTTCCTTGCCTTTTAGCATGCCTTGCAATTTTTTGTTGAAAGCTAGATATGGTATATCTGGTAATAGGAACTTAGGTGATCAGGCTTTTAGTGTGAGGATTTCTGTTAATCTGGCTAGAAACTTGGGTGCGTTAAATGTTTGCTGCAGCTACATATGCCAGGGGCTTTACTTTCTTCTAATGTCCTTGTTTTTGTCTTTCTTACTGTTTTGGGATTTCCCTAGAAACTCTTTCTTAAAATAGAGTGTCTTACAGCTTTCCTCAGTTTTAATCCACTGTTATTACACTTGAGGTGTAATAACAGTGGATTTGAGGTATAGTAACAGTGGATTAAAGGTAAGGTTTTAGGGAAGGGAAGCATTCTATCATCTTAGCTCAAATTTAGTTTTAGTTTTTTCTAAGCTGGCCTCAGTCCCTGGGCTCTGACCTTCAGAAGTATTTCTTGGCCTTTATTCCCCCTTCCTTATGTGAAACAGGAAGGCTAGAGGGGACTAGAGTTTTATAAATGTCTTTTGCTAGGTCAGATAAGGCTCAAGTTGAGTAGTTTCCCTTCATTATGGACAGGAGAAGGCTCTGGATGTATTTCAGAATGGTCACATTCCCCCTTCCATTTGCCAGAACCACGAGGGGATTTTTCTCCAGTCTAAAACTTGGTGGGGCTGTTGGAGGTAAGACTCATGAAACAGTCGGGGCATCCCTAAGACGGGGTCCCTAGGGATTTTTAGCTCTTAAACTAGTCCACTCTAGGCCTCTAGTAATTCATCAATTACCAGTTAAGCATTCCTCTGAGTTACTGGCTCCATTAGATTCTATTCTTGGTAAGCTCTTCTCAGCTGGGATTCACTGTGTTTCTCTGTATTCCTCCCTCTCCGGTTTCCAGGCTGAGTGGGTGTGAGAAGAGTCACTGATTTTCTGTTAGTTCAGCTTTTGTTCTTATTGTGGAGATGGGAGTGGTGACTTCCAAACTCTTTCCCTATCAAGTCTGAAACCAGAAATCTAGCTTCTCTAAAATACATCTTTTGTTATAAGCTAACTAATATCCTTCAGGAAGTATAAAGATATCAAACATTTTTATGCTGCTTTATGGTCTATAAACTGCCTTATAAAGATATCAAACATTTTTATGTGGCCTTATGGTTTATAAACTTTCACATACACTTTCTCATCTGAACCTCATGGCCACATTAGGCAAATTACTTACTCACCTTGTTCTTGGGGTGTCTTATCACCTTTGTCCTTTCTAAAATGTGGACATAAGAGAACCTGTCTCATGGGATTATTTTTAAGATTACAGGTGTTAATTTATGCAAAGCATTTAAAATAGTGTCAGGCACCTGGGAAGAACCATATATTGTCAGCTAAACACAGTTATCATATATCCTTATTTTGTTATACAGCTGAAGAAACTAAACTTCAGAAAAATGAAGTAACTTACTGAAGTTACAAACCTGGGAACAGTTTTAGTCAAACTGGTCTAAATCCAAATCTTGAATGATTTCTTTTGCCACACAATAGCTTTCTCTCCCCTACAGTCCTATTCCCTTTTATTCAACAAATGTCTAAGGAACATCCAAGCATGCAAGCCAGGCACTGTGCTACCTGCTGAGAATAAAAAAAGATGAAAAATACATGGGCTCTGCCTTCATGGAGCTCTGGGGAAAAAATAAATATGGAACCAGGTAAGTTAAAACAATGTCACAAGGCCAACGAAAGAGAAGCACAGGAAATTCTAGTTACATCACCTAACTAGGAGAAGAAGGGTGCTCTGAGTAATCTTTCTGGATGAGCGGACCCGGTTTCAATCTCAACAGACATGCACGGTGCTGGGGAAGGCATGAGTATCATCTGTGGTACAGAAGTGATTCTCAAACTTTGAGATCACCAGGAGAGCTTATAAAAACACAGATTGCTGGAGCAGGCTCAAGATGGCGGCGTGAGTAGGGCGGCAGAAATCTCCTCCCAAAACCATATATATTTTTGAAAATACAACAAATGCAACTATTCCTAAAAGAGAGAGCAGAAGATAAAGTACAACAGCCAGACTACATCTACATCTGCGAGAACTCAGCATCTCATGAAGGGGGTAAGATACAAAGTCATGACCCAGCAGGACCTGAGTGCGCCCCCCACCCCAGCTACCTGGCGGGAGGAGAGGAGTCAGAGTGGGGAGAGAGAGGAAGCACAGGACGCTAAATAACCAGCCCTAGAAATCTGCACCGGGAGCACAGACACACATTGCATGGTGTGCTGGACATTAGAGAATCAGGAGGGTAGGGTCGGAGACCTAGACTGCGGGCGGGTCCCCATAGGGACTCCCCTGGGACGAGAGAAAAGCAGGTGCTTTTGAAAAGTCTTAAAGGGACAAGGGCTCAACAGCTGAACAAAATTGTCCCAGCACACTCAGCCCAGAAGGCTGGGAATCTTGAGGAACTTTGGGCCCCCGAAGCCCCTGGGGAATAAAGCAGCCCCAAAGCCCCTCACAGCGATAAGCAGCCTGGTATTTGTTCCCCAGGGCAGACACTGCAAGCAGACCAGCTGACCCGAACAGCAGCAGAGCAGCCGGAGAGCAGCCCCGCCCACAGCAACCACGCAGGGTCTCCTCCCAGTGTGCAGCTAATGGGGACAAGCAGCGGAAGCTGGAGCAAGGTCCAGAAGGCACGAAGGGGCGCTGTTCTCGCAGGAGAACACATCCGATGTGGCTGTGAACCCCTGCAGTGCTCTAGGCTAGCCCGAGGGTGGCCCTGCCCACAGCAGCTCAGGAGATTATCCCAGAGGCTGCTTCTGCTGTGCGGGTAGAGGGCACAGGCAGTGGAGAAGAGCAAGGTGACCAACAAGCAGGAAGGGACTTTGTTCTCCCAGCTGACACACGTGCCACCTGCCTGCGACCACTTCTATTGCCATGAAAAGGCAGAAGATCTGGTTCGGTCAAAAATCACTAAGACAACCTCAGACAGAGGGCCTGGTGAGATAGAAATAACCGATCTTCATGACAAAGAATTCAAAATAAAAAGTCATAACCATGCTGATGGACCTGCAGAGAAATACGCAAGAGCTAAGGGACGAAGTGCGGAGGGAGGTAACAGAAACGAAATAATCGATAGAAAGGCTTAAGAGGCTGGACAAAGTTCAAGAGACTGTTAATGGAATAGAAATCAGAGAAAAGGAACACAGAGAAGCTGATGCAGACAGAGATAAAAAGATCTCTAGGAATAAAAGAATATTAAGACAACAGTGTGACCAATCCAAAAGGAACAATATTCGCATTATAGGGGTACCAGAAGAAGAAGACAGAGAAAAAGACATAGAAAATGTCTTTGAAGAAATAATTCCTGAAAATTTTCCCAAGCTGGGGAAGGAAATAGTATCTCAGACCATGGAAGACCACAGATCTTCCAATGCAAGGGACCAAGAAGGACAACACCAAGACATATAATAATTAAAATGGCAAAGATCAAGGACAGGGACAGAGTATTAAAGGCAGCCAGAGAGAGTAAAAAGGTCACCTACAAAGGAAAACCCATCAGGCTATCATCAGACTTCTCAACTGAAACCTTACAGGCCAGAAGAGAATATCATGATATACTTAATGCAATGAAACAGAAGGGCCTTGAACCAAGGATACTATATCCAGCACTATTATCATTTAAATATGAAGGAGGGATTAAACAATTCCCAGACAAGCAAAAGTTGAGGGAATTTGCCTCCCACAAACCACCTCTATAGGGTATCTTAGAGGGACTGCTCTAGATGGGAGCACTCCTAGAAAGAACACAGAACAAAACACCCAACAGATGAAGAATGGAGGAGGAGGAAAAAGAAGGGAAAGAAATAATCATCAGACTGTGTTAATAACAGCTCAATACGCAAGTGAGGTGAGAAAGTAAGGTAGTAAACAAGCTAACCTTGAACCTTTGGTAACCACAAATCTAAAGCCTGCAATGGCAATAAGTACATATCTTTCAATAATCACCCTAAATGTAAATGGACTGAATGCAACAATCAAAAGACACAGAGTAATAGAATGGATGAAAAAGCAAGACCCATCTATATGCTGCTTACAAGAGACTCACCTCAAACCCAAAGACATGCACAGAGTAAAAGTCAAGGGATGGAGAAAGATATTTCATGCAAACAACAGAGAGAAAAAAGCAGGTGTTGCAGTACTAGTATCAGACAAAATAGACTTCAAAACAAAGAAAGTAACAAGAGATAAAGAAGGACATTACATAATGATAAAGGGCTCAGTCCAACAAGAGGATATAACCATTATAAATATATATGCACCCAATACAGGAGCACCAGCATATGTGAAACAAATACTAACAGAACTAAAGGAGGAAATAGACTGCAATACATTCATTCTGGGAGACTTCAACACACCACTCACTCCAAAGGACAGATCCACCAGACAGAAAATAAATAAGGACACAGAGGCACTGAACAACACACTAGAACAGATGGATCTAATAGGCATCTATAGAACTCTACACCAAAAAGCAACGGGATACACATTCTTCTCAAGTGCACACGGAACATTCTCCAGAATAGACCACATACTAGGTGACAAAAAGAGCCTCAGTAAATTCAAAAAGATTGAAATCCTACCAGCCAACTTTTCAGACCACAAAGGTATAAAACTAGAAATAAACTGTACAAAGAAAGCAAAAAGGCTCACAAACACATGGAGGCTTAACAACATACTCCTAAATAATTAATGGATCAATGACCAAATTAAAATGGAGATCCAGCAACATATGGAAACAAATGACAACAATAACACAAAGCCCCAACTTCTGTGGGACACAGCAAAAGCAGTCCTAAAAGGAAAGTATGTAGCAATCCAGGCATATTTAAAGAAGGAAGAACAATCCCAAATGAATAGTCTAATGTCACAATTATCGAAATTGGAAAAAGAACAAATGAGGCCTAAGGTCAGCAGACGGAGGGACATAATAAAGATTAGAGAAGAAATAAATAAAATTGAGAAGAATAAAACAATAGAAAAAAATCAATGAAACCAAGAGCTGGTTCTTCAAGAAAATAAACAAAATAGATAAGCCTCTAGCCAGACTTATTAAGTGAAATTCTACCAACCAACTTCTCAAATCACAAAGGTATAAAACTAGAAATAAACCGTACAAAGAAAACAAAAAGGCTCACAAGCACATGGAGGCTTAACAACATGCTCCTAAATAATCAATAGATCAATGACCAAATTAAAACAGAGATAAAGCAATATATGGAGACAAATGAAAACAACAACATAGCGTTATTACGAGAAAAAGAGGATCTACACACATAAACATAATCAGAAATGAGAAAGGAAAAATCACAACGGAACCCACAGAAATACAAATTATTAGAGACTACTATGAAAATCTATGTACTAAAAAGCTGGAAAACCTAGAAGAAATGGACAACTTTCTAGAGAAACACAACCTTCCAAGACTGACCAAGGAAGAAACAAAATCTAAACAGACCAATTACCAGCAAAGAAATTGAATCAATAATCAAAAAACTACCCAAAAACAAAACATCCGGGCCAGATGGAATCACAGCTGAATTTTATCAGACATATAGAGAAGACATAATACCCATTCTCCTTAAAGTTTTTCCAAAAACAGGAGGGAATACTTCCAAACTCATTCTATGAAGCCAGCATCACTCTAATACCAAAACAAGGCAAAGACCCCACAAGAAAAGAAAATTACAGATGAATATCCCTGATGAACATAAATGCAAAAATACTCAACAAAATACTAACAAACTGAATTCAAAAATACATCAAGAGGATCATAAACCGTGACCAGGTGGGATTCATCTCAGGGATGCAAGGATGGTACAACATTCAAAAATCCATCAACATCATCCACCACATCAACAAAAAGAAGGACAAAAACCACATGATCATCTCCATAGATGCTGAAAAAGCATTTGACAAAATTCAACATCCATTCATGATAAAAACTCTTAACAAAATGGGCACAGAGGGCAACTACCTCAACATAATAAAGGCCACATATGATAAACCCATAGCCAACATCATACTGAACAGCGAGAGGCAAATTGCAGCGCTCCAAAATCTTACAACTACAGAATATTTACTGTTAAAAGAACATATGGGATGTGAACAGTCCACAGGAATGGGTTGTTTTAATTTGTCTGATTTCTCTCAGACTGTTCAAATTCAGCTGGACAATATCCACCATATCATAGATAAGTTTTCACAAATGCCTAAGGTGCCTAACTGGTTTTCTTGGTTTCACTGAAGATGGCCGGTAATTATAGGTCTGCTTTGGTTATGTAACTGTATTCCTATTATGTTAATGTGTGTGTGCAAGTTAATTAGTAGTTTAAAACCTATACATGCTGAAGTTACTCTACAAGAAGATATGTCAAAGAAACAATCAATCTTCCCATGTCTTCTTCCATCTGCTACTTCTATAGCTTTTCTTCTTCCTTCCTAATTACAACCCCTAAATAGAATTTGTGCCTCATATCAAATTTACTGTGTATCACAATTCTTCCAAGTGGTAAAGATACATGAAGACAAATGCTGGGCATAGAAGCCACAGGGCATAAATCTGCAAAGAAGTAAAAAGCTAACCTTTTCAAACAACATTGCTTCTCTCTCACTTACCGACTCTACATTTCCCTGTATGGCCCCGGAAGATGACTGGTTAGCCAGAGACGGGTGAGATTCCTCAAGGGAGGAACAACCTAAGACAGGCACAGTCGCAGGGGGGCCAACTGGTGAGAAATTGGGGATCAACAGAGGTGAGGCTTAGAACCTCCCCCCCCACCCCCCCCGTTCTGAGAGAAATCTGCTGCATCCGTGGATGTTTTATTGCCCTTGTCTAGCTCGGATTAACACATAGTCTACAGGCACACACCTGATCATCTACATTTGCTCTCTTACAACACTAAACTATGTTTTCTACCTTTATCTTGCATCTACCTACCACTTCAGCATTTTATTAAAAATAATAATAATGAGAGAAATGTGGTATCCACATATAAATCAAGTATAAAAATCAAACGAATATTCATATTTGAACTGACTGTTTATAGTTCATAATGCATGATCAAAACTGAAAGTTTCTGTGATGACTGCCCTTGTACTGTTCACCATGTAACTTACTCACTATGTAAGAATTTGTTCTGCATGTAAGAACTTGTTCGTTATGCTTCAGAAGATTGGAGACTGACGAGAATTAGGCTTGGGGTGGATTAGTGATTATACATTGAGAATTGAGTCCCCTATACAGAATTTTATTGTTGTTAACAACCATTTGATCAATAAATAGGAGAGATGCCCTCACAAAAAAAAAAAAAAAAAAGTACACACTTCCAATTGTAAAATAAATAAGTAACCAAGATGTAATGTATAGCATAAGGAATATAGTCAAAATATTGTAACAACTTGGTATGGTGATAGCTGGTACCTAGAATTATCATGTATATAAATGTTCAATCACTGTGTTGTACACCTGAAACTAATGTAATACTGTGTGTCAACTACCCTTCAATAAAAAATTATTATCTAAAAAAAAAAAAAAGAGTTGGTTAGAGATAAATTTGGCAGCAGACAGGAGGCATGTCCTGGGAAGAATGTCATGCCAAGTTAAGGAGATCAGGCTTTCTCCTAAAAACCACTGGCAAGGGATGGATTTGGGAGGAGAGATCGAAGGCTTTAGTCTTTTCAACTTGAACATGAAATAAGATGGCTATTTTTGACTGCACAAAGGGGAACAGACACGAGGATGCAATAAGCCTGGTGAGAGGTGATGAGGTTGACTTAAATCATGGCATCTCTAATAGAAATGGAGGGAAGGGGAACTAATGAAGAGATCTGTGCTACAGAATCCATGACCGCGGTGTGTGACTGGCTATGGAACATACGGAAACGTGGAGCTTGGGGGGCTGGACAGAGGGTAGCACCACTAGGTGAGAAAACAAAGAGGGAGGAGAGATTCCTCACGTAACACCACAGTAAAGGTGAAGAAGGATTCTTCAGATGGGAAATATTGGAGCATATCTAAAAATAGAGAGAAAGGTGACCATAAGCATAGAAAGAGAAGCACGAAGGTATGGTGAGCTAAGGAATGACTCATAGGGCAAGTCACGGGCACAGGGAACAGTGGGGCCAGGCGCCCTGACGGCTGGACTTCAAAGGGGAGAGCATCCGTCATTCTTAGGTTGCCAGAATGGAGGTGGGAATGGGTGTGGATTTAGACACATTTATAGACAAATATGGTGAAGGGAGATCTCAGTAACATCGTGAATTTCTTGATGAGGAAAGGAGAGAAGGTTCTGGCTGCTGAGGATGAAAGCAATAAAGGCGGTGCTAATCAGCATACACATCAAAGGACGAACAGCAAGTGACCTAGGCAAAGGCTCTGGCCTGCTGACGTTGTAAGAATGTTATTTTATTCCATTCAAGTTTCATGATAAACTGAAGTCTTCTTTATTTTATTCCTCCCCGAGTCATGCATTATGCCAGTCATGATCATAAGAATACAAGCTAATGCGAAAACAGCTTTGTAAAACATCAAGTACTGTTCATATGTTCAGAGTTACTAATACAATTCAATTCAAATGTGTATAATCAAGCTACTGGTTCTTCATTACCTTCTGCAGAGCCTCTTCTGTTTTTTCAGGGTTTGTTTTTAGGGCTTGAGAAGCATCATACATAGGAATTGGCATAAACCTCAACGTGTAGTTCCTAGAAAAGGGAAATAATATGTTCATTTAAAAATAACTTCCTATTACTTTAAGTAGACACTCTTTCGTAAAATCCAAAAAGACTGTTACCAGGGTATCTAAGAAAATTCTAAACCAGGAGACTGTCTTAGCCCCTAGACTGAAGATCAGCTTTCTGCAGTGCCCACGTGTGCATGTGCTGGCAACCCTGTCAGTTCATGCTGACTTACAAAACTGACGTACCTTTAAGGAATCTGGTTTTATTGTTCTGTTGTCAGTTTTCAATCACATCAAGGACAGAACTTTCAAACTGGATTTGGATAGATAGACTGAGAGAAAGGTTAGAAAGAAGGTCCATCATTAACTTGCTACTTGCGTTTTAGTCACCAATAACCCAAATGTACCTGGATCACCACATTAACGACATGTGATAGCCAGACCCAAACTGGTGGAGGAAAAATACAAAATAAAACCAAAACATTTGCTTGCAAAGCAAGGACATTAGTATCCACAAAATAGTCTGTTCAGGTTCTCGGCTCCCTCACACAAACAAGCGGAAGACCAGCGACTGTCTTTAGAGAAGGTGGTGGGAGCTGGCCTTCTGTCTGCTCAGCATCCCGACCTCTGCGGGACCCTGCAGTCTGCACTCAGTCGGCCAGGCCCGCCAGATTCTCAACACCAAGTGAAGCAACTGTGGAGTACGTGATCTATAGTCACCTCACCCCTGTGGACCAGCGGGTCAGACAAGAGAGCTAGGATGAGTCATTGTTGTGTGAGGAAAACACACAGAACCGTGTGTTCTGGCCTTTGACCCCAACCCTGCCGGGACTGCTGTGTGCAGGGACAGCAACTGACACCTGCTCCCCTACCACTACCACGAGCTGTGGCACTGAGATGCCTTCTCTCTTCGCCCCTGCATGCATCTGTCTTTCTGTAACGTGGCACTCAGGAAGACTGACCTTTTGGGCCACATGATGGCAATGGGGTCATTCTCCTAGCCCACTGGAACCACACAGTCTGCTGGCTTGTTTAGACCTTTAAAATGGTTAGCAGTCCTCACAATGGGATCCTTACGAATATTTAAGATGATTTCTACTGGAAGAGTTAATTAACAACTAGTTCCTAAAATAAGGTACTGATAATGAAGAAATAATAAAGAAAATAAGCAATGACCTTAATCAGAGCAGTAATCTGGATAGGTAATACCTAATGGAAAAAATGCTCTTCATCCAGGCCAATGTATAAGGTGGCTTAATGTAAAACAACAAGCAAAGAAAAGGTTGTCATTTCTACAAAGGTAACTTTTTAACATAGCTTTGTTTTAGCAAAATTTATTTTGTTTGCTGTAAGAAGAAGCCAGCCAACTGGAATACATCTTTTTTGCAGCCTTGAAGATGTCCCTTTTCCTCATGCAATTCCATTTTTATCATTCTATAGAACACCACAGTTTATTTAAACCAAATGTGGTTTTTGGACACGTGGCATGCTGTAGCACAGCATACCATACGATTAAGTTATATTTTTTTATTAACTGTTATATTTTTTGTTCCATCAATCCAGAAATGCTGAGTATTGGGTGTACATACTCTTGGCTTCTTATAAAGACCAGCCTGGGCTGGCAGTCTACAACAGCAGGGGAGTGGCGTAAGTGCTGTTAGCACCCAAATGCAATTATCTGTCGATAAATACTTCTATTCAAAGGTCCCGAGGTGCAAGCAGAGTAATTATAGGGGATTCTGCAATCCTGAAGGCTCCAGGGTTGGTAGTGCAAGACGCCTTATCCATGCTGATTGACAGCCGGTGCCCGACTGGCTAAAGCAGAACCACGGAATTTAGAACTGGAAGGCACTTAAGAGAATTTACTCTTTCTCACTTTATCAAACAAGAATTAATCAGAGAGGTGAAATGCTTTGCTCTAGATCATAGGGCTTGTTAGTGTCAGAGCCAGGGACTGAATGGGGATACCTGATTCCAGATCTGGGCTTTTAACCACAACACTGTGCTGGGCATGACACCTCCACCTAGGAAATCTGGGAAAACACAAAATAAAGAGTGCCCCTCCCCTCCCCCAGGGGACCGACCTCTATACTACTGGCCCCTTATTTCCCACCTACATTTTGTAACCTCACTTTTAATGATTAAATCTGCTTTCATCATTTCTGCCTTTAGAATAAGGTATGAGGATTGAAAAGCACAGAACCACCTAATTTCCAGCACTTTTTTCCAGCCATGTTTGTATTATTACTGCTTGCTTAGTTTTCTGGGAAAGTAAATTTGACAATAAATAATAATTGCAGACTTTAGTTACTAAAATAATCAAGTCTTTCACAGTAATGAGACAAGTCAGCCTTGGGCTTGCCATTCATCAATACCACTTTTATTTTCTGGACATCAGCTTTCTTCTCACCACTGCATTTAAAGTCGTCATAATGGGCAAGAAAAGCAAAGAGCCAGTGAGCTGTGAACCAGAAGGCGGAGGAAGCAAGGCGGCTATCACGCGACCCCTCCCCGGGACCTCAGTTAATCTTTAGGACAGCGCAGTGTCCTCAGCACAGCAAGTAGCTCTGCCCTCGTTTTTCAGATGAGGGAACTCACACCAGGTCAAGTCAATGCCTTCCCAGGGCCCATGGCCAGCTAGCGACAGACTCAGACCCAGATCTCCTGACTCCCAACCTATTGCTACTTCTTTTACCCCAAGATGACAAAGATACCATTGATTCTTTTGTATTTTTCTAGGAAGAAGTCCCGATTAAAACTTACTTTTCCATTGCAACAGCTATATCTTGAAAGCCTTGTGCAGTAATGTTGTTCTTGTCCCATATTACAGTCCTGTTTGAAATGAAGTCACATAAATAATCAGACACTCAGGAATGGAGGAAATGACCATCATTGACAATATCTCTTTTTGGCAACACTGTCTAGGTATTTGTTTAATGAGCAAGGAATAATATTCAACTTTGTTTCAAACAAAACAAGGATGAACATTTACCCCAACACTGTATTCACAAGTAGTATGAAAAAAACATACTTAAAAGCAACACACTCACATTAACTTAATCATTAAGTTACCTAATGTTTTACAAGCAAGAAAACTCTAAAGGTTGATTTCTCTGATATTCTCCCCAAGTAGTCTCCAAACATATGTCAGTATTCATGTCTGAGGCTGGAGCTATTTACAAAAGATGCTCAACAGTCCTATGTCTGCATAAAGAATTTCAGGTGCTGAGACTTTTTCTATTCTGAACGAGAGGGAACCTTGTCATATTTTCCTCTGTTTTCATCACTGCTGGATACGTGTGATCAGCAATCCCAGGAACCTCACGCACTTTGCTGGCAAAACTTCAGTTACCATAAATAGGAGGCTATTTACTTTTAAACAGGAAATCTATTTTGGAAGAAAAGTATTATTTTATCTCCAGAATATGAATACTTCGGAGGTTATTTTAGGGTTTGTCGATTCACTTGACACATGGAATCGTTTGTACTGATCTGAGTGACCCCAGACGTCCACTCCCCAACTCTAACTGCTTTCCCTTCCTGATCTCAATGACCTTCTTCACATACATACTGACCTTCAAAGGAATTGCTGTGGTTTTGGCTTTTGGCTGCAGTTTAGACGGAAGGTTGAGGCTCTGGCTTATACTGGAGAGCAAGGGAATCATCAAAAAGAGCCCGTAAAGAGCAACGCAAGTGAACTCTTGACTCACCAGCCTCCTGGGCTGGGGGGCAGCCGGACCTCCCTGACGACGGATAGTAACGTGGTCATCACGTAGCTAGTCTTTAAGGGAAGTGGTCACCAAACAGCTAGGCCTTAAGAAAAGCCACACTTGGGAAGCGCTATGAATGGTGACCACTAAATAGAGGAGTCAGCACCCAGCACGAACTTGTCTTTGAACCTGTGGACCTCGTCTCCCTTGATTTTAAGCCTTTATATCGGGAGGAGTGGGCGCGGAATTCCTGTAAGACATCAGGCCCACATCCAGTACAGGGAAGCCCCTGGTGTCGGTCCTTCTGTCTTCACGCTGCCTCACAACCCCTCCACCCCCGGCTGGCGGCCTTTCCCCGCCCCTGGCTCAGCCTTCAGCGCCCACGGAAATGGCTGCACTTCCCAGCCGGGCTGTACCTCGCAGTGAAACTCTACGACGACAGCTGGACGGAATCGCTGTGTCTACACTCGGGGACACTCCCCCCAGTATTTTGATAAAAGGCTTGAACATGCCTCTGCTTCCCAGCTGGCCTGGGACACTCAGGCCCCCTGCGCGCGGCACGTCTCCAGCGCCCAGCGGTCAGAGCTGCCCGGCCGTCCTCGCGCGCACACGCAGGGCCCAAGCACCGCCCGCGCACCTGAGCTTGGAGTTGATCTGCAGCGCCTTGGCCAGCATCCGTGCTCCCATGTCCCCCATCCCGTTCCCACTGATGTCCACCTTGGTCAGGGAGGTGTTGCTTCCCAGGGCATTGATGATGATGGTGACCTCAGTCTTGAGTTTTGAGTCGGCCAGGGACAAGGACTGCAGGGGCTGTGGGGGGGACAACAGGCAGCACTCACAGGCTCATCAAGTCAGGCGTCACCCGCCGTGACCCAGTTCATGGAGAATCGTTAAGAGTAGGCACCCGATTTCAAAGATCTGCTTAAATGACACTGACGAATGGGACCTGAAGTTGCTGACATAAAACGGACCTTTGGAGTCAAACATGGAGAGCTGCATTTTAATGCTGACTACTGGCCACCTCTCTTCTAAGGGTAGCCATGGGAAGGTACCTGGAGGGGCAGATGCCAGGTCTTTTGAAGTGGAGGATAGGATGAAATTAGTAAAAATACAGCACAGAAATTCCTGGGCTTCAGTTTGGCTGCACTCTCTCTTCTCACTCTATTTTTGTGCAAGTGAAATGACATCTTAAAATACTAGTAAAGGACAAATGCAAAATAAAAACCAGCACATAATAACTGACATAAGCTTTTTACATGTGTTTATTCATTTAATCCTCCTAGTAACCCAATAGTTAGGCAATAATCTATTAGGCGCTGTAATTCTCATTTCCCAAATGAGAATCAGAAACGTTGAGTAACTCAACCAAAGTCACACAGTTAGAAATTAGCTGTATGGGAACAGGACAGCCTGGTTCTAGACTTTGTGCACTTAATTCCTATACAACATCTCCTCTATTAGCTTATCCTGTATCTTTCTGATTGTCACTCTTAGCTGTATTTTCTAAGTACCAATTGGAAGAAATACCTACAATTAAAAAAAAAGATGAAGAAAAGACAAGAAAAGCCAAATGTGTGTGACCTTAGTACCATCAGCTGCATGGGGGAAGCCAGACTGACCCACTCACTGCCCATTTAAGGCACTGAAAGCCACTCGGCCTGGAGGTAGGCTTTGTCTGGCCTGGAGAGTATCTGACCAGGAAAATGAGGGTGACTCCCCGCTCACACCAGACTCCCTTTGCCTGTTCACACTGCCTTCCTAGCCCTGTGGGCATCCGATTTTGCAATCCTTGATTTCTGACCATAACTGAATTAAGGAAATGGGGAGAATTCCAGGACTCAGATCAACGTAGCTCTTAAAGTCAGAATTCAGACCTCACTGGGGAAATCAGATGTCTTCCTTGAGGTGGTCCACACTGGCCCAGCCATACTGAGCAACGCTCTAGGATCAGTCCTTAAGCAGTTCTGACATTACAAGGAGGGGGATACTGGAGGCAGTTTCCAGGGTTGTCCGTGACCAGGTTCCACAGTGGCCCATAGGATTTTGGTTCTCAAGGTGCCTGGGCATTCTGTGTGGCCACATACAAAGCCTGGGGTTCATCTGTGTCCATTTAACCACTGCATATTGACTTCCAAAGAACACCTGTTCGAGCTGCATCTGTCAAATGGCTCAGGAAGGTTTTGATGATTTCAAGTCTTAGAAACCCACATTATGTGTTTGGTTATAGTTTTGCTGGGTGATTGTATTTACTGCCCTTATTGTCCAAATTTGACCATGTTTTCTAAACTTCCTATATCCAAAGTAAAATCAAAAGGTAATATATTAAATAGAATCAAAATCTTTTAAGATAAATGGCATGGTAAACACGGTCCAGCAGTTACAACCTCAACCAAAAAGCCTGCATATGCTTAGACTCAGGCAGGTTTAGTGAGCCTGCTTGAATTTTCTTAAGATCTTACATTCAAGTAAATGAAAACAAAACTAAATTAGAATGGTTCAGACTCAGGAAAAGTGAACGTTTTAAATGAAACAAATGCAATGTTGCTTTAATAAAAAGCTGTAATCACACCTCTTCATTTCAATAATCTCCATTCAACTACTACAAAAATGATATATTATGGCTTCTTCCTAATACCGGAAAACTGCCAAGTCTCCAAGCTAGCAAGTAACAATTCCAGTACTATATTCAAACTCTAATACACTGCAGTTAACACTTAAAAATAACAGACAGAGTTATTAATGAGAACAGAACAGCCTAAACTGCAAGCATATGTATAAGGTCATCCCTTCTTGATTTACTGCACTTCCATGTAACATTACTATTCGAAATCTTACTTTCTTTTCATAGCTGAACATGCATAATCTGAGAATTTGTCTCCTTGCTACAAGCACTCCCAGGAGGAATACATTCTGTTCTACCGGTTACAAGACGGGTTTGTATGTAATATCTCAAAATAACATTTCCTGTCAGCTTGGCCCCTCGGTGTTAGCATCGCACAACTCTGCGCCCAGCAGTCTGACAACCAGTGTCTGTAGTCAAAGACGACACGACACGGGAGCCCACTGGATCCCACCTGGGCACAGTGCGCAGTACTGGGGGGATACAGCATTCCACAGACTGTCAAAGAACAAGCTCTACAAACACAAGGTCAGAATGTAACGAAAAAACAAAAACAAAAACAAAGATTTCAGATGTAAAAACCTTAAAAAATAAAAATGAGCCCAATTGTGCCAGTTATTGGTGGAATTTTTATAGTCACAAGACTCAACTCCTAATCATTTTAAATTGTTTTACATATTACTATTTCAAAAGCAGAAAAAAACAGAAGGTAATTGCATTTTGAAAAAGCCACCTAGTATTCAGTGACATGAAAACCCAAAAAGTTTTCACTCTACATTATTAGTGGCATATTTCTCAAACCTTTAACTTGATGGAATTCACATTTTCACAGCAAACTTTACCAGCTGCAAGTATACTTTTAAGTGTTTTAAATACCAAAATTATCTTTAAATGAGACTTCCAAATTATAGAAACAGCATTTGAAGACCCTTGTATCATAAACAAAACATGAAATTAAGAAATACATTTTTCATGAAATTCCTAAACTACATGATAAGAAACAAATATTTGGGGATGAATATTAAATATGATTCTGTAGTATTTGCTTCTCTAAAATTTAAAACTGGACCAGTACTGGGAAATTCAAAAGTCAAATAAAGCGGAGAGGTATAAAGTCGAATTAAATATATAAAACAACATAAATTCTGAAAAGTGTAAATTACATTCTGTTTATGCCCTACTTTTAATAATCCAGAATAAGACTAGCAAAATATGGGGTTTATTAGGAAAGGAGGACAAAGACATGTGCTTGAATTCATTACATAATAATGAGTTTCATTTCTGGCTCACAGGTTGGAAGTCATACCTTCACACTGAAGAAGCAAACAACAGAATTTTCTCCTGCCACCAATTCAGAAGGGAAAATTTTATTTTTTAAAAATGTGACAAACTTCACGTGATTAATACAGGAAATCCCTCTCAGGACTTACAAAAGTAGCTATCACAAAACATGAGTAACATGAACCTTCACAGAAGAATGCAAATAGATTTGAATTTTAGGAGCCATAAAATCTGTTCAGTGGCCAAACAGGACTAAGACAGGAAAGGAACATTAGCAAAACATAAAATCTTAAAGAGCAATCAGTAAAATATAAAGTGTGATAAACCAGGTTTAAATTAAATGAGTCAAAGGTAGAGTGCTTCTTGTCCACAAAATCTCTTTTTTCTAATGTATTTTAAAGGGGAACAAAATAGGAAACTATTTAAAGTTAAATTTATTTACTCTGAACCAAGTCTTGGCCAGGAGCAACTAGAGGGGATGAAAAGACAAGGATCACTAGAGCTGTAGGAGCAATTTGAGACGAGACAACTTTCTTAGTCCCTTCTAATTCTGCACAGTTACTAGATGGAATTCAAATTAGCAATATGTTTCTCAGCATGATATAAGGTCATAAAGTCAACTAGATTCTAAGAATTCGTGCTTGCAGATGAGTGTATTAGGAAGTTAGGAAGTATAAGGCTTATTAAAAGATAGCTTAAGAGTCCATTTATATTTCTTTTAATCTATTAGTTACAATCTTCCTTTAATTAGTGATGAGTTGAATGAAGTACAGAATAAGTTTTATATACGTTCTATAATTGTATTAAAGCATAAATGTTTACTACATTTAAAGAAAATAATAGAAAATGTATACATAGAAAAAATTAACTGAAGCATATCAGTATTAACCCAGTAGCAATAATTAGTAAAACTGCAACAAACAAAAGATTTCAGGCAAAAGTTTTTAAAATAATACTCACTGATTCTTCATCTTGAATCATTTGTACTAAGTTGTCCAACACAGGTGTCAGATTTCTAAAGAGAGTTTAAAGATGCGGACATTGGGATCAAATCAAAAGCTTTCAGGAGGCTGGTTATTTTCATCATTGTCATATAAAATAAATTCAAAACTCTTACTTGGATTTCATATTATTAAAATTTTTGCCTAATGCCAGGTGTTGTATTGATCTGTTTTTACTGAGCCACACTATCAAGGTAGATAGGTCAGATTCTAAACCTGGAAAGAATGAGAATAAGAATCAAAACACACATGTATAACAGCTTCTCAGGCGGAACACAACCGAGCAAAGGTGACAGGCAGTTGGATGACTTTCTGTACCATCCTAAAGGCCCTGGGATTCCAACCTTTTCTTTTCAAAGGAACTTTTTGTTTTCTTTTCATGTTCTACTACTTCACAGGGATAAACTCATGCTCTACAAAAGCTAAATAAAGTGAGCAAGACCTGGGAATGATAAATAACAGAAAATTTCACCTCTCCCCATCATTTTGTGAGAGAAGATTCCAACATACTGTTCACTGGTAAGTAAATGCAATTAAAGTTGTCTCTGCAAATTGAATAAGTTCATACTCACATGCTATTATAATCAGAATTGAAACTAACATAACAAGTTTCTGAATAAACAAGGGCTTGATTTTATTATGATGACGAATGTAAAGGGTTGGGCTTGGATCTTTATCAGTAGACTGATGATTTTTTTTAACTAAATTGTTTTATGGCATAGACCTTGTATTTTTGGCTGTGACATCAACTTATTAAGACTTTGACACACAATTATTCTACAAATAAACTCTGTTAAAGTTAAAAAGTCCCTTTAGTCAAGAAGCAAAATAACATTTTTTAAGGTGTTTTCTAGATTGGACTATTAGATTATTTCCCCTTTACTAACTTGCTTCAAATAATATTTCTACTTCTTTTCCGATTTCTGACTTACCATTATCAGAGATGTCTAAGCTGGTGATGTTGTGGATTTCCGCGATACAACCTTCTAATACTTGTGCACCTCCCGATCTCAGCTAAAGAAATACATGCCAAACACAAGGTACAGTAATTACCTACTGGAAGTGTGACCAAAAGACGGAAAACAGTTAACATGTTGTTTTAAACCTAGTAGCAAAGGAAAAGTAAAAACTTTTCAACTGCAAATACAGTATCACTAATGGTAAAGAGCCAATCACTAGTCAATGTCACTGCTTCTATACCATGAAAATCTGAAAAATCATTAGAAAAAGAAACAGGATGATGATGGAGACTGCCAAGGGTCACCACTGGCAAGCCAGTCTCTGCCAACTCAAATGAATTATCTTTATTTCTGACTTCTGGAAATCTATTAATTCCCTTTTATACATGAGAAACTGCTACTTAGATTTTATTATTACAGATTTTAAGGTATAAATTTATACCAAGTATCAACAACCAAAGGAGACAATAAAAATTAACTTTGAATATCAACCAATTTAGGAGGGACTCATCCCTAACTGTTCTACAGAAATGGTGTGTGAGGTCTGTTACAAAGCAGACAGCAAATAGTTGAAGGTGATTATAAAATGATTTGTGCAAACTCACTGAGCCAGAGAAAAAGATGTTAATCACATACATTATTATTATTATGGTTGGCTTACAGCAAAACTAAAACCAAATAATTATTTTGTCTTGTTACCTAACTTATTCCAAGGAGAAAGGCAATGTATAAAACACAATACGTTTCATATTTACTCATGAAACAACAAGCATATTTTACAAAGGTCAGAGTATCTTTTTTGTTTTCCATTCTCCAAGTATTTGAGTTCCTTATGTGTGTAAAGCATTGTGCCGGATGTGAAGTTTCCCAAGCTGTGACTCTTTTGCCTGGTAAACTTCCTGTTTAATAAAGGAAAGAAAACTTTCATTTATTGGAAACTATGTACCAAGGAACATGGTGGTTTCTCTACTCATTTAAGAAAACTGAAACTTATATAAACTTCTACACCAAATTTATTATACAAGATGCTACTTTGTACTTATTCAAGTTTTGACATAAGAATTTAAAGAATCTTCATTTCATTGTTTTAAATGCAGTATTTTTAGGGTTCCCTGAACCAAAACCTACCAATTTCCCTGCTGTTTGTGTGTTAAGCAGAGTTTTTGTGCAGACTTCTGGGACTGCTCTTTATTCAGAAGTATTTCAGCTGAGTTGCTTAAATTCAGCCTTTCCTACTTTGGAAGGTGACAGATGACTCCGAGGTACCTGATGTGAGCTCTGAAGGGGGGTGTCACAGGGAGGCCGACTGCCCCAGGAGGCCGGTCTACTCACTTCAGGGACACCGAGACCGACCAGCTCCCCGGCTGAGGGGCTTCTAACCTCGTGTGTAGAGAAACTGCCAGCAACAAGCCGGCCCGGTTCACTACAGTTCGCTGCTTTCTCAGGAGCTGCCAGGCTTACCCAGCACCCCGTCAATCCCACCTTAACCGCACCTCCTCTAGAGCGACCCCATCATCCTTCTACACAAAGCACAGCCCACGGACTGCCGGCAGTCTGCTGAGTTTATTACTGGGCTGACATGGAATAAGTACAGACATTGACAGTAAACATTCTAGGAACCTTAGTCATAATAATAATTTTAGGTTTGTTGCATCTAACAATAAAAATGGAGGGCTTGTATATTTTAGGTTTTTTGAAAAATCCTTTTAGCGATTCATTTTTATTTTATTTTTGCACAAGTATTGGTTTATGATAGTTTGGAAATTGGAAAAAAAAACAGCCCAGTTTCCTCATGACAAATACTTTTGAGAAGTACTGCTCCAGGTCACAGCTTGTTAATAGCTGAAGAGGTGAATGCATATGTAACTATGCTAAAGTTAAAGCAAGACATGACCTAGGTAAACAATTCAAAGAAACAATTTGATTTTCAGAGCATGAAAATAATTATGCTTTGGAAAAGATAAACATACATGCCTCAGTCTTTATAATTTTATTACTGCTATTAAGGATTCCTCTGTTCAGAAGTAGTATTTCCACAAGAAAATCTCCAATTATTATTATAACATACAGTAAAAATATTCTATTTAGGGATGAAAAATACACGTGACATTTGAGTGCTCAATTCTGTTTCTTTTTTTTATAAATACTCTTGGCTGATATTATTTGAAGCATATACCCATAAAACAAACATTTTCCAATTGTTAACAAATAATCAAATATATCAATATACTCTGATTTTTTGATTCATAAGTACTTACACAATGGCCGAGCTAAGGAAAGCCCAAGGAGAAGAAACAAAAAACATTATCAGCACTAAGCGAATAAGAATAGAGAAGCTGAAGTCTCCATCAATACACAACGTAAAAAACCAAGGAATCCGGAAAAACACAACTAAAATCTGCTAACCAAAAAAAAAAAAAAAAACCAAGAATTTAAATAAGAAAATAACTGATCTTCAGTAACTAAGAACCTTTGTTTGAATTCACAAGCTATTAGATACCTAGAATTCACCTAAAGCTAAAGCTTACCCAAAACAGTAGAAGCTTTTGCATTACTGTAAATGAAAGTCCTTTAAATTAATTTGCGTAATTAGAGGCTGTATCTGCACGTGTGCACCTAAAACTGGTTTTTAAATTACCCTCATCTGGATCCCACACGCAGGCATTATTTAAAAGGAAGAAAGATTAAAGAAGAGTGAATGTAACTGAATCACTGAATACTTTTCGAAAAATGTTGAAAATAACACCCCATTTCTTTCAAGAAAGGAATGTCCTCTCACTCCAGGCAGTTGGAACATTTCAGATGCTCCTCATAGTTCAAAGTGAATAGTTGTATCTAATAGTCAAATATCCATAATGGGGACAAGAGAAGCAAGGAAAATGGAAATCTAGAGAGAACTTTTAAAATTTCATTTTCTTCCTCAAGATCACTTGCCATTGTACACTGTGTATTTTGTTGTATGAACCTCAAAAAAAAAAATCACTTGCCATTTAAAAAGATGTGACAAATATTACAGATTTAAATATAACTACCTCAAATCATCACTTTTTTTTCCTAAGAGTTCCAAATTTTAGTTAAGAAATAATTGTTTTCCTGAGAAATTTTATCACACAAAACTATGAGCAGATCCCATGCTAGTGGATAGGGAGTATTGTCAAAATGGCCATCCTGCCTAAAGCAATCTACAGACTCAATGCAATCCCTATCAAAATACTGACAGCATTCTTCAACGAACCAGAATTCATATGGAACCACAAAAGACCCCAAATAGCCAAAGTAATCCTGAGAAGGAAGATTAAAGCTGGGAGGGTTACGCTCCCCAACTTCAAGCTCTATTACAAAGCCACAGTAATCAAGACAGTTTGGTACTGGCAGAAGAAAAGATCCATAGATCAATGGAATAGAATAGACAGCCCAGATATAAACCCGAGCTTAAATGGACAATTAATATACAATAAAAGAGCCATGGATATACAATGGGGAAATGACAGACTCTTCAACAACTGGTGATGGCAAAACTGGGCAGCTATGTATAAGAGAATGAAACTGGATCACTGTCTAATTCCATATACAAAAGTACACTCAAAATGGATCAAAGACCTGAATGTAAGTCATGAAAGCATAAAACTCTTAAAACATAGAAATAATCTCTTGAATATTAACATGAGCAACTTTTTCCTGAACACATTTCCTCAAGCAAGGGAAACAAAAGCAAAAAGGAACAAATGGGACTGCATCAAACTAAAAAGCCTCTGTGCAGTAAAGAACACCATCAGTAGAACAAAAAGGCATCCTAAAGTATGGGAGAATATATTTGTAAATGACATATTTGACAAGGGGTTAACATCCAAAATATATAAAGAACTCAGATGCCTCAACACCCAAAAAGCAAATAATCCAATTAAAAAATGGGCAGAGGAGCTGAACACTTTTCAAAAGAAGAAATTCTGATGGCCAACAGGCACATGAGATGCTCCACATCGCTAATTATCAGGAAAATGCAAATTAAAACCACAATGAGATACCACCTCACACCAGTTAGAATGGCCAGCATCCACAAGACAAGGAACAACAAATGTTGGCGAGGATGTGGAGAAAGGGGAACCCTCCTACAGTGCTGGGGGAAATGTAAATCAGTTCAACCTTTGTGGAAAGCAATATGGAGGTGCCACAAAAAACTAAAAATAGAAATACTATTTGACCCAGGAATTCCACTTCTAGGAATTTACCCCAAGAAAAACAAGATCACAGATTCAAAAAGACACATGCACCCCTATGTTTATTGCAGCACTATTTACAACAGGCAAGATATGGAAGCAACCTAAGTGTCCACCAGTAGATGAATGGATAAAGAAGATGTGGTACATATACACAATGGAATACTATTCAGCCATAAGAAGAAAACAAATCCTACCATTTGCAACAACATGGACGGACCTAGATGGTAAAATGCTCAGTGAAATAAGCCAGGCAGAGAAAAACCACTACCAAATGATTTCCCTCATTTGTGGAGTATAAGAACAAAGCAAAACTGAAGGAACGAAATAGCAGCAGACTCACAGAACCCAAGAAGGGACTAGTGGTTACCAAAGGGGAGGGGGTGGGAGAGGGTGGAGTGGGAAGGAGGGAGACGGGGATTAGGGGTGTTATGTTTAGTACACACGGTGTGGGCGTTCACGGGGAGAACAGTGTAGCACAGAGAAGGCACATAGTGGATCTGTGGCATCTTGCTGCACTGATGGACAGTGACTGCATTGGGGTGTGGGGGGAACTTGATAATATGGGTAAATAGTAACCGCATTGTTTTTCATGTGAAACCTTCATAAGAGTGTTTATCAACAATATCTTATTAAAAGAAAAAGTGAAAAAAATATGTAGACTTCATAAGAGTGTATATCAATGATACCGTAATTAGAAAAAAAAATGCTGGCCAAAAAACAAAAATGTGAGCAGTGTGGGTTTGTCCAAAGACAAAAAATGATTTGACAAGATCCAGTTCAAAATATCTTCCTGCTAGCAGAATCTGAAGCCAAAAGGCAACTTAGACCCGAAGAAAAATATGTAAATATCATCATTTCCAAGGTGTAATAGTTGTATGTATTATATTGCCTCACACATGCCTCCTGTTGTGAAACGTCTTCCATGTTCTGAATCCCATACTCAGCCTGACAGGAAAGTGATGTGTGAGGGGTACAGCGGCGGCGCTGACCACACACGGCAGACACCCCTCTCACCTCAGAGCTGAGTGGATGACTACCCAATTGCGTGCAGTGCCTCAGAGATTTCTATTCACTTGCTACAACTTCCTGCACATTACAAATTTTAGTATCTGGTGCACCTTGCAATGAATTGTAGAATAACATGCAGGAATGTTTTCCCATAAAAAACTAACTCCCACACCCAGACCTGCAATGAAGCGTCACCTATAATTAGCCTTTGCATCTTTTCTGAAGTATCAGAATTTTTCTCTCACGTGGAAGGAGATTAGCTTGATGAATTCAGTTTCAGCACTTATCTATTCCTCTCTTGAAATGTGATTATGAAATATAAGATTTTTAAACGCAGGGTAGGATGCACAGATTCATTGCCTCCTTTCAGGTAGAAGGTATATGGAGAGAATACATACAAATGGCAGTATCACCACTACCGTACAAAACAGTTTTGAAACTCTTCTTTGGGACTAGTCTTGATGGCAATGAACATATTTCTTTGAACATCTGCATGGATGATGAGTCCTCACACTTTGAGACGGAATTAGAATCAGCCACAGGCCATTCAGAGGCAAGTCTGGCCATAGAGGATAGTATTGTTTTGTGTCCAAAATCACATGTGACTAAATTAATGAGACTAATTCTTCTTTGAAGATTTAAACTAACTTTGAAGGTAACTCCAAAAAATGTTTAGTAAAGTCAGAGTATTTATAAAGTTTCTAAACAAAAATTTTTAGGCAGGCAATACTGACCCATGCCGTACAATCTGACACTTACAGGAAGGCTCCTCCATATTAAGCCTCTTCCTCTCCAGGTAATGGCTCGCATGTGCTGCTCAGAACTGTGCCAAACACTATCCCCAAAACTATTATAATTCCCACTGTGCAGGTGAGAAACAGGCTGACAGAAGGTAAGTCACTCTTTGGCTGAGCCGGGGTTCAAAGGGGGCCTTTTGATTTCACACACCCAACCTTTGCTACGACACTCTCTTCCCTCCCATGACTAATCTGAGTCATTTTCTTACAAAAAAGATAAATCTTTTGGTAGTAAAAGACCAGGATGAAGGGGTAATTGATAACAATGGGAACATTTTTTGGAGATTTGCAAAAATTTGAAAAAAATATTTTCTTAAGCTTGTCTTGCCAATGGGAATCCCGCTATGGATTCAGTGTGACCGTAGAAGTGACAGTAGAACGCTTCTTTGGGGTGAAAGGGTTTATTACCCGGCTTGCTCTCCCGGGGGCAGGTCGAGCACTAGCGTCTCCGCCTCCGCCTCCGCCTCCGCCCAGAGCACTCGGTCGACCTCTGTCTATAGCACAATAATAGCTTATTGCGGAAAGGTGTGTAAGCGGTAGCCTAGCAACAGGCCAGTTACATCATCAGGTGGTTTAAGTTCAGTGAGGATCCTGGCCATGGGAACCCCAACTTCCCCACAAGCTTTACTGTAAGAATACAGTATACAATACATATATAAAATATGTGTTAATCAACTGTGTTATCAGTAAAGCTTGTAGTCAACAGTAGTCCATTAATAGTGATGTTTTTAGGGAGTTAGCTGTATGTGCATTTCAAACTGCACGGGCTGGGGGGGCAGTGCCCCTAACCCTGCCCCTGACACTGTTCATGGGTCAACTGTACCGAAATTAATCTTTCATTTGCAGATAAATTCTATACTTATAGAAAAAATCTTCTGTGGGGGTTTATTTATTGAAATAACCTGTGCTTAAGTAGACACATGCAGTTCAAACCCGTGTTGTTCAAGGGTCAAGTATACTTAATCAGCTTAGCCCTTGTAGGTCAAAAGATTACAGCTCCAAATTTTGGATTTAAGCTTCCAAATAACACTGCTGTTTGTACTATAGGAAGGCAACTCCATAATTTATAAATAACCTGCATGGTATGTTTTTTTTTTACTATCATCATGTGCAAAAATCTCCTCTCTCATTCAAACTGATGAATGTGAAATGCCTCTTTCAGGGGAATACAGAAATATCCCAAGAGCCACAAGGAAAACTCCCAAGGAAAAGGTGAGCATTGAACAGTAAAGGTACCAAAAACTATGAAAAACAAAGATAATTTTGCATAAGCAAAATTATTCTAAGCCCCCTATCTAGGTACTTTTAATTCCTACTTCAAGATTATTTTCTTCTTCCAATAAACTCAACCACCATCTTAAATGGTGGTTGCTTACTTTCCATGACACCCATACAAATCCGATTTTTAAATTAATCAGTGGTGTATACAAATGGAATACTACTCAGCCATAGAAAAAAAGAATGGCATCTTAACATTTGTGAGAACACAGATGGACCTAGAGGGTATTATGCTAAGTAAAATAAGTCAAGAAAAGACAAATATCATGATGTCACTTACTGTGGAATCTGAAAAAACTCATAAATAAAAAGAACAAACTGATGGTTGCCTGAGGGACAAGAGTAGAGAGGATGGGATACAGAGGTACAAACTTCCAATTATAAACTAAAGAAGTCACAGGGATGAAAAGTACAACATAGGGAACACAGTCAATAAAACTGTAATAATTTTGTATGGTGACAGTAATTGTACTTGTGAGCGTTTTATAATGTACGTAATTGCTGAATCACTATGTTGTACAGTTGGAAAGAATACAGTATTGTATGTCGACTATACTTTAATAATAAATAAAATTAATCAGTGGACAGTAGCTAACATAATAAAATGAACTATTTATTCATAAATATAAGAAAGACTTTAGGTGCTTCACATTTGTTCTTTGCTTCCATGGCTGGTATTAGACTGTTGTATTAGAGGCATTTTTAGGGGGCACTGAACTTGTTCAGAAACTGCCCAGTAATATAACCTCAGACGTGTGACTCCTTCCAAGCCTGTCAGCCCTCTACCTTGAGCGTCCCTGTGGAAATGACTTCCCAAGATGATCGTGACATCAGCGAGGACTTTTGCCCCCACTAACACAGCTGGGGATTTTATCTTATAGGAGAAGTTTACGTGCTCAATTTTCTTCCATGATTTTGATTTGCAAGCTAAGAGTAGAGAGGACTGTGTCTATTGTGACTAAATACAATGAATGAACAGAAAAAAAAAAATACATATATGCATAACATTAAACTTCAAGTTAGTGAAAGCTTTCTTCTGAGAGTATTACATAAACTCTGAAACACCGATTAAAGAGTAGCAGTCAATATTCAAGGTGCCAAGCATGCTTCATGGATAGTATCTTAACCCCAAACACCTTTACAGGGGAGAGGTTTACTATATCATGGACATGAGCAAAGTGAAACCTCATTAAATTTGGACATCTAGCCCCAAGAAGAAAAATGTGATAAGACAACTTACTTTAGAAAAATAATTTTGTGTCTCACCAATTTTCATGAGCATCAAATTAACATGTGACTTTATAAACATGGTCACCAGTGCTGTGACTCGAGGGAAGAGGGTGGGGGAAGGTACTAAGGGACTTTTAGGGGCTCATCTCAGCAGTAGGTTTTTATCACATAGTCTATAAACAAATGGGCAAAATAAAGTTGGAATTATTTTCATAATAATGGCCTACCCTACCATCACTGAGCAATCATTTAATCTGGATTCCTGTTTTAATGAGAAAAAATTATAACTGAAAAAGTCATTCTATACTAGTCATTCGATGGAATGATATAAAACTGCCAATATCCTCCATTTTGACCTAAAAAAATGTCAATTTTATATGGTTCACCAAATATAACTAACTGTCTTTGAAAGTCATTCCCAATAGGATCACACAGGAGCTTAAAGAACAAGCTATGTAGCAATGTAACACAGTGTTCCTTGGGCATATGGTACCTATCAATTTACTTATTTAAAAAGAAAACGTCTAACCATACTAGATCCTAATAATTTTTAATATTACCTTTAGCAACAATCAGGAGAGTGTATTTTCATGACTCTGACATTAGTGAGCTGGATTATTTCAGCTTCTTTAGACCTCAGTTCCCTCACCTCTAAGTAAGAGACCAGATGGTAACTATGTCCATCCCAGTTTTGATCATAGAATTAAATGAAAGATGTTTTACTGGCAGCAATATGGTATTTAATCAGGATAGTAAAACATGTGGGCCGCTGCTAATTTAGAAGTTTGATCAAAATAGAGCGATCAAGTTTACAGCGATGGGTTTTTCAATACAGAATGACCCTCTCTTCTCCTCTCTCACTCCTCCCCAGTGGAAAGGTTTTTATTGTGGGCATTCCCCTTAATAAAATGCTGGCAAGCAAACAACTAATTCAGACTACCACTGTTGGTTTCTATTTTATGGTCTGTCTATATAAATAAAAGAGCATCGATTCACAAATGAAAATTTTACAGTGCAAGTTTGGGGGGGTTTTATTTTTTGGTTTTTCTTTTTTCTAAATAAAAAGACTAGTAAATAACACATAGATGGTGTTCACCCCAGCTCAAAACTAATTTTAAAAAATCCTGTGCTAACAATTTATACAGGATGATTTTAGACCTGTCAGCTTCCAGAATTTTCACAGAGGTAAAGCATTAATCTTCTTTAATATTTAGTGTTGGCTTGGTGCCTGGCATTTTGTTAGGAGCTAAGGGAAACAGAAAACAAAGTAAGACACAAATACTGCCTTCCAGGAAGTTACAACTGAGCCAGGAAAGTACAGAGGAGCCAATTTAACAATTTTGCAACGCACTCCATAGTTCCGTGTCCAAATGCATGTGGCCATCAGTAAGTACTGGACCATCAGAAAACACAAAGGGCTAAAGCAGTCAGGAAAGAAATCTGACAAACTGACAGATAAACAAGAACAAATAAACTTTATGTGTCTCCCGATACTCTAAGAAGTACTTTTCAAAGAAGAGCTCCTTTAAACCTCCTAACAACACAGTGGGAGAGGCACTAGTATTGTCTCCATTTTGCAGATGCAGAAACTGAGCCTCAGTCATGTCAAGGAGTTCATGCAGGGTTGCACCACCAGTAGGGGTACAACGTGGACTGAACTCTAGAAATCGGAGGCAGGCAGAGAGGAGATGACTTGAGCTAGATCCTCAGAGAGTGAGGCCTTAGGAAAGAGGAGGACATGGCAAGAGTGTGCTGGGAAGAGAGAACAGCAGGCACGAAAGCCCAGGGACAGGAATGAAGAGACTTCTGCCTCCCCCCTTCCAAGAAGAGACTAATCCTGACATGTTAGGTAAAGCCAGGCCCTGCGGAGGCTGGGTGGTTTGTGTCTGCATATATTCTTACTAATCTCCACTCAAACTAAAAGTTTCATGATAGAAAAAGTTCAGGTACCCTCTAAAATATATAGGCTTTTAATCTCAATTCTCCTCTGTATTCTTTGATAGCAAGTATTTGGAATGGCTCTAACTTTGAGAAACATCTTGATTTTCCTATTTTAAATCAAGATATTAAAAAAATCAATTAGTGACAAGATAGCCACTCTCTATCACCCTTAGTAAATCCAAGTTTAGTTACACACATTTGTCCCCTGCAAGGAATGCAGTATGTTACACTTTTCATGACACTAAAGCTAGTTATGGCTGTATATCTCAAGACTTCATCATAAGTACTTAGGCAACTGGCACCAAGAATAGAAAAAAAAAAGTCATTAAAAACATACTTGAATGATTTCTGAATGGTGTTCTGTGCTGTTTGTAGATAAAAATAGCAAAATACAGAACGTCAGAAACTTCAATAACGTATGTTTTTCTGCTTCATTTATACTTTCTGGAATCACAGTGTCACACTTTTTACAGAAAAAAGACAAAGCAATTTTGAGGCTATTCTCTCTTCTTCCTGTGCATGGTTAAAAGTGTTCTTACCTCACAGTTGCTGAGATCAAGAGAAACTCCCTTTAAGTTATAATTACAAGCCAGGCCCAGTAACAGTGCTCTGAGGGGAAGAAACATACACATATTAGATACAAATTCCACACATTGCCGAAAATACATAAGCACACAGGACAGAGCCCATGAAAAGAAAAAGCCTTTTCTGAATCACAGGTCAAGCGCTAAGCACCTTTTCACTTTTTAAAATGCCAACTGCATCTCTGCCTCCCAAGAGCAGTGATAGATGCTGCTGCAAAATTCTTTTCAATATAGTACAGGCCCATCATAAATGCAAAACGTGACAGGATTGCTATTACTTTGCACACAAATCAACACTACATCTAATTGCACACTAAAATGAAATTGTGTTCATCACAGATGAATTCCCACTTGCATCTGCTTGAGAATACCCGTAATAATGTTTAGAATATTATTAGGCAATGTTAGAGTAGCAAAATAAAGCTGGTTTTCCCTAAGGAGTATGTTAGGAAGTGAGGCTCCCAAGTACTCCAGGATATGAAAGTCTATTTAGATGGGTTCATTAAAGGACCCACAGAGGTAGGATGCGTAAGGGTGTAACAGCACTGGAGAAGCAGTGTAAGGCTTGCACTTGAGGATCCTGACTGTCTGTCGGGCTACTAATTGATCACAGCTGATCAGCTATCAGCTGGTCACCGCTCTAAAAGACATTCTCTCATCTGCATGTTGGGAAGACTGGACTGATGATGCAGCCACACATTTCTCTAAGGAGGAATGGATTCTACTTGCACAAATCAGTCCTATAAAATCCAACACCATTGAGCAGGCTTGCAACAGAGATTCCACACATGCACACACACCCATGAAGTCACGCTGGAAGAACTCAAGGCCTTTAACTAGAGAATCTGATTCTACAGCCCTTTGGATTATTACTGACAACAGTAAATGGAAACTTCACAGATAACAAATTATTCTTAAACCTTAATTTTGCTAGTAAGTTTAACTTCATCACTACACCTGCATTAGTGTGTAGTAACGCATACATTGGCTGCCAAGTAAAAATACCAAATAGCCTATGCTGATCTAGGTTGTTCCGAAACCAAAGCACCTAAAAATTGATTATGTTGCATGCACACAAGCGTACAGAGGTTGATCATTACTGTGAGTACAAAGCTTTAGAACAAATACTGATTAAAATGCACACTCTCAAGAATATACCTAAAATTGACTGAACAGGGTCAATATACAGGCAATGGTAGCTGGGGGCAGATTTTTTTCTTTCACAGAAGATGCAATAATATCAATCATGCACATTTACTCAAAAATAATTTGATTTCCTTTTGTGCCTCAGAGTAAAGAAGCCTTTTCATCTGCCTTGTCTATTCTAGTATTACACATCTTTTTCCCTTCCCTCAAGCACATTCCTAATAACAAATTGAACTGTGAAAGCTCTGGAGAAAATGAATTAACCACTTACTTTAAGGGTTCAGAAGACAGTTTTGTGCCTGAAAGGTTGATGTGCATCAGAGCCAGAGAACTACTAAAAAACTGTTTGAAAGATGGGGGTACCTCTTTTCCTTTCCTGAAAAACAAAACATTAGAGTCACACTAACAGTTAGACTTGATCTCAGGACTTACCTTCCAAGTTGGCAAAATCATCCACTGGTTAATCAGACACTGTGAAGCAATCCTATAAATCAGTTATATTTTCAGTAGAAATTTAAAGGTAAAGAAAAACCAAGTATCTGAAAGCTAAATAAATCCATCCAACACAATTAAAGGAATGATGTAAGATAATTTAAGATATCTCATTAAGTTCTCAAAACAATTTATCCCCATTCTTGGTAGCCAGTGAAATCATTGTGTTTTGCCCAAAGATCTTCACGGAACTCCGTGTTTGGATTTTTAAAAAACAGGAGGTCAAAATTGTATATTTCTCACCAATTCAAAGAGCTTTCCCATGCAGTGGCACCGAGTATTAAGGATCATTACCTGCATTCAACACTACAGATGACCCTTGACCAACATGGTTTCCAATTGAGAGTGTCCACTGTATAAAAGGATTTTTTTCAATATTGGAAAATTTTTTGAGATTTGTGCAATTTGAAAAAACATTTCTTTTCTCCAGCCTACTTTAAGAATACAGTACATGACACATATACAAAACATGTATTCATTGACTGCTTATGTTATCAGGAAGGCTTCTGGTCGACAATAGGTTATTATTAGCTAAGTATTTGGGGACTCAAAGGTTGTACATGATTTTCAAAGGCATGGAGGGTTAGCACCCTTGACTCCCACGTTGTTCAAGGGTCAGCAGTATTTTTAGATGCAGCGTATCTCAGATGCCACAAGACGGCGACCTGATGTGGAGCTGAAGAACAACACAGACAGTCTGAGAGGCATGAAGCCAGCAGGGCAAAATCCTGCTCAACCCTCATATCCACACCACTAATCCAACCATTTCAGGCTAAATATTAGAAAAGTTAAGACCAAACTTCAAAAGGAAATGGCTACAACTTCCAAATGTGTCCCCCTGCTGTTACAGTGGGAAGTAAGTGGGTCAGATCCTAAAACTCTACAGGAAGTTAGAGTCAACACCACAGTGTGAAGGTGTAAGAAAAACAAGATTCCAGAGTCAAAGTTGGAATGTGGACACTTAGCTTATTTTGTCGTAGCTGACAGAACTGATAGAAGGACTGAGTAAGGCCACATAAGTAAAACAGCCTGATGCACACCGAACACTCATTTAATGATTGTTATTCATATTCTGTGGAAAGATTCACAGAGTCTCAGGGCAGAGGCGATCCTAGTTAGTGGTCTAGTTTAACCATGTAATATTCAACAGCATTTAAGTACAGAGGTCCAGGAAATATTTTTTTTAAGTTTTAAAACAGAACAATTTCAGGCTTTCTGAGAAGAAATATCGATGTAACCAGAATCTCTATTTTAAGAGAATGAAAATTCAGGTTAAGAGTAAAGAGAAATCTGGTAGAATATACATGAGACATTTCCAACAACTCTTGTTCTAGATAGTGGAACAATATGAGCTTGTACACTCCCATTCATTTTTTGAGAAGCAAATGTTAGATTACTCCTTGAACATAGTTCTACTACTACTACTCCATCAGATGTCAATTTTTCCAAGGTTTCCAAATATTTGCTGCCCTTTTCTGAAGAAGTATGACGTTCATCACCCTGCTGAAAGCAGGCTTGGCCCTGGGAGTCCCTTGGGTCAGTGGGACATCCATCAAGCAGAAGTGATGCAGGTGACCTCTAAAGAGAAGCTTTGCTAGCTGGTATGGGCACTGCCAGGACTCTTTTTCCTCTGCTATGCAATTGTCAATTGTCAATGTTTTACAGAGGCTGCTCTGCCCCCGGAGTGAAGGTGACATGGCCAGTCCACAAGGGATGTCACAAAACTGCTGTTGCTGAAAGCCATGGAAATGGGGGTCAGGGTGGAACGGTCATTTGTTACTGTGGAACAACCTAACCTCTAGTGACTGATACACTTTTATGAAATTAACTGTGAGTAACAAGACGAATAGCCTGGCTAACAGTCCACAACTCAGTATAAATCCAGCAATTTCAAGAGAATTATTAAGGGCTTTCTATGCTTATGTTTAGTTAAGGTACTGAGTATTAAACAATAATCACAACCTTTCATTGGAAAGATAAGGTAATTTGTTAATGCAATTCCGCTTTACAAGCTAAATAGCTCTACTTAAGACCAGCTGCCACAGAATTTATAGTACTGTGAACTCAGAAGAGCAAATCTTTATTTTCATATAAAGTCTTATGATGTCACCTTCGAACTCTTCCCTGAGTCACTTACAGCTCCACCAATAGATGGCTTAATAAGCTGCCTTCAAATACATGAGTTAACTGGGTATTCTTAATTAATAGCCTTGAAGGCCCTCAAAATAAAAATATCTCAGAAAACTCTCAACTTCTCCCACCATTATAAATACTCTCTGATCTTATTCTACTGAGGTGTTTGAGGCAAATTTTTGCTATTGTAAAGATTTATATCATATAAAAGTAGTGGACCAATAGAACATTAAAATACAGAATAATTCATTTGTGAGACACAATTGTAAAATAAAGAAAGCTGAATAACTGAATCTTCCAAATAAATGAGGATTATCCCTTTGAACATATAAAGCTTTAAAGAAGTCAATAAAAATGGAGGCATTTCTAATGTTAAGCAAGTCTCCATGTCATTATAGAGCATATAGTAACTAAAATATTGTCTGTGACTTGTGGTCATAACTATGAGTGCTAAATGTTGAACTATATGAATACATTAGATTAATACATTAATTCCAGATTTCCATACTTACATAACCCATGTACTTTTCATAGTTTTCTTTATTCTCCCTCCATCCTAAATTGCTACTTTTTATGAATACTTGCTGTTTCTAATCTTCTGCCCTATTTTACAGTCCTAAGTCAGGAATGTAGAAGTGAGCTACTTAGGCTGGTCTTCCACTTTTACAAATTAAAACGCAGGATTTTGGGATGCTGTCTCTCTGCTCCCCAGAGGTTGTTTATACTTACTTCCAAGCTCATCACTAAGTTCCCAAAAGAGTTGTCACTACAGTGAGAGAGAGTGCCAGTCCACAGATGAGAACAGTATATTATCATATAGTTTACACAGGTGGGCTGTAGTTACTGACAGGAACATCACATGGCAGCGAAAAAAGATGCAGATACAACTTGAAGTTTCAAGGCCTAGTATTCACATACACTGGTTTAGCGCCATCTTCTTTCATGCCCAGCATTCACCCTTTATCATTACACCTTTCTCTGACAGCAAGTCACTCCTAGATGATAATGATAGCAGGCGTAAGTTCATACCGGTGAGAAAAGACAGTTCTGGAGAGATTGAGCACAGCTAAACACTGAAGGCATCCACGGAGGAGAGCTCCACAGACCTGAGAAAGAAATAAGGTGCTCTTATTTCAAATATTTCTAGGCCTAAGAGAATATTTTAGTAGAAAGCCCTTTCTATCCCATGTTTACATCTATTCTGGGAACCCCAGAGCACTATAAAAAAATATTACCATGTCCAGGGAACATTCTGTGTTGGACAAATCCAGATGGGCAATGGCATTTGGCTGGGCCATAAAACTGTACATGCACTTGAAATAAAAAACAAACAAATATATTAGAATCTAGAAACATACACATACATTATGCAACTTCGTATTTTAAAATGAAGTCGTCCAAATCCTCCCAGAATTATTTTCTACTCTTCCCAAGAAGATTAGCAGAACTTTATGTCATTTCATTACCTTCCTTGAGAAAAATCCTAGGAATATTTAAAATAAAAATATATTTAAATGGAAAAAAAAAAGGCCAAGTGGAATTTTGGCTAACAATCCCCCTTTTGATTACACATGCCTTCGTTTTCCTGATTAGCTCCATTTTTACAATTTCGGAACAGTGCTAATTAATTTTAACTGCTGAACATGAAATACCACCTGAACGGCAGTCACCTTATCAAAATGCTGATCACTTTGAATATGTTCAAATTTAAATTTGAACCACAGGCTGGTCTCAGGCTATACTCCCTTCTCTCCAACACTGTGATTTTTCCTTTCTTAGTTACTTTCAAAATCTAGCAAGAAAGGGCTTCATAGTGCTATTAGTTCTGTTTTTAAATCTCACATATTGCTAAGACGTTTCAGGTTTCCGGGGTCACAGTACCTAAACTCTACCTTTCTCCCGGTGCAAGGCTATCAAAACAATAAAATTAGTAATTCTGTTATTCTCTAATCGCCCTGTGTGAGTAGCAACTGCCACAGTCCACCAAGAACAAACTGAGCCCAAGCTCCTGCCCACAGGCGAACAGCTAAATTCGCGAGATGCCGCCAAGTAACTTGCAAAACAAGCAAGCTTACATTGAGATGTCCTAGTGCTTGAGGAAGGCTTGTAAGTGCAGAGGCTTAGCTATCTAGTGCTTGAGAAAACTCCTCTCTACCAAGGAATTCGGAAGAGGAAAAGATCAGTCCGTAAATACTTTAGAATAACCAGACACCCAGAGCAGGCTGTATGACGGAAAGATTCAGAAAAATGCTGCTTTCATTTACATGAAGGCCCGCTTGTCTTTCTTCGCCCGGTGCTGTTTTACTCGCCGCCGCCAGCAGGGGGAGCGCTAACCACCCTCAGGTGATGCCAGGCCCCTACTTCACCGCATCTCCAGAGGGGGGCCCTGGTGGGCGGCTCTCCCCGGGGGCACCGTTCCCACTAAGTGCCGCCCCGCCCCGGCTGCGTGACCCACAGCCCCTCAGCCCCCCCGGGGCCCTCCCCCTTTCCCAGGGGGCGAGCTGGGGCAAGACCAGTCCTGGCCCGAGAAACACCGCGGGCCCCTTGGGTAACTGCGCTGCCTCTCCTAGCGCAGCCTCACTGTCCGATCTGCAGGCCTCCTCCCAAGCCTCCTCCTGCTCCCGGGGCGCGTCGCTGTGCTGTGTCGGTCGGTGGTCTCACATCGGACTCCCGGTGTGCACTCGGGGGGAGCGGGTTCATGAGTCCCCAGTGCAGGTGACAACCGAACACGCGTCACGCATTGACCAAGCCAGGGCACACCGGGAAACGGGCATTGTTTAAACCGTCTCAAGTGTAAGGGAGAGGGAAAAAACTACAAAAAGGACTATGGCAACAACACTCCCTGCCTTACAGGTAAATGAAACATAAGGAAAATGAGAATAAATTTCATGGTGTGTTTCACCCCCATGAAGCAGTAGAATGCAGAGCAGGTCCTTGGAAGATGCTCACTTGCTGTGTGCCCCGTTGGTAAGGCGGCATTTCTTCTAGATTCCGTGGTGGTGACCAGAGCGGGCCACTCACTGCATTTGGAAGTGAGATGATACCTAATCCACTATATCAGTACGACCTGCCAAACATCTGTTACGATTCAGCTGCATGAAAAATCTTACCATTGAGGAGAAGCATTTTGCCTTCACACTCAAACTCTGAAGAGTGGCTTCAGTTGATTCTTATCTCTCCCTTTTCTCTGGTGTATTCATAGAATGCAGGTCTGGAGTTTACCCCAATATCCCCTTTCAATTTTTTTGTGGGGAAAATAAAAGCCTTCCCCACAACATTATTTAATAATGAAATAACTCAGTTTATATGTCTACTCTTTCTTATCAGGCAATTGTAAAAGGTGCAATAATGTTTTTAAGTGAAGGGAAAAAATCCTTCGGAAAAAGTGATTCCAAAAAAGAATTTAGACTTCAGCAACATTAAGTGTGTGTGGGGAGGGGGTGGGGGGAAGGTAATCTATGTGAGAGACTATTATAAATTAAGGAAGGCTCTGGAATTTTGCTCTATAACACTTCATAAGCTCATAACTCAATGACCTTAAAATGTCATGATAAAGGGAGATGCAGGGAAGTAAGTTAGAAGACCATGTTTAGAAATGATTCTAGGCTTATTAAATACACTTTGAAGGGAAGGAAAACCTACCGAGAGGTCGTCTCCGCGAAGGACGTTTCCTGAGAGGTCTAGGTGGACAAGGGTGCTGGCGGTCAGCGGGTTGGCACTGAGTGACTGGGAAAGGCTATTCACCCCTGCAACACCGAGAAGATCCAGGCTCAGTTTCCACTCCCAGAAACAAAGTGCGGCTTGTGAGTTTCTATGAATGGCCCGGCAGCCCCGAAGTGGACGATGAGGCCGCCCACGAGCAGGCTCCCTGCAAGGCGGCTCCCGGACCGTCTTCCCTGACACCCCTTCAAGGAGAGCGAGCCAGCCACAGACGCTGGGCAGGAGAGAGAAATGGAATCAGCTGCATTCCGCTCTACTTCTTCTGATGTGGACAGAAAATACTTTACTCTGAAGTTTTAAAATTATGTAAGCAACCTAATGATAATTTTTATCCTCCTCTCACTCCTCTATGGGGATTCTTGACATCGTGTTCGGTATTTAAATGACGCAGGAACAAATGCAGGTACTTGAGGCTGTTTACGGCATTTAGGAGTCGGCAGAGGATTGTCCTGCTCTACTTGACGTATTATACTCAAGGCAAAATTTGCATCGGAATGGACTTCTTCAGAAAGTGAAAAAAGTGATCTACATACAATGTAGGAGGCAGTCAAAGGAAAACATGATCATTAACATTCGATACACTATTTACATACATAACATACATGGCTCTAGTCACAGTTCATTGAACTAAACTGATAATGCCACTTCAGAAAAAAAAGAGTGAGAACATGAGGGCCGGAATGTTCTGTGAGAAGAGAGCTATGTTCTGTTACGTGTGGTCACAGTAACGGAGACAAGCCTCCAGGCAAGGCCGTATGGTAGGCGGATTCTCATCAGGACACTTCAAGGGGGAAGCAGAGGCTCCAGGGGGTGTATCACTGCAGAAGAGGAACCCAGGAGATGCTGGTCACTCACCGGGATTCAGCGAGGTCAGTACACACAGGATCAAGGGTGACTATCTTAGTATAACAGGGATACAGCAAAGCTCTTGGTGCTTCTACAGATCACAGTTCTAATTTGCATATTTTGGAAATGTGGCTCTTCCTAAATTGGGTATACTTTCACAAATTATTTCTTTTTTCCTGTTTTTCAGTAAAATTCTTCTTGAACTACCAGCCTGTCTTAACCACTCTGCAGGGAAACAGGGAAGAGGGGTCTGTTCACATCTGGGCAGAGTCTTCATCAGGGTGAGGGGCCAGGCCAAGCCTGCATCGAGAGCTGCAGTGCAGGAGAAAGGCTGGGGGCTCGAGGACAGCCTCACGCCGGGGCAGGTCTCTGCTCCGGGTGTACGATGTGGGGTGTGTGGCAGTGATGAGGGGGTTATTATCTCGCCCTCAGCTTCGGAGAGTTACAAAGAACCGACTTTGCTTCTCAAGGATGAATGCACATTTGGGTATGCAGAGAGAAGAGACAGAGGGTGGAGTGAGAAATTCTTAATTAAGGAAGAATTTCTTGGCTTTCAACTTACTATTTATTAAGTGCTCATAAAATGCTGGGGATTGAGAAAGACATGTAATTAAGACCTGCTTTTTGCCCTCAAGTTCAAAGGTAATCAGGAAAGAAACTAAATAAACTCCAGCATGAAAGGTCAGTGCTACGCAAGGAGTATTTATTCACTGCAACAAAACTTTATTTAAAGCCTCTATGTACCAGGCTTCTGAGACCCGGGGATACTATCTTACCCTCTAAAAGCCAGTCCAGCGGAAGACAAGAGAGTGCAATAACCAGGATCCAGTGAGGTCAGTACTATCAAAGAAATAAGAAAGAAAAGCTTCGCAGTGAAGGAGGCAGACCTGAGCAGCTGAGCTAGATAAAAGGAACCTGCAACACCTATAGAAAAGATTAATTTCTGGATGTAATGTCTATGATTGTCTAAATGACCAACTTCCTTCAGTTTGTCCTATTATTAGTAAAAATATTAATGTATTTTGTAATGGAATAATTCAGTATAAAACATGGAAAATACCAGACTCTCATTAAAAAAAATCATTTATAAAGTAACTTCTTTAGTGAGGTGTAACAAAACTCATTAAATTCCAAAATTAGAAGGTCAGATCAGTCTGACAGAAAAATGCTCCTTGATAAGTGCGTTTTTGGCACTTGGCAGTTAGCCAACATCTGAATAGAACCGAGAGAATCGTCATCAGCCCAGCTTCATGCCACTGGAACAGAATGAAGGATTTCCTCCCCTACCGTGAGTCCACAACCACGTGAAACTTCTGCTAATAAGCACACTAAAAGCAGGAAATTACAAAAAATAGGGTATTTTACTAGGCCTCTTACAACCCAAACTAAATACAGATTTATTTACATGCCATACTTGATTCTGACTGCCCAGTGATTGGGGCCATTCTTTCTATTTATTACAGGAATATTTACAGCTGGAAAAAGGTGGTACCAGGTGGCCTCACACTGACATGATCTGGCAACCAGCAGGACGTTTACCAGAAATCCAGAAAACTGTCATTCAGCTACCATCAGAGGGGTAGAGAGGGTATTTGGGGACAGTGGGAATGCTCACGGGGAGACTAAAAAAAGAATCTCTTGAATTATGGCGCCATGGATATAAATGTTTTCATATATCTAAAATATAAATGTTAATCAAATTCAGCAAAGGATTAAAACTGCAACATAATCTGAGTTATTCTGAATCTTCAAAACTTTCAGATACTATGTAAAAATCTGCAAGAAAAATGACAGCCTTTAAGAAATAAATTTTTTTTAAAAACTAACATTTCAAGATATAGATCTCAGGAAGGACAAGTTAAAATTCTTTGGGTCAGAATGTTACTAAACAATATTAATTCTCAAAACACATTTTAATGTATACAGTTTTATTGCAGAGAAGAGATAAAAGTGGTGCCCTCTTTGTGAAGAGTGTAGGGGAAGGAGGTTTGTCTTCACTCACGAGGAAGCTGAGGGACCCAGCTTTGCCTGGGGAACCTCCCACCCCCATCACACCAGGGGGGTCCGCGTCAGTGAGGAGAGACACGGAGGCACCTCAGAACTAAAACTTGTCCTTGGGAGGATAAAGGATCACCACAACCATCTTATTTGTTTTATTGTAATGAACAAATAAAATAAACAAAGTGAAGAAAACCCTATAGCTTAAAAAAGTGTTGGACCATACAGCATGGTGACTATAATTAATAATATGATATTGAATATTTGAAAGATGCTAAAAGTAAATCTTAGAAGTTCTCATCACAAGAAAAAAAACATCACTAACTATGTATGTTGATGGGATGTTAACTAGCCTTGTGTCACTGCACAATATATACAAATATTGAATCATGTTGTACACGTAAAGCCAGGATATTGTATGTGAATTACATCTCAATAAAAATTAATATAAAAATGAATTAGACCTATGGAGCACATGACAAATGATTAATACTTAGAATATGTAGAAAATTCATATAGATTAAGAAAGATTAACATTGAAAATAAGGAAAGAACAAAGGATGGCAACTAGCAATTGCCTCAAAAAAAATACAAATTACGAAGGAATATCATGTAGCCACTAAAAGTGATCATGTGTTTACCAACATAAACAATCACAATATACTATGTGGGAGGAAAAGTTTATAAAAAGGTAAGCACTGTATAATCCATTTAATCCATATATGCATGTGTGTGTATATGGGTATATGTATATGTGTGTGTGTATTTATGCATTTATTTATACCTGTATATAATTATGCATTTATATACATGTGTGTATATGTATATGTGCAGGTGCGCACGCACACACACACACACACACACACACACACACACACACATATACCATGTAAACAGAAAACAGTATGAAAGGATGGGCACCAAATTGTCAACAGTGACTGTTTTGTAATGGTATGTATGGTACTGGCATTACAAGTAATTTTTGCTTTCTTATTTGTACTTTTCTGTCTCTTCTAGATCTTTACCATAAAAATGTATACACTGATAATCATCAGAAAAAGGTTTTTATAAAACTGACTTGCTGAGGTGAAACAGTGATAACATAAAGGGACTACCCTTGCCTAAAAGATCTTAGATGGCTTCAGACACCAAGACAGAAAACCCTGACTCCTGGGGAAATTTTTCCCTTTGGTAGGTTTCTTTTATGCCTTAATCTTAAATATGTGAATACAAATGTGTGCACATAAAATCATGGGACTTAGGGAACATACCCCAACTTCAAATCACTCTCAATGTAACTGTATGGTCAGAATAAAGTATGATTGGATGGACATAAGATCACTGAGGGCCCTCTTAGCATCACCCCCTCAGCCATGACACATTCAGAGAGAACTTGCAAGGCAACAGGCACACAACAATGACTGAGGCAAAGCCCGTACTGTCCAGAAAAATCTCCAGCTGAAATGCAATCAAAGCATATTAGGAAACACACTAAAAGAGAGGAATACACAAAGTACTGTGAAACAGAGAAAGGAACCTTTTGTTCTGCAGGGTGTGGGAAGAGAAGGCTGCCAGAGAGAAAGTGAGAGAGAAGCTGAATCTTACAGAATGAGCAGTAATTCACCTGACTTGTGGATGGGACACTGAGGCTATCCCAGGCCAAAATAAAAGCACACAGAAACCATGAAAGCACAAGGTCATGAAGATGATGATGATGTGGTGGTGGTGGTGGTGACGGAGGTGGTGGTGGAGGTAGTGGAGGTGCTGGTGGTGGTGACGGAGGTGGTAGTGGTGAAGGTGGTGGAGGTGGTGAAGGTGGTGGAGGTGGTGATGGAGGTGGTGATGGAGGTGGTGAAGGTGGTGGAGGTGGTGATGGAGGTGGTGGAGGTAGTGGTGGTGGTGCTGGTGGTGGTGATGATGGTGATGAAGATGGTGGTGGTGATGGTGGTGCTGGTGGCATGGCCCTCGTGCCCAAAAAAGTGCACTGTATTTACATTAACCCATTTCATCATACCACCTCTGATGAAGTAGATACTCGTATTTCCATCCTATAAATGAGGTAACTGAGGAACCAGGATATTGTAAAAAAGTTCCAGGACTCAGGACTCAACCCAAGTCAGTCTGCTTGAGAACTGACACTATTAATCACTACACACACTGCCCTCAAAAGACAGTGATATATTTAAGAAATGGCAAGGTATTTAATTCAAGAAACTTTGGTTAAACACCCACAATAGTCCAGACACTGAGACTGAGGGAGGGGCTGGAAACAGGGAGAAGAGACGAGTACAGGTCTCAGGGAGATGCCCATTCTAGTAGTGAAGACACAATACTTACACAGTAGTAATAGATATGTGATCTAGAATAACACAAAGGAAAGAATAGTTGATTCTGTTGAAGTGTCTTAGAAGAGATGATAAGAGAGAAACTTCTACAAAATAAACTGAATTTCTGCAAGAATATTTGGGGATGTGTGAGGTAAGAGAAAATATATATATTGGTCTCTGCCCCAGGACTTCCCTGGTTCCTGACCCTGGACTCCTAAAATCCTTGTAATTTCCTAAGTAGCAAGGGCACCAGGAGCCTCTTTCGGTGTAATGAGGTGGCACTGGGCAGCTCTTAGATGGAGGCTGGTCAACTGAAAGATGAAACCTATGATGAGAAGCTTGGAATTTTCAGCCTTCTCCCCACCTCCAAATCCTCCAGAGAGGGGAGAGGTGCCAGAGACGGGGTTAATCATTAGAGAAGGGTTGATAACTGATCAAACCTAAATGAGGAAGCCTCCAATAGGACAGGCATGGGAGAGCTTCCAGGCTGGCAGACACATCCACACTGGTCGCATGGGACACCTCAACTCCACAGGGACAGCAGTTCCCGTGCCTGGGACCCACCCCTAGATCTCACCCTCACCTATCGCGTCATCTGGCTGTTCATCTGTATCCTTTCATATCCCTTGATAAAGCGGTCAATGTAAGTGTTTCTCTGGGTTCTGTGAGCCACTGTTGCAAATGAAGCCCAAGGCAGAGGGCTTTGGGACCTCCAATAACCTGGGCTTGCAGCTCGCATCTAAAGCGCTGGTATTGAGGGGGCAGTCCCAGAGCACGGAGCCCTTAACGTGTGGGATCGGGCACTATCTCCAAGCAGCGAGCATCGGAACTGCGTCGAGTTACAGGAACCCAGCTGATGTCAGAACTGCTTGGTGTGGAGAAAAACCTCCACACATGTGGTGACCAGAAAAGGCAGAAGAGGACGGAGCGCTCCGTGTGAGTGGTAAAGAAGACACACAGGAAAGAGAAGCAGGGCAGGAAGGGGAGAACGAGGCTTTCCTTGCACAGGATGAGAGAACGGCTTCTCAGCAGACCACGAAGCATGTGCAGAGGCATGACGCACGCAGAGGCATTTCCAGTATTATTCTGAGGTTGCTGATGTGGTGAAATAATAATGGAATCAACAGGCTTTGATGGGCAACTGGATAAACGAGAGGAGGATGAGTGGGACCAGGAAAGAATCTGGGGAAGGAAAGGAAATTTCCAGAGCAGCAAATAATGGGGTAGAGACAGCGGCGACTGGGTGGTTAGGCCCAGTTTTCTGTAGAGCAGACAGTCCATCCGAAATATGGGAACCAGGGGGTGGGAACAGACATGGGGAAGGGGACCTGCAATGCTTTACACGAAGGATGAAGGAAGAGAAACACACCCAGCTGCCTCTGGGAATGTGAGGAATGAGGCCGGGGGCAGCCAGGTGAGCATTCCCTGACTTGAAGTTCAAAAGTTAAAGACTGTATGTGTATTTCAAAAAATTTTCTCTACTCTGAAAGCATTTTACTTCAGGCAACCAGAATTCCAATTACATAATTTCTTTATCTTAACACTGCCAAGATACCATAATACATGTATTTTAAAATGCAGATACATAACTGAGTAATACCTCGTAACTATTTAAGGTAGCATTGTGCAGCAAAAACACCATAGACATAAAGTTAAGTAAATAAGATATACTGTACCTTTAGGTGACAGTGAGGTTTTAGATAAATTTAAATGCTTTAATCCTTTTGGGAGTTTGGCAAATTGAATACTTAAAGAGGATACACCTAAGAGAGGAAAAAAAGAGATTATTAGAATTTTCAAGTTCCCAAAACTGCATGTTTCACAATGCCTGAAAATTAACTTAAATTTGACTCCAATTTAAGTGATTACTTTTTCTTTCTAATGTCAAACCTTATTTTCTAATCATCTACCATCACGTGTCCTTTCCTTTCTGTCCTACCTATAGGGTAGGAGAAAAGGAAGATTGCTTAATTAAACATCATTATCCGTTAGAGAGGTTTTCACTTGGGCCAAGTGTGAGCCTCTCCTAACAGCCCTATTTCAAATGCAAACACTCTCAGGAAGAGGGATACAATTGTCCTTCCCTCTCCTTTTCAACTGTGTCTTAATGAGCTGCTCGGTCTTCTGGGTGAGCAGATACATGCGATTTAATTATTGTTAAGAAAAACAGCATGACATCAACTAGTCAGACAAACAGCTTCACTTTTAGCAGACAGATTCCAATACTTCATTAGCTAGTGGGCTAAAAACTTCGGACAAAGCATTAGAGCGTGTTTTTACTTCTCAAAGGTAGGTTATGTGACTTGAAATAACTCTCAAGTATTAAAATCAGGTATGTCTACTTTTAATGGCCAGAATGGAAGACTATGAATACCGGCTCACTCATCCAAGAGTGCTAGGAATGTGCACCGCTTTCTGCGAGGTAAGAAACAATAAATGAATATACACCTTCCTACAGGTTCTTCAACCAACCTCCTGCTGCCTGGGAGTCATCACCTGCCCGGGGGCATGTTTTTGGGAGGGCTCCTAAAACAGGATTAACCACATGGCCCCCTAGACTGCCTGTCAAACTCCAGGCACTGATAAGGAACTACTGTGCTGGTTGCTGCTCTTTTATAACCCCCAAAACCTCTACAAATTTTATCAAAGATTATCAAGAAATAACTACTGTAGAAATAACAAAAAGGCACACAACTTGACTAAGCTTCTAGATGGGTGTTTTCCCAGGATGCTGCGTATTCTGGGAGCCCCTGCCTATCTCTCCACGGCATTTCCCAAGTTTGACAATCACTGGGTTAAATAATGCGAAACAGGTTTTTTATCTGAATATGCTAATCCATATTACTAATTGCAAAGAGGAGGCAGTCCTGATATTTCGCTGATAAATTCTTGTAAAAGAATGAATAACTACCAAGTTAATGGCGGGAGAGGAAAAAGATGAAGCAATCTGTAAAACTTAATTAATCCAAAAGGCAAAAAAGGTGAGATGAGAAAGGAACCAAGGGAAAAGACAAACCAGATTACACACACACCATCACACAAATTAATGATTACATTAAGTATAACTGTGCTAAACACTCACAAACTAAAAGTTAAAGGTGGATCGTCTAAACAAAAATACCAGGTGTTTTTAAGAGACACACTTAGAAATTTATGTGTTCAGAAGTAAACCTAAAAGCATGGAAAAAGATACACACTGCAAGCTTTAACAAAAAAAAATGGCGCTTCTGTAATCATATAAACAAGTTAGATTTTAAAAAGCATGAGTAGAAATAAGAGACATTTCATTAAGGAAAATGTAGTTATGCTAAATCTGTATGTTCTGAATAACACAGTCTCAAAATACAAGAACTAAATTTAATGATAACAAAAAGAAAATATATGTACTATTATACACATATATGCAAACACAATAGTGCTAGATTTTTAAACATGTCTCTCAGTAGATGATAAAATGGACAAAAAAAAGATTATGGAAACATATGGAAAATACCAAGAGCACAATGAAAAAAGATCTATTTGGTATATTTAAAACACTGTACCTAATAAGTGCAGAATATATTTCTTCAAAGTACACACAGAGCATTTGCCAAAAGTGGTAAATGTTCTCATATACTGTCTCAACAAATAATACAGAGCCTGTTCCTTAACTGCTGTGAAATCACACAGAGCATATTCTCTATTAGTTTCTAGCATCCCTTTATTATTTTCTAACTGCTACCACTGTGGAATTAAGATAGAAATTATAATAAAAAGACAATTAGAAAATCCCCAAATAACTAGAACTTAAGCAATGTATTTCTATGTAACAAATGAGTCCATGAAAAAAAAAAACACAATGAAAAAATATTTTCATTTACTGTATGAATATTTTGGGGAACCAATGAGAGCCATGTTTAGAGTGAAAGCTGTAGTCGTCTATATGTAATTAAGAAGAGAAGCTAGAAGTGAATTATCTAAGTATCCATCTCAAGATGTTTGAAAGAAAAAACAGCAAATTAATCCCCACTTGTAAGTCCAGGGAAAGGAAATCCCAGGGCAAAATACCTCTAAAAACCAAAAAATCAGTCAAAGGGAGAAATAAAGTTTAAAATCCATTTATTGCTCACAAACTGCAGTCAGGGGCCATCTCTCTCTCCTGCTCCAGCAGAAGCAAAACCAGCACCCCCCCCCCCCGCCCCCAACCATCCCCTCTAAGGTACAGATAAGCCCTCCTTGCCCAGGTAATTACCCATTGATACGGAGATGAACTTCTCTCCACCCCTGAGGAATGATGCAAATGCACTAAAGCCATACTTATTTCTACCTCGGAACGCCTGATATGCAGATACACTAAAGCCAGGCAAGATATTCTGGAAATGTTACAATTTTACCCACAGGCCACCCCTCCAGAAATCTCACCTTACAATTTACTTGTTCCCCCTCTTCCGACCAATCTAGTAACATACAATAGCAACAGCAATAAAATCTTGATAATCCTCAAGCCAGATGATTCAGCCCATGCAGATGCAGTAAATATACTTTACAGCACAATCTCTCACTAAGCACAAAATATGTTTCTACACTTGTTTATTCATTCCTAACAACCATGCTAGATTGCTCACAAAACTTTTACCAGACATTAGACAAAGTCAAGTCTCTCTTTAAGCACTTTTTTTCTTGACAACAGCAACACAATCATGATAATTCTCAAGCCAGAGGATTCAGCTAGGTTCAAAGTCCCACGCAGATTAAGTCCAAAGCTCGTCCATTCCAGCCATCACGCGGCAGCTGCAGCACGGGGTGCATCCAGGGCACAAGGACTGTAGAAGCAAATAACCGTGATTGTGGGGGGCCACTTTGCTGCTATTCCAGGAATGCACAGGAGGCCAGCTTCCAGGCCTTTTCCCCAAGGTGCCAGAAGAGCCAGCCATCACTGATCCATGTGTTGAAATGTCCAGGACCATGTTCATTTTATTCCTAATTGCTGCACCCATCCTTACAACGCATGTCCAATAAAGTGGGTGCCTTGATTGCTCTCAATCACCAGTGACCGGCCATAGGCTGCCCCTCTCTTGGTGGTTTGCTGATCTGCACAATGAGCAGGGCACTCCTTCCGGGCTCAGCTGACTTCTTCAAAGGTCAATGGCAGGCCCCTTTGATGGGCTACAGCCCACACTGTCTTTTGCCCCACCTGCAACAACACTAATGTAGCCATTGGGCCATATCAAGGGCAGACTTTCCTTCTGGCCAGTGCACCAGGGCCAATGCCTCTGCTTCATTATTCCCTGGGGATGCCAAAGGCAAACGGCCGGTCCCATGATGTACGGTAGGTGTCTGTCCCGGCAGTGGGCTCCGGAGCCAGCAGGGCGTGGCACACAGCAGCCAGTCGCTTCTCTATCAAGGTGACCCAGACCTCTGCTCCTTTCCATAGTTGTGCCCAGGCTCCAGCTGGCAGCTGAAGCAGCAGCAGCCTTAGGCTCAGGCCTCGGGCCGGGGTCGGCACGGCCAGCAGCGGTGGCGGTGCCTCCACGACCACACGAGTGTAGACGCACGTCCCTCAGCGTGAGCGCTGCTTCTCCCCATCATCTCTAGGGGCGGCCCTCCCAAAGGTCACACCCATTATGGCAGATTTTGGGTTCAGAGGAATCCTGCCAACTGTGCCAGATGAAGTCCGGGAAAAATAAATCCCGGGGCAAAATACGTCTTTAAACCAAAATCAGTCAAAGGGAGAAATAAAATGTAAAACCCGTTTATTGCTCACAAACTGCAGTCCGGGCCCTTCTCCCCTTCCTGCTCCAGCAGAAGCAAAACTGGCCCCTCCCCTCCCCTCCCCTCTCAGGTACAGATACGCCCTCCTTGCCCAGGTCATTACCCACTGACAGGGAGATGAAGTTCTCCCCACCCCTGAGGAATGATACACATGCACTAAAGCCACACTTCTTTCCACCTCTGAACGTCTACTGATATGCGGATATACTAACGCCAGGCGCGATATTCTGGAAATGTTACAGTTTTACCCATACCATTCTATCCCCATAAACAAAAAGAAATAACAACGGAAGAAATCAAACAAATAGAAAGCAGCCATAAAGTAAGTAAACTTAACAAAATTTACTGTTCAATAAACTAATAACATTAATAAACCCCAAGACCAGTTTTAAAAAAAAAAGGAAAGAAAAGGATCAAATAATCAAAATCAGAAATGAAAAGAAAACACTAATAGGAATCCTACAGAGATTGCAAATGTTACTGAAGACTGTAAAAATCTCAAGATCAAAAAATGTATCATTTCAAAAGAAATGGAGAAATTTTTTGAGAGAAATATAACTTCCCAAAACTTAAATAGATAACCTCAATAGACCTCTAATCTACTCCAAAAAATTAATCCATTATTAAAAACTGCCTCATAGACAAAAGAAAATGAAGCCAAATACAAGAGTATATACTATATAATTCTGTATATTTGAAATTCAAGAATAAACAAAGCCAATCTATCATGACAGAAGTCAAAATAGCTACTTTCCCCAGATGCTGGAGAACAGATGACAGCAGAACACTACAGAAGCTTGTGGAATGTTCATAACATTCTCTTTCTTGATCTTGGTAGTGGGTTCATGAGAGCGTTCACTTTGTAAAAATTCATTATGATATAAACATAGGGTTTGTGGACTTTTCTGTATGTACATTTGTGGGTAAAATCGTATTATTTCCAGAATATCTCACCTGGCTTTGGTGCATTTGCATATCAATAGGGGTTCCTCAGGGGTGGAGAGCTGTTCATCTCTGTATCAGTGCGTAATTACCTGGGCAACCCAGGACTTATCTGAACCTGAGAGGTTAAGGCGAGGGCTGAGTGGCTTCCGCTGGAGCAGGAGAGAGAAACGGCCCCAGTCTGCAGTTTGTAAGCAATAAATGTTTAAACTTTATTTCTCCCTTCGACTGATTTTGGTTTTAGAGGTATTTTGCCCCAGGATTTCCTTTCCCTGGACTTTCAATGTTATACTTCTATAAAATAATTTACTGAAAAATTAGGTATGGAAGATAGCAGAGGAGAGAAGCTGAAGGACCATGGTTATGACCATGACCTTTTAGATACAACACCAAAGACACAATCCATTAAAGAAAGAATTGATAAGCAGGACTTCATTAAAATTTAAAAAGTTCTGCTCTGCAGAAGATGTCAAGACAAAAGACAAGCCACGGACTGGGAGGAAATGTTTTCAAGACATATCTGATAAAGGACTGTAATTCAAAATATACAGGAAACTCTTAAAGTTCAACAATAAGAAAACAACCCAATTAAAAATGGGGCAAAGACCTTAACAAACACCTCACCAAAGATACACAGATGGCAAATAAGCACATGAAAAGATGACCCACCTCAAATATCATCACGGAAATGCAAATTAAAACAACGAGATACCACTACACACCTATTAGAATAGTCAAATTCTGGAAAACTGACAATCAAATGCGGGCCAAGATGTGGAGCAACAGGGATTCTCATTAATTGCTTGTGGGAATGCGAAATGGTTGCAGCCACTTTGGAAGAAAGTGCAGTGGTTTCTTCCAAGATTAAACATACTCTTACCATATGATCCAGTCACATTCCTTGGTAGTTATGATTGAATAAGTCATAGGAAGTACATTATGTGGTTATTCATTCATATGACCAAATATATATTTCCCAAGTATATTTGGTCTTCATCCACAGTTCTGAAAACACTGCAGTCTTAAAGCGAAATGGGTGACTTGTTATGCTAATGAGAGACTTTTGCACCCCACCGAAGGGCAGCGGCTAGGTTGGATCAGCCAACGGCCAATAATTTAGCCAATCATGACTATGCAATGAAATCTTCGTAAAAAATCTCTGAGAAGAGGTTTTTGATCTCTCTCTGCTCTGCTTGATTGGATCGTGCTTCTCTGTCAGAGAGAGCTTCTACGCTTGGGGAACCAGAACTCCTCCACATGCCACCGGGCCAGGCCCCAAGCCCCACGAGGACAGACGCTCCTTTATCTGGGACCTTGCCCTGTGTCTCTCTTCATCTGGCTGTTAACTTGTATCCTTTATTAAACTGGTAAAGGAAGTGTTTTCCTGAGTTCTGTGAGCCGCTCTAGCAAATTAATCGAACCTAAGGGGGAGGTCGTGGGAACCTCCAACCTGTAGCCAGTAGGTCGAAAGCACAAGTAACTGCCTGGGGCTTGCAACCTGGCATCTGGAGTGGGGCGTGGAGGGTAGACTTGTAGGATGGAGTCCTTAACCTGGGAATCTGGTGCTGTCTCCAGACAGACAGCACCAGAATTGAGTTCTCCAACACCCTGCTGGTGTTTGAGAATTGCTTGGTGTAAGTATGTGTGGGAAGATCCCCTCCCACATAGTTACACACGGAATCAGGTCCAGGAGCCCAGAGTTACACTACTATTACTGCTGTGTCTTATCATTATACATACATGTAAAAAAAGACACCACAGCATTTGGTGTTGGAGGAGAGGGAATAACAGTAGTTAACCACAGGAGCAGAAAACTATATGAAATTCTGGGAAAGGAAAAACAATGGACACAGTAGAAAGAGATCAGTGATTTTCAAGAGTTGGGATTGTGGGCGGGGAGTAGGGATGAATAGGCAGAACACAGAGGACTTTTTGGGCACTGAAAACATTCTGTTAGGCAGGAAAATAGACATGAGTGGGGTAGAGAGAGAATAAGGTCAGTACAGCCCCCTAGAAAGGACTCAGAGTTAACCAGTTAAAACTAGAAAGTCAGAGAAGACTCAGAGTCAATCAGTTAAAGCTCAAAAGGTCAGGAGCAACTTGGCCCTGAATGTTTGAATACTCCCCAGATAAAGAAAAGCATCTGAGCACAGCCCATGTCTTCCCTGTGTCAGTTGGATCATGCCATTGTGAGATTTACTTCAGCCTGCCAAAAGGCCAGGTTCAGGAAGATTCCATCTGAAAGCTAAAACTGCATTTTAAAATCCAAGAAGTTGGGGGGTGGAGCCAAGATGGCGGCGTGAGTAGAGCAGTGGAAATCTCCTCCCAAAAACACATAGAGCTATGAAAATATAACAAAGAAAAATCTTCCTAAAATAGAGACCACAGGACACAGGACAACATCCAGACCACATCCACACCTGCAAGAACCCAGCGCCTTGTGAAGGGGGTAAGATACAAGCCCCAGCCCGGCGGGACCCGAGCGCCCCTCCCCCCGGCTCCCGGCGGGTGGAGAGAAACCGGAGCGGTTTTTTTTTTTTTTTTTTTGGCGAGCGCTTTTTGGAAGCCTTAGAGGGACGGGCCCCCGTTGCTGGGGAGGCAGGGTGGCAGGACCGGTGAGGAGGGGCCTGGGAACGGCGCAGGAGGACAAAGAATATCCCGCGTTTCTCCCTGCGAGACCTGGGGGCGGGTGCCTGAGACCGGTGCCTGAGGACGGAGGAGGTCGCGCGTTTTTCCCCTTTTTTTTTTTTTTTTCTCTTTTTGGCGAGCGCTTTTTGGAAGCCTTGAAGGGACGGGGACCCCAGTGCTAGGGAGGCACGGTGGCGGGACTGGTGAGCGGGTGGCTGGGACCGGCGCCTGAGGACAAAGAATATCCCCCGTTTTTCCCTGCGGGACCGGTGGGCGGGTGCCTGAGACCGGCACTTGAGAACAGAGGAAATCGCGCGTTTTTCCCCTTTTTTTTTTCTCTTTTCTGTGAGTGCTTTTTGGAAGCCTAAAAGGGACAGGGACCCCGGTGCTAGGGAGGCAGGGCGGCGGGACTGGTGAGCGGGTGCCTGGGACCGGCACCTGAGGACAAAGAATATCCCGCATTTTTCCCTGTGGGACCGGTGGGTGGGTGCCTGAGACCAGCACCTGAGGACGGAAGAAATCGCGCGTTTTTCCCCTTTTTTTTCCTCTCTTTTTGCCGAGTGCTTTTTGGAAGCCTTGAAGGGACAGGGACCCCGGTGCTAGGGAGGCAGGGCGGCGGGACTGGTGAGCGGGTGCGTGGGACCAGTGCCTGAGGACAAAGAATATTGAGCGTTCCTTCCCTGAGGGACCGGTGGGTGGGTGCTTTTTGGAAGCCTTGAAAGGACAGGGACCCTGGTGCTAGGGAGACAGGACAGCAGGACCAGTGAGCGGGTGCCTGGGACCGGCACCTGAGGACAAAAAAAAAAAAAAAAAAAAATCGCTTGTTTTTCCCCTTTTTTTCCTTTTTTTTTTCTCTTTCTTTCTGTTCCCTCTCTCATTGTTGCTGCTGTTGTTTTGGTTTGGAGAGTGCTTTTTGGAAATCTTAAAGGGGCAGGACAGGTCACTTAGACCAGAAGCAGGGAATCTGGGGATCTCTGGGCACTCTAACCCCCTGGGCAGCAGGGAGCACAGAGGCCCCTTACGGAGATAAATAGTCTCCTGGCTGCTCCCCCTCCAACGGGGCTCCACCATTTTGGAGGAACAGCCCCAGCCAGGCCAAGCCCACAGCAACAGCGGAGATAAACCCCAAAGCAACTGGGCAGGAAGCAGAAGCCCTGTCTGCGCGCAGCTGCCCAGCACAAGCCACTAGAGGTCGCTATTCTCCCAGGAAAAGGCTACAAACCAACAAGAAGGGAAGCTCTTCCAGCGGTCACTTGTACCAGCTCTGCAAACTATCTCTATCACCATGAAAAGGCAAAACTACAGGCAGACAAAGATCACAGAGACAACACCTGAGAAGGAAACAGACCTAACTAGTCTTCCTGAAAAAGAATTCAAAATAAAAATCATGAACATGCTGACAGAGATGCAGAGAAAAATGCAAGAGCAATGGGATGAGATGCAGAGAAAAATGCAAGAGCAGTGGGATGAGATGCAGAGAAAAATGCAAGAGCAGTGGGATGAAGTCCGGAAGGAGATCACAGATGTCAGGAAAGAGATCACAGAAGTGAAACAATCCCTGGAAGGATTTATAAGCAGAATGGATAAGATGCAAGAGGCCATTGAAGGAATAGAAGCCAGAGAACAGGAACGTATAGAAGCTGACATAGAGAGAGATAAAAGGATCTCCAGGAATGAAACAACACTAAGAGAAATATGTGACCAATACAAAAGGAAAAACATTCGTATTATAGGGATACCAGAAGAGGAAGAAAGAGGAAAAGGGATAGAAAGTGTCTTTGAAGAAATAATTGCTGAAAACTTCCCCAAACTGGGGGAGGAAATAATCGAACAGACCATGGAATTATACAGAACCCCCAACAGAAAGGATCCAAGGAGGACAACACCAAGACACATAATAATTAAAATGGCAAGGATCAAGGACAAGGAAAGAGTTTTAAAGGCAGCTAGAGAGAAAAAGGTCACCTATAAAGGAAAACCAATCAGACTAACATCAGACTTCTCAACAGAAACCCTACAGGCCAGAAGAGAATGGCATGATATACTTAATGCAATGAAACAGAAGGGCCTTGAACCAAGGATACTGTATCCAGCACGACTATCATTTAAATATGATGGTGGGATCAAACAATTCCCAGACAAGCAAAAGCTGAGGGAATTTGCTTCCCACAAACCACCTCTACAGGGCATCCTACAGGGACTGCTCTAGATGGGAGCACCCCTAAAAAGAGCACAGAACAAAACACACAACATATGAAGAATGGAGGAGGAGGAATAAGAAGGGAGAGAAGAAAAGACTCTCCAGACAGTGTATATAACAGCTCAATAAGCGAGCTAAGTTAGGCAGTAAGATACTAAAGAAGCTAACCTTGAACCTTTGGTAACCATGAATCTAAAGCCTGCAATGGCAATAAGTACATATCTTTCAATAGTCACCCTAAATGTAAATGGACTTAATGCACCAATCAAAAGACATAGAGTAATAGAATGGATAAAAAAGCAAGACCCATCTATATGCTGCTTACAAGAAACTCACCTTAAACCCAAAGATAAGCATAGACTAAAAGTCAAGGGATGGAAAAACATATTTCAGGCAAACAACAGTGAGAAGAAAGCAGGGGTTGCAGTACTAATATCAGACAAAATAGACTTCAAAACAAAGAAAGTAACAAGAGATAAAGAAGGCCACTACATAATGATAAAGGGCTTAGTCCAACAAGAGGATATAACCATTCTAAATATATATGCACCCAATACAGGAGCACCAGCATATGTGAAGCAAATACTAACAGAACTAAAGAGGGAAATAGACTGCAATGCATTCATTGTAGGAGACTTCAACACACCACTCACCCCAAAGGATAGATCCACCGGGCAGAAAATAAGTAAAGACACACAGGCACTGAACAACACACTAGAACAGATGGACCTAATAGACATCTATAGAACTTTACATCCAAAAGCAACAGGATATACATTCTTCTCAAGTGCACATGGAACATTCTCCAGAATAGACCACATACTAGCTCACAAAAAGAGCCTCAGTAAATTCCACAATATTGAAATTCTACCAACCAATTTTTCAGACCACAAAGGTATGAAAGTAGAAATAAATTCTACAAAGAAAACAAAAAGGCTCACAAACACATGGAGGCTTAACAACATGCTACTAAATAATCAATGGATCAATGAACAAATCAAAATAGAGATCAAGGAATATATAGAAACAAATGACAACAACAACACTAAGCCCCAACTTCTGTGGGATGCAGCGAAAGCAGTCTTAAGAGGAAAGTATATAGCAATCCAGGCACACTTGAAGAAGGAAGAACAATCCCAAATGAATAGTCTAACATCACAACTATTAAAACTGGAAAAAGAAGAACAAATGAGGCCTAAAGTCAGCAGAAGGAGGGACATAATAAAGATCAGAGAAGAAATAAACAAAATTGAGAAGAATAAAACAATAGCAAAAATCAACAAAACCAAGAGCTGGTTCTTTGAGAAAATAAACAAAATAGATAAGCCTCTAGCCCAACTAATTAAGAGAAAAAGAGAGTCAACACAAATCAACATAATCAGAAATGAGAATGGAAAAATCACGACAGACTCCACAGAAATACAAAGAATTATTAAAGACTACTATGAAAACCTATATGCCAACAAGCTGGAAAACCTAGAAGAAATGGACAACTTCCTAGAAAAATACAACCTTCCAAGACTGACCAAGGAAGAAACACAAAAGTTAAACAAACCAATTACAAGCAAAGAAATTGAAACAGTAATCAAAAAACTACCCAAGAACAAAACCCCGGGGCCGGACGGATTTACCTCGGAATTTTATCAGACACACAGAGAAGACATAATACCCATTCTCCTTAAAGTGTTCCACAAAATAGAAGAAGAGGGAATACTCCCAAACTCATTCTATGAAGCCAACATCACCCTAATACCAAAACCAGGAAAAGACCCCACCAAAAAAGAAAATTACAGACCAATATCCCTGATGAATGTAGATGCAAAAATACTCAATAAAATATTAGCAAACAGAATTCAACAGTATATCAAAAGGATCATACACCATGACCAAGTGGGGTTCATCCCAGGGATGCAAGGATGGTACAACATTCGAAAATCCATCAACATCATCCACCACATCAACAAAAAGAAAGACAAAAACCACATGATCATCTCCATAGATGCTGAAAAAGCATTTGACAAAATTCAACATCCATTCATGATAAAAACTCTCAGCAAAATGGGAATAGAGGGCAAGTACCTCAACATAATAAAGGCCATATATGATAAACCCACAGCCAGCATTATACTGAACAGCGAGAAGCTGAAAGCATTTCCACTGAGATCGGGAACCAGACAGGGATGCCCACTCTCCCCACTGTTATTTAACATAGTACTGGAGGTCCTAGCCACGGCAATCAGACAAAACAAAGAAATACAAGGAATCCAGATTGGTAAAGAAGAAGTTAAACTGTCACTATTTGCAGATGATATGATACTGTACATAAAAAACCCTAAAGACTCCACTCCAAAACTACTAGAACTGATATCGGAATACAGCAAAGTTGCAGGATACAAAATCAACACACAGAAATCTGTAGCTTTCCTATACACTAACAACGAATCAATAGAAAGAGAAATCAGGAAAACAATTCCATTCACCATTGCATCAAAAAGAATAAAATACCTAGGAATAAACCTAACCAAGGAAGTGAAAGACTTATACTCTGAAAACTATGAGTCACTCTTAAGAGAAATTAAAGGGGACACTAATAAATGGAAACTCATCCCATGCTCATGGCTAGGAAGAATTAATATCGTCAAAATGGCCATCCTGCCCAAAGCAATATACAAATTTGATGCAATCCCTCTCAAATTACCAGCAACATTCTTCAATGAATTGGAACAAATAATTCAAAAATTCATATGGAAACACCAAAGACCCCAAATAGCCAAAGCAATCCTGAAAAAGAAGAATAAAGTAGGGGGGATCTCACTCCCCAACTTCAAGCTCTACTACAAAGCCATAGTAATCAAGACAATTTGGTACTGGCACAAGAACAGAGCCACAGACCAGTGGAACAGATTAGAGACCCCAGAAATTAACCCAAACATATATGGTCAATTAATATTTGATAAAGGAGCCATGGACATACAATGGCAAAATGACAGTCTCTTCAACAGATGGTGCTGGCAAAACTGGACAGCTACATGTAGGAGAATGAAACTGGACCATTGTCTAACCCCATATACAAAGGTAAACTCAAAATGGATCAAAGACCTGAATGTAAGTCACGAAACCATTAAACTCTTGGAAAAAAACATAGGCAAAAACCTCTTAGACATAAACATGAGTGATCTCTTCTTGAACATATCTCCCCGGGCAAGGAAAACAACAGCAAAAATGAGCAAGTGGGACTACATTAAGCTGAAAAGCTTCTGTACAGCGAAAGACACCATCAATAGAACAAAAAGGAACCCTACAGTATGGGAGAATATATTTGAAAATGACAGATCTGATAAAGGCTTGACGTCCAGAATATATAAAGAGCTCACACACCTCAACAAACAAAAAACAAATAACCCAATTAAAAAATGGGCAGAGGAACTGAACAGACAGTTCTCCAAAAAAGAAATACAGATGGCCAAGAGACACATGAAAAGATGCTCCACATCGCTAATTATCAGAGAAATGCAAATTAAAACTACAATGAGGTATCACCTCACACCAGTAAGGATAGCTGCCATCCAAAAGACAAACAACAACAAATGTTGGCGAGGCTGTGGAGAAAGGGGAACCCTCCTACACTGCTGGTGGGAATGTAAATTAGTTCAACCATTGTGGAAAGCAGTATGGAGGTGCATCAAAATGCTCAAAACAGACCTACCATTTGACCCAGGAATTCCACTCCTAGGAATTTACCCTAAGAACGCAGCAATCAAGTTTGAGAAAGACAGATGCACCCCTATGTTTATCGCAGCACTATTTACAATAGCCAAGAATTGGAAGCAACCTAAATGTCCATCTGTAGATGAATGGATAAAGAAGATGTGGTACGTATACACAATGGAATACTACTCAGACATAAGAAGTGGAAAAATCCAACCATTTGCAGCAACATGGATGGAGCTGGAGAGTATTATGCTCAGTGAAATAAGCCAAGTGGAGAAAGAGAAATACCAAATGATTTCACTCATCTGAGGAGTATAGGAACAAAGGAAAAACTGAAGGAACAAAACAGCAGCAGAATTACAGAACCCAAAAATGGACTAACAGGTACCAAAGGGAAAGGAACTGGGGAGGATGGGTGGGCAGGGAGGGATAAGGGGGGGGAAGAAGAAGGGGGGTATTAAGATTAGCATGCATGGGGGGGAGGGAGAAAGGGGAGGGTGGGCTGCACAACACAGAGAGGACAAGTAGTGACTCTACCACATTTTGCTAAGCTGATGGACAGTAACCGTAATGTGGTTGTTAGGGGGGACCTGATATAGGGGAGAGCATAGTAAACATAGTATTCTTCAGGTAAGTGTAGATTAAAAATTTAAAAAAAAAAAAGAAAGAAAGAAAGAAAAGGGGGATTACTCCTTAACAGGATAAAACTATTGGTAAATCAAAGATCAACGCATGCTTTAAATATCCTTAATGTTGATCACTTAAAGGGTGTCAGATGATCAGCTATGGAGGTACTCTTTTCTGATAATATTCCTTTCTCTTAATTAAAAAAAAAAAAAAAAAAAAGCAGTTACTGTGTGCTGACCTCCAATGAGTTCTGCACAGTGGTATAGAGGGCATGTCAAAGTGTGGGCAAAGGGTCTGTTTGTTTCTAGGCAGAAGATCAAGGCCTAGCTTGGATACCCAGAAAATGAACTAAGATACGATATGAGGAGGAGCTTCCGGCATCAGCACTCTCTGGAGGACTCGTGCCGGGGGATGATCATCAAAAAGCCTCCACAGGGATCCGGACGATGCTGCGGTTGTGGCTGCATCCAGCCCACCGTCTCCTGGACTTGCCATAAGAAGGAGGAGGGAGATGTCTAGGCTGGCATGTGCATACAGTGAGACAACGAATTTGACTGGATCTGTACTGTTGGAACTCAACCAGGAGCTGGGAGGGGTGCAAGTTGTAGCACTCCAAAATCTCATGACTATAGACTATCTATGGTTAAAAGAACATATGGGATGTGAACAGATCCCAGAAATGGGCTGCTTTAATTTGTCTGATGGTTCAAGTACAGTTCGAAAATATCCATCATATCATAGATAAATTTTCACAAATGCCTAGGGTGCCTAAATGGTTTTCTTGGCTTCACTGGAGATGGCTGGTAATTATAGATTTGCTTTGTTTATGTCACCGTATTCCTATTATGTTAATATGTGTGTGCAAATTAGTTAGTAGTTTAAAACCTGTACATACTTAAAGTACTATACAAGAAGATATGTCAAAGAAATAATCAATCCTCCCAAGTTTCCTTCATATGCTACATCTATAGCTTTTCTTCTTCCTTCCTAATTACAAACCTTAAATAGAATTCGTGCCTCATATCGAATTTACCGAGTATCATAATTCCTCCAGGTGGTAAAGATACCTCGAGACAAGTGCTGGGCATAGAAGCCACAGGGCATAAATCTGCAAAGAAGTAAAAAGCTAACCTTTGCAAACAATATGGCTTCTCTCTCACTTACCAACTTTACATTTCCCTGTATGGCCCCGGAAGATGACTGGTTAGCCAGAGACGGGTAAGATTCCTCAAGGGAGGAACAACCTAAGACAGGCACAGTCGCAGGGGGGCCATCAGGTGAGAATTTGGGGATCAACAGAGGTGAGGCTCAGAACCTCACCCCCCCTGCTTTGAGAGAAATCTTCTGCATCCGTGGATGTCTTGCTGCCCTTGTCTAGCCTGGATTAATACTTAGTCCATAGGCACACACCTGATCATCTGATCATCTACATTTGCCTTCTTACAGCACTAAACTATGTTTTCTACCTTTATCTTGCATCTACCTACCACTTCAGCATTTTATTAAAAATAAAAATAATAATAATAATAGGAGAAATGTGGGATCAACATATAAATCAAGTACAAAAATCAAATGAATATTCATATTTGACCTGATGGTTTATAGGTCATATTGCATGATCAAAACCGAAAGTTTCTGTGATGAATGCCCTTGTACTGTTCACCATGTAAGAATTTATTCACTCTGTAAGAATTCGTTCACCATGTAAGAACTTGTTCGTTATGCTTCAGAAGATTGGAGACTGACGAGAATTAGGCTTGAGATGGATTAATGATTGTACATTGAGCATTGACCCCCCTATACTGAATTTTATTGTTGTTAACAACCATTTGATCAATAAATATGAGAGATGCCCTCTCAAAAAAAAAAAAAAAAAAAAAAAAATCCAAGAAGTTAAGAAGTAATATTCTTAACATACTCTTCAGCAAACAGATAACTCAGCCCACCTTGGAGGAAGGGAAGACAGTCTTAACTGATGTGCTCCCGCGCCAGGAAGCTGCTATCCTGGGAGGGGACCAGGGCAGTACATTTCTTATGTTAACTTTGCAGAACTACCTAGAAGACTGATAGGAAAAGACTTACTCTCTCTTCAAAGACAGACATCTGAGACCACTTAACAAGTTGGCACCCCTACCCCTTTGTCACATTCCTGAAAAATCCTTACAAGGGGAAACCCCCAACCTTTCAGCATGCACCTCCCTCTAAGGTTGCCTGCATTTACGTGATTTTGACTTTTCCCCTACCTTTCAGTGCATCTCTCTCCGGGGTCGCCCGCACTTTCTAAGTGTGTAGACTTTCTCTCTTTCAGTAAGACTTAAACCTTTCAAGGCACCTCTCCTGCCTGAGGTTGCCTGCTGCACTTTTTCTCTCTTTAAGTAACTTTAAATACAACTTTCACGTGCTTCACTAGTGTCTCTGCCCTTCAATTCTCTGTTGCGGCGGGACAAGGACTGAGGAAAATACACAACGGTCCCCCCTAAAAATACTATAATGATGAATGCATATCATTAAACCCACAGAAAATACAACTCCGAGAACGAACCCCAGCGAAAACTAGGACTACGGGTGATTATGATGTGTCCACGTTAGGCTCATCAGGTGTAACAAATACCTCTCGTGGGGGATGTTAATAATGGGAGATGCTATGTGTGAGTGGGGGGCACAGAGTACATGGGAAATCTCTGTACTTCTCACTCAATTTTGCTGTGAACCTTAAAACTGCTCTAAAAAAATAAGGTCTTTTAAAAATATTAGGTATGGAAGAGGGAAGGATACCAGATTCTCATTCTTAAATTTGGGTATGATTTATCATTCCGGACTCATGACCAATTCTTTGATGTATTTTTATTTAGCAAACTGTACACTATGACTATGTTAAATATACATACATATCCCCAAAGCCATATTCTGTATTTTCAAATCATGCTGAAAAATATCTGTTAGAGCAAAGTTAAAACCTACTACTAAACTTCTAATTTGTTGTACTGGGGTTGACTTGATTTTTTTTGCTTTGTTCTTTGAGGAAATCACAATTTTTACTTTCAATAGTTTCTTTGGTGTCAGACATACCTAGAACACCACATAAAACTGGAAATGCCTACAACCACATTCAAGGCCAGACCGGAACAATTATTTTATGCTATTAGAGACACCCACCCACCTGTTTATTCCTTAATCATAAACTACCTTTAAATAGGAAGGTAGATGAAAAGGAATAAACAATCCAGGAATAATTCTCTCTGGAAATTGAACTATCATACTGTAAGTAATTCAAGTAATAAGTGAAGCACCTAAATTAGAATAATGGTTTGGTAACTTATTTAAAAGGAATAATTAGGACTAAAGGTAAACAGGATTAAAAGTAAAGAGAATTAAAAGCACATATTTAATTAAGATAGTCTAGTAAACTTTTTTTAATCAAACTTCAGACTAAGTTACTAGCTTCTACCTTGACAAAAATGTTTGTCTTAATTTACTAGGAATTCACAAGTTATAAATATATTGCTTCTTTAAAGAAACACCCTTCCTAAGTGCTCACAGAATGAAAAGTATAACTGGGGTCAGCACTGTTCATTTTTTTTTAAATGAAAGAACTAAATTGATTTTTGCTAAAAGATAATAATTATTACACAAAGGATCCTCTGCTTTGGCAAACTTCAGTAATGGGGTGAAATTAATAAACTGAAGGTGGCTGGCTGCCAAAATTTCAGGGAAAAACAAAAAAATTGACCTGCCTAAAGCTTACTGAAGCTACTTCCTCAGAAGTGCCATGGAAAAAACGGATCATTGAGAAAACATTTCCCCACAAAGATGACACAGAAGAGACTTTGGCTTTTGGCCTAAACTGTTCAATTCTGCTCCCCAAATAAAGCAAAATACAGCCTTCAGAGCTGTGAATTAAAGCAAGATTTATCATGAAAAGCTTTAGTTTGGAGACTTTAGTGGATGGATTATCCTTCTATTGCTTTTTTTTTTAAAGAAAAATGGTCTAATTTTTATTTCTCCTTTCAAAATAAAACTATTATCACTCCTCTGCTTCCACATATTTATGCCTAATAAAAAATTATAAAATTTTTAGTATTATGATTTGCCATCTGATGTTATTAATTTATGAAGACAGGAAATTAAACCTGACTGCAGATTTAACCCACCAATCATGCATGGACTTAAAAACCTATGATGTGGTGTTGGGATCACAGGGAAAACAACAGTGCAGCCCAGAGAAGGCGCACAGTGGGTCTGCGGCATCCTGCTGCCCTGATGGGCAGTGACTGCACTGGGGTGTGGGGGGGGGACTTGATAATATGGGAAAATGTAGTCACCACATTGTTTTTTCATGTGAAACCTTCATAAGCGTGTATATCAATAACACCTTAATAAAAAAAATTTTGAAAATGTATGATAATACCATATATAATTCTAACACTTGTATATTCTGGAATCAGTATGATTCACATGATAGGAAATAGATATAAGGAGGCCCTGTAAATTGAAAGCGTCAATATTAATAGTTGAACAAAATTATGCCTGTGGAATTCTAGCAATGGGATATGGGGAAACGACCTCTTTTTTGTCTCTTAGAAAACATAGATTTGAACATCATAGATGTCAGAAAACACAGTTAAAGACCTTCGGATTTCTACTAATTCCTGTAGTTTCCCTGGAGAGTTCAGGAACACTAAAAAATGTAAATAAAGTACAATGAAGTATTTCCATTTCAAAATTAAGGCTGAGTAAAAGAGTTAGGGATATAGAATTAGGAATAGAGGAATAAATAAATTAGGAATATAGGATTAAACAACCAGTTGAAAATAATGAAGTAAGTATGCCTAACTTTCAAATGCCCTAAAATCCAAATCCAGGAAGTTTTTAAAATACTATTTGACCTTGTATATCCATAAAAATATCAAATATAGCTGAAATCATGAGTCTAAAGAATTTTGTTTTATAGCTGTCACATACAAACCTGCCTTCTTTAAAAATTAAAGTGATATACTTAAGAAAACTTATTGGCACGGAATAAGCCAATATTTTTCAAAAAAGCATGCACAACATTCTTTTCTCCCACTTCCAAAGGAAATCTAGAGTCAAACCAGAAAATCACAACCACAGTATGAGAGCCTGACTGACTGGCTGATTACTCAGGAAACACTAGATCAGAATCCAAATAACTCAGAGTAGGTAGAACTCTGCAAGTTTTGTCCAAATTATGCAAACACACAGTTCTTCCTCCATAAAAGGAGAATCATAACATCTGCACTACTTAACTTCACAAGGTTATTTTACTAATCAAATGGAATAATAAAAGCTAATCATTACTGAGTGCACAGTGACAGGCTATTCTTATCCTTTTATGTATATTATCTCACTTAGAATACCCTTACATAGTACATAATATTATTTTAAGGATGAGAAAATTGAGGCATAACTTGTCCAAGGAAACTCAGCATAGAAAGTGGCAAAGCCTGGAATTGAACCTCTTGTACTCTGACTCCAGAACCCACTGGAATACACAGAGATGAGAAATGTAAAGCGCAAAAAAAGGCAAGTGGCAATTCTAGAATCTATTTCTTTTGTTTCCTTTAGATCAAACTGGATGTGCCGCCAGATGGTCAAGAAAAAAATATTTGGGTCCTTGAAGTCAGCACTTCCAAAAGAAAACCACTCTGAGACAGGATTCTAAATCATCTTTCAACAAAATAATCAGATTTAGAACAAAGTGAGGGGTAGAAATAAGGACAGAGACATTCCTGACAAGGCTAAGATCATAAAAACCAGGGTAATTAATTGGGAAGGATAACTAGGAAGAAAAGACATGGATTTTGTAACATTCAGGGAAGTAAAGCAGAGAAATGAAATAAGCAGAGAGAGAAGGGGCTACATTCTCCCAAAATATTCAACTTTCATCCAAGATGTCGGGTCCTAAGGGTGAGTCGTGAGGAGATGACTGTTAACACCCCAGTTCAGATACTGGGTCAGCCCAGAGGGCTCACCACAGAACTAGCTAATAAAGTCCAGTCAGACCTGGGATTTTCAAGTCCTTTCTACCATGGACCACATAAAGGAACAGATTTGACATCTTGATGTAGGAACTTCATACGAAAATAAATACATACACACACATTAAAGAACTAAAACTAAAGTTTTCCTGAACAGTGTACTCTGGTATTTCCTATTCTATTTCTTCTCCTCTTTTCAATGCTTGTCATGAATTATTAAATTGATTTAATGATCTGCTAATGGGTATTGACCTACAATATGAAAGTTGCAAACACACCTGGACGTGCAACTAGAATGAGAGCTCGTGTGCATGTGATCCATTCACTGCCTGTGCAGCTCTTTCAGAGAAAGAACAGGGCAGCTAGCATTTGAAACGTGCACAGACACACTATACCCCTGCTTATTAAATTGTATTTCCCTCACCACAAGCTCCTTAGCAACATAAGGCTGCCTGTCCTTTGTACATAATAATGACAAGGAGACAGAGCTGTAAATAATAGGACTTTCCTGCATCAGTATTCGTATCACAAGGAAAGAGCCCAACTTTCTTCCTGAGAATTTCCAAGTAAGTCCCGATGTAGGTGGTTTAGGCGCAAAATCAGATTCCATTTGGTCCTGGAATTCCTCAGAATTGTAGGCACCTTAACTGCCTTTGAGTTTCTTTGTGACGGTCTTCCCTGGCTTGGCCTCTTTTATATACTATACAATTCAATCACGACTCCTCCCCGATGCTTTTTGTCATTTTCAAACATGAAGTACTGTCACCGAAAAGCTCAGAACAAAAATCATGGAAATTCTTCCCTAGATTGAAAGTCCTGTAAATATTTTGCATTCGATTGGAGATTTTGTGGAATTTCCATCCATGAGCAGGAAAGCTACCAGTCATCTTCAAATATTTAGCCAGAATTTTAAAACAAAAACAAAAACCTATAAAGAATTTGTGTTCAGGAGGCTCAGCCCCAACAGTGAAGAAAGGTGGAATATGCGAGTGTTGGCAGCCGTCCAAGAACACTGGCAAATACAGTGAATGCATCTAGAAGGGGCAGGAAAGCGGAAAGTCTTGGCTTGAAAAAACATTTGCAGGAGTGTCAAAAAATGTATATGAGCGGAAACCATACCCGAGAGTTCATAGACCTGCACAAAGCTGAGAAAAACATACTTGGAATGATTCCTGATTTTAACACCTGTGAATGGACTGCAGGTAGATGAAAAGACACACAAAATCAGGCCTCAGAGGTAGGAATGTGGAGAAAAAACATGCTCCTGACTGAACACATTCTGATTTCCTACCAAAAAGTCTCTATAAATTTCACCATGATTTTCAAGAGCTATTAAAAACCTGCAGAAGAGAATTAAGATTCAATGAAATCAGACTTAATTTAATTATGTCCAAGGTCTTATGCTGGATTTGGGGGACTGGGGGACGAGAAGTAGCTGGTGGAGGGGAAACATTCTCATCTAATCACGATGCAGCAGAATGAAGTGCTACCACAGGAGCTTAGAGCAAAGGCCAGGGTCTGATCCGTGAACTGCACCTGAGACAACAAGCTGATGGGAACAGCTGCTCCTCACAGCACATGCAGTCAGGACAGGAAAGGAGATGAAGGGCCTCAGGCTCAGTCCTTCCCCTTGCTGTCCCAAACTCAAACAACATGTGGTGTTTTGGGTCTGGCTTCTTTTACCCGACAAAATGTTTCTGAGATCCGACCGTGTGGCAGTGTGTGTCTGTACCTCACTGTCCTGTACTGTGCAGCAGTCCTCACTGTGCCCAGCTACCGCATTGTGCCTACCCGCTCACCAGTGAAGAACGTTCGGTTTGTTTCTGTGTTTTGGTTATTATGATGCTGCTGCTATAAACACTCACTCGCCAGTCTCTGTGCTTCATTTCTCTTGGGTGACAACCAGGAGTGAAACTGCTAGGTCAGGTGGCAATTTGCGTTCAGCTTTTTGAGAAACTGTCTAACCAGTTTCCAAAGTGGCTGCACCATTTTATACTCCCACCAGTAATGAATGAGTTCCCATTTTCCACAACCTCTCCAACACTTATTTTGATTTTAGCCATACTACTGGTGAGAAGTGCATCTCATTGTGGTTGAATTAATGTGTCCCTACTGACTAAGGAGTGTCCTTCCCTGGCCTGGATTCCTTGCCCTGAACACATGTCTCCAACAACTACTTCCCTCTATGGATTCTGTCCTGTCTGCAGGTGAATATGATGGAATCCGTCCCATCTTAAAACTAAAACCAAAACAGCTTTCCTGTCTCTAAAAGGTCTACATGGTTTCCACTTTGTCATAGTCACCATTTTGTAGCATTTGACTAACAGACAACACTTGTTTTTCCTCAAGGAAACTGTATGCCCCAAGGGAACTCCCATTCCGGAGATGTGCGCCCATTATTTCCACCTTTGGCTTATCCTTTGCGTGTGCTTCTCATGTGACCTAGTTTTCTAATTCAGTATCAACCTTCCTTTAGATTCACTACTTCAGATGCTGGTAAGTTACTCTTGAAATTTTTTATTGAATATCACACGGGTATCTTTTTCAATGAAGAACAAAAAACAGAACTGTGTCTATCTCAGTGTTTTCAGCTCTGTTTAATAACTGATCCTCACCAAATATATAACATTACGAGATGAAAGGGCATTATTCAACCATGCTGGAAAACATTTGCAACAGATTATAAAAACAAAATATTCTCTCTAGAGTAAAAGCCATTTTCTTCTTTAATCCTGTCCATGCACTTTTAGTACAACCTTCTTTCACCTCATCGTGAACTCTAGTCCTTCAGCTCCGCCGTTCTCGCGTTTGAATTTTGCCCAATATTTGAAGACACTGGTGGTGGGCAGAATCCTAAGATGTCCCTCAAGATCCCTGTCCCCAGTACACCAGCCTGTAAATTTCCTGGGGGGCGTGGGGCGCACTGATGAACCAGATGGGATACCACTAATGTGAACAGGCCACTGATCAGCTGACGCTGAGTCAGTCAGAAGGGAGATTGTCCTGCGTGGACCTGACCCGATCAGGGGCTCAGTGTAACAGAAAGTAAGCATCAGAGAGCAGTGCCCCTGCTGGCCACAAGCAGGAAGTAAAATGACACGTGCAAGGAAGGGCCACATGGCAAGGACCTGAGCACAGCCTTTAGGCGCTGGGAATGGTCCTCAATGGGCGGCTAGCAAGAAAACGGCCACCTCAGACCCAGAGCCCCAAGGAAATTAATTTTGCCAACACCCAGAGCTGGAGGAGGACCTCAGATCACAGACAAGGTCACAGCCCAGGATGACAACTTGATTTCAGCCATGTGATACTCTTGAGAACCCAGCTGACCTGTACTCAGACTTCTGACCCAAGGAAACTGTGAGATAGTAAGTTTGCATCATTTTAACCTGTCAAGCTTGTGATAATTCACTACACAGCAATAAAAAGCTAACACAGTAATTTAAAAGTTATATCCTCCTTCCCATTTGTGTCTCTTCAAAAAAGTAAATCATTATAAAATTTTAGCGTTATGTGCATCAAAGGGTGGAAAGAACTAGAAGCCAACAAGAGCATCAACAGCATTTTATAACAGAATTAACAATTAAGCCTAATACTATTCTTCCGGCATGGCTCCTTAAGCCTCTTACGATTGTGGTGTCAGTGATCATGTGAACGCTGCAGTACCTCGGTCCTCCAGGGGGTTGCCAGCAAGATTGATCGTGTGGAGTCCTGAGCTGGGATTATGTGCTAGAGCAGTGGCCAGTTTTTGTGCAAAATCTCTGTGAGTAAAAAAATAGTAAGATTAAATAACTTAAAATATAAAACTGCTCAAGCAAAACATTTAAAGCTAAAATAGCTAGAGTGAAATCTAACAAAGGAGAAGCTTTCTTTACAATATTAATCTATATATCATATATTTGTCAACACCCAATTTATAATCCTCATGAGAGAATCTATAAAGCCACAGCCAGAATATGGTTCATTTTGATTGGCCAAAATCTCATTCAAAAGCCAAAAGAAAATATAGAATTGCCCCTGTCAAAGAAACACTGCAAGATGCGATTAATAGTACTTCTTAGCCCCTCCATAAGGCAGAAGACAAAAAAAACCTGAAGTGAACCTGCTTTTCAGGAAAATGACAATAAGCCACTCACTATATCTTGGTTCTCATTTCATGTAATCCTGATGAGTTCAAATCTGATCTCTGTAATTACTGCGTTTAAAGGGTACAACTGCTGATACTATATTTTAACAAAAATCAAAACCACTATTTTAGGTATGTTTAACTTAAAGTAACACACTAAGTGCTGTGATTATTAAACTGTCAACCCTCCTTACTCTTTGTTCTAGAAGACTGAACTCTTATGCCCCACATAAGGCTCGGCTATTGGCTGCTACACCACCGAATGAAGACTATGTGAGTGTGAATTTGAGAAGAGAAAGACGTGGCTATCATGCATCAAAGCAAAGCAGTAACATAATACAAAATGTTATTACTATGACTACCACTGACACTGATCAAAGCTGACACATAGCATCTAGAGTATGAAAGATACTTTTCTAAGCACTTTACATGAATTAATTCATTTATCCTCATAATCAATGATCTGTAAAGGAGGCACTATTATTATCTCCATTTTAAAAATGAAGAGTCAGAGACACAGAGTTGAAATGATTTGCTTCAGGCTATGAGGCACCTGGCTGACGTGTCTACACTCTTAACCATTATACCACCACCCTCAGAAATATCAAGTGACACAAGAGCAAAAGATGTTATAAAATCCTTGATCTTTGTGATAATGACGGATCATAGGGGTCCTTCTTTTAGAAGAGTAAACACTATGCTCTATATGTGAGTAGCCCAACTTCTTTTTTAACTATAATTTTAGAGGAAACTGCAAAAAGTTTTAAAGCAACATATTCATGTATTCAGAAAAATACTCACGTTCGAAGTCCAGCGTTTTCCAACACCAATTCTTCTAGTTGACTGGACCTACTTACCACTCTCAAGATCTGTTCACAGACATCAGTGGACTATAAGAGAAAACATTCTTTGACCATGCTGTCAGTCTAAAAGCAACCTCACTTTATTTTTATAAATATATGCAGAGGTGAAGTTTTGATTAAATAAATCATTCCTTCATGCATTAAACCTTGACTGAGCATCTGCAACTCTGCACCATCATGATGAAGGTCCTAGGAATACAATGACACTCTTGGTACACAAGATGTGCCATCCAGAAGGCAAGAAGAAAATACATAATTATGACAGAGTAATGAAAAGTAGTACTATGGGCACCCAGAGGCACAGCAATCCCAATCTTGGGAAAACCAAAAGAATCCCCAAATAAAGGGATACCCAAAATGGAGAACTGAAGACTAAGTGGTAGCAATGGTGGTAACAATGTTGATGATGAATATCCGAGCTCTTGTCATGTACCTGACCCTAGGTTAACCCTTTATGTATATTCTCATTATAAAATTATTAAGTAGTATTATTCACTTTTTATAGATATGAAAATTGAGTCTTAATATATCATGTATTTTAAAAGGGAGCCTGAAAAAGCATTTGGTAAACGTTAACTATTACAAAATTCCCACTGTATTCTTTAAAATAGAGTGAAGCAGGAAACAACCTAATAATAACAAATGGCTCAGTAAATAGTTGCCTCATGTTAATAAACATTGTTTTCAAAAATTATGGCACTGTAAAATTTTATCTGTCAAAATATTTTAAATGTTAGGGTACAATGTTAAATGAAAATGCATAATTAAAATGAAATGTTTAATAAAGATAAGAATTGAAATGGCTAATGTATTCACTGTAATAGCAAAATTCTTGAGGGGACTATAAAAAAATGAAGAGTCATGCCCTAGTGGCATATGTGTACATAATTTTTCTTTTAAATTTTTATTTATTAATGTTTATATATATATTTATATCCTGCCTTACTTTAAACTAATTTAAGATGGCTCCTGACCATAAACTTATTTATACATTAAAAACTGATTTTAAAGCCTCATTACAATTAAGGGTCTTTTTAAATCTTTTATGATATAAAAAAAGAGAAAGCATGTTCTGTGTGCCATGCATTTAATAATCAAAGCAGTTTCTTTTCCTAAAATGCCACATAAAACTATTAGGGTTTTTTTTGTTTGTTTATCCAGTTATTCCAAGTGGATTAACCACCACTGCAACAGTCTGAAATGTAACAAGGATCAAGTATCCTTTAGAAAACCTGACCTGGAAACACATCAGTCCCACAGCATCTAAAGTTATTCTAATTCTTATGTGCTATTTGATTCCATTTGGTCTACAATGTTGCCTTCACACCATTTCTGGGTTTCTAATATGTTCAACACACTGATGAGGGAAGAGAAAATTAATTTCAACTGACCTGATGCCTGTAATTTACATGATGTTGATGGTGGTGATGTTCAAAATAGTGCCCCCTTATCAGTATAATTCTTTGTCTTACGGTGTACAACCAGGGGAACTGACCTTACTCTGTGCTGTCATGATAAAAAGTGATTACTTAAACAGAGTTTTTGAGGGATTATCCTAATTCCCAGGAAGCACCCACAGTACCGTTACCTTTCCAGGGCCACCTCACAGAGCAGCCAAAGAGATGATGTCCCAAAGCAGGGATTTGAAGCAGGGCTTTCATTCGCCCACTGGGTATAATTGCAGTAAGAATTTATTACAGAAAATATATGAAAAGTGTGTCCAATTTTTCTTTAAGATGGGGAGGGGAGAGGCGTAACAATTCATTCGAGCTTAGGTTACTCTTGCTACTTTTTGATAAGTGCCAAATACACAAAACAAATTGTTTTCTACACAGAAATTGTAGATGACATTTTTAAAGAGATACACACACAAACGTACACCTTATCAGTATGACATCACACAGCTGTGACCGTCATAGTAGTTCTCCCCAAATGTCACATGCCTGTTCAGCAGTATGTTCACTGACCAAGGAAAAAAATTTTAACAAAATAATATAATGGCCCTCAAAGAATTTGCATTTACCTAAAAATCAAATGTACACGATAAAAACAAGAGCATTGCTATAAAGTAACTACTGAACTTGTATAAAATAAAACAAAATAAAATGTAAAAAAATAAAAAGAATTTTAGAACTCAATGGAACTGGCCCAACCTTATCATTTTTAAAAAGATTAAAAAGGACCCAGTGATGCTCACCGACTTGCCTAAGTTCAAAACCAAAAGAGCTGAGCAAGACTCCAGTTCTACTGCTATTTTAGTGAGTTGAGAATTTGGGACAGAAACTTGGCTCTAATTGCATGTTTGGCATACCTCATCTTTTAAAAAAAATATCCCTCTATCCTTTTATTTAAACTAGGGGTAGTGGCTGCTAACTGCCTTCATATAAGATCAGCATGAAGCACATAAACACGTCGCTCTTGCGTCTCAGCACAGGCGGCGGTCCTAGGAGCAAGGAGCTACCTTAACAGCCCAGTGAATCCACGGGAAGTCACCTCTCTTTGCTCTGCATTTCATGTTTTTTATGCACTTCATGTTTAAAAAAATCCAAAGAAGGTATAATGCTATTCTTTGCCTCAAACTGTTAGAAAATGTCCTAAAACAGCACATTCCAATACCCAGCAAATGAAAGTATTGTTTCTTTTTAATTTTGGGTGGAAAACATGAAGAATTGCTATTCTTTTAAAAGACTGTAAAGTGACATCCCAAAGACCATTTTTCGTTTTAAAATACCAAGTATTAACAACATACAAATGTATTTTTGTGTTTAAGTCTCAGCTAACAGAAAAAGGCAGTAAGGGCAGGCCTCAAATCCTGTCACTCGCCTGCCTTCCACCCCAGGACGCCCAAGAGAGCATATGAGCACCTGCATACTTTACTTTGCCAGGACTGAAATGACTAGATGCATATTTTCTTGCCTGAATGTCTAAAGTAGCTGAAAGGAAAGGATGCCTGGGAGGAATGATAACAGAATGGCAGCATCGATGGCCTGGACACATGCCTGGACTGAGTTGGGACAATTTCTGACAGTAGGACATCCACAACCCCCTCAGAGCTCTCTGTGCTTCCTTTTGAAAATTTTGAAAATCTCGAATTTGCGTGAATGTTTGAATGAGCCAGGTAAACTGACTTAGTAGTGAAGCATTTTGTCTTCTGATGCCACAGTCCCTGGGCTAATCTGTTTTTCCTTCCTCGAGTGACTCCCCTCTCTCTGATCTGCAGTCTCTGCTGGTCCAGCCCTACAGATGGCCCCCATCTCAGCGAGCAGCAAACAAGGAGACGACTTCTGTGTCCAGGTCTCCCACCACCGCTTCCTGCCTGTTCCCTGGGAGTTCCCTTGGCTCCCCTGCCACCCCCGGCTCCATCATTATTACTGACCTCGCATCCTCCCCCTGTTCAGCTAACACAGTTTCCATAATTCAAGCTCCCACATTTGTTCATTTCTCAGTCTCTTTGCTAGTTTGATTGTGATAACGAGAATAACAACAGTTTACATTCTGAAGTGCCTTCAATATGGCAGGTACTGTGTTAGAATTTCTATATACATTATTTGCTCATCTCAGTAACTTGTAAATTAGTTATACTGCTATGTCCATTCATTCAACAAACTAATATGGCACATATTAATTAAACCAGTTTTTACAGCATAGATATTATGAGCCTCATACTCTGATAAGCACTGGACAGAGACAAGTAAGACAAAAGCTCAGGTATGCAGGAAGCTGAGGCCCTACAAGGTCAAGCAACTTATCTAAGGTCGTACACCTTGTAATAAGAATCAGAATGTGAAACCAAAGTTTCTGTTTCCAAGTCCACACTCTTTTCCTATATAACACTGGCTCTTAATGTGCCCCAAATGAGTTAAGCCCTTGCTCATACTGATAAGCCAGTAAGCCACTCACACCCCAGGCAGATGCAGAGAACCAGCTGTATGTCCACTAGCAAATCTTAACCCTCCACTTTCTATAGCTCCAACCTAAATCCTACCTCTTCGATAGGAAAATCTTAACCCCTCAGTTTCTAATGACCTCTGATTATTGGAGGCTTGAATGCAAGAGTTGCCAATAAAAGACATCTAAATTATTTCCTGTCCTAAATGAAGCAGCAGAAAGCTAACTTACGGACGAGCACCTGTCTGTATGGCTGTTTTGAACTTGCAAAATATCCTCAACTGAGCTTCCTATTTCCACTACTAAAACAGACCAAAATTTTGGTTCCCCCATGCCATATGAAAACCACCATTTCACTTTGATTCCATTTTGTTTACATACAAATCTGCCCAAAAACTCATCTAGAAAATTAATCTTAACTATCACAACTCAAACAAACCACTGCTACCTGGTAACATTTTCCTAAATACTTAGGAAGGGAAGATACATGGAGATGAAATGCAAGGTAGGAACATAAAATCTGCTGTTTGCAGCTGTACAAATGCAACCTTAAGAGTTCTTGCTGGCCAACTGAGTATTGAAGGTCACACTCACGTGTCTTCCTGTTCATCACCTAAAACTGCCTGAAGGAGCTAACAACACAAGGAAGTACTTCTCTGAAACGTCTCACATTATATATAAACTTTATAAAATGTCATGCACATCATTTATAGGAAGATATTTCCAAGAAAAAAACATGAATGCAACTTACCAGTATGGTAGAACAACAAATTTTTTTTTTTTATAATTATCAGGTTTATGAAATTCAACAAAGCTAAGCAATATCTGCAACATCAGGTACTTACCAGTTTTAGATCCTTAGAAGACAGCTTTGTGAACCACTGATTGTATTCCAGAACAGCAATGATAGGTATTAGGTCCCTGGAAGCAGAAATAACAAAAACATGAAGTGCTCTTGCAATAACCATGTTGACACTTTATTTTTAATCTATGACATTCAAGTCTACTTGTTAATTTCTATTATTTACAAACATACCATCCAGAACTATTTGGACCACTGGACAACAATTATATTTTCTAGGATATATCTTCAATATTATATAAGCAAAATTTCCTCTAGACACTCTAATTCCTATTTCCCAAGGAAAAGAGGCTGATGGCAGTGTTTGCTAGAACTTTCTCTAAGAGAAATTATACATCTACCGCCATACTAGCAAGTCTTCTCTTTAGATCGCTCCTTCAAAAATTCTTTAACCGTCAAGAATGGCGTATATTCTCTAGTCAGACAAGTTTATATTCCAAGCAAGGACAGTGTCTAGTTTGATAATAAGTGATATCAAACGGATCCCCAGTGCTTGGACGATGTGGCACTTCCTTGCAATTCTTAGTACCGATTATATACCTGAGATACCCAGGTGTATTTCTGTCTTACGTTTCATACAAACTCTTCAGCTATGAAGCGAAGCTACTTGTATAAGAGACCTGCCTCCGTTCTCTTTTGCTTTCCCGATCAACAACATTTCCCTCGCTCATGCTCAAGTCAAAAGCAAACAATTCACTACTTACCAAACCTGCCATGCAATTTTACAATCAGAATTATCTTTTACTGATTTAGTCAGCTGTGAAAATCCATGTATCCTTCAATGCCTGCATCAGACATCCTCTCCTCCCTAAGTTCCCCCAGGTCACTCCAGCCAGCACATGGCTTGCATTTCAATTTAGCATTTATTTTATCATTTTCTATTATAGTCTGTTACTTAAATATCTGTTCCCACCACCCCAGATTGTAAGTTCTCTGTTTCAGTTTTATGGCTTCTGTGACACAATAACAGTTTCATCCTTAGGGCATGACATGCAGCAAATACTCAAAGTTTTACTGAAATAGAAAAGAAAGGCAGAAGGTACGAAGACAGCTGAAATCAATATTATTTCACGGCTTCTGGGTACCAGGCCCAGCACTAGGCAGTCTACACAGAGCATCTCATTTAAATCCCAAAACAACCCTAGGAGGTCCGTATTATTTACATTTTACAAATAGAGATGTTCAGAGACATATAGTGAAGATAGGTCAGAGTGACCAAATTAGTCACAACCCAGACTCTAAAGGAACCACGTGTGTTGTTTCATCAGACTTGCTTTAAAAAGGCAAAATGAGTGCACAGGTGGCAGAGAAAAGTGACGCACAGGAATGAGCAGTGCCAGTCAGGTAGTTCCATGTGCCATTTTTCCATTTTACACTGTCCACTGACCAAGTGCTCAGAACAAATCCCCGCAGCTGTCCCTGGTGTCTAACGACCTACCTTCAGCTTCTCTGAGGGTAAGTCCACCTCATCACACCCACACGGCTCCAGAGCACTCTGCTGGGCTCCCCCATTCAGGAACTACAGCAGATCGGTCTCATCTCATCTCCTTTTATGGATTTAATGTCAAGTAGTGACTGCACTTCAGAACCTCTCTACTGTGTATTCTAGTCTATCACTTGATCTGATTTAAGTACAGCTTTCGTCATAATGAAGTCATTTTCAGGAACTGAAGAGCTTAACACTAAAGGCCCAGGTTTTACATCAATGCAATGGGTAAACCAGCATCATCTCTACCTATGACATGCAAAAACACTGAAAGAAATATTCTGGCACACTAAAAGTTGAATCTAATACTTAATAATATCAGAAATGTTTCAGGTACAATATTGAATTTAAAAACATACAGCATTCTAGGTGCACATTTGGGTGATGCAGTCAATGATAGTATCTGGTAAAAACCACATATAAAATAATAGATATAAATGCTTACAATTACAGATAGTTTTTTTTTAAAAGAAGAAAAAGAAATATAGCAAAATGTGATGAGGATACCTTGCCTCGATGGTAGCATTAAAGGTGATACTAATTTTTTTCTAATGTAATTCCTGTACTATATTTTTAAAATTTTAAAAAATGATCCACATTCATAATCTAGAAGACTTATAAAATTAAATGTCCCATGGATGGTGTAATTAAAATTTTGTTCTAGGAAAAATTATCCATAAAGATGACAGAGACTTGCGCATGTTGGCATGGTTTACCTAACACGTCCCTCTAAATTATGTTAATGCCTAGACATTTTTTTTTTGGTATCATTAATCTACTTTCACATGAGCAACACTGTGGTTACTAGATTCTCCCCATTATCAAGTCCCCCCCGACACACCCCTTCACAGTCACTGTCCAGCAGTGTAGTAAGATGCTACAGAGTCACTACTTGTCTTCTCTGTGCTGTACTCCCTTCCCCCGGCCACCCCCCTACATTATGTGTGCTGATCATAATGCCCCCTTTTCCCCTTATCCCTAGCTTCCCACCCATCCTCCCCAGCCCCTTTCCCTTTGGTAACTGTTAGTCCATTCTTGGGTTCTGTGATTCTGCTGCTGTTTTGTTCCTTCAGTTTTTGCTTTGTTCTTACACTCCACAGATGAGTGAAATCATTTGGTACTTGTCTTTCTCTGCCTGGCTTATGTCACTGAGCATAACACCCTCCAGCTCCATCCATGTTGTTGCAAATGGTAGGATTTGTTTTCTTCTTATGGCTGAGTAATATTCCATTGTGTACATGTACCACATAGACTTTTCTCCTTTATACTTAGCTTGAAAATGGGAGTTGGAGAGCTTTAAAAAATTTTAAATGTCACAGGTTAGCTATTCCTTCCTGATAGCCTAATGTATATAGAAGTATGTCCCATATATTATTAAATAATTAGTTGGACCACTCACCAACTCTATGTGAAACATTTTGCAAATGACATCACCGAAGGTATAAAAATGTGGTCTCTAAATTTGATCAGTCACTCCTCAGAAGAATTTTGAGCACAAACCTCCCTAAAATCTGTGTTTACCTATAAACTATATACATGTGCTACTGTCCCAGCATATCAGAATCAGTATAAAATATACATATATAAAATGGATGAGGAAAAATATACATAAAACAAGTTCTACTATTTTCTCTGCATTCCTCAACATATCATCATCTTGCTCACACCAGAGTTCATCTGATCCAGGCTGGTCACTGTTTTACAGAATCATTTACAGAAATTTTGAAATGGAAACAGAAGCTTATGCTATTCACACTGGATTTCATGCTCCAAACAGCATTTCTTTCCTTTTAAATGAGAGCAGGAATAAAGAGATGGGGCTCAGATCAGGGAAGAGTCACGCCAGCACCCTCAGGACAACCTGGACGAGCACTAATCAACCCTCAAAACTATTTCGGGGAAGTAGCAGGCTCAAGAATGTCACCTTGATGAGTAAGAAATATGACAACACAGAAACATGAGTCTGAAGGGAATGAGCTGCTGGCTATGTTCTCACGAGCCCAGTTCAAACTCGGTGTTGCATGTCACTGAGTCTTTAGAGGATTGATGAGATTGGCTCCTCTTAAAAATCTTCTGGGAACAAGAAAAATTGATGTATTTAATGCTATATATTCTCTTTGCCTAAGCAGCACTACCTCTACCCTCATCATTCCCTGACACTCAAATTGCAGTGTAATTACATTTTTTAACACATCGGCTTACAGATCTTTGAGAGATCCCATGAGAAATGTACAAAAAAGCCTTTACAAGCTATGCCTCTTTTTAGCCCACTGATACCTAAACTGAAAAAAATTTTAAGAAAACACTAACATAAAATTTTGGAAGCTCTAAATAATAACTAAGTGGGCATTTTTCCAAGTACTTCCTAATTACTATTCCTCTCCAGAAACAAACCAGATGGGCTAGTGTGAGCACCGTCATTCTCCTATCTGAATGCTCATTTAGCAACAAAAGGGTCCCTGGCCCTCTATTCAGTTCAGATGGAGCCACAGGTAGGTAGCAATTAAATAGTCAACCACAGCATTCAGCTGCTTCTCCATCTACCTTGAAACAGCTGGACGGACCCTAAGAGTTCTAGAGAGGTGGTAGAACATATAGAAACAGAAGAACGGCCTACAGTAAGAGAACAGCAGGCTAGGTGATCGTTAGCAGTGTCAGCGTGATGTAGACGCGTCTCTATTTCTCGGTTCATGAGGCTTCATAGGTTGTGTATTGTAAAATCAGGCATATCTCTGAAGAAGAGCCGATCCCAGGCAAATCAGAGGGGGGAGGACATTACTAGGGCCTCTCTGATGAGATGATGATAAAGGCACTGTCCCTAGAGCTGCACCTCCTTCTAAACCCATCTCCCCCGCATGGTGATGGAGTCGCCACAGGTAGGTTACTGCTTCCTCCGTTCTGTGCTCCAGAGGATAGAGCTGCAAAACCATGATGAATTCTCCCCATTACCAGACCTACTATATTATCAGTGCCACACACGTGACCCAAATCTCACAGTCTGGATCTGAACTGGACCTGAAAAATGGTAGTTACAAAGTCCTGGGTGCAAAAAGATAATGACCTGGCTGAGTAACTCAAAGAGACAATTGTACAGGAATCCAGACAGAATGTAGCCATAGACTATGTTCTATAGAACATAGAACAAAACTGGGTTTAGGACACTGTTTACAGCGACAACTGCCGACCTGAGTATGGAGGAGAAAGTATTTTGAGTAATCTGATGGGCTTTTTAAAACTAATCCCTTTGACCAGGCCCATGGAACTTCCAGTCCAGAAGAATCAATGGTTTCAAAGACTCTTAAGAAAAGCTGTTTCTCTGATGACTAAACACAATGAAGAAAAAGAAAGGAATGAAAAAAAAGCTTTGAATGACAGCCAATCAGAAGACTTTCGCACTGACTATATGAAAAGGGTGCAGCTTTCTAAAAGGAAGTCTAGTAAAATGGTGATGTAAGTGCACACAGATTCTCATTTCAATAAATATAAATGGTAAGCAAAATTACTTACTTAAATCTGAATTGTGTTCAAATAGAGATACATGGGAGCTGATCGCCACAGTGGAAAAATTCATCTTCACGTATGAAAACTATTCCCTTATTTGCTAACAAACTGCAGCTCAACACGTGGCCAGTTTCATCTCTCCTCTTGCTGCTCCAAACTAATTCCTCCATTCGCTTCTCCATAATTCACACCCAAATGAGAAAACTACCAACATTTTTTGTAAAACACCTCGAATTTAGAGAATGACCCACATCACACTCAAATTATGCCACTATGCCAGTATGACTCCTTCCAAATAACTGTGCCATTTTGTACAAACTGTGGATTCATGGATTAGCACCTCAAGCTTCCAACATAGAAATGTTCATCCAATATAATTTACTGTAACTTGACTAACAAAATACTATTAATGCAGGCCATTAAATAGGCTGAAAATAGCCTCTTTGTATGGAAGCTGGTTCTAATTTTAATATTAAGAATCATGAGGAAAAAAATAAATCCTTAAGAAAGAGGAGCTAAACTTTGAAGATTAGGGTGATTTTGGCAGAGCTCAAAAAAAGTCAAAGTATTCAGGCAGGGTAGGAGAGATGACACCTAGAGCAGTGATCCCTGTTTTTAATAATCAAGCCCACTGTAGTAAAAAAAAAATTAAGAACACCCTAATTTTTAATATATTTATTATATTCTAAATACTATTAACAGTGATATATTACATATATAAAATAGAGACATTTTAAAATGAGTCAGCAATAAATGTAAGTAGAAGTTCTAATATTTTTTGTAGCTCATCTTGCATTTTCCTTTAGGTATATACATCCCACATCAGAGGATGTACACCCCACATAGAGGCCACTGACCTAGCACAGGGGCCAGCAAACCACAGTCCACAATGCATATTTCTGTAAATAAAGTTTTATTGGAACACAATCACACTCATTCAACTACATATTATCTAGTGCTGCTTTCGAGGTCCAACAGTGGTGGTACATAACTGCAACAGTGACTATCTCATAAAGCCTGAAATTATTCACTTTTGGCCCTTCCCAAGAAAAGTTTTCCAACTTCTGATCTGAAGTCTCAAAAGTGAGAAAAGTCCTTCTAGCCCTTAATCAAGTGAGAAAAGTAGACAATTATGGTCTAATCCATGAATGCAGTGTTTACTTATGAACTGGAAATTCTCCAACTAAGGAATGAGGAAAAATTTACCTGTAGGAAATCTCTTAAGTTTTGACAAGGCTTCTCAATTTTAGATCATATTCTAAATATTTCAAGTAATTGGATTTTAGTAGCTTCTCTAGATACAGTTTCCCTCTGTCAAAAGATTAATCGCCAAATTAAGCACAGTGGATTAGCTGGAAAGGTCAGCACTGGTGCTGTGCACAACCTACCGATGGTGTAATAATCATTAAGGGCGAGACAAAGAAAGCGAGCCAGAGAAACATCCCAGGCTGCCCTATCACACCTTCAACTCCTGTAGGCCAAGCGGTCTCCTAGTATGGTCCATGGACCCCCAGGGGCTCTGAGGCTCACTTAGGAGGTTCACAAGTCCAAAGCTATTTTTATAATAGTACTTGAATTTGTCCTTTTCATCATGATGGTGTCTGTACAGATGGTTCAAAAGCAAACGGGGGGAGAGAGGATGCAAATCTGCTGGCCCCTTAGCACGAACCAAGGCAGCAGCCCTGAGCTCTGCTTGTGGCCATCGTATCCTTTACTCAGTCACACACCCAGTTTTTTTTTTTTTAAACAAATGCCAATTTCATTTAAGGACCTTGATGAAGAAATTTAAAGTACTCATTAAATCTCAGCCCTTGAGTACATGCCTTTTAAATATTCTATGCAGCAAAACAGAAGTATGCACAAAGTGCTTCCTCTATATACCAAAGTGATCACTGTCTCATGCAAGTACTTGTGTGATACAGTTTAAGCAGAACTACCTCCCTTTTCTCATGGTACCCCAAGAAGAAGTGGCACAGTAAGCACTGCAGACTTGGGATTTAGCAGATATTTTCTCAGAAATGTAGCTCTTTCAAGGAAATCACCTGACAGTACTTTTCTTCAATAGTAAAATTATATCTTTAAAGCATAAATTTGAATTTTGGGGAACCTGTATCTGCCACAGTGAGCTTGACAGCTTTGTCATACATAAAGACGTTTTTTATTAGATCAGTGGTGATACGTAACAGATGTCCTCTTTTTTTCACCCCATTGTACAACAGCAAGATATTGGATACTATGCCTAACTCAGTGGACCAATATTTTCTAAATGACCAAGGCAGGATGCTACAAAATCACCTATGGGTAAGAGCATTCAGAGTATAAGATGGATCAAATGGATTTTAATGAAACAAAATATAAAAGAGTTCATTGATAGGGTTTCAGATTTCACACCGTAGCTGATCTTTAAGAACCATCATCACTTGTTGAGTTGTGGTGAAGTAGTAAAAAATATCTGTAATTATGTGAAAAGGCTATTAAAAATATTCCTTTTTCTAACTACACATATGCTTAAGATTGGATTTTCTTTACATATTTCAGTCAAAACAATGTATCATAACAGAGTAAATGTAGAAGCATATATGAGAATCAGCTTTCTTCTATCAAGCCAGAAATTAAAAAGGTCTACAAAAGGTAAACAGACGCTACTCTTCTTGCTGACATTTTTGTTTTGGGAAATATTTTTAGTAAAAATTGTATCTACTTGGCATATAATAGGTTTATTAACATTACTTTTAAAGGAATTAATAAATAAACATTTTCAATTGTAGTTGTAATTTCTAATATGATAAATACCAAAAGACAACTCACATGAACAAAAGCACATCATTTTTAAGAATGTAAAGGGATCCTGGGGCCAAAAACACGGAGACCTGACACTGTAGGCCTACCCACTCCTACTTTATTCTACATGCAATTTTCTGGTTTTACTGGAAAATACTTACAAAGTGAAATAGTTTCCCCTTTTGCTTCTCAGTTCACTTTTTCATGAGCTACACAGGAGATCACATCTGTACATGTGAGTATGAAGGTCCCTTGTGCACCGGAAGAAGGAGAAGGGCTCTAAGCAGGAGGAAACTGCCCGCATCCACAAAAGGGAAGCAGGTCCAAGCCTGAGGCCCAGGGGCTCGCACGCTTCCCCCAAGAGCACAGACCCGGCCGAGGCTGCTCCGGTGCCCTCCACGGACCCGCGCTGCACGGGGAGGAGCTGCGCCCACCTCACATACATTTTCTTCGCTCAATGCAGTTGGCTAGAACTCTCCGGGACCCCACCTGAGTTCTGGATTCCCTGCCAGGTAGGTGGGAAAATTACTTGCAATGGTACTTTTCAGGACAAGATGCTGGTGATATGAAGAGGGAACAATCCTCTCTGCAATGCCAATCGTACAAATGGCATAAGAGGTAGAATCCCAAATTTCTCTTCTCTCAGTGCCAAGCAGTGAGAAAGAAAAGGTCTTGGGTTGGGGGGCTACTATCCCAGGAGGGCCACTATCTGCCCACCTGAAGGAAGCAGCAGCATAGCCAGCGTTGAGACCGGGACAGGCCAGGAAAAATTAGCAGAAACACAGCACGTGTTGTGCCGGGCCAGCGGCAGGGCTCAACTTGGGCAGGGAGCAAAATCACTGAAATGGGTCTGTCTTTGCACAGAAAAAAGGGGAACTGAAAGAAGCTTCTCCTCTGGGGCCTAATCACACTACCCACAGCCCTAAATATATTAAAGTCAAGATCTTAGAACCTAAAAGTCTCTCAAAGAACTTATAACAGGTTTCATAGTTTTATTATCACTATGGTAAGGCAGATATTAGCACCCTGATTTCCACTGACACATGCACATCTACCCTAGCAACCCCCTATTCATAAAGAAACTGTAAAACTAAAAGACATTTGTTAGGATTTCAACACAAAATTTCCTCCTAGAAAATCTTCTAAATGGCAGTTAGGGAAAACAGTACTGTATTTTATACACAGGGTAGATTAATTAGGCTAGTGGAGGCTGGTGTAAGAATGACACTATTTCCACAGTGTCCAAGTATGAACTCTAGATTTGGGGAACACACCTGTACCCCATCCCAAAACATTCAGAGTGATGAACACATTTACAAATATTAATTTAATGGGAAAATACAGAGATTCTTAGAGTCCCCTGATTCCTCTGTAAAAGGATTCTCTGAAGATAACGTGCATCTACGAGTACCAGCAGAGAAGTGAAGCTCTGAGGCCAAATTTAGGAGCAGAAAGGAAAGAACCAACCACGTAGCTTACCTGTGGTCAAGATGACTGAAGTCTTGTAAATTCAATTCCTTGGTATCTTGTGTCAGATAAATTGTATCGACATCCTATTTGAAATATAATTCAGTTATGCCAATAGCACACGGAGATGATCAGGGAAGCAAGAGAGATGCAAAGAGAATTAGATAATGATACGGGCAGATTTTTATGTAACCTGAGGAAAGAAGATATTAAGAAAAAAATGAATAGTGGGGGGAAAATAAAGACAAATAAGCCAGTCAAATATTGGAATATTCTCCGGTGGTGAGAGAGAGAAAGTGACTGTGTGTGCGTGTGTTCAGAAGTGCGTGCACACAGGTTCACTTACCCATTGTACTTCTTCCCTGTATGAAAATCCAAGCCAGTCACAAACACAGGCATACATCTGAGAGAATCCACCTGAAATACACAGCCAAATATAACAGGTTTTTGGCTAAATGATTTTTAAGTTAAAATTTTAAAGCTTAAAAATATGGCCAAGGTTGACAATGCTGATTATTCTTGCTCTTTCAACAAACAGCAAAGATTCTCCTCCCTCTTTTAGAGTAAGTACAAAGCAGGACGCAATACAGCTTAAATATAGGACTTTTGTCCACAAATCTCAAGTCTATATAGTGCTAATTACACCTTAAAACTAATTGTACCTTTACAGTAGCATGCTAGGAACAGACTTAACTTCCTGGCAGAGGGACATTCCTGCAGCCATTGACATTTGGGTTTTAAAGTGCATGCTCACCACAGGGACCCTGCTCAGCCACAGTCTGGCTGTCCCACAGAGCCTGGAGACTGGCCAGTCGCTCAGACGGCTCCATGGAGACTTTTTTCATGATTCTCCTGTAAGATCAATAACAACAATAAATTTTGAACTGCATAGAAATCTATTTTGTGATATGCCTTTTTTCTTAAACAAAGGTAGATGTCACTTCAATTTTGGTAAATATAGTTCCAATTTTTGAGCATCTGGAAGCTGGAAATCAACAGGAACTTAATAATAAACGCCTTTATTTAATTTCCCTTTGTAAGCTAAGCATATCTAGAAATGTAAATAATCTCTGTTAGTCATCTTATAACATTTAAGTTTTATTAGAATAGTTAGAAAATAGTGTTCTAATTAATGAATTATTAGATTATGTACATACTAAATATAAATTACTAGTCTTCGAAAAATGAAAATAGACATCTCCTCCTCTGTCCGTCCTTAGTACCACACAGATGTTCGTCAAGAAAATGAGCATTTCATGTTGGAAGCGCTGTTTCTTTTACTCTCTTTCCCCCTGGACTACGACTCCTCTGGAGCAGAAAGCATGCCCAGCACCCACCACACGTGCACCCTCCGTACCGTCACCCCCAGAGCCTGACAACATTGCTGCCACACGTGCAGAAGGAGGACGAAGTAGTAGCTAAGAGCACAACCGACCATCCCTAAGGTCTCATTATTCACAGAACTGGTAAAACAAGAGCATCTACCGCACTGGGTAACTGCAAGAAAGAAACAAGTCAACACCTGCAAGGGTACCTGCACGATCTCTGGTGCACCAAAGGGTCTCAGCGTTAGCTGATGCTGTTGTAGTGATCACTCAGTCACCATTTAATGACTCTGGGAATCCATTAATTCACCCGAAAGCTTTATTGAATGGTTTTTATTGGATGAAGAGAACAGAGGGCACCCCTGGCCTCACCGGGCGAGCAGTCTGCTCTGAGGGTCAGACACGCCAGCAGGCACCATGGGGACAGAAGCGCCCACCCCTGGGAAGCACAGGCTGGGGGGGAGCAAGGGGCGGGCGCTTCTTCTCCGGCTGGACAGTCTGGAAATGCTCTTCGGCACCTAATATATCTGTGCTAAGACCTGAGGGAAGAATAAAGAATTCATCAGGTGAAGCGTGAGGGGAGGAAGTGTAAACCAGGAGCTGGGGAAAGTGTTCCAGATAAAGGGACAACAAGTTCATGGAGATGAAAAAACTGTGCTTACCAGAAACTGAATATAATTCAAAACAGTTAGCAAATAAAATGTGTTAGGGAGAGAGAGGGATGACAGAGGAACCAGGTCACGGCGAGCCTTAAAGGTCAAGTTAAGGGGCCTGAATTTTATTCTCCGGGCAATGAGGAGCCAGGGAAGACTAGACAGGGGGTATGAGATGATGAGACAAGCTCTGTGCACACAGCATCTGCGGGGGTGGCGGGTGGGGGAGACTTTGGACACAAAGAGCTAAATAACTTGAGAAGTTAGAAAGAAGTCCTGGGACTGTCACGAGCCCACTGAGACTGAAGGTTGTGAACTGCGGTGGCACGAGGTCGAAGAGCTGTGGGGTTTTCTCCTGCCACTCTCGGCAGCCCACACATGTGCAGGAAGGGGCACCCGGCTTGCTGGGCAGCCCCAGGCTGACCAGGCAGGTGGGCCAGGAAAACAGAGGAGACAAAAGGAGCTGCGGATCCTGACAGGGCCTAGGGAAGTGATGCACACGCGGGCTAACTGGGCAGGGAAGGAAAGGAAGGCAGGAAGGGGCGGCAGGAGGGGGAACAGCCAAGGGGTCCACGGCCTGGAGGCCCTGACGAAGTACGGGTACTTCCAAGGGAGGGAGTGAAAAGGACTCGAAGCAGGAGGCAGAGGGGAGTAACTAACTGTTTTCAGCCCAGGAGAAGATGTTTCAGGAGAAGAAAAGACGCAGGGTGTGGCCATCAGTGTAAAGTGAGGTGGGGGTGAGGAGGTCGCGGGCTGCGAGGAAGGGAAGGGTGCTAGTGGGTCAGAGTCACCCAGCACCGTCACAGGACCTGGGTGCAAAGTGGTGAAATAAGCCCGCTAAGTCATACTGAACATATTTTCATCTTTCTTTAATGATTCAAAAGCACTTCTGCTGTACACAATGCTTTCAGTTGTCATTATGAATTTCAATCACCTGTAGAGTATTACAAGAAAATGTTTTCAGCTATTTTCATTTTCTGATTGGATGGATTCCAGATAAAATGTGCGACAGAGCCTTACAAGTTGCCTGGTTGGCTTGTTCTACTCCTAGACAAATGCTCAAATATATAACAAAGCATTAAATATAGACATTCTGCTAGCACTGAAAATATTCCTACTTCTTTGCAATTTTTATGACTGAAGCATCTCAGGTAGAGCCAACTGATGTCACATGTCATTGATTCCTTCCGATTCTTGTGTAAATGGGTGAGATCTGTCAGTATAGCATGATTTTTCTCTACTTTACCTGGAAATATGTTATCCTAAAAATCTTTAATTTGGGGTGGCTGTGGGTTTGAGAAGACATTCACAATGAAAGTGGTATTACAGAATCTAGCAATTCGGAATGGTTCATCTTGGTTCAGAACCATCACTCTAGTACGTTACTGGCAGTATCTGCCGGCTACAAGACAGAAAAGCCAGATACTGTGCAAAGTCAGAAGCAGGCCCAAGCACTTACACAACTGAATTAAGTAAACCTTGGAGACACCAAGCTGGACTTGTGGCTGACTTCATCTGAGATCACATTTCTCTTCTAAAAGTCTTGCTGTATTTCAGCAGAACTGCAGGGCACGCCATTGCAGTTACACACAGAATGAAGTTAAGCTAGTCAAAAGCAGGAAGAAAGTAGGACAAAACGGCTTTGGCAGGATGCTGGTAAGATTAAGAATAGGAGGGTGGCAGTCTAGGATTAGAGGGAGAGAGAGATTAATCCTCACGCAGAGACTTACTCCAACACAACACTGGGCATCCACGCTCAGGGCTAAGGGGAAGTCACTGGCGAGCGGAGGAAGTAGCTAGCAGATGTCTGTGTGAGCAGGGACCTACTGCGAGGAAGTGACCCTTGCCGTTTTCCCTGACCTTCAAAGCCACCTTCAAAGGAAGCCGTCTGAGCTCCATTTCTGTAACAGCGCTCATCTTTCTTTTTTAAGGAACTAAAAAAACACATTTCAGGAACTAAAGGAGTCCCATGAAACAAGCGCATTTATTTACATAAGAGACACAGTTATAAGAACTAACCTTCTAGAAGACAGCTACCCGTTTCTCAAATATTCTAAAACTATGCACAGAAACAGTAAGTGAAAGGAAAACCCACAAGTTGTTTTCTGCCTGTAGCTAAATAACAGCAAAGAAGCCATCTGTGTATGCACCTCAGGGACCAGCTCGCACATGCACACACAGACAGAGGGTGTGCCATACAGACAGACGGATGAACAAACCAAGGATTTGCCATCTGCATAAAAGCCCTAACAGGTGAGCCACAATTCTAAAAAACAGACACGCACGGCCTGCCACGCACAGGCCACACTATGTAGTTGAATCACCTACACTTAGATGATGTGCATCTAATTTCACAACTCAGAAAATGCTTGTATGTGGCACGGAACGGTGAACTCCAGACGACAAGCACACCAGCTCCGCACATCTCATACTTCAACTGTCCATCTGAAAAAAATCTGGAAATTTTTGATCCACTTCAGGTAACCAATTCAAAATTTAATTCTAAAGCTTATCCTATATAATCTGACAACTATCTCCACGACAGTACTTGTTCTATCGATGCAAACTACACCGCAACAAAATGCTACCAACAGCTCTAGAAAACTGAAGGGATTACCGGAGCCTATAAAACACCTTTGTTTTGTTTACATATAAACTCCTATCTGCCAATTCACAATAAAGTCACCTTTTCATATATCAATTGGCTTTGGACTTCATAAAGGGATTTACAGTATCATTCTTATTATGGTAGTAAAGAAACACAGGCCCAGCACACCGACACCAAGCTTTCAGATACGTCACATACATGGAAGAATAATCAAGTATGTTGAAAGCCTAAGAAAAAAATCATGTTAAAAAGCTACTATTCTGTCACCTACACTGGGTATGAAGAGCCACACTTAGCAAGACAAAAAGCAAATTAAGAGAAATGCAGTGAACTTACATATAAACATGTAATAATAAAAGAGTCATCAATCTTAGAGAAATTCCCTCCAAATACCATCAGTTCCTTCCCCCGAGGGTAGACTTTCATTCCGGTGCTTCTGGTAACTGACTGTGACAGTCCACAGCTACACCGCCTGGAGCACTGTTTAAGCAGTTTACACGAGTTGATTTCATCCTCACAAAGCCCCATTAATGTAATTACCCCCATTTTACAGACGAGGGCCCTGAGGCCCTGGGAAGTGAGGGACCTCACCTAGAGGGTCAGCCCCTAAGGCGGCAGCCTGACATCTTCCAGCGCCCTGACGCAGCACGGCGGGCCGCCTCTCCCCTCGGGGCACTGTCACTGCATTCCGCAGCTGAAAAGCCTTCACTGGCTCCAGCGTCTGTCCTCGCAGCTTTTACTCAGGCCTCTCCAGCTGCACCTCACCTTCACCTGACCGTGGTGTCTGCAGGCCCGCGATTCCCACCACTGCGGCTGGACCCCGTCTCCGGACGGCAAGTACACCTGCCCCGCCTGTACCCCCGCCATTTCCCGGCTCCAGCCTTTGCTATTTCCCCACCCAACTCTCCCGGGCCCCACAACTGACAAAGGCCCTCCTCTCAAAAGAAAAAGGGAAAACAAACACCACAGGACAGTACTCTCTTGACTTCCCAAGTTAAATGTGACTTTCCCCTCCCTGAAATCCGAGGTGTCTCACTCTGCTCATCCTACTGTTGGCGGGACCTTCTTGCTACCTTTAAGCTATAGACAAAAGAGGGCAGGAAACATTTTACACATCTGTGTATGTCTGAGGGATTTCTTGAGTGAACAGTTTCTAAATTCATTCTATCTTGTCCTAGTAACTTAAATTAATCTAAAAAAAAAAATAGGCTTGATTTTGGAGAGTAGCCAAGGTTCTTGATATTAGAAAAGCTAAAGGCTGCAACACAAAAGTTTCCTGAAGAGAAATACCACTGCAAACAGCTCCATGAAAACACGCTAAATTACACTTTGGCTACAAATACTTCCTGAGGTTCTCCCCTCACTGCCATTGTCCTAGAGGTGAGGCCTCCCATGACAATATTGCACAGAGATGAGAATGTTAACGAAACAATGCTAACAGTAATTTGATTTTTATAATAAATAAATTGTAAATTTCCTTCTTTAATCTTTAAACTTTCTCTATATTTTGAAATAAACTTTCCTTATTTAATGAGAGGGGAACATGTTTTGTAAAGCAAAGAGGAAGAGATAAACATGGTAACAAATAGAGTAGAGGGGATGTGAAAAGAAGATACTGGAGTGAATGAGTGAATATTACTTAAAATTTTTTATTTCTTTTCCTAGTTGCATTCTCTTGACTATAGTCAAGAGGACTGATTATATTTTATAGATATGTAATGTTATTTTTTTATTTTGGTCATGGAGTTATTTTCAAAATTTCTGAAATTCAGATCTTTGCAGGTATCATTTCATTTATATACAGCCAAACTTAGCTTATTCAAGAACTGATTGTCTGAAATGAAGGCTTCCCTGGCTGTGTCTGTCCCCCGATCCTCCTGTGGATCGGTCCCCTACCAGAAGCACCCTTAGCAAGGGAGGATACGAGGGCGGGGGACCAAAGGAAATGTATCTGACGGGACAAATGATGCAAAGAGTGCTTGAGGATTCCAGATAGTTTCATAGGGACATAGAGCATCATTAGGGGCATTTTATTTTGCGCATTCTGGATTATTTATATAAAGGAAATCTTTCCTGTGTTGACAGCTTTGACTTAAGGCATCCCAGGAATGTCCAAGACAGTTACACATTTCTCCACCCTGAAGTCACAATAACCAACACCATATAATTATATATTTTCCCAGTCAAATTCCTGTAATACAATCTAAGGAACTTAAGGAGTAAAAGCAGAATATCCAAGTCACAAAACAGTAAGAGTTTATTTTGACAAGCTAACTGTGCTTGCTAGGTAGTAAAGAGAAATGAAAGTCAAATACATTTAAGTTACTTAAATTCTCTGCCAAATCATTTCTGAACTACAGTCTGTGCCTTTCCCACATCAGTGTCTTTATTCGGACCGCCTCTCCTCCACGGTCTCCCCGTCGTTTTCAGGTACATCTCCTCTGGCCCGCCAGCCTGCACTCCCGCACCTCCCACTTACACCCAGCCACCTACCTACTGTCTCCACTGTAGTGACCCCCAACCTCAGGCGTCTGTGGATGCAAGTAAGAAACAAGCAAAGTGGCTCAGCTTCTAACATGGGACACTAGGTAAATGATGAAGCCACTGACTGAGATAGAAGATCAGATATGGGTAGGTTCTAGCGGGGAAAGTATGGAGTTCAGTTTGGGACATACTAGGTGTGAAGTGCTCGGAGACCTCCTTGTAGAGATGTCCAAAAAGCAGCCAGGAGATAGAAATGGAAGGTCAGGGTAATGAGGGGGTCATGGATTTAGACACAAACATATATGTAGTATAATAACCACCTCTCTAGAAATAGAGCTGATTATTTAATACTTGTTGTTAAATACTTATTGCCTGAACATTTTAACCAGAAGTGGAAGACAAAAGAGAAAACACTTTTTTAATACAAATTTCTCTGGGAAGAAAAAAACATAAGAATCCAAACCAAAAATAAAAGTGATGATTCCCTCAAAATTCTACCAATTAAACAAATAGAGCTGCATTTTAAAGAAAATAGAAATTCTAGATATTGCTCTGAAGATCTCATAAGCCCTTGCTAAATAATAAATAAAGCCATGCTTACTAATTTTCTTATTTCATCTGTGTTAATTTGCAATGAAAGCAAGGACATTATCAGGAAGGCCCTGTACAAAACCATATTACTAAAACAGAGCTTAAGGGAAATGCAGTGTAGTTATTGCTAATTCACTATTACCCCCAGATAGTTCTATGGTGGCCTTACGAATGATATAGAAACCAGTCCTAAGAATGTTTTACTTCTGGGTATTTCCCCAGTGCCACTACTGATTCACCCCTCACCTCATTCTACCACCTTTGCCTGCCCACCCCTCTCTTCTGGACACACAAGAGCGTGTGTATGACTGGAGACCAGCAAGAGCTTGCCTTTAAGACACCTCACATCTGGAAACTCTAGCCAGGCAGGAATCAGCAGGCAGCCCCTCCACTAGAATGAGACCAGGGGTCACTTAGCTCCCTCAGCAACCAGCTACCCAGCTACTCAGAGAAGCACAAGACAGGTAAGCTTCGGAAAGGAGAAAGCCCTAGGTGACCGCGCAGAAAGCACAGGGCCAGCCCTTCCATTCTGGTGTGTGAAGTGAAGAAAAGAGAGAGCCCAGTGGAAAGCTGTGAAAAGCACCAAACAGGTCTCGAAAAATCAGAGACATGGAGGGCCTATTCCCACTGAGCCCCTTTTAGTCACCCAAAGGATTCCAAAGACTTACAGCTGCTTTACCTCTTAATTACAGGCGGAGTATTATAGAGACACATTGCATAGAGGACAACTGTCCCCCAAATTCCCCTCCCACTCCCACAAAGCAAGGAACACACCTTAGACATGTCTAATGAGGCTTCAGAGCCTCCTCAGCATGCAGGGAGAGCAGCAGGAGAGGGACTTTCTAAAATCTGTGTGTCACCCCTCTCCAGCAGAAAGGCACTCTATGAACTATGATTTTAGGGAGCTTTTGGACACAAAGACCTCTCTGCCTTTTCACCTCAGCAAATCTAACTCCACCTTTATGCAATCCGTACTCCCTCAGCACAAGCTCTTGTTACCCAAGCACATAATCCTGATGAAAAATGCTTAACAAAAAAATACGAGGGCATGTACAGATAAAATGTACTAATATCCCCGACATATATTACAGAAAACTAAGAAAATGAAAGAGGCTGATTTTTGTTTTCTTTATTTAAAGTTTCTTCCTATTAAACAGACAGAAAAAAAAGGAGAAGAAAGCACTCTCACTCATCACTGATACTATCCTCGATGCCCTTGTACAAAGCCTGCGGCCCCTGGCATTCTGCTAATGGCTGCGAGTAAAATTCACACGGGAGTAAATCTCAAAGTACACTTAAAAGGTTCCTGTTCTAGTTTTATGCGTAGAGATTAAAGGATTGCCAAATCCCTTCATCACTCAAGCTCTTTCAAGTACAGAGTAAGGTACAGCTCTATCAGAAAACCACAGACATAAAACAAAGGGTTTGATATTCACTGCTTAAGAGAAACAGTAAGTATGGAAATGGAACTACATGAAGGGGCAAGGAGAAGGCATGTTCTCAATTTGCCATTTTGAGGCAGCCCAGGTTGTCTGCTCTCCTCACCCTTCCCCAGGAGAACTCACACTGGAGAGAGACCAGGAAATATCCTCCGCAGGCAGGTGCCAATGTGAGCCAGCACTTCACTCACATCCTCGGGTGATGCCATTTTCATGGAGATGCCACACTTCTCAGTTTCTACAACCATCTGCAAGAACCAGGTTGGACACAGCTTAATAAGGAGTCCAATTCTTTCAATTTTTAACTTCACGTGATGTGAACTATATATTCACACTGATGTATACCAATACAATTGCAGCTTTTTAAGATGTACATTCGTAAAATAACACTCTAAGGTTAAGTAAGACTCAAAGAGTTGTTTGCGTAGAGGATAGATAGGGTGTCAGAAACATCCAGAAACTGAAGCAAATGTATCTAAGGGCCAAATTGCAGATTCCAACAGACCACCCACAGGATGGAGACTGAATATCCATATTTATTTGCACATGACTTCTCATTTTACAAGATTTTGTCTTGAGATGAGTTACACAGTCTGTCATATTCCTCCTACACAGTATAAATTAAGTACATATCCTCCAGTGATGACCTGAGGACTGATATTACTTGAGAAAAAAAAAATGTTTTAAAAACAAAACACCTTATGAGATGTTAAAACCATTGCCTGGTAACAAAAGAAAAATCACATGCTTATAAAAGTTTCAACTTTTTAAAAAAAGCTGTTACTTAGAAAGGATTATATTAAGGGAACAAATTAATAAATGTTCAGTGCTAGACAAAGATTCACTCCTTAATTGCTAGAGATGTCCAGAACTTACACCAAAAATGTAGACACTGAGGTCACATAGCCAGTCCTATAAACAAGTATAAGTCAACCTCAAAAAATATAGGGTAGGTCACAAAAGGGAGACTAAGTTGATTATGGACACATTTCAAATAAAAAGAATCAATTTCAATTACTTTAATATACCATTACCTTAGATTTCAAAAATATTCATGGGACATGCAATCACTTTGGCTTATCACGACCTCAAAATATCCTTACACACTTACTTCCCAATGTTAGTTAATTTGTACGAAAATATGATGGAGAACACTACACTCAATGTGCAACTAACCAGGAGGATTAACAAGGCAGTTTTTAATTTGTTTTAGGTTGTCCTAAAATTAGCTAAATTAATAATAATAATAATCTGTCTTTCAAAGTGTTTATGGTAAAAGGAAATGTAATACCATTTATTTGTCAAAAGGATGAGATCAAAGAAAAAGACATGTGTTTGGCATCCTGTAAATGTTTCTTCTCCATAAGTACCCCTAGAAAAATCTGTTAACAGGGATTTAATACATCCACCTCTGTGCCAGTTAGTTGGCTCCCTATATAAAAAACATTTTTCATCCTAATTTTCAGCACATTCCTCAGAAACTAATGGTGTAGGCTCTGAAATTCTCTAGGCAAATTTCATTAATCTCCTAGAAGCTGGTCCGAGAAATAGTTTCCCTGCCAAGGCAGCAAGCAGTAATGTACCTAGAGGTATTTAATGATCGACCCCCAGGAAACCACAAGGAGGTGTCTTAAGTAAGACTAAAGCTGCTTTATGCAGTTAGACTTAGATATTTCATATGTACGTGTCTATGCGTATGAATGTTTAAAAAGTCAGATACACTGGGATGAGGCTGTGTCTGTGTTCTCCACCCTGCCCCCAACACAGCCACCACGGGCAATTACATCTTTCACTGCAGGGTACTTACTTCTACTTTCTTCACACCTCAATTCAGTTCACAGTTTGGGTGTGGGTAAATAGTAATTGGCTTATTCTAATTCTACTTAATCTTAATACCTAATCATCCATAATTGCACAGGATTGAATAGAACGACAGGGAAGAAAAAAGGTAACAGGTGGGGGAAGAAATGAGGCCATTAAACTCAAGCTTACATGAAAGTCCTCATATAGCTCTGCATAATATGTCACCATCTTTGCATAATGTAAAGATTGCAATAAAGTGGCACAGTGAAACTAAGACAGTAAACCATTTTATCAGGAGTAAGAACTCGCTCTCAAATATCTTTCTACCTCCTATTTCAGCTGGGAAAAATAGAACACTTCAAATAATTTTTGCTTGGATACCTAGTGCACACTTAAAGTAATATTCAAGGATAAAAGCCCTCATATCTTATTTAAGATTAAAATGTCCAATCCCATTCCACATCCCTTTTTAAAGGTAGAATAACTTGACTAAATTTTACAAGAAGCATTTACTAACCTAGCCAACAGATCTGAGAATTGTTTTTCTTACCCCCAATAGAAACAGCCATGGATGGTTTACCAAAATCATTCTATGACATAGAAAACAATTAACATTGTAATTTTTTTAAAAGTCACAAGCGTTTCAGTTGTACAAGAAAAGGCTCAAAGTTCTACAACCATTAAGACCATATAACCGTTGGTCTCAACTTATTGACCATGAAGGCAATAAAACTTAAACACCAGAAAGTGCTATTGGCAATGTGACTTGTAAAATAAGATCAAGACCTCCCACATTTCCAGGAGGGGAAGAGGTAAATAGCAATAGTAAAATTTATATTTTGCTGACTAAACAATATATTCACTCACTGTCACTCATACATACAATGAAATGTGTATGGTCCAGGCATTTTATCTGAATTCATGAAATAACTAAATGATAAAAAATAGTAAAATGACAAAAAAGTTAAATCCCAGAGCACTTTAGAAAATAATGTCCCAGTCAAGGCTGGACTGTGAGTGCCACAGGCAGACACTATCATCCTGATGATTTTATATAAGAGAAAATAGAAACCTGGCCCATCAAGGGTCCTGGGATTACATAGGTTACTAATTGTCAACCTTTGGAACACAACAGAGTCACATAACCACTCTACATACTACTGCATCCTAACTTGTGTGTGTGTGCATGCATGCATGTGTGCGTGTGTCTGGGGGTGGAGGGGTTGATGTGATGCTGAAGGTATCAGGATTTTAAAAAGCACCAAAGACAACTCTGAGACGTCAAACTTTAATTACAAGTAAGTGACTAATATTGCCAGAGCCCGACCTCCTAGACACACTGTGGAAGGAATGCATTAATTGACTGTAATTGCATTTTGAAGGTCCACACCCTGGGACAAAGTTAAACTGAAGTAATGTGACAGAGCTGTTCTTGTGGTACGTACAGTGACAGAACAGCTCCGTGGGACTGAGGTGGCCTACTTTATACCCAGTTCCTCTGAATGCCAGACATACTGAAAGGACACGACTACACAGTGTGGCAGAGCTACTTTCAGCAGCCACACGGAAAACTTTGTCTTGCTGTATCAATATCCTCTCATAATTAAACATCAGTCAAATCATATTTTGAATATAACCTTGCCATTAACATTTACAGTACCCTTCTGCTTCCATCCCAACCACCAAATCATAAAAACAAGCATTCCTGAATTAGGACCATCAGGAAGGCCCTGGTTACGTCATCACTGACGAGTGATCATTCACCCCTGCATATGTTTGCCCATTTTGTAGTATAATTTTTCTTCCATACTCCATCTTCTGGAGAATGATAAACACACAGGATAAAACACTGTTCTAAGATGAACTATGGAAAAGTTCCAAGGATTTGTATGTAATCTCCATCAACAGAAAGAGACAATTTTGACATATTCTTTTAGGAATACTATCAACAAATTACACACACACACACACACACAAATTTTTTTTATAGTTTGAAAAACTGAAACAAATAGTAAGTATGTTAGTCAGAAAAATAGATATAAGTGAGGTGGAAAGAGAACAAGGTCAATAAAGCCCCCCAAGAAAGGACTCGGTTAATCAGTTAAAACTAGAAATCCAGAAAAGACTCAGAGTTAATGAAATCAGTTAAAGCTCAAAAAAATCAAGAGCAACTTGGCCTTGAATGTTTGAATATTCCCCAGATAAGGAAAAGTATCTGAGCACAGCCCATGTCTTCACTGTGCCAATTAGATCCTTGTGAGATGTACTCTAGCCTGCTAACAGGCCCACCTATAAACAGTATAATAAAGACAGGGAGATCACACCTTAAAGCCAAAATTGCATTTTAAAAAAAAACAGTAAGTTTAAGAAGAAACATTCTTAAGATAATCGTTAGTAAACAAATAACTCTGCCCACCTTGAAGGAAGGGCAGACAGTCTTGATTGATATGCTCCCAAACCAGGAAGCTGCTATCCTTGGAGGGGACCAGAGCACTACATTTCTTGTGCTAAGCTAATTTGGCAGAATTACCTAGAGGCCTGATAAGAAACTTCATGTCTCATCAAAGATATGCTCAGTGTCTTGACTGTGGTAATGGTGTCACGGGTACACATGTCAAGTTATCAGGTTGTATGCTTTAGCTTACTGCATGTCACCTATAGGTCAATAAAGCTGTTTTTAAAACCTACATTTTATTAATACCAACACTATATTCCCAGAAAGACCTTATGCAGTACAGTAATAACTCTGAAATTTTCATGCTAAGACTTGTACAAAATCTCTACGGAACAGTACTCTCTCACATTTACATCACCAGCTAACATAAGAGCTAATTAGTTATTTTCAAGCTGAGTTAATGGAGAATGTGTGTTCCTTATCAGATCAAATTCCCAACCTCTACCCACACAGCCCCTGTTCACTCTCTGATTTGGAAACTTCTATTTTTCCTAATCTTGTTTTTCTATGTTATCTCAAGAAATTTTCAATAGAGAACCAAAACAGAAAGTGTTTCCCCATTTCAGAAACTCAACGGAAGTTATGACTTGCAGTTATGCCAGGTGTCTGTTGTTCACACTCACCTGGGCTGGCTTGCTGCAGGTGACACCGTGTATCTCCAAGTAGCTGAATGTCAATTCAAGCTGCAAGTGAGAAAGGAGGGGGAAATAGACCTGTAATGAGGGTTTAAAACCTCTAATTCAGTGTAAAAATGCTACATTAGAGACAGCTCAAGAGGAGACAAGGTATTAGGTATCTTCTGAAGGTAGGCTGGTTTAATATCTCCATTCACTCAATAGGAAAAGACCTTGACTGACTATATTTCAAAAAAGTATTATTCACTTTACCAAAGGGTTCAAAGAAAGCTGCAAGCCTTTTAAAATTTCATCCAAGGGATAAACCTAATGGAGTTTTTATACCTACTTCAGTATTTACTGAGAAATAAATGCATGAAGTGAGCCACCTAAATATACTTTCTTCTCTTATTTCAAGATTTTGCTTCAGAAAGTCACATCAGGATAAAGACAATGTTGGTTTTCCTCTCTTTCTAACGCCTTACCTCTTTGGGTTACATACACTCTGACCACTGACTGTAGTCATCCTTCCTTCTACAATCTTCCATAAAAATTCATATTTTGAATGGACTTAGAAAAATACAATACTTAGGAATGTTAAAACATGTCTGAATGAAACACACAGAGCTAAGCAAAAGTCTGCTCCTGCTGCATGTAAATAAATGAGGACTTATTTCCTTTCTGTTTTAACAGTGAGTACCCCTTGCTCTCTCCTCCTTAATCAGCAGTTCTTTTTCTACAGAGTATCTCCAGTTGTGCACTCTCAGCCTATTTTTTCTGGATAATAGCCATTCATCTTTCGACCAGTTCTGCAGTCTTTCACCAGCTACAGCCAGGAGTCACAGGGCATGGAACTAGAGGCCACGGAGAGCTGAGTTGGATCAGTTTATTTTACCCTCTCACATTAAAACTAGGAATGTAATGCAAAGGAACCCACTTAGAAACAAAACACCAAGACCCTTAGTTCCCCTCACTAGTGCTCTACTGTCCCATTATACACTCGGCAGAATCTTAGAACAGAGAAACCCTGAAATCTCCTATTAGATACAGGTGACCCTTGATCAACAGGGATTTGGATTTGAATTGCACATCTCCACTCATACACAGATTTTTTTTTCAATAAATATTTTGAATAACATAAAAAGTGATCATATGTACTGGAAATAGAGAAGGGATGAGCATCCACTCATACACAGATTTTTTTCAATAAACATATTGGAAAAATGATTTGCAACCATTTTAAAAAATGAACAGATGAACTGTATAGTCTAGAAATAGCAAAAAATTAAGACAAAGGTGTGTCATAAATGTGTAAAACAGATGTAGATGAGTATATTTAATCATTTACTACATAAGATCAACAATAGGCTACTAGTAGCTAAGTTCTGGGGGAATCAAAAGTTACATACAAATTTTCATCTGTTCAGGATGGTGGGTTGACACCCCTACTCCCTGCATTGTTCAAGGGTCAACTGTATCTTGAAGTATGGCAGAAAGGTAATTAATTCATTATTCACTTAGTCAACAAACAGACATTTATGGAAAGCCAACTACATGCCAGGATTGGAAACAGAGAAAGGAATGAGACATTTATCTTTTTCTCCAAGAATTAAATGTGGCATTGAAGACACATTTTAAACACTCAATTAGAGTAGAAGTCTTCTTATCATTATCAAGATCTATACTTCGTTGGGTTTTGAAGTCATTTAAAGCAGGGATCTTCTAAGAAGTACACATATCTATGTTCATTTATTTCAAAGTAGAACTTACAAACATATTTCCATTTGTGAGCCTTTGATAGAGTGCCAAATTTCTTCTTTGAGTTAATAAGCCCACTGGCTGGCCCTCCACTGGTACTTCCCCTGTGGGCTACACCCACACATAAATACAGGGCTCCCAAATTCTGATTCAAGTCTCTTTAAAATTAAGTGAGAACTTTAAGTCACTTGCAAAGCAATGTGAGAGTGTAAACTCACAGAATAACCCCACCCACCTCCCGGCTCCCCACCCTTTGGTATTTATCTGATCCCTAACAAGACTGAAATTTTTTAATCAATTCACTTTTATCAAGATTCAATATTTCATAGACACTGTCTCCTTTTGCAGCCTATTTCATTGCTATGTGAAATATTTTTAATTAAGTAAATTTATTACTGTAATTATAATTGCTATAAATAGGTTTTGGGAATAAACCACTGACCCTGGGTGGGCATCTCATTCAACTGGGGGGTACAGGTGTGGACAGGTATAGTCTCTCTCAACCTAGCACCTAGGAAAAGGCAGCTGTCATCAGCATCCTCTGGAATGACATGGGCAGCCACAGTCAATGTGGCTGAGTGAAGTTAGCTGCAGGTCACCTAAGATGCTTCTAGGACACCAAAGGGCTGTCACTGGGATAAGCAAAGTGCCAGGAAGCCAGGAAACATCGAGACATTTTAACTAGGCCCTGAAGAATGACTTCAAATTTGTTTAGCAAAGAATGGGTGAAAAGGGAAATCTGGGCTGGAGAAAAGAATTTGCAAAGGCATAGAGGCATTAAAAGAACCAGGACAATGCAGAAACTAGAAGCAGATCCCACAGTATCAGATCAATCAGGGAGGAAGGGCTGTGTCTGTGCCTTGCCGCGGTTGTGTGCACCACTGATGGGCAATGGACAGGAGGGGAGTGTCTGAGACATACTGACAGCATCACAGCAAGGTTCAGATCGTTCTCTCTCATCTCATCCACAGCTGTTTCTCCGAGGTGCTTGCTCTCCCGTCCCCAACTGTCCCTTCCTTGACTCCAGCCACCCAAAAACAATGCAAAGACTGCCACTGGGCAGGAGGCTAGTTGAGGAGCCAGAGGCACATGCTCTGAGGTCATTTTAAGACAGAACCACAATATTAGTGGTTGGTTAGATAAGAGGAAGGAATCAGCCCATACTATCCATAGCTTTTCTGCTGCTCTCTCACTCACCCTTCCCAACTCCCAGCGAGGCAGTCCCATCCCACAGGCCAATCCAAATGTGAATTATGTGACTGTCCTGCAGTAACTCCCACTATTCCATAGGCAACAATCCACACCTCAGCTGCCCAGCTTTCACCCATTTCCCTCCCACTGCAACCTACTCCTCAGCCCTTGACCAACAGAAGCCCCCTTTATGTGCCGGGTTGACGTGGCATGATCCTCGAAGCCGGCTTCTCTGCGCACCCCTCCCTGACCTGATAATCACCCGCCCCAACCCCCAAAGCCTTCAGGGGTGATGGCAAAGTCCTGCTTCACCAGAGGGTGACTGCAGAACTATTTGCTTCGTGATCAATCGCTGAGATGTTCATTTCTATTTTGTACATTTGACTGCACGGATGGTACATTTAACAATAAAAAGACAAAAGAAGAAAATGTTCAGTTAATCAGCACCCAAAGAAGAGAAGAAACCTATGTAATGATCAGTGCCTGTTGTGTACGACTGTCCTGAATATAATTATTTCCCTAGAAAATTAATGTCAGTGATGCTGGTTTTGCTCGTCAGCCAACGTGCGCTCGGCACATGGAAACCAGACTTCTCTAGGGGGAAAACCTGCATGAAGATAATTGGGAAGAAAATCTTTCTTTCTTTGTGATGCTGACAATATCAGAAATCAGAACCAGTACCCAAAGTACCCCAGCCAGGCCGATATGAAACATTCATGCATCGCAGGACGTAGCCGAGCGTCCACTTAGGGACAAAGCAAGGAGGCAGCGTAGCACCGGCCAGCAGAAGGGGGGGAGGTGATTCCCCAAGAGGGGACACACCCTCTGCCGCATCACAACATCTCACATTAAGGTGAACATGTTATCGAGGAGCCCTCTACTTAACAGGCTGCTTGACAATTTTCTCAAGCCCATAAAATTTCCTTCTTCAAATAATTTTTCCCCAGTGGGATTATGGTGAAAATATGTAACTTATCCAACACCGTTTATGCAATAATTGATTTCATTTATAACACATTATGAACATACAGACTCATTTTATATTATCGAAAGGGGGTGGGACCAATGATCTTACTCCTCAGTGAAATTTTGTAAAACTTAGAATTTGTATGATCAGAAAGAAAAAGGCAGTAGGTACCCTACACCTTTGACCAGCAAACACTGGATGGGTATCTTCACAAAGCTTAGCAAAAATCATGCAAATCATTATTAGACTGCAAGTCCTGAAAGGTCTGTCACGATAGCACTGTCTCTAGCACATTGCAGGTACTCACAAAACACTGGCTTTGTGAGTATTAAGAAGACAGGACTAAGAAAATGAGCAAATAACACTGCAGTCAAGACAGCATAGTACAGTATGGCCAAGAGCACCTTCCAAACCTTAGCCATTTTCCTGTGTATGTGGACAGGTTATAGGCAGTTCAGCTCAGTAGAAACCAGGAAAGAACAGGACACAGTGAGTCTAATTCGTCTTCCTTTCACTCATTGCTTGGGAATCCTTAGACAAGCCAACTTTGCATTCTCTGAGCTGTTTTCTAATAGCCCACCTACAAGGCTACTATGAGAATTAAATATACTTAGTAGATAACTAACTAAATTGTAGCAATAACCATGTAGTTAATCAGGGGCTTGATAGTCTAAGAATCACCCATCTGTCACCTAAACATTTTAAGTTGGAAACATTATAACTTGAGCAAGTTACTACATCTCCCTGCAGCTCAGTTTCTTATCTGTAAAATGAGGCTTAATACCAGGGCTCTCTTAAGTTTGTTTTAAGGAGTAAATCATATTTACTAAAACAGCACTCGATAAATGTAGCTATCATTCTTCTTTTCAGAAAAAAAATCCCAATCCCTTGTTACTATTTAGTCCATATCCTACAAAATGGCTCAACACCTTTTTGTTTCCATAAATAAAATAAAAGAAGCAATTATTGTGCCTAATTCATGAGCTATTGGTTCAAATTTTAATTTGCACCATATAATGAAAGACATCTTATGGAAAATGTCAAATACATCTTTTAAAGAACCATGCTATTCTTTATAGACAACCCCAGAGTACGTGGAGAATGGCTGAGGAGGCTACTTTACTGGTAATATGAAGGTTATTTCCCACATGTCAAAGCCTTAGAAAAATCTGCCACCACTGAACCAAAGGAAATAAGAAGCGGACTTAAAGAAAGTATAGCCATGCCCCAGCTGAGAGAGAAAAATGACTGGAATCCACAAACCTCAGGGATGTGGAGCACAAAATGCTTCGGCACTTTTCCTGGGATGCTTTTATGCAAAGAGAGGGAACAAAGGAGTAAAAACTATCCATCACCACAACGTTCAGGTGCTTTCTAGGGAGAAGGAATGGAAACAGGGGTGTGCTGAAAGAACTCCGGACATCAGCCTCGGCCACAAGGCCATGGGACTGAGGAGTGCGTGTGTATTGTGCTAGGGAGGGTGTTTGCCGGAAGAGAAAACTCACCAGCACTTACCTTGGTGGGGATTCTGGCTGTTACGAGGAAGGCTCGGCATGGCGTGAGCACCTGCGGGACAGAAACAGCAGCGTCAGCGCGGCACCAGGAAGTGGGACTGGTGGGCTTTGGGGTTACTCATCAGGCTTTAATGATACTGAAGCCTTGACAGGCCACGAGGTGTGCCTCCTATCATCTAAGAATGTGTGAAGTGGAACACCTTCCTGGCCCTGGAGAATTAGTTGGACTCCAAGAGTCACTGTGTGAAGGTCTACACTGAACTGATCACCTGGGAAATCTCAAGATGAACAGTCGGTGAGCAGCTCAAAGGACCAAGAGGTCACTTCAGTTGAGTTTGCGAGACACGTCTCTGTAATAGGCAAAGACAGGTATCCTACAAGCAGTCGTGGCCCCACTGTATCTACAGAGGCTTAATGAGAAAGCCAAGTTATTTGCACTTTTCAGATTACAGCCACAACCCACATTTGCCCTCCTCCTTTCCATCTCTCCACACTAGCAGGTAACATTTGCGTAAGAAGCTGTGCCCAACCATTCTCAGCTCTGCCTGCCTCGGTCCTGGCATAACCGTGTATGGATGTCTTGAGTCCAATACTAAGCTAAGAACACAGAGATAGGTCACGCAGTCCCATACACCACTGGCCCCTGTACCCCACAGGGACCTTGGGAATAGAAACAGGCTGCAAATAGCCTGAGTTCAGACCTGGATCAACAGTCTCCTGTCCGCAACCCTAAATGTCTACTGTGCCACTGCAACTAGGAGGTCCAGGCAGGTGTCGTAGGCCTACAGAAAGAAAAGAGGCCCCCAAACGTCTCATGGTCTGATGGGAGAATTACACCTTTTCATCTTGCAAAGAACTTCTTTGTCACTCAACTGACATTTAACAAATGACGTGCATGCATTAGCCTAAGAATACTAGATTTGAGCAAAAGCTTAGAAATCCTAACTCAAGGGCACTGAGCCCCAAATTGTTATAGGATTTGCCCAGATTCAACACAGGGCTCAAACTTCTAATCCCCGCACAGAAGGTGAATGACTGCAAATGCCTATGGCATGCTTTATGCCTCTCCAGTCTACAAACTCTAAGCAGAAGCAGTGTATTTTCTACAAAACTCTCCTTTGTATAATCATTGGTCACCAGTATTGGGAATAACTTAAGTCAGGAATATTCATGAGATAGATGATGAAGGTTTCCCAACACCGACTGGGAAAGCCTACAATGGGCAAGATGGAAGAGACATATGGGAAAGTCACAGCCCATTTCAAGACCTTCCACCCAAATATCTGCAATCACAGGTATTCACAGAACTCATTTCTACCTGATATCACTTTCACTACCTAATTTTAGAGGTGACATGCTCTAAAAGCTGTTCATAAATAACTTCTAAAAGTGTAAGCAAAAAAAGATACCTATATTTGAATATACCATATGCTATGAATCACAGTTCTTTTTCCTAAGACTCTTTGGAGACAAGAGAAAGCAACAAGCAATAGAAAGGAAAGAGAAATGTAAGAAGGATGATTGGATGAGGCTCTCCCAGCCGGTGTTGGGAAACCTTCCTTTGTCATCTATCTCATGAATATTCCTGACTTGAGTTATTCCCAATTCATGGAGGTCAACTATAGCCCAGTAGTAACAGGAATGACTATATAATTTTTATTATTTTGGTATCATTAATGTACAATTACATGAGCAACATTATGGTTACCAGATTCCCCCATTATCAAATCCCCACCACATATGCCATTAGAGTCACTGTCCATCAGGGTAGTAAGATGCTTTAGAGTCACTACTTGTCTTCTCTGTGCTACACTGCCTTCCCTGTGCCCCCCCAATACATTATGTGTGCTAATCGTAATGCCCCCATTTCCCCCTCGTCCCTCCCTTCCCATCCACCCACCCCAGTACCTTTACATTTGATAACTATTAGTCCATTCTTGGGTAATGTGAGTCTGCTGCTGTTTTGTTCCTTCAGTTTTGCTTTGTTCTTATACTCCACAAATGAGGGAAATCATTTGGTACTTGTCTTTCCCCGCCTGCCTTATTTCACTGAGCATAATACCCTCTAGCTCAATCCATTTTCTTGCAAATGGTAGGATTTGTTTTCTTCTTATGGCTAAAAAATATTCCATTGTGTATATGTACCACATCTTCTTTATCCATTCATCTACTGATGGACACTTAGGTTGCTACCATTTCTTGGCTATTATAAATAGTGCTGTGATAAACATAGGGGTGCATATGTCTTTTTCAAACTACATTTGATGCTACATTCTAAGGGTAAATTCCTAGGAGTGGAATTCCTGGGTAAAATGGTATTTCTATTTTGAGTTTTTTGGGGAACCTCCATACTGCTTTCACAATGGTTGAACTAGTTTACATTCCCACCAGCAGTGTAGGAGGGTTTTGCTTTTCTCCGCATCCTCCCCAGCATTTGTTGTTCCTATTCTTTTCTACCTTGACCATTCTAACTGGTGTGAGGTGATATCTCATTGTGGTTTTAATTTACATTTCTCTGATGATAAGCGATGTGGAGCATCTTTTCATGTGCCTGTTGGCCTCTGAATTTCTTCTTTGCAGAAGTGTCTCTTCAGATCCTCTGCCCATTTTAAACTTGCATTATTTGCTTTTTGTTTGTTCAGGTTCATGAGCTCTTTATATATTTTGGATGACAATCCTTTATTGGATCATTTATGAATATATTCTCCCATACGGTAGGATGCCTTTTTTTTCTAATGATGGTGTCCATTGCTGAACATAAGCTTTTCAGCTGGATGTAGTCCCACTTGTTCATTTTTGCTCGTTTCCCTTCCCCGCGGAGATATGTTCATGAAGATTTTTGCCTATGTTTTTTTCTAAGAGTTTTATGGTTTCATGACTTACATTCAGGTCTTTGATCCATTTTGAGTTTACTTTTGTGTATGGGGTTAGACAATAATCCAGTGTCATTCTCTTACATGGAGCTGTCCAGTTTTGCCAACAACAGCTGTTGAAGAGGCTGCCATTTCCCCATTGTATGTCCATGGCTCTTTTCTCTGGCTGCTTTTAATACCCTGTCCTTGTCTTTAATCTTTGCCATTTTAATTATTGTATGTCTTGGTGTTGTCCTCCTTGGGTCCCTTGTGTTGGGAGATGTGTGGGCTTCCATGGTCTGAGACACTATTTCCTTCCCAGCTTGGGGAAGTTTTCAGCAATTATTTCTTCAAAGACACCTTTTATGCCTTTCTCTCTCTCTCCTCCTGGTACCCCTATTATGAGAATATCGTTCCGTTTGTATTGGTCACACAGCTCTCTTAATACTCTGTCATTCCTAGAGATCCGTTTATCTCTCTGCCTCGGCTTCTCTGTGTTCCTGCTCTCTGATTCCTGTTCCGTCAGCCGTCTCTCGCACCTCGTCCAGTCTGCCCTTAAGTCCTTCCATTGCTTCATTTCTGTTATTTCTCTCTGGACTTCATCCCTTAGCTCTTGCATATTTCTCTGCACCTCCATCAGCATGGTCATGACTTTTATTTTGAATTCTTTGTCAGGAAGATTGGTTATATCAGTCTCACCAGGCCCTCTGTCTAGAATCTGAGTGATTTTGAACGGGACCAGGTTCTCCTGCCTTTCCATGGTGATAGAAGTGATCACTGGCGAGTGGCACATGTGCCACCTGGGAGAACAAGTCCCCTCTGGCTTGCTGGTCGTCTTGCCCTTCTCTGCTGCCTGTGACGGCCAATTGCACACAGGGAGCAGTCTATGGTTTAATCCCCTGAGCTGCCATGGGCGGGGCATCCCTAGGGCACTAGCAGGGGTCCCTGCGAGAATAGCGCCCCTTCGTGCCTTCCGGACCTTGTGCCGACTTCCCCTGCCTGTGCTGGACAGCTGCGCATGGACAGCAGCCTCTGGTCTGGCCCGGTTAGCTGCACACTGGGAGGAGACTCTGTATGTTTCCTGTGAGCCGGGCTGCTCCCTGGCTTGTCCACAGCAATGGCAGGTCAGCGGTTTGCTTGCAGTGCCAAAGGGGTCAATGAAGAGCCAGCTGCTTATCACCACGAGGGGCTTTGCAGTTGCGTTGCCACCCGGGGGGTTACAGTGCCTGAAGTTCCTTAAAATCCCCAGCCTTCTGGGCTGAGGGTTCCAGGATGATTTTGTCCACCTTTTAAGGCCTTGTCCCTTTAAGACTTTTAAAGTGTCTGCATTTCTTTTGTCCCAGGGGAGCTGGCTGTGCGGACCCTCTTGTGGCCTCAGTCTCGGATTTTACTTTTCCGTTTCTCTAATATGCAGTACACCGTGCAATGTGTGTCTGTGCTCCTGGTGTGGATTACTAGGCTTGTTATTTAGCAGTCCAGGGCTTCCACTCCCTCCCCACTCGGATTCTTTTCCTCCGGCTGGTGAGCTGGGGTGGAGGGAGTGCTCAGGTCCCACCGGGTCATGGCTTTGTATCTTACCCTTTTTGTGAGATGCTGAGTTGTCGCAGATGTAGATGTAGCCTGGCTGTTGTACTGTATCTTCTGGTCTCTCTTTTAGGAACAGTTGTATTTACTATATTCTGAAAATATATATGGTTTTGGGAGGAGATTTCCCCCACCCTACTCACGCCGCCATCTTGAGAGACCTATCACTACATCATTTGCAGGGCCTTTGTTCAAAAATTATTAAGAATTTTAAGACCGTGACAAAACACATTAGCCCAAGTGCAGGGCCTTTCTGAGGATAGTTCACTGTGCAGCTGTACAGGCCGCCTGCCCATGAAACCAGCCTGAGTGATCAAGCACTCCCTATGCGCCAGAAATGGGCAAACATCTCTGAATACACAGACACACATTTAATCCTCATAACGACCATATTCTCTATCATTATTGCCCCTTTTTACAGGTGAATAAACACACTCAGTGGTGTAATTCACCCAAGATCATACAATCAGTAAGGGCAGAAAGAGGATTACACCCAGCTCTGTCTGTTAACACCAAAGCCTATGCTCTCCACCACTATGCTCCATTTACATGTTCCAACCCAGCGCTGCCCTCTGGCACTCTACCCCCTGGCAGATCAGCTAGGTAGAGAGGGATAGCCCATGGCACCATGTGACTGGCCAGGGACCTACAAAGGTCCCAGCTGAAGCAGGATCTTCCTCAACCTTCCAATACTCCAGGAAGGCTGGGAGTATTTCCCTCTGTCTTTAGGAAAAGAGCAAGATGTAATTCTGCTGCATGAGACACACAGGATTCAGCAGCAAGCACAGGATAATTAGGGGAGGTCTGGCAGTAACAGAAAGGAAGATAAAGTCCGCCAGAGACCGATGTGGCCTGCACTGCCATTTGTTCAGTTCTGGGAAGCAGGTTACCAGTAACTGAATTACAAAATCAAGACTCATCTTAAAGGATGAAAAATTCACCTTCTCTGAACTAAGCCCTTGCTCCACAGTACAACTTAGGCCTTCAGTTCATCCCAGACCCAGAATGTGACCCCTTTTCAAACACTGCTCCTCTTCCATGGGAACAGGAAAAGAAAGAACAAAATACCCATGATCACAAACATGGCAACAGGAATCCAGACTCCTGTTGTCACCATTTCTCCCTCTATTACTTACAACACATCACACACCTTTCTCTCTTCCAGAGGTACTCGTATGCTCAATCCCAGAGCTTTTCGACACTCTTAAATCCACAAAACCGTTTGCATAGAAGAAGTAACATAATAGCCAAATCATAAAAGTCACTTCCTAGAAAGGACTCCCTGTCTCCGGACCAAACACCTAAAACCTAGTTTATAACCTAAAAGCAGCTCTAGAGAAACTCATCATCTTGATGCCACGGTTCTTGTTTGCGGAGTCGAATAATGAACTTGGCGAACAGTCAAGGTAGAAGAGTCAGGGAGACTTACTTAGAGATACAGCGAGGGGACAGACAGAGCTCCTGGCTCACGCCGGGAGGGGACAGGAAAGCCCGGGGTGGTGCGCTGTCTAGGGGATTTATAGGCAGTTGAGGACTTTTGGGAACTGAGGGCTTAGGGTGTGGACTTGTGCCACTGCCCTGCCCTCAAGGTGGGCTGAGTTATTGTCTGTTTGCCAGGGCTGTTTACAGTGAAGTTATGGGTTATATTGAGATACGCTTGTGGAACACTGAAACGTTCCAGGCCAAGTTGCTCCTGGCCTTTGACCTTTAACTGATCTCTCTGAAGATGTCTATATTCCTAGTCTGGTATCTATGCCCTAGAGAATTAGTGTGGCCTTGACTTTGCATAATGCCGAACACAGAGTTTCAATAGGGACTTTACATTGTTACATTGATTTGACTGTAAATATCTTGCCTTGTTTTTTCTGGAGGCCCTCACCGACTCTGTCTAAGCCCATGGTCCTTGTCAATCTCACAGCTAGTTTGTACCAGCTGGAGCTAGAAGCTGTACCTCCTTACCCCCAGTCTATTATCTTTCCACTCTTTCTTCAAATAAGCAATAAGCTTCAATATCCAAAGCCCCAGGCATGTACTTCTTCAGTATTCAGAAAAATATATTTAGCTTTGTGAACATTCCTTCAAAGGAAAACTGGTCCCACAATATCTAGGATTATTTTATAAGTATAGTAGTAATAATAGTCAATATTGTTAGCACAATGTTCTAATAGTTTTGCATGCTATCTCCTTTAATCTTCACAGCATCCTATGCAGACATTATTATTCTTCTCATTTTAAGAAGAAGAAACTGAGGCACAAAGAGGTGATGTAACCTGCCCAAGTCCCCCAGCAAGTAGATGGCACAGTTGGGATTCGAACCCAGATGGTCTGGCTCCAGAGAGTATGCTCCTCATTACTTATACTGGCTCTCGAATTTCACCTTTCCAAGAACCAGTTCCCCTAATAGTCTGCAAACATGCAAAATGGATGAATCATAGAACTTTAAAGCCAGAAAGAAACATGGAAAAGTGTCACAAATGGGATGAGAGACATTTGAGTACCACAAGAAAAACAACCAGTCCCTACTGGTCTGTCCGTCTCCCTCTCTCTCTGAGATGTGTCAGTCTCTGCCTCCCTGTGTCTCTGTTCTGTATTTGTCTACTGGATTCTGTGTGTATCTCTCAGTCCATCTGTGTCTGTCCTTGGCCTGCTCCTCCACCTTTCCCTCTGTGGTTGCTGAGAGAATGTGCCCACCCCCTTCTCTCTTCCCTCCAGGGACACTCTCCCCTGCCTTCAATCTGCCCGTCATTTCCCAGCACTTTCCTTATACTGATCATCTGAGAGCTTGTATCTTATTTCTGTCTACTGCAAAACAAAAGACACCAATCACAGAAGAAATACTGCGTTCTGGAAGAGAATTTCATTTGTAACATAGTCACAGCAAAACTTGAACAAAACACGAAATAAAAATGACAAGACACCTTTTGACATTATAATACAATGAGGCACATTGATGATTAAGTGATTACAAGGTCTCCTGTGTGAATCTAATTAATAAATCTTAAAAAAAAAAATCTCAAAACAGGCACTCAAAGCACGGTCATGGCCAGCAATTACCAGTACAAGGTGTGGGCTGGGGTTTCTGCCCTTTTACAAGTGTTTCTCAGTGGGGAATTAAGGTCTTTCACATGCAGTGAAGGCATATGACCTGCCTGTCTCCGTTTGACCAGCTCTTTCCTAGACAGTCACCACAAGAGTTTTCTAGGGACCACTGGTGGGGTATTAACCAGGTCAGTACATTTTTAAAAAGAGACGGGGAACCCCCAGAATGTTCATATGGAATCATCTTGTGGGTAAAGAGCAGTCCTTGACCATATGTAGAAATATGATGTTCTGATGATCGTGTCTGCTTTCACTCTGGCAACCACAGGGCTTACAATCTGTGGCCCTGTGTGCCAACTTCCTTTACAAATATTTTAAGGGCAGTGTAAGTACACAGGGCCCTCTGGAAAATGGACACAGGCCAAAATAATCTGTTTAAAGAGATACATCCAGGAAGGAGCTCAGGCATTGAAAGAAGCAGCTCTATGCTGCTGGTCCCTGTTTCTGGTGGTCAACTAGGGTCCCCACAGGTATGAGGACTATTCTTTAAAAGTTGGGAGGGGGATAGGGTGGAATGGCAAAAATTCTCCAAAGTTGACCCAGCCTTTCCCAAGATTATGCCCATTTGTGAGTGAATAATGTAGCAGTATTTTGAAGCAAGAATGAACAACTACAAATGCTACCATTCCAAGAATTGTGCCCTTGCTCAACACAAATTGAGCCAATAAAAGCAGCTACATTCATGCTTATATCCCAAAAAACACGTTCCCCTAGCTTTCCTGATTAGCTCCAAGACTTCCCTAGGTTTCTGGCCTTAGAAGTCTCATAGTGCGTACGTGTGGCTGCTAGAAGAAAACTCCTCTTTCATCTGTCAGGAAATGTTTCCTGATAATGGACGCTACCTTGGTGCTAGGGATAGCGAGCAACTTGCTCACATGGTGACCGAATGGTCCTGTTGGCCTGGGACGTTTCCAGTTTTAGCACTGAGGATCTTGCATCCCAGAAACTTGGACTCTTGGTCATCACCCTAATTACGTGGATTTTGGAATCTGGAAGACATATTCAAATTCTGGCCCTGTCACTTTCTAGCTGTTTAACCCTGACAGAATTACATACCTGGTCTACGCCTCAGTTTGCTCATCTGTAAAACAAGACTATTCTTCTGCAGGACTAATACTGTTGTTTTAAGTAAGATATAAATGTAGACTAAGTGCCTAGCCCAGCAACCAGGTCTTTACCAAATACCAGCTCTTTATATCATAATTGATATGATAGCATCTTCAATTTATATTCTCAAAGTAAGATTAAGTAGTTATATCTATTGGATTTCTAAAAAATAGTTTTTATCAACAAAACAAACAACAAAATCAACAAAGATTCTGAGACATCTCCTAGGCTGAAATTTTCAGTTCAATATATTTTCTTGCAAAGTTAATAAAAAATCAGGCTGAGAGATCTGCATCAGAAGGAATATATGTGCTTATACCAGGACCCTTAATCATAAGCATCAAGCTCTAACTTCCCTACCACCTCCTTGGAGAGGCCCATTCTTCCACAGAGGTCTTAGCATACAAGCCACATTTTCAACCTCTCTAATGAATTTCCTCTCCATTTCACTGAAATGCAAGCAGCAGCCTCCCTCTGAGGCTTCTCAGCTCAACTTTCAACTTCAAATTTTCACTTGGAAACATTTATAAAACTCCTACCTACTGCTAAGATTCACAGCTTAGCAGACAAGCCTATATTTTCTTATGGAGATGATATGTAATGAGTTCAGCTACGAAGCCCTCTCACTGCACACTTATTAAAAACTTAAATACCTGTTTCAGCCTCTTTAATAACTCCATTGCCTAAAGCCTACTGCTGCACAGGCAGTCCATAAATCCATGCCACCTAAATCCACATTCTTTCATGCAGATTACTAAGAATGTCTTTCATTTAAAATTGAACTCTACATGGCAAACATTCTACAAAAGCCCTTACACCCTGCCCCCATGAAAGTGGTCTCTAATTTGCAAGCTAAAAATGAGAGGAGCCAAGATGGCAGTGTGAGTAGTTCAGCAGAATTCTCCTCCCAAAAACATATATATTTTTGAAAATACAACAAATACAACTATTCCTAAAAGAGACACCAGTGGATACAGTACAACAGCCAGGCTATATCTACATCTGCAAGAACTCAGCACCACACAAAGGGGGTAAGATACAAGCTGTGGCCTGGTGGGACCCGAGTGTGCCCCCCAGCCACAGCCCCCCGGCTGGAAGAAAGGAGTCGGAGTGGGGAGGCAGTGAAGGCCCAGGACTGCTAAACAACCAGCCCTAGAAATCCGCACCCAGAGCACAGACACACAGTGCACGGTGTGCTGGATATTAGAGAAACAGAAAAGCAAAACATGCCGGCAGGTCACCGCTACTGGAGACCCTGAGAAAAAAGAAAAGCGAGTGCTTTTTGCAAGTCTTAAAGGGACAAGGGACTCACAGCTGGATGAAGTGGTCCCGGCACACTCAGCCGAGCACCTGGGAATCCCAGGGAACTCCAGGGGACCTAAACCTCTGGGCGGCAGCACAGCTCTGAAGCCCCTTACGGCGATAAACAGCCTGACAGTCATTCCCCCAACTGGCGCGGACACTGACACACTGGCCCAGTAGCAGGAGAGCTGCCGAGCACGCCGGAGGCGGCAGTGCCAGGGTGGGGGCAGAGAGTGGTCTGCGCAAGCCCACTGCAGTGGCGATAGAGCGGCCCAGGAGCGGCCTGTGTGCAACGACAGCAGTGGTGCCAGAGGGGCCAGGGAGTGGCCCACGGTAGGTGGGGGCAGCAGAGGAGTGGCCCAGGAGTAGCTGCGACCCCAGCAGCTGCCCAGAATCTCAGCCTGGTGCACGGCTGCCCAGGCCAGACCCAAAGGCCACAACCAGCACACACCTTCCCAGGGGGGGAGTAACTTTCGCAGGAGAGCACACCCGGCGCACCTGCCACTCCCTGAAGGGCTCCGCGCTGCTCTGACGGAGACCCCACCCACAGCTGCTTAGGGGACTAACCCGGAGGCTGCCCCAGGAGTGCGGGTAACCGACACAGGCAGCGGAGAAGGGCAAGGCGACCAGCAAGCAGGAAAGGACTTTGTTCCCCCAGCTGACACACCCGCAACCTGCCTACAGCCACCGCTATCACCATGACAAGGCAGAAGAATTTGGTCTACTCCAAAATTAAGCAGACAACCCCAGAGAAAGGGCCAGGGGAAACAGACTTAACCAATCTCCCTGAAAAAGAATTCAAAATAAAGTCATAACCATGCTGATGGATCTGCAGACAAATATGCAAGAACTAAAGGAGCAAGCACGGAGGGAGAATAAAGAAATAAAACAATCTCTGGAAGGACCTAAGAGCAGAGTGGACGAGGAGCAAGAGGCCGTGAATGCAACAGAAACCAGAGAAGCTGAGGCAGAGAGAGAGACAAAAAGATCTCCAGGAATGACAGAATACTAAGAGAACTGTGTGACCAATCCAAAAGGAACAATATTTGCATTGTACGGGTACAAGAAGAAGAAGAGAAAAAGACATAGAGAGCTTCTTTGAAGAAATAATTGCTGAAAATTTCCCCAAACTGGGGGAGGAAATAATCAATCAGACCACGGAAGTACACAGAACTCCCAACACAAGGGACCCAAGGGGGACAACACAAAGACATATAATAATTAAAATGGCAAATATCAAAGACAAGGACAGAGTATTAAAGGCAGCCAGAGAGAGAAAAAAGGTCACTTACAAAGGAAAACCCATTAGCCTATTATCAGACTTCTCAACAGAAACCTTACAGGCCAGAAGAGAATGGCATGATATATTTAATGCAATGAAACAGAAGGGCCTTGAACCAAGGATACTGTATCCAGCACGATTTATGAAGGAGGGATTAAACAATTCCCAGACAAGCAAAAGTTGAGGGAACTGGCCTCCCACAAACCACCTCTACAGGGTATTTTAGAGGGACTGCGCTAGATGGGAGCACTCCTAAGACTAAACAGATGTCACCAGAGAAAATAAAATCACAGCAGAAAAGCAGACCAACCAAATATGAACGAAAGGCAAAAAAATAAAATAAACTGCTCACAAAAGAAGACAGAATAAAACACCTAACATATAAAGATTGGAGGAGGAGAAATAAGAAGGGAGGGAAAGAATCATCAGACTGTGCTTACAATAACTTAATAAGCGAGTGAAGTTAGACAGGTAAATAGTAAAGAAGCTAAACTTGAACCTCTGGTAACCACGAATCTAGAGCCTGCAATGGCAATAAGTACATTATCTCTCAATAATCCCCTTAAATGTAAATGGACTGAATGCACCAATCAAAAGAATCAGAGTAATAGACTGGATAAAAAAGCAAGACCCATCTATATGCTGCTTACAAGAGACTCACCTCAAACATAAAGACATACACAGACGAGAAGTCAAGGGATGGACAAACATATTTCATGCAAACAACAGGGAGAAAAAAGTAGGTGTAGCAGTACTGTTATCAGACAAAATAGACATCAAAACAAAGAAAGTAACAAGAGATAAAGAAGGACGTTATGTAACGATAAAGGGGTCAGCCCAACAAGAGGATAAAACCATTATAAATATATATGCACCCAATACAGGAGCATGAACATATGTGCAACAAATACTAACAGAATTAAAGGAGGAAACAGAATGCAATGCATCTGTTCTAGCAGAATTCAACACACCACTCACTCCAAAGGACAGATACACCGGACAGAAAATAAGGACACAGAGGCACTGAACAACACACTAGAACAGATGGACTTAACAGACATCTACAGAACTCTACACCCAAAAGCAGCAGGATACACATTCTTCTCAAGTGCACATGGAACATTCTCCAGAATAGACCACATACTAGGCCACAAAAAGAGCCTCAGTAAATTCAGAAAGACTGAAATTCTACCAACCAACTTCTCAGACCACAAAGGCATAAAACTAGAAATAAACAGTACACAGAAAACAAAAAGGCTCACAAACACATGGAGGCTTAACAACATGCTCCTAAATAATCAGTGGATCAACGACCAAATTAAAATAGAGATCAAGCAATATATGGAGACAAATGACAACAACAACACAAAACCCAACACCTCTGTGGGATGCAGCAAAGGCAGTCTTATGAGAAAAGTACACAGCAATCCAGCACCATCTAACGAAGGAAGAACAATCCCAAATGAATAGTCTAATTTCATAACTACTGAAATTGGAAAAAGAAGAACAAATGAGCCCTAAAGTCAGCAGGAGGAGGAACATAATAAAGATCAGAGAAGAAATGAATAAAATTGAGAAGAATAAAACAATAGGAAAAAATCAATGAAACTAAGAGCTGGGTCTTAAACAAAATAGATAAGCCTCTAGCCAGACTTATTAAGAGAAAAAGAGAATCAACACACATCAACAGAATCAGAAACTAGAAAGGAAAAATCATGACGGAACCCACAGAAATACGACGAATTATTAGAGAATACTATGAAAACCTATATGCTAACAAGCTGGAAAACCTAGGAGAAATGGACAATTTCCTAGAAAAATACAACCTTCCAAGAATGACCCAGAAAGAAACAGAAAATCTAAACAGACCAATTGCCAGCAAAGAAATTGAAGTGGTAATCAAAAAACTACCCAAGAACAAAACCCCTGGGCCAGATGGATTTACGTCGGAATTTTATCAGACATACAGAGAAGACATAATACCCATTCTCCTTAAAGTTTTCCAAAAAATAGAAGAGGAGGGAATACTTCCAAACTCATTCTATGAAACCAACATCACACTAATACCAAAACCAGGCAATGACCCCACAAGAAAAGAAAATTACAGATTAATATCCCTGATGAACATAGATGCAAAAATGCTCAACAAAATATTAGCAAACCGAATTCAAAAATACATCAAAAGGATCATACACCATGACCAAGTGGGATTCATCCCAGGGATGCAAGGATGGTAAAACACTCAAAAATCCATCAACATCATCCACCACATAAACAAAAAGAAGGACAAAAATCACAAGATCATGTCCATAAATGCTGAAAAAGCATTCAAAAAATTCAAAATCCATTTATGATAAAAACTCTCAGCAAAATGGGTATAGAGGGCAAGTACCCCAACATAATAAAGGCCATATATGATAAACCCACAGCTAACATCATACTGAACAGCGAGAAGCTTTTCCTCTGAGATCGGGAACGAGACAGGGATGCCCACTCTCCCCACTGTTATTCAACGTAGTACTGGAGGTCCTAACCACGGCAATCAGACAAAACAAAGAAATACAAGGAATCCAGATTGGTAAAGAAGAAGTCAAACTGTCACTATTTGCAGATGACATGACATTGTACATAAAAAACCCTAAAGACTCCACTCCAAAACTACTAGAACTAATATGGGAATTCAGCAAAGTTGCAAGATACAAAATTAACACACAGAAATCTGTAGCTTTCCTATACACTAACAATGAACCAATAGAAAGAGAAATCAGGAAAACAATTCCATTCACAATAGCATCAAAAAGAATAAAATACCTAGGAATAAACCTAACCAAGCAAGTGAAAGACCTATACCCCAAAAACTACAAGACACTCTTAAGAGAAATTAAAGAGGACACTAATAAATGGAAATTCATCCCATGCTCCTGGGTAGGAGAAATTAGTATTGTCAAAAAGGCCATCCTGCCCAAAGCAATCTACAGATTCAATGCAATCCCTATCAAAATACCAACAGCATTCTTCAATGAACTGGAACAAACAGTTCAAAAATTCATATGGAAACACCAAAGACCCCGAATAGCCAAAGCAATCCTGAGAAGGAAGAATAAAGTCGGTGGGGGGCAGTCTTGCGCCCCAACTTCAAGCTCTACTACAAAGCCACAGTAATCAAGACAATTTGGTACTGGCACAAGAACAGAGCCACAGACCAGTGGAACAGAATAGAGACTCCAAACATTAACCCAAAAATACATGGTCAATTAATATACGATAAAGGAGCCATGGACATACAATGGGGAAAGGAGAGTCTCTTCAACAGATGGTGCTGGCCAAACTGGACAGCTACATGTAAGAGAATAAAACTGGACCACTGTCTAACCCCATACACAAAAGTAAATTCAAATGGATCAAAGACTTGAAGGTAAGTCATGAAACCATAAAAATCTTTGAAAAAAACATAGGCAAAAATCTCTTAGACATAAACATGAGTGACCTCTTCTTGAGCATATCTCCCAGGGCAAGGGAAACAAAAGCAAACATGAACAAGTAAGACTATATCAAGCTGAAAAGCTTCTGTACAGCAAAGGACACCATCAATAGAACAAAAAGGTACCCTACAGTAAGGAAGAATATATTCATAAATGACAGATCCGATAAATGGCTGACATCCAAAATATATAAAGAGCTCACACACCTCAACAAAAAAAAAGCAAATAATTCAATTAAAAAATGGGCAGAGGATCTGAATAGACAGTTCTCTAAGGAAGAAATTCAGATGGCCAACAGACACATGAAAAGATGCTCCACATCACTAGTCATCAGAGAAATGCAAATTAAAACTACAATGAGATATCACCTCACACCAGTAAGGATGGTTACCATCCAATAGACAAACAACAACAAATGTTGGCGATGTTGTGGAGAAAGGGGAACCCTCCTACACTGCTGGTGGGAATGTAAATTAGTTCAACCATTGTGGAAAGCCATATGGAGGTTCCTCAAAATGCTCAAAATAGACATACCATTTGACCCAGGAATTCCACTTTGAGGAATTTACCCTAAGAATGCAGCAGTCCAGTTTGAAAAAGACAGATGCACCCGTATGTTTATTGCAGCACTATTTACAATAGCCAAGAATTGGAAACAACCTAACTGTCCATCAGTAGATGAATGGATAAAGAAGAGGTGGTACATATACACAATGGAATATTACTCAGCCATAAGAAGAGGGCAAATCCTACCATTTGCAGCAACATGGATGGAGCTGGAGGGTATTATGCTCAGTGAAATAAGCCAGGTGGAGAAAGACAAGTACCAAATGATTTCACTCATCTGTGGAGTATAAGAACAAAGAAAAACTGAAGGAACAAAACAGCAGCAGAAGCACAGAACCCAAGAATGGACTCACAGTTACCAAAGGGAAAGGGACCTGGGAGGACGGGTGAGAAGGGACGGATAAGTGGGGGGAAGAAAAGAAAGGGGGCCTTACGATTAGCATGTATAGTGTTGTAGGAGGGGCACGGGGAGGGCTGTGCAACACAGAGAAGACAGGTGATGATTATACAGCATCTTGCTACCCTGATGGACAGTGACTGTAGTAGGTTATGTAGGGGGGACTTGGTGAGGAGGGGGAGCCTTGTAAACATAATGTTCTTTATGTAATTGTAAAAGGAAGGGAGGGAGAGAGGAAGGGGGGAAGGAGGGGGGAGGGAAGGAGGGACAGAAGGAAGGACACATTTTCTTTCCTTCTTTCAGAGCAAACTTATGAAATATTCTTCCATGTTGCAGGAGTGCAGGTGGCATATGTGGGGTGGGGGCTGACTTAGATTCAAAACTGTCACATAAATAACCAGACAGATACTCTTCATTAAATTCAGAAATAAGAAACAGGGAGAGAAGAAGAAAAGATCTGGAGTGACTGTATCGAGAAATCCAGGTATGCACATAATTTTCAAATTGAAGGCTACAGTCTATGGGTAGGTGGTTAAATCAACGCAGTCAAGTTTAACAAGCATATTAATAAAATAGACTAACACGCATTGGCAGAACAGAAAACCAAGTACATTGCAAATAGAAACCACGAGCACTTTCCTGTGAAATTTTTGTTTCAGAGATATCAGTGTGCACATGGTACCCACGTCCGTGTGTGTGCATGTGCACAGGTGCGTGCAACATATGTGGGAGGGATATTTCTCAGAATCAATATAAACTGTATTTCTTCTCTGGGTCCAGATTTTGGAAGTTCGATATAGGCTGCTTTATGGCACCATGTGCACCTGTAAGCATGACCCACCATGAGGCTGGGTGAGGGGTCAGGGAGGCGTGGTAGAGCGGCAATGCCATGAGTTCGCAGCCAGACAGACCTCAGGAGAAATACCAGCATCGCCACTTTGCAAGCTGAGAGGTAGTAGGCAGATGACTTCAAATCTCCAGGCTGCAGTCATCTCACCTCTAAATTGGAGACAATGTTTATCCTTGTGTAGCAATTAGAGATAACTTACCAAGTGCTAAGTCTGTAATGAACAGTAATAGAAAAAGAGCCCTTATAACTGTCCTCACAGACTATAGTTCTGAAAGTGATCTATAGGGACAAAAACCTGAGACCTACAGAGATGTGCAGACTTGCTAGTTGTAGACAGAGCCAAGCCCACATGCCCCATCTCTTGGGCTCAGCTTTGTTCACAACGTATCATCTGTAACATGCAGTGTGAGTCAGTGCAAGGGAGATTATTCCCATGGTAACCATAACCTATCTGAGGATTAGAAGAGAATTTCCACTTTTGGGTGGTGATAAGAGTGTAACTTGATATAGAGGAAGAATGGGCTTCAGAATCAGACCAATTTGAATTCACTTGCCAACTCTTCTACTTATCAATTACATACTCTCTCTGAATCTTATTCTTACCTGTAAAATGGATAGAGTATAACCTCTGTAGGACAGTTGTGAAGTTTAAATGGGATAATTTGTGAAGAGCCCAACACTCTCTCAGACCCTCTTGGGATTCAGAGATGATGCTAACATGGGCTCAGAATCTTATTCCCTGCCCCCTCCTGTCGGCAGGGGTCAGTAACGTATCCACTCACCGAAAGGCACTGGCTCTGCTGATGTACTGGAGTTGAACTGCCCCAATTTAGATCCTGACTCCAGCACTCACCACCAAGGATGATTTGGGGAAAGGCCTCTCTGTGCCTCACTTTCCTCATCTGTAAAATGAGGGATCACACTACATCACCTCTTGAGGGGTTGCCATGAGTATAAGCAACATGATATACATAAGACGCTTAGCGTTGCCAGTAGCAAGTGTCAGCATCATTGTCTCGCATCCCCAGGGACTCAGGGATCAGGGCCTTCTCATTCTCTGACTTCTGGTCCATTCAGTCATTCCCTGGCCATGTTGTCTATTGCTTAAACTGCACCACCTCTAGGATTTCTAATCAGGCATCCTTCTCAGACTACAACCCTCTAACTTCTCCTCCAAGTGTGATCCACGGTCCAGAGAAGCTGGCATCACTTAGGAGCTTATTACCCCAGACCTGCTGCATCAGAATCTGAATTTTAGTGAAATCCCCAGGTAATTTACATGCACATCATAGCTGGCAAGCACTGGTATCTTGTTCCCAGACACCACTGCTCCCACCACTCGGTTGCCTGCCTCTGACACTGCCAGGTCGGTGACCAGCCTGCATCCCCCCTGTCCATCAGCCCTCACCTATCTTCATCCCACCGACATCACTCTTCCACTGGTAACACCTTCAGCCTGCGTGTTCCTCATCCCTTAATTACACACACACAGAAACACTCCAGCCCCGGATGAACCCACCCTGCCACCCGTTCTGTGCTCACTGGGGAGGCTGCCAAGCACAGCTGGAACACTGGTTAATCCAGCAAACCGATCCCACTTCCGGCATCTGGGAAGACACCTTTGCCTCGTACTTCACTAAGAAAACAGTAATTATTGTAAGAGTATTGCTGACGACCCCACCGCAAACCCCCACGGCTGCCTGCCCCTGAAGCTGCGTCGTCTTCCTCCTCTCCAGAAACGCAGGGGGTACGTGTCCACCCCTCAGGCTGGACTCTGGATCACACGCCGCCCACCTTTACAGGAACCATAAGCGACTAACTGTGACTTTCCTTCCATATTTAAATGTTAAATGTTAAAATAGAGAGATATGGAGCTGTGGAGCTACACCCCGAATTCTACACGCCTCTTGTGGCTCCCTCTAACCTTCTCCTTCCTCTGAACCTAACTTCTCAAACAAGCATCTGCACCTGATGTCTTCATTTCCCTGCCTCACATTCACTCCTCGACTGTTCAAAACTGGCTTCTGTTCCCACAACTCCACTGAAACTGCTCCTGCTCGAGGTCCCAGTCACCTCTGGGTTGCTCGATCCAGTGGCCAGCTTTCGGCACCTGCTGAATAGACAGCACCCCAGCCTTGGGCACTGCTGACTGAGATCCCGCAGCTGAACTAGATCTCTCCTTAGCATCAGCTCAGTCCTTCAGACTTGCAACCCTCTTTTCCAAGGTTTTCCACGCACCTGCTGGTCATTCTCAGTTGCACGTCCATTCCCCACTCCCTGGCTCCATTCCATTCTCTCCCATGACTTCCATCGATCCCAGACGACTCCCAAGTCCATGCACAGCCGGGACCTCTCCCGGATCACCAGATCTTTTTATCTAACTCCACTTGGACGTCTTTCCAACCCCTAAACTCAGCATGTCCTCAATTAAACTCACAATCTGTCTTCCAGAATCTGCTCCTCCTCTAAGGGTTTGAGCTCAGTCATGAGCACGGCCACTCAGTTTCTCAAGCCAGAAATACAGGCACTGTCACCCCCACTCCCTGTCTCAATCCTTCACCAAGCTCAGGGGGGCCTGACCATTTCTTAATTCCATTCACCTCTCTCCGTCTCCACGTCTCCACGGCAATGACTCTATCCTCAGCCACCAATGTCTTGCTCCTGCACCATTTGAATAGCCTCCTAACAAAATCCACTCCTGCCTCACCAAATCAACAGCCTACATAGGATTGTGAAGTGATCTTCTAAAAGCCCAGCCGTCATCATACCCCTTCTCTGCTGGAGCTCTTCAGTGGCTCCGAATGACGGCGCCAGCCCTGCCTCCATCTGCGGCCTCACCTCGCTTCCTCTCCTCCACATCCCCCTCCAGGCTAACCACGCGGGGCTTCGGATGTTCAGACAGGAGGGGGGCTCCTGCCTCAGCCTCCGTCTCAAATGAATTGGCACATTTCCTGAGCAATGCAAAACCTACCACAATTTTAACTATTGGTGGAATTATGCATTTAACATCTACCAGCCCCACCACACTGGTACCTGGGAGCAGAGGCCACATCTGTCCTATTCAAAGCCAGAGTTCCCAGGGCCTCGCACACAGCAAATGCTCAAGCCTCTGTTGAATGAATGAAAGCAGCATGTTTTATTGAGCTCCCTCAGCCCCTATTCAGCTCTGAAAAATCAGAATTTTAGAAGGTAAAAAGTGGCTACACTCTGTGAATTTGATGACAAAAGTTCAGTTACCTGTTTCTTCCTGCTGCCTACCACATAACTGAGACATCCTTCCTGTTCAATAGTCATATTCTGTAAGGAAAGTACCTGGAAATCTGTTGTTTACCACTCACTTCCACCCACTTTCAACAGACCTACTATCTAATTCTCACCTCACCTGCCAACACAAAGAGAAATAGAACAAGGAGACGACGGCCTAGCAGAGAGGTCTGAGTGTGCCAAGCGCTGGCGTGCCTGCCTCGCCTCCTGTGTGCAAAGAACTCCTTCACTCGCTCACTCACCACGGAAAGACCGGGCTGTGCCTCTAGTCTGCAGCGATCCGTCAGGCTGGGAATGTCTCTTTGGCAGTGATGGAGGGGAAGCAAACTCCACTCTGATGGGTGACTTCAGATATCCTATGGCTTTTCATATCTTGATTTTTGCCCTTGACTGTGCCAACGGGGTAAAAAACCCACAAAACTGAACAATTTAGAAAAGGTGCATCAGGGTACCAACAAGAAAGACTTTATGTGAAATACCGAAACAATCATATTATTTTAGTGACAATCATCACTTGGTTTAAACATAATGATACCTATCTTTAAAAACCGAGGCATAAACTAGCAGAAAGAGAAATCAGAAAAACAATCCCATTCACAACTACACCAAAAGAATAAAATACCTAGGAATAAACCTAACCAAGAAAGTGAAAGAACTATACCCTGAAAATTATAACACACTTCTAAGAGAAATTCAAGAGGACACTAACAAATGGAAACTCATCCCATGCTCTTGGCTAGGAAGAATTAATATCATCAAAATGGCCATCCTGCCCAAAGCAATATACAGATTCAATGCAATCCCTATCAAACTACCAACAGCATTCTTCAACAAACTGGAACAAATAGTTCTAAATTTCAATGGAACCACAAAAGACCCCGAATAGTTAAAGAAATCCCGAGAAGGAAGAATAAAGTAGGGGGGATCTCACTCCCCAACTTCAAGCTCTACTACAAAGCCACAGTAATCAAGACAGTTTGGTACTGGCACAAGAACAGAGCCACAGACCAGTGGAATAGAACAGAGAGTCCAGATACTAACCCAAGCATATATGATCAATTAATATATGATAAAGGAGCCATGGGCATACAATGGGGAAATGACAGCCTCTTCAACAGCTGGTATTGGCAAAACTAGACAGCTACATGTAGGACAATGAAACTGGATTACTAACTCCATACACAAAAGTAAACTCAAAATGGACCAAAGACCTGAATGTAAGTCATGAAACCATAAAACTCTTAGAAAAAAACATAGGCAAAAATCTCTTAGACATAAACATGAGTGACCTCTTCTTGAGCATATCTCCCTGGGCAAGGGAAACAAAAGCAAAAATGAACAAGTGGGACTATATCAAGCTGAAAAGCTTCTGTACAGCAAAGGACACCATCAGTAGAACAAAAAGGCATCCTACAGTATGGGAGAATATATTCATAAATGACATATCTGGGAAGGAGTTGACATCCAAAATATACAAAGAGCTCACATACCTCAACAAACAAAAAGCAAATAATCCAATTATAAAATGGGCAGAGGATTTAACAGACACTTCTGCAAAGAAGAAATTCAGATGGCCAACAGGCACATGAAAAGATGCTCCACATCGCTAATTATCAGAAAAATGCAAATCAAAACCACAATGAGATATCACCTCACATCAGTTAGGGCCAACATAGAAAGAATAGGAACAAATGCTGGTGGGGATGCAGAGAAAGGGGAATCCTCCTACACTGCTGGTGGGTATGTAAATTGGTTCAACCACTATGGAAAGCAATATGGAGGTTCCTCAAAAAACTCAAAATAGAAATACCTTTTGACCCAGGAATTCCACTCCTAGGAATTTACCCTAAGAATGTAGCATCCCAGTTTGAAAAAGACAGATGCACCCCTACGTTTATCACAGCACTATTTACAATAGCCAAGAAATGGAAGCAACCTCAGTGTCCATCAGTAGATGAATGGACAAAGAAGATGTGGTACAAATACACAATGGAATATTATTCAGCCATAAGAAGAAAACAAATCCTACCATTTGCAACAACATGGATGGAGCTAGAGGGTATTATGCTCAGTGAAATAAGCCAGGTGGAGAAAGACAAGTACCAAATGATTTCACTCATATGTGGAGTATAAGAACAAAGCAAAAACTGAAGGAACAAAACAGCAGCAGACTCACAGAACCCAAGAATGGACTAACAATTGCCAAAGTGTAAAGTACTGGGTGGGGGTCGGTGGGAAGGGAGGGAGAAGGGGAATAAGGGGCATTACGATTAGCAGACATAATGTAGGGGCGGGCACAGGGAAGGCAGTACAGCACAGAGAAGACAAGTAGTGATTCCACAGTATCTTACTACACTGATGGACAGTGACTGTAATGGGGTATGTGGTGGGGACTTGGTAACAGGGGGAATCTAGTAACCACAATGTTGCTCATGTGATTGTATATTAATAATATCAAAATTAAAAAAAACAAGGCATAATGACAGGACATGACAAAGACAGGAACCTATTTTTTTTTTTAATAGAGCATATTTTTCTTATCTTGAGACTTCAGATAAATGAGATTTGCTATTTGGAGAAGTATTTTGCTCAGGGACCATAGAATCATTCATCTATTAAAAGAACTCCACCTGAGCATTTTGCCAATTGGCTCAAAGTTTCCAAATAAAGTGAAACCTTGGAGCAGAGATTTTTAAGCCAAACCCAGCCTTTGCACAATGGGAGGAAATGAAAAGTTGATTATCTTTAGGCACAAACACAGGCACTGCTCTCCCCTGTAATGGAGAAATTAGCAACGTGAGGCTTGCTGCAAAGCTGTACCACCTTCCTCCTGGCCTCAGTGAGAGGCAGCTGTCAGTGACCCCTCTATCTTTACTGCTTCTGACCACTCCCAAGCTTTCCCCTCCCTCCCTAAGCCAGAAAGGCCAGGTGCCCCAGGCTGGCATCAACCACCTCCTAGCCTGGGGCCAGGGACCCTGCCTACTTCTAAACCTTCTCTCCCAAGGCAGGAAACTACAGTGGATCCTGCACCCATGGTCCCCTAAGCATGGGCAAGGTCAGGGAGCAGCAATGTACGGACAGGGCCTATGAGATCTGTGGGGCCTCAGAAGCCATTGTCTGCACCTCAACTTTACATGGAATAAAACGGTGAGCCACTGGAGGACTTTGAGTACAAGAGTAATGTGCCCTGGCATTGAATCATCTAACCGTCGTGCTGAGACCAAATGGAGAGCAGGGGAGAGGGCAAGAGTGGGAGCAGGGAACCCAGTCAGGGGCAGCAGCATTAATTCACAAGAGAGACAATGATGGTCAGGACCATAGTGGTCAGTGAGTATGGCAGGAAGAGGTCAGATTCTGGATATACTTTGATGACAGAGCCCAGATGGATATGTCAGTACTGTGAACTTGGAATATAAGAGATTAGCTATTTTGCCAAAGGTAATAGTTTGGTTAATACCCATGAAATAATTACATAACAACTCAAGATGGTACATAAGTGATACTTATTGGTCTATGTAATATGTTACTTAGTAAAGGAAGAAAATATTTATGGAAGATGTGAAACCTGAAAGAGCAAAGAACTGGTTCCAGGGTTTCCCAAGTGTTCCGAACAGCATGTTTGTTCTCAGTGGAGAAACCAATGATGTTTTGGGGTGATTTGTGCTTTTCTGCCCAACCACCTTGTGTTTTAATAATGTCATTCAAATGTCCATTTAAAATATAATAATATAAAGCTAGAGATTCTAATTAAATTTGAAAAAGCAACTTTGGGGAAGGAGAAGAACTGGAATGTTCTTTTGCCTTTCCTCTATTCCTGTACCGTGGGGGGCTGTGTCCAGAACCTTCTGGAAATATTCTATATCTGGACTCTCCAATACAGTAGCCACCAGCCACATGCGGCTACTATGGATCAAAATCTGAATAATGTGACTGAGTAACTGAAAATTTTTTTTCAGTTAATTTTAATTAATTTTAATTAATTAATTAATTAATTTTAATTAATTTTAATTCCTTTAATTAAAATTGCTACTTATGGCTAGTGGCTACTATACTGAACTAAATAACTCTAGAGGAAAAAAATAACTACCCAGTAAAATATTCATGAATTACACATTATATTTTTTCTCTTGAAATTGAAAAGGATACATGCAAAATAGGTTTGTGAAATCTTGAAGTGTACATTCCTTTTTTTTATTATGCCCTATAGTAACCATCTAATTGTATTTCTGTATATATTCTTTGAAAAGAAACAACAGATAGTTTGGTCTTAATAGCTTTTAAAAACATTTTCTTAGTTTTTGCAGGCAACTCTAAGAATCTTCTAGGCCATCATTCTATCAATGACATTAAAAATGAGATTTCCCTCTCTGATGCATATTCAGTGCTAACATCTTAAACGTCACATAAAAATAAAGACAAAAGACTCTTAATATAATTGTGTTACCCTCCTGCTGTAAGGAACAGCCCTACGGCACTAGTTACGCCCCTTTTTCCTCCCAGATCACAGTGAAGGAAAGGACCAGTACTAGTATCACCATTTTTCAGTTGAGGAAAAATTTTTCAAGGTAGAGAAGGATTAACGGCGGTCTATTTTACAGTGTGAATCTACAGTTCAGTCAGAAAAGAAGAGCAGGCATTAAAAAGACAAAAAAGGGGCCATCAGCTGAAAATTTAAAAACTAAACAAAACAAAACTACATGCAAATCCTTGGTTGCCAAATTCAAATGAGCAGAAAGCTGGGTCTTAGAAACGCTGCTGGGATGAAGAGAGTGGGTGGCAGTGCCTGTCCTTTGGGCCCCGTGTCTCATACCTTCCACGTGTCCCAGCAATACACCTGAGGCCTGGCAAGACGCTGGCTCCACAACTGCCTGGAGAGGAGGACGCAGCGGATAGGCTGGGGCTTGACGAGTGAGGCGGCCTCGGTATAATGGGGTTCGCTTGCTCTTCAGCAAACCATATTCACACGACAGGGCAACATTCTTGAATAATCTCACCTGACAGCTGAAGAGTGAGCTCTCATTACTCTTGCTTTTGAAACACTCAGACTAACCCATTATATCACTAGACAGCATGGCCCAAGGGATTAATAGGGCAGTTCACTCAGTTTAGAGCTGGCCCTTGAAACTGTCACTTAAATCCCTTCATATTGAGAATGAGGAAACTAAAGAACACTGTGACACTTGCAAAACAACACAATTTTATTCACTTCACAAACAAGCAAGCCTGAACTCATGTGCTACATATAACTGATGTATGGTACTATGTTTCCAATAAGCAGTTAAAAGGAGTTGACTTCTTTTTAACTCCAAAGTGTTCCTAGAAACGACAGGATTAGAGGATCATTGTTACATAACATGCAACATAAATATTATATATAGCATAATTATATATAACATAATTTTCCCCATAGGAAGGATACTAAAATTGGTGATTGCATCCCTAAACATCATTAAATCAGAGGCAAAGATAAAACAAATATAAACCATTTAAATAACTTTAAATTGTTTGGTATCTGTTAGCTCTTGAGAAATAAGCATAAAAATACTCAATGCATCATATATGGGCCCAAAGTACTTTTCAATATTTAGGAAATGCATAAAATTAGAACTATATCATAAATCATGGAATTTATGCTTCCTGAAATTAGAAGGACTTCTTAAGGATGACTTGGTTAGCACAGTCTTTTAATATGGTCTGAGCAAGTGTGAGCGAAAATTCAAACTGCTGTACATAGCAAGGGCTTATACATGTTTTCTGACGACAATGAAGATGCTGGTGGTGATGGTGTTTTAAACGCTGACAGAGAATAAGGACAGTTCTGAGCTGCCACAGGCACCTGCACGACGACACATGCCAGCCGTGCTGCATCACCTGGCTTACTGTGATAACCACTGTTGGAGGAATACACATATCCTTTGTAAGTGATTTTTGTTTTCAGTTCTCCGAATTGGGAGTTTTAAAAGTAGCATTAAGATATGAGTTTTAAAAGTTCCCAGTCTTCATCCTGAAAAAAAATGTGTTCAATACCACTAAGCAAGTCCAGGGGTTGGAACATACATAACCTATGTAAACCATTTTTTAAATTTTATTTATATCTTTTTTTATTAAGGTATTATTGATATACACTCTTATGAAGGTTTCACAAAAAAAAACTATGTGGTTACTACATTCACCCATATTATGAAGTCCCCACCCATACCCAAATGCAGTCACTGTCCATCAGTGCAGTAAGACACCACAGATCCATTATGTACCTTCTCTGTGCTACACTGTTCTCCCCGTGATACCCCACACCATGTGTACTAAACATAATACCCCTCAGTCCCCACCTCCCTCCCTCCTACACCCCTCCTCTTTGGTAACCACTAGTCCCTTCTTGGAGTCTCTGAGTCTGCTGCCATTTTGTTCCTTCAGTTTTGCTTCATTGTTATACTCCACAAATGAGGGAAATCATTTGGTACTTGCCTCTCTCCGCCTGGCTTATTTCACTGAGCATAATACCCTCCAGCTCCATCCATGTTGCTGCAAATGGTAGGATTTGTTTCTTTCTTATGGCTGAATAGTATGCCATTGTGTGTATGTACCACATCTTCTTTATCCATTCATCTACTGATGGGCACTTAGGTTGCTTCCATATCTTGGCTATTGTAAAAAGTGCTGCGATAAACATAGGGGTGCATCTGTCTTTTTGAATCTGAGAAGTTGTATTCTTTGGGTAAATTCCAAGCAGCAGAATTCTCGGATCAAATTGTATTTCTATTTTTAGTTTTTTGAGGAACCTCCATACTGCTTTCCACAAGGGTGGAACTCGCTTACATTCCCACCAGCAGTGTAGGAGGGTTCCCCTTTTTCCACATCCTCACCGGCATTTGTTGTTCTTAGTCTTTTCGATGCTGGCCATCCTTACTGGGTGAGGTGATATCTCATTGTGGTTTTAATTTGCATTTCCCTGATGATTAGTGTTGTGGAGCATCTTTTCATGTGTCTGTTGGCCATCTGGATTTCTTCTTTGCAGAACTCTCTCTTCATATCCTCTGCCCATTTGTTAATTGGGTTATTTGATTTTTGGGTGTTGAGGCATGTAAGTTCTTTATATATTTTGGATGTTAACCCATTGTCAGATATGTCATTTACAAATATAGTCTCCCATAGTGTACGATACCTTTTTGTTGTTGATGGTGTCCTTTTGCTGTACAGAAACTTTTTAGTTTGATGTAGTTCCATGAGTTCATTTTTGCTTTTGTTTCCCTTGCTCGAGGAGATGTGTTCAGGAAGAACTTGCTGATGCTTATATTCAGGAGATGTTTGCCTATGTTGTCTTCTAAGAGTTTTATGGTTTCATGACTTAGATTCAGGTCATTGATCCATTTTGAGTTTACTTTTGTGTATGGGGTTAGACAATAATCCAGTTTCACTCTCTTACATGTAGCTGTCCAGTTTTGCCAACACCAGCTGTTGAAGAGGCTGTCATTTCCCCATTGTATGTCCATGGCTCCTTTATCATATATTAATTGACCATATATGGTTGGGTTTATGTCAGGGCTCTCTAGTCTGTTCCACTGGTCTATGGGTCTGTTCTTGTGCCAGTACCAAATTGTCTTGATTACTGTGGCTTTGTAATAGAGCTTGAAGTTGGGAAGCAAAATCCCCCCAGCTTTATTCTTCCTTCTCAGGATTGCTTTGGCTATTTGGGGTCTTTGGTGTTTCCATATGAAATTTAAAATGTATTCTCTAGTTCATTGAACAATGCTGTAAGTATTTTGATAGGAATCACATTGAATCTGTAGATTGCTTTAGGCGGGATGGCCATTTTGAAAATATTAATTCTTCCTATTCATGAGCAAGGGTGTGTTTCCATTTACTGGTATCTTCTTTAATTTCTCTCATGAGTGTCTTATACTTTTCAGAGTATAGGTCTTTCACTTCCTTTGTTAGGTTTATTCCCAGGTATTTTATTCTTTTTGATGCATCTATGAATGGAATTGTTTTCCTGATTTCCCTCTCTGTGAGTTCATTGTTAGTGTATAGGAAAGGCCACAGATTTCTGTGTATTAATTTTTTATCCTGCAACTTTGCTGAAGGCAGATATTAGATCTAGTAGTTTTGGAGTGGATTATTTAGGGTTTTTTTATGTACAATATCATGTCATCTGCAAACAGGGACAGTTTAACTTCTTCCTTGTCAATCTAGATGCCTTTCATTTCCTTACGTTGTCTGATTGCCGTGGTTAGGACCTCTGGTACTATGTTGAATAACAGACGGGAGAGTGGGCATCCCTGTCTTGTTCCTGATCTTAGAGGAAAAGCTTTCAGCCTCTCACTGTTCAGTATGATGTTGGCTGTGGGTTTGTCATTTATGGCCTTTATTATGTTGAGGTACTTGCCCTCTATACCCATTTTGTTGAGAGTTTTTATCATGAATGGATGTTGAATTTTTGCGAATGCTTTTCCAGCATCTATGGAGATGATCATGTGATTTTTGTCCTTCTTTCTGTTGATGTGGTGGATGATGTTGATGGATTTTCGAATGTTGTACCATCCTTGCATCCCTGGAAAAAATCCTACTTGATTATGATGGATGATCTTTTTGATGTATTTTTGAATTCAGTTTGCTAGTATTTTGTTGAGTATTTTTGCATCTATGTTCATCAGGGATATCAGTCTGTAATTTTTTTTTTTTTGTGGTGTCTTTGCCTGGTTTTTGGTATTAGAGTGATGCTGGCCTCATAGAATGAGTTCGGAAGTATTCCCTCTTCTTCTACTCTTTGGAAAACTTTAAGAAGAATGGGTATTAGCTCTTCATGAAATATTTGATAAAATTCCGCGGTGAAGCCACCTGGTCCAGAGCTTTTGCTCTTAGGTAGGTTTTTGATTAGCAGTTCAATTTCATTGTTCATAATTGGTCTGTTCAGATTCTCTGTTTCTTTCTGGGTCAGCCTTGGAAGGTTGTATTTTTCTAGAAAGTTGTCCATTTCTTCTAGGTTATCCAGTTTGTTAGCATATAATTTTTCATAGTATTCTCTAAAAATTCTTTGTATTTCTGTGGTGTCTGTAGTGATTTTTCCTTTCTCATTTATGATTCTGTTTTATGTGAGTAGACTCTCCTTTTTTCTTGATGTCTGGCTAGGGGTTTATCTATTTTGTTCATTTTCTCAAAGAACCAGCTCTTGCTTTCATTGATTCTTTCTATTGTTTTATTCTTCTCAATTTTATTTATTTCTGCTCTAATCTTTATTATGTCCCTCCTATATAAAGCATTTTAGAATAAAGGGGGATGAGTCAAAATGTCATCATTACACTTACGATGTGTCTTTTTAAATCCTTGAGAAACCTTCATGGCAGGAAAACTGATTCTAATTCTTCCAAAGATACCCAGGAAGGTAAAGCCTCCAGCAAGATGTGTTGGTCTAATACTGAGAACCTAAAGCAGTCAGAATGGGCACAGCAACAATCAGGGATGTGGTGTACTCACCCTACAGGGCCTTATTTCTTTTCCCTAAAAATTCTGGGGGGTTTCAGCATAGATTGTGCTAAATGAGCATGATTCACATGGAGGTTTTAAAGTCAAGACAGAGAACTAAAGACAGAGAGCAAGTGAGAATAAGAACAGAAATGGAAGCTTCATAGATGTACCATTTAAATTCTGCGGGTCAGACAATTCCTAGACAACCCTGTAGGCCAACGGTGCAGTGATTCATGACAGACGCACCTGTGCCAGCCCACTGCTTACTTGCTGTGTCTTAAGCAAATTATCTAATCTCCGTACACCTCACATCCTGAGCTGTAAATGGACATTACAGGACCTCCTTCCTATGAGTGCTGTGGAGATTCAATGAGAGGATGTATGCAGAGGCTTTTCAGCATAGAACGCAGCAAAGAATAACTGATTAACAACAACAGTAGTCATAGTTCAGTTATAATGGTGCTCTGAAAGGCCAAGCTAAATAATATTTTAATTCCTTTAATATACCAATAAATCAACTGAAATTGGAAATAGAGTCTCCTCTGGATATAATATGGTTTACCAGGTCTCTAATGATCACATGAAGGACCTATGCAGAACAGGTTCCATCCACACCATCCCTACACATTCATTAGTGCTATTTTCAAATTTAATAAGTTAACAGAACTTTCATCTTGCATTCATTAGAGCTAGCCCGTTATATCTTCTGAATATTCAAGGTCTCATTACGTATCTGTTTTCAGTATTGCTGACACTTTCACAAAACTTGACAATTTGCAACCATTTTCAGAAACCTTACACCATTCACCAAACACACCCATCCAACAAAAGAAAGCTACTCATACTCGGGTCTCCTCTCAGCCTTCCCGGGCAAAGGGACCAGGGCTTTTTCCCCAGTGCATGGGCAGACTGACATCCACACTCCCACAGGGCCCAAAGATGGGAAGCCGGAACCCTTGGTTCGCCGCTGGGCAGCACCCTGCCGTCTGTATTATACCTGCTTAACCAGGGGCCAGGCCTTTTCCTGGCCACAAACATTGGCCTTGCATTTGGGACCACTCAGATAAATATCAGAAGACATGCCTCCTCTCAGCACTCCAGTTCACAACTGCTCTTCTTGTGAACTGAGAAGGGAAGAAAGGAAGGGATAAGCCAGGAATGGTGAGGCACTTACTGCATTTAACCCTGTAAGGATGGTGCCATACTCCTCCTGTTAGAGAAGAGCAAACCAAGACTCAGAGAAGTTTAACTTGCCCCCCAAAACAGAGAAGAGTCAGAATTCGAACGCACAACCATCAGTTTCTAAACATGTGTTCCTTGCAGCACCCACGAGTTAAGCCTCTCTCTCACTGCCAATGCTTCTCATCGCCACCAAAACCAGGCCGCAGGGCTTGTACCACCAGTACCTTATTTCCCCTTCGAAGTCTTCTCGTGCTGACAATTCATATGCACCTCAAAGGGCCTGTCCGTGTTACACTTCACTTAGCACAGTGTCTGGCAGAAAGAAGGCAACTGCCTGATCTAAATCTTCCCTCTTGTAACCAGAATACAGAAAGCCTGTGTCCTCTGAATGGGATCACATAAACGGGCCTCAGAAACATCAAGCTTTCAAATACAAGCCTCTTTCCACTAAGTAACAGGCTAGTCAGTAATTAGAAGATGCACCGGTCTGTCATCTTAAGCACTTCACATTAAGAAAAGAATTAACTCAAAGTAAGGACAACGCTCCTGCGCAAGGAGATCTTTGAGGAGGAAAGCAGCATGCTTTATTTTAATATACATGCCAATTTCTCTACTCGTGAATTTTCATGGCCAAAGATGTTCCTTTGTCACTGGGTCATTAAAGAAGCGTATCATGGCTATGAATTCTGAGCACAAACAAATTAATTATCTCTAGTTGAGAGTCTTGGAGGACTAGGTCCGAGACATGAATAGTATTGGGTCTCGCCATTGCAGCCACAAAGTTCCATCCATGTTAGATAAATACTGTAATTGCCTTGTTCATTAATTTGTAAGCAGTTTTCCTCTAGCTTTTCCTCTTTCGAAGTAACCCAATATTCAGAGACATGAACCTTTTTTTTGATTTCTTAGAAAATGTACTATTTTCCACCAGTACTGTTAAATCATCCAAATCTGCACTAAATGACAGATAAAATGATAATCCAAAAAAAGAAGTGCACCTCTCTCCCCCTCCCACCACCCCCACACAGAGCTATTTGAATAAAAGGAAATACACCTGAATTTATTTCACATCTGTGTGCATTTTTCAAGCAAGTGTACCTGCCAAATTTTAAGTGACTAAAATCAAGATTTCGAATTTCATGGATTCTCCAGGAAAACTATAGCTGGGTGAGGAAAGGCCTAAGAATTCATTTGGTGGAAAGTGATGCTAGCCCAGGGAAGTAAAGTTGCTGCAGATAAGCCAGACACAAACTGCCCTCTACCCAGTTAAGCAGCGCCGCTCTGAGCAGCCCAGTGAATACCGTGCAGGGTCCTGGATAGAAAACCAGGGTGTGTCAAAAAACGGCCTCTCCACAGGGGCACTGTAATGACCAGGGCCTCTGGGAAAATCAGGGGCAAAAGTGCACGTAAAAACCACCCTTTCTTTGGTTGACAGCTAATCGCTGCAACTTTCCATCACATACCCTCTGCCTCTTTAAACTCATCATCTGCCCCAGCCCGCATCGAACTGTCCTCCATTCTTGCTGACTGTTTGCCCTGCAAATGGGCTGTTTGCTGCCATCCTACCCACGCCACCCGGAGTTCTAGTCTGACCACACCCTTGATGATGAGACACCAGCCTGCATCCCCCTTCAGACACCCCGCACACCACCACTTCACCTTTCGTGACAGTTTGATCATGAGGCATTTGTTTTTGTGGAGATGTGCAAATAACAAAATTATTTGAATAAACAAGTTGAATCACTAAGCTAGAAGGAACTTTAAAGCTGTAGAAATGCCTGCAAACCCTTTCCTGGACTGTTTGCTCCCTGAGGGCAGGGCCAGGCCCTTACCGTGTGCTGAATGACCACCTCAGAGGTGAGGCCGCTCATCAGCTGGCTATTTACATGAAAACTGTTAATGAGTCAGGGACACAATAGCTTAAACAAATTGGCTCCCTGTAGTGGAGGAGGCGCTGGACGAGCAACACAAGGCATCAGGCCTACTTTCAACTCTGCTGTTAACTAGTGTCCGATGTTGGGTGGGCCAGGCAGTGTCTCTGAGCTCATTGCCTCATCTCTGCCAAGAATAAGCTAGACTGCAAGGACTCTGTGGCTCTATCATTCCACGCTTTCAGGCTCAGGAAGAACTTCCTTCAACTTCCCAAAGATTAAATTACTATGAGTTAGTGAAGCCGGTTAAAGATTAAAGTATGATATTGACTTATTTTCCTGGGATGGTTTTGCTCCCGGGGCTTTACGACGTGAGGATACAGATGACGGTCATCGAAGACCTCTTTCTTTTAGTTCCATAATTCCATGACCAAGTGAGGACTTTGAAAATAATGCTATAATCCCACTTTTAAGTTGTTTATAACGTTTTGGCTTTTATGAAATAGACAAAAAAGAAGAAAAAAAGCAGACCACTGTTAATTTTTCCTGGAAAGATATGGGGCAGGCCTTCCAAGCAGTACTGTCAAAATAAATCTGCTCAGCTTTTTCACGGGCATCTGCAGGCCCTCAAGGGGATGAATCTGAAAGAAATGCTTGAGTTACCATTTAGTCAGGAAGGTGGTGGTCACTTCAGCAGCATGTATCCTAAAATTTAAATTTAAATGATACAGAGATTAGACTGGCCCCTCCCTGCACAAGGATAACACACAAACTCATGAAGCATTTCTTTTTTTTTTTTAATGTATATGTGTGAAATACGTGTTGTACACCTAAAACTAATATGATTTTGGATGTCAGCTCTACTTCAATAAGAAAAAATCTGATTTAACTTTAAAAGGAAATAATCACAGTGCAGGAAAGACTGTAAGGCATTTTACTGAGAATCTGTGACATATGGAAGCCACAAGGACCCCCACGGGCAAGGCAGCCAGCCAGCCAAGAGAACAAATCAACACCCGACAGCAGGAACAACAGGCCCCACCACCCAGCTGGAAGCTGTCTTTCCACTTGCACAACTCTTACCTCAACATTATGATAACTGGAATTTTCTTGTTTCTTCCATCCTCTCTATAAAATGATCATCTCTAACAGCAACTTTAGAGTAAAGCTAATAAGGGTGACTTGCAACGCTCAGGAATATCACTGATTGAAAATCTAAATAACAGATGAATGACCATTAAAGAGGTCCTCAAAGTAAATTATTCTTTACTTATCTATAAGTAAAAATATAAATTATGTATTTTTTAGATTATTTAACAGGAACAAATGAAAAGGAACAAAGGAGTGAAACCAAAACTGCAAATTCCCTCACATTACCTCATTTTCTGGTTTTCTTCCATTAACAATGTTATCCACAAAGATAGTGATCAAGGAATGGCCGAAAGCAGAGCCAACTGAAAATGATTCATTTGAACTTTGCTTTCTTCTTTAATGTGAAAAGCCTACTGAAATAAGGCAATGCCTGGACCACAAAGTTTCTAAATTTTCATTGGTGTTAAATATTTATCACAGAGAACAGCTTTGTTTTGTTCTTGATGTACGAAAATTCTTCATGCTGTCATTCAGCCTGTGTTGACAAATGGTCTTAAGGCAGCCCCTGGTTTCTGCACCCTGTGCCCTCTCCCTGGTGAGGTCCTCACCCGACCCCTGCCCCAACAATGCATATGCCTACTGCAGTGTGCTGGGCCGCGGTGTGTCCACACACTCACACTGACGTGAGCCGCCTGGGCAAGCACATGGCCCCTGCTGAGGTTTTAAAATGCACTTTGTGTGATACGCTGGTAGATTTAGACAAAAATGTTGAAAAAGATACATTGAAAAATATTGAAGGAACGATTTTTTTAAGTGATGATATGTTTGGGAAGTGTAATCGGACCCAACCATAGACAGTCTAAGAACTACCATTGATCAGAATACATTTTACAATTAAAATAAACCATCCTTCATACATCTCGCCCTTATCATTTTCCTCTGCTAAGGGAAACGGAAGTAAATATGCCAATAGTAATGAGCCAATTCCACACAGGGAGTGCTCATTTGCTGAAATCAGTTATCTTGTCACAAACACCCAAAATAAGCCATTGTTTATGTGCAACAGTTTTTTTAAAGTAAAATTAGATACATAATATAACTTCCCTTTACTGCATCCTTCATCTCTAACTATTCCAGTTGTAAGTCTGGGGAGAGGAAATCTCGGGGCAAAATACCTCTAAAAACCAAAATCAGTCAAAGGGAGAAATAAAGTTTAAAACCCGTTTACTGCTTACAAACCGCAGTCCTGGGCCGTCTCTCCTCTGCTCCGGAAGAAGCCAGCAAGGACGCCAGCCCTTCCCTTTACACTCTCAGGTTCAGGCAAGCCCTTGGTTCCCCAGGTAATTACCCACTGACATGGAGATGAACTTCTCTCCACCCCTGAGGATATGCAAATGCACTAAAGCCAGGTGAGATATTCTGGAAATGTTACAGTTTTACCCACGCCAGTAAAGTTGTTTATATCAAAATATCAATCCTTCCAACAAATGATGACTATGTCATTCGACTGGCTTAAGAGGAGACCATGACTTCAACAACTGTATAACCCCACGTCTTGGCACACTGGCTGCCCCAAAACAGCAGCTTAAACCAAATGTAGGTGAGGTATAGAGCAGGGACATGGGACACGCACCATGATTAATTTTCCTGCCTATGATGAAAAATGCCAAAATATAATAGTGTCGTAAGAACAGGAGGGGCTCCATCTTAGCCGACTAAGATTCTACTTTTCAAACCAGGGAGTTAAGAGGTAAGATTCCTAACATACTTAATGGTAGTTAGCCAATAACAGACCCTGTCTTAAGGCAGGCCAAGCAGTCTTAAAAGGTATGTTTCCATTGCTTGAGGGTCACCACTATCTTGGTGAAAAGGATCAAGAAATTCCTTGTGTTTAGTTTATCTTACAGAATATCTAGAGGATTAACTATGGATGATGACATAATGTCTTTCACAGGACAGAGACTTGAGACCACAAGTCAAGTCTAGTTCCCTTGGCCCTGTACCCCATTCTTGAAATACTTAAAAGGATCCTAAGCCTTTAAAGTGCACCTCCTCTTTGAGGCTGCCTGCAGTCCCCATCCTTCCAGTGTGTACTTTGCCATAAATAAAGGCTTCTCACTGCTCAAATTATTGCATTTTGTCTCCCGGCTCTTCCAAGCCTCTTGGGAGATTAGTAAGAGATCCCTTTTCCCACTGGTAAGCATCTTTGCTACTTCACTTATTTCATTCAATTTTCTAGATTTAAGCACTAGTCTTCACTTTCTCTGTCCTACTTCAGACAAGTAGGGAGGGGCTACTGAGATCTCTGAATCGGACTTGCAAGGTCCTGTCACCTGGGTGACCTGAATGAGACCGCAGCGGTAAGATCCTGCTCTTCAGAACCTGCCTGAAAAGCTCCTTTCTTTGCTTTGGGGGCGGGGGGGGGGGTCTCAGAACATCACCCCACTCCATCAAGTGCTCTATGGCTCCCCCAAATCCTGGGGCAGTAGAGGCCTAGTTCCCAGACCACGCAGATCCCAGCACCGGACACCAGGTGACCTGGCTTCAGGAGTTGACAAGGGATTTGCCCTATGCCGAGAAAGTTCAATGACCTTCTCTTTTCTTCCTGCTTCCTTGCTCTCTGCTGCCTGCACGCGGCTGCCATTCACTGCCACTCTCGTTTTAATGAATTCCTTACCTGCACTCAACCGACCTGTTGGAGAATTCGTTCCTGGTCACAGTCAAAAGCCACCCCCAGTCCAGGTTGAGGTTTCACCCAGTACACAGGAAGACATCTCTGCAGACACAGACGCCCAGCAACACAGGGTTTTTCATGTTCATAAATGGTATCTCAACTCTTTTTTCCATTAATTTTACAGATTAAAAAATATTTTAAACCTATTCTAACCAGAGTGATTGCCATATTTCTGACTTTGTCCCTCACCAGTTGTGTGATATTAGGTCATTTCATCTCTCTGACTCATTTTTTATTCTATAAAATAGAGATGATTTTATACACATATTGCCTCCTAGCATCATTATGAAGAATAAAAGAGCTAAGTATAGTATTTTGTGCTGTATACTATCCTATCATCACAACCGTTGTTGGGAAGAGGGATAAAACCATGGTGGGAAGAGCCCCATTTCCCAGGAAAAATAGCTGCCATCCATCTTTTTCTGTGAATACAAGCTCATTAACAATGGGTAATGACAGAGAGGTGGATATATACGTGAAGTAAAATGTAAATGGCAACAACTAGGTGGTGATATGTGAGTGCTCACTGTAATATTCCTAAAACATTTCTGTATGTTTGAAAATTTTTATAACAAAATGTTGAAAGAACTGCATAAAAGGAAGAAATAAATGAAAAAGAAAGGGAAATTAGCATGGTTGATCCATCAGTCTCCCTCCCCCCAAAAGTATTATTCATCAATAACAATGTCAGCCCAACAATAATAGTCATTATCTTTACAGAAATCCTACCTACTGGGTTCTAACCTGTGATTTTAAGTTTTACAACATCCTCTGAGGACGCTACACCAAGGATCATTCCTGTTTCAGAAACTTAAAGGCAAGAACACATTGAAGTCCTGCTGAGGACCCTACAGTTGATAAGCATCACCACAGAGAATTAAACATGGTTCTATTACATCCTTCCCAATGCCAGGATAATTCTACCTGTTGATTAATGCCTCTGCTATTCATCACCGTGTGCACAGTGCCACAGGTTCTTCACACACAGCAGGCATGCAAAGATTGGTGAATGGATTGAAGGAAGAATGAAAATGAAGGAGGGAGGGAGACGGGGAACATTATTTTTAATTCCATTCACTACATCCAAACTCTACCCACTATAGTGAATAAAAAGAGAGGCATTGGTTTTATTAAAATTGTGTAATATTTTCTGATTATAAAAGTAATACATATTTATTACAGATGACAATATTCCTTCTTACCCAAAAAATCTAAGTTAATAATATTTCCAACAGGTGGATTAGGACCGTATTTTCCCTCAAGAAAGACTCGAGATTTTCCAAAAGTATCTAGCCATGACATACATTCAGATGAAAGGGGAAACTTTCGGTCACACAGATCTGAGCCATCCCCTGGAGTCAGTCCAGGCAGGGCGAGAGCTGTAGTAGCGAGAGGCTTGCAAATCATGTCACCTAAGGAGCAGCTGACAGAACTACGTCTACTTACCATATAGGAGAGTGACATAGGATTGACAGAAAAACAATCTTCAAATACTGACAGGGTTGCATATGTCAGAGTACACCTTTCTCAGTGAGCCAACTAGAATCAATGTACAGAAATTAAAGGAAGTAACATTTTAGCTTGATATAAAGAAAACCCCAAGATCAAAAAAGTTGTGGGAAAATTGAACTCCTTTATAAGTTCTCTTACCATCAACTGTCAGCAATACTGTACACATGTGCAAGATTAAACTAGATTCTTTCAAAGGTCCTGCTGACTCCAATACCCTGTGATTCTGGATGCCCATATATGCCTGTATCATGGGCATCTTATAGACGAAGGTTAGCAATGACATATGGTACATGTGGCAAGGTATCACCATATGACATGTCACACACACACACACACACACACTGCTTATGATGAATCACAAATATTCATAAAAGTAAAAGTACGTTGTAAGAACCAAGATCTTCTATTATTGATCTCTGCCAGAGACTTTAGAAGAAGGACGTGGATACTCCATAGACAAACTTTTTAGTTGAAGTTGTGATGCCTAAAATTGGAGGGCTGCATGATATAGGGGGAGGCCAAACGCTAAACCGGTCCACATTCCTGATTCAGTACTGACTCCCCTAGTGAGCAGGGAAATAGCACCGCATCTCTCCAGATGTCAGTGTCCAGAAGAACATGAGGTGCTTTTCATCTGACAGCCACCAGCCACATGTGCCTTACTGAGCCTTTATACTGCAGCTAGAACAACAGAGGAATTTCTATCTTAAATGTAATTTTTAATTATCTCTATAATGAATTTATTGAATTTAAACAGCCATACATAGCTAGTGGCTATAACGGTAAAGTTCTAATGATTCCTGAAAAGACTACTGAAGGAGAAAGAAAAATTGCCGACCAGCTGCGACCCTGCATCCTCTCTAAGATCTCACAGCCACATAGACAGGCAGTTTGTGTGAGAAGGAAGAGGGATGAAAATGTAAGGCCCTAAAACAACAGACGCTCAGGGCTCCTGCCAGCTACTGCCTATCCAGGGCGCCCTCACTCCAGTATCGGGGACGGTCAGCTCAGTAGCCCGTCAGCCTTTGTGTCCGGGATTGGGTTCCACATTCAAGCAGGGCAGTGTGATTATCCAGGCTCTCCGGGCAGATGGCTTATGCGGTGCCCTGGGGAAAACACCACCAGCCAGTAATACCAGCAGCCACACACCCCTAATATGAAGACAGAAGTGAATCATTAGTGAAATATCTGTGGATAGCGAGTACCTAGTGAACATTACTGAGATATAATGTTCCCTGAAGAGTACAATCAGCGAACTCTAATAAATTAGTTCAGTATCTCTTATGAAGTGCACCACCAGATTTATTTTAGGTTTATTTACTTATTTCAAATCAAATTATACAATGAACCCTAAAAGTTCTTTCACAAGTTTGAGAGCACACAAATAAGAGCCAGAAAATATGACTTTTTAAGGAAAAGTCTAAAAAAAAACTCCCTTTTCAAAAATTGACAATTTTTTAATTTTAAAAAATATTTTAAAAATAATAATAGGTATGTTCCAGGGGTTTAAGAGAAGCTTGGAGACAAATCTACTAACATATGCTAGCAATATCAATCATTACAGCACTAGAGAATGAGCCTAATCAGAATGATTAATTTTAGAAAAATTCATTGTATATCTAAAAAAATATTACTTTTGAGTATTCCACTTTTGTAATAATTTAAAGTCTATTTTTTTGACTAGGCAAGAGCCATCAGAAAAATCTTACAAATTATAAGCCAGTCATCTGTTGAATAACTGAGTGGAATGCTTCCTAGCAATCATGCCAACACTACCACTGACTAGTCTCACAGGGGAAATTTTCCTGTGCTTACAACTCAGATGTCTGCTTGCTGAGTCTTACCTCCTAAGCTGCATTCTGCTGATACTTTGTACTTCTTGTAATTATCAGTCCTACATCCAGAGAAAAGGGCAGGCAAGAGCCTCATGGCTGCTGCCCATAGCAGCATTAGCTTCTCTTACCCTGCTTAACTGGCCCCGATCACTGGGCAGACGCTGAACTCACAGCCCTTTTCTTTTCGCGTGCTGCCTCAAGTATTCCCAGCATGATTATTCATGTTTCAGAGTGCCTAGAATAACACTGATACTCAACTCCAGCAATTATTCCATTTTAGATTTTAAAGAAAAGTGATGAACTACTTCCCATCTGACTTAAGTCTTAAGCAGCTAGCACTTTTTAAATGCTTAAAGATGATTTGAAGTGATAAAAGACATCACTGAACGGTGGCCATAACTTTTAAACATTTAATAAAAGACGGGTGGAGAGATTTCTTAAGGTTGGACTATAGTCCCTGTCTTAGTCAGCTGAGGCTTCTATAACAATACCAAAGAGCTAGGTGGCTTAAAAAACAAAGGTTTATTTCCCTGAAGTTGTAGAGGCTGGGAAGTCCAAGGTCAATGTTTCAGGCAATTCAGTTCCTGATGAGGCCCGCATCTGGCTTGCAGATAGATGTATGCCTTCTTGCTGTATCTTCACAGATGGAGAGTAAGACAGGTCTCTGGTCCATTCTGATAAGGGCATAATCACAACAAAAGGACTCCACCCTTATTACTTAATTACTTCTCAAAGCCCTTACCTCCAAATAACATCACACTAGGGGAGTAGGGTTTCAGCAGAGGCATCTGGGGAAAACACAAACATTTGGTCCATAGCAGACTCCAAATAAGAAATGAGTCCTCCTTATGTCTTTTCAATTAAAATTACTACAATTTCAGTGGAGAGGGTATCCAAGAGTGAGGGATACAAAGTGCACGGCACAGTCCCAGGCACTTGGAAATGCTTGGTGATCACTGAATTGGAGAGCACGATGCATGGACGTCTCCAGCAGTGAGGGAGGAAATCCCCAGCAATAAGGAGAGGAAGGTGAATTCCCCTTCACCAAGTTGTTTCTATGCTGGTAGTGATGCCTGTCCTAAGCAAGTAAAGTGCAGACGACCCCTGAGCAACACACGGGTTAGGGGCACCGATCCCTGACCAAGTCAAAAATCCTCATGTAACTTTTAACTCCCAAAAAACTTAACTACTAATAGCCTACTGTGGAGTGGAAGCCTTACCGATAACATAAACAGTCGATTAACACGTTTTTTGTATGGTACTTGTATTATATATTGCATTCTTTCAATAAAGTAAGCTAAAGAGAATGTTTCTCAAGTTGTTAAAAATCTGTGAAAAATTTTCCAGTATATTTATTGAAAAGAATCTGCAGACCTGTGCAGCTCAAACCCACGCCGTTTAAGGGCCAACTGGACTCCACGTCTAAAGACGATATAATAATGCCACTGTCTGGGCTAAGTACCTTGGAGACCTACAGGATAACATAGCATGAACCTTCACTCCTATCACAGTGCCTCAGCAGTTCCAACTAGGGCGGACCTCGCCAGAAGGAATGGCGACCCTTTAATACTCTCTAGTCTTAACTCTTCTGGAGCGTTAAGGAACAATGCCAAATTCGACATTTATTAACTTGCAGGTATCAAAACTTTTTCAGGACACCTACAGACACACTATAGTTGAGACGCTACAATCACAACATGACTCAACAACGGTTGGAGGCCCCAAGCACGTGGGACTTTCGTGTCCACTTGCCAGCAATAGGGACAGGAAGCTAAGGGTCCTTTTGCTTTTCCCCTAATGATCTGCTTCCCTCACAGTTATGTTGTTTCCTTTTCATTCTCCCAAAAGTCATCCAAAACGACGGAGTCCATTTGCCAGCTCACAACCAGAAGCAAAGAAGTCACTGACCACTAGGAGAGGAGGCCACAGTCACATCTGGTGAACACTCTTCATTTCATACAATGCATGTATCATTGCTGCTTCCCCCCATGCCCAAATCCTCGTTCTTATATTAAAAATACTTCCATTGTAATTATAAAATCAGCCCCACCACAAGTTACAGCAGACTCGTTTTGATTAGAAGTCACTGCAACCGAGAAACAAGTCACTTTAGGCCCATCGCTCCCCATGAGGTGCTCAATATCTTCATCAGTTGAATCTCACGAATGGCTCCCTGAGTTGAACAAAATGCCCCCAAGGAGGAATTCTAAATTCTGCATCTTCAAATCCAAAAGAAGGTGACAAAAACCATAGCTTGAAAAGCTGCTGAACTGCAGAATATAATACATACTGCTACTTAAGAGTTTGTGCACCCTTAAGTTTAGACCCCTTAGAAAATTCAGAACAATTCCCATTAATGTTTCATTTGTCTCTAAACAGGGATGGTGACCATAGTTCTGGAGAGCCAGAGCTACCTACTTAGGCACAGACTTTTATGTCTCTGCATATGCTCTTCAGAGTTAGTATTTTAGGGACTGCTGAGGAAAAGTCACAGCCCAAATGTTTTATCTGCCTATAACAAGTGTTTTTCAAACTTACGTCTACAACTATAAACATTTTTTATTTTATTTTACTTTTTATTAAGGTACCATTGACATACAATCTTATGAAGGTTTCACATGAGCAACATTGTGGTTACTACATTCACACCTACTACCAAGTCCCCCACACACATCCCATTACAGTCACTGTCCATCAGCAAAGTAAGACGCTAACTATGAACATTTTTAACTAACTGTGGATCTAAGCGTTTGAAATGTCTACTCTGCCCATACATGCTGCCAGTGGGGTTAAAAGGTGCTGTGATACTCTATTATCTAGTCTGTTACGCTGCATTGTCTTGTATGTATTAACCAAATGTTGTGTCATTTAGTATTACCATGATCCTCACCAGCTGCTTGTTAATTTCATACAAATTATGATTGATTTTCAAAAGTAGATCGATCAATAATAATGGCCAGTATTTATATACCATTTCTTTCATGCCAGACCTTAGGCTCTGCTTATATTAACTCATAAGATCCTCACAATAATCCTATGAGGTGGGAACTATTACTTTTTCAATACTCTGGGGAGTTTTCACTTCTGTTTTTATTTTAAGTTGTTACTCCTAAACTATACCAGCAAAGTTCAAGTAAAATTAATACCAGATAAATAGCAAAATAAATTTCATGTCCTTATATCAGGTCAGGGTAACTCCTTTTATACTGAAAATGATTAATATGCTTAGTTAAATAAAAATTAAATGGGTTAATTCTTGGGCTATTTACCCCTACCAAACTTCCAAGGTTGTACTCACCTACCAGACCCATCCATACACGGAATTATCCATGCTTGGGAGAAAGTAAGAACTTGGTCTAGAACAAGCCCACAGATAATCTGCAACTCAATTTTTAAAATGAAATATTAATTTCATCACCTCCTTTATCAAATCTGCTAACAAGTGGCAAGTAAGACTTAAGTTTCACTCTCCCCGCTCCCCATTTCTCCTAAGGAGCAGAAAAGGAGAGTCTAAGGCCCAGAATAATCGACAGAGCAGAATAATCGGTCTTTGAAACCTCAGGAGCTGACTTATTAAAACTTACTAATTTGCACCACAGAGGTCGATTTTAGTGCTGCCTGACCCAAAATCCAAGATAAAATATCCAAAATCAACATATTCCTCTACAAAACAAGTATGTATTCAAAAGTTTGTCATGATCACAACCAGCAAACACTACAGTTTATTTGGTATTCATAATACCTAAAAATCCTATTATTTCTCTCTTTTGTTCTATGTGAACATACATTCCAAGTACCTAGAACAGGGCATGGCACACAGCAGGTGCTCAGAAAATGTTAATGGAATGCACGAATGAATCATTCAGGGACCTCAGCAAGCCCACCATACTACTTTCAGTTTCCAGTTCTTGCCCTCTGTAAACCACACTGCGCATAGCCACCAGGGATTCTTCCAGAACACAAATACACCTGTGTCACTCGGCTGCACGAATCCCCTCCACCCACTTCCCCACACCTAACCGGCAAGCTGAAGTCCGAAGCGTCAGAGAGCAACTGTGTGGTATCTCCAACCCATTCTCTCACCACTCTCAGCTTGACTGTTTGGTAACGACTGTGAAATTCCCCATCCTACATGGTGTCTTCTCCCGTCCACCAAATGGATGCCTTAGGTGACTTTATTCTCCTGAAAGACTGCATGTATCTTTATCAGTGCACTTACCTCACTGTGTTACTATTTGGTGTCCAACTGACCCCTAGACTATGACCTCTTGAAGGGAAGATAATCCTAGTAATCATTCCATCCCCAGCACCTAGCCAATTACTCAACCCATAGGTAACAATAAATGTTTTACTGGATGAATAGATGGACAAAATAAAATATTATTGTCTATCCAAAAAGGTATAGGCAGCCGTAATTTTGATGATGACACTATTAGGCTTGCCAACAGGAAAAGAAATAAATATAAACAGATTGCTTAACAAAATACTCTTCGTTATTAGCAGTGATTTCATTTTATACTCACCATGTAAGGCAGTACATACTGGGGCTTTCACTTAATTTCTTAGGGCACTGAGGTATTGACAACCCTTAGGACTAGGAGATGTAGTGGTAGCTACATGCTCTTGGATTCTCTGCTCTAGAGGTAACATTCTGTAAGCAAATCTAAAAACAAAAATGACTTTCAGCCAGTGCTAAGGAAGAACAATCCGATGTCCACGGAGTGCCATGCAGGCACACAGCCCCCCACTCAGGGCAGGGAGTGTGGGGGTGGCTCAGACCAGCCTCAGTCATCAGCCAGTGGACACGCTACTGCAAGCCCACCCTTCTGTAGATGAGAAAGCTATCGGAAGCTCAAATACCTGGTATGCACTAAGCTGGCACTGCAAAATTAGTTTAGCTTTAGCTAGAAGCAGAACACTACCCAGAAGTTTTTGGGTTGTATCTTAACTGAGGCATTGCCTTTGGCACAGGTGCTGAGTGCTGCTGGCCACAGGGGGCTCTGAGCATCAACAGCAGCCAAAACGAACACTGCATCTGCACTATGCCAGAGATGGTGCCAGTGACATCCACCATGGCATCCCACCTCGGCCTAATTCTGTGTCTTTTTTTTTTTTTCATTCAATAAATGAATCTTTACTGAGCAGGCCTGTGCTGGGTGCTGGGGAGTCAACCCGATACGTCATGGGCCACCTGGATTGGTCATCTTTCTCTTAGTCTCTTGGTTTTCAAACTTTCCTTCTGCAGTACACACAATAAACAGTTTTAATAGAGGTTTGCCCAGTGTTTGACAAAATCCAAAAGTGTTCTGCACAGCAATAATAGCTGATAGCAGCAGAGGACACACAAGCTCTATGTAATCTGTAGTTGTCATGAAAAATTCTGTACCTTGAAAACAAAATGTAGGTGGATGAGAAGTTCATTATGTCATCCTATTTTTGCAGATATTTAAAAATTCCCATAATAATTTTTTCTCAAGGAATTTTCCACACTAAGTTTTAAAAATACATAGGCCGTAGTTTTCTATTTTGGGACTTCAATTCCAAGGTAATCAGGACACAAAAAAGAAAGCAAGCAAGGTTATCAAGATTATGTTGTTGAAAGGAAAATACCAAAATACTAACAACAGATTTAAACATAGATTTCATTCCACCTGGTACAGACTCAATTAGTGTCACCAGCAGCAGATTACACTCTTCTCCAGGAATTATTACAGATTTTCAGAAATTATTTGCAGCTTTGGACTCTTGACTTTTGTTTTTCATCTCTAAAACAGTTTGGATTGGCGTGATGCTTGCTTGTACATCTGTATAGGTTTAAGACCTCGTACAGACATTTCCTGGCACCCTCAAATACCACAATCCAAGCCCACCTTAATAAGGCCAGCTGACCCTCCAAGACCCCAAAGGGACAAAGAATTGTTCTCTGTTTCAAAATAAGCCACCACTTCAGCAAAACAAAATAGGCCTTTCCTCTGTATTTTTTTATGGAAGAATATATGTGGCTGCCATTTATATATTTTTCTATTCATTCACTCATCATGGTTTCATCAACTAAAATACTCTGCTAACTGTATTTAGAAAATGTGTCTTTTTTATTTCCATTTTTTTATTTTCTTCCTTTGTGTCACCTACAAGAACTTCCTCTCACCTCAACAAGCTAAGTCAGTTCTTTTGATTACTTTTCATAGAGTAAAGGAAACAAAAGCACTCTTTCTTCCAAAAGCTTTTCCAGTCACTTAAGCCCAATCTTTCTCATCTGGAAGTCACGTCTTCTTGGTGGCCTTTCTCTCTCTCTGTGCCCCTCTTACATTTTGTTGATGTAAAGACCAATCTCTCTAAAGCCCCACTTTTTCATGTCATTCCCCTACTTAGAGAACAACTTTCTATCCCATCAGTTAAATGTCTGCCTGGCTCCCAAAGTCCCCCACTATCAGAATCAGGATACCTGTCCAGCCATACCGCCACAGTGCTCAGCGGGCCCCATGATGTGGGCTCAGAGAACCCCACTTCCCACACCCACACCCACCTGAGAGCTTTCTCCTCCATGAACTGCCTCCCTCCTCTCCGCCCGACCACTCCACCAGATACGCAGGGGCCAGAATGGCTCGTGTCCAAAGAACAGCATTCTGGAAGGGCCGCTAGACACAGGACGATTTTTTTTACCTGTATATTTCAGTACTATTAGAATATTATCCTCTGTAATCTGGTGGTAAAAAGTAAGAACTCAGTCTAGAATTCGGTAAGCACCGTTTACAGCAATTCAAAAAATGAATTAAGGTGACTAAGTGAAAACTTGTAAAGGGTAGAAAAACACAACTTTTTGAATTATCAAGGCAGAGTTTTGGCAGCTGTTATTAAAATAAATATTTTTGCCATTTGTAAATTCTTCAAGCAGACTGTCTCTAACAATCAAAAAAATAAAGAGAAATGAAAATATAAAAGTACCAAATGCACATGAAGTAGAGAGAGAAAAGGTGAGTGTACCCCTCCCAAAAGTCCCTTTTGGAATGCAGGTTCCTTGGTATCTTGACCATATATTTCATGTGGTCCAAGACATGAGCCCACATTTGGCAACAATAAATGCACAGTCTAGACTGCGGCTCCCTAAAGGAAAGGTTTGTGGCTAAATTATTGGTGAATTTCCAATGACCCACACAGTGCCTGGCACAAAGGAAAAACAATAAATGGTTGCCTAGTAAAGAGATGCTTGTCCTGAACCTTAGACCCGGGATTTTTTTTTTTGTAAGTACAGATAAAGAGTTTGGAGGTTTATTTACAAATTTATTATTAAACATGAAGCATAATCCAAACAATAGAAAAAAAATTCTTTTTTTTAAGCCTTTGGTGGAGTTAATTATCTGGAAATTTTATAATTTATCTAATTTAATTTTCCACTTACCTTCCCAATCTAACAAAATCTCTGTCCCTTAGGGCAAGGGTTAGCACACTGCTTCAGTGAGCCAGGCCTGGCCCACTGTTTCTGTATATAAAGTTTTACTGAAGAACAGCCACACACCCATTGTTGTCTCTGACTTACTTGCTTTCACATCATAACGGCAGAAGAACTGAGTGTCTGTGACAGAAGACTTGGCCTACAAGCCTAAAACACTTGCTATCTGTCCCTTTAGGAAAAGGTTGACCTCTCTTTCAGAGCACCATGTAATACTGAATATCCAATAAAATGCTTTTTTAATGACTCAGATGATTTACTGACCTGCAATTATTTACAAGTTCATCAAATATTCTGCTTACTTTTGGTTATTAAAGTTTTATTTATATCCTCAAAATTGAAATCTACCAAAGACATGTCTCAAAATTAAAAGCAGTCAAATAATAAGAAAAAATTGATCTTGCCACTTTATTCATGCCATGATATACTTAAAGTCTGAGAGCCCTTCAAGAGCACAATGAGTTCCACAGAGATAAGGCTCTATCAGCAAAGTGCCCTTGGTGAAATACAGCAGTCCCACCTGTGAGGAGACTCCATGAAGCCAGGATGATGAGAACAGAGGCAGTCCCCCCTGACCTGGACCTGTCACACCAGAAGGTTCCCTCCACCCAGGTTTCCGTGACCGGGAGGCAGCAAAGCAGTGCAGCCACCCCCGGCCTCACAGCCTGCTTGCTCATCCTCAGCACAGACCATCTCCTGTCAGCTCGGAGGTCTCACCTTCCTCTGAAAGAACCTTGTTCATTCCTACCAAGTCTACCTTCATTCCTCTTCCATTTATCCAAATTCCACCTGCCCTTCATGGTCCCATTCAAAACCCCAAGAAGTGCAACTATAGCACACAAAGGGAGCCATTCACAAAGATGGTGACAGAAATGATGCTCCCTGAAGTCATGCCACATGGCGGCCCCAACCCCAACTCCGCCATGAAGTCCCTCCCACAGACAGCACAGCAGGTTGATGTCCCCTCTTTCCTAAATCTGTACATGTATCTTATGGCCCCCATTACACATTACACTGTAAGCTTCTAGAAGGCAGAACACACACTGTATACTTTTTTAATATGTAAGTTAAAATGATACTAACAATAAATAGCACTTGTGAGTCAGAACTTGTACTATACGCTTTGTATGTATTACCTTATGTAACTCGCAAAAAAATCCTAGGTGTAGGAATTATCACCATTTTCCCACTTTACAGATGAGGACCCTGAGACAAAAATGTTAAATTTTTTAGAGGTCTAGAAAGTAGCTGAGCCTGAATTCCAACTAGGGTCTGTCTGATTCCAAGGCTAATGTCTTTAAAGTATACCTCATCTCTCAACCAGAAGGTGCTCAAGAAAACTAGCTTAGTGAATGAAAACAGACACAAAACTCTGATTCAACCCCTAGCTGGCCCGTTAGTCTCTTCACATCCTACGTTAGAGCAGCTCACAGGGCAGGAGAGCAATAAGGCAGCCAGATCTCAGAGCATCCTCTCATCCCACACAAACACAGTGACTGTAGGGCTGTCTTGCCAGTGGGTTTCAGCCCCGGGCAAGCTCGCTATGGATTCAGTGTGACCAAAGAAATTGACAGCAAAATGTTCTTGGGGTGAAAGGGTTATACCCAACTTTATTTCCAGGTGGCAGGTCAGTCACTAGAATCCCGTTCACTCAGAGCGAGTCTGCAGGCAGCAAGCCCGTCTCTGCCTCTGGACCCCTTGGCCCGCACAGCCGTCCTCTGGGCCTCTGTCCTCGGCGCTGCCACCACTCCAGCCTCTGCTCTGCTCTCCTGCAGCCTTGCAGCCCTGCCACCATGTCGTGCCCAGAGCACTGGGCAGAGCTCTTTATGTAGAGTCAACAGCCATGTATTGCCCACAGGAGTGCAGTGAGCTAGTCAACCAGGGCCAGGTGAGAATCCTGCCACAGGAACTCTCATTTTATCCACAAGGACTCCATCCGATGGTACAAAATAAGAAATATTCCTGTCTCTGGCTCCTAGAAGCAATAACATCATGCAAAGAGTTTACAGTTATTCCCCATGTTTCTTTTTAATAGCCAGGCCATTCGTGTCTTCCTATTTAAAGAATATGAACTCATCATCAGACTACACACCCTCAAAAATAAACATAATCACGGAGAAGTAGGTCTGTGCCACTCTAATATATGTGTAATGATCCTATTCTTACACAAGAGTAGAGCTGTGGTCGAAATGAACACTCTCTTCTCCTTTGCCTTCTCCCTCTTTACCCCCACAGGGATGAAGGATTGAGTAAAACAGAAGCACCCAGATCCCCATTCTGAAATGAAAATTCCATACTTAGAAAAGCATTAAGATGTTCCCCTACTGAAGTGGTTTCCAATGTTTAATTATATGCATAATATAATTATATGCACACATACTTTACCACTATTTTCTGATGGGAGTGGCAAGGAGATAGAAAGTCGGCATTTTAATCCTCGCTTAATGTGCTTGTTTTTATGCTTACTGTAACAGCTTGCTGGGGGAGCACTGGAGGGAGAGTCTGATAAGCTTTGAAAGAGGTGGCAATGAAAAACAGCTCCCATGGACGCTACCCACATGGTAAAAGGCCAGGACTGGAACTCTGTTAGGAAGAAGGGCTATTATCCAAGACAAGCAGCACCTTTCACAAACGGGGAAATCTTGACTGCAACCTTCCTATCTTCAAATAAGATCCTGAGGTTTAAAAACAGGGGAGAGTGAGACAGGAAGCCACAGCTGCTCAATCTGAAAGCACCTTTCAGTTTCCTTGCAAAAGTTTCCACGTCAAGGAGAAGAATCAACACCTCCTAGACAAAGCAAGTGCTTCAGAGGCAGCAGTCCCTCCAGGGTTGGGTCCCGGCCAAGGAAAATTCTCCCCATGAAAGAAGCTACTATGAATCTAAGACCCAAGCCTTGCAAGGCTGGGATGTCAGCAGCTTATTTGGGAATTTGCCACCAAAGCATTCCGAGTGAGGAAGTAGAAGCGGCAGATGGGAAGGGGTGAGGGTGGAGGGCAAAAGCTACAGTCAGCCAGCTGTGGTGTTATAAAAATGCAGCAGCCAAACAGTGTGGAAATAGGAGTCTTAAGCATCTGATTAACTGAGAAACAGCTGGGGTCATTTCTGAACTAACTTGAAAAAAAACCCAAAATGCAACATTACATTCAACTGTTAGGTATACAGCAAGAACAGTTAATGGGGTGAGAATAGAACTAGGGACTGAGACACTCAGCCCTGCTCTAAGAGCATCTTAAGCACAGGGCCATGCAAAATCGGGTTATAATGAGTTCCCCATCTGGGACTCCCAAGAAGCATTCCCTAAAACAGGGTCCAAGAAAGATCCACCCAAAATTTAAATGCATCCTTTAATGAAGGCTCTGTATAGAACCAGACTTAATAATATGTGCCTAAGAAGATGTGGATAAAATGAAGGTTCCTGTGGCCAGGATTCTCACCTGGCCCTGGTCGGCTAGCTCACTACACAGGTGTGGGCAATATGTCGGTACTGAAGACCCCTGCCCAGTGGTCTACACGATACGGTGGCACGGCTGCAGGAGAGCAGACCGGAGCACAGAGACTGGGACGGCTGTGTGGACAGAGAGGCCCAGAGGCAGAGACCGGCTTGCTGCCTGCAGAATTGCTCTGAATGGATGGGATTTTAGTGATTGATCTGCCACCTGGAAATTAAGTTGGGTATAACTCTTTCACCCCAAGAATGTTTTATTGTCATTTCTTTGGTCACACTGAATCCATAGTGAACGTGACCAGACCTGAAACCATTGGCAAGACAGAAGACAACCTAAAAATTCAGATAAACTTGGTCATCTGAACTTCTCCATTAAGGCAAAAATAGACTATGTAATCTAATCACACAAGGGTTGTTAAATTCAGCCAAAATAACTAGCAAATCGGACCATATGAAACTGTCCTTGCTAAAACGGTGAAGAGAAAACCCTCCTAACAGAATTGCTTCATTATAATTCCTTATTGTAAATCAATAATTGCACCATTCTATATGGCACAATGGTCAATACATTTCGACTAATTCAAAGTTTTGGTCAAAAAACAAGAGTCTGGGACAAGGGACAGTGATATACAAATGTGAAGTGAAGTTGCAGACGTGTAAATCTCACTAATTCCACATCTGGACATTTCAACCATTTCTGAAGGGTGAGCAGAGGACTCGAGTAAAGACTTCCGGAATTAAACGTTTCGGTAGGAAGATTCACAGAACAAGCAATCAGATAATTCTTATGTTTTTGGTTATCTCACATTATTTTACATCTGGTGTTCTGTGAGATTCTCAAGTCATGCCTGTTTTGTCTCCTTAAATTGACTGCCCTCCTTCAGTTTCATTTGAAAACATTGATCTGTATGCAGCTGGTGCTTATTAGGAGGTATTAGCTGTCTGCTCAATGAGTTCTCAGAGTGACATACTGAGCTCATTTAAGCCAAATGGCTTTATAATTCTGTCTCAAACTACTGTCTGCAGCTGCCTACTTTTTTAGGCCACAGTAATGGAAATTATTCCAAGAAATGGAAAAAGTGTGATTTAAATAACTCAAGTGAGCTTATTTCCCTTGGGAAAAGGACAGCTGACTATTCCCAGAAAATATATAAGTGGTGTGTGACCCCTATTAGATTTTAAATTTAGCAAAATCTTTACTAATAAGGAGGTATTCCAGTCAACTCCAATGAGCGTCAGGACTCTGCTTTCGACAAACCAAATGGCTGAATGAACTCTGACTGACTTACCCTCACAATTGTACTCAGAATCTAATTTTATGTTCAGCTGACACGGAAAAGTATGAATCTAGTACATGAAAGGTGGTTTAGGGGTATCTGTAATAATGAAAGAAAGTGTGAGTTGTTTGGAAGCCAAGTGTGCACACCTGGGGATCCGTCGTGAAATGCTACTTTACAATACTTACTGCACTGACATTCTTTCTCAGCTCTTTCCTCTCCAAGCTCTATCCTCCTGACATTCTTAACTCACACACGACCAAGTAGCAGGAAGCACCGCAAGGCCACACCACAGGTAGATGGAAGTCCTGCAGGCCCTGGTGGGAGGACCCTAGGAGGCCCTTGTCCAGCCATGGCAGCCCTCCACTTCCTGTTCCCCAGCAGCAGCCACCCTGCAAACCACTATCACAGCAGCCTGCAGCCCACCCGACCCTGCCAAGCTTTCGTACAGGCAAGACTGCATTTTGTCAAGCAGAGCACATCCTACCTAAAGTATCCCTAAAGTAATATTCTTTATTTTTCCATTCCCAGCACTAACGAAAACAAATCCAAAAAGAAAAACTGAAACCAAAAGTTGACTTTTATTTCCATGCCGGATTCTCCTCCCACTGAGAAAATAAATATGATACAGCACTACACCACACCCCCAAACACAAACAGCGGCATAAGATTCCCAAATGTGTGAGGGAAGCCACGATTCACAGTAGAAGCCAAAATGTAAAAACACTTTTATTGCAAAATTGAACAGTAGCTCAGTAAATATATGCCAGAATGCTAATGTAATGACACAGGTGGTCATGCAAATGTTTAACTAATGACTCAATTTGCCGAAAGGATAAGCATTTCTAGGGTACTTAGCAAGGAACAATTAGTGCTGCTTAATTTCCTATACATTTGAAAGAGCTCCCCAAAGTCAATCATTTTCCAATGGAAAAGTCACCGCTAGAAACATGGAGCACATAGACAAGAAAGAAGTATATTTGTACTAACTGTCTGAACATTTTTTTTGCTATCATTTATGTACAATAATATGAGGAAGATTATGTTTACTAGACTCCACCCATCACAAAGTTTCACCAACATACCTCATTACAGTCACTGTCCCTCAGCGCAGTAAGATGCTCTAGAATCACTGTTTGTCTTCTCTGTGTTGCACAGCCCTCCCTGTGGACCCGAACCACATTATGCATGCGAATAGTAATGCCCCCTTTCTTCCCCCCCCCCTAATCCCTCCCTCCCCTCCCATCCTCCCCAGTCCCTTTACCTTCGGTAACTGTGAGTCCATTCTTGGGTTCTGTGAGGCCTCTGCTGTTTTGCTCCTGCGGTTTTTTCTTGTTCTTATATTACACAGATGAGTGAACTCATTTGATACTTGTCTTTCTCTGTCTGGCTTATTGCACTGAGCATAATACCCTCTAGCTCCATCCATGTTGTTGCAAATGGTAGGACTGGTTTTCTTCTATGGCTGAGTACTATTCCATTGTGTGTATGTACCACTTCTTCTTTATCCAATCATCTACTGATGGGCACTTAGGTTGCTTTCATTTCTTGGCTATTGTAAATAATGCTGTGATAAACATAGGGGTGTGTATGTCTTTTTCAAACTAGGCTCCTGCATTCTTAAGGTAAATTCCTAGGAGTGGAATTCCTGGGTCAAATGGTGTTTCTACATTGAGCATTTTGAGGAACCTCCATACTTCTTTCCACAATGGTTGAACTAATTTACATTCCCACCAGCAGTGTAGGAGGGTTCCCCTTTCTCCACATCCTCGCCAGCATTTGTTGTTGTTTGTCTTTTGGATGGTGGCCATCCTTACTGGTGTGAGGTGATATCTCATTGTGGTGTTAACTGGCATTTCTCTGATGACTAGTGATGTGGAGCTTCCTTTCACGTGTCTGTTGGCCATCTGAATTTTTTCTTTGGAGAAGTGTCTGTTCAGTTCCTCTGAACATTTTTTGATTGGATTATTTGCATTTTCTTTGCTGAGGTGCATGAGCTCTTTATATATTTTGGATGTCAACCCTTTATCGGATCTGTCATTTATGAATATATTCTCCCACACTGTAGGATACCTTTTTGTTCTCTTGGTGGTGTCCTTTGCTGTACAGAAGCTTTTCAGTTTGATGCAGGCCCACTTGTTCATTTTTGCTTTTGATTCCCTTGACCAGGGAAATATGTTCATGAAGAAGTTGCTCATGTTTATGTCCAAGAGATTTTTGCCTATTTTTTTTTCTAAAAGTTTTATGGTTCCATGGCTTAAATTCAGGTCTGTGATCCATTTTGAGTTTACTTTTGTGTATGCAGGTAGGCAATGATCCAGTGTCATTTTCTTACATGTAGCTGTCCAGTTTTGCCAGCACCATCTGTTGAAGAGACTGTCATTTCCCCATAGCATGTCCATGGATCTTTTATCATATATTAATTGACCATATATGTTTGGATTAAATTCTGGACTCTCTATTCTGTTCCACTGGACTGTGGGTCTGTTCTTGTACCAGTAACAAATAGTCTTGATTACTGTGGCTTTGTAGTACAGCTTGAAGTTGGGGAGCAAGATGCCCCCTGCTTTATTCTTCCTTCTCAGGATTGCTTTGACTATTCAGGGTCTTCTGTGGTTCTATATGAATTTTAAAACTATTTGTTCCACTTTGTTGAAGAATGCTGTTGGTATTTTGATAGGCATTGCACTGAATCTGCAGATTGCTTTAGGCAGGATGGCCATTTTAACTATATTAATTCTTCCTAGCCAGGAGCATGGAATGAGTTTCCATTTGTTAGTGTCCTCTTTAATTTCTTTTAAGAGTGTCTTGTAGTTTTCAGGGTATAGGTCTTTAACTTCCTTGGTTAGGTTTATTCCCAGGTGTTTTATTCTTTTTGATGCAATTGTGAATGGAATTGTTTTCCTGAATTCTCTTTCCGTTAGTTCATTGTTAGTGTATAGGAAAGCCACAGATTTCTGGTATTAATTTTGTATCCTGCAACTTTACTGAATTCAGATAATCGTTCTAATAGTTTTGGAATGGAGTCTTTAGGGTTTTTTAGGTACAATATCATGCCATCAGCAAATAGTGACCGTTTGACTTCTTCTTTACCAATCTGGATTCCTTGTATTTCTTTGTTTTGTCTGATTGCCGTGGCTAGGACCTCCAGTACTATGTTGAATAACACTGGGGACAGTGGCATCCCTGTCTTGTTACCGATCTCAGAGGAAAAGCTTTCAGCTTCTCGCTGTTCAGTATGATGTTGGCTGTGGGTTTATCATATATGGCCTTTATTGTGTTGAGGTACTTGCCCTCTATACCCATTTTGTTGAGAGTTTTATCATGAATGGATGTTGAATTTTGTCGAATGCTTTTTCAGCATCTATGGAGATGATCATGTGGTTTTTATCCTTCTTTTTGTTATTGTGGTGGATGATGTTGATGGATTTTTGAATGTAATACCATCTGTGCATCCCTGAGATGAATCCCACTCGATCATGGTGTATGAAATCTTGATTTATTCTTGAATTCAGTTTGCTAATATTTTGTTGAGTCTTTTTGCATGTATGTTCATCAGGGATATTGGTCTATAATTTTCTTTTTTGGTGGGGTCTTTGCCTGGATTCGGTATTAGAGTGATGCTGGCCTCATAGAATGAGTTTAAAAGAATTCCCTCCTCTTTTATTTTTTGGAAAATTTTAAGAGGAATAGATATTAGGTCTTCAAGAAATGTTTGATAAAATTCAGCAATGAATCCATATGGACCAAGAGTTTTGTTCTCCGGTAGTTTTTTGATTACCAGTTCACTTTCTTTGCTGCTAATTGGTCTATTTAGATTTTCTATTTCTTCCTTGGTCAGTCTTGGAATGTTGTATTTTTCTAGGAAGTTGTCCATTTCTTCTAGGTTTTCCAGCTTGTTAGCATATAGATTTTCATAGTATTCTCTAATAATATTTTGTATTTCTGTGGGGTCCATTGTGATTTTTCCTTTCTCATTTCTGATTCTGCTGATGTGTGTACATTCTCTTTTTCTCTTTATAAGTCTGGCTAGGGGCTTATCTATTTGTTTATTTTATCAAAGAACCAGCTCTTGGTTTCATTGATTTTCTCTACTGTTTTATTCTTCTCAATTTTATTTCTTTCTTCTCTGATCTTTATTAAGTCCCTCCTTCTGCTGACTTTGGGCCTCATTTGCTCTTCTTTATCCAGTTTCAAAAACTGTGACTTTAGACTATTCATTTGGGATTGTTCTTCCCTCTTTAAAAGGCCTGGATTGCTATACACTTTCCTCTTAGAACTGCCTTCGCTGCATCCCTAAGTAGGTGGTGTTTTAGGCTGTTGTTGTAATTTCTCTCCATAGATTGCTTGATCTCTATTTTAATTTGGTCATTGATCCATTCATTATTTAGGAGCATGTTTTGAAGCCTCCATGTGTTTGTGAGCCTTTTTGTTTTCTTTGTACAATTTATTTCTAGTTTTATGCCTTTGTGGTCTGAGAAGTTGGTTGGTAGAATTTCAAGCTTTTTCAATATACTGAGGCTCTCTTTGTGGTCTAGTATGTGGTCTATTCTGGAGAGTGTTCCATGTGCACTTGACAAAAATGTGTATCCTGCTGCTTTTGAGTGTAGAGTTCTGCAGATGTCTGTTAAGTCCATCTGTTCTAGTGTGTTGTTCAGTGCCTATGTGTCCTCACTTATTTTCTGTCCGGTGGATCTATCCTTTGGAGGGAGTGGTCTGTTGAAGTCTCCTAGAACAAATGCATTGCCTTCTATTTCCCCCTTTAATTCTGCTAGTACTTGTTTCACATACATTGGTGCTCCTGTATTGTGTGCATATATATTTATAATGTTTATATCCTCTTGTTGGACTGACCCCTTTATCATTCTGTAATGTACTTTTTTATCTCTTGTTACTTTCTTTGTTTTGAAGTCTATTTTGTCTGATGTAAGTACTGCAACAACTGCTTTTTTTTACCTATTGTTTGCATGAAATATCTTTTTCCATCCCTTGACTTTTAGTCTGTGCATGTCTTTGTGCTTCAGGTAAGTCTCTTCTAAGCAGCATAGAGATGGGTCTTTCTTTTTTATCCATTCTATTACTCTGTGTCTTTTGATTGGTGCATTCAGTCCATTTACATTTAAGGTGATAATTGAAAGATATGTACTTATTGCCATTGCAGGCTTTAGATTCGTGATTACCAAAGGTTCAAGGGTAGCTTCTTAATATCTAACCATCTAACTTAACTCTCTTATTAATCTATTATAAATACAGTCTGACACTTCTTTATTTCTCTCCCTTCTTATTCCTCCTCCTCCATTCTTTGTATGTTAGGTGTTTTATTCCGTACTCTTCTGTGTTTCCTTTGACTGCTTTTTTGAGTAGTTTATTTTTTGCTTGTCTGGGAGTTGTTTAATCCCTCCTTCGTATTTAAATGATAATCGTGCTGGGTACAGTAGTCTTGGTTCAAGGCCCTTTTGTTTCATTTCATTAAGTATATCATGCTATTCTCTTCCGGACTATAAGGATTCTGTTGAGAAGTCTGATCATAGCCTGATGGGTTTGCCTTTGCAGATGATCCTTTTTCTCTCTCTGGCTGCTTTTAATACTCTGTCCTTGTCTTTAATCTTTGCCATTTTAATTATTGTATGTCTTGGTGTTGTCCTCCTTGGGTCCCTTGTGTTGGGAGATCTGTGGGCTTCCACGGTCTGAGACACTATTTCCTTCCCCAGCTTGGGGAAGTTTTCAGCAATTATTTCTTGAAAGACACCTTCTATGCCTTTTTCTCTCTCTCCTTCTCCTGGTACCCCTATTATGAGAATATCGTTCCGTTTGGATTGGTCACACAGCTCTCTTAATACTCTTTCATTCCTAGAGATCCGTTTATCTCTCTGCCTCGGCTTCTCTGCGTTCCTGCTCTCTGATTCCTGTTCCATTCACGGCCTCTTGCACCTCGTCCAGTCTGCTCCTAAATTCTTCCAGAGATTGTTTTATTTCTTTATTCTCCCCCCCTACTTGCTCCTTTGGCTCTTGCATTTTCTCTGCAGCTCCATCAGCATGGTTATGAGCTTTATTTTAAATTCTTTTTCAGGGAGACTGGTTGTATCTATCTCCCCAGGCCCTCTCTCTCAGGGGTTGCCTGGGCAATTCTGGACTGGACCACATTCTCCTGCCTTTTCATCAGAATCGAGGTAGCTGCAGGCAGGTAGCGTGTGCGTCATCTGGGAGAACAAAGCCCTTTCCTGCTTGCTGGTGGCCTGGCCCTTCTCCGCTGAGTTTGTCCATTACCCGCACTTCTTGAGCAGCCTCTGCATTAATCCCCTAAGCCATCATGGGCGGGGTTGCCGTCAGTGTAGCCCAGAGCCCTGCGGGGAGTGGCAGGCACACCAGGTGTGCTCTCCTGGTAGAGCAGTGCCCCTTCGCGCCTTGGCCCTGTTTCCTCTGCCTGCGCTGGGCAGCTGCGCACTGGCGGCAGACTTTGGGTCTGGCCCCAGTGGCTGTGTGCCAGGAGGTGATTCTGGACAGGTGCTGGGGGCGTGTCTGCTCCCTGGCATCTCTGCCACTGCAGGCATGCGTCGCCACTCCTGGGGTGCTTCGTCACAGCCGCAGGCATGCACAGCCGTTCTCCAGCTGCTTAACCGCTGTGTCAGGGGCCACGCCGGCTGGAGGAACGACTGCCTGGCTGCCTATCGCCGTGAGGGGCTTCAGGGCTGCACTGCCACCCATCGCGCTGGGGCACATGATGTTCTTCAGGATTCCCAGCCTGCTGGGCTGAGTGTGCTGGGACACTTCCGTCCAGCTGTGAGGCCCCTGTCCCTTTAAGACTTTCAAAAAGTACTTGCTTTTCTTTTGTCCCAAGGAAGCCAGTCACTGGGCCCTGCTCACAGATTTTGCTTTGTCCAGCTCACCCTGCGGTGTGTGTCTGCACTCCCAGTGCGGATTACTAGGGCTGGTTGTTCAGCAGTCCTGGGCTCCCTCTCCCGCCCCACTCCGACTCCTTTCATCATGCCGGGGAGCTGGGGTGGGGTGAGCGCTCGGTTCCCACCGGGCCACGGCTTGTATCTTACCCCCTTCGTGAGATGCTGTGTTCTCACAGATGTAGATGTAGCCTGGCTGTTGTACTGTATCCACTGGTCTCTCTTTTAGGAATAGTTGTATGTGTTTTATTTTCAAAAATATATATGGTTCTGGGAGGAGATTTCCACCTCCCTACTCACGCCGCCATCTTGGCTCCCCCTGCCTCACCATTGTTAAATGACCATCTTACCTGGAGCTCACCTGTGCCGACATCATTATTGTACTGCGCCCTACAACTTCATTCTAACATCTCTTTAGTCTTGAAAATATTTACATATTGGAATAACATCCATTATCTAATATGTGCAACTATCCCAAAACACATAATTTCTGTGAATCACAGTAGTAGATGCTGTATATTTAAGAGAACACTCCTATCCTGCCAATAGGTTTCAGCCCCGGGAAGTTCACTATGGATGCAATGTGACCAAAGAAATTGACAGCAAAACGTTCTTTAGGGTGAAAGGGTTTATTACCCGGCTTGTTCTCCCAGCGGTAGGTTGTGCCCAAGCATCTCTGCCTCCGCCCAGAGCACTGGGCTGAGCTCTCTACATAGCACAATAATAGCGTATTGCCTAAAAGTGTGGAAGTGGTAGCCTAGCAACAGGGACACATCAGGTGGCTTAAGTTCAGTGAGGATCCTGGCCATAGGAACCCCAACATCCCCACACTCCACCCCTCCAGGATTCTTGCCTTACAATCTACATGCTTTCAATCTGCAACAGTCCCTGTGCGAGAAAGCTGGAGCACTGCAACCAGATTCCACAATAGCAACAGAGGGTAACAACAACTTAGAGATAATAAAAATTAAGACACAAGATTTTGAAACAAAAATTATAATAATCCTCAAGCCAGAGGAGGTTCCTAATAACAAAAATTATAATAATCCTCAAGCCAGAGGAAGTTCCCAATCCACAAAGACTTTAGGGACGATAAGACACATGTTTTAATGCCATCAACATAGGCAAATCTTGTCCATCACGTAGGATGCATGCAAGAGAGTGGCCCTGTGATAGGACTGTAGCAGGAAGGGTCTAGTCCAGGTCTAGTATACCATATTTTTTTACTCCTTTCCCCATGGGGGTTCCTGAAGGGTCTATACATAGTACTACTGGAGGTGCAGGCACTGGCAATAATGAGAAAACAAAACTCCCTGGTAAGATGCTCCTACCTTCTGGCCATTCAGGATATAATACTGTGACCTTTGGGGGCCACTCTGGTGTTATTCCAGGAATACACAGGAGGCTTGCTTCCAGGCCTTGTCCCCAAGGTGCCAGGAAAGCCAGCCATCGTTGGTCTACGTGTCGAAAGGTCCAAGGCCACGTCCACCCAGTGGAGTCTCCGGGGCTCAGTGCAGTTGATGCTGGCAGCAAGATATGGTGACCAAATCTTGGCTTCAGTGATTCTTCCTTGGTTTGTACTTGCAGTTGTACAGGGGAGGCAGCCATGTGTGCTAACATGTCTACGGGGCTCAGGGCTCCCTTTCGGGGTCCCTCATTCAAACACCGTAGTACAGTTCGTAGGCAGACTGAACATTCCCGCAGACTTTTGGTATCTGACTTTTGTTAGGATTTTAACAAGCCATTGTGCCTCTCTGTCATGCCTGCTGCGGCAGGACTGTATGGTACATGAAACTTCCACTCGATTCCCAGCTGTCGTACCCATTCTTGCAGTGTATGTCCCATAAAATGGGTGTCCTGGTCACTCTCAATCACCTGTGGTCAGCCATAGGCAGCAAAGAGATGCACCTGGCCTCTTTTGATCCCCTGCTGGTCTGCACAACAGGCAGGAAAAGCAACCAGAAGTCCAGTAGCTGTGTCACACAAGTCATCATGTACTATTATCCTTCTGACACAGGTAGAGGCCCAATATAGTCTATCTACCACCTGACGAGGGGTATAGGCCCCTCAGCTATTGTTCCATGTTGCTGTGGAACTCGGTCTCTTTTGGAGCACACAACACACTCCTGCTGGGCTCTACTAACTTCTTCGAAGGTCAAAGGCAAGCCCCACCAACGGGCTACAGCCCACATTGTCTTTTGCCCCACATGCAACAAATGCTGATGTACCATTGGGCCACATCAGAGGCAGGCTTTCCTTCTAACCAACGTATCTGGTACCAAATTATCTGCTTCATCATTTCCTGGGGATGCCAGTGGCAAATGACCTGTCACATGGTATACTGTAATTATTTTGGTCTGACCACAGGCCCTTAAGTCTTGCCATAATTCTTCCCCCAAAGGGGTTAGTGACTAACCAGCCAGTTGGCATGGTAACAGGTTGGTAGCCACAGGGTCAAGCCCCGACAGACAGCCCAGCTGTCAGTGCAGACAACTATAGGGGAGGGCTCCTGGCTGATCACAAGCCACACAGCCTGCAACTCTGCCCATTGGCTGCTCTTCCCCTCCCCATCTTCCATCCATATTGTCTCAGTTTTAGGAGGGAAAGCTATGTTCCTCCATTTTGGGGGCTGCCCAGGGCTGGAGCCATCTGTGTACCATGCATCTTTGGGTACAGGGGCTCTTCCCTCCCGATAGGGACTCTCTGCTGCTAATGGTTCAAAAGCAAGTTCTTCCTGCTTTTCACGAGTGTATGTCACCGGCCCCAACAAGTGCTGGAGTTCTTCACTCAAGGGGCTACTAGAGAGGGCACCACGCTGCTGTAGTTAAGCACCCCACTTGGCTGGTGTGGGTGTTCGTGCCACACCACTCCTTGGCTTTTGGGTCCAGTCTCATACCCACCCCAAGATGGGATAGGTGGTTCTTGCCTTTATCGGGGCCATTCCAGTGATGGGTTCTGTAGCCAGCAAGGCGTGATACACAGCAGCCAGTTGTTTTTCTGTCAAAGTGTATCATACCTCTGCCCCCTTCTAGAGTTGTGACCAGAATCCAACGGGTTGGCGAGTTCGTTCAAGCTGCTGCCAGAGACCCCAGCCATAACCATCTTCAGTGCCATGAACATCCAGCTCACAGGGCCTTGATGGGTCTATCACACTGAAGGCCTGCACGGCCTTGACTGCCCGTTTTGCCATAGTAAAGGCAGGTGGACATGTCTCATCCCAGTCCCACCTGATGCCCTTTCGTACCAACCAGTATAAGGGCTTCAGAATTTGCTCCAAGTGCAGTATAAACACTCTCCAGTAGCCTAGAAGACCCAGACATTCCTGTAGCAATGTTACAGTTGAGGAGGTAGAAAAGGCCTGGACTTTATCTATAACTGCTTCTGGTATAACTTTGGTCTTATCCAACCAGATGACCCCCAAGAATTTAAAAGACAAACCAGGTCCCTGAACCTTGGTGCTGTTCACAGCCCATCCTTTCTCCTGTAAATGTTGCAGCAGTCTAGGTGCTGCACCTTCTAGATCTGAAAGAGAATCGGACGTGAGCATGACATCATCAATATAATGGTACAGCCGCACTGTTGGCACTTTCTCCCATGTAGCCAAGTCCTGGGCTATGAGTCCATGACAGATGGTGGGGCTGTGGAGGTATATCTGTGGGAGGACAGTGAAAACCCATTGCTGTCCTTCCTACGTGAAGGCAAACTGTTCCTGACTTTCCTGCTCAATGTCAGTGGAAAAGAAGCCATTAGCAAGATCTGCCACATAATGGTGTGTTCCTAGTTCATGGCTGAGGGCATCCATCAAGCCTGCAATGGAGGGGACAGCAGCAGGCCTAGGGGGTGTGACTATTCAGTTCTCTGTAATCCACGGTCATACGCCAGGAACCATGCAGCTTTTTCACTGGCCACACTGGGGGGTTGAAAGGACTATGGGTGGGCTTCATAATACCCCCCTTTTCCAGCTCCTGGAGAGTCTCTCCAATCTCTTTATGCCCTCCAGGCAGTTTGCATTGTTTGGTATTAGTCACCCGCTGGGGCACAGGCAAAGCTATGGGCGGGTGCCTAGCATGTCCCCTCAGAACTGCCTTCACCACATGTACTCTCAGTCTGAGCTCACCTGCAGTCGTCTGCACCCATAGGCCCTGCAGGATGTCAATCCCCAAAATATACTCAGGAATAGGAGATATATACACAGTATACTCTTTTGGGGGTAGATGCCCTATTCCCAAAGGGATTTGTACTTTTTTCACTCTGATAGCCTTTCCCCCATATCCATCTATGATAGTGGGGGTCCCAGGGAACCACTCAGGGTTACCATGAATCAGTGAACATTCAGCCCCAGTGTCCACAGGAGGCAGGACATGTTGTATGTTCACTGGGGATCAATGGATAGCTGTTTCAACATGTGGCCTCCGGTCCCCCGGGTCCCTCAGGGCAGATACCTCGACCTTCCCCTCAGTCAAACCGTGTTCCCCAGTCACCGTCCTGTGTGGGCTCGAGTGAGGTTGGCTTGTTCTCCAGCAGGAAGTCTTGCAAACACACAGGCTGGACGCGTGGCTCTGTCTCTGACCTCTGCCTCTTTGGCCTTAATGGCTGGAACTGCTGCTCTGGTTCCAGCTGTTGCCACAGCTCCAGTGAGATCCTATTGGGCTTCCTGCCTAATTTCCTTCCATCTGCTCCTGCCCCTATTAAATCAACCCACATCTGGGTCCTCGTAACCTTCATGAGGCCCTTTAAATTCTTCTTGTGAGTAACAGGTCTTATTTCTTTCCATATTCTCGTTGCTTCAGCCTCTCCTAAGTCTGCTACTGTACGTGTCACCTCGCTTGTGGGCTGCCCTAAGTGAGGGGAAAGAACGGCCACTAGACACCCAAAGAGGGATGTAGGAGCTGTTTGAAGTACAGTATTTCTCATCCCAGCAGTGAAAATCTCTTCATCTGGGCCATAATTCTCTGGACTATAGGTGGCATTTCTCATGCCTGGCTCTCGTAGCACCTGTTGGAGCTCAGCAAACACCTGCTATCTAGCAGGAGAGGATGGCAGACCACCCGGACTGGACCACACAGCACGAAGTGCAGCCATAAGCCAACCGAGGAGGGAGTGACTCCCTGGGGTCCGATGTGCATTTTGTAATCGCTGCCTCAAGGCAGCTGCGCTGTCAGGGAAGCCAGCTTTCCCATCTCTGATCCCATCCACCCCTAAGTCCCCCAGACGCAGGAGCCAAGCTGATATTGACTCCGAGGGCTTCTGCCTAAACCGGGAGCCCAAATCCACCGGCTCAGCCTGAGTACAGGGGCGGACCACAGAAGGCTCCCCGACCTGGGGAGGGGGCTGCTCCTCTCCTGGGGGAACTCTCAGCTCCTGGGTCTTTATTTTCTTTACAAACACTGGGCATGCTTTCCATACAGGAGGGGCCAGTGCCTCCGGCATCACCTCCGACATCACCCCTTCATCCTTCCCCAGCTCCTCCACTTCCAGGGCTGATGGCACCTTTCTCTCCCCTCCCCCAAGTGCCTCCTCTGCTATAATCTTTACCTTTTCTACTGTGCCTCGCAGCAATGCTACCTCAGTCTTCAGGTCTCTTACCTTCAGCTCAGTGTTTCACAGCTGATGTTCTCATGCCACCTCCGCCTGTGCTTCCCTCAGGAGTTTGTCCTTTTCCTTGATGGCCTCTTCCTCCTTCAGAGCACCTGGCAGCGCTGCCATCTCGTCTCCGATGGCACCTTGCTGCCAGCGCTGCCTCCTCCCGCATCAAGGCCATCTCCCTCCTCAGGGCATCCACAGACGTCTGCAGCCTGCGTTCCCATTCCCCCTCTTGCATCAATGCCACTTCCCTCCTCAGGAATCTACTGAAGTCTGCAGCTCGTGTCCTCGTGCCGCCATTCCTTGGGTCTCCTCTGTAGACCTTTGTAAGACTGTGAGAAGCAGCCAGCCCACAGTCCCTGCTGCCTCCCGAGCACTATGCTTCTCAAAGGATCTGCTTACGATACCAAGAGTCACCCCACTGCCTCAGGGGTCACCTCCACTTGCCTCCAGTCCTGGGGTGGGGCCCAGTCCTCTAGGAGGCAAGCCACCTCAGACCACATACCCACTGGGGGACATCCACTGTCTCCCCATTCTCAGGGGCAGCCCGCTGAAGCACCCCTCCCGTAAGGGCAGCCTGTCTTTTCCTTGGTTAACAGTGAACCCTGCCGACTTTCGCCAATTGTCTTGCCAATAGGTTTCAGCTCCAGGCAAGCTCACTATGGATTCATTGTGACCAAAGAAATTGACAGCAAAACGTTCTTTGGGGTGAAAGGGTTTATTACCCAGCTTGTTCTCCGGTGGCAGGTCGAGCACTAGTGTCTCTGCCTCCGCCCAGAGCACTGGGCCGAGCTCTCTGTACAGCACAATAACAGCTTATTGCCTACAGGTGTGGAAGCGGTACCCCAGCAACAAGCCAGTTACACCATCAGGTGGTTTAAGTTCAGTGAGGACCCTGGCCATGGGAACCCCAACGTCCCCACAAAGGGTTTATACCCAACCTTATTCCCACAGTAGCAGGTTAATCACTGGAACCCCGTTCACTCAGAGCGAGTCTGCATGCAGGAAGCCGGTCTCTGTCCCTGGGCCCCTCTGCCCCCGCAGCTCTCAGTCTCTGTCCTTGGTGCTGCCACCACTCCAGTCTCTGCTTCCCTGCAGCCATGCCACCGTGTGGCCCAGAGCACGGGCTGGAGCTCTTTATAGAGTCAATAGCAATGTGTTGCCCAGACGTTTGTAGTGAGCTAGTCAAACAGGGCCTGGTGGGAATCCTGGCCTGGGAACCTTCCCTTCCCCACACGCACCCCTCTAGGATCGCCTCTCAGTCTGTGCGCCCTCCGTCCCCTGCAGTGGCCTCTGTGTGAGGAAGCTGGAGCCCTGTAACCACATTCCACAATGACATAACATAATACACAAAAAGAAATTATGACAAGTTATAGTAACCCTCCAGCCTGAGGAGATCCACTGCCACCAAGTGGTCACCCCAGCTGTACTCAAACCAGTTCTACTCAAATGAGTTACCAAAAGGACCACGGGTGGGCCTTACGACACCCACCTTCTCCCGCCTCTCCAGCAGCAAGTCTTACAGACACACAGGCCCATCTTGCTGCTTTGTCTCTGGCTTCTGCTTTGTCCTCAGCAGCCAGAACCACTGCTCTGGTGTCAGTTGTTCCCACAGCTCCAGTAAGATTCTATTTAACTTTCCATCCAGTTTCTCTGTCTGCTCCTGCCTTTATCAAATCAACCCACACCTGGGTCCTCATGACCTTCATGGGGCCCTTTAAATTCTTCCTTTGAGTAGCAGACCTTCACTGTCTTGCTTTCCCACCATCCCAACGTGCACTGACAGCTTCTTGTTTGCAGCAAGTTAAGTCCCAAGGGCTCTGGGAGTTGGTTCAGCACCACGGCAACCAAAGCTAGCAGGCCAAGTACAGCACACAGAAATGCTATAAGTCAGAGATGCCTATATATGGAGTCAAGAAATGTTGTGTAAGAACCTCTACCTTTATCCTCTACACCATGACCAGCCTCAGCATTTGTGCTCAGACGTCCAGGAGGTGAGACAACGTCTTAACAATGAATTTCAGCCCTGGGCAAGTTCACTATAGATTCAATATGACCAAAGAAATGACAGTAGAACGTTCTTGGGGTGAAAGGCTAATACCTAACTTTATTTCCATGTTGGCAGGTCAATCACTAAAATCCCATCCACTCAGAGTGAGTCTGCCCGCAGCAAGCTCGTCTCGGCCTTGTGGCCCCCACAGCCATCCTCTGGGCCTCTTGTTCTCGGCGCTGTCACCACTCCAGCCTCTGCTCTGCTCTCCTGCAGCCTTGCAGCGGTGCCACCATGTCGCCCAGAGCACTGGGCAGAGCCCTTTATATAGAGTCAGTAGGAACATACTCCACACATATGTAGTGAGCTAGTCAACCAGGGCCAGGTGAGAATCCTGGCCACAGGAACTTTCATTTTATCCACACTTGGGTAGTGTTTACTCTTTATAAAACCAATGGAGAAACTTACTGCTAGGAATCCTTCACCACACTATTTAAATAATATTTTTTAATCTCTGAATAATAAACATATATACACTAATATAAAAGAGCCCTCTAGAAAAAAGAGAAAATACTTTCATGGTTTAGAGCAGCATTTTTCCAAAGTGTTCTCCAAGGACACTAGTCCCCTGAGATGCTCCCAAAAAAAACATCAAAATAAAACAAAATAAAAGACCCGTGGTCAAGCAGATTTGGGAAATAATGCATACACTGTCCCTCTGGGAACTTCAGCAAAAAAAGGAAAATCCCTATCCAACTTCATGCACCATCTTTCCTCAAATTTACTTGTTCACAAAATCAAACCAACTTGGCACCCTGAGAAATATTCCCAAGGTATAGAATTAAAAGTCATATCCTGCTGGCCAGCTAATCACCACTCAGTAATGTAATTTTTAGAAGAGGAATGAATGGCTTTTCTACAGATAGTGGAGTGGTCTCAACTCTGTGCAGTTGGCCTTCAATAAACTTTTGCTGAATTAGATTCCAGGCAAGTACAATTCCAGGATGACAACTCCATGCACAGGAGGTGTGGCTTTCCTGGCTTAAGTCTCTTGCTTAGTTGAGAAAACAGAAGCGCTCCTTTCCGGAGTTTCTGAAGTTTCAGAAACTTTGAGGTGCAAAGGTTTTCCATTAGGCCAGCAGTACTGTCCTGAGTGGCCGCTGCTCACAAGTAAAAGAGCAGCCTACACTGTGGCGTTATAAGCAATAAGCTCATGGGATTAAGTTCAGCCCATATTTAGAAAGATCCGTACTCACTAACCACAATGTTGCTCACTGAAACCTTCTCAAGATTGTATATCAATGATACCTTAATAAAAAATAATAATAAAGACCCCCTACTCACAATTACAGGTCTTTTTAAAGTGAAGCATAGTTGACATTAATATTATATTAGTTTCAGGTGTACAACAATTATATACATACATTATGAAATGCTCACCACAGTAGGTGTAGTTACCATCTATCACCATACAAAGTTATTACAGTATTATTGACTATATCGCCATGCTGTAATTTTCATCCCTGTGACTGTTTTATAACTGAAAGTTTACATCCCTTGACCTCTTCACCTTTTTTGCCCATTTCCCAGCCCCTCCCCTATGACAACCACCAGTTTGTTCTCTATATTTATTAGTGTTTCTGGGTTTTTTTGTTTGTTTATTTGTTTTGTTTTTCAGATTCCACACATGCATGAAATCATATGATATTGTTTCTCTGACTTACTTCACTTACACAATACCCTCTAGGCCCATCCATGTTGTTGCAAATAGCAAGATTTCATTCTTTTACATGGCTGAGTGGTATTCCATTATTATATATATATATATACCACATCTCCTTTATCTATATATATAAATGGGCACCATGAGGGATCTTTTGATGGACACTAAAGGAAATAACTACAGGTCCTGACATTCTTTAGCAGGATATAGAGCTTTTTATACCAAAAATAAAGAAAAAGTTCTAACTGCCATTATTTCTGGGAGAGGTAATGAGTTAAATTTAAGTCACTTCATGAAGATGACTTAAGCTTGAAGTCATATAAATGAATTCAAATGTCAAAGAGTTTGCTAAGATCAGGCTTGGGATGATGGCAGGAAGGGACAGGTGAAGGCCCCGGATCCTAGGGAGGAGCAGAGGGAGACACAGAAAAGAGGGGGCACGAGTCCCTGAAATCAAGCGTCACCTAATTCAGAGCCCCGTCAAGACCAGACGCCGCTTCACAGGAACAGGGCGAGGATTAAGAAGTACAAACTCCCAATTCTAAAATAAGTAAGTCACAGGAATGAAAAGCGCAGCATAGAGAATATAGCCAATAATATTGTAATAATTTGGTATGGTGAAAAATGGTAACTACACTGAACCATGGTGAGCATTTCATCATGTATATAACTGCCAAATTGCTACGTTGTATACCTGTCACTAACAGAATATTATGTCAGCTATACTTCAATTAAAAAAAATTTTAAAGGCACTGCTGCACAATTACACAGTCCCATTTACAGGAATGACCCATAGTCCAACTTGCAGAACCATAAACTAACTGGAAAATTAAATCCATCAGAATAATTTTAAAAGAATGAAATTAATCAGAATAACAAATAAGAAGATAAAACATTAGGGACTTTTTTAAAAAAAAAACAAGGCATTTGAGAAAGCCACACTTCAAGATTAGCTCAATTATACCCATCTTCTATGTAAAGATTCAGAAAGGAATTAATTTATCAAGAACACCTGACATACTGAAAAACTGTCTCAATTACTAAAGGATAATAAAGTGAACGGTCTGAGTATTCCACTCCAAAGGCACACTCAGGCTTTTTAGGAACATTTCCAACATGTCTGAAAACAAAACGAGTTTCAGATAAAACTTCAATTTAACCAGGAGAGCCTTGCTTCCCAAGCATTCCAGTTCTTCGAGGTTGCTATAAACCTGAGCAATGGGTTAGACATTCCATTACAACTGATAATCCTAAAATCACATGAATATGGCTTTCATGCATATCCATTCCCCAATAAAAACAACACTTCAAATGAATGAAGACGTCAGTGTCTCCCTGCACGCTGCTTTCTCGGTGGTCCTCCACTACAGCACCACGGGGCCAAATCCTCTTGGCTCCAGTAACTTGATCAGCTCCTGCCTTAGCTGTCCACACACCCCCCTTCTCCTCTCATCGGCCCAGAAAATAAGGTAGAGGGAAAAGAAATAAGTATTTTGGTAGAAAAAAATTTTTTTCTGGTAACTTAGCTGAATTTGACACAACCTAAAAAGCATCTGTGGCTTGGCAGACCCCTGTGAGATTCCGGAACTCAGGGCTCCCAAAGACTAAACAAGTCGGAGATAAGAAAGTCAACAGAAAGATCCTTGGTCTGAGCTAAATAACTGAAACCCCCTGACGGTCTATGGAAGTGTTGTTGCAAGGAGCTCAGATATCTTTTATATTCTTACTCCTTTTGCTGCAAGACACTCTTATTCCTATTTCAAAGGGAGAAAGAAAGTCAGTCTCTTCCCTTCCTCCTTTTCCTCCCCGGTTCATTCACACAGGGAACAGTGACTCTCCTGAATCCCTTTTACGTCGATGGAAGGAGGGAAAGCCTATCTTATTCCTAATCCAATGTTCTTGTAATAGGATTATAAATGCTGCGCAGTTTTTTGAGTGAGAGAGAGGACAACTATGAAGAATGACTGCATTATGGCACTCCTGCCCCCCACCCCTCCAGAGGCTGACTGATGTCTTAGCTGGAGGCCCCTGCAAAGTGACAGGCCCTACCTGACTGGGTAAGTTCTCCCTTTTACTCCTGGAACGTGTCTGAGTTCCTTTCGGTCAATAAGCCATGCTCAAAAACAAGTTAAACTTTCTTCACTTAAGAAGAAAAAGTGCTTTCCTTTTATAAAGGACTTTTAAACCATTCAGCCAGACTGGGCCACAGCTTCAATTTACACAGTGGGAAACACAGCAACAATTAGCCAGGCTCCTGGCTTCAGAGATGAGAAAAACGCCTCCATGTTGCTTCCCACTCCCCCACTGTGCACACTAAGGCGCGCACAGGACATGATTTCCATTTCGGTTTCTCTACTGCAATAGTCAAAGGAAGGCAATCCCAGTATCAGGGGAAAAAACTCAAATGCCACTGCAGCTCAAAGCCTGCTAATAAACCATCCGAGTGCCTCTTTTCAAATTCCAAACACAAACGCACAAGCCCAAAATGCTCGACTGAGCTGAGGACCTGCTTGCCTGCCTCCGGATCTCGCTCTGCTGGGTGTCTTCTTCATGTTTATCTTTGAGCACTGGGCCTGCTTAGTGGCCGATGCTCCTGCCTTCCTGGGTCCAGGGGCAAATCACCACCAGGCAAAAAGAACCTCAGAGAGCTACGGGAAGCCATCAATCAGAGAAGCGCGTCTGAGAAGGCAGCCTGCCCTGTCATGTGGTTTTCAAACACCAGCTCCCTGACAGCACGTCAAACGCTCCCAGCGGCAGGACTGAACGGTGTCAGCACAAACCAGAAGCCCAAGTCCTTCCAGCCACCCAGTGGCATTCACAGACTTCTGCCCAGCAGGCCCACACCAAGAGGGGGCTCTCCCTCTATAGCACCCACAATGCCCAGGGCCATTCATGGCAGAAAAGGCCAAACTGTGATCCCAATAACAAATGCACACATAGCACAAAGCAAATCCTTGATAGTATGATTATACAGTCACATTTAGCTTCCAAAACTAGGTGAAATAATCAGTATTCTTGGCCACAATGATCATATAGTAAAACCGTCATCCTAAGAGACTTCTGCAGCACAATGCCTGTTTATATGAACTGCATGTGACTAACACATGACTACTGTGCTCCCGTTTCTGGACCCCTCTTGTGTCATTATATTTCATAAATTGCTTATATACTTCTGTTGTTTTACAAATACATTTCCTGGTACAATACAATACATTATTTCTCAGAAATGCTTGGTACACACTTCCACTGTTTGCTAGGGGTCCAGCGTTTGACAAGTTAGGATTTTCATATAAGCAGCTAATGACTACTTACACTTAACTTCAGAGATATACCACATCCTTATAATGGTTAAAATGACTCTGTATGCCCCAACTTTATATAGCCTATGATATGTTTTATAAATATTGTAATGTTTAAGTATAATACATAACATGTTAATTTTCTAATTTTTACTCTTATTTAGCTGTAGCATATGCTCTAACCCCCAGAAAAACCCTGTGTATTTTTTACACATCACAGTAAAGTAACACTTCTACCTGCACAGTCCTACATTGTTTCTACTGTCTGTCTAAATAAGGACAGAAATGAAAATATAAGACAATTATAATGCTTTACCCAGAAGCAAAATAGGTCTTTTATTCCATGAAAAAAATTACCACCAACATGACAATGTCTGATGTTTTTAAGGCAACACACAAGGTAAGTTGTGTTCATAATTTAGTTCAGAAACAACTGATCTACATAGTGGATTGGCTGGTTTTTTTAATGAATATTAATTTTTATTATTGAAAAGTTTTTGTAATGTATGTAAGGCACTTCTCTGGTACTTCATATAGGGACAAAACCAATGAACAAGACAAGTTGGTCCAAGCTTTTGGGCTAAAAGCTTACAACCAGGTCAGCTTAACTGAAAAAAAATATATATATATACCCTGCACTGGCATAAATCATAAAGTAAACATTTCAAACTCTGAGATAAAATTTGAAGCATTCATAATATTCCATCAAAAACAAAGCACCCACCACACTACACTAATCCATCTGTAGCGAGTAAAGCTGAAATACTTGTGACTTCAAGTAATTTTCCACTTACTTGTTAGAAAGACAATTCAAACTTAAGAAAGTAGTTCAAGCGTCTTAATTCATTAAGCACTTAATTCCACGTTGTTTGCCCTGAGCTAGGAAACTTACCCCTACTCAAGATGGACAGCAACCGGCAGTTTCTCAAGGCTTATTAAACATTAAATAAGTAGAATAATAACACCATGAATATCTATGCACCATCAGACTGTTTTCAGTTTTTGTAGTGTATACGCATGAACCTGAAATTTCAAGAAGAACAGAACCTGGCAACAGCCCTACAAGTAGGAAATCCTGATTATCCGACCCAATTTAGTTCACTCGGGAAGTGAGTCTTCCTGGGGAAAATTCTTCTAATAACTGGCTTTGCTCAACCCTTAAAGGCTGCTACAAAAATAATACAAAAGTTTTTGCTAAATCTCAGAACAGAGCCTCCATCCCACCCAGACAGATAATCCCACTAAGTGGGCTTCTGTAGTAAAGCGCAAACCCACCTGATGAAGGTAAAGAGTTGGAAGTAAAGAAAAAATGCAATTAAAGGGTCCCTCAAGAGGATTCCGTTTTTCCCACCGCCGTGTACTAAGGCCTGCACAAACAGCATCCTTCTAAAGGAAGGTCATCTGGACAGACCACAGATTGCCAGGGTCCCTCTGGTAAACACAACTTAATGACTAATTCATGAATTCGAGAAACCACATAAGAGTCTGGCAGAAAAAAGACCAATTAATTCAAAATTAAATGGCACCCAACACCTGTGATTCAGCCCCAGCAAGATAAGGGCGTGGCTGCCAGGAGGCGTTAAGAACTAAGGGTGTTGCCATATGGGATATTTGAGAGGGAGAAGTGCCAGGAAAAACAACCTTGTACATCTTTCCACATGGGGACCTTGTGTTAAAATGAGAGAATATTTTCAGCTGAGTTATTTGGTGAGGTTTATAAACTATCAATGCAGAATACTGGTCCCCAGCCAGACATTCCCTATCTTTAAACCAAAGTTCTGGTTTTTCAAAACCCACCTCTACTTAGAAGCCCAGCTAATGACCTTGTCAAGACCAAGACAACCGAGCAAACCTGCTGAATGGCGGGCACAGCAGTCTTAGTGGGGAAAAGCCTGGCCAGAGGACTTTCCTAAACTATGCACCTCAGGAGAAGCATTTCGTAGAAAGGGGAACAAGCAACACGGCAAACAGTGAATATACAAGGACACAATAAAAGCACTCCCTACCCTACATCGCCATGAAAGATACGCAGTAGACAAGAGGGAAAAGTTCTAGAAACCTGTTGCCTAAAAATGTCAATATCCTTAACCACTGAACCATACACCTAAAAATGGTTAACATGGTAAATTTTATGTTTTTACCATAATTTTTTTTAATTAAAAAAAAAACAAAAAGATATTCAGCAGAAGCAGCACGCACACTGCACAGAAAGCCCAGGAGGAAAAGACAAGCCAAGGTGACAGCAGGCATTTACTCCGAAAGGTTTTGCAGAGCTTACTTATCTGTAGGTTGGACAGAAAGCAAAGGTAATCGAGGAAGGAGATATTCCCAGCATCTTGTCCAAGGGGTGGAGGACAGGACAGGGGCTCTCAAAGCCCTGGAAGCTCCCTCCTGGCTCAGTCACGTAGTCAGCGCGTCAGAACCATCAGGATATACTACTGATTCTGAAGTGCACCACAGGAAGTCAAAGGGCTTCGGGCCCCAAGGCTGACGTCCTTCACACTGACAGCCCTGCCTTGGGACTCTGGCTCTGAAGACTGGTCCAAGAAGAGGGTGTCATGTTCTATACCTACCCCTCCAGAACACCTGGAAGAGGGTGCCTGTCGGCAGACTTGCCGACTTAGTCAGGTAGATTTCCCACAGACATCTGCGAAAATGCGGTACCGCAGTGGTCAATCCCAGCTGAGCATAAAACTAGGCCCATGAATAGAAACTTCAGGCATCAGATTTCAAAGTAAGGGAGAACTTTTCAAAGACAGAAGATCTGAATAATATTAGACTCCCAAAGCACTGAATTATTTCACTGTAAACGTTGGAGAAGTTCTGGATTAGGTGAGACACTGGGTTTAGGGGTTTCTTAATTCAAGTTTCTGTGGTACATCAGTTAGGAATGTGTTTGCAAATAAGAGAAAACCCAAACACTCTTTATTTTTTCATTCCCCCTCCCTTAATGTGTTGACTTTTCTTTTCATGTTTGTTATCTCCAGTCAAAAGACCAAAGCCCTACTTTCAGGCCCAAGCCCATGTTGAAGGCAGGAGAGGCTGAAAACAAAACAGACACTTCCAGTCTCAGAAAGACAAACTTCCACAAAAAGCCTTAGTGGACTTTCACTTATATGTAATTGGCCAGGATGTAATGTATGGTCATCTCTAGACCAGGGTTTCTCAACCTCAGCCCCATTGACAATTTGTGCCATGTAATTCTTGGTTCTGGAGGAGTGTCCTGTGCCATTACAGGACGCTTACCAGCAGCCCTGGCCTCAACTCACAGATGCCAGCCGCTCCCCACCCCCAGGAGTAACAGTCACAGATGCTGCCAGACATTGCCAAATGTGCCCTGAGGGCAGAATCACCCTTGTTGAGAACTACTCTTAGACTAATCACCACTTTTCAGGATAAGATAAAGAGGGTGGTGAACAGGGCAGTCAGCCAGCCAAGTGTCTGCCCCAAATGAATGCTCTATACCTATTTCTTAAATGGTTTCTGATGCGCTCACTCCCTACTGTGCTAAGTATTTTGGAAAATTTAAGAAAAACATATGAAGTGCCCCCCCCCCATTCAAAGTACTGGCAACGTTTGAAAAACCAAGATTGCTGCCCAAGAAACAATCAGGAAAGTATACATTGAAAAGGACTAAAACAGAGAGACAAGCAGGACATCCCTCAGCTGGCTCAGATAGGAGGGATAAAAGCACAAAGGAGAGTAGCCTGGTATCCTTCATGCAGATGTCACTTCAGAGGTAAGACTTGCATTTACTTGAAGACTAGAAATATTTAGAGCAGTGGTAAGCAAGACGGAAAACAACGTGAGCAGAGACCACAAAGTGAGCATGTTTAAAAGCCCAGGAGCTACTCTTAGGCCTGGGTTCTGACAGACTCAAGCCTGAGAACGGGCAAGTCAGTGGGCCTCTGCACCTCAGGGTTATCATCCGTATAATGGGGATAAAAGCAACATCTATCTCCCAGAATCGCTGAGAGGATCAAATGAGAGCAAATCAGTCATGAGAGTACCAGGCACACAGTCAGCAATCAGTTGTTAGTTTCTATTATATTGTCATTATTATTGTATAGTTACGATATATTATTTAATAAAAGAAGAACAATTAGAGAAGAGAGGCCACTTGTCAGGCATCCTCTGATTCCCGTTAGAGAGTGTCTATGCTATCTGAACAAGGCAACCAGAACCTAGAGCAGGTGGTAAAGTCAAGCTCCTCATGGCCACGAGATACTGGCTGAGATCCACGCAGGCAGGAGGCTGTCCTGAAAGCGCCATCCACACTGACAGGCGGCGGCAAGAGGGCTGGCTAGAATGTGTGGGCGATTTCAGATGAACTTCATGGCCAGCGGCCAGGATCAAGTTAGTAATCAGACTTCCCATGTTACAAAGGAGTTCTAGCTTTCAAAGCATTTCTCCCTGTACTGTCCAAGTGATCTGCATGTAACAAGCCTGTCCACAGCTAACATAAAGCTACTCCACCAAGAAGGAGTCCTGTCAATCATTTGAAAAGTCACTGCCAAGCAAAGTCAAACTGTGGAGAGGAGAGATACAAGACTTGCCTTCTAGTTGTAGGACAAGAGAAGCAATGTGAGCCAGAGAATGATTAATGTCATATCTTTAATAGAGTTCAGGGAAAATAGACAAGCTTTAAAAAAAATTATTTTTTCCAATCTATGCATTTTTATCTGCAAGCAAGCCACCAATGGGCCTGAATCCTAAATTCTTGTACAACCAAAGGAGAGGGGAGACAAAGAACACACAAAAATACCACACCTTCCTGGTCCCTCATTTTTTCACTCAGGATTCCTCTAGCATTAACCCATACAGGTGTTTCCCGGAGTTACACACATTAATCTTCCTCACTGATTTTAATACGTTCTTTAAGTCATATAATAATAGTTTGAGCATGTGGAAAACTTAGCCTTTTCTTTAAAAATAAAAAGTACCCATGCATGCCTGAACATCACAAAAGCAGAGGGCTAGAGGAAGAGCAGGTCAGAGCTCCCCTGCATCGTCTCGGTCACTGCGCCCGTCCTCACGGCTCCAGTCCCTGTTTTCCGGGATCACTGACGGAGTAACATAGAGATTCACTTTACACTCTGCCCACAACACATGCTTCCAGCTTCCGTAAAAAGTCAAGGTGTCCAGTACTTTCCAAAACAGCCTGTCATTTCATCCACTGCTGGGTTTCAATAAACACTGAACATCAACAACAGAAATGATTGATCTGCTTATAATAAAAACCTACGCTATGTATTTACAAGCACTGAGAAGGAAAAATATCACAAATATTTTCTGGTAATCCGATACCACATCACATAAGCAAAAAGATGTCTTTTTTCTGATATGTTTTGGCAGCCTTACTCCTACCACACAGAAGTAATAAACGAAATTTTTTCCATACTACCAGGAATGATGATTAAAACAAAAATAAATGTCATTTATTTACCATACTAATATTGCATTATCAGTGTAACACCGAGCATTTCACGCTTGTTATTTTCCCTAATCTTCACACAAGGCGAATCACCATCGTCCAGATTTTACAGGGCAGGAGCTCTAAGGCTGGAGACGTTAAATAACGACCCAAGGTCAGTTAAAAGAGCTGGAATTCCAGCTAGCACCTGTCTGACTTTAAGTCGGATGCTCCTGGCCACCACCTCATTGCACTGCCCACCACTAATGCGAGCATATGAGAGAGCAACTTTGTATCCACCTACTGGCACTGAATACATTACAGCGAGTAGTACGAACTTTATTAAAGGCAAGAGTTCTGAAAACAATTTACTATTCACAGTCTGTCCACATTTGTTCTCTGCACTTAGCCGAAGCTTGGAAAATAAGCTGCTCACCCTTTCTCACCTCAAATATACCAGAATCTACAGCCTCTCTGTCCAACAGAAATATATTTAAATTATATGACCACATTTTTAAAAAGTTTTAAAAAGATGAAATTAACTTTAATAATTTATATTATTTGACCTAGTATATCCAAAATATTATCATTTAAACATGTGATCAATACAAAAAGTACTAGTGAGACATTTTACATTCTTTTAAGTCTCTGAAACTCAGTGTGTATTCTACACTTAAAAGCACATCTCAGTTCAGAGCAGCACATTTCAAGGGCTCCATAGCTACTTGTGACCAGCACCTGCTATACTGAGCCACACAGGCCTAGATCCTGAGACTTCCACACATTAACACCCCTTTGATACTCTGCCCTGTGTTTCTATAATGATCAAAAAGGGAGCACTCTGTGGATAAAATGAGAGTTCCTGTGGCAGGATCCTCACCTGGCCCTGGCTGACTAGCTCACTGCACACCTGTGGGCCATACATGGCTGCTGACTCTATATAAAGAGCTCCACCCAGTGCTCTGGGCACGACATGGTGGCAGGGCTGCAAGGCTGCAGGAGAGCAGAGCAGAGGCCCAGAGGACAGCTGTGCGGGCAGAGGGGCCCAGAGGCAGAGACCAGCTTGCTGCATGCAGACTCGCTCTGAGTGGATGGGACTCTAGTGACTGATGTGCCACCGTGGGAATAAAGTTGGGTATCACCCTTTCACCCCAAGAACGTTCCACTGTCATTTCTTTGGTCTCACTGAATCCATAGGGAACCTGCCTGGGGCTGAAACCCACTGGCAAGACACCAATCTGGCAACCTAAAGGGCACACTGCAAACACAAATGCCCCCGGGGACCAGGGCAGCCCAGCGAATGGGACTGAGGGGCCGGATGAGCCAGCGCTCTCTGAGGACCAGCCCTGACCCCAGCCCAGGGGACCGGGCCAGCTGGGTATGGAGCCCGAGTGTTGCAACAGCAGCTGACTTCTTGAGAGAAGTCATGAATCTGGATTAACAGCTGATTTTTAACTGTTAGCAACTGACATAATATTTTAGATAACCATGAGCAACTAAAGAGGAAATGACTGCAAGCCAGAAGCCATTGTGGAAGGAGTTCGCAAATTCTGGTATTTGAGGGGTACCAAAGATACACAAAGACTAGGAGTGGGACTAGGACTAGAGAGGAGATTGTACCGCATTCTCGCTCTGCCATCACCTTCCCTGCCCTCCAGACGACCGGAACCATGCTTTCCAAGCTGGGAAACCAAGAGCAGCACAGAGCAGGCCGGGCCCCTGCAGCACTGTCCCCGGGACAGCATCATCGGCACAAGGCAAGGCTGGCACAGGGCACGGCCAGCATCAGGAAAGGCACATCTAATGTGAGTTACGACACACTTGCCCGCCACGTGCAATCACACCATCATCCCAGCCAGTGAACAGACTTGGTGCAATTTCTCTCTCTTTTTTTCTTTTTGGTATCATTAATGTACAATAATATGAGCAAAACTATGGTTACTAGACTCCCCCAACTATCAAGTCCCCCCACACACCCCATTACAGTCACTGTCCATCAGCATAGTAAGATACTATAAAATCACTACTTCTGTGTGGTGTGCGGCCTTCCCCGTGCCCCACCCACTGACATTATATGTGCTAATCGTAATGCCCCTTTTTTCCCCTTCTCCCTCCCTTCCCACCCACCATCCCCAGTCCCTTTCCCTTTGGTAACTGTTAGTTCATTCTTGGGATCTGTGATTCTGCTGCTGTTTTGTTCCTTTAGTTTTTGCTTTATTCTAAAACTCCACAGATGAGTAAAATCATGTGATACTTGTCTTTCTCCGCCTGGTTTATTTTCACTGAGCATAATACCCTCTAGCTCCATCCATGTTGTTGAAAATGGTAGGATCTGTTTTTTTCTTATGGCTGAATAATATTCCATTGTGTAGCTGTACCGCATCTTCTTTATCCATTCATCTACTGATGGACACTTAGATTGATTCCATTTCTTGGCTATTGTAAATAGTGCAGCGATAAACATAGGGGTGCATCTGTCTTTTTCAAACTGGGCTGCTGCATTCTTAGGGTAAATTCCTAGAAGTGGAATTCCTGGGTCAAATGGTGTTTCACTTTTGAATTTTTTGAGGAACTTCCACACTGCTTTCCACAATGGTTGAACTAATTTACATTCCCGCCAGCAGTGTAGGAGGGTTCCCCTTTCTCCGCATCCTCTCCAACATTTGTTGTTGTCTGTCTTTTGGATGGTGGCCATCCTTACTGGTGTGAGGAGATATCTCATTATGGTTTTAATTTGCATTTCTCTTATGACAAGCGATGTGGAGCACCTTTTCATGTGCCTGTTGGCCATCTGAATTTCTTCTTTGGAGAACTGTCTGTTCAGCCCCTCTGCCCATTTTTAAATTGGATTCTTTGCTTTTAGTTTGTTGAGGTGCGTGAGCTCTTTAGATATTTTGGATGTCAACCCTTTACCAGATCTGTCATTTATGAATATATTCTCCCATACTTTTAGGATGACTTTTTGTTCTATTGATGGTGTCCTTTCTTGTACAGAAGCTTTTCAGCTTGATATAGTCCCACTTGCTCATTTTTGCTTTTGTTTTCCTTGCCCAGGGAGACATGTTCATGAACAACTTGCTCATGTTTATGTCCAAGAGATTTTTGCCTGTTTTCTTCTAAGGGTTTAATGGTGTAATGACTAATATTCAGGTCTTTGATCCATTCCAAGTTTACTTTTGTGTATGGGGTTAGACAGTGATTCAGTTTCATTCTCTTACATGTAGCTGTCCAGTTTTGCCGGCACCACCTGTTGAAGAGACTGTCAATTCCCCATTGTATATCCATGGCTCCTTTATTGTATATTTATTTACCATATATGTTTCAGTTAATATCTGGACTCTCTATTCTGTTCCACTGGTCTGTAGGTGTGTTCTTGTGCCAGGACCAAATTGTCTGGATTACTCTGCTTTGTAGTAGAGCTTGAAGTTGGGAAGCAAGATCCCCCCTGCTTTATTCTTCCTTCTCAGGATTGCTTTGGCTATTCAGGGTATTTTGTGGTTCCATATGAATTTTTGAACTATTTGTTCCAATTCCTTGAAGAATGCTGTTGGTATTTTGATAGTGATTGTACTGAATCTGTAGATGGCTGTAGGAAGGATGGCCATTTTTACAATATTAATTCTTCCTACCCAAGAGCATGGAATGGATTTCCATTTATTAGTGTCCTCTTTAATTTCTCTCAAGAGTGTCTCATTGTTTTCAGGGTATAGGTCTTTCACTTCCTTGGTTAGGTTTATTCCTAGGTATTTTATTATTTTTGATGCAATTATGAATGGAATTGTTTTCATGATTTCTCTTTCTGCTACTTCATCCTTAGTGTATAGGAAAGCAACAGATTTGTGTGTATTACACTTTTGCATCCGGCAACTTTCCTGAATGCAGATATTAGATCTAGTAGATTTGGAGTGGATTCTTTAGGGTTTTTTATGTACAATATCATGTCATCTGCAAATAGTGACAGTTTGACTTCATCCTTACCAATCTGGATGCCTTTTATTTCTTTGTTCTGTCTGATTGCCGTGGCTAGGACCTCCAGTACTATGTTGAATAAAAGCAGGGGAGAGTGGACATCCTTGTCTTCTTACCAATCTTAGAGGAAAAGCTTTTCAGCTTCTCACTGTTAAGTATGATGTTGGCTGTAGGTTTTTCATATATGGCCTTTATCATGTTGAGGTATTTGCCCTCTATACCCATGTTGTTGATAGTTTTTCTCATGAACAGCTGTTGAATTTTGTCAAATGCTTTTTCAGCATCTATGGAGATGATTGTCTGGTTTTTGTCCTTCTTTTTGTTGATGTGGTAGATGATGTCGATGGATTTTTTTGAATGTTGTATCATCCTTGCATCCCTGGGATGAATACCACTTAATCATGGTGTATGATCCTCTAGATGTATTTCTGAATCGGATTGCTAATATTTTGTTGAGCATTTTTGCTTCTATGTTCATCAGGGATACTGGTCTGTAATTTTCTTTTTTTTGTGGTGTCCTTGCCTGGTTTTGGAATTGTGATGCTGGTTTCATGGAATGAGTTTGGAAGTATTCACTCCTCTTCTACTTTTTGGAAAGTTTTAAGCAAAATGGGTATTATGTCTTATTTAAATGTCTGATAAAATAAAGCAGTGAGTCCATCTTATCTGGGAATTTTGTTCTTGGGTAGTTTTTTTATTACTGCTTCAATTTCTCTACTGGTAATTGGTCTGTATAGATTTTCTGTTTCTTCCTTAGTCAGTCTTGGAAGGTTGTATTTTTCTAGGAAGTTGTCCATTTCTGCTAGGTTATCCAGTTTGTTACCATATAGATTTTAATAGTACTCTCCAATAATTCTTTGTATTTCTGTAGTTTCTGTCATGATTTTTCCCTTCTCATTTCTGATTCTGTTTATGTATGTACATTCTCTTTTTCTCTTAATAAGTTTGGCTAGAGGCTTATCTATTTTGTTTATTTTCTCAAAGAACCAGCTCTTGGTTTCGTTGATTTTTGCTATTGTTTTATTCTTCTCAATTTTGTTTATTTCTTCTCTGATCTTTATTATGTCCCTTCTTCTGCTGACTTTAGACCTCAGTTGTTCTTCTTTTTCCAGTTTCGATAATTGTGATGTTAGACTATTCATTTGGGATTGTTCTTCCTTCTTCAAGTGTGCCTGGATTGCTATATACTTTCCTCTTAAGACTGCTTTCGCTGCGTCCCACAGAAGTTGGGGCTTTGTGTTGTTGTTGTCATTTGTTTCCATATATTCCTTGATCTCTATTTTAATTTGTTCGTTGATCCACTGATTATTTAGGAGCATGTTGTTAAGCCTCCATGTGTTTGTGAGCTTTTTTGTTTTCTTTGTAGAATTTCTTTCTAGTTTTATACCTTTGTGGTCTGAAAAGTTGGTTCATAGAATTTCAATATTTTGGAATTTACTGAGGCTCTTTTTGTGGGCTAGTATGGGGTCTATTCTGAAGAATGTTCCATGTGCACTTGAGAAGAATGTGTATCCTGTTGCTTTTGGATGTAGAGTTCCATAGATGTCTATAAGGTCCATCTGTTCTACTGTGTTGTTCAGTGCCTCCGTGCCCTTGCTTATTTTCTGCCCGGTGGATCTATCCTTTGGGTTGAGTGGCATGTTGAAGTCTCCTCAAATGAATGCATTGCAGTCTATTTCCCCCTTTAGTTCTGTTAGTATTTGTTTCACATATGCTGGTGCTCCTGTGTTGGGTGCATATATATTTGGAATGGTTATGTCCTCTTGTTGGACTGAGCCCTTTATCATTATGTAGTGCCCTTCTTTATCTCTTGTGACTTTCTTTGTTTTGAAGTCTATTTTGTCTGATACAAGTTCTGCAATGCCAGCTTTTTTCTCCCAATTGTTTAGATGAAATATCTTTTCCATCCCTTTACTTTTCGTCTGTGTATGTCTTTGGGTTTGAGGTGAGTCTCTTGTAAGCAGCATATAAATAGGTCTTACTTTTTTATCCATTCTGTCACTCTGTGTCTTTTGATTGGTGCATTCAGTCCACTTACATTTAGGGTGATCATTGAAAGATATGTACTTATTGCCATTGCAGGCTTTAGATTTGTGGTTACCAAAGGTTCAAGGGTAGCTTCTTTACTATCTAACCGTTAAACTTAGCTCTCTTATTAAGTTATTCTAAACACAGTGTGACGATACTTTATTTCTCTCCCTTCTTATTCTTCCTCCTCCATTCTTTACATGTTAGGTGTTTTATTCTATACTCTTTTGCATTTCCCTTGACTGCTTTTGTGGAAAGGTGATTCTATTTTTTGCCTTTAGTTGGTATTTGGTTGTTCTGATTTCTCTGCTGTGATTTTATTTTCTCTGGTGACATCTATTTAGCCTTAGGGGTACTTCCATCTAGAGCAGTCCCTTTAAAATACCCTGTAGAGGTGGTATGTGGGAGGTAAATTCCCTTAGCTTCTGCTTATCTGGAAATTATTTAATCCCTCCTTCAAATTTAAATGATAATCGTGCTGGATACAGTATTCTTGGTTTAAGGCCCTTCTGTTTCATTGCATTGAATACATCATGCCATTCTCTTCTGGCCTGTAAGGCTTCTGTTGAGAAGTCTGATGATAGCCTGATGGGTTTGCCTTTGTAGATGACCTTTTTTCTCTCTCTGGCTGCCTTTAATACTCTGTCCTTGTCTTTAATCTTTGCCATTTTAATTATTATATGTCTTGGTATTGTCCTCCTTGGGTCCCTTGTGTTGGGAGCTGTGTGGGCTTCCATGGTCTGAGACACTATTTCCTTCCCAGCTTGGGGAAGTTTTCAGCAATTATTTCTTCAAAGACACCTTCTATGCCTTTTTCTCTCTCTCCTCCTGGTACCCCTATCATGTGAATATTGTCCGTTTGGATTGGTCACACAGTTCTCTTAATACTCTTTCATTCCTAGAGATCCGTTTATCTCTCTGCCTCGGCTTCTCTGTGTTCCTGCTCTCTGATTCCTATTTCATCAGCCGTCTCTCGCACCTCGTCCAGTCTGCCCTTAAGTCCTTCCATTGCTTGTTTCCTTTCTGTTATTTCCCTCCGGACTTCATCCCTTAGCTCTTGCACATTTCTCTGCACCTCCATCAGCATGTCATGACTTTTATTTTGAATTGTCAGGAAGATTGGTTATATCAGTCTCACCAGGCCCTCTCTCTGGCATCTGAGTGATTTTGGACGGGACCAGGTTCTCCTGCCTTTCCATGGGATAGAAGTGACCGCCCGCGAATGTTGCATGTGTCAGCTGGGAGAACAAAGTCCCCTCCCACTTGCTGGTCGCCTTGCCCTTCTCTGCTGCCCGTGATGGCCAACCGCACACAAGGAGCAGTCTCTGGGTTAACCCCGAGCTGCCGTGGGCGGGTCAGCCATCAGGATAGCCTCGGGCACTGGCAGGGGTCCCGGACGAGCGGCGTGTGTTCTCCTGCGAGAACGGCGCCCCTTCGTGCCTTCCAGACCTTGCTCCGGCTTCCCCTGCCTGTGCCAGACAGCTGCACATAGGCAGCAGCCTCAGGGTCTGGCCCCGTGAGCTGCACGCTGGGAGAAAAGACTCTGTGTGGTTGCTGTGGGCGGGGCTGCTCCCCGGCTGGTCTGCAGCAATGGCGGGTCAGCCGGTTTATTTGCATTGCCGGTCGGGGGTACAGAACAGCAGGCTGCTTATCGCCGTGAGGGTCTTCGGAGTTGTGTTAGCACCCGGGGGGTTACTGTGCCTGAAGCTCCTTAACATTCCGGCCTGCTGGGCTGACTGTGCCAGGACGATTTTGTCCACCTGTTAGGCCCTTGTCCCTTTAAGACTTTCAAAGCGCCCACTTTTCTTTTGTCCCAGGGTAGTCGGCTGTGGGGACCCGCTTGCAGTCTCAGTTTCGGATTTTACTTTTCCATTTCTCTGATATGCAGCACACCGTGCGCTGTGTGTCTGAGCTCCCGGTGCAGATTACTAGGCTGCTTACTTAGCAGTCCTGTGCTTCCGCTCCCTCCCCGCTCGGATTCTTTTTCTCCCACCAGTGAGCTGGGGTTGGGGGCGTGCTCGGGTCCCACCGCGTTACAGCTTATTATCTTACCCTTTTCGTGAGATCCTGAGTTCTCCCAGATGTAGACATAGCCTGGCTGTTGTACTGTATCTTCTGGTCTCTCTTTTAGAAATAGCTGCATTTGTTGTATTTTCAAAATATTTATGATTTTGCAAGGAGATTTCCACCGCCCTACTCATGCCACCATCTTGAGAAAAAATATCTGCAATTTCTTAAAAAGAAGCCAAGTCTCCTAATCATTATATTGTAGCAACTAATTCAAATCATAGTTCCAACACATGCCAGACACATTCAGCCTCCAGGCTGCCTCTCTGTAGCCCCTGCACCAGAACATCTCCAAGGTCCCAACTAGTCCCAGCATTACATACAGCTGCTCTAAACCTGTGCATCCTAACGACTCCACTTGCAGCACTTTCTCCATCCATGTGAGCTTTGAAAGAGATGTGGATTGCAGGAGACTAGGGGACAAACAATTAAATGGTACAAGGTATTCTGGGTTGGACCCTGGAATTAGATAAAGGACAGAAGTGGAAGAACTGGTAAAAATCCAAATAAAGCCTATAGTTGAGTTAATATTGTTTTACCAATGTTACTATCTTAATTCTGATCAATTTACCACAGTTAAGGAAGCTCTTCACATGAGGGAAAGCTGGGTAATGGATAGATGGGAATTTTCTCAACTACCGCTGCCACTCTTCCATAAATATAAAATAATTTCCAAATAAAACGTTTTTTTAAAAAACTCACAGAACTGCAAACCACCCCCACCAAAAAAAATGTTAATTTTATAGTATGTTAATCTCTAAACTGAAATTTTCTTTAAAATTTGATACTAAGTAGAAACAATACTTGCCCAGAATTTTCACTCTGGTAGAGTAAGTGACGGAGAGAACCAGGACAAACCAGAAGAGGTTCCATCCTTTGCTTTATAGTGAACATGCAGTGATCACAGTGGCACAGCATCAATGGACTTTTCGTAAATATCAAATGGCTGAATTTAGGTAATTATGATTAATTTGGCTTGAATTGAGAAAACTGCCAAATACTCAATAGCTTTTTGGCCTCAGAATATAAATTAGCTTGTAACTTGGAAGACTGGAGGCATTATTAGCCAAACAAGAGAGACAAAACCGAAGGCATAAAAACAAAAGTTTTGGCATGGAATATGCAAGTTGCACAATAGGCAGATATCAGTACCTCTTGAAAATGAGACTATTAACATAAATAATGTACAGTCTATTTAGATCACCCAGCATTTGAAACAGCATGCTAGGTCGCAACATCCTTACATCATCACATTTCCAATCAACCCCTTTAAATCTTGTTGTTGTTTTTTTAATAAGGTGGGATCCATATGAATAAATAAGCAGACATATTTCCAAAGGTATTAGGAAGAGCTTTCCCATGAGTGGAACTTGTTCAAATGAAACAGCATGAAAAGCTGCAGGAACTCTTTTCCATTTGCATTCTATCTGCCATTCCTATTATTATGGTCTTAAGTCAATTTGATATATGCAGTAAATATACTTACTAGAAAACACAAAATAAAATAGTTAACATTAGGGCTTTGTGGCAAACAGATTTACACTAACTTTAAGCCAAAAGCTCAGAGCAAGAAGTAGCTGTTCTTCTGTTTAACAGATACTATGAGACTCTACCATGAAGCAACCTAGGTTCTAGGCTCTAGGAATAAGCAGTGAGCAGAACAGAAGACCTCTCTAGCCTTGTAGAACTTACACTCTAGTAGGAGACAGAATAGACAAGGAATGAGAGAGACACAGTGTGCATCCTGTTACATCCTGCTAAATGCTAAGGAACAGTGAAATGGAGAAAGGGGACAGGAAGTGTGGGAAGGGTGTTGAAAGTTACGACGTGTGGTCAGGGAAGCCCTCACTGAAAGGTGACTTTTGAGGGAAGACCTGAAGGAAGGAAGAGACCAGCCACAAGGACAGGTGGATGGCTGGAAATGAGTGGGAATTCCAGGCAGGGAAGAGTGAGTGCAAAAGCTGTGAGATGGAAACACAACTAGACTGTTTCAAGAAACAGCAAGGATGAAGTGGAAAAAGCAAAGGGGAGGAAAGCTGAAGACGAAGTCGGATGGTAATGGAGGACTAGATCACGTGATTCCTTGCAGGTCACAGCAATGACTCTGGCTTTTACTCTGAATGAATTGGGAGAGGATGGCGTGGCCTGAGTACATCTGGTAACAGACTATAGGGGATAAGGCTGGAAGCAGGGAGGACGGTCAGAAGGGTGCTCCATCAGTCCAGGTGAAAGATCATGTTGGCCTGGACCAGCATGACAGCAGGATAAGAGGTAAGAAAAGGATTGTCAGTGTTTTGAAGACAGAGCCTACAGGCTTTGCTGATGAGGGGTGAGAAGATAATTCAAGAATGACTCCAAATGTTTGGTCCTCAGTAAACGAAAGCATGGACTGGTGTGAACTGAGGTAGAAAGACTGGGGTGGGATGGGCAGCAGAATGCAGGTAGGTGGAGATGGGGATCCCCCATGGATACACTGTTTTTTGTTGGTGGTGTTATTTCCAATTCAAGCGGGGGATTTTCATTCCAGTATTCCTGAATTTATAGTCAAAAAATTGACAGGAGGCTAGTCTCAAGATCGATTCAGAAAAAGCTTTGCCCATGTTTGGTTCTGTCACTGATTAACCTTTTCAAAGCCCAGCTCCATACCCGACACCCCTCTCTGCTCCTCCCACAAAGCCATCATCCTCTTCAGCAATATTAACTGTCACGACATCCAAGCAATTAGCAAGGCAATTTGGCCCCCAAACTTTTTTCTCCTCCTTTTGCGTCTATTAGTTCCCTGATACCCATAATACTTGTGATACCCCAAAAGCAATCTCCTAGAAGGGATCCCCGAGAAAAGATCACCCAGGGAAACACACGTTAGCAGTCTTGAGGGGCTGTATGGACCTGTGATGTTTGAAGTGCTTTTTAGACTTCAAAACAGATGGTCAGATAAAGGAGTTGGTGTGAGCATCCCAGGCTACAGATATAAATGTAGACGTCTTCTTCATCCAGATGGTACTGAAAACATGACTGTAGACAGCACAGAGTCCCAAGTGCCCTCGGGCACTCCATTTAGAGTACACGAAGATGAAGAACCAGCAAAGGAGACTGAGAAGTACCAGCCAGAGAGGGAAAAGGAAAATCAGCAGGCGTACGTCCAGGCCAGAACGCAGAGAACGTATCAAGAAGGAGGGTAAGTAACCGTGTTAAATGTTGCTGGTCGGTGGAGCTAGAGACTGGGGCCTGACTACGGGCTGCAGCAGTGACATGTCCCTGGTGACCTGCTAAGAGTAGTGGGAGTGGAGTAAGGGAGAGGGGTGTGATGGGACCCAGACAGAATGGGAGGGGAGCTATCAGACATACTGAATATGGACACTCATTCAAAGCATTGTTAGAAAAGGAGAAAAAGCATTTATAAGGGAAATCAGAGCCAAGAGAGGATGTTTTTATTTAATGGGAAAAATAATAACTTATATGCCAGTGGAAATTCATTGAGAGAAGAAAACTGATAAAATAGAAAAGAGGGAAAGTTTTATGGAGCTGCGTCCTTGAGAAAGGGCGATGGAGACAGACATCATGCTCCAGGAGCCAGGGGCGTGGCACAGACACAGGCAGGTGGAAGTTCTCATCTAATTATTTCTGTTTTGTTAGTGAAAAAGGAAGGGGCTGCAAGTAAGGAGACAGCGGATGTTTGAAGAGCAAGTATAAAGTATACAACAGTCATCTAAGAGAGTGAGGGGATGAACAGACGGCAGAAACACGACACGACTGTCAGGGCTGCATCAAGGGCCCACTTGGGATTTATGATCATTAACTTGGAGTGAGACACTTACTGCAGTGGCATGGTTTTGTCCAGGCACACTGAGCTGCATGGGTCTCAGTGCAGCACAGACGGACAGAAAGAGAGATGGACTTAACCAGACTGTGGTTTAGCCAAGTGACAGTGACAAAGTATGAGAGGGACAAGGTTGGTGGGGATATATGCCATGGCAGTGATCTGGGCTGCTGCTGATGGAACTCAAGCTGGGAAAGGAGAGAGGTAAGACACGGGATGAGGATGCAACTGTGAGGAAGGGACAGCTTCGATGGACTGACTGATCCAAGGACTGTCGAGGCTGTAGTGGGGGTACCAGATGAGATAAGGTAGAAGGAGAGGAAGACGTCATCAGGGTAGGGTGTCCCAAGTCAGCTATGGAGGCACTGAGGTTACCGGTGATGACGGAACCAAGACTGTTCTGCTCAAGGAAGAATATCCAAAATATCTACCACCTGAGTATCCACGACAGAGGGAGGAATACTGAAAACTGGACAGACTCCATGATAGGAATCCCAGAAAAAAATCGGGCAGGATTCATAAAAGAGAAGGGTTTCCTTCGCCTAGGCTTCACTAAGAGAATCACCTCATGACAGGGAAGGCTCTAGTCAGTGACTCCATAAACCCCACTGACGGGAAAGAGAGGAAGAGGCGGGGAACACCTACACCCACTCTACGTGCTCGCTGGAAGACAGCCCGTCATCTGAAACAGCCAGAATTCACACACTCGAGACTTCCCAAGAGGATTCAAATAGCTGAGCACGGGAACCTTTCCCCTTCCCGTCCAGGCTGCGAGGCTGTGGGTGTGTGCACGGGGAGGGGCAGTCCTCCCCTGCCTGTAACACAGCAGCAACTTCTTGACTGTCACTCCATCAGTTTGTTGTGGCAGTGTTATTTTATTTTACACTGGTGGAAGAACAACTGGGAGCTAGGATGGGGGAGTGAAAATCACAAAAAAGGAATTCAGGGTTTGTTTCTTTGCATTCATGGAATATACACAACTAATATGCAAAAACTTCTGGAACATGCAACCCCGGAATATACAAATCCTCTGTGGGAGGAAAGCTGCCGGAGACTTGAATTCTGAAACAATGGGATCATTCTTTAACTTCCACCAAATAAGTTATGTGCCGATTCTGTTTTAAATAACTTTGAGAAGATAAAAATAGCATAACGCAAGAAGCAAAATTTAAGTGTGAAATCCTTTCATAACAGAAGAACTCATTCATCAAAATAGTTGTTAAAACCCAATCAATGGCCCACCTATCAGAAAAGCATTAAATACAAAGATTATATTAGAAGGAAATTTTCTGAACTGGTACTATAAAGTAAGTGCAATAGTTTGTATTTGCTCATAGAAATGACAAAATGGTAAAACTATTACCGAAAGTATAGGCTTTCCTAATAAAGCCAGACAAGAAATAAAAAAAGGACCACCTCTTTTTCAGTTTTTTTCAGTTGAACTAATACATAGACAGTACTAGGAAAACTGGTGGAACAAGCCTTATGCTTTTCCCATCATATGCGTGGAAATTGAGGACTGTGACTTGACAAGTAACAGTGCAAGACTTGAGTCCACCAAGGGACAAAAATGCTGGGGACAGAACTTAGCAGCAGAGTCGCAGCAAACGGAGCTGTGCTCTCCTACTACGTTAAACACCGAGTATTTATAGCCACAGTATCCCCCGTTATATACTGAGGACTTTTGATTAAAGAAATGTCTTCTCACTATCTTCACTGAGTCAAAATATTAATCACTAAATGAAAGTTTCCAAAAACTCTTCACTACATCATATCCACTCTGACCAAACAACATACTTTGCTACAAGAATGTTTTCTAGTATGTTATTTCACCATGTAACAAAAGAATCATTCACTGTGTTGTCCTCATTCCCAGTCGGCCTCATTCAACTCACTTGAAAAGCCTCTGAGCCATCGCTACCGCAATCGCCCCTCACACTCGTGTGTTCTCCATGGCACCTTTCAGAGGACAGCTCCACACAGTTCAAATGTCAGTGACGCCATTAAGGGCACGGATCTCTCAGAGGATGTTGGCTGGTTCTACCGCTATTTGATAAGACAATTAACTTGACATTCAATTTCTAGAGTTGGTCTAGATCTCAGTTTCCTTCCAACCTCCTTATAACGCAGGTGAAATCATCATTCTTTCAGAAGAAATGTGCTCAATTATTAAAATACAAATAAAAAAAAGAAATGTAAAAATGAAGAAGTCTCTTAGTTTATAAATGTCATTTGGGTTTTAAATAGTTCCTGAGAAATGATGCTGAGTGCAAATGTATCAGAGCAAATCCTGGAAAGTGCACCACCATTTGAATTTTTGAACAGATACATGGTTGACTGCAGCGAGACATTCATCAACTCACAAGTGGAGATGTGCAATGAGGAAGCAGAGAAATGTATCTGCATATCTCCACATTCTTTTAAAGTACAAACAGACGATAAGCATTTGACTCAGGCCTTAGGACATCATAACCCAACACAATGACTGCCTTTGTAAAGCAGCACTTATTAGAACAGGCATATAGTTTATTTAAACAGGATATTTTACACTCAGTCTATACACTGTCTTTTAAAGGGCAACTCTGCCCAGGCTACAATTGTTAGTGAATGAGCAGAATTTTACAACAGATTTCTAAATGGGTCCTGAGTCTGAGGATGATACAGATATAAAAGCTTATATCTAGACATTGTTCCCAGAAAAGCACATCTAAAACAGTGATTGAAATAAACCTTTTTCAGTAACAAAGCAGGGTGGAACTTGGCAGACAGTGAAATAGGTGCTCTCTGTTGGTTGGTCTCAATTACTTATTTATTGTTTTCACTCAAATATGTGAGCGACACTTACTGAGTGCCCACAATGTACCAGGCACTATGAAGGGGGGTTGAACAATATAAACAGAATAAGACTAGTTTTTTTTACCTTTAATAGAAATAAATAATAACAGACTAAAACTAAAAATAACAACAGGACTTACATACAGGGACTTTCATGACTGACTGACATGTATTAAGTCTTTTGCATGTACTAACAACAATCCTAGAAGATAAATACTACTATTAATTCTTTCACAGATGACAGAGCTGAAGCACAAACAGGTTAAATGACTTGTCCAGTGTCACACAGCATGGAACCAGTATAGCAGGGGTTTGAATGCAGGACACCTGGGACCACAGTTCACCCTCTTCACCACCATGTTATAAAGTCAAAGGCTGGTGGGAGAGGGGCAAGGGGAGAGAGACTGTGTTCACGTACACATGGGAGCCAGTCTGCAAGGATGAATGAAATGAGCAGAGGATGGTTCCAGTTACGGGCAGTATCACAGAGGAACGTGGAGGCATGAAACTTCCTCTCATCAACAGAGCAAGCCATTCCTAAAGCTGGAACACAGAATGTGCACAATAAGGAGCAGGAGACATGGCTGGAAAGGGAGGCAGAGACCAGAAAACAGGAAGCAGGGAGGCAAGTTAGAAAGTGATTATAACAATTCAGGAGAGAAGTAATGAGGATATGAACTGAGGTGGTCCGATTGGTGAAATGACTGACGATTATAGTGACTGCAGAACGGAGACCTGCCAGGAATTAATACTTTGGAGATGCACACCCTTCACATAAAAGATGTGCATAACTACATGTAAAATGACCTAAACTGCCTGTAAATGATGTGAGACCCAGAGACAATAAATAAAAATGCAGATGCCAGCACAAGGCGAGGTAAAGTGCACTGAGCGTGAACCAGCTGAGCATGGCATCAGCTCCCGCTCGGTCACTACACAGCAGGGTGACCTGGGACAGCTCACATGGTCACTCGGATGCTTAACTCTGTGATCAGGCTAGAACTCAACTGTAAGGCTCCTTCTCATATACTGTCTGCACACCATTTCTCAGCTGGAGACATGTCAGGATCTACAAAATGCTTCATTCTATTTCTCTCCTTTATTAGTTTAAGCAATTGTTAACAATCAAGCATGGCTTCAGAAACATCTCAAAGATTAAAAATAATAGCACAACCACATTTTTAGAAAATAGATCTTTTTAATAGCCATTGCATCAAAATGGAAATTGCTTAATGATGCTTTGTAGAGTGTAATATTTTCAGAGACCTATCATTTTCTTAATTTAAAAGCAGGAACCTGGAGTTATTATATATTCCTCCTCTTATAATGGAATCAAACCAACGGAACTGCATACTTTCCAGGATTTTAATAGATTAACTGCCTGCCTATAGAGAAACCTGAGCAATAATTAAGAACCAGAACCACAAGATGCAACAACAAATTGCAGTTTAAAACACATACACACAAACCCACACACGGACCGATGCTATGATTCAGAGAAAGACAAGCCTTCCTATACTTCATAGAAAGAAAAAAGCATAACCCCATACAGGAGTGTGAAATGAATGGAAAAGACAGAAAACCCAAATTTACCTTCCAAGCTGGCCTTACTTGTATATGACCTCAGGAAGTACCTTAACCTATGTGGGACCAAGTTTCCTCATTTGGGAAAATGGGATATTTACAGGTGCTTCATTTTTTTTAATCCACACTCAAATAAATTTGAGAATGCATACAAACCCCCATCTTGAGAAGGCACAAAAACCACCTATATTAAAGGCTCTGACATGTTCTGCTGTCAAGAAATGTCTTTCTTTAAGCTTATGTGTCCAAACAAAGCTTTATTCATTTAACACCTTGGAACCCTAGCAGTCCGAGAGCTAGAGTGCAGTAAACAGCAGGAAAGGGATGTTTCCACATTTGCCCAATCTCTTCCTTTCTGGGAGAGGATATCATCCTCAAATATTCAGAAGGGCTTCCTCAGCGTAGCAGGAATTGCGGCAGCTCTGAGTCTGGCTGAAAGAGAGAACTTCTCTCTCTCCAGGGCAATGTTTGTAAAGAGCCCCATGAAGGACTCCTGCTTGGGTCACATGTCTGCCCCTCGACTCCAGACTATTCACCTTCGTCAAGGGACTAGGGCACAGGGACCAGCATGCCTGAAGCAGAAGGCCTTTCCCTGTGGCGGGGAAGCCAAAGCCACCCTAGAATCACATGGCTAGAGTGGGCAAGACAGAGTCCCTCAAAGAAGTGTGTCGTGGGGGTAAGCATGCACATGAAGGGAACGGAGGGGATGTGTGGGGAGCAACAGGATCTCTGTCCTGAGCCCCAGCAGACCTACAGGATACCTCCACTTGGGTGTGCAATAGGAATTTCAAATTAACAAGTCCAAAGTGTTCTCCAGCCCCCCACTCCTGCTCCCAACCTGCTCCTCCGTGTCAGCAAACGTTACCGCCACACACAGCATCAACACCTAAGAGTCGCCCTCAATTCCTCTTTTTCCCTCGCTCCCCACCTTCAAGCTTCAGCAAATCCTCTTGATTCTCCCTCAAAAACTTATTTGGAACCTATCCACCTCTCGGCAACTTCACTGCCAACACTCACACAAGCACCATTCCCAGACCAGCACACTTACAGCCTATTCACGTCCACGCTCGCCTGGCCTATCTCAATGCTCAGTGCAGCGTGTTCTCAATGCTGCACAAGTGACGACGGCTCAGTAAGTATTCACAAACAAATGGATAAACCAGGAAAGAGCCGCTGGGCTGGCAAACAAAAACTGGAGACTGCCACTTCAACCACTTCGTAGGATTTTATGATTATTATGACTGAAAATTCTAGCTCTGAGGCTCCTGGCAACAAAGGCAAAAGGCAAACACAGTATTATATATTTTTATTATTTTATTGTATATTTTATTTTATTTTATGATTTTATTTTATTTTATTTTTGTATTTTGTGTGTGTAACTTTCTACTTTATTGACGTACAACTTACTACAGCAAACTGGATGGACCTTAAAGCCTACAGCTGATTTATTTTGCATAATGTATTCAGTCCATGTCACCACCACCACCACCACCCAGATTAAGATCAAGAATACTTTTATCATCTCACAAGTTCCCTCACACCCCTTTGCCCTGCCCCTAGCAGAACGCCACTATTCCAATTTCTATTATTATACATCAGTTTTGTCAGTTCCTGAACTTCACATAAATGGATTCACACTGTACGTACTCTTTTTTTTGACGAGCTTCTTTAGCTTGACCCATTTCAAGATTCTTCCACAAGATTCTTCCAATGATAAATTGCATTTATCAGCAATTTGTTCCTTTTTTTAAAAGTAGCATTCCACTGCATAAATATACCACAGTTTGTTTATCCATTCTTCTGATGATGCGTTCAGGACCTCCAACCGGCTAAGACACACATCAACACATTTAGGTTGTTTCCAGTTTGGTGCCATGACGAATAAAGCTGCCATGACTCTTTTGTGCAAGATTCTTGTAGTCATATGCATTCATTTCTCCTGGGTAAGTGTAAATGTGTATGTGTACAGAATTTAAGAGATATTAATGCTTATTAAATAATGCTGTCACAAAACATTAAACCTTATTAATTAAATTAATGGTCATTTAGATTTACCATTTTTAATACTCTTTACTCTTTCATGCATCTCCAATAATTCACCTAGAATAATATTCCTTCTGCTTGAGAATTAGTGCCCCTCTGCTAGTGGCTAACTTTAGTGATTTTGGTTTGTCTGAATAAATCTTTATTTCACCTTTGTTTTTTTTGGGGGGGAGGGCATCTTGTTTTGTTTTGTTTTTTATTGAAGTATCACTGATATACAATCATATGTTGGTTTCAAATATACAATGCAGCAAACATGGTATTACTTTAATTAATTGATTTTCTTAAAGGAAGCATTTCCTTTAAGAGAATTTCCCAAGTTTTGAAGTGAGAAAAGTTAGTTTTTTCTCGCACTAAATGCTAAAAGCAATTTAGCATATGAGCTATTCATTACAAAAAAATGTACAGGTCCTTAAATAAAGCTCTTAATAGGAAAATAGACCAATAATTTGTCTAACAAAAAAATACGTAAGTGTCTTTCACACTAGGCTTGTCGTACCAACTTTTGCTAAAAGCCAAAGGCAAACACTAAAACTTAAAGTAGTGAAGGTGCTTCTTTCAGGGAGGGTGCAGCCTGAACTAAATTTTAACCAAACTTAGTTCCCACAACACCTCTTAGGCTAGAACGGGCAGCCGCATCCATAAAGCGTCTATTGCAGTGGTGGTGCTCCAGGAACATGGAATCCTTACCCAGAACACTTTGTGGAGGGCTAGTCCCCAGCCCACTTACGAGGTCCTTGCGTGCAGCACAGAACACTTGACTTCTGCAGCTTCTCTATGAAAATAAACAAAGGAAGAGCTGTCTGACAGCAGGATGCTGGCTCAGGGCGCCTCGCCCCACAGGGTCTCCCGCGGGGGGGGGGGGGGGTGCGGGGGGGGGGCATGCTGCAGGCCTCTCCCCGGGAAGCTGGCTCGGCCCTGTTGAAGAACGATTTCCCATAGAAACCATGTCATAATCAAACAAAACTTCTTCTATGATTTATCTTCATAAACATGATTCCCTTCCACGGAACTTGAAGCAAAATTATGTTACAATAAGTTCCTTCCTCTCTCCCTTCAACAAAATCCCCAAAATCTTAAAATATAAACTATAATTTAAGAGCTCAGCAAAATGACAAAATCAGTCAACTATCCTCAACCTTCCTAAATCTAACAGGGAACATCCGAGCCAGTCTTCAAAATGGCAAAGAGCGGGCACCTCTGAGAAGTGTCTCACCCAAGGCAGCTGGTAAATCGCAGCCTAGGCCATCCAGGTCCCCTTTTACCTGCCTTCTAAAACCAAGAAAGACTTTCTGACTTGGTGACAAGTTTCCTGGTCTCTCAGCCTCCTATCCTGTCACACTGTAATCCAGTTATCACCCTACAAATATAAATGTAAATCTGATCATGTGTCCCTTTCTTCCTGGGCTCCCCAAAAGTCTCAGCAAAGCCCTCCACGGCTGAGCACTCCAGTCTCCAAACTACACTTCCTCCTTTCTTTCCCACTTGTCCTTGCTGACTAACTCTTACTCAGCCTTCGAGGCTCAGCTCTGGCATCAGCATCCCACTGACGCCCCCTCTGGTCCTGACCTAGGCCAGAGGCCGGTCTGTGACCTACAGTACTGTGGGCACGCCTCTTACGACATGATCCTGAACTTATCCGTTAGACTTTGCGTGTTCTTTTTATCTTTCTGATCTTATGCCCTAGCGGCAGCTACCTTCTAGTTCACGCAGCAGTAACGGCCTGACACACCACACGTGCTCACTCCGCTGAGGTTTCTGAACTAACTGCAAAATTAAACACTCTTTTTTCCTCTCCTTCTACTCCTGACCTTCAATTTCCTGACCTACAATAGCGTCCCTCAATGTGCACAAACGGGTTTGTTTTATTGAAGTATAGTTACTACACAATACTATATTGATTTCAGATACACAGCATAGTGACTTGACAATTACATACATCACTAAATAAATGCTCACCACAGTTAAGTGTCATTACCATCTATCAACCCACAAGGAAACTACAATATTATTGATTATATTCCCTATGCTGGACATTCATCCCTGTGATTAATTCATTTTATAAAGTTTGTACCTCTTTATCCCCTTCACCTATTTTGCTTATCCCTCCATCCCCACCTCCCCCCTGGCACATGGCACCTACCAGTCTGCTCTCCATGTTTAGGAGTCTATTTCTATTTTGTTTTTTTTAGATTCTACATATAAGTAAAATCATATGGTGCTTGTCTTTCTCTGACTTATTTCACTTAGCATGATACCTTCTAATTCTGTCTATATTGTCACAAATGGCAAGATTTCATTCTTTTTTCATGGCTGAGCAACATTCCATTGTAGTATGTGTATCCATATATCCATATACATTCTATCATATATATGGATACATATATAAATACACATCTTCTTTATCCCTTAATTTATCGATGGACACAGGTTGCTTCCATATCTTGACTACTATAAATAATACTACCGTAAACATAGGAATGTATGTATTTTTCAAAATAGTGATTTTGTTTTCTTTGGGTAAATTACCCAGAAAAATGGAATTACTGAGTCACATGGTATTACTGTTTTTAGTTTTTTACATACCTCCATACTGCTTCCCATAGTGGCTGCACCAGCAGTGCATGAGGGTTCCCTTTTCTCTACACTCTCACCAGTACCTGTTCTTTCTTGTCTTGTTGGTATCAGCCCCTCTGGTACAAGGTGATGTCTCACTGGGGCTTCGATTTGCATTTCCCTGATGATTAGTGATGTGGAGCATCTTTGGATGTGTCTGTTGGCATCTGTATGTCTTTTTGTGGAAACTGTCTATTCAGGTCCTCTGCCCATTTTTTAATCACATGATTTGTTTTTTCGGTGTTGAGTTTGAGTTCTTTATATATTTTGGATATTAACCCCTTATAATATATGCCACCTGCAAATATCTTCTCAAGTGGGCTATTTTAACCATAATCCCCAACGGTGAAGAGGATCACATGCTCTTTCACAGTTTCATCATTAAACAACTCACATCAAAGACTGTCTGCTTATACTAATAATAATGAGCTAATACCCAAACCAGAGACTGAAGTTTTCCAAATATCTTCTCATACATCCAACAGCCCCACACAATCCTTCGGTGAAGATTCCTCTTCTCATTGTTTCCCTCAACCGTATCTTTTAAAACACACAGACAATAATAGCTGAGATCTTAGTACTCTGATGGACAGTGACTGCGGTGGGGCATAGGGAGAGACTCGGTAATATGGGTGAATGTAGTGACCACATTGTTTTTCATGTGAAACCTTCATAAGAGTGATATCAATGATACCTTAATAAAAACTAAAAAATAAATTATAACTGAGATACTTTCAGTATCTTTGGAAAATTCTGTCTGAAATAAAAAGGAATCTGCACTTAGTTATGACTAAAGAGGTAATCAGATCTCTTATTCAACTTCTCCAAAAGATCTCTATGAATTCCACTTAAATATGTGCTTCCTCTTATTCACATCTTAATCTGAACACCAGCAATGTCTCATAGTGGACAAGAAGACCTTTCTCATCCTCTGCTTTTGCAAGGAAAATACAAACTTCTAAGCATGTCGTGTCCTGCACGTGTAGGATGGGGATCAGCGAATTCAAGCATACACAGAAGCCAAGTGGCACTGTAAGAGAGCAAAGCAGGCTGGCTGGAAAAACAACAGCCTGGAAGACAATGACAAACAGCAGCCGACACTGGGCTCCGGGGTCCGTTAGCACACTAGGGCACGGGGACTGCAGCGCACTACAAAGAACACACCTCGGCGGAGAGGGCTCACAGCCACTAGCTCTTCCGATCCGTTAGGTACACATGTGGGCCTGATGTTCCAACGCCTCAATTTTCAAGAACTGATGGAATCAAGATTTATGACTGGAATCTCTGAATCTGTAAATGCTGGCATCCAATTTTAGTTTTTTTTAACTCTATATAGTTAAAGCACATTAGAACAGGCTGCAAGCCACTAACTTGTAACATCTGCTTTAGATCTTAGTTACCCACTGGCATTTTAAGTGGCCCACTGATTCTTATGCATTTTTGTCTTTCCAGTATGACTGAAAGATCTTTTGTGCCTGGAAATATATCCTAAGACTGGCACCAATTGTGGAGCCCAAGACTCAGCACTATGTACTCAAGAACAGCTGAATTAAAACAGCCATGTTAACTAACAGGAGTTTTTCCAGCACATCATTCCAGCAGAATTTTCCCCCACCTTTCAGTGTAATTACCTCAACCGCTATTTCCACAAGGAGCCAAGGGAGAGAAGAGGCACTGAGAGCCTCTGAGGAAGTATTTCAAAAGCCCACATGACCTAAGATAATGAGATACAACTCCTCCCCATACATTGGAACATAGGAGAAAGGGTGAAGAGGGTGTGACACGTGAACTCAAAGATACGGAACTTCTGTAGAAAAGAAACAATGCCTTGCAGGTCTACATGGAAGAAAAGGTAAATAAATTATACACGCACACAAGAGGGAGAGAAAGACATCAAAGTAGAAAGAAAACTTTTAATGAAATACCCCAAGGAGCTCCTTATCTGTAACCACTTTAATGTAAAATTCAAAGCACTACCTAGAAAACTCCTAGGTTGGTCTTTAAGTAAGGACAAACCCTACACTGAGCATCTTAAGAGACCTTTCTGTCTCGTACAGTACTTGTGAGCAAAACTAAATTTAAGTATCTTGCCAGGGTTCAGTCTCCTTTGAAGTACCTCACTGGTCCTTGATGCCTTCCCGAGACCTCTGGCTTTTCTTGATATATGTATTTATATACCATTCTGTGAACCCTGTTCCCACAACTCCCCCCATACACACACACACACAAATCTTCCCCCATGAGCTTGACATTCAAAAAGGTTAATTTTAGATTTGAGAGTGAATAGGAGTTTTCTTCATATGTTCATTTCCTCTTCTGCAAATGGGGAAATATCACTCCTCACAGTGAGGATTAGATGAAATAATAAATCTAAAGACCCTAGACTGATTGGTTCAAACATAAATGAGGCTCAAATGTTCATTCCTCTCCCTGAGCCCACAGCCTCCCATTCAAGCATCAACATTTTATAGTCTGTGACCCAAATGTCAAAAGTAGAAAATTCTGAAACACTGACCATATCAACAGAAGCTCGAAGAAATACACAAATTATAAATCTTTTTCTTCTTCTTACTTATCCACATGAATTTGCTGAGTGACAAATTAACTAAAAGACTGTCAATTCCAAGAAATTGGATTCAAAAATACAACATGGGGTATACAGTAGTCCTTATCAATAGCCAGTAACAATTTTTATTGCAGCCTGTGTACGCTAGTTGCCAGGAAATTTTTTTCCTAATCTTGGATGTTGTTTTAAATACAGTAATAAAAGAAAATATGACCGGCTGTTAAAGCCCATATGCTCTTCCTGTTCAGGACTACAAAATGCTCATTCAAAGTTTATCTGTGCACAGCAAGTAGCAGCCAGAGGGGAGCCAGAGAAATCAATGAACACTCACTATTTGGAAAACTAGTGATCAGAAAATTGGGGCTGTGTATCTCTAGTTTCTTTTAATATAAAATCCCCAGTGCAAATCAAGTTGATCTTTGATTTTTTATTTCAATTTCACTGACTGAAACGAAGAGAATGCCTAACTAACAATGTCTATGCCACAAATCGCAGCTTCATCTTCATGAATTCTCAGAAACATCAAGCACCGCTGACCCCTCGCACTGGCTCTTCTTCCGGCCCCGTGCAGGTCATGCTCCTGGGAATGCTGAGCTCCTCCTTGGGCCTTTGCTATTTCTCCCTCTCTCTCCCCCTGAGTAAGATCAGAACTATCCCAATAGCTTTAAATATTCCCTGACACTGGCAAGTCCCAAAGTCTTTCTTGAAACTAAACATCTCCTCCGGGCTGTACTCTAGTATTACCATCAACAGCCCCACACCTTCACTAGAATGTTTCAAGGACACCCCAAACTCAATGAACCCAAAACCTGTGTCCTTTCCCCACCCCCATAAATCTCCTTCATCACACTCAATAAGGTCCATGCCTACCGAGTTGTTCAAATTCATCACTGTTTCCTTTTTCCTCAACTCTCAGAGGCAAGTCCTATCATTTCTATATTCTAAACACGTCCCGAACCTGTCCACCTCTCACCATCTCCTCTGGCAGTCCCTAAACCAGGGGTTCTCAAATTCTTCTGTGCATCAGATCATCTGGAGGGCTTGTTAACACAGACTGCTGGGCCCCAACCCTAGTTTCTGATTCAGCAGGTCTGCAATACGGCTGAGAATCTGCACACAGGTGTTTCTTACGCTGCTGATGCTGAGACCCCATTTTGAGAACCACTGCCCTACACCGAGACATTTCTTTCACATCACTATACAGTAATGTCCTAATCACTAGTTTTCTCAATGCCTCACCTCCCTCTAATTTATTCTCTACTTAAGAAGCCTCAGTAATCATTTTAAACATCAAATGATGTTATTTCCCTATTTTAAAATAAAACTCAAGCTCCTTAGTTACCAGAGTGTATGTGGTCCTGCAAACTTCTCTGATTCATTCATTATGCTCTAGCCTCATTGTCCTTCTATTTCCCCTAAAACCATTAAGCTTCCTCCAGGCCTTTGCACATTCTGTTGAATCTTCCAAGAAGCCCTTCCCCTCACTCTTCACATGGCTATTCTCTCCCTTCCTTCAGGTCTCATCTTAAATGTCACCACCTCAAAAATGTCTCATCTAACTACTCTGCACAGCGACCCACACCACTCCAAATTCCCTAGAATTATACCCTTTCCAATAGTTTCTAGCTTTGCCACAATTCATGTGCATGTTTACATACACATTTCCTTCGTCTCCCTGCCTAAATGGTCAGCCAAGCCGTATCTGTTTCATCTTCTCAACATCCAGCACAGTGCCTGCTATAGCGCATACTGACTGAATTTCTGGTGTATAAAAGGACAAATGAATGAATAATGAACCTTGAAATTGGAAAAGGCAATGGCTTCAAATGTCTAGCTAACATAACCAAACAAACTTCCCAGTTAAGTTGAATCAATCTCTTTAAGATAAGCAAATTATCTCCCAAGCAAGTCAAAACAATACCATATGAGAGCTGTGCAGAAAAAAATACCTGAACACAAATCATTTCCACAAAAAACAAACCCACAGGCTAACCCTGAAATCTGTAAGTGGACTGTCTTTCCTAGTACATTTTTGTCTTAAGATAACTATCAGCTTTCACACAAGATGACACTTCTACAAATACTTCCAGATTAAACAGCTTATGGTATATGACAATATGTCAACACCCTTCCACAGAATATATATTCCTGCCTCATATAAAGGCAAATATTCAAGTTGCAACTAATTCTCAACTACATGGATGATGGAAACCACATCTCAGGGCACAGTACAGGGAATTGGTCTCTATAGATGCTCAGTAATAAATCAACCAAATTAACACAAAGATCAAAGGAACCTGTATCCCCAACCCCCCAAATAGTCTCTGCTCTTCCCTGATAAAAGACCAGTTACTCCATGACTGCTCATTAAGCAAATATTTATTGAGCAAGGAATAAGTAAAGTAATACATCATGGGCATTTGCAGCAATAATCCCATTGTCATTTGTATATTCCTACTGAAAAAAAAGTCTGTTATCGCTTTTACTGCTTAAAGTCCTCCAACAGTTTCCAGAAGCCTTCAAGAAAAGCTTTCTATCCTTTAGGATGGCACCCAAGACCTTCCTGACATTTCTCCTAGCTGCTGCTTCCACCTTCAGCTACATTCTCCCCATTTCCACCTTTGGCAATTCTGTAACCCAATTTGTTTTCCCCCAGATGAAGGCTCCTTGCCTAGCAAAGCCTCCACTGACCATCTCATCCTTATCTGACTAATTCTAGTTTTTCCTCAAAAGTTAGTTCAGTGTAACAAATGTGGACCAGATGACAGTCTCTGGGCTTATCTCTGCCTCAGCTCCTCTTAGACTCTATGGAGGTATTCACCTGCTTGGCTTCTTCCTGACTGCACTGTGACACCCGAGAGGGTAACATGTGGGCCGTGTTCACTTCCTACCCCAGCACCCACCACAGTGTCTGACACAGGAGGGATGAAAAGAAATCAACCACAGCCCAGAGGTAGAAGCGACCCAACTGACGGATGAATGGACAAAGGAAATGTGGTGCATATATGTCCAATGGAACATTAGTCAGTTCTTAAGAAGGCTATACATGTCACAACACAGATGAACCTTGAGGACATTATGCTAAATGCAATAAGTCAGTCTCCAAAAAGACAAATACTTAATGATGCCACTTACACAGAAAGTAGAATGGTGGTGACCAAGGGACTGAGGGGACAGGGAAAAGGAGTTATTGTTCAATGGGTACAAAGTTTCAGCTTTGCAAGATAAAAAAGTTCCAGACATCTGCTGCACAAAAATGTGCAGTTAAGAATACTGTGCTATACACTTAAAAACTGTAGATGGTAAATTTTTTGTTGTATATTCTTATGCCACAATTTAAAACGAAAGAATGAATGTAACTGAGGAGACATCCACCTCCCATCACCATCTGAGGTCTAAGCAAGAATCCATCAGTCTCCAGAAAAGTAAATCACCCACAGCAGAAGAGAAGGCCGAAAATTATGTACAGCGTTCAGACATGCACACACAATTATGTTGCCTAAACAGTGTGTGTGTTTAGTCCAGAGGCACTGCAACAATCACCCTATTTATTCCTTTATACAAAAGCACTGGATTTCTCTAAAATTAACTGAAAGAAATGAAAACAGTATCAAATACTTAAATTTATTTTCCTGAGTAATACAATATAATATACTGTGTTCTACTGATTAAGTTATCTCAGTTGATAGAATGCATCTTTGTTCTTTTATTCAGAAAATCACTTTAATCTTTCCTATTTGCATAAAGTACTATGGGACATAACATACATGAGGTTTACAGTAACAATATGCATTTGCCATTAATTCACACATTCATTCAAATGCCACCTTCCCCCTCACCAGTCTTCCTTGTTTTACTGAGGCTGAGCCACTCTCCTTGGGGGTTCTCAAAGCCTTCTGTGGCCTCCAGCAGTCCTCTTATCTCACCACCGGAACCCCTAGATGACCCATCTGTCTCCCTAGGAGTCTGGGAACAAATCATGTGCAAAGACCTTTTCTCTTCTGTTGCCACTGAACCTCTTAAACTCCTGCAACCCAGTGGGCAGGTGCTCAGTAAAGGCAGAAAATATTCAATGGCCACATTTTATTGACCAACTACTGTATTATATGCAATAAGGTGTTGTAAATTCTCCCCTCAAGGAGTAATTACAATTCTAGACATTAACAGAAAAGACAGCAGAGGCCAGGCCACGAGTGTGTGTGGAATGTGGAATGCGTGTGTGTCAGGGTGACAAGAGGCAGACAAGAGTAGTACAAAAAGATGTAGGTGATCTTTAAGGTTCCTCCCCTTCATGAGAGTCTTTGAAAAGGCAGCGAACACCCCTGCCAACTGCACTCCAGCGAAGCTGGGAGACAGCGTCCACTTCAAGGAAGAATGCCGCCTCCTTGGCAGGAATGCCATCTCAAGCATCCAACCGGCAGGTGTCTGCCACACCACTCCGTGGCCTTTGGGTCCAGTCTCGCACCCACCCCGCAATGGGATAGGTGCTTATTACCTTGATCGGAGCGTTTCTGGTGATGGGCTCTGTAGCCAGCAAGGCGTGGCACACAGCAGCCAGTTGCTTCTCTAACAAGATGCGCCACAGACCTCTGCTCCTTTCCATGGTTGTGCCCAGGCTGCGCTGGCAGCAGGAGCAGCAGCAGCCTTAGGCTCAGACCACAGGCCGGAGTCAGCGCAACCAACAGCAGGGGTGCCACCTCCACAGCCGCATGAGTGTGGACACACGTCCCTCGGCATGAGCGCCTCTTCTTCCCATCATTCCCAAAAGTCGCACCCATTATGACAGATTTCGGGTTCAGAGGAATCCTACTCACTGCATCAAATATAAGTCAGGGAAAAGGAAATCCCTGGGCAAAATACCGCTAAAAACTGAAATCAGTCAAAGGGAGAAATAAAGTTTAAAATCCCTTTATTGCCCACAAACTGCAGTCCCAGGCCATCTCTCTCTCCTGCTCCGGCAGAAGCAAAACCGCCCCCCCCCCTCACCTTTCATGTACAGATACGCCCTCCCTGCCCAGGTAATTACCCACTGATATGGAGATTAACTTCTCTCCACCCCTGAGGAATGATCCAAATGCAGGAAAGCCACACTTCTTTTCACCTCTGAATGCCTATTGATATGCAGATATACTAAACTCGGCAAGATTTCTGGTAATAGTACAATTTTACCCACCCAATCTTACCCAATCAGAGTGCTTTTTCTCATAAGCATAGTAGAAAAAAACACCATATTCTGGGTACACTTTGGGCCTTTGATGCAGGATTGTGTGTGTTCATTAACTAAAGCACATTGGTTAATCTTCTTTGACTTATGCCTGTATGAATCATGTGCAGACAGCTTTGCTGATGAATGTGCAGAATAAACAGGAAATAACTAACCCACTCTCAGCAAGCTGTAAGAAAAATTTTTTAAGAGGTGAATATATAGAGAGATGCAGTATTTCTCAATCTTCATCAGTGTTATCCCACTCAAAACACTTTGCAGAGATTCCCAGTTGAGGAAGCTAAGTCCTCCCCTTTGGAAATCTAATAAAAATCTAATAAAAGGTATGGGTCCTAGAAAAATAAATACAGATTAGGTTAGCATGCACATTCCATGAAGTTAGTGGGTCCAGTTTAGCCTGAAAGACACGCTAAACTGTCTGGGTCCATCCCTTGAAAATCCAGACTGTCGTCCTCTTTGGGTTGGCTCCTGTCAAATTTATAGACTCCATTTGGGATACAATGAGTCATACAAAATATGTATTTGGTCATTCAGATGATATATTACCCAGATGTATTTGGTCTTCATCCACAGCTTCTGAAAATGCTGCCGAGTCTTAGAGGTGAAATGGGTGTTTTTTTATGTTAAAAAGAGACTTTTGGACAAAGGGCAGGGGCTGGTGGCTGAATCAGCCAATAGCCAATAATTTAGTCAATTATGACTATACAATGAAGCCCTCGCAAAACTGCCCGAGAAGAGCTAATCACACTCTCTGTTCGGCTGGATCCTGCTCCTTGGTCAGAGAGAGCGTCTACGCTTGAAGACCCAGAAAGCCTGCACGTGCCACCGAGCCAGGCCCCAAGCTCCTTGAAGATACAAGCTCCTCTAATTGGAACCTTGCCCTGTGTCTGTCTCTCTTCATCTGGCTGTTAACTTGTATCCTTTATGGTATTCTTTATGAAACTGGTAAACATAAGTGTTTTCCTGAGTTCTGTGAGCTGCTCTAGCAAATTAATCAAACCCAAGAGGGAGGTCGTAGGAATCTCCAGTCTGTAGCCAGTAGGTCAGAAGCACAGGGAACTGCCTGGGGTTTGGGGCCAGCATCTGGAGTGGGGGGTGGAGGGCAGGCTTGCAGCCCTTAACCCAGAAACCTGGTGTGGCCTCTGGGCATCAGAATTGAGTTGAGTTCTCTGACACCCTGCTGGTGTTCAAGGATTGCATGGTGTAAGGATGTGTGGGAAGACCCCCTCCCACATACTACACACACTGAAATCGGGTCCAGGAACCCAAATGGTCTTATACTACTATTACTGCTGTGTCTAATATTGTTATTGTTATATATATATATATATATATGAAGGAAAAGAACACACTCTAGCACCCTCCTTTTAAGGAAATCGAGCTCTTTGACTTTAGCATAAATGTTAGCATCAAAGGACACAGATTAGAAGTATATGTGCTATGACACACCACAAATCCTTACCTAAGCTATTACACTAAATTTTTTAAGTATGCATTATAAAAAGTTATTAGTCATAAACATTCAAAGAAGTCAAAACAAGAAGGCAGCCAACTGAAGCCCAGTACAGGCTGCAAAGCAAAGGACTCCTCTGATGAACAAGTCAAAATGATTCACAATTAGTCTAGACCCTTTCAAAGGAGTCTATGTTCTCAGCTGTTTTAACCACAGCAACTCTTCCCCATTTGGTTTGCCTTCCTATGTCTAAAGTGTCTTAATTCATGAATAAAGAGCCAATGGGAATCAAAAAGTCCAGCCTCAGATAAACACAATTTCCAAATGCTGGTACTCATTGAGTAAGACCCCACTAAGTATGGGTATGCCCAGATTCAACTTCAAGTCAAAAGAAAAAGCATCTCCACCTTCTCTGATGGCTCGAGTCCCTGCTAGTGACGTCACAACTGGGTAACAGCAGCCCTGGAAACCTGACTGGGCTTCCTGGGCCATAAGGCTGGGCTTACACATGGGCAGACAGGACAGCTGCCTGTGACTAACTCGACCAACGTGAATGAACTTCGGGGAGCTCCTTTTCAGTGAACGGAACATGGCTGGCTACCAGGCAGAGCATCCTGGGAGGCTGCCGGGTAAACATTTCCTCATGCTCAGTCCACAACACTTAATTGGGGGTCAAGGAGTTGTATTCGAAAAAATAAGAGCGTTTCAGCCTGAACCACCACCTTCCAGTAATTCGCCAAAATGACCAATACACCAAGGAAGGATGAGAGGCACCTGCTCTATGCTTTCTAAACCTTCTAGAAATATGCATATCTACAAGAAATGTGATATAGGAGAAATCAAGGGAATGGGGAACTGTTCAAAAAGGAATGCCCCACATGGGAGTGGCCTGCACGCACCTACAACGGTGCCACAGGGGCCCAGTAGCGTCCCATGGGAGCCAGCAGGGGCAGCGGAGGAACAGCCCAGGAGCAGCCACGCCCCCAGCATCCACTGAGAATCTCACCTAGCGCACAGCCACCCAGGCCAGACCCAAAGGCCGCTGCTGGCACACAGCTGCCCGGCAGGGGCACAGCGTTAGCAGCACAGCACGCCCGGCATTCCTGCCACTCCCCGCAGGGCTCCACGCTGCTGTGACGGAGACCCAGCCCACAGAAGCTTAGGGGACTAACCCGGCGGCTGCTCCAGGAGTGCAGGTAACAGACACAGGCAGTGGAGGAGGGCAAGGCAACCAGCAAGCAGGAAAGGACTTTGTTCCCCCAGCTAACACACCCACAACCTGCCTACAGCCACTGCTATCACCATGACAAGGCAGAAACATTTAGTCCAGTCCAAAATAGTCCAGACAAACCCGGAGAGAGAGAGGGCTTGGAGAGAGAGACCTATCAATCTCCCCAGAAAAGAATTCAAAATAAAGGAATAACCATGCTGATGGATCTGCAGAGAAATATGCAAGAGCCAAAGGAGCAAGTAGGGGGGAGATCACAGAAATAAAACAATCTCTGGAAGGATTTAGGAGCAGACTGGATGAGGTGAAAGAGGCCGTGAATGGAATAGAAACCAGAGAACAGGAACGCAGACAAGCTGACACAGAGAGAGATAAAAGGATGTCCAGGAATGAAAGAATATTAAGAGAACTGTGTGACCAATCCAAATGGAAGAATATCTGCATTATAGGGGTACCAGAAGAAAAGGAGAGAGAAAAAGGGATAGAAAGTGCCTTTGAAGAAATAATTGCTGAGAACTTCCCCAAACTGGGGGAGGAAATAGTTGCTCATACTACGGAGGCAAACAGAACTCCCGAGAGACGGGACCCAAAGAGGAAAACACCAAGACACATAATAAATAAAATGACAAAGATCAAGGACAAGGACAGAGTATTAAAGGTAGCCAGAGAGAGAAAAAAGGTCACCTAAAAAGAAAAATCCATTAGGCTATCATCAGACTTCTCAACAGAAACCTTACAGGCCAGACAGCTTTGGGCCTTGAACCAAGGATACTGTATCCAGCATGATTATCATTTAAATATGAAGGAGGGATTAAAACAACTCCCAGACAAGCAAAAGTTGAGGGAATTTGCCTCCCACAAACCACCTCTACAGGGTATTCTAGAGGGACTGCTCTAGATGGGAGCACTCCTAAGGCTAAATAGATGTCACCAGAGAAAATAAAATCTCAGCAAAGAAAGCAGACCAACCAAATACTAACTAAAGGCAAAAAAATAAAACCAACTACACACAAAAGCAGTAAAGGAAACAAAAAGAGCACAGAATAAAACACCCAACATATGCAGAATGGAGGAGGAGGAATAAGAAGGGAGAGAAATAAAGAATCACCAGAGACTGTTTATAATAGCTCAATAAGTGAGTTAAGTTAGACAGTGAGATAGTAAAGAAGCTAACCTTGAACCTTTGGTAACCATGAACGAAAAGCCTGCAATGGCAATAAGTACATATCTTTCAATAATTACCCTAAATGTAAATGGACTGAATGCACCAATCAAAAGACACTGAGTAACAGAATGGATAGAAAAGCAAGACCCATCTGTATGCTGCTTACAAGAGACTCACCTCAAACCCAAAGACATGCACAGACTAAAAGTCAAGGGATGGAAAAAGACATTTCATGCAAACAACAGGGAGAAAAAAGCAGGTGTAATACTAGTATAAGACAAAATAGACTTCAAAAGAAAGAAAGTAACAAGACATAAAGGACATTACATAATGATAAAGGGCTCAGTTCAACAAGAGGATATAACCATTATAAACATATATGCTCCCAACACAGGAGCACCAACTTACGTGAAACAAATACTAACAGAACTAAAGGAGGAAATAGAATACAATGCATTCATTTTGGGAGAACTCAACGCACCACTCACTCCAAAGGATAGATCCACCAGACAGAAAATAAGTAAGGACACAGAGGCACTGAACACACTAGAACAGATGGACCTAACAGACATAGACAGAACTCTACACCCAAAAGCAACAGGATACACATTCTTCTCAAGTGCACATGGAACATTCTCCAGAATAGACCACATACTAGGCCACAAAAAGAGCCTCAGTAAATTCAAAAAGACTGAAATTCTACCAACCAACTTTTCAGACCACAAAGAAATAAAACTAAAACTAAATTGTACAAAGAAAGCAAAAAGGCTCACAAACATATGGAGGCTTAACAAGATGCTCCTAAATAATCAATGAATCAATGACCAAATGATAATAGAGATCTAGCACTATATGGACACAAATAACAACAACAACACAAAGCCCCACCTTCTGTGGGACACAGCAAAAGCAGTCTTAAGAGGAAAGTATATAGCAATCCAGGCATATTTAAAGAAGGAAGAACAATCCCAAATGAATAGACTAATGACACAATTATTGAAATTGGAAAAAGAAGAACAAATGAGGCCTAAAGTCAGCAGAAGGAGGGACATAAATAAAGATCAGAGAAAATAAATAAAATAAAAAATAAAACAATAGAAAAAAATCAATGAAACCAAGAGCTGGTTCTTCCAGAAAATAAACAAAATAGAGAAGCCTCTAGCCAGACTTATTAAGAGAAAAAGAGAATCAACACACATCAACAGAATCAGATACGAGAAGGAAAAATCACGATGGACCCCACAGAAAAACAAAAAATTATTAGAGAATACTATGAAAACCTATATGCTAACAAGCTGGAAAATCTAGAAGAAATGGACAACTTCTTAGAAAATTACAGCCTTTCAAGACTGACCAAGAAAGAAACAGAAAATCTAAACAGACCAATTACCAGCAATGAAATTGAAGTGGTAATCAAAAAACTACCCAAGAACAAAACCCCCAGGCCACATGAATTTACCCCAGAATTCTATCAGACATACCAAGAAGACACAATACCCATTCTCCTTAAAGTTTTCAAAAAATAGAAGAGGAGGGAATATTCCCAAACTCATTCTATGAAGCCAACATCACCCTAATACCAAAACCAGGCAAAGACACCACCAAAAAAGAAAACTACAGACCAATATCCCTCATGAACGTAGATGCAAAAATACTCAACAAAATATTAGCAAACCGAACTCAAAAATACATCAAAAGGATCATACCATGACCAAGTGGGATTCATCTCAGAGATGCAAGGATGGTACAACATTTGAAAATCCATCAACATCATCCACCACATAAACAAAAAGAAGGACAAAAACAATATGATCATCTCCATAGATGCTGAAAAAGCATTTGACAAAATTCAACATTCATTCATGATAAAAACTCTCAACAAAATGGGTATAGAGGGCAAGTACCTCAACATAATAAAGGCCATATATGATAAACCCACAGCCAGCATTATACTGAACAGTGAGAGGCTGAAAGCTTTTCCTCTGAGATCGGGAACAAGACAGGGATGCCCACTCTCCACACTGTTATTCAACATAGTACTGGAGGTCCTAGCCACGGCAATCAGACAAAACAAAGTAATACAAGAAATCCAGATTGGTAAAGAAGAAGTTAAACTGTCACTGTTTGCAGATGACATGATATTGTACATAAAAAACCCTAAAGACTCCACTCCAAAACTATTAGAACTAATATCGGAACTCAGCAAAGTTGCAAGATACAAAATTAACACACAGAAATCTGTGGCTTTGCTATACACTAACAATGAACTAATAGAGAAATCAGGAAAACAATTCCATTCACAATAGCATCAAAAAGAATAAAATACCTAGGAATAAACCTAACCAAAGAAGTGAAAGACTTATACTCTGAAAACTACAAGTCACTCTTAAGAGAAATTAAAGAGGACACTAACAAATGGAAACTGATCCCATGCTCCTGGCTGGGAAGAATTAATATTGTCAAAATGGCCATCCTGCCCAAAGCAATATACAGATTCAATGTAATCCCTATCAAATTACCAACAGCATTCTTCTACAAACTGGAACAAATAGTTCTAAAATTCATATGGAACCACCAAAGACCCTGAATAGCCAAAGCAATCCTGAGAAGGAAGAACAAAGTGGTGGGGGAGGGATCTCGCTCCCCAACTTCAAGCTCTATTACAAAGTAATCAAGTAATTTGGTACGGGCACAAGAATAGAGCCACAGACCAGTGGAACAGATTAGAGACTCCAAACATTAACCCAAACATATATGGCCAATTAATATATGATAAAGGAGCCATGGACATACAATGGGGAAAGGAGAGTCTCTTCAACAGATGGTGTTGGCAAAACTGGACAGCTACATGTAAGAGAATGAAACTGGATCACTGTCTAACCCCATACACAAAAGTAAACTCCAAATGGATCAAAGACCTGAATATAAGTCATGAAACCATAAAACTCTTAGAAAAAACATTGGCAAAAATCTCATGGACATAAACATGAGCGACTTCTTCATGAACATATCTCCCCAGGCAAGGGAAACAAAAGCAAAAATGAACAAGTGGGACTATATCAAGCTGAAAAGCTTCTGTAAAGCAAAGGACACCATCAATAGAACAAAAAGGTGTCCTACAGTATGGGAGAATATATTCATAAATGACAGATCCGATAAAGGGCTGACATCCAAAATATATAAAGAGCTCATGCACCTCAACAAACAAAAAGCAAATAATCCTATTAAAAAATGGGCAGAGGAGCTGAATAGACAGTTCTCTAAAGAAGAAATTCAGGTGGCCAACAGACACATGAAAAGATGCTCCACATCGCTAGTCATAAGAGAAATGCAAATTAAAACCACAATGAGATATCACCTCACACCAGTAAGGATCCCCACCATCCAAAAGACAAACAACAACAAATGTTGGCGAGGTTGTGGAGAAAGGGGAACCTTCCTACACTGCTGGTGGGAATGTAAATTAGTTCAACCATTGTGGAAAGCAGTATGGAGGTTCCTCAGAATGCTCAAAATAGAAATACCATTTGACCCAGGAATTCCACTTCTAGAAATTTACCCTAAGAATGCAGCAGCCCAGTTTGAAAAAGACAGATGCACCCCTATGTTTATCGCTGCACTATTTACAATAGCCAAGAAATGGAAGCAACCTAAGTGCCCATCAGTAGATGATTGGATAAAGAAGATGTGGTACATATACACAATGGAATATTATGCAGCCATAAGAAAAAAACAGGTCCTACCATTCGCAACAACATGGATGGAGCTAGAGGGTATTATGCTCAGTGAAATAAGCCAAGTGGAGAAGGACAAGTACCAAATGATTTCACTCATATGTGGAGTATAAGAACAAAGGAAAACTGAAGGACCCAAACAGCAGCAGAATCACAGAACCCACGAATGGACTAATAGTTACCAAAGGGAAAGGGACTGGGGAGGATGAGTGGGAAGGGAGGGATAAGGGCAGGGAAAAAGTAAAGGGGCCATTTAGATTAGCATGTATAAAGGGGGAGGGGGGCACGCAGAGGGTCAAACAACACAGAGAAGACAAGTAGTGATTCTACAGCATCTTACTATGCTGATGGACAGTGACTGTAATGCGGTTTGTTGGGGGGACTTGATGAAGGGGAGAGCCTAGTAAACATAATGTTCTTCATGTAGTTGTAGATTAATGATATCAAAATGAAAAAAAAATTTTTTTTAATGGAATGCCCCACAAATGTTACCATGGCAAAACTGGAAGAGGGTCACTGCCCAGCATGCTGTTGGCATTGTTGTAAACAAACAAGTAAAGGGAAAGATTCTTGCCAAGAGAATTAATGTACGTATTGAGCATATTAATTAAGCAAAGAGCTGGGGTAGCTTCCTGAAGCATGTGAAGAAAAATGATCAGAAAAAGAAGGAAGGCAAAGAGAAAGGGACTTTGGTTCAACTGAAGTGCCAGCCTGCTCCACACAGAAAAAAAAGCACACTTGATGAGAACAAATGGAAAGGAGCATGAGCTGCTAGAACCACTGCCTGTGAATTCATAGCTTGAAAGGTATAAAAAGAATAAAAGACCTCTGGACTGTAAAAATGTTTCTCTTCAGTTGAGTGAAGTGTGGTGTCCCCTTCCGCAAAGAAATACTTAAAGCACACTTAGTGTCCTAATTCACTGGATGATGACTTTATTATTTAAACGTAGTATTTTTTTTTATGAAAAGAAAAAAAAAATGAGAGGTCTTGCTTAGGAAATTCAATCCATCCCACCCCCTAGTGGTGGAGGACTTGAGGTCTGGGACATGAGACGGGGAACAAGACAAGGTGAGGTGCCCTCTGCACTCCTCATTTCCTACAGTAGGATTTAGGCCAAACAGCTCCGAAACATCAAATTTGTAAAAAGTATAACAAGAATAAAAAAGCAAACTCCGCTGGCCCACAGCTTAGTTTATCAAGTTCCCAGGATATGAGAAAAGAACACCAAATTCTGAAGAGGATTTTCTCAGGGCAATGTCAACGCCTAATAATCATCGTCACACAAATTCTTCCTTCCCCTCCTCTCTGCCCCTGTCAGTAGCTCTTATCGGGCAGTTTGTCCCCAGGTCTCTCCCAGCTCCCCATGGCTCCCTTCCAATTTCACACAGATGCTCCAGCCTGAGGCCACCCAGACAGCTGCCAAGCTGCCACCCTGGCTGCTCCCTTCCAACCTGCTGTGGGCACCGCTGCTAGAGCAACCTTCCAGGCCGACCTGCCTCCTGCCTAAAAGTCCCACAGCTCCTCAGTGCAAAGAGAACCAGATTAGAGACTGTCGGTCCGACACAGCTCAGAGTCCTGCATACGGAAGATGCTCAAGCAAGGCAGAGTTGATAAAGCAGAAACAAACTAATACACTTGCTGACTTTTCTTTTTTATTTTTAGTTACACTAAGTTAATGTTTATTGTCACTACTTCCAAAAGGAATATGAGATAACTTAAGATAAAATGCAGATATTTAAAAACAAACTTAAAACAATCTTAGAAGTCAAGGAGGTAAAGATGAAAGGAGAATTAGAAGCTGTTAAGTAAAGAGAAGCTTCTAGTACAGACTAAAAAAAACTTGAGAGCTTCCGAGAAGACAAAAAGAATATGCAAGGAGTGTTATGAGTTATGGCTCTCGCTATCTAACAAAGGAAAGCGCACATAAAAAAGCTTCAGCCTCCCCCTCCCCGCAGCTTTCTGATTAAGGAGTCGGGGCCCAGTGATGACACGGGCCTCCAGACGAACACTCTGGGGAACAGGAGCAACGCACCTACCGTAATCTGCTTCCTAGTCGGCCCAACAAGGCTCAAAGGTAGCACCACAACAAGGATTTAATAATTAGCCCTTTGGAATATGAAGCATCTCACCCAGAATCATTAGGACATTTCAAAACTGAGACCCTGTCAGTCTCTGGGAAGCAGACCGTGTATCCGGCTGCGGGAGTGCAAGGATGGCGCTTCCAGACAGACGCCGACAGCCGGACCTGGGGTGGGGCCCACTCCCTCCTCTCCACAGCGCTTCCCTGGGCAGCCAGTGCTCCCCGTGGTGGCCCGTTTCGGAGGGACCACTGATCAGTTAAGGCTACGTTCAATCCTATTTGAAAATGCTACTTTCAAGCATTTCTCAGCTTATGTCAAGACACCTTTCTCGATTTAACGTCGTCCACAGACCATCATCAGGACCTGCGTCACTACTAATGACGACATTGAAGGCTTTCTTCCAGCTGTGACCAAGTCTTAACATTCAGCTTTTTTTTAAACAAGCAAAGAAATAAAGTAGAGAAGCCTCACAGTGCTCTTAAATTTTTTGTGGAGATCTAATGTGACCACCTGGAGGCCTTGTGAGAACGCAGGCTCTGAGCCTCTGGGTCTGCTGTTCTAACAGGTTCCCAGATGATGCCAATGACTCTGGTCCATGGACCACAACTTGAGAAGCAAGGGGCTACATACTGCCTGTTTCTTTTTCCTTTAATTCAGTTGTCTGTAATTCTGAGTGAGAACAGTGAAAGCAAAACTAGTATATTAGAATAATAAATAACAATAAAACTATGAATCAGGTCCCAGCAAACCTCAGTTTATAGGAAGGGGTACCTTTGTTTGTATGACAAAGGTGAGAAACCAAGAATGCACTGTCACAGAATAAGAGACAGGAAAGAAGCAGCAGAGAGAGAGCCACGCCCTGCTCAGGCCCCCATCTGGCACCCCCCACCAGGGTGGGTATTTGGAGAGCCCTAACATGGGCAGCAGAGGGGGCGACAGTGTGCAAACTGCCATCTGCAAAAGGGATGCTTGTAACTAAGGAGCGCCAGTCATTGTCGGTGCGCAATGACCAGACGTACATGTCTACATTCAACAAAAAAGATCAAAGCTGAGGCTAGAATTGGTGGGCAGGACAAAACCTCTCACATCACAGCATTCCTAGAATTATACATGCTAGACTAGGGAACTTCCCTTCATGTGGGGGAAATGAGCACCGTCCTTACAGTCCGATACGTACGGTGCCAGCTGCATTCTGCCTCCCCTTCTGCAAACTGAGGAAGCCATCTAACCTTGGCTCCGGTTTCCTCATCTATAAAATGTAGATTGTAGGAACGTACCTCGTGCAGTTACTGAGAGAAATAAAATAATTACTGCACATAGTACTGGCATATAGGAAGCTTTCAGAAATAGGAGCTATTACAAATCTTCTTTTTTCTCCATTCAACAAAGCGTGGCACACACTACGTCTGAAGTACCAATCCCTCTATTACATTCCATGATCCAGTGATATTTTTCAGTCCATCCCCCTGCTATTTTTCTTATTCTAAAGCAAGTCAGTTCATAAAGCAAAACCTTAAATATGTTGGCAAAATCTAGCCATCATAAAAACAAGTTATTTTGGAGCATTTATATATAGAACATCCATCTATATCATAGCCAGTTCCAAGTATATGCTTGACAATCTGAAGGAAGATGGCAAAGTTTCCATTAAGGAAGTTTAGACATACCAAGAAAAAACATGGATAATAGAGAGATACTGACAGAGAGGAGTAGCAAAAATTAGGTTGACTATAATTGTGAATACACATACACACACATTAAAAAAAAAATCTGGCTTTAAAAATGGGCAGAAGGCCTGCCTGTTTAGACTTCTTCTAGGATTCTTTATGTCCTTTTATCTAGAATATTTTTCCCTACATTCAGATGTCTAAACCACTGTCATTAGAAAAAGACCAGCTGAACAGAGAACACAGAACAATTAACATGTAATTTAAAAATCTCATTGGACTCAACAGTTTTCATTAATTCTTCCCCTCCAAGTTTCGCAGGGGCTTGCTTTAGCAAAATTCATTCCATGTTTTACATCGTTTCGTTTCTCATGCCCATTCTGAGTGAAAGAAATCATTGAAAGGAAAGAAGTCAGAGAAGGAACTGGCCAACCTCCAGATAAGTGGGCCCTAAAATGCCTTTAATTTGAAAGTTCAAGGTGTCTTTTTTTTTTTTTAATACACTACTTCTGGTTTCTCCCAAAGAACCATAAAAAACTGCTCTCCCTGGGTAAAGATTTAAAGATCTCAGAAATGCTGGCACGATTAGTGCACACAAGTAGGTCTTTGTCCTCGACCCTTTGCAGGCCTGCTCACTGTTAGCTCGGAGAGCCTGGGCAGCCCTGCCCCTTGCAGCAAACTGCAGCCTCTCATTCTAAACCCCTCCCATCCAGGTGGGGCTGAGGACAAGTGCCTACGGCCCGCACCTTGTCCACTTCACCTGCAGGCCTCCAGAGCTAACTGCACAGAGGGAAGCAGCTTGAGCAGGGAAAGAAAGGCCCCAGGGAAGAAGGCCAGGCCTGTGGGCAAGCCGCCATTCCTACCTCCCCGCCACCGGGACGGCCACCCGCCTTGGGGAAGAGGGCAGCGCGGGCACAGGAAGGGTGGGGGCAGGAAAGGACCCCACTCTCCCTCCGGGCAAGACTTCAGGTCACCCATTTTGCAAATCTAAATATAGTCTGTTTTCCTCTTAAATTAATCGTTCCCACACTAAGGAAGGGAACTTTCACTAAGTGAAAAACAAAATTTTTTTTTCAACTAAAAAGGTGGGAGGCAAGACCAGCCCCTGTTCGGCGCTCTTCCAGGCCAGCTTGGGAGGAAGGTTTCTTTGCGTTCATCACACGCTGCAATCCACTGAGGGCAACAAGCACAAGTGAATGAAAACCTTCATAAAAGCCCTCTGCAACTGTCAGTCGGGGGAAAGGAAATCCCGGGGCAAAATACCTCTAAAAACCAAAATCAGTCAAAGGGAGAAATAAAGTTTAAAACCCACTTATTTCTCACAAACTGCAGTCCCAGCCCGTCTTTCTTGTCTGCTCCAGCAGCAACCACACCGGCCCTCCCACCCAGCTCTCAGGTACAGAGAAGCCCTCAGTTGCCCAGGTATCACCCACTGATATGGAGATGAACTTCTCCACCCCTGAGGAAAGATGCAAATGCACTAAAGCCGCACTTCTTTCCACCTCTGAACGCCTACTGATATGCAGATGTACTAAAGCCAGCCAAGATATTCTGGAAATGTTTCAATTTTACCCACAGCCACTCGGAAAGGGAGACAGGGTTTCTCCTTCTCCCCATTCATTCCCCTCCCCGGCTTTTTATTTTTTATTGGGTCATACAAAAGAAATTTCAAACAGTGGCACAGCAATAGTGAGACATTACAGAAATATGCCAGCTTTTTTCTTCAATAATGCAAATCTCCTTACAACCTGGCAATATTGCAAACTGTCTACATTAATTTCTTAGGGGAAAGAAGACAGAAAGGACGGATGGGAATTCTAAAAGCTACCCCAAGAAGAAGATTGACTCCCCCCTCAAAAAGAGGACATTTACACACCAAAATATTAATCTTCCAAGCAAGTAGCCTCAATTACAGCGGCTTAACACAAATGAGGAAAAAAAAGGTGTTAGGACTTAAAATTGAAATTCCAGATTTTTATGGGTGAGGCCCTCAATTTACATTCTTACATTCATGAAGTTTTGTCTTTTTAAAAGCCTATGTTTTGCAATCATCCTGGCCATTTTCCCAGGAGAAAAAAAAATTTGTGGAATTAAAGGAAAGATGCCTAAAATTTGGCAATGATCTTTGCTATCTTGGTCTCACAGTGGATATATACTCTGATACTAAAGCAGTCAAAATTTCAACAAGCTTACTAGAAACAGGAAGCCCAGTCTTTGGCAAGGCTGTTCAGGGACGCTATAAACCTTTGGTGCTTTGAAATTTATTCGGACACACCCAAAACGAAGGTGCTAGGAGGAAGTGTGGGCAGGATGGGGCAGAGAGAAAGGTTTTGACCCTTCACCTTGACAAAACATCTTATTTTTAAAGTATGTAACTTAGAATGTATATGATCACTAATAACTAGATTTTAAGTTCTATGCGCATGGGACAATTTTTGCTGTTACTACCTCTCAAAAGACACGGCCCATGGCTAGACAAACGGGGGATGTTCAAACTACTCTTATTGACCAACAGGAAAATAATGCACCAGTAGTTTGATAGTGGCTAATGTCTCCTGCAACAAAAATCAGAGACTGGGAAACAAGGCTGGGGCGGGGGTGCGCGGCGTCTTCAGAATCACCTCGGAGGCGGCTTTCTCAACTACACAGCCGGGCCCTCGGATTATGGCAAATGCACAGCGGTTTGGTTTCTGTCCCCTCTTTCCCCTCCCCAACCTCATTTGAGAATCACTGCCTAAGTATGCCACTGCTGTGGACAGGTGTGTCTTAGCTCCAGTGTGTGCCCGGGGTTCCACGGCTAGTGATTGACAGCTTCCCATATAACGCTGGCATTTCCTTTAGGATGAGAGGAGGGGTAGTCACTTGACTCTAATGGGTGGGGATGGGGACTGGGTGTTTAACAGTTTTTATAGACCTTCTGCTCTTTACAGCTCTACATCCTATGCCCACTGCTGCTGGACCTGGGGCTGCCAATTCCTGGGCCTCTCTGGGCTTCTTTGGAGCTAACTGGCTCACTTCTCACTGGCATCCCTCTTTGGGGCCCTTAGAGTCCAGTTGCCTCCACTCTATGAAGTCAGTGATCCCCCCTACCCACCGTTTCCAAAAAATCTGGCGATAGCTCTCAGCTACTACAGTCTCCTCCTATTCTCCTATCTTTCTGGGCCACAGATCTTTTTTATTTCTTTGCATTCTCACTTCAGAGGTGTTTGGGAAGGACTAGAGATATTCATGTGTTCAATCCACCAGTTTTTTCAGAAGTCATTATGATTGCTTCTTTACTTGGATATATCTCACCTGCCAGATTCCAAAGTCCAGAAACGGGAATCATACAGATTATATAGTACGCCCCAGAACCTAGCACAGGTACAGACACATGGTAGATATTTCAATATCTGTTGAATAAATGAATAGTTTTTAAAATATAAAGAACACAGAACTTAAAGCTTTCAAAGGCTCTTCAGATTTTCATGTCTTCTTCCTTTGAAGCTCTGTGTCTCTCCAACTGCTGGTAGTACGTACGTATTTAAACCTCCAGATTAACCTTCTAATCCCCTTTCCAAAAATCCCTACAGCAGTGACTTTCACAGTTTTCTGACTGCTACCTAGATTATAGAATATGTTTTATCCTACAATTCACTATATGTTCATACGTAGCTAACAAAGAAATTTTACGCAATCCTTACCTTTACCACATTGGATGTTCTCCGGTATCTACCACTCTATTTTAGTTCAGCTCTTTACAATGCTATCCATGTTCACTAAGCTGATTTCACAACTTATTAATGGGCCATGACCTACAGTTTGAAAACCTTTTTTTTTTTTCAACCTTTCAAGTCTCATTTTGGACATGATATCCTCAGGGGAAGTCTTCTGGGCCTTCCTCCACAAAGGCTATTTGTTCCTCTTTCACGCCCCCATAATATCTGACCCTTTCATATTATTCTGTGATATAATGGCCTGGATACTATAGGATGGGCAGGAGATGTAAGGAGCTCAAGAGAAATTAACACATACGTCCATGCAAAAACTTGTACATGTGTGTTCATAGCAGCATTATTCACAATAGACAAAAAGTAGAAACAACGCAAATATCCATCAATGGATGAATGGATAAACACATTGGGACACATCCACACAAGGGACTATTATTCGGCCATAAAAAAGGAATGAAGCGCTCATGCATGCTACAACATGGACAAACCTTGAAAACATTATGTTAAATGAAATAAGCCAGACACAGAAGGTCACATATAATTCCTTTTATGCGACGTGTCCAGAATAGAACCCACATGGAGAAAAAGGACATCACTGGTTCACGGCAGAACTGGGGGTAAGAGCTAAAGGGTGTGTGGTTTTGTTTGGGATTAATAAAGAGCCTCTCAAATTGACTGTGGTGACGGATGCACAGCGCTGTGAATTTGCTGATCACCACTGCACGGAACATTTCAAATGGGTGCATTGCTTAGTGTATGAACTGTCTCACTTTTCCTTCACCCCCAGCTTCTAGTACAAGGCCAGAGGTGTGGCAGAGGCTCTGTGAGTATGTGTTGAATTAATAATTGACTATGATAATGACCGGACGGCTTTCTCAGTCAGGTAGATGCTCCCACCCCAGGGCAGCCTGAGGTTAACCACACTTGAAGAAGGAAATGGGCTTCATATTTATTAACTGACCTTTGACATTCACTTACAAAATAATCCAGAGTCCAATCCCTTGAGGATTATAAACTGAAAGGTTTTTGTAAAGAGAGAAAAACGTTATTTTTTCCTGTTCCACTGTCTCAAAAAGAAAAAGTTGTACAATACTCTATCCCATAAATCCTCACATGAAATCCTACTAATAAAGCTTTCTCAGCCACAGTGAGAAAGGACATTCCTGGAAAGTGCATTTTTTTCAAAGTTATAACATATTCCGCAGCTGACTGCAACCTCAGACGGTACCTATTCTAAGCTGATTTCCTGCAAATACAGTTTCAGTGCAGCTATGAACACTTAACCACCAAAAGAAACTAGAAATACAGGCTCAGGGAAACTAAAATCACAAAAGCAGTGCACTGATCTTTCACTAATAAAAAGTATAATTTTTATATAAGTGTTAAATATCTAGCTTAATTCACACAGTCTTTTTTCAGCTGGAGCATAACTGTATGGCTACCTCAGATAAGGACTTATCCATGTCTGTCTGAATACAGACATCCACAGCCACCTGCCATCATCACACCAGCTTGCTATAAATAAGCAGACAGCATTCTGACCCGAGAGGTAAATATTCTGGTCATGTATTAAAAATGAAGCCAAGAAAAACCAATCTTTTACCCATCCCCCATCTCTTAAAAAAAAAGGCTTTCAACCTCAGATTTAGATGCCAGGAGTAGCCAAGGGAAAAGCAGTGTTTAAACAAAGTAAGAACTAACACGATGTAGAACTACTCCAACAATACGGATTCCCTTCCCACACTATTTTGGCTCCCCACAGAAGCTGTTCCTCATTATCTAAAGACTTTCCTGTTTTACCTTCTTCTTTAACATTTACTTCTGACAGCAGGAATATGTCCTATTCTGCAACCAAGAGAAATTAACAAGTAATATATCACATCTTAAGTTCGGCAAAACAAAACCTGGAAATAATTCCAATGTGTTTCTTACAAACTGACTGCTCTTTTAAAATGACATTCTAGAATATGTTGCGCATCTCATCAATGAATCAGAAAACAATTATTGGAGTAGAAAGTACAGAAAAGGTGCCATAAATGGAGAAATGCAGATCAGATCATGGACCTCCTAATGAAGTAAGGGACTCAGGTACCCAAACAAGGAACAGTCAAGGAAGACACATAATAAATCCCGTGACATCATATAAGTACATCATCAAAGTGCTAACAAATACATTCTGTGAGCTTTTCTCATTTGAAGTCCAAATGGCGGGAAAATATTTGAGAACACTTCCTACAAGCACAGGTATTGCCCAGTTGTTAAATGGCCAGGACACTACAGAAATCAGTTTGGTGGTTCCTCAAAAAGTTAATCATAGAATCACCAGCAATTTCACACCCAGGTACACAGCTTTCAAAGAACTGAAAGCAGGGACTAACTCGTATGTCAACATTCACAGCACAATTGCAAAAAGGTGGAAACCCAAGTGTCTACTGACAGATGAATGGATAAACAACATGTGATATGCATCCACAAATGGAATATTATTCACCCATAAAAAGGGAATGAAGTTCCAATACAGGCTACAATGGGATAAACCTTGAAAACATTGTTATGTGAAATTAGCCAGACACTAAAAGAAAAATACTGAATGATTCTACTTATAAGAGGTACTTAAAACAGGCAAATTCACAAGAGACAAAAAGTAAAACATAAGTTTCCAGAGGGAAAGAGAAGGGAGGAAAATAGATAGTGATCGTGGTGGCATTGTAAATATACTTCACAATGAATGACGCACTTAAAATGGTTAAAATGCTAAGTTTGGGTTTATGTATATTTGTCCATAAATTTTTTAAAAAGTTAAAAAAAAATTTTTCATAGGTGGGGCATTTAGAGGCTCAAAGAACATGACTGTCGCTGGTAGAGACAGGCACAGGCCCCACTCTCCCAGTCCTGCAACAGGCAGTCCTACAGGCCCGCAACTACACATGGCTACATGTTCACAAACAGCACAATCATCTACAGGTTCCCATGAGAGAAACATTGTATCACTTATTTTGTGCCCTATCAGCTAAGCAAAGGGACCGCCTACAAACAAGAACTTTAGAATAAAATTTTCTACAGCCACCATTGGATGCAACTCATTAAATAAAACTGAAGGGTTCAAAGTTGAGAGAAAGAGCAACAATTCTCACAGCAGCAGGTCAAATTACAGCAGCAAGAGGGCGAACTAACTGAATTCCTCAACAAAATCAATGTCAGTTAATAAAATGATAATATTTCACATCTCTACATGGGATAATATTCCACCTTGGGGTAGGGAAAGACCTAGGAATTTCCTTTTGAAAAGTAAAAAATGGGGAATATACAAAGAGAAAACTCCTCATGTATTATTAACTGAACCTGGGTTATTTCCTCTAAAATACAAAACACTCTACTTCCCATTTATTCTCACAATGTACCTGGAAGAAGCCTTTTCCATCCCCACACTATTAACCAAGAGAGCAGACCTGAAAACATTTTGAAAAGAATTAACAACCCTCAGGTCTCCTGATCCCCAGGTTCCCTAAGTGAGAATGGGTCTTTAAAGCCTCTGCGTCTTCTTTCCCCGTTTAGACAGTCTCCACTATTTTCAGGGAGAGAAAATTCTGCTCAGAGTCAGAAGGGCCAAAATCTAACCCTGCTGTAAACATGTTTGAAAATGCTTCTCACATCTACACTGGAGCTCGAATCAGCAAACCCACTGCTAAAACACGGAGCCCGTCCACACAGTTAGTGTGAGACTCGATGATGAGCAGCAACTGCTTTGTCCTGAACAGAAGTTTCAAGTTTTTAACAGTAAAACTGTGACATTAAATATACTGTAACAGATCTTAGATCAAGGGGAATCTTAGATCAAAGGGAACATTTTCCTACTTTAATGTCCTCTAGGACATCCCAGTTAAGAGGTCAAGCGATCTACACTTGAACTTGTCCAGCCCAAGGACCTCAATCCCCCACCCCCCAACAAATCAGCACATTCTATTACCGGACAGGCTTGATTGTTTGGAAGATTTTTCTGAATTTCATGACAATCCTCAGTCCCTGATAATTTTATCCATTGCCCCACTCCCACACCAATCAGGACCACACATGAAAAGTCCGCCGCCTCTTCTCTGTGAGAGCCACTCCGTACGTGCGGGCTGCTCAGCACTCTGAAGAAACCGACTTCATAATATGAACTGCACACAATCAGCAAGATTCATGCACCTAAGGAACCTTCCCCACACCACTTCTCAATAGTTTTTCATAGCTGAGTGGTCTGTAATTACCCAAAACACTTCTAATAAGCAGCTGATAGCGACCCAACTTCTGTTTCTCAAACCGAACCCAATGGAGGAGATGTCTGGAAACAGGGCTTCTTCCTTAACTTTATCTCAGGCAATTCCCAGTCTCTGCCTTCTTCCTTCAGAACACCACTCTTCTACACACAGACGGTGCACGGTAATTATTTAGTAAATGAAACAGCTCAACAATCTTCTTAAAAGCACGATGGATGAATGTGTTTTCCTGACATATTTTTTCAATTAGCTAATCTGTAAAGAGTCAGCAGCAGTTATGACAACAGCCCAAAATGCAAATTCTAATATATAGTTCCTTTATGTAAAAGATAAAACATGGAAATGGATAAGCTGTCAGCTTTTCTCTGAGTTCCTTAAAACACTGGTATCCTATCATATGTTAACTCATGCTTCATGAAATGTACCATGTATACTAAGAATGCTAAAGGTTCTGAGAATACAGAAATGGAGACACCTGTTTAGTTTAATAAATGCAGGGTCAAAGTTCCTGGGTGTGGAGCACTGCTCTCCCAGCACATTCTATTCACTTCTTAGGAGCAGGGTCTGTTCTCCAATTTGGGAAACATGGACTTAGAGTGACACAAGGTTTCTTCTGGCTTATATGCTAACTTTAGGGTTGCTAGTGGAACCAATAGGAAACGAGATGCTTTGTTGGTTTTTCCAACAAGCGTAGGTGAAATTTTAGATGCCAGTTTCACTTTAATGATTTAAAAAATTCTTTGTAAACATCACATATTATAATTTTATCATACAAAAGAAATGAAGTGTCGTCTCTGAAAGCCTAAGAAATCTCTTCATTGAATCAGCATAATCAACTCTTCACAATGGGAGGACTAATGAGGAGGAACCGGTAACCAAGCAGAAGCTGAAAGTACATCTGATTTCTCTCCCAAGTAAATGACGAAACCAAGTCTTTCCAACAGTCAATAAATCACTGTCCCTGAAACGATGTGTAAAAAGGGAAATACGAAAAGTCACTCATTTGCACAAGAATTCACATCATTTGCACAAGAATTCACAGCTGGAGACAGTGGCACAAACACTTCACAGTACCACACAGTGAGATGTGACAACCTTTCTCCTTAAGCATCCGACCTCCTTGGTTAGCAAGGAAGTGTATTGGGGAGCAAAGTTCAAAGGAGGTCGTCGGGGAGCACCTCATGCCTTGCCTGACCACAGTGATCATTCTGCCCAAAGCAAAGCCCAGTTCAAGTGCTGGCAGCTGGCCATTCTCCCTCCCCGACTGCATCTGTTATCGATCCCTGCATCCTGCACAAGCTAAATTAAAGATGGGCTACATCAGATAAGGCTGCTGACTAAGGAGACAACCAGGCCCTTGAGAAAGGCAGTTTGCACCTGAGCTTTGTATTCCAGGCCTGGTCATTTACAAGGCAGATCTTTTATGTATACTATGAAAGGATCCCTATCGGGTAGGGGTGCTCAATACAAACATTCAATAGGGAAATAGCTCTGGGCTCTCAAATACCTGTTTCCTCAAGGATACTAGTTCGTGAGGAAGAGAATCCTCATCACGCTCTTGGTCAGGCCCCAACTCTTTAACACTGGCCTTGAAAACAAGCACTGGCCTACATTCCACAATCTACTATCCTGATTAAACTCAGCCAGCCACCCAAGCACGAATGTGAAATACCGTGCGTCTTCATGCATCCCCCTCTGAGGTGATTTACATGACAACCCAACGCACATGCTGCATGAAGGTACTTGTATTCTTTTCAATGTTAACGGTTAAGAGGAGGAGGAGAAGATGATTGGCAGGACAAGATAAGCACTGACAAATTAGGGTGGGTGTCATTAATTCAAACTGGAAAGAAATTTCCTTAGGCCCACTGAATTTTTAGAAAATGATTCAAAAAGGCTGATTTCAAGACCCTACTGCCTGCATTTCCAACGGTTTCTTTTTTAAGGTTCTAACTCTTAGCACCTCCCTCAAAAGAGAGGGTACTGAGAAGAATTAACAAAAATGTTTAGAAAATGTTATATTGGAGTCAAAGCAGTAGGTCCTGGAATGAATTCGGTGAGTCGGCCTCTTTGATCTAAGGAAGTGAAGCATGGTCTGAGGTCTTCTGAAATATGCTCTGCAGATTTCTTTTGAGAAAGTCAACATAACAGCTTCCGTCTCCCATTCTTTCCCGTAGCATTGACTTCAACAGCCCATTCAGGATCCATGCGGATGAGGCAGGGCTACTGGGTGCTTGAGTCACCGGCAGGCTGAGAACCTGAGCTCAAAGGAACAGCACGGCATGAAACCTGTCTGCAGAGACCACTTGATCGTTCAAAATATGTATGTATTTTTTGGATTCTTCCAGGTGACAAGAAATAGACATATATTGATTGACATATAGGACTGATGCCTCAGTTAACGATGGTCTAATACGAGGATATTTAGAGAAATAGGTAAGACAGGAAACCCTATCAGCAACTGCCCAGTTGGGTCTTGTAGGAAACTGAAAAATACTGTTCCTAAATAAAGTGTGGCTTAAATAGATCAATTCACCCAACTCAACTTTAGGAGTCACTCTTTCCAAAGCAGCCATCCAGGGTTCTGTCACCCACTTCCTGCTTCTACTATTCCTGCCACAACTGGCTCATTAACCACTTCTTCATGCTCCCATGGCTTCTCTTACATGAAGGTTTTTACTATCTTGTGTCTTCTGCTTTCTTCTCATTTCTGTGTCTCTGTCTTAAAATCCCAACGGGAAGAATCTCTGTTCAATACAGATCAGCCATGTTGGGCAGGGCTGTGAGGTCCAGCCTACTGATTGGCTTACAGATGTTTACCTTGGGGGTCAGGTACAACCAGCCCTAGTCCAGTCAGCTGTGGTCAAGGGGTGGAGTTTCCAGTACCAAGCACAGGGACACTGAGGAAAGGGAACCCTTGAAAAGAAGCTATAGGCATGTAGGTCCTCAGAGGGGGCTGCTAAGACCAGCAGACACCTAACATGACCTGCCTAGTAAAAATCATTTTCCTAAGCAAATTTCCAAGTTTTACATATGGCAGGTAATGACACTTCCTCATTAAGGCTTAGTCTCTGGATCGCCAGATGCAACTTACTTAAGAATCTAACCCAGCGTTTCTCAAATTCAGTGTGCAAATCACCTAAAGGGCTTGTTAGAACAGATTGCTGGACCTCACTCCCAAAGTTTGTGGTTCAGCGGCTCAGGTTGGGAGTCCCGCGAATGCGCATTTCTGACAGGTTCCCAGGTAATGCTAATGTTGTTATACTCAAGACTACACATGGAGAACCTGGGGTCCGATCTGTTCGGTACCTTAAAACAAGACAAACTTCTGTTTGGTGCAATCTGTTATTTGCGTTATATATACATATAGGTATCTAAACATTTCAAAATTATTTTAAAATGCATATGAATTTTTAGGTGGATTAACCACAGCTAATTACCAAACTGCAAATTTTCAGACACACAGAACTGTTTAAGCTAAATGCGACTGTAAGTACTCATCTGCTCTCTGACATTTGGGGACCCACAGATCTAAACCAGTGGTTCTCAACTGGGGGGCAGTTCTGCTCCCGTGAATGCCCAACAATGTCGGGAGACATGGTTAATTGTCCTAACTGGGAGAAGAACATGCTGCTTCCGGCCCCCACCAGGCAGAGGCCAGGAATGCCGGCCTCCATAATGCAGAGGCAGGGCAGCCCCACAACAGAATTATCTGGTCCGAAACATCAACAGAGCCAAGGCTGAGCAAGCAGATCCAAAGGCCGGCTGCAAGGTGAGAACCCAGCACCGCCTACAGATTGAGGATCCAGCACACCAGGGATCCCCAGCATGGAAGAGCAGAGCTCCATGAGAGAGTAAACCCAAATGCCCCTTGCCATAGGACAAGGGCGATCACAACTGAAACCCAAGAGGAGGCAATCCGAGCGGGGCGGCAGCACCCCAAGGAGCCGGCACAGCCCTATGGGATGAACAGGAGCCATCCACTGATTTTCACTGTTTCTGAAATCTAACTTGGCAGTGAAAGCGGGGGCAAGCCTTGAGGATACTTCTGAGCACATCTGGATTTGCAGGGAAAAGGGGGTAAAAAAAAAAGAGATACCCACAAAAATGCACAATACTGCCTTCAGAGACATATTTCTCAACAATGCACTTAAACCTTTCCTTAGAGAAAGATCTTTCAAAAACAGTGCACCCTCATTAAAGAGCAGCAGAGTGAAAAACCCCTAAATCCATTTCTGTAGACAGCCAATACTGACTGACAAGAGCTCTGAGCAAGAAAACATCGAGACAACTACCTTGCAGAGGCCCAGGAAAAGATGCAGAGAAGAGGTACTTTTAAAAAAAATATCTATACAAAATATGCCTGAGCCATCTGGGTCTATGGATATACAATCAGATTCTCATAATCAGAGCATTCACCACCCTTCACAACAAGTAACAATAGCGAAGATGCATTGATGACTTACTATATGCTGGACACTTTAAAATACTTTATATGTAATATCTTCTTTAATTTTTCAAAATGAATCTATGAAGTAGGTCCTCTTCTTACACCCATTTTATGGATGTAGGAAGTGAAGGCACAGAGAGGTTAAATAACTTGACCAAGGTTAAATGGTAGCAAATAGCCATGTCAGGATTCAAACCCAGGTAGACTAATCCAATAACACAGAGAAAGTTGCCGAAAGAGTGGAAAGACTAAAACGTCTGTGAAGGCATTTTTGAAAAGCCATTGATGGATTGAAGGCTAACTATACTACAAGCAACAGTCTCCAGTATATTAAAATGGAAAACCCTACTCTCATGCATACAAAAACTGGCTATTCCCAGGGAACACCGAGCCAGACAAAAGGACTCAACGTGAAGGCTTCCTGCACATATAGCTCCTGCCACCCCTTGTTGAGCTGCACGCACAACCTGCATGTGTCAAGATACAAAGACAGATGCCACTTTTGTAAAATCACTGCAGCAAGAACAATGCTTAAAAAACGCTAAGTGACAAGGTACTAATAGCCTTTCCTTTGCTCCAGTTGCTTTGTTAACAAGCAACACCAGACAGGAAAGATTGGACCAACTTCGTGCATCCAGGCCTTGTTGAGAGGGAGAAAAACTGAATGCAGACAACCCAACATGTTCCCCACAGACAACACTTACAGGAGGGCAAAATGATAGAAGGTCAAGGGCTGTTGAAACTGCAAAGTTTGTCCTAGAACAGCAAGCTATTAAAAGGAAACAGCTCTCAGAACCTCACAGTTAATTCACAAATGATATCCTGTGAGGTGATGAAAGTTCCAATTAAGAGCAGGACGCCCACGAGACTGAAATGGGAACACCCACTCAAACAAGCCAAGTACTGGATGAAGTCAATTCTCTGCTGGCTTGTTGATTTTCATGGGTACATTCCATGAACAAAGTCGTACAGAAGATTTCCCGGAATTCCAACTCCTCTGCTATCCCAGGAATTCAGGCACAGCACAGAAAGTGGCCAGTGGCGATTTAAAAGAAAAGGAGCTGCGATGCTCTGAGCGCCAACCTGAATTGTCCAAGATAGCAGGCACCGCAGCACGGGTGCCTCTCTCGAGGCCTCAATTTCATTCTCATGCCTATGAAAAAGATAGCATCTTTTTTTGGTTGCTAGGGACAACCAATTTAAGAGAGATAAAATCGTGAAAAAAAATTGCCTTCGAGTAACACCTTCCGATCCAGCCTGGACTTCACTGTCCATACGTCAGCTCAGATGCAATAAGAAAGAGTTCCTGGGCCCCATCAGAGAGGGGAGTTGGGAATCAAACAGCAGAATGAATTTTTCTTTTTTGGTATCATTAATCTACAATTACATGAGCAACATTATGTTTACTAGACTCCCCCCATCATCAAGTACCCCCCACATACACCATCACAGTCACTGTCCATCAGCGTAGTAAGATGCTATAGAGTCACTACTTGTCTTTTCTGTGTTGTACAGCCCTCCCTGTGCCCCCACCCCTACACTGTGTCTGCTAATCATAATACCCTCTTTTTCCCCCTTATCCCTCCCTTCCCACCCATCCTCCCCAGTCCCTTTCCCTTTGGCAACTCTTAGTCCATTCTTGGGTTCTGTGAGTCTGCTTCTGTTTTGTTCCTTCAGTTTTTTTCTTTGTTCTTATGCTCCACATATGAGTGAAATCATTTGATACTTGTCTTTCTCCGCCTGGCTTATTTCACTGAGCATAATACCCTCCAGCTCCATCCATGTTGTGGCAAATGGTAGGATGTGTTTTCTTCTTATGGCTGAATAATATTCCATTGTGTATATGTACCACATCTTCTTTATCCATTCATCTACTGATGGACTCTTAGGTTGCTTCCATTTAGTGGCTATTGTAAATAGTGCTGCGATAAACATAGGGGTGCATATGTCTTTTTCAAACTGGGCTGCTGCATTCTTAGGGTGAATTCCTAGGAGTGGAATTCTTGGGTCAAATGGTATTTCTATTTTGAGATTTTTGCGGAACCTCCATACTGCTTTCCACAATGATTGAACTAATTTACATTCCCACCAGCAGTGTAGGAGGGTTCGCCTTTCTCCACATCCAAGCCAGCATTTGTTGTTGTTTGTCTTTTGGATGGTGGCCCTCCTTATTGGTGTGAGGTGATATCTCATTGTGGTTTTAATTTGCATTTGTCTGATGATTAGTGATGTGGAGCATCTTTTCATGTGCGTGTTGGCCATATGAATGTCTTCTTTGGAGAAGTGTCTGTTCATATCCTCTGCCCATTTTATATTGGATAATTTGCTTTTTGTTTGTTGAGATGCATGAGCTCTTTATATAATTTTGATGTTGACCCCTTTTCAGATCTGTCATTTATGAATATATTCTCCCACACTGTAGGACACCTTTTTGTTCTACTGATGGTGTCCTCTGCTGTACAGAAGCTTTTTATTTGATATACTCTGACTTGTTCATTTTTGCTTTTGTTTCCCTTGCCCGGGGAGATATGTTCATTAAGAAGTTGCTCATGTTCATGTCCAAGAGATTTTGCCTATATTATTTTCTAAGAGTTTTACGGTTTCATGACTTACATGACTTTGATCCATTTTGAGTTTACTTTTGGGTATGGGGTTAGAGAATAATCCAGTTTCATTGTCTTACATGTAGCTGTCCAGTTTTGCCAACACCAGCTATTGAAAAGGCTGTTGTTTCCCCCGTTGTATATCCATGGCTCCTTTATCATATATTAATTGACCATATATGCTTGGGTTTATATCTGGGCTTTTTATTATCTTCCACTGATCTATGGGTCTGTTCTTGTGCCAGTATCAAATTGTCTTGATTACTGCAGCTTTATAGTAGAGCTTCAATTCAGGGAGCATAATTCCTCCTGCTTTATTCTTCCTTCTCAGGATTGCTTTGGCTATTCGGAGTCTTTTGTCATTCCATATGAATTTTACAACTATTTGCTCTAGTTCACTGAAGAATGCTGCAGGTATTGTGATAAAGATAGCATTGAATCTGCAAACTGCTTCAGGCAGGGTGACCATTTTGACAATATTAATTCTTCCTAGCCAAGAGTTTGAGATGAATTTCCATTTATTAGTGTCCTCTCTAATTTCACGTAAGAGTGTCCTTGTAGTTTTCATGGTACAGGTCTTTCACTTCCTTGGTTAGGTTTATTCCTAGGCATTTTATTCTTTTTGATGCAATTGTGAATGGAACTGTTTTCCTGATTTCTCTTTCTACTAGTTCATTATTAGTGTATAGGAAAGCAACAGATTTCTGTGTATTAATTTTGTATCCTGCAACTTTGCTGAATTCAGGTATTAGATTTAGTAGTTTTGGAGTGGATTCTTTAGGGTTTTTTATGTACAGTATCATGTCATCTGCAAACAGGGACAGTTTGACTTCTTCCTTGCCAATCTGGATGCCTTTTATTTCTTTGTTTTGTCTGATTGCCACGGCTAGGACCTACAGGACTATGTTGAATAAAAATGGGGAAAGTGGGCATCCTTGTCTTGTTACCTATCTTAAACAAAAAGCTTTTAGCTTCTCGCTGTTAAGTATAATGTTGGCTGTGGGTTTGTCATATATGGCCTTTATTACGTTGAGGTACTTGCCCTCTATACCCATTTTGTTGAGTTTTTATTATGAATGAATGTTGAATTTTGTCGAATGCTTTTTCAGCATCTATGGAGATGATCATGTGATTTTTGTCCTTTTTTTTGATGTAGTGGATGATGTTGATGGATTCTCAAATGTTGTATCATCCTTGCATCCCTGGGATGGATCCCACTTGATTAGGATGGATGATCTTTTCGATGTATTTTTGAATTCAGTTTGCTAATATTTTGTTGAGTATTTTTGCATGTATTTTTGCATGTATGTTCATCAGGCACATTGGTCTGTAATTTTCTTTTCTTGTGGTGTCTTTGCCTGGTTTTGGTATTAGAGTGATGTTGGACTCATAGAATGAGTTTGCGAGTATTCCCTCTTCTACTTTTTGGAAAAGTTTAAGGAGAATGGGTATTAGCTCTTCACTAAATGTTTGATAAAATTCAGCAGTGAAACCATCTCATCCAGGAGTTTTGTTCTTGGGTAGTTTTTTGATTACCAATTTAATTTCTTTGCTGGTGATTGGCCTATTCAGGTTTTCTGTTTCTTCCTGGGTCAGCCTAGGAAGGTTGTATTTTTCTAGAAAGTTGTCCATTTCTTCTAGGTTATCCAGTTTGTTACCATATAATTTCTCACAGTATTCTCTCATAATTCTTTGTATTTCTGTGGTGTCCACAGCAATTTTTCCTTTCTCATTTCTGATTCTGTTTATATGTGTAGACTCTCTTTTTTTCTTGATAAGTCTGGCTAGTGGTTTATCTATTTTGTTTATTTCCTCGAAGAACCAGCTCCTGCTTTCATTGATTCTTTCTATTTTATTCTTCTCAATTTTATTTATTTCTGCTTTAATCTTTTTATGTCCCTCCTTCGACTGACTTTGGGCCTCATTTGTTCTTTCTTTTCTTGTTTCATTAATTGTGAGTTTAGACTGTTCACTTGGGATTGTTCTTCTTTCCTGAGGTAGGCCTGTACTGCAATATATTTCCCTCTTAGCATGGCCTTCGCTGCATCCCACAGATTTTCTGTTGTTGAATTATTGTTGTCATTTGTCTCCATATATTGCTTAATCTGTTTTTATTTGGTCATTGATCCATTGACTAGGAGCACGTTATTAAGCCTCCATGTGCTTGTGGACTTTTTCATTTTCTTTGTGTAATTTATTTCTAGTTTCATACCTCTGTGATCTGAGAAGTTGCTTGGTACAATTTCAGTCTTTTTGAATTTACTGACGTTCTTTTTGTGGCCTAGTATATGATCTGTTCTTGAAAATATTCCATGTGCACTCAAGAAGAATGTGTATCCTGTTGCTTTTGGATACAGTGTTCTGTAGATGTCTGTTAGGTCCGTCTGTTCTAATACGTTGCTCAGTGCCTCTGTCTCCTTACTTATTTTCTGTCTGGTTGATCTGTCCTTATGGAGTGAGTGGTCTGTTGAAGTCTCCTAAAATGAATGCATTACATTCTATTTCCTCCTTTAATTATATTAGTATTAGTTTCACATATATAGGTGATCCTGTGTTGGGTGCATAGATATTTATAATAGTTAATATCCTCTTGTTGGACTGACCCCTTTATCATTATGTAATGTCCTTCTTTGTCTCTTGGCACTTTCTTTGTTTTGAAGTCTATTTTGTCTGATACAAGTACTGCAACTCCTGCTTTTTTCTTCCTGTTAGTTGCATGATATATCTTTTTCCATCCCTTTACTTTTAGTCTGTGTATGTCTTTGGGTTTGAAGTGAGTCTCTTGTAGGCAGCATATACACAGGTCTTGTTTTTTTATCCATTCCGTGATTCTATGTCTTTTGATTGGTGCATTCAGTCCATTTACATTTAGGGTGATTATTGATAGGTATGTACTTATTGCCATCGCCGGCTTCAGATTCCCGGTTACCAAAGGTTCAACGGTCATTCCCTTACTATCTAACAGTCTAATTTAACTCACTTCATGTGCTATTACAAACACAACCTAAAAGTTCTTTTTTCTTTTTTTTTCCTCCTTTTTCTTCCTCCTCCATTCTTTGTATGTTATGAACCATATTCTGTACTCTTTGTCTATCCCTTGGGTGACATCTATTTAACCTTAGGAATACTTTCATCTATAGCAGTCTCTCCAAAATGCATTGTAGAGGTGGTTTGTGTGAAGTAAATTCTCTCAACTTTTTCTTATCTGAAAATTGTTTAATCCCTCCTTCAAATTTAAATGATAACCTGGCCGAGTAGAGTATTCTTGGTTTGAGGCCCTTCTGCTTCATTGCATTAAATATATCAATTCCACTCCCTTCTGGCCTGTAAGGTTTCTGTTGAGAAGTCTGATGATAGCTGATGGGATTTCCTTTGTATGTGATCTTTTTTCTCTCTCCAGCTGCTTTTAAAAGTCTGTCTTTATCCTTGATCTTTGCCATCTTAATTATTATATGTGTTGATGTTGTCCTCCTTGGGTCCCTTATATGTTGGGAGATCTGTGCACCTCCATGGCTTGATAGACTATCTCTTTCCCCAGATTGGGGAAGTTTTCAGCAATTACTCCTCAATGACACTTTCTGTCCCTTTTTCTCTCTCTTCTTCTTCTGGTAGTGCTAGAAAATGAATATTCTTCCATTTCAATTGGTCACACAGTTCTCTCAATATTCTTTCATTCTTAGAGATTCTTTTTTCTCTCTGTGCCTCAGCTTCTTTGTATTCCTCTTCTCTAATTTATGTTCCATTTACTGTCTCTTCTACTACATCTAATCTGCTTTTAAATCTCTCCATTGTATGTTTCACTTCAGATATAGATTTTCTTAATGATTGGATCTCCGACTTAAATTCGTTCCTGAGTTCTTGAATATTTTTCTGTACCTCCATAAGTATGTTTATGATTTTTATTTTGAGCTCTCTCTTTCAGGCAGATTGGTGAGTTCAGTTTCATTTGACCCTTTTTCTGGGGTTTGTGAGATTTTGGTCTGAACCATGTTCTTTCGACGTTTCATATTTCTGTGTGGTGCCCACTAGTGCCCAGAAGCTCCAGTCTCTGCAGCTGCTCAGCCCCTAGAGTGAGATTGGGGATTATAGGGGAGCGGAGCTGGTTCCTGGGGGGAGGAAAGAGCTGTTTCCTGGTTCCCGTTTGTGGTGCCTGTCTGCAGTGTCAGAGCCAGTGGGCCGAGCACCCAGGTGTGAGCCTCTGTGCTGTGCGTCTCTAGCTGTTGTGGGTGGGGCCTCCCTCTGGTCGGCCTGATCCCAGTGCAGTGACTGCCAGTTCGCGAGCTGGTGCCAGCAGGCTGGGAGGCAGGTGCAGCAGGCTGCATGTCACAGTGGGGGGCCTCGGAGCTGAGTAGGCAGCTGGGGGTTGGAGCGCCTGAAGCTCCTCAAAGTTCCCAACCAGCTGGGCAGAGTGCCCAGACAACCTCGTCCAGCTCTCCCCTCCCCCGCGCAGCGAGCTCCGTGCAAACCCCGCCGCTTCAGCTGCCCTCTGGCTGCTAGGGAGCCTCTTAGACCGCCCGCCTCTCCCTTGTCCCAGAGCAGCCGGGTGTGGATCCGTCCTCCACAAACGGCCAGACTCTCGGTCTCTCAAGCGCTCCACTTGTCTGAGCTCACCAGTGTCCAGAGCACCACCCAGTGTAGGTTTCTCACCCAAAGCAGACCTCCAGGGCTGGGTGTTCAGCAGTTCTAGGCTTCCACCCCCTCCCTGGCTCCATTTCTCCTCCTCCCTCCAGTGAGCTGGGGTGGGGGAAGGGCTTGGGTCCCGCCAGATTAAGGCTTTCCTACGTTGCCCTGTTTCCTGAGGTCTGCTCTGTTTGTGAGGTCTGTATGCAGTCATTTAACTATATTTTCATATTATTCGTGGTTGTGGGAGGAGCTCTCCGTCTCACCTCTCACGCCGCCATCTTGAATCTTCTCCAGAAAGACTTATAAGGCGCCTTGTAAGGCTTCCAAAATCTCAGCGACTTCCCTGCATGTGGTTCTGTTTCCCTTGTCCGTTCCACAAAGTGACTAAGAATGTAACCCTGAAAAATGCAGGGTTCTAAGGCGCTTGTTTCCAAGGCAGTAGAAAGGGGACTCCTGGGAGACCTTATCCTACCTGCCAGACTTAGAAAGAGAACCCCAAGCACCGTGGTTCACGGCGGCAGCTTCAAAAGGAGAGACATGCAGGCTGAACCCTCGGCAAGGACGAAGGGGCTCCGGGAGGAGCTGCTAAGGGTAGGAGAGCTCACAGGTACTCACTGCCTGGGCTTGCCCCCACCCCAGGGTGGGGGAGATGGGGAAGGGTGAGGAGGTGGGGAAGGGAGGTGGGAACAGAAAGAAGGACCCCACGGAGCTGCAGGGGGAGTTGGAGGGGCCATGCAGCTTCGGGCATGAACCGTCAGCTACGCAGATGAAGCAAACTGCCTGTGGAACTGTCTGGGAGGAAACGCAGTGTCTCCTTTCATCATGACACTAGAGTAGATTCTAAGACGCAGGATTAACTATGCATGCGTACTAGCTTAGGGTACTTCTTGACTCATTTCACCTAATCCAAGTGCTATGTGCTTTATCATTTGCAAATCTGCTCAACTAACATTTATAAGCACATTCAAGGACCCAAGGTAAGAAAGTCCCAGGACAAGTGCAAAGACCAAAGATCCAAATCGCATGATACGGTCTCACCCCTAGCTAGGGTTCAGCAAGGGAAAAGGCTATGGCTGACTCAGCAGAAGCCAAGCCAGTGATAATCAAGAGCTATGACTCTGGAACCCCATTTGCAGCCACCAGCAAAGAGCCATAGGACTTCTGCAAGCCTGCAAACCTACTGTAGTAGATAAGAACATGCATACAAGTGGAATTAGAAGAGCCCTAAATTGCAAGAAAAATGTTTGCCTCAGGAGCTAGGGTCCAAGGAGAACTGGCTCAAGAAATACAAAGACTTACACAAGTCATTCTGCTAAGCACAGGTTTTTTAAGATAATAAAATTGATCAAGTGAGGGAGTTACTGTCTATTGAGACTTCCGAAATACATCCTTTGGAAAGTTTATCAGGCAGCAATTCTACTTCCAGGAATTTATTCAAGAGAAATAAATATGAGCATGTGCATATTTATAAGGCAAGATATTGGAAGCAACCTAAATATCTCACAATAATTCTTAGATAAATTGGCTTTATGGAGTGCCATGCAGAAATTCAAAACATGGCTATATATTATTTTATTGTCATGGAAAGTTTTGAACTCAAAAAGTAAATCTTAAATGTAGATTATAAAATAGCATTCATGATTCCATTAAAAATATGACATAAATTCATATGTATGTTAGCACAGAAAAATGCGAAACATATTTCTTGATATTTTTTCCAGTGGTCACATCTGAATCAATAGGACTAGGAGATGCTTCAGTTTTGCTCTCCTGTGTAAACTTTAGTAATGCAAATAGCATACATTCAAAATAAAAACAACTCCAAGAAAAGCTTTTCAATGCCCAAGCAATGTGCAGCTGGTATTCCTCACTTGGCAGACTGCACCCACATCGATGTTTCCCACATGGTCTGCAGGAACAAGTCCACCATATACTGCATCCCCACTTTCAAGAGGCACCATCTACAGGAGCCCATTAAAGACCCTGAGAGAGTCTCTTTCATCCAGCTTCACAGTGTTTGCCCGACATCTGTGACCCCAAAACACCTACAGCTTACAAGTCTCAATGACAAAGTGGGACAACTCAAAGCAAAGTGATCAGAATAGCAAAAAGTCTGAAAGCGACATCCTCCAAGAAAGAAGGTTGCGGGAAGTGAGCATATTTAGCCTGCGCACTAAAACACCAAGGAAAAACACGGCAACCATTTCAAATACTTGAACCACACCCAGCAGTAAGAGGGAGCAAAATGCTCTTGTTCCAGCAGACCACACTAGAATGAATGCAGAGATGTACCCGAGAAGCAGAGTCCAGCCCAAACTAACAAAGGGTTTTCTAGGACTCTTGCTTTTCCCATCACTGGAAATGGCAAAGAAAAACTGGATACCCAGCTATCAGGGATGCTACAGAAGAAACTTCTCATGGGCTAGGATGCATGGTCACATGGCCACCAGGAGTCTTCCAGTCCCAAGATCCTCTGAGCAGGAATCAAGGAAAGCAAGATTTGAACAAACTTCCCCATAATCAGCTTAAGTCAGTCTGGCCATACCAGATTCTATCTGGAGGACCTCCCTGCTGGTACCCAGTCAATGCTCATAAATGTCTCCTCACACGGCAACCCCAGGAATCAGCAGAAATAGACACATTTGCCTCCTTTGGGACTAAGCACATCCATCTCTAAACCTTAGCACAAGCTGCAAATGCTCTGGGTACATGTCAGCACATTTGTACATCCCTGCTTCTACCTCTAAGAGGACCTGTTGGACACCTCCCCATATCCAAGGAGACCAAGACACTTAAAGGCCAAAGTTCATCAAGAGATAATGTTTTCCAGAAAGAAAAACACTCTTCCAAAGACAAAGAGGAGGAAAAGGACCCAGTGTGTACAAGTGAACACACTGCTTAGACAAACACACACACATGCACACACGCTTTTCTTTTCTCAAAGAGTTGGGGAAAGTGATCCATTTAGAAAGAGTGTAACAGGACACAGTAACAAAGATTTAGACAACAATATGCCCCATATATACAAATCTAAACTCTTGTGCTCTATCAAAAGACACCAGCATTTTAAAAGGGGAAGAATAATGAGGAGAGGGGCAGAGATCTTCTATCCTTCACCAAATTTTATTTGCATTTTTCAATCTACTTTAACAATAGATATTAACAGTGTTTCCGAAGAAATGAAACATAAAGGTGTTACTTTACTGAAGTCTTTATGTTTTCTCTGTAACTATTTTATAACTATGAAACAAAGAGCTATCCCTGTTCCCTCTATATTTTGGTTAAGATTTCCTCACTCCTCAATTTCCGCACTGCCCCTTTCAGGCTCCTCACACACTCTTTCCTCCCTCCCCTCCCCAGGCTGTACCTAGGTGCCCTGGTCCCAGGGCAGCTAAATCCCAGAGGCTGGAAAAGAGTATCTTTTCAAGAACAATGAAAAGTTATACCAAGGCTGGTATATGGTCAATGCTCTTGCCTGGGGTCATTTGACTCGCCTATCCTACCTACAGAAGAAACTGGGGCAGTTGCAGACAAGATAGTAAAATGTACACGCAGCTCAGGTAACAAGTTCAAGCTGGCCAGATCGGTCTCCTGCAAACATATGCCCAGAGCCAGAGCCTGCCTCCAGCCCCCTACCCAGGTATCAGTGGGAGATGACTCCACTTTTGAGTTTTGGTAAATTCTGAAGCACTCAAATATGGATTCATTTTGAATTTCCCCGAATTTTTGCCAGGACCCTTGGCAACAACATGTGCTCTTTGATACCCACTCCCAAAGTTCGTTTCAATGTTGTTGCTGTTCTCTAAAGCTCAATTTCTACAGTCATGTAACTTCACCCAGGTGCGCTGAAAATTACCTAGGCACTGAATTGAAAGTGATCCTTAAAAGTTGAGACTCCTAATGGTACCACAAAGAGAACCGTTCAAATTACCCACCAACTGGTACAAGAGCCTCCTGCAGGGGAAACTAAACCCAGAAGCCTAGAACAATGATTTTCCAACAGTGTTCTTCAAAAGCCATGGCAATCTACAACCACCTGATATGAACTGCATTCATCCATCTATTTTAACTACTAGAGTAAAACAAACACATGTTTTGATGTGTTAAACCAATTTTAACATAGTAGAAATTAACAATGAGGTAAACTGTGTTCTCAGAATAAACCACTTTTACACAAAACCCAGAAAAATAGCTTCTCTTGCCATCTCTGTTTACTTGGAAAGCATACTGAGATTGTGAAACTAGCTATTTTAAAAACTGTGATATTTGTACTACTTAGCTGGTGAATAGGGAGTATCCCTATGATATGCAGTCAAAACAAAATCCAATCTCTCCTATTTCTAAATTACATTCATCAAAACAGCCTCCCTGAAATCACTGATTGGGTTTATACTATTTGGGATTTAACCTTAAACTTGCAAAATATACTCCTAAAAATCACTACATTATGGGTTCCATGGAGAATAATGTGTTTTAAAAGCGTAATATTTTAAAGGGGTAATCATTTTCTTAAGTGTGGAAATCACTGGCCAAGGCTGATGTCACCTGAAAGTGGCTGAAAAACAAATTCCAGAGTGGATATTGTCTGAGAACTGACTGCTATAGTTCATGCTGCTGAATCAACTTAGGTGCTAGAAAATATTAGACTGGCCATGCAAAATGCACATGGCCGCATATAAAAGAACGATGCTTTATTTTTTTTAATTTTGGTATCATTAATCTACAATTACATGAAGAACATTATGTTTACTAGGCTCCCCCCTTCACCAAGTTCCCCGCACATACCCTTCACAGTCACTGTTCATCAGCATAGTAAGATGCTGTAGAATCACTACTTGTCTTCACTGTGTTGCACAGCCCTCCCCGTGCCCCCGCCTACATTAAACATGCTAATCATAATACCCCCTTTCTTTTTCCCCGCCCTTATGCCACCTTCCCACCCATCCTCCCCAGTCCCTTTCTCCTTGGTAACTGTTAATCCTTTCTTGGGTTCTGTGATTCTGCTGCTGTTTTGTTCCTTCAGTTTTTCCTTTGTTCTTATACTCCACATATGAGTGAAATCATTTGGTACTTGTCTTTCTCTGCCTGGCTTATTTCACTGAGCACAATACCCTCTAGCTCCATCCATGTTGTTGCAAATGGTAGGATGTGTTTTCTTCTTATGGCTGAATAATATTCCATTGTGTATATGTACCAATTCTTCTTTATCCATTCACCTACTGATGGGCACTTAGGTTGCTTCCATTTCTTGGCTATTGTAAATAGTGCTGCGATAAACATAGGGGTGCAACTGTCTTTTTCAAACTGGGCTGCTGCATTCTTGGGGTAAATTCCTAGGAGTGGCATTCCTGGGTCAAATGGTATGTCTATTTTGAGTTTTTTGAGGAACCTCCATACTGCTTTCCACAATGGTTGAACTACAAAATAACAATGCTTTCTACATCAGAAAATATCTATGATTCATGATTAAGTGTGCCAGATGCTTATAAAACTTTAAGGTCAGAGATACTCCCTTTTTATTCTAGTTTTTTAAATAAACAGTAGGAGAGTTTATATTTTGAGTTAATGAAACAGCACTGCTACCAAAATATTTTAGGGATACAGGTTACCCAAAACAACATCCTTATACTTGTCAACATTTTTAACATTAATTTACTGTTATTTTGAATTGAGCCTAAATAATAAATAGTCAAACATAAGAAAACATATTAAAGAGATTCTAGAAAAACTTTTCAAAAGAAACTAAATGAACAAGAGATTGTTTCAAAGAGAATAGGTGAACTGACCCAAACAGTTAAATCCACACACCCTTTTCCCTCTCTGCTCAGCCACGAAGAAAGGGAAATGAAGTCCTGCTCTTGGCCCACTTTATGAGGGGCGTGGAAGAACAAGGAGTTGGCAAAGATGATATCCAAACTCCAAAATGAAAAATGACAAACAAAGCTGAGACCAGGGACTGATCGTCCACACATGTCAGAGGCCCCATCCCAGAGAACGGACACCACAGTCCTCTCCCCGAGACAGGCAACAGTAGGGACCCAGGAGGGAAGAGGTCACTAAGGACCTTGCTTGCTCCTGACAATATTTTTCTTTCAATCATTAGTTCTTAAAAAAACAAACATACAAACAGCCCAGTTAATACTAGATGCTGCCAAAGATTGAGAGAGACTGGATCACTCATTACACTGCTGGTAGGACTACATGATGATACAGCCATTCTGGAAAATAGTTTGACAGTTTCTTACAAAATGAAATAGGCAATCCCAGTGCAAGCCCACAACTGCACTCCCTGGCATGTACCAGGAAGAGATGAAGACTTATGTTCACACATAAGTCTGTAACCAAATGTTTGTATTAGTTTTATTCCTAATAGCAAAGTGGGAAACAACCCCCAAGTCCTTCAGTGGGTGAGTGGGTAAACAAACTGTGGCACACCCACACCATGGAATACTGCCCAGCCATAAAAAAAAAAAAAAAAAAAAAAAAGGACTAATGGATACGCACAACTTAGATGAATGTCCAGGGAACTATTCAAAGTGAAAAAAGCCAATCCCCAAAGGGTATAGCGTGATTACTTACTCTTAAATAACATTTTTGAAGTAATAAAAGCATAAAAATAGAGAACAGATTAGTAGTTACCGGGAGTCAGAGAAGCGCGGGGGTGTGGGCACGGCTAAGGAGGGCAGTGTCTTCAGGGGGTCCTTGTGGTGACAGAAATGTTCTGCGTTTCACAATGTCAATGTCGATATCCTGATTGTGATACAGTACTGGGATTTTGCAAGATAGGGGAAAGTGGATAAAGGGTAAAAACGGTCTCTGCATATGATTTCCTACAGCTGCATGTGAACCTACAATTAGCTAAAAATGAAATATTAATTTTATAAATGCATAAATTAAAACACATTTTTTAAAGTCCAGGTACTGCAAAAATTAGGTGGAGATTCAATTAGCAATTGAGAGAATGGTTTACGAGACTAAGAAACACAGAATCACTTTTAATGACATCCCTTAAAGACAAGAGCAAAAGATACTCCAGCACCAGGTGACATGTTACCAGCACACAGCCTACAGCGGGCCTGCCCACCACGTGGACAAAAGTACAGGACCAAAGGGCCACTCCACAGGAGAGCACCCTCAGGACCAACAGCCTATTCCAGCCTGCTTTATCTTCCCGTTAACTACCCCAGGAGGCACAATCCCGGGTCTGCTCCACGTTTCCTAACCTGTGCTCACTAGGGTCTCTGACCAACAGCATACTTGATCTTATTCCTCGCAATCACAATGCCCATAGATGTATTCCTGGCTCCGAAAAGCCAGGCAATAAAGACACTAGTTGATTTTCCTTTAACACCCTGACTGCCAAACCTATTTGATCACAGAACACTGCCCCTGGTCACCCCAGCATTTCCTATTTCATCGGACCAGAGCACACCTTAGGAAACTTGGATCTAGCCAGTAGTACTCCAGCCTGCTAGGAAGGGGCCATGAACTGTAAATAAATCTTCTTGGCCTTAAGGTGAACTGGGCTCAACCCCTCAATAAAGGCAGTGGAACAGAAGGAGCAGCATTTTATGTGCCACTAAGAAAACAGAATGCAGGACCTTGGCTCCTTTAAGCTTTACCATTTTTGGGGTGTTTATCATGTGCTACTTAGGCATTATGCTAAGTAGATTAATCTTCAAAGTAACCATTTACAGATACTGTTATAATACCTATTTCATTAGAGAAAGGAATTGAGGCTTAACAGTGTTATAAAGTGGATGGGCTGCAGGTGAAGCAGGTATGACTCCAAAGTCCGAGTCCTTAACCAACCGCCTCCCGAGAGAGAGGGGAGGGTAAAGTTCACGTAAAGGTCATTACAAACAGGTGACAAAAAGAGACCTGTTCAACCAGTTCCACCTCTCACCTGATATCCCAGTTGCAAGGAAAGGAATTAGCTCTGTCACTGGCCATTCTCTGTCTCGCACTCCTTGGTCCAGTTGAACTTAGCATTTCCCTAACATGCTGCGCTCTCTCTGGCTTCCAGGCCTCTGTTCCCTTTGTCCAGAACTTGTCTCTACTCTCCCCTCGGCAGCTTCCACTCATCCATCGAGGGTCAGCTTAGGTTTCTTCCTTCTGGAAGTCTTCCTTGACCCTCAGGCTTGAGTTAGGGTTTCCTCCTAAGGGCTAACAGAGCCCCAAATATTCTACTCACAGCACATCTCAAAGCACTGCCTCTGTGACATGGTTCATCCCAATTAGACTGTGAGCTCTGAATCCATGAAGTGAGAGACTATGACCATCCTGTACATACCATGTGCCTGTCACACAGTAGGTGCTCAATTAGTATGAAACAAATTAGTGCATCAAACAATCAAATACATGGGGAGTACTGATTCTTCTGAGGCCCAAATCTTCCCCATCATTGGTTGAAACTTAACAACCCCTAAGCACCCCTAAGGATATTTTCTTTTTATTGTAAGCAGAATGGTGAAGCAGACAGGCTCTGAGTGAGAGGATTCGGGTTCAAATCCGACACTGTTATTAATTAGCTGGATGACCTAAAGCAAGTTACTTTAGCCTCTCCAAATCTCAATTTCCTCGAATAGAGATATATATGGTGCTGACCTCACAGTGTTCGGTAGGACTGAGTAAAGTAATGCACAACTAAGGATTCAGCAAGGCGTCTAGCACACTGATCGAGGCTCAACAGATATTAGCTCTTATGACCGTGAAAACAAGGAAGGTGAAGATAAGCAAGAAATAGGATAAAGTCTCAAAGTATAAAAAGAGGCAACCAAGTAATATATGATACACTCCTAGCTTTATAAAAAGGAAGGATGCTAAGAGTGAGCACAGGGAGAATGGAACAAGAAATAAAACTCAAAAAAAAAATACTGAAAATATTAAGCCAACTCATTTATGACCTGTTTTAGTGGACTGACAGCCAGAAGAAAGAAGTGCAAATTATAAGAGACCCGATGTTTTAATTTAAGTAATTGGATGTCTCTAAATTCAGAAACTTCAAAAAGAACAATTTATAGATGGTCAATTCACCATTGACCAACCATCCTGCTCAAACTTGAGGCTTGTCAGACATCGATTATTTCTGTTAATAATTCCTGCCCATGCAAGTACGGAAGAGCCAAAACAAGCCTACACCAAGCCACCTGAAACTGCTCAGGTTCCAGAGAATCCAGAGCGATTTGGGGACACAAATGCTTACACTCAATACATCTGTAATTTGGTTACACCTTTAACTGACTCCAGCTAATGTTAAGATGAGCCTAAAAAAACCCTACCATTAAGTACCAATCATAAAACTATTTTTAAGCTGTGCTAACTTTATTATATTGGACACCTAAATTTGTCTTTGAAATTTTAACTGCAAATTTTACTTACGATATGGATTTATTCTTAGTATGATAAATAATGTCTATAGCAAATAATACCACATACCATGTCAGACCGCTGTAGCAAACAGTATTCGATATTCAAGTTGTAAAAACTTGGATCTATCTTGTGAAGATTTACTTTAAACATATAAACAGCAGAAACAAAATTTCTTCTTTCTACCCTACTACCTCCAAACAAATACCACTATCCTATGGTTGAACAACATTAAGAAAAACATACTTTAAGAAACCTTTTATTAAAGCTAAATAAAACAGAATGGCACCAGTCATTTCTGCTATTGATGACCTTAATCACGTAGTCTCTGTGAACACATTCTGTTGCAGGGCAAAAGCCACTCAATCAAGTGTTCCCACTTCAATTTCTCTGCCTTCCTGACTTGTACACACAGACAACAGAGAAACAGAAGTCATCCACCAATAACATAATCCTTACCATCTATGGGGAAGGCAGTCGGATATTTTAAAAGTTTCTCAAGACAGATATTATCATAAAGACACTTCGAATTCTGTATCAACTTCAATGGAAGAAACAGAATATTAAATATATTTTCTTTCACTGTCATATGCCTGGAATTTGTTTTAAAATATTCCAGGAGGGGGAAAAAAAAGACCAAAACTGTAGGGCAATAGGTAAAACGATATTGATGCAAAACCGAAAACTGTTGAAGCTGAATGAAAAGTATGCACGGTGCGATATATTATACTATTCTCTACTTTTGCCTATGTTATGAAAATTTCCAATGCTAAAAAGATAAACAATATTCTAAAACAAACAAGATGTACACATACACCTAAGCTTAAATTTAAGGCTTGCCATGATCTCAACACAGAAGACACTAAAATACCACAAAAGGCTTTTCACCACTCTAAAGCCACAACTCAGCCAGTGACAACTCCCTAACAACTCTTCCTGACAAGGTCCAGTCCTTCAGCCCTGACAACAAACCCAAGGGAACCCCAACTCCCATCTCAGCACTAGCAGATACTGCTTCCAGCGGGCATTTCCCTCCGAAACACCAAAAACCAATGTAAAATGACAAATGTCTTCACATTCTCAGATCATCACCTCTAAAATGCTCTAGGACAGAACATTTGAGAAATTTTAATTAAACTGACATGAGATGAATTTTTTAAATTCCTAAGTCCTCACAAATAAAATCATAATCGGCCACAGTAAAATTAGTAAGTAAATTTCATGTAACACAGACCTTTGAATAATTTGCAAATAGGCTCTAGGAAATGACCTCAATGTAGGTGACTATAACAATTTTAAGAAATACTATTTTAAAAATTTTGGTCTCCAAAATTTAAATTACCCTACTTTTAACTTTCAATGGGCACATATTCCAATTAACCTAGGAGAAAACGGTCATCAGAACTTTTGAACAAAGTATAAAACACAGAACTCACGCTGCATGAAAATTAAGCAATCAAAACAACAGATAGGGAAAAACTTGTCCTTTCAAACAATACTTTGAAAAACAATCATACTTACCAGCACTTTGTTTTCAACTTTGTCTCCCTTCACTTCCAACTTCACTTTCTTCTTCACTGAAATTTTTATCTTTCTGCCAATAACATCCTTTATGCTTTCTGAAAGAAGGGAACAGTTTAATTATACTCTTTTATTAATAATAAGAAAAAAGCATTGGGGAGGAAAGAGCATTTGAAGGAGTATTTCAGGCTCTTTTTAGTGTTGACATTTTTTTTCTGCTTATTTTGACAAGCCTGATAGTGACCAGTCACCAAGTAGTTAATGAACACCTACTTTGTGCCTAGGACTGTGTGTTCAGATGATGAGGCAAATATAAAAGTATATGACAGAATACCAGTCCCTGCAAGGCTAGACATCAACTTGCTGGGCAACAGAATGCACACACAGAATGCATCGTTGGACACTATAATGAAACACTAGATTGCATGCAGACCATAAGCACAACAGCAATTCATTAACTCCTTTGGCTGGTTATCCTCTGGCCCCCAGAACTCTCTGTGCTCGTCCAGTGCCATACAAATATTACTGTTGTCTGTAAGCACCTTGAGGTTAGGAAATACGGCAAAGAACCAGGACCAAACAATTTAGCTAGAAAATGGTGTTCCTGGCCATCTGTGCTTCCAAAACCATCATGGTACAATGCCCCCAAAGAGTGCTAAAGGCAATGGAAAAGGAGGAATCGAGAAGTCGGAGACTTGAAAATGTGCAGTGGCGGGAAAGTCTTCCCCGACTCCCATGAGTACCCCCAAACTGAACTGGTTTCAAATCAAACTCATTGCATTCCCTGCTACTACTCTGGCTACAAATGAAGCTAGAAATCTTGGTGAAAGACAGACAGCCAGTCCCCCACTCTCCTAGAACTGCCTCCTAAGCAGCTCCTGACCCCCTAGACTTATCCCTGCATTCAGAGTCTCAACCTCTCAGGCCTCAGTTCCTACATGAACCAAAGTGACCCTTCCAAACCACAGGTGTGATCAGGCCCTTCTTGTTCTATGAGGTTTCAAGGAGGAAGGGACCCCTGAGATGGATCTTGAAGGAGCAGGAAGTAGACCGCTGGTTTCCAGAGCAGAGTGAGTGCACAGATACAGGTAGAAAACAGACTTTTTACTTCTATTTGCAGTATTTCAGATTGTTTTAGATGATTCACTAAATGAAGTGTATATGCAGGTTAACAAATAAATGTGTTTAGTAAGGGGTCATCTAAATATTCTTATTGGAAACCCCCCACAAAAGTTTAGAGTCACCTAGTTATATGAGAATAGTGAAGAAGGGGGGAGGAAAGGGCACTGCCAGTGAAAAGAAGGGCATGAAAACATGAGAAAGCACAGCTCATTCAGGGAACAGCAATGAGGTGGAACATTGGGGGGAAAGGGGACAGGCACGTACGGGTCCTCACTACCCTGGGAGCTCTCCATGCAGCTCCTATCTTATCATAACTTTAAACAGGTACAGGCACTCCTCCCTCCCCTAAAAAAGTGTGGGAAGTGAGCAACTGAAATTGACTTAAGAAGGTAAACCCATGGAAAGATGGGAAGTTATATACCAAAAGGTTAAAAGTAGCTACCTCAGAGTATTGGTGTGGGTGACATATACCCTTCGCATTCTTCTATGCATGTAACTTTTTAAAATAATAAGCCTGTATTTCATAATCAGAAAGATACACAACACATGTTTAAAACACCTTGGGGATTACCTTAAGGGGATATATTGAGGTTTTCACACAAGGCTGTCATTTTTAATTAGAGTAGAGAAGGCCTGTGAGCATTTAAAATGAGAGAAGAGCAAGTGCAGGAATTTCCCCTATCCCAGACTACTTAGATCATTTAAAGGCCCAGAAAAAGACACATTAGGCCTATCACAAAACCATGTGTCATTCAGTTGAATGATATGTGAGACGGGCAACACTTCATAAACAGAAAAACTCCATTTACAGAGAAGAGTTAAATTTTGGGAACCACCAGTATAAACCAGGCACCTTATTTCCATCCCATCCTTCCCACCCTTTCTCTTGGGTCTAAGTAATTACTTAACCTTTTCATTACCAGGCTCAAAGACAACTCATTTAAAAAATCCACCACCCTCTTCAGCTACCCTTATCCCCTGGCCAGGGAGGCAAACGCCCCATCCCTGAACTTTCTTTCCGGGGCCTCTGGAGGCATCTTCAGAGGCTCTGAGCCTATGTGTCTTCTTCCGGAGTAGGGTGTTGGAAAGATGTCAGCTTCCCAGAACCGCATAGACCCCTCCTCCAGCAAAGGCAGCTGATGCTTTATCTCAGGCTCGGGGAGACGCAAGAGGCGGCAGTACAATGGGGAAGGGGCGGGGAATAACTTCATACCCTAAATTCGGGTAAAAAAATTTTTTAATTCAACAAAAGCAGAAGCTTCCGTATAAACGTAGCAACAGCTTCTTTACATCAAGTTTCACCCGCTGACTTTAGCCACTAATGGAAGAGCGCGCGCCAACTCCTCCAAAGTATTGAGGCTAAGGAGAAACGGGGGGCAAATTCCTCAAATGCGCACGAACGGGCAGTTAGAACTTCCTCGTGTCAGCACCGACCAAACGGCACCTTTCTGAGGAGTGGAGGCCGTGAAGTGTGCCAAGGGTGGTACAGCAAGGGGCACAGGTCACCGGGGCTCAAAGCCCTGGCGCACAGACACACGTACCTCGTTACAACACATGCGACACACACACACACCAGCACCCCTACACCCCCGGCCCCACCGCCGGATTTCCAGAGCCCTTCCCCCACCTCGTTTTAGCTGTCATCTTAACCACCGCATAGTTAAGTTAAATCGCAAGACATAAAATCCACCCCGCGCCCCCCCTCAAAAAAAACACAAAACCTTAAGGGAGCCAAAGAATGGGTCACCTGACACGGGGTACTATACCGGTTTCCTAAGAGATGCGGGGTGGGGAAAAACAGGTTAATGATTATCAAACTAAAGCTTTTATCATTACCCTCAATTTCCTAGTCCGAGTTTGCGTCAGTCCTGTAACCCTTTCGCTCCCAGTTCGGCTCCCACGCCTTCCAGGCTCGGTCATTACAACCGGACTGGCGCCCCCTCCCCCAAGTCCGTGCGCCCTCCCGCCGGGGACCTCCTGGGGGCGGGGGAATGCCTGGCACACGCCGGGGACGACCCGCTGCTCGCCAGCCGTCCCGGTGCTGGGCTTCCCCGGACGTCCCCGAGGTCAGCGGCGTGGGCCGGTGCCTGGAAGGGTCCTCCTCGCTTCCAGGACCCCCAGGACCGAGGCAGCCGGCGCCCCGGGCTCGCGGCGGTCCAGCGGAGCCGTCCCGGGGCCCCAGCTCGCCTGGGCTTCTCGGGCGGTCAGACGGGAGCAGACTTCCCGGCGCCCCCCAGCGACCCCGCCGTCCACCCCTCCGACCTCAGGGGCGCCCAGCCTGGGCGGGGCCCGCGGGGCGGCGGAGGAGGGCAGGGGGTCGGGGGCGAGGGGTACGCGGGGGCTGGCGGAAAATCCACGACCGCGCGACCGACCCGTACCTGTGAGCTCCCCGGGGACCTCGGCGCTCTCCTCGGCCATGGCCGCCCTCTAGGCGCGCGGGCGCTGCCGCTCCAGCTCTGATTCGCGGGTCCCCGCCCTTCCCCGAGTCCCGCAATTTTTCAGACAGATGCGTGGGCCAGAAAGCGGGGGCGGGGATACAACGTTGCCGCGCCCTCCGCCCCGCCAAAAAAAAAAAAAAAGGAGAAAGTTGCCAATACGAGGTGGATCCCGGCTACTGCCTGCACAGGACGCGTCCCGGCAGTTCCCGGCGGCGGAACCGGGACCGGCGGGATTCCGAGGGGGCTCGGGGCGGACGCGCGGACCCTCCTGCCCCCGGCTCGCCGCTCCGGCCGCTGCCAGGCTCCCGCCCGCGCCCCGCGCCGCACCTGGGGCCCTAGGTGGACGCGGAAGGCTCGCGGCGAGGGCGGGGAGAGCGGCGGGGCGGGGGGCCGGCGTGTGCGCGCTCCCCGGCCGGCCCCGGCCCTCCCCCTGCCCCTCCTTCCCCTCCTCCTCCTGCAGCGCCTCCCGCTCACCTCGCGAGAGCCGGAGCCGGTTCCCCGGTGCGGGGGGCGCCCACGGGGGAGGGGCGCTGCGGCGGCCTCGGGCTCGGCGCCCCTGCCCCCCTTGGCAGCCTCGCCGCCCAACCGCAGAAGCCCTGCGCCGGGAGAGGGGCCGAGGGAGCCCCGCCTGGGGGGAGAGCCGGGCCCGCAGCGCCTTCCCGGCCCGCCGTCCCCGCCTCCCGGCGGCCCGGGGGAGGCCGAGGGTTGGGAGGCCGCAGACCCTGCGGCCCCGTCTGTGCGGAAACCGGCTCCTCCTGGGACCCTGCTACGCGCTTTCCGTTTCCAGCCCTCCCCGGGGCCAGGCGTTTCTTCGGCGTCATTAATTCCAGAAATGGTGAGCGGGAGCCCGGCGGAATCTGCAAACGCGGACCGCGCGGCGAGACGGCCCCTTGCGTGCGCTCGGCGGGCGCTGCGCAGCTGCCGTGTTCAGCCTCAAGACCTGGGAATTGTGAGACGCCTTGAAAAACGCCTTTCACTCGCGGCGCAACCTCGCGCTACCTCAGGGCATATTCCGGGAGCTGAGCTTTATTCACTGAGGCCGGACTCGGTCTGCTGGTGGGTCTGATCCTGCCGGGCTCTTCTGCCTCCGACCTCCCTGGGCTCCACCCCAGAACACTTGTGGGGGCCCCGGTTGCTGCCTAGTGCCCGGTGGCCGGGAGTACCTTCGTCGAATTAGGCTGCTTTTAAAGGACAGAAAAAGGGAAGGGGGTATATGAAGGGGAACCCTGCGTGATGGTGGTCTGTCGGTGGTCGCCCTCGGATCCCCAAGAAGAAACCTTCCGCCTCCCCGCCAGCCTAATATTCCCATTAAGGCATTTATCAATCTGGCCCCCTCCCACCCTACCCTCTCCCACCCCTTATTTTCACACCCTGACTCTCACCAAGACTATGTGCTGTTTGCTTTTCTCTTCCCTCTAAAGTCCTCTGATTCTTCTCTCTGTGTTTTCAATTCCAGTCCAGTGTGTTCCTTCTTTGTGAAGATTTTCCAGGGTGTTTCAAATCGCTGTGATCCCCCTGTTTAAAACTACTAGAATATATATTGCCTGAAACATGTTTGCAAACACTATTTGTCTGTCTTTACTGTTTAACTCTTCATTGCACTCTAGACTAGACAATTTGAAGGTAGGACTTTTTATTTCAGTCTTTTGAATCTTCTCGAAGACTTCTGCAAAGTAGGTGTTCAATAACCATTTGTTAACTGATGGGTTCTAGAGTTTTGCACATCAGGCTGTTTGTCTCAGAAGTTGGCTATTTCTTAAAGCTGAACATTTCCTTTATGCTTTAAATACCGTTTTGTGCAATAAATGGAAATGAACATCTCAAAACTATCTTCCATTCAACTGTGTGTGTTAAATAATATTTTCTGGCACATACCAGTGAAGTTTTAGCAATAGCCCTGAGGGTACCAAACCATGTGGTTAACTCTTGAAAATAAAAACAAAAGATTTTTTTTTCCCTCTGGGGCCTGGAGGGTCCTGAAAGAATGAAGAAAGGCTACATAGCAGTCCCATAATTCAGTGTTCCTTGGCATCCTTTAAAGAAAGCTGGGCTTTCAATAAAGAATCTGGCTTTTTCACTGCCGCAAGACGCTGATTGGCTGTTGCCCCTCTGAAGGCATGGATTCAGATTCAGATGAATCTCCTGTCTCAATGTTCAAAAATGACTGACTGATTTCGGAGAGGAAAGTCATTTACTTCTTGGGTGCAGAATTCAAATGTGTTTGAGAATAGCAAGCAGATAACTCCAAGTAACACTATTTATAAAACTGTAAAACCCAACCAGCAGTGACTGTCTCCTGCACAGTACAGTCATGGTGCTCGGTGCCAGCTTAGAGAAGGCATTTCGAATTCTGAAATGTGTGTTGACTGCAATCTGCACAACCCTCCAATGCTACACTTTCCTCAGCTTATTTGCCCTCCAACCTCCATACTTTTAGGTTTATCCCTTCCTACACGAAAATAGTTAAACTACTACATGAAATAAATGTTACTATGTACTGAGCAACAAAATAATTTTGGAAAATTATATATGGATTTCTATTTTTAGGTCTTAGGTTTATGTTCATATCTATATAGTATACAGTATATAATGTTGAGAAAATACTCTGAATAAAAAAAAAACCTGTTGAAAATGTATAATGTCTATAATTATCTAACATATTACTATCATTAGAATGATTAAATCCATGGAGACAAAACAAACAAAAAAGTTAAGAAATCAGCAAGCCTACAACAATAACAAAAACCCACAAACTTGCCCAAGTCAGTTTCTGATTTTGCCTATTGCATTTAGAACTGGTTTTAAAACTGGAATATATTCAGATTTCTGGGAACCAACATTTCTACTCTGCAAGTAGTGCTTTGCAGACTAACATCCCACCCTTAGCAACTACCACTGGTCAGGGGGCTTCTCAAAGAGGTGTGTTTTTCTCAACTGGGTTAATGTAGACCTTTCAGGAAACATACGCAATGTAAATGCTAAAGCTTGCAAAAAACTCTAGGAAAAATTAGTTTATCTCTGATTAAAAGACAATGAGAAGTAAATAGCTATTAAACAATATTCCTTTTTTTTTGGTATCAGTAATCTACAATTACATGAGGAACATTATGTTTACTAGGCTCCCCCTTCACCAAGTCTCCCCCAAAAACCCCATTACAGTCACTGTCCATCAGCATAGTAAGATGCTATAGAATCACTACTTGTCTTCTCTGTGTTGCACATCCCTCCCGGTGCCCACCCCACATTATCTATGCTAATCTTAATGCCTCCTTTCTTTTTCCTCCCCTTATCCCTCCCTTCCCACCCATCCTCCCCAGTCCCTTTCCCCTTGGTAACTGTTAGTCCATTCTTGGGTTCTGTGATTCTGCTGCTGTTTTGCTCCTTCAGTTATTCTTTGTTCTTATACTACACAGATGAGTGAGATCATTTGGTACTTGTCTCTCTCTCTGCCTGGCTTATTTCACTGAGCATAATACCCTCTAGCTCCATCCATGTTGTTGCAAATGGTAGGATTGGTTTCCTTATGGCTGAATAAAATTCCATTGTGTATATGTGCCACATCTTTATCCATTCATCTACTGATGGACACGTAGGTTACTTCCATTTCTTGGCTATTGTAAACAGTGCTGAGATAAACATAGGGGTGCATCTGTCTTTTCAAACTGGGCTGCTGTATTCTTAGGGTAACTTCCTGGGAGTGGAATTCCTGGGTCAAATGGTATTTGTTTTGAGTTTTTTGAGGAACCTCCATACTGCTTTCCACAATGGTTGAACTAATTTACATTCCCACCAGCAGTGTAGGAGGGTTCCCCTTTCTCCACAGCCTCGCCAACATTTGTTGTTGTCTTTTGGATGGTAGCCATCCTTACTGGTGTGAGGTGATATCTCATTGTGGTTTTAATTTGCATTTCTCTGATGACAAGCGATGTGGAGCACCTTTTCATGTGTCTGTTGGCCATCTGAATTTCTTCTTTGGAGAACTGTCTGTTCAGCCCCTCTGCCCATTTTTAAATTGGATTATTTGCTTTTAGTTTGTTGAGGTGTGTGAGCTCTTTATATATTTTGGATGTCAACCCTTTATCGGATCTGTCATTTATGAATATATTCTCCCATACTGTAGGATACCTTTTTGTTCTATTGATGGTGGCCTTTGCTGTACAGAAGCTTTTCAGCTTGATATAGTCCCACTTGTTCATTTTTGCTTTTGTTTCCCTTGCCTGGGGAGATATGTTCATGAAGAAGTCGCTCATGTTTATGTCCAAGAGATTTTTGCCTATGTTTTTTTCTAAGAATTTTATGGTTTCATGACTTACATTCAGGTCTTTGATCCATTTTGAATTTACTTTTGTGCATGGGGTTAGACAATGATCCAGTTTCATTCGCTTACATGTAGCTGTCCAGTTTTGCCAACACCATCTGTTGAAGAGGCTGTCGTTTCCCCATTGTATGTCCATGGCTCCTTTATCATATATTAATTGACCATATATGTTTGGTTTAATGTCTGGAGTCTCTAATCTGTTCCACTGGTCTGTGGCTCTGTTCTTGTGCCAGTACCAAATTGTCTTGATTACTGTGGATTTGTAGTAGAGCTTGAAGTTGGGGAGCGAGATCCCCCCCCACTTTATTCTTCCTTCTCAGGATTGCTTTGGCTATTTGGGGTCTTTGGTGGATCCATATGAATTTTTGAACTATTTGTTCCAGTTTGTTGAAGAATGCTGTTGGTATTTTGATAGGGATTGCATTGAATCTGTAGATTGCTTTGGACAGGATGGCCATGTTGACGATATTAATTCTTCCTAGCCAAGAGCATGGGATGAGTTTCCATTTGTTAGTGCCCTCTTTAATTTCTCTTAAGAGTGTCTTGTAGTTTTCAGGTATAGGTCTTTCACTTCCTTGGTTAGATTTATTCCTTGGTATTATATTCTTTTTTAATGCAATTGTGAATGGAATTGTTTTACTGATTTCACTTTCTATTAGTTCATTGTTAGTGTATAGGAAAGCCACAGATTTCTGTGTATTCATTTTGTATCTTGCAACTTTGCTGAATTCCAATATTAGTTCTAGTAGTTTGGGAGTGGAGTCTTTAGGGTTTTCTATGTACAATATCATGTCATCTGCAAATACTGACTGTTTGACTTCTTCTATACCAATTTGGATTCCTTGTATTTCTTTGTTTTGTCTGATTGCCGTGGCTAGGACCTCCAGTACTATGTTGAATAACACTGTGGAGAGTGGGCATCCCTGTCTTGTTCCCGATCTCAGAGGAAAAGCTTTCAGCTTCTCACTGTTCAGTATGATGTTGGCTGTGGTTTTGTCACAAATGGCCTTTATTATGTTGAGGTACTTGCCCTCTATACCCATTTTGTTGGGGGTTTTTATCATGAATGGATGTTGAATTTTGTGAAATGCTTTTTCAGTGTCTATGGAGATGATCATGTGATTTTTGTCCTTTTTGTTGATGTGGTGGATGATGTTGATGGATTTTTTAATGTTGTACCAGCCTTGCATCCCTGAGATGAATCCCACCTGGTCATGGTTTATGATCCTCTTGATGTATTTTTGAATTCGGTTTGCTAATATTTTGTTGAGTATTTTTGCATCTATGTTCATCAGGGATATTGGTCTGTAATTTCTTTTTTGGTGGGGTCTTTGCCTGGTTTCGGTATTAGGGTGATGCTGGCTTCATAGAATGAGTTTGGGAGTATTCCCTCCTCTTCTATTTTTTGCAGAACTTTAAGGAGAATGGGTATTACGTCTTCTCTGTATGTCTGATAAAATTCTGCTGTAAATCCATCTGTCTCGGGGGTTTTGCTCTTGGGTAGTTTTTTGATTACCGCTTCAATTTCTTTGCTGGTAATTGGTCTGTTTAGATTTTCTGTTTCTTCCTTGGTCAGTCTTGGAAGGTTGTATTTTTTTAGGAAGTTGTCCATTTATTCTAGGTTTTCCAGCTTCTTAGCATATAGGTTTTCATAAACAATATTCCTTTTAAAGAACTTACAAATGATATTATGTAAGATTTGCTTGAAAAAATAATCCCAGAGGGGTGGCATTTGCAGAGTAGGGTGGGGGTACTGGTTAGGTTATAGATGAAACAAGAATGGCCTTGTATTGATTTTGTTGCAGTTGGATAATGAGTACAAGGGAGTTCAGTGCTCCCACTTATATGTCCGCTTGAAATTTTCAATAATAAGAAGAACAAATCCTTGACAGATATGACTGAGCAGGAAGGAAAGGCAAGTCAGTCATTAATCCAGAAAATATCAATTTGAGTATGCCGTAATCAGAGCTCATGATTATCCAAAACATAATCAATAGGTACCATACTAAGCACTTCAGTAGATACCATACTGCATTAATTCAAAGAGGCACATTTTCTAATTTTAATGTTAATGAAATCAGAATGGATTTTATAATTGGTTTAGACAATTAACAACATATTTCTCACACCCCACCCCCAACACAAATACAAAATCTGCTGTTGATCAATAGTACATCTAACAACTGATGGCCTCTGACAACTAAGGAAATAAGGGTTTGACATATTTGAACTATCCAGTGACCCCTTGGGTTAGAAAATGAAATTACTATCATTATCACAATGAAGAAATAAGTTCAGATTTGTGGAGTGACTTGCTCAGAGTCACATAGCTCGCAAGAGTCAAGCAAAGGTTGGAGCTATGTTCACAGGCCAAGTTTCATGTTACTACACCACTTTACCAGGCTCTTGGTCTCTGTGCCATGGGAAGTATACAGGTGGCCAGGGCTTGGCCACAACCACCCACAAGGAACTCAAGCTAGAAGGAAGAGTAAGGTGATCTTTGATTGCCCTGCAACTAGTCCACTACCAGCCACATAGTAGGTGGTAAATTAGTTTAATCTAATTGAATTGAACAATTTTGGAAAATAATAAATGGAAAATGTGGTAGGCAGGTGCCAAATGATGTGTTCAGTAAGTGCTATAGAAATTCTTGGAGGTAGTAGGGGAGAGAGCAGTAAAAGGAGAGATGCCTTTATAAATTCCCCAACAAATATGAATTAAGCACATGCTAATTGCCAGAGGATATGATGGTGAATTACACAGATGATTCATGGAATTCTTATGAAGTAATCTAGGGAGATACAGGCAGAGACAAAGAGAAAACAAGAGAAAGAGAGAGACAGGCAATTGATATCATTGCTGTTAAGTGCTGAGGTGGGGGAACAGTATTATGGGAATGGGGAATGATGGCAATACGGAAAGAAGGGGAGTGAAATGTTCATGATGGAAGGAACAGACTTTATACAGACCAGAAGACAGGATAAAACGTGGAGTAACTGAAGTAAAGTCAGAAGGTTTTAATCAATGGAGATGGAGGGAGAACAGAAGGTTAGAAAGAATCATAACATGCAGGACCTCATGAACCACTAAATGAGTTTGAATTTACCCAAAGAGCAAAATGGAGTTCCTAAGAGATTTAAGTAAGGCAGTGTCACAATGAGATTTTTTTGTTAGAAAGATTACCTGGTTGGAATAATAGAAAAGACTGCAGGAGAGGCAAGAATGCTAGAAGCAGAGAGAAGTATCAGTAAATGAGGTGAATATATGTATCTGTCTGTCAGACTGAGCCAGGGTTATGACAGAGCTTCGGATCAAGACGGACAGGAGGAGTCGTAAGGCCCAGGGGTGGCCGCCCCTGGCTGGGAAGTGCTGAGGAGTCACACGCGATGGGTCGGGACGAAGGGTTCAGGTTTGATCTGAAGAGTTCCAGGTGCTTACGGGACGTCCAGGGGGAGATGGCAGTTAGGTGGCTAGAATATGTAAGTCTGCCTTCCAGGAGAAGTTCTGGCATGTAGACTCAAGATTCATCAACACATGGTATTTAAAATTGTAAGGTTTTATAGGAAAAACTAGCTTATCTGATTAGATGACAATGGGAGGTAATATTAAAGAGCAATTCCCTCTCAGGAAGTGAGATTGAATAAGGAAAATTTAGAATGTGAGGAGGAAAGAAATGGAATAGAATGCTGAAGCATTACAGGCTATCAGAAAAAGAAGAGGTACAAAGGAGACTGTGTAAGTAACAAATTACCCCAAAACTTGGCAGCTGAAAACAAATATTTAATATCTCAAAGATTATGTAGGCCCGAAATTGAGCTGGGTGGTTCTGGCTCAGTCTGTCCTGAGGTTGGGGGCAGGCTGTCAGGCAGGGCTGCAGGCGATCGCAGGCTCGACTTGGGCTCCAGGTGGTGTTGACAGGTGTCAGTTCCTCACTGGTTGTTGGCTGGAGCTCAGCTCCTCAGGCAGGGCTGTTTGAGTGTCCTCATGAAGAGCATCTGGCTTTCCCCAGAGTGGGCGATCAGAGACAGACAGACAGACAGGGAAGCGCCAGTGCAGTGCCTTTCATGACTTACTCCTGGAATGAACCTGCCGTCACTTCTGCTGTATTCTGTGGGTCACATGGATCGACCCAGGTCAGTTAGAGAGGTGGCTACAAAAAGATGCAAGTACCGAGAGCTGGGATCATTGGGAACATATCAGAAAATGGTTACAGCAGAGGCCAACCAGCAGAGAAGTAGTAGGAAACCAGAAAGATAGGATGTCACGTTTGGAAGCCAGGAAATAACAGTATTTTAAGAAAGGGGAAATGGTTAACAGTGTCTGGGCTGCTAAAAAGTCAAATGTCATAAGAAATAACCTGTATTACTTGAATTTTTAAAAAAGGGAAGCATTTCTTTCTTTGGAGAGATCAGTTTTAGTAGAAAAATGGGGGAAGAAGATAAATTACGGTGGGTTGAAGAGTGATTAGAAGATGGAAAAGGACAGGAAAACAGAACGCAGGTAACTCCGGAGTTGTGGGCACGAGGGAGAACAGAAAAGTAGAGGAATAGCCAAAATGTTATACTGGAGACTTTCTGTTAAACACAGAGGATCCAATACTGGCAATAACGTGACCGACTCTGCTTCCTCCCGATGACAGTGGAGGGAAAAAAAATGCATGGAGCTCCCAATGGACTTCAGTTTATGATGCTGTATGTGGGATGTTAACAATAGGGGAAATTATGGGAGGTGGAGACTGAAGCATTATGAGATGGTAGAAAATATGTATATTGATCTCTGTCCCTTTTTTCCTGGCACAAAACTCTTAAAACCCTTGTAATTTCCAAAGTGATAAGAACACTAGGAACATCTATTGTTCTAATATTTAGTCTTTGACCCCATCCCTGACACAGGGCGCCTAAAACCCTTGTAAATTCCTAAGTGATATGAGCACTAGAAGCATCTTTTGTTCTAAGGAAGCCACTCTGGTTGGGCACCTGGATGGGGGCTGATGCCCAGAAAGACCGAACCATAATTAGAAGCTTGCGATGTTCACCTCTACCCTTCGTCTTCCAGACACAGGAGAGGGGCTAAAAATGGAGTTATTCATCATGCCTGGTGAGAGAACGTCCATCCAATCCCAGTAGTACGGAGTTCAGAGAGCTTCCAGATTGGCGAACTCATCCACATACCGGGAGGGTAGTGTACCCCAACTCCACAGGGACAAATGCTCCTGTGCTTGGGACCCTCCCAGACCTCACCCCATGTCTGTCTCCATTTGGTTGTTCATCTGGGTCCTTTATCATATCCTCTAGTAATCTGGTAAATGTAAGTGTTTCTCTGAGTTCTGTGGGCCACTCTAGCAAGCTAATCAAAACTGAGGAGGGGATCTGATTTATAGCCAAATCAAACCTGCAGCCCTATTACTTGCTATTGGCATCTGAAATAGGATGGGAGCAATCTCATGGGACCAGGCCCTCCACCTGTGTGATCTGATGCTGTCTCCAGGTAGGCAATATCAGAATGCGGTAAGATTGTAGGACACCCAGCTGGTGTCACAGCGAATCGCTTGGTGTGAGGAAGACCTTCCACATGGTTGGTGGCCAGAAGTGTCAGAAGTGAAATGTTTTATGTAAAAGTAAAGGAGACACATAGGAAAGAAAGACACAGTAGAAAAGAACCGGACTTTTCCTTATACAGAGGGAGAAAAACTGTTTTTTTTCCCTCTGTACTTTCTGCTCAGTTTTTCTGTCAATTTTAAACTGCTCTTAAGATAGTGTATTAATTTATATAAAAAACATAAAAGCACAGGGACAAAAAGAATAGAAAATGGTAACAAATAAAGTTCAACATTTTGGAAACTGGGGAGGACGATGGAGGAATGGTAACTGACTTAACAGACCAGAAAAAGACAAATTCTAAACCCATGGGGAATAAGCAAATAAAAAGCAAGCTAATTCCTGTAGCAGACCCAAGAAAAATCTCAGAAACTAGAGACACAAATTATTTATAAATACAGAGTGCAGAATGAGAACAACAAAAAACAGGGGGACTGGCAAACACTTTAGAAGGAACAGTTAGACGCTCCATAGATTCTTTCCTCTGCCTCACACAGCCAGTCAGCCGCCACCTGCCCCTGCCCCACTCTTGGAGGTTTACTCTTGGGAGAGACTGAACCAAAAGAACAAAGTCTTGGTACAGCCAAGGTCAAAAGTGAGAAGTCTTATCATACTGAAAAGGGGAGAATTTTGAGTCTAAAATACAAACCCTCCACAACTTCTTTCTCTGCTTGTTTCTCAAAAGTCCAGCAGCAAGTTTATAATCACAGGCAGAGGATTAGAGAATTCCTCTCTCCTGGATTACTGACCATCTTTAAAGAAAAACCTGTGAGTTACTGATTTATGGAGATTTGCCAATGAAAAGGTCCCCATTAATCATTCTCATTCTAAATTGAGCCCCACAAACTGATAAGCCCTGTTCATTCGTGTAGAGCTTCAGATCAGCTTTGTTATGCCTGTTGTTAAATATAGACCTCCAAGGAGCGCTGATATCTAATTAAGGAAAGCCACTGTCATAGAAGCCAGAGACACAAACAGACAAACCCTGACAAAACACAGAAGAGCATAGGAACAAAAGGAAACTCAAGAATCTGTAGTGAGGGAACTCCTGCTTTTGGTAATGATGGATTAACAAAGATTACACATTCTTTCCCATCAAAAAACAGAAAATTGTACAAAATATAAGAAACTGTTATTTTTCAGACATTGGACATCTGACAGGACAGAACTGTCATCCTTGAAAGAGAAACACAGTGACCACTATGGTTGCCCCAGATTTCTGTCTGGAAATAACTGAAAGATGGGTGCAAAGAGGGAGACTGTAAGCAGAGTCTAGGAGATGTAAAGCTTGGAGTGGCAGGAGGTGGCTGAGTACGTGAGGCAGTGTTCTAAGGACGAGGGAGCTATACTGAAGAGAGCTCCAGAAATCTGCAGAGGGGTTCCCTTGAGTCTTTCCTGAGAACTAGGCCAGAAATGCCTCGGGTGAAATCCCACAAGGTCAGGCAAAAACAACCAGGATGTTGGAACTGAGACCTTCCTAGAGTTCACACAAGGCAAAGAGATACCTGACCTCAGACCATCCGCAGTGAGGAGTTATCAGTTCTCATCCTAAGCATTCAGTAGAGACTTGAGGGAAAGAAGATAAAATAACGTCAAAGTAAGAAGAAGAAACAGAGCAGAGCAGAAATAATGGAATCGAAAATGGACAAATACTGTTAAAACTCAGTAAAATCTAATTTGGTTATTTGGGGTGAAAATCCATATCTGATACATATCCATAAATCTGACACATATCCATAAATCTGATACAACCCCTGGATGGACTGATCATGACAGAAGATACAAAGTACTGATATTATAAATCAAAGTGGGGGCATCACTACAAACATTAAAAGGATAATAAAGAGATATTATGAATAACTTTGTATCAATAAATTTGACAGTTTAGATGAGACATATGAATTCCCGGAAAGACAGAAATTGCCAGTATTCTCAAGAAGAAATAGAAAAATCTGAAGAGCCCTATACCTATTAAAGAAATTTGAATTTGAAATTAAAATTTTCCCTTAAGGAATAAGAAAAACAATCACGCCAATTACCTCAACAGACGCACATGCACACACATGCACACACACGCACACACACGCACACACACACAGAAACAAACTTTAGAGAAAATTCAACACCTGTTCATAATAAAAACTCCCAGTAAGCTAGGAATGGAAGAGAATTACCTCAACTTGATAAAACATCTCTATAGAAAACCTACAGCTAATATTATATTTAATGGTAAAAGACTAAATATTTTCCCCCTGAAATCAGAAAGAAGACAAGGATATCTATTCTTCCTACTTATACTTAATATTATGCTAGAAGTATTAGCCTTTCTAATAAGGAAATAAAAATAAAGTCGTAATGATCAGAAAGGAAGAAAAAACTACCTTTAGTTGCATACAACATAATTGTGTACTAGAAAATCCTAAAAAACTACAAAAAACTAGAAATAATAGGTGAGTTTAGCAGGACTGCAAGACAGCAGGCCAATATACAATCAATTGTACTTCCATATGACAGCAATGAAAAAAATTTTAGTTATCATTTGCAATAGCATCAAAAAACATTAAATAGATAGAAATAAACTTAATAAACTATGTGTTAACAGGTATATTATGAAAGCTAAAAAACACTGATGAGAAAAAGTAAAGACCTAAATAGTTGTAGGATACATCAATAACCATGGACTAGAAGATTCAATATGGTTAAGATGTTAGTTCTCAAACTGAACTAGAGATGTTAATGATATCTCAATAACAATTGTAACAGAATTTTCTGTAGAAATTAACAAGATAATTCCAAAATTTATATGGAAATCCAAAGGAATGAAGATGGCCAAGTAATTTTGAAAAAGAACAAAGTTATAGTATTTATATTATCTAAATTCAAGACTTATTTTAAAGCTATTATAATTAAATGTGGGATTTTGGCATAAGAAGAGACTTATAGATCAGTGGAACAGAGTAGAAAGTACAGAAATAGACCCACACATATTTGATCTATCAGTTTTTTTACAAAGGTGCCAAGGTAATTCAACAGGAAACAACTTCAACAAATGATGCTGGAATAACTGGATATCTACATGGAAAACTGTGATTGTTTACCCTTACCTCATGCCATACAAAAATTAATTTCTAAATGAGTCAAAAAACTAAATTTAAAAATTAAACCTATAAACACTTCTAGATGACAGCACAGGAGAAAATCTTCAGGGCTTTAAGGTAGACAAAATTATTATTGGATAGTATATATAAGGCATAAGTCAGAAAAGAAAAAATTATAAAGAGAACTTCATCAAACTTGAAAATTACTGCCCTTTGACTCCTAAAAAAATGAAAAGGGAGAACATTTTCTCAATACGTGTGTCTGACAAAGAATGGTTTTATGAAGTACACAAACAACTCTTACAACTTGATAAAAATAGGCAGAACATTTGAACAGACATTTCCCCAAAGACATTACAGATTGTTGGTGAGCATATAAGAAGGTGCTAAATAATTTGAATCATCATAGAAGTGCTAATTAAAACCATACTGAAATATCACCACATCCACTAGGCTGGCTAAAATTTTGAAAGATTGATGATATGAAGTGTTGATGAAGCTATAGGGTACCTAACTCTCATACATTCTTGGTAGGAATGTAAAATTATACAATTACTTGGCAAAATTTTTTGGCAGTTTCTTACAAAATTAACCGTATGCTTAATATACATTCAGCAATTCACTTGTATACATTTACCTAAGTGAAATAAATATACTTGTCCACACAAAGACTTATACATGAATATTTACAGAAGCTTTAGTCATAATAGTCAAATACCAGAATCAAACAAAATGTCTACAACAGATGAATAAACAAATGTAGCATATTCAAACAATGGAATGCTGCTCAGCAGTACAAAGGAATGAACTAATGTTACATGGAACAACATGGATGAATCTCAAAAACATTATGCTGAGCAATATGATCCAGATACAAAAGTGTACATAATGATAATTTATCATGAATGGATGGATCTAGAGGGCATTAAGCTCAATGAAATAAAGACAAATACCAAATGATTTCACTTATTTGTGGAGTATAAAAACAAAGCAAAGCAGTAGACTCACAGACACCAAGAAAGGCCTATTAGTCACCAAAGGGGAGGGATGGGAGAGGGTGGGGGAAGAGGAAAAGGGGATTAGGGAGCATAATAATTCACAATCACAATATAGGTCGGTCACAGGGATGTACGTGTACAGCATGTAGAATACAGTCGGTGATTCTGTAACATCTTACTAAGTTGATGGACAGTGACCGCACTGGAGGGGGTGATGACTTGATAATGTGGGTGAATGTTGAACCACTGTGTTGTATATTTGAAGCCATCATAAGATTGCGTATCAATGACACTTTAATAAAAACAATTAAGAAAATGTTTCATATAAAACTCTACAAAAGACAAACTTAATCCATAGTGACAAGAAGCAGATCGGCTGTTACCTGAAGGCGTAGGGCTGGGAGGTGTGTGGAAAGAGGCACAGGGAAAAATGTGTAGTGACGACAGGCTCTGTGTCCTGCCGCTGGTCGTAGGAAGGGAGTGCACGCGTTTGTTGGACCCCATTGAATCGTGCACAGAAAAGGGATGTACATCATTGTCTGTACATTATGTTACCATAAGGTCATTTGAAAACATCTATAATTGTATCATCAGAGAGATTTAAAAGATCATTACATCATGAAAACTAAAAATCCATTGGAATTTCATTTTAGTAATCAGAGAAGATAAAAGACCTCTCAGAATTTTAAGATATATTACCAGGAATTTTCATTTCTGGAAGTTCTTGGGAAGAACCTGCTTAGTCCCTTGTGATTATAGGACCAAGGTCTGCATTCCTGGCTGTCAGCCAGGGCCCGTTGTTAGTTCCTAAAGGCTGTTCATATTCCTTGGCAGGCGACCCCCCTTGATTTCAATGCTGGCAAAGCTAAACTCTGTCTTGCATCAAATCCCGCTCATGCTTCAGATCTCCTTTGCTTGTAGAGCGCTGTTCTGTGTAGGGGCCTCCGGATCAGGTCAGGCCTACCAACAACAGTGGCCCTTTCTTAAAGTAAACCGTGCTTTGTGGGGTGACCTAGTCACAATAGTGATGTCCCACTATATTCACAGGTTCCTTCCAGGGGAAGGAATATAAAAGGGCAGGGGTCATTGGAAGTGATTTAGAATTCTGATACCACAATAAGGTTGGCATAAAACTTAGAGAACAATAATTAAGAGCGAATTACTGTTCTATAGTTGCTGACTGATGAGCTATACTTGTTCTTGTTTTCATCTGCTTTGCTTTACTGGACTTTGGGGTGTGTGTGTGTGTGTGTGTGTGTGTGTGTGTGTGTGTGTGTGTGTGTGTGTGTGTGTGTGTGTTGTATTTTTAGCATTTAGATCCATCACAAAATCAATAAGAACATCAAACTGTTTTTATTAATGAGTATAAGTATTTTTTTAATTAATATCTATATACTCGGTGTAACCCTCATTTTGCTTATCTCCTTGGAACCTTATATCAGGAACAGTTTCCAGAAAGGAACTTTCAAGTGGGAATAGGAAATAAGCCAAGTTAAAAGAGAAGATAGCAGTTCATGAAAAATTTTCAAGTTCTCTATTTAAAAAATCTAGCAACCAAGATGCCCTTCAGTACATGAATGGATAAATAAATTGTGGGACATCCAGACAATGGTTTTTTTTTTAATTTACAAATGATTTAATTATATATGCCCAACTTTTTAAAACTAGGCAAAACATACATATTTTGAAAAACTAATTTCACATTTCTTCCAAGCTTGCTTTAGGTGACAGTGAAAAGAGCAGATAAATGAGATTCCTTAACAACCCAAGTTGTCATGAAAATACTCAAGCTAACTTCCCATTAAAAAGAAATATAATGAGGCCTGCTTCTAGTGGCTAATATCCTCTTCCAACCAAAAGGAAAAAGAAAATCTACAGGTATGAATAGCAAAGTTGTCGTGTAACACTTTCTCATCTCTATAATTTACTCATTCAGTTACTTCAGAAAATAAACTCATGTTTTAACTAAGAATATTAACTAAATAAAAACTATCTGTTGTTTTATTTGTTGATAGAGAATCCTACGAACATCTACAGCAAGGTCACAAAGCACTTCTATTGTCCATACTGATGTCTCAGTTTTAATATACATTTGACGTATTTAATATACATTCCTGTTAAAGAATATAAAGGTATTCTTGAGAAGCTGCAGAAAAATTCATGGAAATAACAAATCTGAAATTTATGAATTAAAAACACAGACAATGAAATATACAGCATTAAAAAAACATGAGTATCAAGCCATGAAAAATCATGGAGGAAGCTTAACTTTATATTAGCGAAGGAAAGAAGCCAATCTGAAAAGGCTGCATACAGTATGGCTGTAGGATTCTAACTGTGACATTCTGGAAAAAGCAGAATGTCCTTCCTGTGGAGACAGGAAAAGATGACTGGTTGCCAGGGGCAGCAGGGGAGGGAGGAATGAATGGGAGCACAGAGAAATGTTTAGGCCCCTGGAACTACTCTCTATGATACTGTAATGGTGGACACATTTCATTATACATTTGTCCAAACCCTTAGAATGTACAGCACTACAAGTGAGCCTTGACATGAACCATGGACTTTGGGTGACAATGATGTGTCCATGTAGATCCATCAGCTGTGACGAATGTACCACTCTGGTATGGGATGTTGGTAACAGGGAGGTTATGTGTGGGGGGGGGGTGTGGGGGGTGGGACACAGAGTATATGGAAAATCTCTGTACTTTCCACTCAGTTTTGCTGTGAACCTGAAACTGTTCTAAAATATAAAGTCTGCTTTAAAAAAAATCTAGTCATATGAGAAATAATAATGTTTAATAGCTGCCACTTAATGATGCTAAGCCCTTGATATATTTCATCACCATTTTTATGTTTATGTTCTATTTTTCTATTTTTACTTTGTTCAATTTCACTACATCAGTTTTCATAAAAATGAGAATATTGTTGCTCAGACTGTGGAGCTCTCTCCCCAAAAGGATAATATTTCTTATGTTTGCTACAAGGGAAAAGCGTGAATGTTCGGGACTACAAATGGTACCTCGGTTCGCCTCTTTTAACTGAACTCTTGGGACTGGACTGAAATCAACCACACCCCAAAGCATCTTAATCATTCTTATATGGATGAATTTATTCAATAAACACCTATGTCTGCATATCCAGAATATCTCTAAAAATAGCTATCTCTTTCAGAAATCTTTGCTGCTTAAGCAGTTCTCAATGGCCTGTAAAAGGATCCTGGCCTCCTAACCCAGCCTTCAGCCCCATCTCTATTCTCCAGTTTTTCTCTCCAATATCAATTCTAGAAGTAAGGTAAGCTGAATCTGAGGCTTTTAAATTCTGAATTCTGGCTCATTTTAACTGTGTCATTCCAGAGGTCTTGGAACAACTGTCTCCTTTGTCCGGGAAACAATTAAGCTTAAGTCAAACTGTTCACTTTCTAACAGTCCTGTGGTCCCCTGGCTATCAATCTGGGAACTCCATTAGCAAGCCAAATAACTCTTCTAGTGAATAGAAAATATACAAGTAATTCACAATTACTTTGAGTCAGTGCAACTAGATAGTCATCAGACAACCAACATACTCTAAAAGTGGCCTGTGGGAAACAAGATTTTAAATTACTGCCCAATTTCTTGCTTTTTTTTCATATAATTACCTTAAGATTGTATCACTCCTTTTGTTGTACTTTTAGTTATTTAGATCTTTCTCTCTGTTGCTAGTATTGTTATTGCTGTATGAAGAAATACTGCTTTTAGTCACCTGATTGTGTTGCTATTTTGGCCAGGTGACCTTCTGTCACATGGCATGAGAGAACAGTATCAACCATTCTAAATAATAACATTTTCAAGTCCTTCCTCTATGTCGAGCACTTTAAAATGCCTTTTCTCATTTTATCACCAATACAACTATAAGTCCGGGGGAAGGAAATCCCACGGCAAAATACCTCTAAAAACCGAAATCAGTCAAAGGGAGAAATAAAGTTTAAAACCTGTTCATTGCTTACAAAAATGCAGTCCAACCCATCTCTCTCTTCTGTTCCAGCATTAGCCAAACCAGCCCTCCCCCTCACCTCTCAGAGAAATGTTTAGGCCCCTGGAACTACTCTGTATGATACTGTAATGGTGGACACATTTCATTATACATTTGTCCAAACCCTTAGAATGTACAGCACTACAAGTGAGCCTTGACATGAACCATGGACTTTGGGTGACAATGATGTGTCCATGTAGATCCATCAGCTGTGACGAATGTACTCTCAGGTACAGATAAGCCCTCTGCTGCCCAGGTAGTTACCCATTGATAAAGAGACAACTTCTCTCCACCCCTGAGGAATGATGCAAATGCACTAAAACCATACTTATTTCCACCTCTGAACACCTATTAATATGCAGATGTACTAAAGTGAGGTGAGATATTCTGGAAATTTTACCCACAACAACTTATTAAGCAGGTGCTTTAATATCTCTGTTTTTCAGACAGGGAGATTTCACTTTAGAGGGGTTAAGTAACTGTCCCAAGGTCACACATCAACTTGACAGAGTAGCTCTGATTGTAGGTTGAGCAAAAGAGTTCGTGGTATTTCAATTTATTCCTAAATCCAATATGCTGTTTAAGAACTGACTACTACTGCCACCTGCTGGCGTCCAGGAGAGTTAACGTGCTCTTGTTCAGGTTGCACTAAGATTCTGAAAGACTTCAGTGCCACCTGTCACGCTAGTGTCTAGAACAATGCTGGACACACAGAAGGCACTCAACATTTGTGAAATGAATGAGTGGGAAAACTCAGGAGAATTTTTGTTGGTAAAAGTTCTCAAGCTGTTCTTCAACTTAACGAAGAACCAAATCCAGAAAGAATATGGGGGCTACATCCATGCAAGGCAACGCTATCGTAGACTGCTTACTCCATTCACGGTGCTGCCCCTGTATTTATATACACACTTCACATCTCATTACTTTAACCTGGTTTACAAGTGGAGTCTCACTGTTGTGTTTAAGTCTAGCTCTATCGTTTGAACTGTATAGGTTTCAGAAAGAATCTTAGTTTCAGAACTGAAAAGGACCACATAAATCTTGGCTAGTGTGTCTCAAGTCCTGTTTTTAAAGAAAGTGACAGAGAAGTGTTTCCTAGACAAATAAGCTTCAGGAACAATGCAATAAATAAAGCTCCATCGGTTGCTTCACTGTAGAGCTTCTCTGAGTAGTTAATATCTGCTGTTCATTAAGCCTCTCTGAGTGGGGGAACAGAGGTTGTAGCACTTCCTAAACTTACCTGACTACACAATTCTTTTTCACTAAACTCCTATCCAATCTCAAGAAATGCGAGGGTTTTGTGGAACTCAATTGGAAAGTTTTAATATCCTCAGTTACAGATGGAGCCCAATGAGAATAATTTGCCTGATATCATTCAGCTAGTTACTGTCCACACCAGAACTCTCATTTTAAGTGTTCTTTTCATAATATCATGTTTGTTCTTTCTATTTAATTTTTCCACATGAAAACCAAACAATAATACTGTCTTGTACAGAACTTTACAGTTTGGCGGAGTCCAGCTCCAGCGAGTCCAGGAGTCCCTGAAGGAAGAATGGCGTCGGCGACTGACTGAATGAGTAAGGACACAGACACTAGCAAAATTGTTAAGCTGAGCCTGGCTTTTAATGAAAAGTAGCAGTTTGTTTATATACTCTTTGATTACATAAAGTAAAGTTCAGGTATTGATCATTTATTTGACACATAGCAAGCTTACAAGAGTTTGGAAAATGAGATTAAATCACTTGGCCTTCTTCCTAGTTATTGTGGTCAGAAAATCTTGCAAAGGTTAGGTAGGTGCCAGACTCTTGGTTTCTTTACAGATGACTATTTAAAGTTCACTATTCTACTGTTTTTATGTAGGGCCCTCATTCTTTCATAGCTATATCTCCATTCTTCATTTCCTGTTCGAAAGAAAGAGGCTCTCTCCAAAAGGACACTGTGACCTTTTGGTGGGCAGGGACAAATTTTATGGACTGCGCTTCAGACCCATTTTCAATAAGACTTACAATGGAGATTTTTCTGATCTGGAGTTAGGTATTTCCCTGTTCTCATTTGTTTTATAGTTTGCCGGGCTGTTCTTTGGCAGACTAGCCAAAGAATATCATTTGTTCTCTGTACCCACCTGTCACCACTAATCATTGAATATGCCATTTGGAGGCCACGTAGGGGCGGGAGAAGGGACCTCGACCCAGGCAGATCTTCTATATTTTTACCCCATAAATATTGGGTCTAATATTCATGGGGTCTCACTCTTCATCATTGGGGGTAGTCACAAGGGCAGTAGTGGTTTTTTCCAATTTCCTTTAGGGCCGGTACCCAAAATCTTCAGGAGGAATTGGATATGGCCTCTTCCCTGAAGGGGCAGCTTGAATTGAAACCGAAATAAGCAAATTGATTAGGGGGGGCATTTTGAGCAGGAAGGACATCAGGGTTGCTCCCCTGGGAAGGCCGCTGTGCAGTCCCTTCTATCCGACTGCCCGGACTGTGTCACCAGGCTGGCGGTTCCGACCAGCTCCCGACAACAATTATAAAAAAGGATATGAACGAATATTTAGTGAGTGCAACTATTTGCTAAAAATAGGCTAACATTCCAGACCGTATGACTGTTATAGTTTACAACATGATTTTTAAAATGTACATTCTTGTTTAAACAACTGACTCTTTTGAATTGGTAAGAGTCTGACCTGAGAGACACATTTTGTTGATACTTCTCTGTGTCAGCCACATGAGCTTTTCCTCATTCTCTAGAAGGCTGTACTCTTCCCGCCCGAGACTCCCACATGTTGAACTCTGTTCTGTTCCTCTTGTTTTACTCCCCACCCACCTGCTCTGCCACATTGCCGGTGCATAGGATTATATCAATGATGACCTTTGGTCAATGATGTGCCATCATCATTGGTCCATTCAAAAACATCTTCTATTTATTTCAATAATATCATGAACACCATCCAACCCAAAAGCCAGAAAATAACCAGTAACGTATATTTACCTATGTTGGGAAGGAAAGGACTCTGCTCAGTGTCACAAGGAAGTTAGATATAGTGAGACGAGGGACCAAAGTCAAGAAAGCAAAGTAAGTCTTAACAGACCCTGCACAGAGCAGAAGAGCGGGCCTGCCTAACGTGAGACAGGCAGGCGTGGATGCTCATTCTGAGGCTTCTTTTATGTGGTTTTGCAGGGCAGAGGGGTCCTTGACTGACAGCGGTCATCTCTCTAGGCTTGTTCTGATTGGTGAAATGGGGACAGGGATGGTACTGTGCTTGCGCCTCTCATATTTCTTATCTGGGGGACCCTGGACATTTCCTGAGTCACTTTTGGACCTTGTGTCTTCATCTGATTAACTCTCTGAGTCGTTTCTGGCTTTCTGGTTCTGTTTGATCAACTCCCTGAGTCATCTTTGGGGGGCCCTTTCTCCTTTCCATCTCCCTCATTTCTGTTCCTTCCTTATCCCATCCTGCTGCATCTCTCTCAAAGGACACCTTGATCTTAAATATTATTTATCAGTTGCTTGCTTTTCAGGGTTTTTCTTTGCCTAAACACACACACACACACACACCCCACCCCACACACAGTTTCTTTTGATCATTGTTTTTGGGTTACATTTTCTTTTTCCTCTGCCCAGAATCTTTGATTAAATGCTAGACATTATGAAGGTTGTATTATTTAGTGTCTGGATTTTGTTATCTTCCTTTAAAGGTAACAAATTTGAGTTTTATTCTAGCAATCTTATTGATTAGCTTTCAAAAGTTGTGTTTTATCTTTATTAGGGTCAGCCTAAAGTAGCTTTTACTTTAGGCTGTTTTAGCCTTACTCTTAATGTGTGGTTCTTTGAGGGTCTCTAGTGAATACCTTGGGTGTTCAACAAGATGTTTATATCTGCTTCATCATCAGAGATTGAACATTCCCCAGCCCTCTGGTAGTTGTCTAGCTTCAGCTTCCTGGTAATTGTTCTTACCAGTGATACCAGAGTTCTTGTTCACGGAGCCGAAGAATGAGCTTCTCAGACACTCAAGGTAGGAGAGCAAGGGACAGGCTTTTATTTAGAGAGAAAGTGAGAGGACAGAACTTCTGGCTCACACCAGGAAGGGACAAGAGAGTCCATGGTTGACTCATTGTCTAGGGGTTTTATGTGCGGTTGAGGATTTTCAGGAATGGGGGTAAAGGGCTAGGGGTGCAGACTTGTTGAGTGGTCCTAGAATGCTCATTTTTGATGAGTAACAGAAGAAATTTTCTGCTCTGATTCGTTTTCAGAATAGCAGCTTCCCTCTGGGAGCATGTCAGTCAAGACTGCCTGCCCTGCCCTCAAGGTGGGCTGCGTTGTTGCCTGTTTGCTAAAGTGTGTTAATGATCTTCCTTCTTAACTTCTTGGGCTGTTTATAGTTGGGCTTGCTTGCTAAATTAGTCTTTTTCCTAGGTTGATGATCACTTGATTATGATCAGAGAAGGAAATTAGCACATAGGTACATTTAAAAATAAGCCTTTTAGAAGGCTAAGGTAAATTTTACAGTGTCATGATCTAATTGATATAGTGAATTCGTGGGTTATGCTAAACATTTCTCTTTATCTGCAGAACACTCAGGCATTCCAAGCCAAGTTGCTCCAGGCCTTTTGAGCTTTAACCGATCTCACTGAAGATATGTATATTCCTCGTCTGGTGTACCTAGAGAATTAGTGTAGCTCTGACTTTGCATAGTGCTCAACACAGAGTTTAGAGAGGAACTTCTTTGCACAGTTACATTGTTCTGACTGTAATTATATTGCTCAGCTTTTTCTCCAGAGGCCCTCGCCCTACTCTGCCTAAACCCATGGTCCCCGTCTCATTCCCCCCTCTACAGATGGAGACCCTCGCTGCTGCTAGGGAAAGGGGGCGACGACTGCTCTGGCTGCTTCACGCTGAGAGGGGGCGCAGTAAGGGGTGCAGTTGGTCTCCATCAGTGGTCAGTCAAGAGGGCCTCGGAAGATGGGCATTTCCATCCTGGGTTCCATTTCCATCACCATTTGCAGTCTTATGGCTTCTAGGAGAGACAGAATAAATTGTGTTATTAGGTTAAGTATACAGGGGCTGAATATTAGTATGAGGATAATGATGAACCCTATGAATAAAATGGCATTATGGTATTTGATAGGTGATCCTTCAGAGTTTAGAAAGTGTCTTTCTTTCCATACGGCTGCACGGCGTGCAGCACTAGGTAGGCACACTCAGAGTCAGTGTGTATGTTGACTCTCTTCCCTTTCTCTATTTCAAGGGCTCTAGTGAGGACTATTAATTCAGCCAGCTGGGCACTCGTGCCTGGTGGAAGTGCTTGGCACTCGGTAGTATCCCACAGAGTGACAACTGCATAGCCAGCTTTCCGCTGGCCCTGCTTAATAAAGGAGCTGCTGTCTGTGAAGAGGACAGGCTCTGGGTCCTCTAAGGGGGTGTCTTTTAGGTCTTCTCTGGCAGAATAGTTTAGGGCAAGGACCTGCTGGCAGTCACGCTCAGGTCCTTCGCTCATGGACTCAGGTGGAAAGGTGGCTGGGTTTAGGGTGGAGCATGTCCGCACTGGGTGACAGGGCCCTCAAGGAGGAGCAACTGATATTTTAGTAGCCTGCTGTCTGACAGCCACAGGTCTCCCTGGGTGTTCAGTAAGCTGGTGATGTTATGGGGTATATGCACTATCAGGTCTGTTCCCAGGGTCAGTTTTGTGGCTTCAGGTACTAGCAGATCTCAGACAGTGTGGCCAGTCCTTAGCTATTGGGTCTAGTTCCTTGCTTAGATAGGCTACGGGCTGCTGCATTTCTCTCCGAGGTTGAGTCAGTACCCCAGCACCAATCCTGATCTCTCAGTAACAAATAGGTTAAACCGGTTTCCAGTGGGCAGGCTTAAGGCAGGGGCCTGGAATAAGGCTTTCTTCAAAACCTCATAGGCTTTAATAGCATCAGGTTCCCACTGGAGTTTTATGGTACCTACCCTTTGGGCTTCTTTAAGGAGTTGGTAGAGGGGTCTGGCTAACTCTTCACATCTGGGGACCCAAATTCTGCAATACCCAGTGATGCCCAAGAATCCCCCCAGGTGCCTAATAGTAGAGGGCAATGGGTGGCAGAGAATGGGCTGAATTCTCTCTTCTCCTAGGGCTCTAGTTCCCTGAGGGAGATTAAGGCCCAGATATTTTACTTGCTGCTGACAGATCTGTGCTTTTTGATGAGAGACCTTACAGCCACAATCAGCTAGAAAGTTCACTAATCCCTGAGTATTTTCCTGACACTCTGTCTCTGTAGTGGTGCAGAGAAGTATATCATCCACATATTGAATGATTTCTGCCTTCCTTGAATCAAAGGAGGCCAGGTCCTTGGCTAAGACCTGCCCAAATAGATGTGGGCTATCTCTGAATCCCTGGGGCAAAACTGTCCAGGTTAATTGAGCTGAGGGATTTACAGGATCCTCAAAAGCAAAGAGAAACTGGGATTCAGGTGCAAGCGGGATACAAAAGACGGCATCCTTCAGGTCTGGCACAGTGAACCTTGCTGCCCCCTCGGGAATCCTGGATAACAGGGTATAGGGATATGGTACTACAGGATGCAGGGGCATGACTGCCTCATTAATGGCTGGTAGGTCTTGTACAAGGCGCCAGCTTCCATCTGGCTTTTGTACTCCTAATATGGGAGTGTTGCAGGGACTGTTACAGGCTATCAAGAGGCCTTGAGTTTTTAGGTTATTCATAACTGGTTTCAAGCCTTCAGGAGCTTCTGGTTTTAGGGGACACTGCCTCTTATGAGGAAAGTGATTAGGGTCTTTAAGATGAATCTGTACTGGTTGGGCTGATTTTGCTCTTCCAATGATTCTGTTAATTTCCCAGACCTCAGGACTAATGTCTGCTTCCGCTAGGGAAGACATTGCTCATCTCTTTCTATGTTCATATGCACAGAGGCTTGTACTTTAGAATGTATATCACGGCCTAGAAGTGGCGTCGGACTTTCTGGGACCACTAGGAAGGTGTGGGAGAACATCACTGAGTCTCACTCACAACTTAAAGGCTGAGTAAAATATTTGGTCATGGGCTCCCCAGATACGCCTCTAACAGTAGCTGACTGGGAGGAGGGGGGGCCAGGATTATGGAGGGGGAGCGAATAGGCGGCTCCTGTATCAAGCAGGAAATCGATGGTGTGGCCTCCCAGAGAGAGAATCACCTGGGGCTCCTGTGGGGTTATGACGGTGACAGGAGCCAGCGTGGGCAGCCCCGGGCCCCTTCAGTCCTGACCACCTTGTTGCAAGTCCGTTCCCAGTTGCCTACGCCGCTGAGCGCAGTCCTGCTTCCAGTGGTCTCCTTGACAGAGCGGGCGGGGTGTGGAGGTTCCTCAACAAACTACAAATAGAAATACCATTTGATCCTGGAATCCTCTTCCTTGGAATTTACCCAAAGAATACAACTTCTCAGATTCAAAAAGACATATGCATCCCTATGTTTATCACAGCACTTTTTACAGTAGCCAAGATATGGAAGCAACCTAAGTGTCCATCAGTAGATGAATGGGTAAAGAAGATGTGGTTCATACACACAATGGGATACTATTCAGCCATAAGAAAGAAACATCCTACAATTTGTAACAAAATGGATGGAGGTGGAGGATATTATGCTCAGTGAAATAAGCCAGGCAGGTAAAGACAAGTGCCAAATGGTTTCTCATTTGTGGAATATAACAACAAAGCAAAAGTGAAGGAACCAAATAGCAGCTGATTCACAGACTCCAAGAAGGAACTAGTGGTTACCAAAGGGGAAGGGTGCGTGAGGGTGGGTGGGGAGGGAGGGAGAAGGGGACTGCAGGGTATTATGTTCAGTACACGTGGTGTGGATGATCACGGGGAGAACAGTGTAGCACAGAGAAGGCACATAGTGGATCTCTGTCAACTTGCTGCACTGATGGACAGTGACTGCACTGGGGTGTGGGTGGGGACTTGATAATATGAGTAAATGTAGTAACCACATTATTTTTTCATGTGAAAGCTTCATAAGAGTATGTATCAATAATACTTTAATAAAAAATTTTTTTAGAAAAAGAATCTTACTTCTTAACTTTTTGGGCTGTTTATAGCTGGGCTTGCTTGCTAATTTAGTCTTTTTCCTAGGTTGAAGATTACTTAATTATGATCAGAGAAGGAAGTACAGCACATAGGTAAACTTAAAAATAAGTTGGGCCTTTTAGAATGCTAAGGTAAATTTTACAGTGTCATGATCTAATTGATATAGTGAAGTCACGGGTTGTGCTGAGACATTTCTCTTTCTCTGCAGAACACTCAGGCACTCCAGGCTCAAACACTCAGACACTCCAGGCTCAAACACTCAGACACTTCAGGCTCAAACACTCAAACACTTTTGAGCTTTACCTGATCTCACTGAAGATGTGTATATTCCTAGTCTGGTATCTTTACCCTAGAGAATTAGTGTGACTGACTTTGTATAATGCTTAACACAGAATTTTGATAGGGACTTCTTCGCACATTGCTACATTTTTTTTTACTGTAATTATCTTGCTCTGCTTTTTGGCTGGAGGTCCTCACCCTACTGTGCCTAAACTCATGGTCCCTGTCTCACCGGATTTCATTCATGTTATTACACATGGTTTGTATTCATTTACTGTGCTAAAATCTCTATGTGATGTTTCTTAAGATAATATTATCATTCATTTTACATATGGAAAAAACTGAGGTTCAGAGAAGCAAAGGAAATAGTTCAAGGTCAGGATTTCAGTCAGCCTCTGTATTCGTTATTATACTTTGCAGTATCTGGACAGCATTAGCCAACTTTTCACATACCTTGCTCTGCATGATATTATAGTGCTAAGAACTGTTGGGGAAACATTCTATATTTTCCTCAGTTTTTGTCCCTGCTGCAATAAAGAACTGAATGGCAGAGACACAGCAGTAAAGCAGAGTAAAAGTTTTATTTAAAGTTACTTAAAGGAAGAAAAACTACAGGCTGCCTCAGCAAAGAGATGCACCCTGAAAGGTTTGGAGAGAGAAAGTTTAAGATTAAAAGGTCACATACTTAGGAAGTGTGGGTGATCTCAGAGAGAGGAGCGCTCCAAAAGGTTGGGGGGTTCCCCCTTTTAATGATTCTTTATTATGTGAGTAAGGCCTGGGGGTGCAGACCTGTTAAGTGGTCTTTGAATACTTAGAATTAACTTAACCCAAGGAACGTCCTGTTCTGATTCGTCTGGAGTCTTGGTCTGGGAGCAGATCAAACAGGCTGCCTGCTGGTCCCCAAGGTGGGCTGAGTTATTGTCTGTTTGCTAAAGAGTAAGTTAAGAATATTAACTTCTTATCTTCTTTAATATTAAAATACAATCTTTAAGATGGAATCCTTCCTGCCTTTTACTATGTCGTTTACAACTGGGCCTGCATGCTGAATTAGTTGCCTAGGTTACAAACTACTTGATTAGGGCTGGAAGGAGAGAAAAACAGCATTTAGGTAAAGTTAAGAAATAAGCCCGGCCTGTGTGATTAACATAATAAACACGTGGGCTATGCTGAGGTACCCTCCTTTATTTGGGGAATATTCAAACATTCCAGACCAAGTTGCACCTGGCTTTATGAGCTTTACTTGATTAACTCTGGATCTTTTTAGTGGATTTTCCTGGCCTTTTTCTCTTTACACCCTGCTCATGTCTACTTTCCTGCTTAACAATACCAGTAAATGTTGGTCACTGTAGGCAGAAAAGGGCAAAGATGGAAAAGAAAATAATTTGAAAGCAAAGAAAAGTTGATTGGGAATTATAAGAAAATAGTAATTTATCCTCCATTTACCCCATGGTCCCAAGCACCTAAACCAGTGAGAATTATGCCTGGGCTTGTCTGGGCGTGCCTGGGCTTGTTTGTAAATTTCCGCTGCCCTACTCATGCTGCCATCTTGGCTCCTTCCCCTTGCTGGTTTCTTTTTTAAGATACTTTTTTTTCTTATTTCTAAACATTCTGACCCTCTCCGAAGGCAACAGGCCAAGAGGTACTCCACCACAATAAAAGGCACAACTCTGCACCATGCTGCTGCACCCTCTCTCTCTCTCTGAATGCAGCCACTTTCTTTTTCAGATAATAAAATCTCTTGTGTGGACCCGTGTCTCCTGAGTCATTCTGGTTAAGGAGGGTTGTGGCGAGATACCCTTTCAGGAATTAGTAAGGTACTATTTAATTAAGTCAGTAAATGGGTTCTAGGCATTACCATGTTGTTAACTAGTAATGTTACTTTTAGATAGTGATTTCCTATACTTGTCCTCATTTACTCACAAAAACCTGCTGAGCTTGTCTCTATAAAATGAGGATTCCATCCCCTTCACTAAGGTATTCTGGAGATTAAGTGAAATAAATCAATGTAAAGCATGTTGAAATATGTAAACAACTCAATAAATGTTTGTTGTTTGGAAACAAGTATGTGATTTTTTAAAAAAAGGTATCTTTAAAAGGAAACCAGCAAGGGGGGAGGAGCCAAGATGGCAGCATGACTAGGGTAGCAGAAATCTCCTAAAACCATATATATTTTTGAAAATACAACAAAAACAACTATTCCTAAAAGAGAGACCAGAAGATGCAGTACAACAGTCAGGCTACATCTACACCACTGAGAATCCAGCGCCTCACAAAGGGGGAAAGATACAAGCCATGGCCTGGTGGGACCTGTGCGTGCCCCCGACCCCAGCTCCCCAGCGGGAGGAGAGAAGTCAGAGCAGGGAGGGAGAGGGAGCCCAGGATTGCTAAATACCCAGCCCTAGTCATCCACACCGGAAGCACAGACACAGAGTGCGTGGTATGCTGGATACAAGGGAAATGGAACAGTAAAACCTGCGAGCAGGTTTCCACAGTTGGCACCCCTAGGACAAAAGAAAGGCAAGTGCCTTTTGAGAGTCTTAAAGGGGCAGGAGTCTAACAGCTGGATGGAAGCATCATGGCAAACTCAGCCCAGCGGCTGGGAATCCCGGGGAACTCCAGGTGCCCTAACCCCCTGGGCAGCAGCACAGCTCTGAGGCCCCTCAAGTCAATAAACAGCCTCCCACCCATTCCCCCTCTGGTGCAGCCCCGCCAGCCTGAGACCAGCCATGCCCACAGAAGCCATGCAGAGCTGCCTCTGCAGCCACCCGGGACAGAATAAGAAGCCCTATCAGCATGCAGCTGCCCAGCACATGCCACTAGGGGACACCATTCTCACAGGAGAGGAAGGTGACAAGCAAGCAGGAAGGGAATTTGTTCACCCAGCTGACACATGCACCAACTGCCCACGACTACTTCTATCACTATGAAAGGCAGAAGAATTTGATACAGACCAGAATAACACAGACATCCCCTGAGAGGGAACCTGGGGAGATAGATTTAACCAATGTTCCTGAAAAATAATTCAAAATAAAGGTCTTAACCATGCTGATGGAGCTGCAGAGAAAAATGCAAGAGCTAACAGATAAAGTTGGGAGGGAGAATACGGAAACAAAACAATCTCTGGAAGGAATTAAAAGCAGAATGGATGACGTGCAAGAGGCAATTAGTGGAATAGAAATCAGAGAACAGGAACACCCAGAAGCTGATGCAGAGAGAGATAAAGATCTACAGGAATGAAACAGTATTAAGAGAACTGTGTGAACAATCCAAACGGAACAATATCCACATTATAGGGATATCAGAAGAGGAGGAGAGAGAAAAAGGGATAGAAAGTGTCTTTGAAGAAATAATTGCTGAAAACTTCCCAAAACTGGGGGAGGAAATAGTCACTCTAACCACAGAAGTACACAGAATTTCCAAAAGAAGGGACCCAAGGAGGACACCACCAAGACACAGAATAATTAAAATGACAAAGATCAAGGACAAGGACAGAGTTTTAAAGGCAGCCAGAGAGAGAAAAAAGGTCACCTACAAAAAAAACCCATCAGGCTATCATCAGACTTCTCAACAGAAACCTTACAGGCCAGAAGAGAATGGCATGATATATTTAATGCAATGAAACAGAAGGGCCTTGAACCAAGAATACTGTATCCAGCATGATTATCATTTAAATATGAAGGAGGGATTAAACAATTCCCAGACAAGCAAAAGTTGAGGGAATTTGTCTCCCACAAACCACCTCTACAGGGTATTCTAGAGGGACTGCTCTAGATGGAAGCATTTCTAAGGCTAAATACATGTCACCAGAGAAAATAAAATCACAGCAAAGAAAGCAGACAAAACCAATATTAACTAAAGGCAAAACATAAAGTCAACTACACACAAAAGCAGTCAAAGGGAACACAAAAGAGCACAAAATTAAACACCTAACATTAGAGAATGGAGGAGGAGGAATAAGAAGGGAGAGAAATAAAGAATCATCAGACAGTGTTTATAAAAGATCAATAAGTGAGCTAAGTAAGATGGTAAGATAGTAAAGAAGCTACCCTTGAACCTTTGGTAACCATGAATCTAAAGCCTGCAATGGCAATAAGTACATATCTTTCAATAATCACCCTAAATGTAAATGGACTAAATGCAGCAATCAAAAGACACAGAGTAATAGAATGGATAAAAAAGCAAGATCCATCTATATGCTGCTTACAAGAGACTCACCTCATACCCTAAGACATGCACAGACTAAAAGTCAAGGGATGGAAAAAGATATTTCATGCAAGCAACAAAGAAAAAACAGGTGTTGCAGTACTAATATCAGACAAAACAGACTTCGAAACAAAGAAACAAGAGAAAAAGAAAGACACTATATAATGATAAAGGGGTCAGTCCAACAAGAGGATATAACCATTATCAATATATATGCACCCAATACAGGAGCACCAGCATATGTGAAACAAGTACTAACAGAATTAAAGGAGGAAGTAGAATGCAATGCATTCATTTTGGGAGACTTCAACACACCACACACTCGAAAGGATAGATCATCCAGAGAGAAAATAAGTAAGGACATGGAGGCACTGAACAACACACTAGAACAGATGGACCTAATAGACATCTAGAGAACTCTACACCCAAAAGCAGCAGGATACACATTCTTCTCAAGTGCACATGGAACATTCTCCAGAATAGACCACATACTAGCTCACAAAAAGAGCCTCAGTAAATTCCAAAAGATTGAAATTCTACCAACCAACTTTTCAGACCACAAAGGTATAAAACTAGAAATAAATTCTACAAAGAGAGCAAAAAGGCTCACAAACACATGGAGGCTTAACAACGTGCTCCTAAATAATCAATGGATCAACGACCAAATTAAAATAGATATCAAGCAATATATGGAGACAAATGACAACAACAAAACAAAGCCCCAACTTCTGTGGTACAGAGCAAAAGTAGTTCTAAGCAGAAAGTATATAGCAATCCAGGCATATTTAAAGAAGGAAGAACAATTACAACTGAAAAGTCTAAGTCACAATTATTGAAATTAGAAAGAGAAGAACAAATGAGGTCTAAAGTCAGTAGAAGGAGGGACATAATAAAGATCAGAGAGGAAATAAATAAAATTGATAAGAATAAAACAATAGAAAAAGTCAATGAAACCAAGAGCTGGTTCTTTGAGAAAATAAAATAGATAAGCCTCTAGTCAGACTTATTAAGAGAAAAAGAGAATCAATACACACCAAAAGAATCAGAAATGAGAAAGGAAAAATAACAGCAGATTCCACAGAAATACAAAGAATTACTAGACAATACTATGAAAACCTATATGCTAACCAGCAGGAAAACCTAGAAGAAATGGACAACTTCCTAGAAAAATACAATCTTCCAAGACTAACCAAGGAAGAAACAGAACATCTAAACAGACCAATTACCTGCAATGAAATTGAACTGGTAATCAAAAAACTACCCAAGAGAAAACCCCCAGGCCAGATGGATTTACCATGGAATTTATCAGACATACAGAGAAGACATAATACCCATTCTCCTTAAAGTTCTCCAAAAAGTAGAAGAGGAGTGAATACTCCCAAACTCATTCTATGAAGCCAACATCACCCTAATGCCAAAACCAGGCAAAGACCCCACCAAAAAAGAAAATTACAGACTAATACACCTGATGAACATACACACAAAAATAGTCAATAAAATATTAGCAAACCAAATTCTAAAATACATCAAGAGAATCACACACCATGACCAAGTGGGGTTCATCCCAAGGATGCAGGATGTTACAGCATTCAAAAATCCATCAACATCATCCACCACATAAAAAGAATCACAAAAACCACATGATCATCTCCATAGATGCTGAAAAAGCATTCAACAAATTTCAACATCCATTCATGATAAAAACCCTCAACAAAATGGGCATAGAGGGCAAGTACCTCAACATAATAAAGGCCATATATGATAAACCCAAAGCAAACATACTGAACAGTGAGAAGCTGAAAGCTTTTCCTCTGAGATTGGGAACAAGACAGGGATGCCCACTCTCTCCACTGTTATTCAACATAGTATTGGTGGTCCTAGCCATAGCAATTAGACAAAACAAAGAAATACAAGGAATCCAGATTGGTAAAGAAGAAGTCAAACTGTCACTATTTGCAGACGACATGATATTGTACATAAAAAAAAAAAACCCTAAAGACTCCATTCCAAAACTACTAGAACTAATATCAGAACTCAGCAAAGTTGCAGGATACAAAATTAGTACACAGAAATCTGTGGCTTTGCTATACACTAACAATGAACTAATAGAAAGTGAAATCAGTAAAACAATTCCATTCACAATTGCATCAAAAAGAATAAAATGCCTAGGAATAAACCTAACCATGGATGTGAAAGACCTATACCCTGAAAACTACAAGACACTCTTAAGAGAAAGTAAAGAGTACACTAACAAATGGAAACTCATCCCATGCTCTTGGCTAGGAAGAATTAATATCGTCAAAATGGCCATCTTTCCCAAAGCAATCTACAGATTCATTGCAATCCCTATCAAATTACCAACAGCATTCTTCAACAAACTGGAACAAATAGTTCAAAAATTCATATGGAACCACCAAAGACGCCAAATAGCCAAAGCAATCCTGAGAAGGAAGAATAAAGTGGGGGGGGGGGATCTCACTCCCCCACTTCAAGCTCTACTACAAAGCCACAGTAATCAAGATAATTTGTTACTGGAACAAGAACAGACCCACAGACCAGTGGAACAGAATAGAGACTCCAGACAAGACATTAACCCGAACAGATATGGTCAATTAATATATGATAAAAGAGCCATGGACATACAATGGGGAAATGACAGCCTCTTCAAGAGTTGGTGTTGGCAAAACTGGACAGCTACATGTAAGAGAATGAAACTGGATCATTGTCTAACCCCAAACACAAACATAAATTCAAAATGGATCAAAGACCTGAATGTAAATCATGAAACCATAAATCCCTTAGAAGAAAACAGAGGCAAAAATCTCTTCACATAAACATGAGTGACTTCTTCCTGGACATATCTCCCCAGGAAAGGGAAACAAAAGCAAAAATTAAGAAGTGGGACTATATCAAACTGAAAAGCTTCTGTACAGCAAAGGACACCATGAATAGAACAAAAATGTACCCTACAGTATAGGAGAATATATTCATAAATGACAGATCCGATAAAGGCTTGACATCCAAAATATATAAAGAGCTTATGCACCTCAACAAACAGAAAGCAAATAATCCAATTAAAAAATGGGCAGAGGAGCTGAACTGGCAGTTCTCCAAAGAAGAAATTCAGATGGCCAACAGACCCATGAAAAGATGCTCCACATCGCTAGTCATCAGAGAAATGCAAATGAAAACCACAATGAGATATCACCTCACACCAGTAAGGATCCCCACCATCCAAAAGACAAATAGCAGTAAATGTTGGCAAGGTTGTGGAAAAAAGGGAACCCTCCTACACTGCTGGTGGGAATTTCACTCATATGTGGAGTATAAATTAGTTCAACCATTGTGGAATGCAGTATGGAGGGTCTTCAAAAAGCTCAAAATAGGAATAACATTTGACCCAGGAATCCCATTTCTAGGAATTTACCCTAAAAATACTGCAGCCCAGTTTTAAAAAGACAGATGCACCACTATGTTTATAGCAGCACTGTTTACAATAGCCAAGAACTGGAAGCAGCCTGAGTGTCCATCAGTAGATGAATGGATAAAGAAGATGTGGTACATATACACAATGGAATATTATTCAGCCATAAGAAGAAAACAAATCCTACCATTTGCAACAACATGGATGGAGCCAGAGGGTATTATGCTCAGTGAAATAAGCCAGGCAGTGAAAGACAAGTAGCAAATGATTTCACTCATATGTGGAGTATAAGAACAAAGGAAAAACTGAAGGAACAAAACAGCAGCAGAATCACAGAACCCAAGAATGGACTAACAGTTACCAAAGGGAAAGGGACTGGGGACGGTGGGTGGGGAGGGAGGGATAAGGGCGGGGGGAAAGAACAGGGTCATTATGATTAGCATGTATAATGTGGGTAGGGGGCATGGGGAGGGATGTGCAACACAGCAATGACAAGTAGTGATTCTACAGCATCTTATTATGCTGATGGACAGTGACTGTAATGGGGTTTGTGAGGGGGACTTGTTGAAGGGGGGAGCCTAGTAAAAATAATGTTCCTCATGTAATTGTAGATTAATGATACCAAAATAAAAATTAAGTAATAAATAAAAAAAAGAAACCAGCATGACCAATGGCATTTTTCAATGAACTAGAGTAAGTCACCCTAAAATTCATTTGGAATCACAAAAGACCCCAAATAGCCAAAGCAATCTTGAGAAAGAAGAGCAAAGCTGAGGGGATTGTGCTCCCTGACTTCAAGCTACACTACAAAGCCACAGTCATCAAGAAACAGCATGATACTGGCACAAGAACCGACCCCACAGTTCAAAACACAATAGAGAGCTGAGAAATTAACCCACGTATATATGGTCAATGGATATAGGATAAAGGAGCCATGAATGTACAATGGGGAAAAGAAGGTCTCTTCAGTAAATGGTTTTGGGAAAACTGGACAGCTACAAGCAAGAGAATGAAACTGCATTACTTATTAACACAAAAGTAAAACTTAAAATGAATTAAAGATCTAAATATCAGACATGGAACCATAAAACTCTTAGAAGTAAACATATGCTAAAATGCATGTACAGTTTTTTTCTGGACACATCTCCCCAAGGAAGGGAAACAAATTAAAAAATGAACTGGTGGGACTATATTAGATCAAAAAACTTCTGTACAGGAAAGGACACCATCAGCAGGACAAAAAAGCACCCTGTCGTGTGGGAGAATATATTCAGAAATGATTTATCTGATAAGGAGTTAATATCCAAAATATATAAAGAACTCATACAGCTCAGCCCCCCAAAAATAAATAACCTTATTAAAAAATGGGTATAGGACCTGAACAAACATTTCTCCAAAGCAGAAATACAGATGGCCATCAGGCACATGAAAAGATGCTCCACATCACTAATCATCAGGGAAATGCAAATCAAAGCCACAATAAGCCATCACCTCACACCACCTAGAATGGTTACTATCCAAATGACAAGAAATAACAAGTTAAAACTATCAGGATTGTAGAGAAAGGGGAACCCTCCTACACTGTTGGTGGGAATGCACATTGGTTCAGCCACTGTGGAAAGCAGTGTGGAGATTCCTCAACAAACTGAAAATAGAAACACACACAATCCAGTAAATCCACTTCTAGGAATTTACCCAAAGAGAACAAAATTCCTGATTTGAAACAATATATGCACACTTATGTTCATCTCCGCATTATTTACAATAGCCAAGTTATGGAAGCAACTAAAATGTTTATCAATAGATAAATGGATAAAGAAGTGTGGTACATAGACACAATGGAATATTATTCAACCATCAGAAATAAAAAGAAATCCTGCCATTTGCAGCCACATGGATGGACCTAGAGGGTATTATGCTCAGTGAAATGATACATGTAGAGAAGACAAATACCATATTATTTCACTTATTTGTGGAATATAAAAACAAAACAAAACAAAGTGAATAAAATAGCAGTAGACTCAGACACTGAGAAGTAACTGGTGGTTACCATGGGGGATGGGTTGGGTAGGTGGGTGGAGAAGGTGAGGGGGATATATGGGCACAAAACTCTCAATCATAATAGAAGTTGCTCCCAGGGATGATAGGGCAGTATGGAGTATATAGTCAATGGTTCTGTAACATCTATGTTGATACATAGTAACTGTGCTAGTGGGGGTGAGGATTTAATAATTTGTGTAACTGTTGTATACTTGAAACCATTATAATATTGTGTATCAACTATACCTCAAAAAAAAACAAAAAAAACTAGCCAGGTTACTAACTCCAAATCCAATAGACCTTTAACCACACCATACTGTCCTTCTCACAGTATATTTGCTCAAATTACCTGGCATTTCTGTGCTTAGGCTTTCTAACTGAAAACTGAGGAGGCTAGACTTAACTATACACACAGTTTCTATTCTAAAAGTATCTGAGAGACAGTTTTGTGGTTTAAATAAAGAAGGAAGTGTAGATGTCCTTCACTAAAATATAAATTTCTAATTTTCATCCAAAATGACTTAAACTTTGAGTTTTGTGCATTAGTCACTCTTTATGTAGGTGAAAGCAATTTAATAAATAGAACTCAGTTCAAAATACCTATTTCTAAATCCGAAGAGATCATTGAGATTATTGATCTCACAAATCAATTTTTAAGGATGAAAATACAAATTTCATAAAAAGGCAATGATGAGATACACTTACTTTGCACAGAACACATTAAAATTATTTTTAACAAAATTGAATTCACAAATTTCCCTTTCACAGTTAGCATTTTAATAACACTTTGAATATAGTCTATTTTTCCACTAACTCCAACTGAAGTTTTTTTACATCTCTAAACATCCTTCCAAATTATTTGAGTCACTTTGGTTTTTAAAATTAAGTTTTGATTTAACTAACAAATACAAAAGCTCAGTTTTCCCTTATACTTTAAGTTCTTCTTACAAATCTCTTTACCCTATTTATAATTTTAGTGACATTGTAACATTCACTTTTAAGGTGGATTTTGATTACTCTTTGGTCCCATTTGCAAATTTAATTATAGTTCCTTAAATATATTAAACTACATTTCTAAAAGTAATATTTTGCATTTGTAAAGGTTCTTCCATTGTCTGGCTCATAAACAGTTTTCTAAGTATTTAAATAAATATAGTAAGGTGAGTAAGTAAATATATTTATGTAGAGTCATTACAAATTGTCTGAAACCTTTCAACCTCAAATAAGTCTAGACTGTCAGATAAATTCTAGCCAAATTAAGCAGGCAAAGAGGCAACAAAGGGCCAGGTAGTTTATTTGAATGCCACTCCCGGGTGATGTTCCGCAGTCTGGGTATTACAGGCCGGGGAAGTCACACCCGGTCAAGGAGGTGGGGGCTTATAAGGGATTAGGAGGGGGAGGAGTGGGCAAGCTGTCCTAGGGGGCGTGGAGAGGTATGATTGGCTAAAGGTGACATAATAGACAACTGGAAACTTTTTTCCTTCCAAGAGGGAGGAGGCTGACATCCGGGCCTTAGTTGGCACATCAGGATGGAATTCAGGGAGAGCTGTGCCCTTTCCATATACGGCACGGACCTTGGGGTCTGGTCTGTTCTCCCCCTGTGGCATCTCTCTGTTCTGTTTGTATGTCCTTGTTTATCCTTCCTCCAGCCTAACATAGACCAATGGTGACATTTCACATTTTCGATCTGGAACCACTAGGTTCTTATAGTAAGTAAACCAGATGCTCCAGTCCTTGGACATCCCATGGTTAGAATAGGCAGCACCATCTATGGGAAAAGCAGAATTCATTTAAAGCAACAAAATAGGAACAGCTAGAAAGAGAACTAATGAAAGGTCAAGACAAGTCAAAAAACTCTATTACTTGAACCCAGATCTGTCACAAGACTTCCCAGTCCTGTTCCTGACATTCACAGATAGAAAATGGTTATTTTGTCCAACACCCAGATGTAAACAATAAGGCGGCTTTCAACTGGAGAGTCTTCCTAGGGACTCCAGCACATCCCTAGGCCCTGTCCAGTTGCCCTGAGGGCTGAGAGGATCAAGATGACAACATGTTGGGGGAGTGTTATGTATTTTTCTAGGAGCTTCTCTCCACTGCAACAAAGAATTGAAGGGAAGAGACACAGTAGTGAAACAGAGTAAACATTTTATTTAAAGTTACGTAAAGAAAGAAAAACTATAGGCCACCTCAGCAAGGAGAGGCACCCTGAAAGTTTGAAGAGAGAAAGTGTAAGATTAAAACGTTACACACTTATCAGGGAAACAACTCCATTCACAATTGCATCAAAAAGAATAAAACACCTAGGAATAAACCTAACCAAAGAAGTGAAAGAACTATACCCTCAAAACTACAAGACACTCTTAAGAGAAATTAAAGGGGACACTAAAAAATGGAAACTCATCCCATGCTCTTGGCTAGGAAAAATTAATATCATCAAAATGGCCATCCTACTCAAGGCAATATACAGATTTGATGCAATCCCTATCAAATTACCAGCAACATTCTTCAATGAACTGGAACAAATAGTTCAAAAATTCATATGGAAACACCAAAGACCCCGAATACCCAAAGCAATCCTGAGGAAGAAGAATAAAGTGGGGGGGGATCTCACTCCCCAACTTCAAGCTCTACTACAAAGCCATAGTAATCAAGACAATTTGGTACTGGCACAAGAACAGAGCCACAGACCAGTGGAACAGATTAGAGACTCCAGACATTAGCCCAACCATATATGGTTAATTAATATTCGATAAAGGAGCCACGGACATACAATGGGGAAATGACAGTCTCTTCAACAGATGGTGCTGGCAAAACTGGACAGCTACATGTAAGACAATGAAACTGGACCATTGTCTAACCCCATACACAAAAGTAAATTTGAAATGGATCAAAGATCTGAATGTAAGTCATGAAACCATAAAACTCTTAGAAAAAAACAGAGGCAGAAATCTCTTAGACATAAACATGAGTGACCTCTTCTTGAAGATATGTCCACAGGCATGGAAAACAAAAGCAAAAATGAACAAGTGGGACAATATTAAGCTGAAAAGCTTCTGTACAGCAAAAGACACCATCAATAGAACGAAAAGGTACCCTACTGTATGGGAGAATATATTTGTAAATGACAGAACCGATAAAGGCTTAACATCCAAAATATATAAAGAGCTCACCCACCTCAACACACAAAAAACAATCCAATTAAAAAATGGGCAGAGGAACTGAACAGACAGTTCTCCAAAAAAGAAATTCAGACAGCCAACAGACACATGAAAAGATGCTCCACATCACTAGTTATCAGAGAAATGCAAATTAATACCACAATGAGATATCACCTCACACAGTAAGGATGGCTACCATCCAAAAGACAAACAACAACAAATATTGGCGAGGTTGTAGAGAAAGGGGAACCCTCCTACACTGCTGGTGGGAATGTAAATTAGTTCAGCCATTGTGGGAAGCAGTATGGAGGTTCCTCAAAAAACTCAAAGTAGACTTACCACTTGACCCAGGAATTCCACTCCTAGGAATTTACCCTAAGAATGCAGCACTCCAGTTTGAAAAAGACATATGTATCCCTATGTTTATCACTGCACTGTTTACAATAGCAAAGAATTGGAAACAACCTAAGTGTCCATCAGTAGATGAATGGATAAAGAAGACTTGGTACATATACACAATGGAATATTATTCAGCCATAAGAAGAAAACAAATCCTACCATTTGCAACAACATGGATGGAGCCAGAGGGTATTATGCTCAGTGAAATAAGCCAAGCGGAGAAAGACAAATACCAAATGATTTCACTCATCTGTGGAGTATAAGAACAAAGGAAAAACTGAAGGAACAAAACAGCAGCAGAATTACAGAACCCAAGAAGGGACTAACAGTTACCAAAGGGAAAGGGACTGGGGAGGATGGGTGGGAAGAGAGGGATAAGGGTGGGGGGAAGAAGAAAGGGGGTATTAAGATTAGCATGCATAATGGGAGGGTGGGAGAAAGGGGAGGGCTGTGCAACACAGAAAAGACAAGTAGTGATTCTACAACATTTTGCTATGCTGATGGACAGTGACTGTAATGGGGTTTGTGGCGGGGACTTCGTGTAGGGGAGAGCCTAGTAAACATAATATTCTTCATGTAATTGTAGATTAATGATAACAAAAAAAAGAAAGAAAAGGGGGATTACTCCCTGATAGGATAAAACTAACTGCAAATCAATGATTAATGCATGCTTTACATATCCTTAATTTTGATCTTTTAAAGGGTGTCAGATGATCAGCTATGGAATTACATTTTTCTGATTATATTCCTTTCTGTTAAAAAAACAAAGCACGTCCTGTGTGGTGATCTCCAATAGGTTCTTCACAATGGTATAGAGGTCATATCAACGTGTGGGCAAAGGGTTTTTTTGTGTTTATACAGAGGATCAAAGCCTAATTTGGCTACCCAGAAAATGAATTAAGACATGATATGGAGAAGAACTTCCAGCATCAACATCCTCTGGAAGAGTCATTCCAGAAGATGATCATCAAAAAACTTCAACAAAGATCCTGGCGCTGTTGCAGTTGTAGCTGCATTCATCCCTCCGGTTCCTGGACTTACCATTGGAATGAAGAAGGAGATATCTAAGCTGGCCTGTGCATACAGTAAAACAACAAATTTGACTGGATCTATATTGTCGGAACTCAACCAAGAAATAGGAGAAGTGCAAGTTGCAGTGCTCCAAAATCGTGCAACTATAGACTATCTACTATTAAAAGAACATATGGGATGTGAACAGTTCCCAGGAATGTGTTGTTTTAATTTGTCTAATTTTTCTCAAACTATTCAAATTGAGTTAGACAATATCCATCATATCATTGATAAGTTTACACAAATGCCTAGGGTACCTAACTCGTTTTCTTGGTTTCACTGGATATGGCTGGTAATTGTAGGTCTGCTTTTGTTATGTAGCTGTATTTCTGTTATGTTAATGTGTGTACACAATTTAAGTAGTAGTTTGTTAAAACCTATACATGCTTATGTTACTCTACAAGAAGATATGTCAAAGAAATAATCAATCTTCCCATGTTTTCTTCCATCTGCTGCTTATATAGCTTTTCTTCTTCCTTTCTAATTACAACCCTTCAGTAGAATTTGTGCCTCATATTGAAAATTAGCGAGTATCATAATTCTTCCAAGTGGTAAAGATACCTCAAGACAAATCCCGGGCATAGAAACCACAGAGCATAAATCTGCAAATAAGTAATAAGCTAACCTTTTCAAAGAATATTGCTTCTCTCTCACTTACCAACTTTACATCTCCCTGTATGGCCCCGGAAGACGACTGGTTAGCCAGAGACGGGTAAGATTCCTCAAGGGAGGAACAACCTAAGACAGGCATAGTTGCAGGGGGTCCATCAGGTGAGAAATTGGGGATCAAAAGAGGTGACGCTTAGAATCTCACCGCCCCCCCCCCCCCCGTTTTGAAAGAAATATTCTGCATCTGTGGATGTTTTGTTGCCCTTGTCTAGCTTGGATTAATACTTAGTCTATAGGCACAGACCTGATCATATACATTTGCCCTCTTACAGCACTAAATTATGTTTTCTACCTTTATCTTGTATCTACCTACCACTTCAGCATTTTATTAAATAATAATAATAATAATAATAATAAAGGGAGAAATGTGGGATTCACAAATAAATCAAGTATAAAAATCAAACAAATAACCATATCTGACTTGATTGTTTATAGTTCATGATGCGTGATCAAAACCGAAAGTTTCTGCAATATGACTGCCCTTGTGCTGTTCACCATGTAAGAACTTATTCACTATGTAAGAACTTGTTCACCATGTAAGAACTTGTTCCTTATGCTTCAGAAGATTGGAGACTGTTGAGAATTAGGCTTGGGGTTGATTAATGATTGTGCACTGAGTCCCCTATATAGAATTTTATTGTTGTTAACAACCATTTGATCAATAAATATGAGAGATGCCCTCTCAAAAAAAAAAAGGTTACATAATTAGAAGGTGGGGGCAACATCAGAGAGAGGAGTGCTCTGAAAGGTTGGGTGTTCCCTCTTTTAAGGATTCTTTAGGAATGTGACTAAGGGCTGGGGGTGCAGACTTGTTAAGTGGTCTTTGAATGCTTAGAATTAACTTAAAACAAGGAATTTCCTGCTCTGATTTCTCCCTGGGATAACCAGCATCTTGGTCGGGGAGCATATCAAACAAGACCACCTGCCAGTCCCCCAACATGAGCTGAGTTACTGTCTGTTTACTAAAGAGTAAGTTAAGAATTTTCTTAACTTCCTATTTCTTACTATGTTGTTTATGGCTGGGCCTGCATGATTAACACAATAAAGGTTGCTATGCAACCTTCCTTTATCTGGGGAACATTCAAACATTCCAGGCTGTTACTCCTGGCTTTTGAGTTTTAATTGATTAACTCTGGGTCTTTTTAGTGCACTTTCCTGGCTTTTTTATCTTTCCACCCCACTCATATCTATTTTACTGACTAACAAACACACCTGCTGTCTATTCACTGTGTGATAGTTGAGGTGCTCTAGGCTAATATTTCCCATAATTTTATATATACTGTTCAAGAAGAAATATAATAAAGAACCCAGTAATTGTTGGGATGTTTCAGATTTGTGGCTGACTCTTGTGAGGCTGAACAAACATATTTCTGTGGCAATCAGCTGTGTAACTAGCATCTTGTTATTAATGTCTTGGATATACATACTAATAAATATACAACCACATATACATTTTATATCATAAAGCACTTTTGGGGGAAAAAACCCCCAAAATCCATTATCCCATTTAAAAAATTCATCCTCATTAAGTATTCTTATTATTCTACTAACAAGTACTAGGAAATGAGAGCTTCTTATTTTGTTTTGTTTGATGAAAGCTACACACACATCTAGTAAGTGAAAGAGCTAGTACTTGAACTCAGGTTCTTAACTATACGGTATTAGTGCTCAGGTTCCTGCTATAGCACACACCTTTAACTGTCATTGGTAGATTAGTTTTCTGCATAACAAAAGAGACATCCTTGGGGAACAGAGCAAATGCCACCATCAGAATGGGTCCCTATAAGTCTGGGGAGAGGAAATCCCGGGGCAAATTACTCTAAAACCAAAATCAGTCAAAGGGAGAAATAAAGTTTAAAATCTATTTATTGCTTACTAACTAGAGTCTGGGCTGTTTCCCTTTACTGCTCTGGCAGAAGCAAAATCCACCCCCCTCCCATCCGCCCCCCACCTCTCAGGTACAGATAAACCCTTGGATTACTAGGTTATCGCCTATTGATACGGAGATGTACTTCTCTCCTACCCTGAGGATATTCAAATGCACTAAAGCCAGGTGAGATATTCTGGAAATGTTACAGTTTTACCCACAGTCTAAAAAGTAGAAGATCTTATTTTTTTTCAAAGACAGTGCAAGTTTTTGAAAGCCCCAAAGGAAAGAAGGAACTTGGTGAAGTTCTAGGATGAATGCATGAAAATTTGTTTGTTTGTTTTTTATCATATGAGGAAAGCTGAATAACACTTTACTCAGCTTGGAACTCAAAAGGGCTCTCAAATACAGGAAAGGTCATGTTCCTGGTTTAATCTTAAATAAGGCTTTTTGTGCTTTCCTTTTTAATATGATAAGTCCACAAATGGAGGTAGATAACCAAATAATTTTAGAATTAAAGTTCATGTCCATTAGATTGCGGCATAACCAGTTAATGGTTGAATAAGCTTTCAAAAGAAAGTTCCTCATTGGGTTATATGTATATATGTATATATATATATATGATACCGGGGTTCTTGTTTGTGGAGTCAAAGAATGAACTTAGCAAACACTCAAGGTAGGAGTGCCAGGGAGAGGCTTTTATTTAGAGATAAAGTACAGAGCTTGTGGCTCACACCAGGAGGGGACAAGAGAGCCTGTCATGATGCTTTGTCTATGGGTTTTATGTTCAGTTAAGGATTTTGGGGAACATGATAAAAGGTTTAGGGGTGTGGACTTGAATATTTAGAATTAATTTAATACAAGGAACTTCCTGCTCTGATTTTTTCCTGAGATACCAAAGTCTTGTTCTGGGAACATATCGAACAACGCCGCCTGCCCAACCCCAAGGTGGGCTAGTTATTGTCTGTTTGCTGAAGAGTAAGTTAAGAATCTTACTTCTTAACATGCTATCTTATCTTTAAGATAGTATTAAAATGCTATCTTATCTTTAAGTTGGAATCCTTTCTGCCTTTTACTATGTTGTTTATGTCAGGGCTTGCTTACCATTATTAACTGTCCAGATTGCAAATCACCTCACCAGGTCTGAAGGAGGAAAGACAGCACACAGGCTTGGGTCTTTTAGCATGCTAAAGTGAATCTGACATATGATTATTAGCATAATAAAAACGTGCTACTCTTCTTTATCTGGGGAATATTAACTGCTTTCATTGAAGAATGACTCTAGAGCTTAATGTTTAACACAGAGTTTTAGTAGGGGGGTTTCCTTGCATGTAGTTACACTGCTCTGACTGAAAATATTCTGCCTTGCTTTTTCCAGAGGCCCTCACCCTACTCTGACTACACCCATGGTCCCTGTCTCATATATATATATATATATATATTCATTCATTTATGTATTCATTCATTCATTTATTTATTCACTCACTCATTCATTCATCCATTTATTTATTAATTCATTTATAGTTTAAACTTCCTGTTTCAAACACACCAGCATGCAACCTCAAGGGGGAAAAAAAAAGAATGAAGAAAACTGTAACATGGAATTGTAGTACTGTCAGCCCAGGGAAAGGAAATCCCGGGCAAAAAACTCCTAAAAACCAAGATCAGTCAAAGGGAGAAATAAAGTTTAAAACCCATTTATTTCTCACAAACTGCAGTCTCAGCCCATCTTTCTTCTCTGCTCCAGCAGCAACCACACCGGGCCTCCCCCTCTCCTCTCAGGTAAAGATAAGCCCTCTGTTGCCCAGGTAATTACCCATTGATATGGAAATGACTTATCCACCCCTGAGGAAAGATGTAAATGCACTAAAGCCATACTTTTTTCCACCTCTGAACGCCTTTTGATACTAAAGCCAAGGCAAGATACTCTGGAAATGTTACAATTTTACCCACAAGTACCCTTGGCCAAAATAACAATGTAGAGAAAGGAAATCTTAGTTTTTATAGGGGAACAGCATAAAATATCCTTAAACCACAGCATGGGAAATGCAAATTGGATTTAGGAAGACTTCACTGACACTTGAGTTTATTGTTCACTGGAGGAAGAAAAGGAAAAGATACTTAATTTCTTCCTCTCTAGGTCTTATTTCATATTTTTAACTTATTAAATATAACCAAAGTAGGAAATACTTGGGAACTGGAAAGTATTTTTAAGTTACCTATGCTCTTGAGTGCTATATTTCTAATAATGCAGCTGCTGTCATTTTTGGTGTATCTCTGTGTGCTTTTCTTGAAATATGTGCACTGATTATGTAGTTGTTGCTATAACATAATAAAATTGTATTGTAAGATAAATTTTAGCAGAAATAAGAGGCAAAGAGAGGCAACAATGGGCCGGGTAGTTTATTTGAGTGCAACTCCCAGGTGATGTTCCGCGGTCTGGGTATTACAGGCCAGGGAAGTCACACCCGGTCAGGGAGGTGGGGGCTTATAAGGGAATAGGAGGGGGAGGAGTGGGCAGGCTATCCTAGGGGGCGTGGAGAGGTATGATTGGCTAAAGGTGACATAATAGACAACTAGAAAGTTTTTTCCTTCCAAGAGGGAGGAGGCTGATATCCGGGTCTTTGTTGGCACATCAGGATGGAATTCAGGGAGAGCTGTCCCCTTTCCATATCAGGCAAGGACCTTGAGGTCTGGTCTGTTCTCCCCCTATGGCATCTCTCTGTTCTGTTTGCATGTCCTTGTTTTTCCTTCCTCCAACCTAACATTCCAGCCTTTTGGTCGTAATGGGCGACGACTTGATCTGGCTACTTCCGGCTGACAAGGGGCGTCATGGGGGTTTGAGGCTGATATTAGGCTGAAGGAGGGGGTTCAGTGGGAGGAGGTGCGTAACGGTGAAGTAACATCTGGTTGGTGGTGACCCGGGTCATCTAGGTTAGCCGCTGTTGGAGGAACCTGAGGACACAAGGGGCAACTAAGAGTAAACCACAAACTGTTATTAAGGGGCCCAGTAGGGGCATTAGTCAGGCCATTATGCGGGACTGGAATTCTGGATCGAGTTTACATCTCAATGACTAGTATTAGGATTTAGTATAGATAAGACTGCATTATTGAAACAATACTTTTCTCTAAAATTACCCTCATTTTTATTAGAAGTAGTTAGATTAAGAAAATAATTAACAGTTGGCTTGATTATTTGCATAAATGCAGCAAGAGCAATTGATTACATGGGATCTTTTAAATGTGCTTTGCTGGAACTTTTTGTAATGAATTTCAGATTGAACTTTTAAAGGCTTCTTGAAGCCAGAAAGCCAAGCCAGACTTGCCATCAGGTTGTGCCTGCAGTACCTGTACATTTGGGTGAATTCCTCTCTTCTCTGAGGTGCCCAAAACATTCTTGAGGTTCCTGCACCTGCCAGGTCGTGACCTTCGTTACTCACCTGGTAAGGCTGCTAGGAACTCTGTAAGCAAGGTACCAGGCCAGTTCTTTTAAGGGGCTTTGTTGGCTTTATAAAGTCAACCTTAGTTCCTTAAAGCTGTCTGTTCATATCGGAGTTTACACATGTGTCTCTCAGGTATGACGTTTCAGTCAAAGCCTTTGTAATATAACCAGTGTTTTTAATTGGTCCTCTTACAAGGAAAGCAGATTCTTACTGAACTTGTGCAAATAAACAGACTTCCATGAAATATAAAAATAGTCACTGAGAGTTTTTAAATTCTGGAGGGATCAGGTAGAGAGAAAGATAAAGTTTCAATTCTGCTTATAAAGGCAGTCATTTACTAAACTGTTGTAAGCTTAAGAGAAAAAGCTTAAAACACTTTATCAACAACATTTGAAACAAAAAGCCACAAAATCATCTTCCTTAGTTTACTTAATCTTATGTAACTAATACCTGTTCTGCTGAAATCTAGTTCTTTACTAGCTTAAGAGTAATAAAAGTGACTATAAATAATAAAAGACTTACAAATGACAATGGTTAAAGATTTGATGAGAGCTTACTGTAAGACAGTTGACATAAGGAAATTCTGATATTTCTGTAACACAAAACATTTAGTAACAAAGTTTAGCATTATTCTTTTTGACAGTTCTTTCTAGATAATTAAGCAGGTAATTATATATCAGAAAAATAAGCTAAGTTAGCCAATACTTTCTCCAATGAGAAAGAATTCTTCTGACATATTCCAGGGACCCTCTGAAAAATATCAGAGGTAATTAGATGTAAAAGCACCTCTTCTGAATTTGATTTTTGGAAGCTGTAAGAAAGTTTTTAAGTCACTTGCCTAAATGGAGTCACAGGTCACTATGAAACAATACTTATCTGTTTAATCAGAATGACAATAAAAGACTAAAGGCAAATGCAGAAAGTTACACAGTACTTAGACAACTCTTTGAGACTTTAAGCATGAGGAACTGCTTTGATGAAACAATTAGAGAACCCTTTGCAATCTCTCAACATTAAGAGCAGACTTTTTAAGAAAACTTTGTCTTTATAACTGAAAACAAAATTCTAGTTTTGTTTTGTACTTGATATTAAGACTTATTTGCTTTAATTTCACATAGCATGACCATATTAAATTCTTCCACAAACTTTCTACAACCTTGTTTTTGCATTTAGAGTTCTCCCTCTTTAAATAAACAGCTGTACTTTAGAACAAAGTTACTTTCTGTTATCAAAATACACATTCTTTAGCATGGAGAAATGCTTTCCTTATTACTTTAAGTAGTTTTAATTAGAACATAAAACCATTATGTACCTTAATTTTCAGTGAACACTGAGACATAGGCTATTGTAAACTGTTACACTAACATTCTTTAGATTGACAAATTTATGAACACATTTTATAATTCGGGAACCATGTGCTTTACAGCACAATTTTTCTCTAAGCACAAAATATGGTCTACTCAACTTAACAAAACTTTAAGGTTCCAGGTTACCACAAAGATTCTCAGGCTGTTTGTAGGTGTACACACTGTAACACACAATTATTAAGGTTTTCACTTGCCGCACTTATTTAGTTCACTCCTAGCAACTATGTTAGATTAGTTACAAAACCTTTACTGAACATTAGACAAAGTCAAGCCTCTAAGCATCTTATTCTTGAAAGATTTAACAGATAATATCAACTTAAATGACTTTAGGTACTTAGGCAGCTGATAACCATAAGGACATGTTCATTTCAGTTCAACTCTAAATTAGCATTAATACTTAATATTTTCTATTAGAATTTTCTGGAAGTTTTAGAATGCTCAAAATTTATAAGCACGTGTCTTTAAATCAATTTTATTAATACCATCCAGATATAGAAAAATATTTTTCATTTACCCACTTAGACACACAAACATACAGATTGAGAAGTAATGACTACAGTTAGTGTAAGGTAAATTCTAGCCGAAATAAGCAGGCAACAAGAGGCAATAAAGGTCCAGGTAGTTTATTTGAGTGCAATTCTCAGGTGATGTTCTCCATTCTGGGTATTACAGGCCGGGGAAGTCACACTCAGCAGGGCAGGCAATGAGGTTTTAAAGAAGGCAGGGGGAGGGAGAGAAAAGGTATACAGTGGCATGGGGATTGGCTCGCCTAGGGTACGTGGGGTTCTCTCATTGGCCTTTAGCCAGGTACTGAAAGTTACCACTACCCTTCTAGCTTGGGGGGGGGCTCTAGTCACAAATGTAATCTGATCAGTCTCTGGAATGTTGTCAGACAGGAACCTGTTGTTCTCTTCACCTTGTTTGGTGAGGCCTGAGCTTGTCCAGCAGGCTCACCCCTTCCCCTGGAGCCTCCAGCCTTACAGTTAGCAACACTTTTCATAAAAGAACATATACACAGATAAACTGATACAAAGATTTGAGTTACTGATATCCAACTGCCTTCTTTCCTTTTAGCTTATTTGACTAAAAGTATCTCAGTTCTCAAGAATACACTCTAAGGGAGAGCAGTTTACCTAACTGGGTTTAGGTTTAGATGGCCCCAGACTAACAGGGCTGATGAAGCCTCTGAACTGATAGGGACTGTGTGTGTCCAGGTGGCTGGAAATGAAATGCAAGTACAATTCTAGCACCAGTTATTTAAAGCCAGGCTGTATTTCAGAAGATACATTTCTTCTGTTTCAGGGAGTCTAGTTTAAAAACGTCCCAATTTTTTGAAGATAATGTACCCAATAAGTAGAATAGATTTTCACCAAAAAGTTTAGAAAACTTGTCTCTTATTGTAGTAGTCAATGGGACTTTTGACTATTTTCCTTCCCTGCATTAAAATAAATTTGGCTGCATAACCTTATTATATTGTATACTTCTCTCAGGGACCAAGCCTCTCTATTAGAGTTTGTATTGAGGCCAAGCTTGTGTGCAGAAGACACACAAAGAAAGAAGACTTCTTTTTCAGGGATCTGAGGATCAAAATTGCTCCCAGTTCTTTAGAATGCAGGTCAGAGGCATGTCTGGCTGTAAACTTGAAGAGGAAGCTCCCACCTTGGGGTGGTGAGCATTGGGTTCCATGAAATTGACGAAGTTAGAGGCACACATAGAGCATGTAAAGGAAATAAAGAGCCTCCTTGCCTCACCCAGAGGCCAGGGAGACCTCCTAAGTTATCCCAGATGAGCCCCCAAAGATGATGCCGGAGCTCTTGTTTGCGGAGTCAAAGAATGAGCTTAGCAAACAGTCAAGGTAAGAGAGCCAGGGAGACCCATTGAGAGATACAGAGACTTTTAGTGAGAAGACAGACAGAGCTCCTGGCTCATGCCAGAAGGGGACAAAAGAGCCCCCTTTTAAGGCATTTTTGATGCTTCAGGCAGTGAAGAATCGGAGGTCGCCCAAAGGTAAACAACAGGAGGTGGGGCTCAGGCAGAAGAGGCATCTAAAAAGCTTTGAAAGGTATGACTTAACCAAAAGAAAAAAGCAAGACAGATGAACAACTGTTAGAAATACAAAGGAAAGTCATTTTGTGGCCACCTCCACAGCCTTCTTCGCCACCGGCGAGTTTAGGGCGGGGAGTGGCTTTGGCTTTCTACAGTATCCAAACGTTAGATGCAGCAGGTCACCTCACCTCTAAGAGTCCCTGCCCCCATCTTTAAGAGAAGATGGTACACCCACCCTGCAGAGTAGACCATTGGATCAAACGGGATAAAAAGTGAAGCGCTGACACATGCTAGAGACTCAGCAGATGTCAGCTCTTTTTCCAGCTCACTCTCGTGCTCCTCGAGCACACTGTAGTCACATGTGAGGTCTGCAAAAGGACCCCATGTATGCTTCCCCTCCCCACTACCTCAAGTCACGTGTTGATGCAAGGTCAAGTTTAGTTAGAGACTTTCCTTCCTTCCTTCCCTCCTTTTGTTCATTTTCTGCCTTCTCCCTCCCTCTCATCCTTCCTTCTACTTTTCTTTCCAATTTTTATTACTTTAAAAAGGTTACAGGCATTCAATTACATGTTTATTGCAGAAAATGTACATGTTTATTGTAGACAACACAGATAAGCCATAAGGAGAATAAAAAATTTGCCATTATCCACATCACAGGTATATGTACTACAGGTGTGTGTGTGTGTGTGTGTGTGTGTGTGTGTGTGTGTGTATGTATGTGAGAGAGAACCTGTGTGTATGTATTTCTAGTCTAGCAGTTTTCAACCATGGCTGTACACGAAAGAATCACCTGGGGAAGCTTTTTTTATTTCTAATAATTTTAAAAATTGAAATATGATTGACACATAATCTTATATTAGGTTCAAGCACCCAGCACAGTAGATCAACAGTTATGCATATTAAATCCTCACCCTGACTAGTGCAGTTACTCTTTGTCAACATAGGAAGATGCTACAGAATCACTGACTATATTCTCCATGCTGTATTAACATCCCTGTGACCAACTTATGATTGAGGATTTTTGTCTCCCTTTATCCCCCTCATCCTCCCCACCCAACAACCCCAACCCCTCCCCCATGGTAACCAGTAGTCACTTCTAAGTGTCTATGAGTCTACTATTATTTTGTTCATTGTCTTCATTTTGTTTTTATATTATATGAATAAGTGAAAACATACAGTATTCATCTTTTTCTGCCTGGTTTATTTCACTGAGCATAATACCCTATAGGCCCATCCATGTTGTTGCAAATGGCAGGATCTCCTTTCTTTACAGCTGAATAATATTCCATTGTGTATATGTACCAAGCTCTTCTTCATCCATTCTATTCATGGACACGGGTTGCTTCCATAACTTGGCTATTGTAAATAATGTAACAATAAACAAAGGGGTGCATATATCTTTTTGAATCAGGGATTTTGTTTTTTGGGGGTAAATTCCTAGAAGTGGATCACATTGTATTTCTATTTTTAGTGTTTTGAGGAACCTCCATACTACTTTCCACAGCTGCTGCACCAATTTACACTCCCACCAACAGTGTAGGAGGCTCCCATATCCCCACATCCTCGCCAACACTTGTTATTTCTTGTCTTTTGGAGAGTGGCCATTCTGACTGGGGTGAGGTGATGTCTCATTGCGGTTTTGATTTGCATTCCTATGATGATTAGTGATGTAGAGCATATTTTCATGTGCCTAATGGCCATCTGTATTCTTGGAAAATGTTCAGTTCCTCTCACCATTTTTTAATAAAGTTATTTGTTTTTTGATGTTGAGGTGTATGCGTTCTTTAAATATTTTAGATGTTAACACCCTGTTGGATAAATTGTTTATGAATATATTGTCCCATACTGTAGGCTGCCTTTTTGTTGTGCTGATGGTGTCCTTTGTTGTACAGAAGTTTGATGTAGTTCCACTTGTTCATTTTTTATTTTGTTTCCCTTGCCGTAAGAGATGTGTGCAGGAAAAAAGTGTTCACACTTATGTTCGAGATTTTTGCCAATGTTTTATTCTAAGAGTTTTATGGTTTCATGTCTTATAATTAGGTCTTTATTCCATTTTGAGTTTATTTGTGTGAGACAGTAATCCAGTTTTATTTTCTTGCATGTAGCTTAGCTGTCCAGTTTTCCTAACCTGGGCAGCTTTTGAAGTAGATGCCTGGGATCCTCACCCAAAGATTTTGACTTAATCGTACTGAGCTGAAGTCTGGTTATTGGATTTTTTTAAAAAGCTACTCAAGATCCCACTGTTATGGAAAATGCTTGAAAGCCTGGACTGGATCACTGATGGAGAAGCAAGCGGCACTCGGAGGTCTTGGAGTGTTGAGGCTTTATTTCACCCCGGCGGCTCAGAGGGGAGCAGTCCCCCAGAAGTCTGAGCCCTGAACAAAGGCAAAGGGAGCAATATGTATCTTTCTGCTTCTGTATCTGTAACATTCCTACACGCACAGCAAGCGAGCAGGCGAGGGGGAGGGAGTTTAGGGAGCGAACCTTGGGACCCGGTGCTTGGCAGACTGGGAAATCAAGGGAGTGGTTTGTTGTTTGTGTTGAGGAGGGGGAGACAGAGGGGAGCCACCTAGGCTAGACTGCTGTCCTTGTAAATTGCTGTCCTTGTCCATTTTTCCCTATCACTCCCCCTTCTGATGCCCCTTTAAGCAGTTCATTTTAGGGGGCATCATCTCCTTGGCTTATGACAGGGTCATAGTGGCTCCGCATATACATGAGCTGCATGGAGGAAATGCGTTCCCTGATAAAGTTAATGAGTCAGTTAAATAGACAGGGTCCCACTAATAGTCAAAGGAACAGCAGAACCTCTGGCCCAGCAAGGCCAGTTAGAAGAGTCGTTAGCCATGGATGAGATTCAAACCGTCCCTGGAACCAAGACTTTTCTACCATCTTTCTAATATGTTTTCTAACATCTTCTTCCTATGCTGGATGTTTTCTTTTACTTTGGCTGGAGAGCTTCTAATGATGCCGGACCAATTTGCATAAAAACAACACTCTTCTCCAAGGGCTACACAGAAGCCTCCCTGGGACATGAGCAGGAGGTCCAGTCCTCTATGATTCTGCAACACCACTTCAGCCAGGGAATCAATTCGATCTTGCAGCTGAATCGTGGTGGTTTCAAGCTGCTCTAAATCTTATGAACTTCCTCTGTTAGGGCAGCGAGCCCTAAGTCTCTTTTCATTAGGGCCGCTGTGCCTACCGCAGCTGATCTGGCTACACTGAGCCCGACCAGAGCAGGGGTCAGCAAAGGCACAGCTCGTTTCACCTGAGAAATCTCACTGGGGGAAAGGAGATAGCTCCCTTCAGGCCCACTACAAGTGAATATTTGGGGCAGCCCTCAAATAAGGATGCATAGTCCAGGCTGGCAGCATTATAGATGCAGTGAGCCAGTCCAGTTTCACAGGCCCACCATGTGCCATCTGGGGCCAGGTAAATTAGGAATTTATTAACAGTGATGTTAGTACAGATGTCAGAAAAGTCTCTTTTCTGTGGTTCAGGGGGCTTTTAGAGGGCCAGAGGCAGGTGGCATTTCCTGTTATGTCACCCATAGTTAGTTGGGGCCCTGGGTGCAGACACAGGGAATGATTATGAGCAGTGATGGGAGGCAAAGTGAGCCCTACTCCAATATACTAAGGAGGTCTGGCTCTGCGGCACACCCAGCCATCTTTAGCCAGCTCAGGCAGTGTTATATTTAGGAGTTGGTGCATGCTTTGCAACATAGGGAATAAGCTAGGATTTTGTTGCATTTTTCTTTTCAGGTGGGATGAAGCTTCTGCTGAGGACAGTCTAGGGCCCGCAGGGAGAACTTTATGGGGATCGAAGTTTGCGTCTCCTAAGCCTGCCAAGTGTCCATGTGGCCTTAGGGTAAATCTTGGCTCCTTTCGCTGGATAGTTATTAGAGCTCCTGGATTATATCTAGACTTGTACAGCCAGATTCCCCAAGTGTACCCAGTTCCCCACTGGTAATGTAGAGGTTGTTTTATGGTGAGATTACGTATTCTTGCTGACCCCTGTCTTGAAGATAGCCAAGGATTACTAGTTGGCCCTCCTGAATAGGTAGCTGAAGTAACACATATCCAATAGGGGCAATAAAATTGTCTGCGGTTGTTGCAAGGTCTCATTTTTTGGGTTTCAGGGGGGTTATCAGGGCACATGTACACGGGAGGGTTTTTGGTTGTTCTTTAGACTCAGCCTGAGTATGTAGGTATGTTTGTTTCAGTGCCAGGAGCCATGCTACTCAAGCTGTGTTGCAAAGCTCAGGCTGGAGGAAGACCCCCACAAATCAAGGGCCTTTGCAGCTGGCTCCCCCTATTACCCACCTTGATTTTTGTTTTTCTCCATTATACTATTGGCTTTGCTTTTGCTGGCATTTTTGCCAAAGACTAAGCTAACCTTTGATAAGCACCATGGAAAGGAGGAGAACATCAACTTCCCAGAAGCTTTTCAGGACAGTGAAGAATAGAACACGCAGGGGCCAAATGGCAATCTTGACATAGAATACCGAAACCTACAGGTAGTTAGTCAAGCACTGCCTACCCCATCTCCACCTAAGTGGGAATGCCCCCCTTGTTTGCAATGCTAGTGAAATTAGTGGTGAAGAGTTCTATAGGAAAATTAGAGAAATAGAGTTATAGGGGAAGACTGAATGGAATAACTCTATTTGACACTTAATCAATCTTCTCATGTTTTCTTCCCTCTGCTACTTCTATAGTTTTTCTTCTTCCTTCCTAATTACAGCCCTTGACTAGAATTTGTGCCTCATATTCAGAATTACCAAGTACCATAATTCTTCCAGGTGATAAAAATACCTCAAGACAAGTGCTGGGCATAAATCTGCAAAGAAGTGAAAAGCTAATATTTTCAAAGAATATTGCGTCTCTCTCAGTTACCAACTTTACATTTCCCTGTATGGCCCCGGAAGATGGCTGGTTAGCCAGAGACGGGTCAGATTCCTCAAGGTAGGAACGACCTAAGACAGGCACAGTCACATGGGGGCCATCAGGTGAGAAAATGGGGGTCAACAGAGGTGAGGCTTAGAACCTCATGCCCCCAGTTTTGAAAGAAATCTTCTGCACCCGTGAATGTTTTGTTGCCCTTGTCTGGCTTGGATTAATATCTAGTCTATAGGCACAAACCTGATCATCTACACTTGCCTTCTTACATTTCTAAATCATGCTTTCTATATTTATCTTGCATCTACCTATGATAGAATAAATATTATGAGGGGGTAAAATGTACCCATTGCATTAGAGATATAGATGATGATACCTGCCTGGCTAACTGTAACAGTGAGTGACCTGTATTTCACCCTGAGCTGATAGACTCCATAGTCACTGCTACATGCTGCATGTTTCTGTGGTCATATGCATTACTTAGAAACCACTTTGCATAGAAATGGGAGACACAATAGAATACATGTTGCTAGGAAAAGTTTAGGTCAAGGAACAGAAAAAAAGACCACCTGGCTAACACTTGGCTAACCATGTATAGATTAGAAGGAAACAGAAAGAAAATAGCTTGCCTATGCTTGTTAATCAAAAGAATAAATAAAAAATAATCGTATCCTTGTGCAAAATGGTATAAATAAAGCTGTCGTCGGCACTTTGTCGAGAGACCACCTCCATCTGACTCTCATCCTTTTGGGCTTCACCCCCCCCCCCCCGCTGGAGCTGGACTCTGGCATTTCAGGAAACAGGTGAGGTAGGTAGAGGGTCAGCACGGGACCAGTTGTGATTGCCTGGGGATTAGATGGCTTATATTCACACTTCCAACCACTTCGAGCTAGGATTTTTTCCCCCTGAAGACAATGTGAAGTTGTATAGCTTAGAGTTTCTCCATTCTGACACAGTTTGTGTAATTAAGCACAGTCCAAATAGGCATAAAAATAACATCTTGGTGTGTCGTACTGGGGAGATACAGGCTGAGGCTTGAGTATAATTAGGAGAAACAGGTAAGCACAGCAAAACAACCTATAATTACCCAATAGACAATAAAAAAGGGCAACTTTTTGAGGAATAGTTGAGTCCGGGAGGAGCAACAGCAGAGAGTCCAATGCCCAGAGTAAAAGACACCACTCCGATGCGAGCCAGGATCCACGGCACGCAGGTGTCCATTAGTCAGAGGGCGATTGTCCATGCGGAGGCAGAGAGGGTCTGGGGGTCTGGCTGGGCGTCCCACTGATGTGCTTCTTCATCAGGATGACGGGCCCTTCTCACTCTGGAATGATGGACCCACGGAGTGATGCCTGCATCCCTGAGGGCAGTAGGAGTGGTTAGAACAGCAATGTGGGAGCCAGTCCGCTGAGGTTTGAGGGGGTCTTTTTTCCAATCTTTAACCCAGACTGAGTTCCCAGCCTGGAAGGAATGCACTGGGGTTCCTAGAGAGATCGGGGCTCTTTCTATGGTGTACTGTGGTTTATTCAGAGTAGTTCCCGAGGCTTGGAGCTGTTCTCTTGTTCCATTATCCTATTTGGTGTAGGTTCCCTGGGATGCTTCCTAGACACGGGGGAGGATGTCCATACACTAATTCAAAAGGGGAAAATCCTTGAGTTCCAGGTGTGCAGCGAGCATGTGGAAGAGCCGGGGCAGTAAGTCCAGCCACAGGAGGCCAGTTTCTTGGCAAAACTTAGCCAGCTAGGGTTCCCTTGAGGGTGCGATTCATTCGCTCTACTTTCCCTGAACTCTGTGGCCTGTATGCAGTGTGAAGTTTCCAGGTAATGTTGAGGGATTTAGTTAATGTTTGCACTACATCTGCTACAAAGGCGGGTCCATTGTCACTGTGAATTGTGGACGGTAGGCCAAACCGGGGCACAATTTCTCTCAGGAGGACTTTGGCTACCTCCCGGCTCCATTCTGTTCTGGTTGGGAAGGCTTCAACCCACCCACCGGGAGTATGTACACACTGTCACTAGGGGGCATCTGAGTCCCCTCCTGGGCTGGACATCTGTGAAGTCTATCTCAAGGTTGTCAAAGGGGGCAACTCCCACTCTTTGGACACTCGGTGGAGTCATGGTGCAGATGGAGCATTATCTCGGGCACAAGTCACACACTGCTCACTGCTCGGCACAGCGCTGGCAACTGGCTGGCGTAGTACCGCTTCTTGAGGAGGGCCTCCAGTCCAGCTTTCCCACGTGGGTGAGCTGATGGTATTCACTGACGAGTGGCCTCCTGGTTGCAGCTGGGACAGATATGTCTGTCTGACAGCATCCACCATCCATTTTCAGTTAAGGTGGCTCCTTCAGCCATGGCCCAGTCTTTCTCCTTTTCAGTGTACCTGGGTGGAGGGGCCTCCACCGGGGGTGTCAGGGCCGCAGTGAGGGAAGGAGCTCTCCCTGCCTCCTTACTGGCTGCTGCTTTGGCAGCTTCATCTGCCATCTGATTCCCCTGTGCTGTAGGGTGGTTTCCTTTTTGGTGTCCTTTGCAATGTAGAATTGCTATTTCCTTTGGAAGCCAGACAGCCTCGAGGAGTTTTAGTATTTATTCCTTAATTTTTTATTGCTTTTCCTGCTGCTGTGAGGACACCTCTTTCTTTGCAGATTGCCCCATGTATGTGCGCAGTGACAGAGGCATATCGAGAGTCTGTGTAGAAGTTGGCTCACTTGCTCTTGGTGATGGTGAGGGCTCGTATGAAGGCGTGCAGTTCAGCTTGTTGTGTGGACCATCCAGCAGGCAGGGCCTCTACTTCTAAGACCTCCGTGGCAGTAGTTACTGGACAACCTGCTCTTCAGACACCCTCTTGTAGGTAACTGCTGCCATCACTGAACAGTGTGAGTTCTGGATTTTGTATTGCTTAATCTCACAAATCTGGACGGCTTGCTTATACTTCATCAGTTATTTCAGAACAGTCATGATCCGGTTTCCCCTCTTTGGTGGGGAGGAAAGTTGCTGGATTCGGTGTCTGTACTGTTTCTAAAGTGACCCATGGGTTTTCACAGAGGAGCCCTTGATATTGTGCCAGCTGGGAGTTGGAGAGGAAGCAGTGTCCCTGCGTGTTCATGAGGGACACGACAGCATGGGGGACCTTAGCATTCAGTTTTTGTCCCAGAGTTGCCAGGAGCTATGTTACTCAAGCTGTGTAGCAAAGCTCAGGCTGGAGGAAGACCCCCACAAAGCAGGGGCCCTCGCAGTTGGCTCCCCCTATTACGCACCTTAATTTTGTTATTCTCCATTATACTATTGGCTTTGCTTTTGCTGGCATTTTTGCCAAAGACTAAGCTAACCTTTGCTAAGCAGCACAGAAAGGAGAACATAAACTTCCCAGAAGCTTTTCAGGACAGTGATCCTGAAGCATAGAACATGCAGGGCCAGATGGCAATCTTGGCATGAAATACCAAAACCTACTGTTAGTAAGTCAAACATTGACCACCCCATCTCCACTAGGTGGGAACGCCCCCCCCCCTTTTTTATTACAATGCTAGTGAAACTAGTAATGGAGAGTTTTATAGAAATAGAGTTATGAGAGAATACTGAGTAGAATAACCCTGTCTGACACTTAATCCACCTTCTCATGTTTTCTTCCCACTGCTACTTCTATAGCTTTTCTTCTTCTTTCCCAATTACAGCCATTTACTAGAATTCGTGCCTTATATGTGAAATTACCAAGTACCATAATTCTTCCAAGTGGTAAAGATACCTCAAGACAAATGCTGGGCATAGAAGCCACAGGGCATAAATCTACAAAGAAGTGAAAAACTACCATTTTCAAAGAACATTACTTCTCTCTTACTTACCAGCTTTACATCTCCCTGTATGGCCCCGGAAGATGGCTGGTTAGCCAGAGACGGGTCAGATTCCTCAAGGGAGGAACAACCTAAGACAGGCACTGTCTCAGGGGGGCCATCAGGTGAGAAAATGGGGGTCAACAGAGGTGAGGCTTAGAACCTCACCCCCCCAATTTTGAGAGAAATTGTCTACACCTGTGGATGTTTTGTTGCCCTTGTCTGGCTTGGATTAATACCTGGTCTATAGGCACAAACCTGATCATCTACACTTGCCTTCTTACAGTTCTAAATCATGCTTTCTATATTTATCTTGCATCTACTTACGATAGAATAAATATTATGAGGGGATAAAATGTACCCATTGCATTAGAAATATAGATGATGATAGCTGCCTAGCTAACTGTGGTAGTGAGTGACATGTATTTCACCCTGAGCTGATAGACTCCATAGTCACTGCTACATGCTGCACGTTTCTGTGGTCACATGCATTACTTAGAAACCGCTTTGCATAGAAATGGGAGACACAATAGAGTATATGTTGCTTGGAAAAGTTTAGGTCAAGGAACAGAAAAAGATCACCTGTCTAACACTTGGCTAACCATATATAGATTAGAAAGAAACAGAAAGAAGAAAGCTTGCTTATGCTTGTTAATCAAAAGAACAAATAAAAAATAATCATATCCTTGTGCAAAATGGTATAAATAAAGCTGACATTGGCACTTTGTCGAGAGATCACCTCCATCTGACTCCGTGTCCTGTCTGTCCGTGCACTGACTCCGTCTCATCCTTTTGGGCTTCACACCCCCCTGCTGGAGCTGGACTGCAGCACAGAGTGAGTTTATCTGCCTCCTTAAGGAGTAGAACTGTGGCTGCCAGTGCCCTGAGGCAGGGTGGCCATCCTGTTGCTACCGGGTCCAGTCTCTCTGACAAGTATGCAACCGGCTGCTGCCAATACCCAAAAGTCTGTGTGAGAACCCCGAGGGCTACTTTATCTCTGTCATGTACAAAGAGGCTAAAGGGATTTTATATATCTGGTAAGCCTAGGGCCGGTGCCTGTCTTAAAGCGGGTTTTATTTCCAGGAAGGCGGCCCTTGCCTCTTCTATCCAGACAGGGGCTCTGAGTCTGGCCCCCACCCCCCAGGAGACTGTAGAGGTGTTTGCCATTGCTGAAAACCCAGGAATCCAGATTCTGCAGAATCTGGTGGCTCCCCAAAACTCTTGTATGTGTTTCTTTGTCTGGGGCAGGGGTAGGGAGATGATGACCTTCTTCCTCTCCGGCCCTAGTGCCCTCTTTCCCTAGGAGAAGAGGAAGCCCGAGTACCGGACTTGCTGTTGGCAGATTTGTGCCTTTTTCAATGAGGCTCGGTATCCTCAGTCAGACAGGAGCTGCAGGAGGGCCCTTGTGCATTCCACACAATTTTCCTGGTTGTCACTGGCAAGGAGGTGGTCATCTACATAGTGGAGGAGGGCACAGTGTGTAGCTTCCCTTGGAAAGCTGGCAAGGTCTGCAGCCAGTGCCTCTCCAAAGAGAGTGGGTGAGTTCTTGAACCCTTGTGGAAGCCGTGTTCAGGTTAACTGCATCTGCCACCCCATGTCTGGTTCAGTCCATTCAAAGGCGAACAAGAGCTGGCTTTTGGGGGCCGGTCAGAGGCAGAAAAAGGCATCCTTCTAGTCTAGGCAAGAGAACCATTTGGCAGACCCGGGGATCTGGCTGAGGAGGGTGCACAGGTTTGGGGCCACTGGGTGTAAAGAAATAATCAACTCTATTAATGGCTCGCAAGTCTTAAACTGGCTGGTACCCTCCTCCTGGCTTTTTGACTGGTAGAAGGGGGGTATTCCAGGGCGACTGACATTCAATTAGAATACCTGCTTCTTTGAGTCTGATCAGGTGCTCCTGCATGCCTGCTCTCGCCTCTTGTGAGGGGGGGCACTGCCGCTGTCTTTGTGGCTGGGCCCCTGGAGTCAATTCTGCAATGACAGGGGCTCAGTTATGAGCAAGTCCAGGTGGGTTGTCTCCAGCCCATACTGAGGGGAAGGCAGCTCTGACTTCAGGTGGGCTACCTGAGGGGCCTGGCACACAACAGCCACCACTCCTCTTCCCTGGGTGTGGTTATTGCCAGGATGAGGGACCCTGGCTCTTCTTGGCCTGGGTGTAGTTTGAGGCTGGTGTGTCCCATTGTTTTAAAAGTTATTTGGGCTCCGAGCTTTGAGAGCATGTCTCAGTCGAGGAGGAGAATGGGGCACTCGGGCAGGTAGAGAAACTCATGTTGGACCTTGTGGCCTCCAAGTTCACATTGACTGGCTTGGCAAAAGTGTTGCTGGACTGCTTTTGTGGCTCTGAGAATAGTTGCAGTCTTTTTGCTGAGAGGGAATACAGAGAGGGTCACCGCACAGTGTTCTTCCCCTGTGTCGACCATAGAAGTCATCTTCTGGCCCCCCACTTTCATTCTGACCGTGGGCTCATGGGGGCTGAGTGTGAGAGAGCCCGTCCTTGTCAGTCTGAGAGCTCCTGGCAGACCGGGGAGCCTTTCTCTGTGAGGCTCCTCTTGGCAGTGACTGGGTCTCAGGGCTTTGCCTCAGTGGGGGCCTTCGTTCTTCCAACGCCCTTTTTCTTTACAGTAAGCACACTGGTTCCTGGCTAAGGGGATCCTGGGCTTCCCCCCTCTAGGTGGCTGGCTTCTCTCTGCCCTCTGCCCATCTCTTTCTTTCAGGGCAGCTGCCAGGAGGCTGGCTTTTTTCTTCATTCTTCTTTCAGCCTCCCTGTCAGCTTGAACGTCTCTGCTCATGTACACTTTGTTGGCAGTTTCAATCAGCTGAGTGATATTCATCCCAGCAAAGCCCTCAATTTTTTGGAGCTTTCATCTGATGTCTGGGGCAGCTTGAGCTACGAATGAGGTGTTTACCATCTGCTGGCTCCCTGGTGACTCAGGGTCGAAAGGGGTATAGATGCGATAAGCGTCACACAGTCTTTCATAATAGTCCCTAGGAGACTCTCCTGGTTGTTGAGTGACTGAAGAAACTTTGGTTGTGTTCATAGGCTTTTTGGACCCTGCTTTGATCCCCTGGAGGAGGGCATCCTGATATTGGTAGATCTGTTGCTGTCCTCAGGGGTGGTGAAGTCCCTCTCAGGGTGCTCCTCAGGGACAGCAATTTCAGCCCGTGCATGTCAATCAAGGACCCTGGCTGGCGCGTGCTCTTCCAGGTATTGGTGGGCCCCTTTTATAGTCCACCTCCTCTCCTCTGTGTTGAACAGGGTGCAGAGAAGCTTCCATTGGCGGTCTTCCCAAGTCAGCCAATGGGTTTGGAAGAGGATTCCATTAGATCAACCAAGGCTTGTAGCTTCTCTGAGTACGGTGGGGTGTTGTGTTTCCAATTAAGGAGGTCAGTCGTGGAGAACGGTTGGTAGGAAAGCACGGACCGGCCCGGCTGGGTGGTCCCATCCTCGCTGGGTGGTCCCATCCTCATCACACCTCTCAGGCTCCCATGTCTCTCACACTGGCATCTGAGCACCTGCTCCTGGCTGAGGGCGCAGTCTGGCTGCTGGTCCAAAGAGAGTGCGTCTGCTGGTACTAGAGGTGGTGGGAGGCTGAAGGCTGCAGGGTGTCTGGAACAGAGTCCTGGGTGCTGACGGCCTTGGAGGCACATAAGGCGGGGGCAATATTAGCTCTTCTTCTGGGTCACCAGCAAAAATTTGTGGAGGCTGAGGCTTCTGCTGATTCTTTGCAGGCTCCTTTGTTGAGGCAACTAAGAACCAACCCTGTCCCTGCCTGTTGCAAGTGAATCGCACCCAAGGGGGGGGGAGTCTGGGCAACTCCTAACCAGGAGTCAATGTATGGGAACTGGTCTGGATGACCTGGATCTCCAGTGACGACCCGCCAGACCTGGCGGACTGTTGGGACATCTAGAGACCTTCCAGAGGCCCCCCTACACTGACGGTGGGCCATTCAGATTCACACGGCTTTCAACCTGCCAGGAGTTCATTTCACTCCATAGTCTTCTGAAAATCCCATCCTGAAGTTCTTGATCATAGTGTCAAGGACTGTGGGTTTGCTGTGCCCTGACCCCATGATGTGTCTGTCAATGGTGCTGTGACAACAGACAAGGGAGGGGTGCCTCCTATAGAGAGGAAACCAGTCAGATGCCTGTCTGGTCATGCTCCTCATGGAGACTTTGGTCAGCCTTGACTAAGGTGCATCCATATAAGACCCGGGCCAGGTCAGCCAAACTGAGTCACCATTATGTCATGGCGGTCGACTGCAAATGCAGCAAAGGGCTCACTCAGATTCCATAGTGCAGGCTGTGGAATCACAGATTCAGTGCAGACTGAATGACTTCAGCCACCCTGCACACTCAGTCACACACTCAGACCAGAGTTTAAACATTCCTCTCCTGGGAATGTCTACCTGTGAGACTTCTAAGAAGTCTCCAGGAGGTGATAAGGCACCCCTTCCACCCCCATGGGTGGGACTGGCTGGGTCAGGGGCCCCGGGCCTTTCTGCATTTTGATGTCAGAACCAGGTCCTCACCTGCCAAGCCTCCTTGAGACCGGCAGGAACAGCAAAGCAGGGCGGCCCAGGGTGGCTGGGCGGGAGACTGCTGAATGATCAGGCAGGGCGCGCCTTCTCCATTGTGATCTCCTGTTCCTTCACCGCCCACCGTTTGCCCCATACCAGTGGCAACAGAGGGCACGCGTGGTTGGGTTTCTTGGTCAGGGAACCAAATGTTACAGAAAATACTTGGAAGCCTGGACTGGATTACTGATGGAAGAACCAGGCAGCACTCAAAGAAAGGTCTTGGCGTGTTGAGACTTTATTTCACACCGGTGGGTGCAGAGGGGAGTAATCTCCCAGAAGTCTGAGCCTGAACAATGGCAAAGGGAGCAATATGTATCTTTCTGCTTCTGTATCTGTAACATTCCTACACGCACAGCAAGCGAGCAGGCGAGGGGGAGGGAGTTTAGAGAATGAATCTTGGGATCAGGTGCTAGGCTGAGTGGGAAATCAAAGGAGTGTTTTTGTTGATTATGTTGAGGAGGGGGAGACAGAGGGGAGCCACCTGGGCTAGACTGCTGTCCCTGTAAATTGCTGTCCTTGTAAATTTTTCCCTATCACTACTATATTGCTAGTATGTGTTCTAGACTTCTTTTCTATGCCTACATAAAAATGGGTCACAAAAATGAGCTCATAGTCTGATATTTCCCCTTAATATGTAGTGTGATAATCTTACTATGTGGATAAATATACTTCCATAAAAAGGAGCTACAAATAATGAATTTATTAAAATAAAAGAAATGTAAATGTCAAAGACCCAAAGACTTTAGAAACACAGTAAAAAAATGCATATAATTCAGCTAATTTTATAAATATATCAAGCATCTACAAAGTAGTATTTACCTCTTGTCTTATATGCATTCATGACGTGTTGATTCTGGCAAAAAACAGATTATCAGAAATGTTTCTGAGCTTTATAGACTGTGTGAAATTAGTTTCAATACAACATTCTCTCTGAGTGTAAAACCCTGATTTCAAAGATGTATTTTATTTCAACAGGATAGTGTTTTTATAAAAAGTAAATGACTATTAAATGTTAATAATTGTGATATTTTGATCACCTAGTGTTTTAGTGTGAGCAAAATATTAACATTATTTCCTATTAAAAACATTTTGAAAACCTTTCAAAATAAGAAAATAGTTATATATTTAAATGTTTTCACAATCTCAGATAAATTAATGGTGATTGGTATTTGTCCTTTCTGGTATAAATGTTTTTATTTCTCCATAGTAGTACTAATTATATTCTTGTGGAATATGAAGGTTTTCTTTAGGATAAAGTATTCTTAAACAACATTGGAAATTTCAAACAACATTAGAAAATTTTCACACTGCATTTTCACCTCCTTGAGGTTGAAAATATTTCTTTCACATATTTTTCAACTTTGCTGAGAAGTAGATGGTTATATTTCATTCATTGTTTGATTACTGGGCTTTAAGAAAGGTGATGATTCCCTCCCTGGTTCATAGTTCTCAGAATAGATATCTTTCTGCATCTCCAAGCTTAGCCATGATTGCTTAAAGTAAGCATAGCCAATTATTACATATTCTTCAGAGTGACTTTTGAGTAATGAATTTATAAAAGGCAACAATTAACACAGCAGTAAAGTGAGATATATTATTATTTTTGTTTCTGTAAACTATTGGTGAGCATAAGAAGACAACCCTACACAACTCTAAGGGCTAGGAGTGAACTTCTCTTTCACTAGAAGTTAAAGTCAAATTCCTGTTGAACAGAACTTATGTTATTTCATGGTTCTGAGAAACCTCAGTAAAATACTGTATTTTTATTATGGGCTTTCTGTGATAAACCAAAACCACTGGAGTTAAGCAGATATGTTCAGCTACCATTGAATTATTTCTCAGGCAGGGGCCTGTACACATCCCAGAATTTTATGTTCCAGGTCACAGCCACAATTTCTAGATGACTTTTTTTTCCTCTAATGAGGATTTGGAAAAGGATGGCAAACTTTCTATGATTCTTGTGCTTGGCTTGGTCACTTAAAATGTGTTTCTGTACCCAGGAACTGGGTGCACAATACTGTTATTCACACCTATTCATCTCTAGTTAGCTGGGATAACTCTCACTTCACATGGCACTTCTTGGGCCTCTACTAAATCATTTTAAATGATGGAATATCATTCTGCTATACCATCATTTATTAACTCAATAACATGATCTCAAGCATATAAATTATTCCCAATTCTGATTTATGTATATAGTGTAACAACTCTACATGTATCCCATCTTCTGAAAAATAATCCTTTAAAACAAATACCTAGAAGTAAATTATTAGATCTCTATCTCTATCTATCTAATTATATACATTGTATATAATGAAATTAGTTGATGGGCAAGAAGCTCTCTTATTTATTTTCATTTGTATTTATTAACTACTAGTAAGTTTGAACATTTGCTTCCATGTGTTTTTTGGCCATCTGTATTTCATAACTTGCCTATTTGTGACATTTGCCCATTTTCCATTAGACTTGTTCATCTTTTTCTTATTAGTTTTTAGAAGTATTTGTTTAGGGCAATTGGATATGGTACAGGTAAGATAGTATAACAAAAGGTGTCCAAAACAGAATTGTTAAAATAAAACAGAAGTTATTTTTCTCTCATATAACAGTTTTGAGGTGAGTAGTCCAAGTTAGCAGATGTCTCAGTTGCACTTGTTCATTCAGATTCTGGATTTTTTTCCATCTTACTGCTCAACTGTCTCCTAGGTTGCTGTCCTTGTCTGTGTGGCTAAGTTTGGTGTGAAACACAGAAGATGTTTGAAACATCCTGTGCTCTTGCAGAGAGAGGGAAGAAGCTTGGAGGGTATCATACACAGGGCTTTAAGGCCAAGACACACACATCGCAAATGTTACTTATTTTCCTCTAAGAGAGAACATAGTTACAGGTGTATCACACCTAGGTGCTAGGGAGGCTGAGATTGTACACCCTGGCTAGGTAGCTATTTTCCAACTCTGTCTACTGTGGAATAGGTGGAGAATGGCTTTAGGGGGCCAGGTGGTAGTCTCCATAACAATGGGTTAATTTTCACTTGTAAGTCAGTAGGATTCAACTAAAACCTCACTCTCTATGGGAAGCCTTCCATAACTTCCTTACCTTATTAGATCATAGTTAATTATTCCTTTCTCTATACAGGTTATTTCATAGTAATGTCTATAATTATACAATTTATTTCTCTTCCTGAATTTTATATTCTTCACTAGAATTGTGAGTTCCGTATGAAACCATGTCACCAAGTTATATTCATTCATTTTTCCTACTCAGCTCCTAGCAAAGGGTCTGGCATATATTAAGTATTAAATAAATGTCTTTGAATGAATGAATAAATGAATAAAAAAAGACTGCCTTTTATTTAAAGCATTTTGTACCTTGAAAGTTCTTTTCATAAATATTATTTCATTTGATACATATAAAGATGCAGAAAAGTAGCCATTATTATCCTGACAGTTTTTAAGTGATTTTCCCAAGGTAAAGTAGCTGGTGGTAGTGCGAGAGAAAATCAAGCCAAAATGACCAGGCGAGGAGGCGACAAAGGAGCTGAAAGTTTAATGGTGCAGTCCCGGGCAGTGTCCGCAGGCCTGGCTAGTCACAGGCCAGAGAAGTTGTGCCCATCAGGGCCGGCAGTGAGTTCATAAAGAAGTTAGGGGGAGGGGGAGCATAGGTCTACAGTGGCGCGAGGATTGGCTAGCCTAAGGCACGTGTCACTGGCCTTTACAGTAGACAAAGGACTAGAAAGTCACTACTCCTTTTCCAGGTTGGGAGGGGGCAGCAGCTGGGGATTTTGGCACGTCATCAGGCCGGAATCTGTCGGTCTCTTTCCCTCACTAGGCTGGGGTAGGGGGCTTTGCTGCCCCCTTTCCTTATTTGGTGAAGGCTGAGGTCCTATGACATGCTCACCCATCCCTCTGGGGCCTCCAGCCTTACAGGTAGAAATTCAAGACTACTCCTTGAGGCACTGTACTAAATACCAGTTTGATTAAGATGTTACCCACAAGTGTCCTTCTACTTTTTTTTATATATACATATATTTTTTATTTTGTTATCATTAATCTACAATTACATGAAGAACATTATGTTTACTAGTGTCTCCCCTTCACCAAGTCCCCCCACAAACCCCATTACAGTCACTGTCCATCAGTGTAGGAAGATTTTATAGAATCACTACTTGTCTTCTCTGTGTTGCACAGCCCTCTCCATGCCACCCCCCACACATTATACATGCTAATTGTAATACCCCCTTTCTTTTTCTGCATCCTTATTCATCCCTTCCCTCCCATTCTTCCCAGTCCCTTTCACTTTGGTAACTGTTAGTCCATTTTTGGGTTCTGTGATTCTGCTGCTGTTTTCTTCCTTCAGTTTTTCTTTGTTCTTATACTCCACATATGAATGAAATCATTTGGTATTTGTCTTTCTCCACCTCACTTATTTAACTGAGCATAATACCCTCTAACTCCATCCATGTTGTTGCAAATGGTAGGATTTGTTTTCTTCTTATTGTTGAAAAATATTCCATTGTGTATATGTGCCACATCTTCTCTATCCATTCATCTACTGGTGGACACTTAGGTTGATTCCATTTCTTGGCTATTGTAAATAGTGCTGTGATAAACATAGGGGTGCATCTTTCTTTTTCAAACTGTGCTGCTGCATTCTTAGGGTAAATTCCTAGAAGAGGAATTCCTGGGTCAAATGGTAAGTCCATTTTGAGCATTTTGAGGAACCTCCATACTGCTTTCCACAATGGTTGAACTAAGTTACATTCCCACCAGCTGTGTAGGCTGGGTGTTTAGCAGCCCTGGGCTCCCTCTCCCTGCCCTCTCTGACTCCTCTCCTCCCACCAGGAGCTGGGGTGAGGGGTGCTTGGGTCCCACTGGGCTGCGGCTTGTATCTTACCCCCTTTTCAAGGTGCTGGGTTCTCACAGGTGTGGATGTGGTCTGGCTGTTGTCCTGTGTCTTCTGGTCTCTCTTTTAGTAGTAGTTGTATTTGTTGTATTTTCAAAAATGTATATGGTTTTGGGAGGAGATTTCCACTGCTCTACTCAAGCCACCATCTTGGCTCCTCCCCTACTTGATATTCTTTTAACTGGGAGTTTTATAAGGGCCTAACACTCATCAAAAATGAAAAAAAAAAGTCCCTCTGAATAGTTAGCTTTTAAAATAAGCATCAAATTATGGAGCACAATTTTAAAAACCCACTCTTAAAAGAAAAGTTAAACTGTGCTCTTATTAAGTATTTCAAGTAAAGTTGATGAGCCCCTCAGTTTTTCTTTCTTTTCCACCCTCACCCATGGTGCCTTGTGTGAGCCTCAGAGTAGGTACATATGCAAATAACTTAAATAGAGAGGAAATACATTTTAAGCCAAATTTTAGATGTAGGCAAGTTAATTCCACACCATTTCAAGCTGATCATCTTAACTAGATGGAAATAGTTTCCCAGGGATGGAGTTTGGGGAGGTGGAGCAGGCAGAGGCTGAAGTAGCAGCCTGTGGTGGCTTGGATAGCTGTGCACATGCAATAATGTAATGATCGGCTTCCTGTGCAGGCACACGTTTACACACACGTTGGCAATGAGCCATTATTGTTTGTGTTGCTATATAAAGAGCTCTATATAAAGGGTTCATTACCTCGCTCTTGATGGGGGCTGAGGGAATTGCAGACTTGCCAGATTTGGACATGATTCTACTGCTCCATGTGCTGCTGTGAGGATAAAGTTGTTATAAGACCTTTAACTCATAACATTCCATTCTCATTATATGATCTCACCAAATCCAGAGTGAACTTGCCTGGAGCTGAAACCCTACAGCACTAAAATTTGTCAAAACTAAGAAATCAGCATTGGCATATTATTATTTCTAAGTAAAAGGGTTAAATATTTCTTTTAATATAAAGACATCCAACACACATTTCTTTGAGGTTGCAGATGTTTGGGGGTGTAGGTCAGTGACTCCCCTCAAAGACACAGAAAATGTGGTTTATTAGATAATGCTCCACTTATATCGATGCTAAAGAACCGACCCCATAGCAGACCTCACTCTCCAGTTTTTGAAGTATTCTGTGTTTCCAATGGGTTTCAGCCCCTGGCAAGTTTGCTATGGATTCAGTGTGACAAAAGAAATAACAGTAGAACATTTCTTTGCATTGAAAGGATTTATTACCTCGCTTGTTCTCCCCGTGGTAGGTCAAGCACTAGCATTGTTGCCTCAGCCCAGAGCACTGGGCCAAGCTTTCTATATAGCTTATTGCCTACAGGTGTGGAAGTGGTAGCCTAGCAACAGGCCAGTTACACCATCAAGTGGTCTACATTCAGTGAGGATCCTGGCCACAGGAACCCCAAATTTCCCACACTCCGCCCCTCCAGGATTCTTGCCTTACAATCTACACACTCTGAATCTTCTGCAATGGTCCCTTTGTGAGAAAGCCTGGACCACTGTAACCAGATTCCACAACAGCAACAGAGGTTAACAACAATGTAGAGATAATAACAAAAATTAAGATACAACAAGATTTTGATACAGGTAACAAAAATTATTATAATTTTCCTCAAGCCAGAGGAGGTTCCCAATCCACAAAGACCTTAGGGGCCATAGGACACATGTTTTAATGACACCAACATAGGCAAATCTTGTCCATCATGTAGGATGCATGCAAGAGAGTGGTCCTGTGACAGGACTGTAGCAGGAAGGGGGTCCCTTCCAGGTCTAGCATACCACACTCTTACTCCTTTCCCCATGGGGGTTCCTGAAGGGTCTATACATAGTGCTACTGCTGGTGAATGCACTGGCCAGAATGATAAAACAAAACTTCCTAGTAAGATGCTCCTACCTTCTGGTCATTCAGGATATACTACTATGACCTTTGGGGGCCACTCTGCTGCTATTCCAGGAATACACAGGAGGCCAGATTCCAGGCCTTGTCCCCAAGGTTCCAGGAGAGCCAGCCATCATTGGTCCATGTGTCAAAAGGTCCAAGGCCATGCCCACTCAATGGAGTCTCCAGGATTCAGTGCAGTTGGTGCTGGCAGCAAAATATTATTCTGGTGCCCGAACCTCAGCTTCAGTGATTCTTCCTTGGTTTGTACTTGAAGTGTATAAAGGAGGCAGGCATATGTGTTAACATGTCTATGGGTCTCTGGGCTCCCTTTTGGGGTCTCTTGTTCAAATTCTGGAGCATGATCCATAAGCAGACTGACCATCCCTGCAGACTACTGGTATCTGACTTTAGTCTGAATTTTAACAAGCCATTGTGCCTCTCTATCACGCCTGCTGCGGTAGGACTGTATGGCACATGAAAATTCCATTTGATTCCCAGCTGTTGTACCCATTCTTGCAGTGCATGTCCAGTAAAATGGGTGCCCTGGTCACTCTCAATCACCTGTGGTAGGTCATAGGCAGCAAAGAGATGCTCCAGGCCTCTTTTGGTCCCCTGCTGGTCTGCACAACGGGTAGGAAAAAAAATTAGAAGTCCAGTAGCTGTGTCCACACAGGTCATCGCATACCAACATCCTTCTGACACAGGTGGAGGCCCAATATAGTCTATCTGCCACCTGATTAGGGGAATAGGATCCTTAGCTATTGTCCCATGTTTCTGTGTAACTCAGTATAAGTCCCTTTTGGATCACACAACACACTCCTGCCAGGCTCTACTAACTTCTTTAAAGGTTAAAGGCAAGCCTCAGCAATGGGATACAGCCCACATTGTCTTTTTCCCTGCATGCAACAAGTGATGATGTAACCATTGTGCTACATCAGAGGCAGGCGTTCCTTCTAACCAATGCATGTGGGCCAATTTATCTGCTTCATCATTTCCTGGGTATGCCAGTGGCACATGACCTGTCACATGATATACTGTAATTATTTTGCTCTGACCACAGGCCCATAAGTCTTGCCACAATTCTTGCCATCAAAGGGGTCAGTGACCAACCAGTCAGTTGGCAAGATATCAATTTGGTAGCCACAGGGTCAACCCCCCATAGACAGCCCAGCTGTCAGTGCATGAAACTACAGAGGAGGGCTCCTCGTTGACCACAAGCCACACGGCCCACAATTCTACCCATTGGCTTCTCTTCCCCTCACCATCTTCCATCCATATTGTCTCAGTCTTAGGATGGAAAGTTATGGCCCTCCATTTTGGGGGCTGCCCATGGCTGGAGCCATCTTTGTCCCATGAATCTTCGGGTACAGGGGATCTTCCCTCCTGATAGGGACTCTCTGCTACTAATAGTTCAAAAGCAAGTTCTTCCTACTTTTCAGTAGTATATGTCACTGGCCCCAATAAGCATTGGAGTTCTTCACTGAAGGGGTTAGTAGAGAGGGCACTACACTGCTGTAGGTAAGCACCCTACTTGGCCAGAGTTGGCGTTTATGACAGACCACTCCTTGACTTTTAGGTCCAGTCTCATAACCACCCCAAGATGGGATAGGTTGTTATGAACTTTATCAGGGCCATTCCAGTGATGGGTTCTGTAACCATCAAGGCATGATACACGGCAGCCAGTTGTTTTTCTATCAAAGTGTATCATACCTTTGCCCCTTTCCAGAGTTGTGACCAGAATCCAGTAGGTTGGTGAGTACATTCAAGCTGCTGCCAGAGACCCCAGCCATAGCCGTCTTCAGTCACATGAACAGCCAGCTCACAGGGCCTTGATGGATCTGTCACACTCGAGGGTTGCCCAGTCTTGACTGCCCATTTTGCTGTAGTAAAGGTAGATGCACATGTCTCATCCAGTTCCACCTGACACCATTTCATACCAACTGGTATAAGGGCTTCAGAATTTGTGCCAAGTGTGGGACACTCTCCAGTAGCCTAAAAGACCCCAAAACTCTTGTAGTAATGCTACAGTTGTAGAGGTAGGAAAGGCCTGGACTTCATATAACTGCTTCTGGTATAATTTTGGTCTTACCAAACCAGACGACCCCCAAGAACTTGACAGACAAACCAGGTCCCTGAACCTTGGTGCTGTTCACAGCCCATCCTTTCTCCTGTAAATGTTACAGCAGTCTAGGTGCTGCACCTTCTAGAATTGAAAGAGAATTGGATGTGAGCATGACATCATCAATATAATGATACAGCCACACCATTGGCGGTTTCTCCCATGTAGCCAAGTCCTGGGTACAAGTCCATGACAGATGGTGGGGCTGTGGAGGTGTCCCTGTGGAAGGACAGTGAAAATCCATTGCTGTCCTTCCCATGTGAAGGAAAACTGTTCCTGACTTTTCTGCTCAATGTCAATGGAAAAGAAGCCATTAGCAAGATCTGCCACATAATGGTATGTTCCTAGTTCATGGCTGAGGGCATCCATCAGGCCCTCAATAGAGGGGACAGTAGCATGCCTAGGGGGTATGACTCTATTCAGTTCTCTGTAATCCACGGTCATATACCAAGAGCCATCTGACTTTTTTACAGGCCACACTGGGGAATTGAAAGGACTATGGGTGGGTTTCATAATACCCCCCTTTTCCAGCTCCTGGAGAGTCTCTCCAATCTCCTTATGCCCTCCAGGCAGTTTGCATTGTTTGGTATTAGTCACCCACCGAGGCACAGGCAAAGCTATGGGTGGGTGCCTAGCATGTCCCCTCAGAACTGCCTTCACCACACATACCCTCAGTCTGACCTCACCTGCAGTGGTCTGTAAGCACAGACCCTGCAGGATATCAATCCCCAAAATATACTCAGGGATAGGAGATATATACACAGTATATTCTTTTAGGGGTAGATGCCCTATTCCCAAAGGAATTTGGGCTTTTTTCTCTCTGATAGCCTTCCCTCCGTATCTGTCTGTGATAGTGGGGGTCCTGGGGAACCGCTCAGGGTTACCATGAATCAGTGAACATTCAGCCTGTGTCCACAAGAGCCAGGACACATTGTATGTTCACTGGAGACCAATGGATAGCTATTTCAACATGTGGCCTCTGGTTCTCCCCTGGTTCCTCAGGGAAGATACCTCAACCTTCCCCTCAGTCAATCTGTGTTCCCCATCATCCTCCTGTGTGGGCTTGAGTGAAGTTGGCTTACTCTACAGCAGAAAATCTTGCAAACCTACAGGCCATACTTGTGGCTCTGTCTCTCACCTCTGCCTCTTTGGTCTTAATGGCTGGAACTGCTGCTCTGGTTTTATTTGTTGCCATAGCTCCAGTAAGATCCTATTTGACTTCCCATCTAATTCCCTTCCATCTGCTCCTGCCCATATTAAATCAACCCACATCTGGGTCCTCATAACCTTCATGGGGCCCTGTAAATTCTTCTTGTGAGTAGCAGACCTTCTTTCTTTCTGTGTTCTCATTGCTTCAGCCTCTCCCAAGCCTGCTACTGTATGTGTCACCTCGTTTGTGGGCTGCCCTAAGTGAGGGGAAAGAATGGCCACTAGAGACCCAAAGAGGGATGTAGGAGCTGTTTGAAGTACAGTATTTCTCATCCCAGCAGTGAAAATCTCTTCATCTGGGCCATAATTCTCTGGACTATAGGTGGCATTTCTCATGCCTAGCTCTCGTAGCACCTATTGGAGCTCAGCAAACACCTGCCATCTAACAGGAGAGGATGGTAGATCACCCGAATTGGGCCACACAGCACAAAGTGCAGCCATAAGCCAATTGAGGAGGGAGTGTTTCCCTGGGGTCTGATGTGCATTTTGTAATTGCTGCCTCAAGGCGGGCTGCACTGTCAGGGAAGCCAGCTTTCCCATCTCTGCTCCTGAAAGAACAATCCCATCCCCCCCTAAGTCCCTCAGACATAGGATCCAAACTGATATTGACTCAGAGAGCTTCTGCCTAAACCTGGAGCCCAAATCCACCAGCTCAGCCTGACTATAAGGGCAAAGCATAGGGTGCTCCATGACCTTGGGAGAAGGCTGTGCCTCCCCTTTTTGAACTCTCAGCTGCTTGGGCTTTATTTTTTTTACAATCACTCGCCATGCTTTCAATAGAGCAGGGGTCAGTGCCTCTGTCACCTTTCTCTCCCCTCCCCCGAGCGCCTCCTCTGCTACAACCTTTACCTTTTCTACAGTGCCTCACAGCAATGCCGGCTCAGTCTTAGAAGGTCTCTTACCTTCACAGCTGACTTTCTTGTGCCACCTGTGCCTGTGCTTCCCTCAGAAGTTCGTCTTTTTCCTTTATGGTCTTTTCCTCCTTCAGAGCACCTGGCTGCACTGCTGTCATGTTCTGTAAGGAATCTTTTACCTCTTCAATGGCATCTCACTGCCAGCTTGCTTGTGTTGCCTCCTCTCACATCAATGTCATTTCCTTCAGTGAATTCACAGAAGTTTCCAGCTTGTGCTCTCATGCTGCCATTTCTTGGGTCTTTTTCTGGAGTCTGTCCTTCTCTTCAGTAGATTTTTTTTAATACTGTGAGAAGCAGCCAACCCACCATCCCCTTGCCTCACGGGCACTCTTAAAAAAACCTACTTACTTTACCAAGGGCTACACCTACTGCCTCAGGTATCACCTCCACTTGCTTCCAGCCTTTGGGTGGGGCACCGCCCTCTAGGAGGCAACACCCCAGACCACATACCCACTGGGAGCAATTCATTGTCTCCCCATTCACAGGGGCAGCCCGCTGAAGCACCCCTCCCATAAGAGCATCCTGTTCTTTTCCTTTGTCAACAATGAATCCTGTCAGTGTAACCAATTGTCTTGTCAGTGGGTTTCAGCCCCCAGCAAATTTGCTACGGATTCAATGTGACCAAAGAAATGACAGTAGAACATTACATGGGAGTGAAAGTGTTTATTACCTGGCTTGTTCTCCCGGTGGCAGGTCAAGCACTAGCATCTCTGCCTCCTCCCAGAGCACTGGGCAGAGCTCTCTATATAGGGCAGTAATAGCTTATTGCCTACAGGTGTGGAAGCAGGAGCTTAGCAACAGGCCAGTTGCATCATCAAGTGGTTCAAGTTCAGTGAGGATCCTGGCCATAGGAACCCCAACTTCCCCACATATTTCTTCTGTCCCTGAACACTTTCAGTTATAAAGCTGTAGGGGTGTTGGGGGATTTCTCAATATGGCAGCATGAATGGGGCAGTGAAAATCTCCTCCCAATGCCAGATATATTTTGAAAATCCAACAAATACAACTATTCCTAAAATAGAGACCAGAATATACAGTACAACAGCCAGGCTACATCTACATCTGTGAGAACTCAGCATTTCATGAAAAGGGTAAGATACAAAGCCACAACCCAGCAAGACCTGAGCACCCCACCCCCACCCCAGCTCACTGGTGGGAGGAAAAGAATCCGAGCGGGGAGGGAGCGGAAGCCCAGGGCTGCTGAGTAACCAGCCCTAGTAATCCACACCAGGAGCAGAGACACACCGTGCATGGTGTACCGGATATTAGAGAAACAGAAAAGTAAAATCTGAGACTGAGACTGCGAACAGATCCCCACAACTGGCTGTCCTGGGACAAATGAAAAGTGGGCACTTTAAAAGTCTTAAGAGGTGAAGGGTTTAACAGGTGGACAAAATTGTCTTGGCACACTCAGCCAGCAGGTTGGGAATTTTAAGGAACTTCATGCACCATAACCTCCTGGATGCAATGCAGCTCCAAAGTCCATCATGACAATAAGCAGACTACTGTCATTCCCTGCCACTGGCAGTGCAAGCAAATCAGCTGACCTGCCATTGCTGTGGCCCAGCTGGGGAGCAGACCAGCCCACAGCAACCACACAGAATTTTCTCTCACCACGCAGTTAACTGGGCCAGACCCAGAGGATGGACCCTGCACACAGTTACCTGTGACAGGCAGGGAAGCTGGCACAAAGTCCAGAAGGCACGAAAGGGCACTGTTCTTGCAGAACATACACCGCTTGCTTGCAACACCTGACATCTATCCTGAGGGCCGCCCCACCCACAGGAGTTCAGGGGATTAGCCCAGAGACTGCTCCCTGTGTGCAGTTAACTGGCACAAGCAACGGAAAAGGGCAAGGTGACTAGCAAGCAGGAAGGAACTTTGTTATCCCAGCTGACACATGCGCCACTCACCGGCGATTACTTCTGTTGCCATGAAAAGGCAGAAGAACCTGGTCCATCCAAAATCACTCAAACACAAGAGAGACGGCCTGGTGAGACAGATATGACCAATCATCCTGAAAAAGAATTCAAAATAAAAGTCATTACCATGCTGATGGAGCTGCAGAGAAATATGTAAGAGCTAAGGGATGAAGTCCAGAGGGAGATAACAGAATTGAAACAAAAAATGGAAGGATTTAAGAGAAGACTGGATGAGGTGCAAGACACTGTTAATGGAATATAAATCAGAGAACAGGAACACAGAGAAGCTGAGGCAGAGAGAGGTAAAAGGATCTCTAGGAATGAAGGAATGTTAAGAGAACTGTGACCAATTGAAATGGAACAATATTTCCATTATAGGGGTACCAGAATAAGAAGAGAGAGAGAGAAAAGGATAGAAAATGTCTTTGAAAAAATAATTGCAGGAAACATCCCCAAGCTGGGGAAGGAAATAGTGTCTCAGACCATGGAGACAAAACAGGTCTCCCAAACACAAGGGACCCAAGGAGGACAACACCAAGACATATAATAATTAAAATGGCAAAGATCAAAGACAAGGACAGGGTATTAAAAGCAGCCAGAGAGAAAAAAAAGATCACCTACAAAGGAAAACCCATCAGGCTGTCACCAGACTTCTCAACAGAAAACTTACAGGCCAGAAGAGAATGGCATGATATATTTAATGCAATGAAACAGAAGGGCCTTGAACCAAGAATACTGTATCCAGCACGATTATCATTTAAATATGAAGGAGGGATTAAACAGTTCCTAGATGAGTAAAACCTAATGGTATTTACCCACTACAAAACAAACTCTAAAGGGTACGTCAAAGGGACTGCTCTAGACAGAAGTACTCCTAAGGCTAAATAGATGTCACCAGAGGAAATAAAATCATGGCAAAGAAAGGAGACCAATGAAATACTAACTAAAGGGAAAAATAAAATCAGCTATCCACAAAAGCAGTAAATGAAATCACAAAAGAGTACAAATTAAAACACCTAACATATAAAGAGTGGAGGGGGATGAATAAGAAGGGAGAGAAATAAATAAAGAATCATCAGACTGTGTTTATAATAGTGAAATAAGTGAGCTAATGTTAGATGGTTAGATACTAAAGAAGCTACCCTTGAACCTTTGGTAACCATCAATCCAAAGCCTGCAATGGCAATAAGTACATACTTATTGATAATCACCCTAAATGTAAATGGACTGAGAGCACCAATAAAAAGACACAGAGTAATAGAATGGACAAAAAAGCAAGACCCATCTCTGTGTTGCTTACAAGAGACTCATCTCAATCCCAAAGACATACATAGACTAAAAGTGAAGGGATGTAAAAATATATTTCATGCAAACAATAGGGAGAAAAAAGCAGGCATTGCAGTACTTGTATCAGACAAAATAGACTTCAAAACAAAGAAAGTAAAAGGGATAAATAAAGAAGGATGTTACATAGGGATAAAGGGGTCAGTACAACAAAAGGATATAACCATTATGAATATCTATGCACCCAACACAGGAGGACCAGCATACGAGAAACAAACACTAAGAGAATTAAAGGAGGAAATAGAATGCAATGCACTCGTTTTAAGAGACTTCAACACACAACTCACTCCAAAGGACAGATCAACCAGACAGAAAATAAGTAAGGACACAGAGGCACTGAACAACACACTAGAACAGATGGACCTAACAGACATCTACAGAACTCCACCCAAGCAGCGGGATACACATTCTTCTCAAGTGCACATGGAACATGTTCCAGAATAGGCCACATACTAGGCCACAAAAGAGCCTCACTAAATTAAAAAAGATTGAAATAGAACCAACCAGTTTCTCAGACCACAAAGGTATAAAACTAAAAAAAATTGTATAAAGAAAAGAAAAAGGCTCACAAACACATAGAGGCTTAACAACATGATCCTAAATAATCAATGGATCAATGACCAAATTAAAACAGAGATCAAGCAATATATGGAGACAAATGAAAAGAACAGTACAATCCCCCAACTTCTGTTGGACTCAGTGAAAGCAGTTCAAAGAGGAAAGTATGTAAATCCAGGCCTATTTAAAGAAGGAAGAACAATCCCAAATGAATAGTCGAAAGTCATAATTATTGAAACTGGAAAAAGAAGAACAAATGAGGCCCAAAGTCAGCAGAAGGAGGGACATAATAAAGTTCAGAGAAGAAATAAATAAAATTGAGATGAATAAAACAATAGAAAATGTCAATGAACCCAAGAACTGATTTTTTGAGAAAATAAACAAAATAGATAAACCCCTAGCCAGACTTATTAAGAGAAAAAGAGAATCTACACACATAAAAAGAATCAGAAATGAGAAAGGAAAAATCATGTTGGACACCAGAGAAATGCCAAGTATTATTATAGAACACTATAAAAATCTAAATACTAACAAACTGGATAACCTAGAAGAATTGGAAAACCTTCTAGAAAAATACAACCTTCCAAGACTGACCAAGGAAGAAACAGAAAATCTAAACAGACCAATGAACAGCAAGAAAATTGAATCAGTAATCAAAAAATTACCACAGAAAAAAACCCCTGTGCTAGATGGATTCACTGAAGAATTTTATCAGACATTTAGAGAAGATATAATAACTATTTTCCTTAAAGTTTTCCAAAAAATAGAAGAGGAGGGATTACTTCCACACTCATTCTATGAAGCCAACATTACTCTACTACCAAAATCAGGTAATGACCCCACCAAAAAATAAAATTACAAACCAATATCTCCAATGAACATAGATGCAAAAATATTCAACAAAATATTAGCAAACTGAATTCAAAAATACATCAAGAGGATCATACACCATGACCAAATGGGATTCATCCCAGGGATGCAAGGATGGTACAACATTTGAAAATCCATCAACATCATCTACCACATCAACAAAAGGAAGGACAAAAAAACACATGGTCATCTCCGTAGATGCTGAAAAAACATTTGTCAAAATTCAACATCCATTCATAATGAAAACTCTCAAGAAAATGTGTATTACGGGGCAAGTACCTCAACATAATACAGGCTATATATGAAAAACCCACAGCCAACATCATACTTAGCAGAAGCTGAAAGTTTTTCCTCTAAGATAGGGAACAAGACAAGGATGCCCACTCTCACCTCTTATTCAACATAGTCCTGGAGGTCCTGGCCATGGCAATCAGACAAAACAAGTAAATAAAAGTCATCCAGATTGGCAAGGAAGAAGTTAAACTGTCCCTGTTTGCAGATGACATGACATTGTACATAAAAAACCCTACAGAATCCACTCCAAAACTACTACAACTAATATTAAAATTCAGCAAAGTTGCAAGATACAAAATTAATACACAGAAATCTGTTGCATTCCTATATACTAATGATGAACTACTAGAAAGAGAAATCAGGAAAACAATTCCATTCACAATTGCATCAAAAAGAATAAAATACCTGGGAATAAACCTAACCAAGGAAGTGAAAGACCTATACCCTGAAAACTACAAGACACTCTAAAGAGAAATTAAAGAGGATACTAACAAATGGAAATTCATCCCATGCTCTTTGGTAGGAAGAAATAATATTCTCATAATGGCCATCTTGCTTAAAGCAATCTACAGATTCAATGTAATCCTTAACAAAATAACAGCAGCATTCTTCAACAAACTGGAACAAATATTTCTAAAATTCATGTGGAACCACAAAAATCCCAAATAGCCAAAGCAATCCTGAGAAGGAAGAATAAAGCAGTGAGATTTACACTCCCCAACTTCAAGCTCTACTACAAAGCCACAGTAATCAAGACAGTTTGGTAGTGGCACACGACAGACCCACAGACAAGTGGAACAGAAAAGAGAGCCCAGATATAAACCCAAGCATATAAGGTCAATTAATGTATGATAAAGGAGCCATGGACATACAATGGGGAAATGACAGCCCCTTCAACAGCTGGTGTTGGCAAAACTGGACAGCTACATGCAAGAGAGTGAAACTGGATAACTGTCTAACCCCATACACAAAAGTCAACTTGAAATGGATCAAAGACCTGAATGTAAGTCATGAAACCATAAAACTCTTAGAAAAAACCATAGGCAAAAATCTCTTGGACATAAACATGAGCAACTTCTTCATGAACATGTCTTCCCGGGCAAGGGAAACAAAAGCAAAAATGAACAAGTAGGACTATATCAAGCTGAAAAGTTTTGTACCGCATAGGACACCGTCAATAGAACAAAAAGGTATGGGAGAATATATTCATACATGAAATATCCAATAAAGGGTTGACATCCAATATATATAAAGTGCTCACACACCTCAACAAACAAAAAGCAAATACTCCAATTAAAAAATGGGCAGAGGAGCTGAACAGACACTTCTCCAAAGAGGAAATACAGATGGCCAACAGGCACATGAAAAGATGATCCACATCGCTAGTCATCAAAGAAATGGAAATTAAAACCACAATGAGATATCACCACCTCACACCAGTTAGGATGGCCAGCATCCAAAAGGTAAACAACAACAAATGTTGGCGAGGATGTGGAGAAAGGGGAACCCTCCTACACTGCTGGTGGAAATGTAAACTAGTTCAACCATTGTGGAAAGCAGTATGGAGGTTCCTCAAAAAAGTCAAAAGTGAAACACCATTTCACCCAGGAATTTCACTCCTACAAATTAATCCTAAGAATGCAGGAGCCCAGTTTGAAAAAGACATATGTACCCCTATGATTATCGCAGCACTATTTATAATAGCCATGAAATGGAAGCAACCTGAGTGTCCATCAGTAGATGAATGGATAAAGAACAGGTGGTACATATACACAATGGAATACTATTCAGCCACAAGAAAGAAAAAAAATCATACCATTTGCAACAACATAGATGGAACTAGAGGGTATTATGCTCAGTGAAATAAGCCAGGTGGCAAAAGAGAGTATCGAATGATTTAGCTCATCTTTGAAGTATAAGAACAAAGAAAAAACTGAAGGAACAAAACAGCAGACTCACAGACTCCAAAAAGAGACTAGTGTTTAACCAAAGGGGAGGGGTGAGAGAGGGAGAGAGAAGGAGATTGAGGGATTTTACGTTTAGTACACATGGTGCGGAGGGGGTCACGGGGAGAACTGTAGCACAGAGAAGGCAAATAGTCTATGGCATCTTACTACACTGATGGACAGTGACTGCAGTGGGGGTATGGGGAGGACTCAATAATATGGGTGAATGTAGTAACCACATTGTTTTTTCATGGAAAACCTTCATAAGAGTGTATATCAATAATACCTTATTTAAAAAAAAAGATGGAAGGGGCTCAATATAATCAATCTGCCACCAGGTTATTGGCTGCTTCTCCCTGGGGAATGATGCTACATTGGAGACTAGGCACTGGTTTCATGTATGAATATATTCTCCCATACCTTTTTGTTCTATTGACAGTATCCTGTGCTGTACAAAACTTTTCAGCTTGATATAGTCCCACTTGTTCATTTTTGCTTTTGTTTCCCTTGCCCGGGAAGACATGTTCATGAAGAAGAGACCTTACTGGTCCCATTATGGCCACTTTGTGTTTGGGAGAAGAGGCTGAAAGAATGTTATTTTGTCCATCACAGTGGTTGCCCTTTGGTGAGCATCCATTTGGGACACAAGTATCCACATTTTCTACCTATTCCAACAGGGCCATCCCTATCCCTCTTTTATTGGCATTCTTGTTAAAGTCAGGAACAGACAGGGATGCTTCTCTCATCGCTTCAGCCAACACTGTAGAGAGAATTTAGCTAATGCAATGAGACCTGAGAAACAAATCGGAAGTGTCTGCTGCAGCAACTGTTTGCTTTATCCAACAGGACCTCAGATGCCTTATTAAATGCATCTTATAAGTCTTTTTGGGGGGCAGAAGGAGAACATGCTTATCCACTGTTTTGCACTCCTCTCCTGTCAAGGATTTCTTCATGGAACAGTAACTTCCTCACACTTTTGGCTTGTGTGTATATGTCAGGGCTGTTGAGCAAATTCCCAAGGCAGGAAAATATCCTAGGTCACAGATATGTGCTAATAAGGTTGTACCTGGGCAAACCTGGGCAAAGACATCAGAAGTGGTGAGGAAGAGTGTCTTGTCAATGGGTTTCAGCACTGGACAAGTTCACTAGATTCAATTAGACTAAAAAAATGACAGTGGAACGTTCTTGTGGTAAAAGGGTTTATACCCAACTTTATTCCCATGGTGACAGGTCAAGCACAAGAATCCCATCATGCAGCAAGCTGGTGTCTGCCTCTGGGTCTCTCTGCCCCCGCAGCCATCTCAGTCTCTGTCCTTGGTACTGCCACCTCTCCAGTCTCCGCTCTGCTGCAGCCCTGCAGCCGTGCAGCAGCCCAGAGCACTGGGCAGAGCTCTTTATATAGAGTCAATAACAAGGCATTGCCCACATGTGTGTAGTGAGCCAGCTGACCAGGGCCAGGTGAGAATCCTGGCCACAGGAACCTTCACTTTCTCCACAAAGAGGTATTTAATACAGGATTTATAGGAATTAGGAAGAGAATTAGCTGTTTAGTTTGCGTATGTATGATTGTCCATGTAGAAAATCCCAGGGACATTAGAGACAAACAAATGGAATCAAAGACTTCAACAGCATTTTTAGATAGCTCAGTGTACAAAAGTCCAGTATTTCTGTATATCAGTTAGAAAAGGTCTTTCTATCCCTCCTTGCACAGAGGCTGTTTGCTCAAGCCTCAGAAGAAATTGTTGTGTATGTAACGTGGATTTGGTACGTATGTGGGAGGAGGTGGGTTCTGCCATCTCGGACCTCCCTTGAGCTGAGTTCTTAGTGGATGAGAAAATGCTGAGTTTCTTCACTAAGAAAAGAAGGGAGGAAGCAAGGGAGGGAAGAAAACAAGGAAATAAAGATAGAAAGACAAGGAGGGGAGGGAGGAAAGGAGTTGGGAAGGAAGGAAAAAGAAAAGAAAGAAGCAAAAGGTCACAGACGGGCCCGGTGTTTGCCGTGGGGGAGGGGTCGAGGTGGGTGTGGGGAACCGGTGAAGGGACAAGGAGCCAGAGCATCTCCATCATGATGCGGATCAGCGAGGGGGACGGAAGTGCAGCACAGAGAATACGATCAGCGGTCCGCGGTGTCTCTGTGCAGTGGCGGATAGCGGCCACACTGGTTGGGCCTCCATCGCGGATCATTGTCGGATCACACACAGGAAAGAAGAAAATGTCATCGGCGTCAGGTTCACTTGTTGGCTGCTAATGTACTGTTTTCTGGTTCATTTTTCCGTCCCCATGGTGAAACACATAAAAGAAAAGGACCACTTCCCAATGCAGTTCATTCTTTGCTTGCAAAACTTTTCTCATTATTTGACTTTTATTATTTTTAGCTGATGAAAAGCCGGACAACTCACTGAAAGCTTTCCTATGAGGTAATGGTAGGAACCACTGAACAACAATCCAGATGTCTTATTATAAGTTGATTATGCAAAATTAATTTTCTCCCTCAGCTTTTCCTTTGGATGATGAAGAGCATATACAGATGTTTGTTTTGTAACAGTTCCAATTTCTTTTGCAGATCCTATAATGATTTGTCCTTTAAACTCTCACCAAACTCACTTGGCAGGGGATCTTTGCCTCATTTGACCTCCCTCCTTTGAATGAATGACCTGCAATAGAATATTTCCACTTTCCAGGTTTGGCTTTTTAAAAATCTACCCCAATTCTCCTTCTCTAGTATGGCCCCATTTTCCTTCTGAATGGTATTTGATGAATTCAATGGATAAAAGATTTTGAAGATCCTTATTATTCTTTTCCTACTAGCGTTCTGGTGCTACTGGTGTGGGCAGCCTTGGCTCCCTGCGCTGCCGTCGCAGCCAGCAACGGCGGGCCCCGTGAATTCCCGTCGCATTGCCTCACTCTGGCTTCCCCTTCTGCCGTCTTTTTCTTTTATGAACCTTCGTGATTCCAGTGGGCCTACATGGAAAATCGAAGATAATCCTATTTTAAAGTCAGATGATTAGTAACCTTAATTTCACCTGCAACTTTAATTTTCCTTTGCCCTGTAACTTAATTTATTCAGTTTCCAGATATGAGAACACAGATATCTTTGGTGGCCATTATTCTGACTTCCACTGGAGCTCATTTATGTTTAAAATGAAGGATAAGATTCATTAGCATACATAGTTGGAATTACTTTCCTCAGTGGTCTGTAGACACAGTCCCACAACGGGAAAGGAGAGTATGGACGTACTTTCAGGTCAGTGGGCTGGCACAGTCACACAGAGCCGCTCATGAGGAAGAGGGGCCGGCACGTGAGCTGCCTATGCCCTCTGGTGGCCAAAGTAAGGGCGCTTTACTTTGCGGAGGGATCCTGGAGTGAGTGTGCTCGAGCACACCTGCTGTTCACTTTTGTTTTCTCTGTGTTGGATGAGAAAAACCTCAAGGTAATTCAGGCTTTCCTTCACTGTCTCTGTAGCCCCATTACTTCCTTTTCAAAGGCCTCCCTATGTTTACAGAATAAATTTCAAACCACTGAGCATGGCTGTGGGGAAAATGGAAGTTCCTAAGGCAGGATCCTCACCTGACCCTAAACTACTTGATGATCTAATTGGCCTACTGCGTGGCTTCTGCTTCCACACCCTTAGGCAATAAGCTGTTACTAAGTCACTATATAAAGAGCACACCCAGTGCTCTAGGTGGAGGCAGAGATGAGGAGGATTATTGACCTGCAGGCTGTTGGATGCAGACGGAATTCTAGTGCTCAACTTATCTCCAGGAGAAAAAGCAAGGTAATAATCCCTTTTGCCCCTAGAACGTCCCATTGTCATTACTCAGTCTCACTGAATCTACAGTGAACTTCTCTGGGGCTGAAACCCTCAGGCAAGACAATGACCAACAAGGTTTGTCATAATATTGGCCCTGCCCTTTTTTCAGACTTCAGTGGGTTATTGTTTTCAGCTTCAATGAGGTATTAAATTGTATTGAGTGCCTAGTTGAGCTACATATACCAGTCAAGGTATTTCATTGCAAAAACAAAAAAGCAAACCTACTTTAGTTAATAAGTAGTAATTTGTTAAAGAATATTGTAGTGTCTAGGAGGGCCTGAGAATCAGCCATGAGGATTAAAGAACAAGGAACAATGTCCAAATTACAGTAATGAATCCTTCATGCCTGGACACAGGCCTGGATATGGGACGCAACTGCTAGGCTCCCTGCCGGTGGTGCTTCCGCAGGCTAAATGCCTCCTCACCACCCTCACCACCCTCACCACACTCTTCTAAACTGCTGATTTACTTGGATAGAGTCCAGGACCCATGTCTATACCCCAGACACAAAGGAGGTTGGAAAAGTGAGTTTTTGGCTTCTGTATTAGGAAGGCAAGGACTCAGATGGTGGGGAATTCCCCAAATACATTCACCAAGGATGTTAAAATGTTGCCAGAAAGCTTGACACATGTTTGCTATAGTGGGTAATAGATAAATAAAACCTCTTCTCTCTTCCCAGAGAAAATAACATACTAGAATGGGCACATCTATAAACAGACTAAATGACAATATCACTTGCAAAGTTCACTATGAAACATTATTATAAAAACTTTCAAACATATACTAAGTTTCAATTTTTCAATTCATGGTTAATAGTGTTTTAGCTATGATTGTACTTACCCCTTGCATTTTCCCCTGATTATTTTGAAGCAAATCCCAAATGTTAAATCTTTTCACTCATAAATATTTTGACATATGTCTCTAAGAGATGAGAACTGCTTGTGAATTTTTGATTGTGGAGAAGCAATACGGCACAACCACATTTCTGCTTTTACATGAGTACTCCAATTCCCTCTCAGGAGAATATATATTTATCTAATAAATGCAATGTGGAAGATGTGGAAATAGATAGCTCATATTCTTCAGGAGCTTGCAACCTGTTGTTCATTCATGTGTTCATCCATTTAGCGAAAGGTTAGTAAGTACCAGCTACCTTCTCCACATTTGGCTCAATGTAGAGATGAATAAAAATATAGTCATTGTTTTTAGGGAGGTTTGATGAAGAGCCGACCAAGGCCTGAAGTGTTAAATAACAAAGCAGGAAACAAGAGATATAAGGCCTACAGCTAGACCACTGCTTCCTAGCAGTAGGAAGTGATTGATCACAAAGCAAATCAAGAAAACAGTAGGAAAAAGCCTCTAAGTTTTTATGAAAGATTTCTGACATGCCAGTTCACAATTACTCATACACAGAATTGCATTCTGATTTAAGGAAATCCCATACTTTTGACTGTGGATTACTCAATCCAAGCACAAATATTTGAGACACATTTTAAAACAGAGAAAAAGAACATTACCCAAATTGTTTGCTAAAATTTCCTCTCAGTAGAATCCATAAAAGGACATAAAGTACCCAAATGTGTCATTTCTTTTTATGCAAATATTATGTGTTGTCCAGAGTTATCTCACTGTAAGTATATACTTGCAGATGCGCAACTTCAATGATTTCCAAGCCCAAAGAGGCAAATATCTGACTCATGGTTATAACAAGTTGATGTGGGTGTGGTGAAGTAATGACACTTCATTTTTTAAGTACAACATAAATAAATAGTATCAGAGCCAATCTGAGTTTTAAAATTTTTATTCAGATTTTCTAAGTGTGGTAGTCTTCAAACCCTCCACCTCCATAATTTTCAGTAGAGACTGAATTGCAAACAAGGAGAGAACTCCATTCAGAGCAGACAAGTTGGTCTAGTGTTTTGGACAATCCGTAAATTGCTGAACTCTGATTCTGAACCTATTATGACACATATCAGGTAGCATATCCTAATGTTTTGGGAGTGGGCACTGGGATATACAAAGTGCAATATTTTACATAGAAAGCACAGGGGAAAAGTTATCACCCCAAAAGTAAGGCTAGAGCTTCCCAAGTACAGCACACTGACCTGGGATGGGCAGTGCTTTCTGAGTGCTCAAGCACTTGGTCAGGGTCTTTCCCAACCTGGCATTCTTGGTACAAGTCATCTGATTTGAAAATAAATCAGCAATAGTGACCAAGAAGCTAAAAATCAAATCTCATATTTAAAGACCTTTAATCAGCATATCAAGGCCTTACTTACACAGGGCAAATGATTGGGAATTGTTATGGTGATAGGGAAAACCGTTCCTATGGATTGTTTCATTGACCCTAAAACTTTCCTGCATGATACTATGAAAAATGCAGAAAGAGTCAAGAACTGTAGTGACTTCTCCCCAGAAAGAGGATGTCAAAGGGCTGTCAGGCCTGTAAGTGTGACACTAGGCCTCTGAACTGTATCCTAGACCTTTGGAGGGGCAGTGTGATTTCCTGAAAAGAGATGCTATCGATTGGCTTTGCCACTTTCACCTGCAAACAGATGGATATAAATTTATTTTCCCTGTGTATTTGACCCCTTCTAATTGTTTTATAGCTATGTAGAAATGAGTTAACAGAGCAGGCCTGAACAATATTGCTTGACGGCTCTACTTACAAGGTTGGCCCTTGGCTAGCAATTGGGAACTTAGATTTTGGGAGGCTTCTCATGATTAATTGATAAGAGGAGCTCCCTGTGCCTAAACTATTTGTAAGAACAGTATGGTTTATGCTCAACACCTGATTTTCTTCTGGGAGTAGTAGAAGTTGGATATGTGTCAAACAGTCTAGCCCCCAATAAAAACCCTGGGGCTGAGTTTCTAATAAGCTTTCCTGTTTGGGGACATTTAACACATGTTGTCACAACTTCCTGCTGGAGAAATTAAGTGCATCCTGTGGGACTCTACTGAGAGAAAACATAGCCCATGTACCATTTACATTTGATGATTTTGCTTTGCCTCCTTTGGCTATAATAAATCATGACCATGAGTTCAAATATATGCTGAGTTCTGTGACTCCTCTTAACAGTAATCATCAAAACTACAGGGTGGCACTTGGGACCTTCCAACACAGTGGCTCTATTAGTTTTATTAAAAGAGACACGAGAAGATTATAGCCTTGAATTTTGGAAAGTTGTCCTTTTTTTTTATTCTTGTTCATTTTATTATCATTAATCTACATTTACATGAAGAACATTATGGTTACTAGACTCTCCCCTTCACCAAGTCCCCCCAACAAACCCCATTACAGTCACTGTCCATCAGCGTAGTAAGATTCTGTAGAGTCACTACTTGTCTACTCTGTGTTGCACAGCCCTCCCTATGACTCCATACATTATACATGCTAATCATAATGCCCCCTTTCTTTTTCCCCGCCCTTATCCCTCCCTTCCCACCCCTCCTGCCTAGTCCCTTTCCCTTTGGTAACCGTCAGTCCATTCTTGGGTTCTGCGATTCTGCTGCTGTTTTGTTCCCTCAGTTTTCCTTTGTTCTTATACTCCACATATGAGTGAAATCATTTGGTACTTGCCTTTCTCTGCCTGGCTTACTTTACTGAGCATAATACCCTCTAGCTCCATCCATGTTGTGGCAAATGGTAGGATCTGTTTTTTTCTTATGGCTGAGTAATATTCCATTGTGTATATATACCACATCCTCTTTATCCATTCATCTACTGATGGACATTTAGGTTGCTTCCATTTCTTGGCTATTATAAATAGTGCTGCAATAAACATAGGGGTGCACCTGTCTTTTTCAAACTGGAGTGCTGCATTCTTAGGGTAAATTCCTAGAAGTGGAAATTCCTGGGTCAAATGGTATTTCTATTTTGAGCTTTTTGAGGAACCTCCATACTGCTTTCCACAATGGTCGAACTAATTTGCATTCCCACCAGCAGTGTAGGAGGGTTCCCCTTTCTCCACAACCTCGCCAATATTTGTTGTTTTTTATCTTTTGGATGGTGGCGATCCTTACTGGTGTGAGGTGATATCACATTGTGGTTTTAATTTGCATTTCTCTGATGACTAGCCATGTGGAGCATCTTCTCATATGTCTGTTGGCCATCTGATTTTCTTCTTTGGAGAACTGTCTGTTCAGCTCCTCTGCCCATTTTTTAATTGGATTATTTGCTTTTTGTTTGTTGAGGTGGGTGAGCTCCTTATATATTTTGGATGTCAAGCCTTTATCGGATCTGTCATTTATGAATAAATTCTCCCATACTGTAGGACACCTTTTTGTTCTATTGATGGTGTCCTTTGCTGTACAGAAGCTTTTCAGCTTGATATAGTCCCACTTCTTCATTTTTGCCTTTGTTTCCCTTGCCTGGGGAGATATGTTCATGAAGAAGTCGCTCATGTTTATGTCCAAGGGATTTTTGCCTATGTTTTTTTCTATGAGTTTTATGGTTTCATGACTTACATTCAGGTCTTTGATCCATTTCAAATTTACTTTTGTGTATGGGGTTAGACAATGATCCAGTTTCATTCGCTTACATGTAGCTGTTCAGTTTTGCCAGCACCATCTGTTGAAGAGACTGTCATTTCCCCATTGTATGTCCAAGGCTCCTTTATCAAATATTAATTAACCATATATGGTTGGGCTAATGTCTGGAGTCTCTATTCTGTTCCACTGGTCTGTGGCTCTGTTCTTGTGCCAGTACCAAATTGTCTTGATTATTGTGGCTTTGTAGTAGAGCTTGAAGTTGGGGAGTGAGATCCCCCCAACTTTATTCTTCCTTCTCAGGATTGCTTTTGCTATTCGGGGTCTTTGGTATTTCCATATGAATTTTTGAACTATTAGTTCTAGTTCATCGAAGAATGTTGTTGGTAATTTGATAGGGATTGCATTGAATCTGTATATTGCTTTGGGCAGGATGGTCATTTTGATGATATTAATTCTTCCTAGCCAAGAGCATGGGATGAGTTTCCATTTTTTAGTGTCCTCTTTAATTTCTCTTAAGAGTGTCTTATAGTTTTCAGAGTATAGGTCTTTCACTTCCTTGGTAAGGTTTATTCCTAAGTATTTTATTCTTTTCGATGCAATTGTGAATGGAATTATTTTCCTGATTTCAGTTTCTATTAGTTCATTGTTAGTGTATAGGAAAGCCACAGATTTCTGTGTGTTAATTTTGTATCCTGCAACTTTGCTGTATTCCGGTATCAGTTCTAGTAGTTTTGGAATGGAGTCTTTAGGGTTTTTTATGTACAATATCATGTCATCTGCAAATAGTGACAGTTTGACTTCTATACCAATTTGGATTCCTTGTATTTCTTTGTTTTGTCTAATTGCCTTGGCAAGGACCTCCAGCACTATGTTGAGTAACAGTGGGGAGAGTGGGCATCCCTGTCTTATTCCTGATCTCAGAGGAAAAGCTTTCAGCTTCTCGCTGTTCAGTATGATGTTGGCTGTAGGTTTATCATATATGGCCTTTTTTAGGTTGAGGTACATGCCTCCTATACCCATTTTGTTGAGAGTTTTTATCATAATGGATGTTGAATTTTGTCGAATGCTTTATCAGCGTCTTTGAAGATGATCATGTGGTTTTTGTCCTTCTTTTTGTTGATGTGGTGGATGATGTTGCTGGATTTTCAGATGTTGTACCGTCCTTGCATCCCTGGGATGAATCCCACTTGGTCATGGTGTATGATCCTCTTGATGTACTTTTGAATTTGGTTTGCTAATATTTTGTTGAGTATTTTTGTATCTATGTTAATCATGGATATTGGTCTGTAATTTTCTTTTTTGGTGGGGTCTTTGTCTGGTTTTGGTATTAGGGTGATGTTGGCTTCATAGAATGAGTTTGGGAGTATTCCCTCCTCTTCTATTTTTTGGAAAACTTTAAGGAGAATGGGTATTATGTCATCTCTGTATGTCTGATAAAATTCCGAGGTAAATCCATCTGGCCCTGGGGTTTTGTTCTTGGGTAGTTTTTTGATTACCATTTCAATTTCTTTGCTCGTAATTGGTTTGTTTAACTTTTGTGTTTCTTCCTTGGTTAGTCTTGGAAGGTTGTATTTTTCTAGGAAGTTGTCCATTTCTTCTAGGTTTTCCAGCTTGTTAACATACAGGTTTTCATAGTAGTCTTTAATAATTCTTTGTATTTCTGTGGAGTCTGTCGTGATTTTTCCATTCTCATTTCTGATTCTGTTGATGTGTGTTGATTCTCTTTTTCTCTTAAAAAGTTTGGCTAGAGGCTTATCTATTTTGTTTATTTTCTCAAAGAACCAGCTCTTGGTTTCAATGATTTTTTCTATTGTTTTATTCTTCTCAATTTTATTTATTTATTCTCTGATATTTATTATGTCCCTCTGTCTGCTGACCTTAGGCCTCATTTGTTCTTTTTCCAATTTTGATAATTGTGACATTAGACTATTCATTTGGGATTGTTCTTCCTTCTTTAAATATGCCTGGATTGCTACATACTTTCCTTTTAGGACTGCTTTTGCTGTGTCCCACAGAAGTTGGGGCTTTGTGTTATTGTTGTCATTTGTTTCCATATATTGCTGGATCTTATTTTAATTTGGTCATTGATCCATTAATTATTTATTAGTATGTTGTTAAGCCTCCATGTGTTTGTGAGCCTTTTTGCTGTCTTTGTACAATTTATTTCTAGTTTTATACCTTTGTGGTCTGAAAAGTTGGCTGGTAGGATTTCAATCTTTTGGAATTTACTGAGGCTCTTTTTGTGGCCTAGTATGTGGTCTATTCTGGAGAATGTTTCACGTGTACTTGAGAAGAATGTGTATCCTGTTGCTTTGGATGTAGAGTTCTGTAGATGTCTATTAGGTCCATCTGTTCTAGTGTGTTGTTCAGTGCCTCTGTGTCCTTACTTATTTTCTGTCTGGTGGATCTGTCCTTTGGAGTGAGTGGTGTGTTGAAGTCTCCCAGAATGAATGCATTGCAGTCTATTTCCTCCTTTAGTTCTGTTAGTATTTGTTTCACATATGTTGGTGCTCCTGTGTTGGGTGCATATATATTTATAATAGTTATATCCTCTTGTTGGACTGACCCCTTTATCATTATGTAATGTCCTTCTTTATCTCTTGTTACTTTCTTTGTTTTAAAATCTATTTTGTCTGATACTAGTACTGCAACACCTGCTTTTTTTCTTCCTATTGTTTGCATGAAATATCTTTTTCCATCCCTTGACTTTTAGTCTGTGCATGTCTTTGGGTATACGGTGAGTCTCAGGTAAGCAGCATATAGATGGGTCCTGTTTTTTTATGTATTCACTGACTTTATGTCTTTTGATTGGTGCATTCAGTTCATTTACATTTAGGGTGATTATCGATAGGTATGTACTTATTGCCATTTCAGGCTTTCGATTCATGGTTACCAAAGGTTCCAGGTTACTTTCCTTACTATCCAAGAGTCTAACTGAACTCACTTAGTATGCTGTTACAAACACAATCTAAAGGTTCTTTTCTATTTCTCCTCCTTTTTCTTCCTCCTTCATTCTTTATACATTCAGTATCAAATTCTGTACTTTTTGTCTGTCCCTTTATTGACTTTGAGGACAGTTAATTTAATTTTGCATTTGCTTCATAATTAGCTGTTTTACTTCCTTCACTGTGGTTTTATTACCTCTGGTGACAGCTATTCAACCTTAGGAACACTTCCATCTATAGCAGTCCCTCCAAAATAGACTATAGAGATTATTTGTGGGAGGTAAATTCTCTCAGTTTTTGCTTATCTGGAAATTGTTTAATCTCTCCTTCAAATTTAAATGATAATCTTACCAGATAAAGTAATCTTGGTTCCAGGCCCTTCTGCTTCATGGCATTAAATACATCATGCCACTCCCCTCTGGCCTGTAAGGTTTCTGCTGAGAAGTCTGATGTTAGCCTGATGGGCTTTCCTTTGTATGTGATCTTATTTCTCTCTCTGGCTGCTTTTAGCAGTTTGTCCTTATCCTTGATCTTTCCCTTTTTAATTACTATGTGTCTTGGTGTTGTCTTCCTTGGGTCCCTTGTGTTGGGAGATCTGCGGATCTCCAGGGCCTGAGAGACTATCTCCTTCCTCAGACTGGGGAAGTTTTCAGCAACTCCCTCCTCAAAGACACTTTCTATCCCTTTTTCTCTCTCTTCTTCTTCTGGTATCCCTATAATGCAAATATTGTTCTGCTTGGATTGGTCACACAGTTCTCTCAATATTCTTTCATTCTTAGAGATCCTTTTTTCTCTCTGTGCCTCAGCTTCTTTGTATTCCTCTTCTCTAGTTTCTATTTAATTTATGTCTCCTCCTCCGTATCCAACCTGCTTTTAATACCCTCCACTGTGTTCTTTAATGATTGGATCTCTGACCTGAATTCATTCCTGAGTTCTTGGATGTCTTTCCGTACCTCCATTAGGATGTTGATGATTTATATTTTGAACTCCGTTTCAGGAAGAGTCATGAGGTCCATATCATTTAAACCTTTCTCAGGAGTTGTATTAATAATTTTACTCTGGACAAGGTTCCTTTTGTGTTTCATGTTTGTATATGGCGCCCTCTAGTGTCCAGAAGCTCTATTCTTGAACTGCTGAGCCCCTGAAGTAATGTCGGGGGTCACAGGGGAGCAGTACTGGTGCCTGGGGGTAGGAAAGAGCTGTTCCCCACCTCCTGGCTGCTGTGCCTGTCTCCACTGCCTGAGCCAGTGGGCCGGTCACACAGGTGTAAGTTTTTGTCCCAGAGCAGCCGGATATGGATCCCTGCTTTCCACAAGCAGCCGGAATCCCAGTCTTCCCAGGAACTCTGCGTGTATTAACTTTCCAACCCTGTAGTCAAGCGAGTCTCATGAAAACACCATGAAGTGTAGGTTTGTGCTCCCAGAGCAGATCTCGGGAGCTAGGTAGTCAGCAGTCTCAGGCCTTCCACTCCCTCCCTGCTCCGTTTCTCTTCCTCCCACTGGTGAGCTGGGGTGGGGAAGAGCTCGGGTCCCATGGAGTCACAGCTCTGGTACGTTACCCCATTCAGTGAGGTCTGCTCTTATCTCCAGGTGTGTGCAGTCTGACACCATCATCTTTCCTGTTGCTCTCTCAGGATTAGTTGCACCAATTAAATTTTCTAATTGTATCCAGTTTTAGGAGGAAGCCTCTGTCTCTCCTCTCACGCCGCCATCTTTAATACATGCCTCTTGTTTTTATATTTATTATATTTACTAGGGTAGGGTCAGTGTGTTCTAGATTTTATGGACCTTTGCATGAAAGAGACTGAGATTTGGATCCCAGCTATGACTTGAGTAAGTGACTTTGCACTCTAGGCTTCTGTTTCCTTACATGTGAAATGTAGATAATGATCTTTACATCAAAGAATGATCTTGGAGATTAAAGAAGATAGTGTGTCTTGTTGGGAGCCAGTCCGAACCGCCAGCCTGATGACACAGTCTGGGCAGTCGGATGGAAGGGGCTGCACCGCAGCCTTCCCAGGGGAGCGACCCCGATGTCCTTCCTGCTCAAAATGCTCCTCCTAATAAATTTGCTTATTTTGGTTTCAATTCAAACTGTGCCTTCAGAGAATAGGCCATATCTAATTTTCCCTGAAAATTTTAGGTACTGGCCTTAAAGGAAATTGGAAAAAACCACTACTGCCCTGTGAGTACCCCCGATGATGGGAAAGTGAGACCTCATGAGAACTGAACCCAAGTTTACTGGAAAAAGATATGGGAAATTTACCTGGGTCAAGGTTCCTTCCCCCACCCCTACGTGGTCTCCAAATAACATATTCAATGATTAATGGCAACAGGTGCATACAGAGAACAAATGCTATTCTGTGGTTAGCCAACCAGAGAACAACCTGATAAACTATAAAACAAATGAGAACAAGGCATTGCCTAACTCCAGATCAGAAAAATCTCCATTGTAAGTCTTATTAAAAATAGGCCCGAGGTGCAGTCTGTAAAATTTGTCCCTGCCTGCCAAAAGGTCATGGTGTTCTTTTAAGGAGAGCCTCCTTCTTTCCTACTGGAGATGAAGAATGGGAGTATAACTATGAAAGAATGAGGGCTGTACATAAAAACAATAGAACAGTGAACTTTAGATAGTCATCTGTAAAGAAACCAAGAGTCTGGCACCTACCTAACCTTTGTGATATTTTCTGGCCACATTAACTAAAAACCAAGCTTACTTAGAAACAAGTTAACTGCTAAGACCTGCCAAATGATGTAATCTTATTCTCCAAACTCATGTAACTGTGCTATGTGTCAATTCTATGATTAACATCTGTACTTTATGTAATCTAAGAGTATATAATCAAACTGCCACTTTTCATTAAAGGCCAGGCTCAACTTTTGCTAGTGTCTGTGTCCTCACTCATTCCATCAGTTGTCCTTGCCATTCATCCTTCAGGGACTCCTGGACTCGCTGGAGCTGGACTCCTGCAGTGTCTAGAGCTTAGGTCTGTGTCTGGTACATGGTCGTGGTTCAATATTGTTGTTGTGTTTGAAGGAAGACTACTGGAGTTGTGTCTTCAAATATTCTTCCAGTTGATGAAAACAGTGTGTCTTTGGTAGAGTCAGCTCCAAATTATTTCTGATATTAAAGAAAGAAAGATTATATGAAAATTATTTATATATTATCTTACATACAACATATACATTACATTTCATATGTTGTGAACATAATATACAATAATACATGGTATACTGTAACGTTTATAATATATATATGCAATATATACATAATATTTCAACATGAAAGTATCTATTTTTTCACATTATAAAGCTAGTTTACACTTACTGTCAAAAACATTTAAGTGATACAAAAATGTAAAAAGTAGAAAGTAAAATTCCTCTATAATTTTTAACCTTCTTTCTAAGATGTGGTGCTTATTCTCTCAGATTTCTTATGTGTACATGGAAACACATAATTTTTAGGCAAAAATGAATCACATTACTCATATTGTTTCATGTTTATTCACCAAGATTTCTTGGTACTTGGCATTTCCATGTCATTGCATGTACAGCAACCTCATTATTTTAAAGTGTGGCTTGGTTTCCAATTGTTTGGACAAGCCATAGTCCGTCTAGCCCAGTCCTTTCTAATAGATATTTGGGTTAGTCCTAAACTGAAGTTTTCATAAATAAGGCTACCAAATAAACTCCACATTTAAGAGAATAATTGCCGCTTTCTCCACTCCTTAAAAACATTTTTAAAAAGGCTGGGCTAGTTTCCCTTAACTAAATTGCAAGATAGGCTTACTTAACCTCAAGATGTGAGCCTGTACCACTTCACACTTGAAACCAAGGGCAGCTTCAAGACCCAGAGAAAGTTAGATTATGAGCCAATCAGGGTCTAATGTCTAAAAGAAAACTGAAATGAAAAGGCTGTATATAAACAAAATTGAAATTGTAAAAGGTTGGACTTTAAAAGTCTAGCTGTAATGTATGGACTGGCTTTTGATCCTGATTTGATCCAGAATACATATAATGTACAACTGGGGGAATTTGACTGCTGAATGAATATTTGATAATATTAAGCACTTTTAAGTAAATGTGTTAGATTTGGTAATGACATTTTAGTTAGGTTTACTAGAATCCTTGTAATTTAGAGATATATACCTAAATATTGGAAGATGAAATTGTGATGCCTGGGGTCAGTTCTGGGATCATCCATTTGGAGAGGACAGAATTGTATATGAGTATGTATGCGTGTGTGTGAGGGCGGGTGGGAATTGATTATATCTCCTTCTTCCTACTTTTGGACATTGTATATGCAATTTTGTGTTTTGTATATTCAGTATACTATGGTAATAAGTTGAAGAGCCAACTAGGCTTTGATGACATTTCTCTTGTGGTAGAGAAAAGTTGAGAAAGAACTTGGGGGTAGGAGGAAGTCTTTTTTTTTTTTTTTGAGAGGGCATCTCTCATATTTATTGATCAAATGGTTGTTAACAACAATAAAATTATGTATAGGGGGGTCAATGCTCAATGCACAATCATTAATCCATCTCAAGCCTAATTCTCGTCAGTCTCCAATCTTCTGAAGCATAACGAACAAGTTCTTACATGTTGAAAGAATTCTTACATAGTGAATAAATTCTTACATGGTGAACAGTACAAGGGCAGTCATCACAGAAACTTTCGGTTTTGATCACGCATTATGAACTATAAACAATCAGGTCAAATATGAATATTCGTTTGATTTTTATACTTGATTTATATGTGGATCCCACATTTCTCCCTTTATTATTATTATTATTTTTATTTTTAATAAAATGCTGAAGTGGTAGGTACATGCAAGATAAAGGTAGAAAACATAGTTTAGTGCTGTAAGAGGGCAAATGTAGATGATCAGGTGTGTGCCTATGAACTAAGTATTAATCCAAGCTAGACAAGGGCAGCAAAACATCCACGGATGCAGAAGATTTCTCTCAAAACAGGGGGGGTGAGGTTCTGAGCCTCACCTCTGTTGATCCCCAATTTCTCACCTGATGGCCCCCCTGCGACTGTGCCTGTCTTAGGTTGTTCCTCCCTTGAGGAATCTTACCCGTCTCTGGCTAACCAGTCATCTTCCGGGGCCATACAGGGAAATGTAAAGTTGGTAAGTGAGAGAGAAGCCATATTGTTTGAAAAGGTTAGCTTTTTACTTCTTTGCAGATTTATGCCCTGTGGCTTCTATGCCCAGCACTTGTCTCGAGGTATCTTTACCACCTGGAGGAATTATGATACTCGGTAAATTCGATATGAGGCACGAATTCTATTTAAGGGTTGTAATTAGGAAGGAAGAAGAAAAGCTACAGATGTAGCATATGGAAGAAAACATGGGAGGATTGATTATTTCTTTGACATATCTTCTTGTAGAGTACCTTAAGCATGTATAGGTTTTAAACTACTAACTAACTTGCGCACACATATTAACATAATAGGAATATGGTGACATAAACAATGCAAATCTATAATTACCATCCATCTCCAGTGAAGCCAAGAAAACCATTTAGGCACCCTAAGCATTTGTGAAAATTTGTCTATGATATGATGGATATTGTCCAACTGTACTTGAACAGTCTGAGAGAAATCAGACAAATTAAAGCAACCCATTTCTGGGATCTGTTCACATCCCATATGTTCTTTTAACCGTAGATAATCTATAGTCATAAGATTTTGGAGTGCTACAACTTGCACCCCTCCCAACTCCTGGTTGAGTTCCAACAGTACAGATCCGGTCAAATTCGTTGTCTTACTGTATGCACATGCCAGCCTAGACATCTCCCTCCTCATTCCAATGGCAAGTCCAGGAAATGGTGCGGTGGATGCAGCCACAACCGCAGCATCGCCCGGATCCCTGTGGAGGCTTTTTGATGATCATCCCCCGGCACGAGTCCTCCAGAGAGTGCTGATGCCGGAAGCTCCTCCTCATATCATATCTTAGTTCATTTTCTGGGTAGCCAAGCTAGGCCTTGATCTTCTGCATAGAAACAAACAGACCCTTTGCCCACACTTTGACATGCCCTCTGTACCACTGTGCAGAACTCATTGGAGGTCAGCACACAGTAACTGCTTTTTTTTTTTTTTTAATTAAGAGAAAGGAATATTATCAGAAAAGAGTACCTCCATAGCTGATCATCTGACACCCTTTAAGTGATCAATATTAAGGATATTTAAAGCATGCGTTGATCTTTGATTTACCAATAGTTTTATCCTATCAAGGAGTAATCCCCCTTTTCTTTCTTTCTTTATTATTTTATTTTATTTTTAAAATCTTTAATCTACACTTACATGAAGAATACTATGTTTACTATGCTCTCCCCTATATCAGGTCCCCCCTAAAAACCACATTACGGTTACTGTCCATCAGCTTAGCAAAATGTTGTGGAATCACTACTTGTCCTCTCTGTGTTGTACAGCCCACCCTCCCTTTCTCCCTCCCCCCCATGCATGCTAATCTTAATACCCCCCTTTTTCTTTCCCCCACTTATCCCTCCCTGCCCACCCATCCTCCCCAGTTCCTTACCCTTTGGTACCTGTTAGTCCATTTTTGGGTTCTGTAATTCTGCTGCTGTTTTGTTCCTTCAGTTTTTCCTTTGTTCCTATACTCCTCAGATGAGTGAAATCATTTGGTATTTCTCTTTCTCCGCTTGGCTTATTTCACTGAGCATAATACTCTCCAGCTCCATCCATGTTGCTGCAAATGGTTGGATTTTTCCACTTCTTATGGCTGAGTAGTATTCCATTGTGTATATGTACCACATCTTCTTTATCCATTCATCTACCGATGGACATTTAGGTTGCTTCCAATTCTTGGCTATTGTAAATAGTGCTGCGATAAACATAGGAGTGCATCTGTCTTTCTCAAACTTGATTGCTGCATTCTTAGGGTAAATTCCTAGGAGTGGAATTCCTGGGTCAAATGGTAGGTCTGTTTTGAGCATTTTGATGAACCTCCATACTGCTTTCCACAATGGTTGAACTAATTTACATTCCCACCAGCAGTGTAGGAGGGTTCCCCTTTCTCCACAGACTCACCAACATTTGTTGTTGTTTGTCTTTTGGATGGCAGCTATCCTTACTGGTGTGAGGTGATACCTCATTGTAGTTTTAATTTGCATTTCTCTGATAATTAGCGATGTGGAGCATCTTTTCATGTGTCTGTTGGCCATCTGTATTTCTTTTTTAGAGAACTGTCTGTTCAGTTCCTCTGCCCATTTTTTAATTGGGTTATTTGTTTTTTGTTTGTTGAGGCATGCGAGCTCTTTATATATTCTGGACGTCAAGCCTTTATCGGATCTGTCATTTTCAAATATATTCTCCCATACTGTAGGGTTCTTTTTGTTCTATTGATGGTGTCTTTCGCTGTACAGAAGCTTTTCAGCTTAATGTAGTCCCACTTGCTCATTTTCGCTGTTGTTTTCCTTGCCCAGGGAGATATGTTCAAGAAGAGGTCACTCATGTTTATGTCTAAGAGGTTTTTGCCTATGTTTTTTTCCAAGAGTTTAATGGTTTCATGACTTACATTCAAGTCTTTGATCCATTTTGAGTTTACCTTTGTATATGGGGTTAGACAATGGTCCAGTTTCATTCTCTTACATGCAGCTGTCCAGTTTTGCCAGCACCATCTGTTGAAGAGACTGTCATTTTGCCATTGTATATCCATGGCTCCTTTATCAAATATTAATTGACCATATATGTTTGGGTTAATTTCTGGAGTCTCTAATCTGTTCCACTGGTCTGTGGCTCTGTTCTTGTGCCAGTACCAAATTGTCTTGATTACTATGGCTTTGTAGTAGAGCTTGAAGTTGGGGAGTGAGATCCCCCCTACTTTATTCTTCTTTTTCAGGATTGCTTTGGCTATTCGGAGTCTTTGGTGTTTCCATATGAATTTTTGAATTATTTGTTCCAATTCATTGAAGAATGTTGCTGGTAATTTGAGAGGGATTGCATCAAATCTGTATATTGCTTTGGGCAGGATGGCCATTTTGACGATATTAATTCTTCCTAGCCATGAACATGGGATGAGTTTCCATTTATTAGTGTCCCCTTTAATTTCTCTTAAGAGTGACTTGTAGTTTTCAGAGTATAAGTCTTTCACTTCTTTGGTTAGGTTTATTCCTAGGTATTTTATTCTTTTTGATGCAATGGTGAATGGAATTGTTTTCCTGATTTCTCTTTCTATTGGTTCATTATTAGTGTATAGGAAAGCTACAAATTTCTGTGTGTTAATTTTTTATCCTGCAACTTTGCTGTATTCCGATATCAGTTCTAGTAGTTTCGGAGTGGAGTCTTTAGGGTTTTTTATATACAGTATCATATCATCTGCAAATCGTGACAGTTTAACTTCTTCTTTACCAATCTGGATTCCCTGTATTTCTTTGTTTTGTCTGATTGCCATGGCTAGTACCTCCAGTACTATGTTAAATAACAGTGGGGAGAGTGGGCATCCCTGTCTGGTTCCCGATCTCAGAGGAAATGCTTTCAGCTTCTCGCTGTTCAGTATAATGCTGGCTGTGGGTTTTTTATCATATATGGCCTTTATTATGTTGAGGTACTTGCCCTCTATTCCCATTTTGCTGAGAGTTTTTATCATGAACGGATGTTGAACTTTGTCAAATGCTTTTTCAGCATCTATGGAGATGATCATGTGGTTTTTTTCTTTCTTTTTGTTGACGTGATGGATGATGTTGATGGATTTTTCGAATGTTGTACCATCCTTGCATCCCTGAGATGAATCCCACTTAGTCATGGTGTATGATCCTTTTGATATACTGTTGAATTCTGTTTGCTAATATTTTATTGAGTATTTTTGCATCTACATTCATCAGGGATATTGGTCTGTAATTTTCTTTTTTGGTGGGGTCTTTGCCTCGTTTTGGTATTAGGGTGATGTTGGCTTCATAGTATGAGTTTGGGAGTATTCCCTCTTCTTCTATTTTTTGGAACAGTTTAAGGAGAATGGGTATTATGTCTTCTCTGTGTGTCTGATAAAATTCTGAGGTAAATCCGTCCAGTCCCGGGGTTTTGTTCTTGGGTAGTTTTTTGATTACCATTTCAATTTCTTTGCTCGTAATTTGTTTGTTTAACTTTTGTGTTTCTTCCTTGGTCAATCTTGGGAGGTTGTATTTTTCTAGGAAGTTGTCCATTTCTTCTAGGTTTTCCAGCTTGTTGGCATATAGGTTTTCATAGTAGTCTTTAATAATTCTTTGTATTTCTGTGGAGTCTGTCGTGATTTTTCCATTCTCATTTCTGATTCTGTTGATGTGTGCTGATTCTCTTTTTGTCTTAATAAGTTTGGCTAGAGGCTTATCTATTTTGTTTATTTTCTCAAAGAACTAGCTCTTGGTTTCATTGATTTTTGCTATTGTTTTATTCTTCTCAATTTTTTTTTATTTCTTCTCTGATCTTTATTATGTCCCTCCTTCTGCTGACTTTAGGCCTCAGTTGTTCTTCTTTTTCCAGTTTCAATAATTGTGATGTTAGACTATTCATTTGGGATTGTTCTTCCTTCTTCAATTGTGCCTGTATTGCTATATACTTTCCTCTTAAGACTGCTTTCGCTGCGTCCCACAGAAGTTGGGGCTTTGTGTTGTTGTCATTTGTTTCTATATATTCCTTGATCTCTATTTTGATTTGTTCATTGATGCATTGATTATTTAGTAGCATGTTGTTAAGCCTCCATGTGTTTGTGAGCCTTTTTGTTTTCTTTGTAGAATTTATTTCTACTTTTATACCTTTGTGGTCTGAAAAATTGGTTGGTAGAATTTCAATATTTTGGAATTTACTGAGGCTCTTTTTGTGAGCTAGTATGTGGTCTATTCTGGAGAATGTTCCATGTGCACTTGAGAATAATGTATATCCTGTTGCTTTTGGATGTATAGTTCTATAGGTGTCTATTAGGTCCATCTGTTCTAGTGTGTTGTTCAGTGCCTGTGTGTCCTTATTTATTTTCTGCCCAGTGGATGTATCCTTTGGGGTGAGTGGCATGTTGAACTCTCCTACAATGAATGCATTGCAGTCTATTTCCCTCTTTAATTCTGTTAGTATTTGCTTCACATATGCTGGTGTTCCTGTATTGGGTGCATATATATTTAGAATGGTTATATCCTCTTGATGGACTGAGCCCTTTATCATTATGTTGTGTCCTTCTTTATCTCTTGTTACTTTCTTTGTTTTGAAGTCTATTTTGTCTGATATTAGTACTGCAACCCCTGCTTTCTTCTCACTGTTGTTTGCCTGAAATATGTTTTTCCATCGCTTGACTTTTAGTCTGTGCTTGTCTTTGGGTTTAAGGTGAGTTTCTTGTAAGCAGCATATAGATGGGTCTTGCTTTTTTATCCATTCTATTACTCTGTGTCTTTTGATTGGTGCATTAAGTCCATTTACATTTAGCGTGACTATTGAGAGATATGTACTTATTGCCATTGCAGTTTTTAGATTCGTGGTTACCAAAGGTTCAAGGTTAGCTTCTTTAGTATCTTACTGCCTAACTTAGCTCGCTTATTGAGCTGTTATATACACTGTCTGGAGATTCTTTTCTTCTCTCCCTTCTTATTCCTCCTCCTCCATTCTTCATATGTTGTGTGTTTTGTTCTGTGCTCTTTTTAGGGGTGCTCCCATCTAGAGCAGTCCCTGTAGGATGCCCTGTAGAGGTGGTTGGTGGGAAGCAAATTCCCTCAGCTTTTGCTTGTCTGGGAATTGTGTAATCCTGGCATCATATTTAAATGATAGTCATGCTGGATACAGTATCCTTGGTTCAAGGCCCTTCTGTTTCATTGCATTAAATATATCATGCCATTCTCTTCTGGCCTGTAGTGTTTCTGTTGAGAAATCTGATGTTACCCTGATAGGTTTTCCTTTATAGGTGACCTTTTTTCTCTCTAGCTGCCTTTAAAACTCTTTCCTTGTCCTTGATCTTTGCCATTTTAATTATTATGTGTCTTGGTGTTGTCCTCCTTGGATCCTTTCTGTCGGTGGTTCTGTGTAATTCCGTGGTCTGTTTGATTATTTCCTCCCCAAGTTTGGGGAAGTTTTCAGCAATTATTTCTTCAAAGAGACTTTCTATCCCTTTTCCTCTTTCTTCTTCTTCTGGTACCCCTATAATACGAATATTATTCCTTTTGGATTGGTCACATAGTTGTCTTAGTGTTGTTTCATTCCTGGAGATCCTTTTATCTCTCTCTATGTCAGCTTCTATATGTTCCTGTTCTCTGGTTTCTATTCCTTCAATGGCCTCTTGCATCTTATCCATTCTGCTTATAAATCCTTCCAGGGATTGTTTCACTTCTCTGATCTCCTTCCTGACATCTGTGATCTCCCTCCGGACTTCATACCATTGCTCTTGCATTTTTCTCTGCATCTCATCCCATTGCTCTTGTATTTTTCTCTGCATCTCTGTCAGCATGTTCATGATTTTTATTTTGAATTCTTTTTCAGGGGGACTGGTCAGGTCTGTCTCCTTCTCAGGTGTTGTCTCTGTGATCTTTGTCTGCCTGTAGTTTTGCCTTTTCATGGTGATAGAGACAGTTTGCAGAGCTGGTAGAAGTGACCGCTGGAAGAGCTTCCCTTCTTGTTGGTTTGTGGCCTTCCTCTCCTGGGAGAATAGCGACCTCTAGTGGCTTATGCTTGGCAGCTGTGTGCAGACAGGGCTTCTCCTACCTGCCCATTTGCTATGGAGTTTATCTCTGCTGTTGCTGTGGGCATGGCCTGGCTGGGGCTGCTCCTCCAAAGTGCTGGAGCCCCATTGGAGGGGGAGCGGCTGGGAGGCTATTTATCTCCGTAAGGGGCCTCTGTGCTCCCTGTTGCCCATGGGGTTAGAGTGCCCAGAGATCCCCAGATTCTCTGCCTCAGGTCTAAGTGTCCTGTTCTGCCCATTTAAGACTTCCAAAAAGCACTCTCCAAACCAAAACAACAACAGCAACAACGAAAGAGGAAAAAAAAAAAAAGGAAAAAACGCGCGATTTTCTTTGTCCTCAGGCGCTGGTCCCAGGCACCTGCTCACTGGTCCTGCTGCTCTGCCTCCCTAGCACCGGGATCCCTGTCCCTTCAAGGCTTCCAAAAAGCACCCACCAAAAAAAAAAAAAAAAGTGAAAACGCATGATATTGTTTGTCCTCAGATGCTGGTCCCAGGCACCCACCCACCAGTCCTGCCGCCCTGCCTCCCTAGCACTGGGGTCCCCATCCCTCCAAGGCCTCCAAAAAGCACTTGCTGAAAAAAAAGGGAAAAACGCGCCACCCTCTCCGTCCCCAGGCACCAGTCCCAGGCACCTGCTCACCGGCCCTGCCGCCCTGCCTCCCTGGCACTGGGGTCCCTGTCCCCCTAAGGCTTCCAAAAAGCACTCGCCAAAAAGAAAAAAAAAGGGAGAAACGCGCAATTTTCTTTGTCCCCAGGCGCCGGTCTCAGGCACCCGCTCACCAGTCTTGCTGCCCTGTTTCGCTGGTATTGGGGTTCCTGTCCCTTTAAGGCTTCCAAAAAGCACTCGCCAAAAAGAAAAAAAAAGGGGGGGAAACGCGCGATTTTCTTCATCCTCAGGCCCCGGTCTCAGGCACCCGCCCACCAGTCCCACTGCCCTGCCTCCCTGGCATCTGGGTCCCCGTCCCTTTAAGGCTTCCAAAAAGCACTCGCCAAAAAAAAAAAAAGGGAAAAACGCGCGATATTCTTTGTCCTCAGGTGCCGGTCCCAGGCACCCGCTCATCGGTCCCGCCGCCCTGCCTCCCTAGCACCGGGGTCCCTGTCCCTTTAAGGCTTCCAAAAAGCACTTGCCAAAAAAAAAAAAAACCGCTCCGGTTTCTTTCCACCCACAGGGAGCTGGGGGGAGGGGCGCTCAGGTCCCACCCGGCCGGGGTTTGTATCTTACCCCCTTCGCAAGGCGCTGGGTTCTTGCAGGTGTGGATGTGGTCTGGATGTTGTCCTGTGTCCTCTGGTCTCTATTTTAGGAAGAGTTTTCTCTGTTATATTTTCATAGATCTATGTGTTTTTGGGAGGAGATTTCCACTGCTCTACTCACGCTGCCACCCTGGCTCCGCCCCCCAGGAAGTCTTTTTAATACAGGATTTATTTCCTCCTGCATTTAGGCCAGGGGTGAGGAGCTTTATATTGTTAAGGTCACTGACTCATAGGAGGAAAAGAAACCAAATCAGGATATATGGTCTTAATTCAAAAGATTTTAAAAAAATAAACAGAAAGCATTTACTTTGAAAATTCAAGAAAGAAACCACAAAATTTGAATCACTAAGTAATTATGATAATGACTGAGAAATAAATATGCCCAAATTAATACTGCAAAACATTATGAATAAAGTAGGTCAAAATTATATTAGAGTTTAAAGGAGAGAGAAATAAATCCTGACTGAGGGTGGGGGTGTCAGAATAGTGATTTGTTTGAAGTTACTAGACCTGGATTCAAGTTCCATGTCTGCCAACTACTAGCTGCATGATCTTATCTTGCAACCTCCCCTGACCATCAGTTACAAGTAAAATCATCCCGCCTAACAGCTTTGCTGTAAAAACTATAAACTGACTATTCATGGCATAATTCTTGGCACATTAAAGCAATAAATAGTGTGGTTAAAACATTCATTAACATTGTGTTTTCATATTCATTTATTCATTTTTCAAAGAAACACCAAATCAACTTTTCCAAGTAAAAAACTGAAATTTTTTTGACGGACTGGCATTTATTCCCTCTTCCTAACAGTGCTGCCCATTTCCAACACCTCTCTTTTATGCGTGGTTTTGGTGGAAGGGCAAATCCAGTGGGCTGCCTTCCACTTCAGAAGCTTTTTCCTCCTGTGACCGTGGCAGAGCGAGCTTGCTTTTGAGACTGACAAATGCTGGATTCGATCCTTAGCTCCGCATCTGCCTCCCTAGAGCTGCCCCGTGTTATGACAGGTTCCCAGGCCAGTTCCCTTTTTGCCTGCTGACTTTCAGAGCTATCCACTCTCTCACAGTATCTCTCTTTTGCTGGAGGTAACCAGGGTTGAGTTTATCCCATTAGTAAGCAAAAATTCTTAGTCTTCTCTTCCAAATTCTGGCCAATTAAGGGCTCCTGGAGATAGAGGCTGTTGGCCAGTAAGAGGAATAGAAGTGAGAACAAAGGAGTAGGTGAAAAAAGAGCAAAGATGGGGCTTGTGTGTGACCAAAATTCATCAGAAAGGTAGATGAGGATGTACAAGGAGACAGAGAAAGAAAGGTCATTTCTTACAGTCATCCATTGCCTGCTCCCTAATAATGGCCAGAGCCACTTCTGTCACCATGTCCAGCTCCCTACCAAGTCCTGTACCTCAGAGTCTACCCTTCCCATTCAAAGGCTCCGCTCTGGGGTCAGTCTGTAGCTTCACAAGCACAGTCTATGTATGTGCTTCACACCCACTAACCAAATGCCTCATCTCTCTACCAACCTGCCACCCCCACCCAGCACCCTGTCACTGCCAAGACCCCTCTCCAGTGGGTAGGGAGTGGATCCCCATTACTTTCAGCCCTATAGGACACACATATTGGCTATTATTTCAGACCTGTATTGCCCATGTTCGTCTCCATTTGACAGTTATCTTAGGTTGAAATCTCATACAAGCATGACCTGAAGTAGAAAATTAAGACTTGCATCTTTTCAGAGAAGCACTCTTTCGAAAAGAGTGCATTGGTCTGTAAAGTTATTGCTTTTTACACAAACATACATGGACTAAAACATCGAACCAATGCTTTTTACACAAACATACATGGACTAAAACATCGAACCAAATGTTGAACCTACTAAAACCATGACCTCAGATGCTGCTCAGTAATTCTCATTATTTGCTGCCAATTCTCCTCATATTTCTGAAACTCAGTTTTTGTAGTTTCTTTCATTATCTAAATCCTAATTTTTTTCCATTCAGTGATTATGTTCTGAGTGTCTAACAGGTTTCAAACCTGGGGTCAGATACTGGTGAAGAAGACATTGTGATTCTCAAACTCCTGGCCTCAGAAAGGACACAGACACATAAGCAATTACAAGAAGCAAGAGATCCAAATAGTTCATTCCTAAGTAGTCAAATGTTTTTTAGGACTGTTATCATTTGCAGAAAATTCTCTACAGCATCCAAAAAATTTGAGAAGGCTGATGTCTTTTAAAAGTGTCTTTTAAAGGCACCCTCTCCAACAAAAGGAATCAAAGCTTTTAGGAGAAATCACTGGTGTGAAGTCTGGAGCAGGAAATCTGTAAGATGAGTGTGGAATATCTGGTCATATAAGAGATAAGAAGCTATCAAATACTATTGGGATCATCTCAAAATGAATCACAGAAGCCAATTTGAAAAGATTCCCACTGGCCAAGATGGGCTGGTTTCATCAGATATGTTTAACTCAATGAGTTCAGAATGATACTAAAAAGAAATTGAAGAATGTGGAAAAATCATGCATTTATCCTCACTTTCCTTTACAAACTGTACAACTGGGTAACTAAGCAATAATGGGAAAACTTATCTTACAAAAGGAATATAGTTAGTGTATGAAAAAGGAATGCCAGAATTTTTTCATCTTTCAAGCCTCTAATGAAATAATGGATTAAATAGTATTGAACATATAAACATGAGCGACTTTTTCCTGAATGCATCTCCTTGGGCAAGGGAAACAAAATAAAAAATGAACAAATGGGACTACATCAAACTAAAAATCTTCTGTACAGCAAAGGACACCATCAGTAGAACAAAAAGGCATCCTACAGTATGGGAGAATATATTTGTAAATGACATATCTGACAAGGGGTTAACATCCAAAATATATAAAGAACTCACATGCCTCAACACCCAAAAAGCAAATAACTCTATTAAAAAGTGGGCAGAGGATATGAACAGACAGTTCTCCAAAGAAGAAATTCAGATTGTTAACAGGCACATGAAAAGGTGCTCCATACCGCTAATTATCAGGGAACTGCAGACTAAAACCACAATGAAATTTCACCTCCCACCAGGTGTTGGCCACACCACACTTAGGATGGCCAACATAGAAAAGAATAGGAACAACAAATGCTGGTGAGGATGTGGAGAAAGGAGAACCCTCCTATACTGCTGGTGGGAATATAAAGTAGTTCAACCATTGTGGAAAGCCGTATGGAGGTTCTTCAAAAAACTCAAAATAGAAATACCATTTGACCCAGGAATTTCCCTCCTAGGAATTTACCCTAAGAATGCAGTTTCCCAGTCTCAAAAAGATATATGCACCCCTATGTTTATCATAGCACTATTTACAATAGACAAGAAATGGAAGCAACCTAAGTGTCCATCAGTAGATGAATGGATAAAGAAGATGTGTTACATATACACAATGGAGTATTATTCAGCTGTAAGAAGAAAACACATCCTACCATTTGCAACAACATGGATGTAACTAGAGGGTATTATGCTCAGTGAAATAAGCCAGGTGGAGAAAGACAAGTACCAAATGATTTTGCTCATCTGTGGAGCATAAGAACAAAGCAAAAACTGAAGGAACAAAACAACAGGAGACTCACAGAACCCAAGAATGGACTAACAGTTACCAAAGGGAAAGGGACTGGGTGGGGGTTGGTGGGAAGGGAGGGAGAAGGGGAATAAGGGGCAATATGACTAGCACACAGAATGTAGTGGGGGGCACGGGGAAGGCAGTATAGCACAGAGAAGAAAAGTAGTGATTTTATAGCATCTTACTATGCTGATGGACAGTGACTGTAATGGGGTACGTGGTGGGGACTTGATAATGGGGGGAATCTAGTAACCACAGTGTTGATCATGCAATTGTATATTAATGATACCAGAATTTTAAAAAAGAGAAGAAACATAGTATTGAAGATTAATGGTTGCAAACATCACAAAAATAAAGATCCTGACTTCTCTGGAGGTGAAAAACTTTAATTAATTAATAGAGGACATTTCTCAAAACATATTATACTCAATACTTTCTCTATTAGATGTTCTGCCAAAAATTATTTTATTCTTAAAAAAATTGTGGAATGTAGAGCACAGTGTCCCTTTTTTGATGATTCATAATGCACATTAGTATATTAAATTCCTGCAATAAAATATGGAAGAAAAAGAGAGGACATCATGGACATCCTGGTAGAAGAAATAAAGCATTATCTATGAAAAACTCTTGTAAAACAAATTGGTTTTATCTTAATACTCTTATAATCTTTCCTTTTTATAATGAATATGTGCTTTTATAATAGAAGAAATTTTAAGAAAAGATTTTTCTTTCTCTGTGTCTAATAATCTAGCTCAGATAATCACAAATACCCAATTCCTTAATGTAAAAGTAGCATTCTTGCAATTAAGGTCACTGAAATGAAAGAGTATCATGTATTTTGACACATAAAATTCTGATTTTTTAGGTCTCATGATTATATGGTTCTGAGTGATGCACATAATAAACTAGACCATCTGATGAGGCATAAATTGGTTTTGGAAAATGAGTGTGGAGCCAAGGGAAATCAAGCCAATAACTAAAGCCAGTGTCCCCTCACCCAGTTTGAAGCTCTGTGATTTAGTTAGCTATATGGCCAGACCCAAAAGGGATCTGGGAAACTGTACAACAAATTAAGAAAAAAATGTGTTCATGTTGCTTACTGTCTTGAGTGTGCATGACACATTCTTGTTCATAGAAGCCAAGATAGCATACAGTGTAATTTATGATCTATTTTTGTAAGGGATGCTCTTTGTTTTTGTGATCCTTGTCTTCAAATATGTTACCCCAGCCAAGAGGTTATTTATTCATTCAACCTACCTGAGGAGGGAGGCAATATAGCATTATGGTAAATGACTAGTATCTATTTGCCACAAACCACATAGCAAACATTTGCAGAGCAACTACTAAGCATGCAGTGAGGTGTTACAGAGATAGTTATGGCCATAACATCCATCTTTCCAATAAATATTTGTGGTGTGCCTACTATGAGTCAGGTGTTACTGCAAGTACTGTGGATACAGCAGTGAATGAAGCAAAATTCCTTCTCCTATGGAGAGTATGATCTAGTGGGACAGAGAGATAATACCATATAAATACATAATAAAATGTCAAATGCTGATATAAACTGTGAAGAAAAACAGCAGGGTATGCAGATAATTATAGGGCTGCTATTGATGATCACACATTGAAAGCCTACTTTGTAGCAAATGCTGTACTAAAAGCTTTATATTCACAAACTCACTTAAACCCCACAACATGTGTAGAGTAGGCATTATTATCTTGCTGTTAAAGATGTGGATACTGAGGCTTAAAGAGGTGAAGGTCATTTAGCAAGTAAGTAGAGGAGGCAGATTTGAACCACTTCTCCTCCCTTTCCCTCAATTCCAAACCTGGGGATCTTAACTATTACGATGGTAGCACAATGGAAAGGCAGAAAGCCATGCTAATACATAAAGAATGATCGTATTCTTAATAACAATAAGTTATTCTTAATAACTTTCCTCATCTATAAAGCAAAGATAACAATACATATACATAGAGTTGTTTTTAGGATCACATGAATAAAATATGCATAAATTGGTAAGAACATACCTGGCTTATCAAACATTTTTAACACATGTTGTTATATCAAATATAATTCATAGGCAGTTGGTGAAGAGATTGATAAATACCTGGGACTTGGAGTACTTTCTCAGGGGTGCAGGTGGCACCTGAGTACATGAGCCACAGGCATATAGAGGAGATCAGCAGAGCCTTGGGAGTCCAGGGAAAGACTGGGAGGATGCCCAGTGCCAACCTCATTCACTTCCTCTTTGCTTCAGAGAGCCCTAGATACAGGTATGATGTGAGAAGAAAGAACAGCACTTAGATATTTAACAAAACTGTTTTCTAAAGTCAACAGCAGCGGGTGCTACAGGTTGCTTTTTCAACTGATGGGAGGATCCCAACCTGCTGCTTCAATAGTGGGTCCTCAAATTGGCTGATAATCAAAATAACCCGGGGAGCTTTTGGAAAATACAGAGTTTCAAGGTGAAGATTTCTACGGTGGGGAAGTTTTATGGATAGCTAGCATAAAGCAAACAAAACCATTTGCTGACTGCTTTATATCCAAAACCTAGGGCAGTGCCCAGGATGTAGGAGATACTTGATTAATATTTGTTGAGTGAAATTTCTTTATGCTCACCTCCTTCCTGTCGTCCTCTCCCCCAAACACAGAGGGCATTTCCCCACCCTGTGAAACTCTCTCTGAGATGTCCTGAGTGTCCAATTGAGAGTCTTCGCAGGGGTGAGCCCTGTGTAGACAAAAGAAGTGCCTTTGCCCTTGATGGCATTCAAGGGGGCACGGACAGCACTGCTTGCTCTAAACTCTTCTCTGTGTCTGCCAGAATACTAGCAATTGCTGCTGCAGTCCCTGTGGTCGTTCCTATGGCAAGACAGTCCTGTCTCCAGGAAACTCCAGGCCCTGTGATATAATACATGACATCTGGAGAGGAAGGGCGTTGGAAAGGGAAGGCGAGAGCACCAGGGGTAAAAACACTTCGTTCGTAGCTTGTCACACATTAGCACCTCCTTGGCAGTGAGCAGTCTGGTTGCCACTTGCGAAGCAGAAAGGCCGGTCATGAAGAAATGAGGCACGCGGCAGACTGGCTGCAAAGTCACAGTAAGGAGGAGTCCCAGAGCTCGGGGAGGCCAGGCCACGAGGGCACCCAGGAAGCTCGTGGGGGTGGGGTGGGAGAGTTGTTGCTGGAGGGGGCAGTGGTGGTAATGGTGGCAAGCATTTGAAGAGTTCAGAGGGTGTTGACACTTAAAAGAAATTTTCCCTAAGGTACACTTTGTCTTAGGCTGGTCTGGTGACATTAATGCTTCAAGTGCTTGGTGCAGTTAAGTTGCAGCTATTGAAATATATTGCTAAGGGTTAGCAGTTCATTCCTGCAGACATTTTTGGATTACTTTCTGAGGGCTAAGGTTTAGGCTGTAGAGGAGACTGACCCCGTATGCTGCCTTCATGAAGCCTGGCACTCCAGGGAGTCAGAGCTGGGTTTACACTATTCCCAGGGTTGTGGGACTGACTGGCTGTGGTTTCCTCACGTCACTTCAGGCGGTTCTTTCCTGGTGTCGGGCACTTTCCTCACATACACTACTCGGCTGGAACACCTGAAGGGGCCCTCTGCAGATCTTGGAGGTTTCCCTCCTCGCAGCTCTCTTGTCTTTGGTATTCTGCCCCACAAACTCTAATCCTCTCAAACCCTCCAGAATCTCAGCTGTTTCCTCAACTCAGGGAGATTTCTGGAAAGGTGTCCTTCCCTGCTTTGTGAGCTGGAAACCGCAAACAGTAAGCGGGAGCAATCGCTTGCTCCTCCATTCTACTCTTCCTTGGCGCTATTTATTGTTGTCTGATTTGTTTAAAAAATTATTCTTCATATATTCTGCCCTTTTCTTCGGGTGCTTCAAATAGGAGGGTAAATATGGTTCCTGTTACTTCTCCTTGGCCAGAAGTGGAAATGTATGAGTCATTCTCGATCCTTTTGTTTTTTACCCATTTTTGGTTTTAATTTAGATTTCTCTGATAACTAATGATGTTGGGCATTTTTTTCATGCACTCACTGGGCATTTGTTTATCTTCTATGATGAAGTGTCTGTTCAAGTTTTTGGTCTGATTTTTTTTTAAAAAATTGTCGCTTATCTTTTCATTCTTTAGTTGTAGGAATTCTGAGTTGTAGAAACTCTAGGCTCACCTAGTGTGTGTGGGGGTCCCTCATTGGCTTTTAGCCAGGTACTGGACAGTTACCATTATTCTTCTAGCCTGGGGAGGGCTCTAGTTAGGAATGTTATCTGATCAGTCTCTGGAATGTTGTCAGACCGGAACCTGTTGGTCTCTTCACCTTGTTTGGTGAGGCCTGAACTTGTCCAGCAGGCTCACCCCTTCCCCTTGTGCATCCAACCTTACATTCCAGCCTTTTGATCATAATGGGTGCTGACTCGATCTGGCTACTTCTGGCTGACAAGGGGCGTTGTGGCGGGGTTTAAGGCTGGTTGACGGCTGGAGGAGGCCCAGTTGGGAGGGGTGAGTACTTGTGCAGCAACAGTTGATTGACCTTTATGTGTGATATTTCTGCCATGCGCTGTTGAAGGAACTTGAAAAACACATGGGGCAATTAAGAGTAAACCACAAACTGTTATTAAGGGGCCCAGCAGAGGCATTAGCCAGGCCATCAAGGGGGACTGAAGCCACCCATAAGGGCTGCCTTCAGGTACTCGTGTTTTGTGGGGATCTTTTTGTAGTTCTTGCAGTTTTTTTACACTTTGTTCTACGACCCCAGATTCATTGACATAGTAGCAGCATTCTTCCTGCAAGAAAATACAGGTTCCACCCTTTTCTGCAGTAAGCAGATCTAGAGCCCGCCTATTTTGAAGGGTGATTTGGGCAAGGGAAGTAAGGTGCTGCTGGAGGGAAATAAAAGAGGTTGAGGTTTCTCCAGGGTCAGGCTCACTCTATCATCTAATGCTGTTAGTTGACTTGTGGGACTTTGAGAGCTGACTAGGCTATGGCCTAACGCTCCTGCCCCTGTGGCGGCTGCAGCTATTGCGGTGACTAGAGTTACACCTACTAGTACAGGTAGGAAGACAGCCCTCTTTTGTCTAGCTCCCGAATGCATAGGCCATCCATCTAGCACCTGCTTTACTTCAGGCTTGTTGTATAATGTCAATTGGGGAACTAGCATTACTGAAAAGCAGGGCCCTACCATGGTGCTGTTGATACACTGGGTAAGGGTATTGTTGCACCAAGAACCCCCACCCATTGAAGGGAGATTGGAGTGTCTATGGTTACCCATCATCAGCATTGGCTTCTCATTGACACTTCCGAGATGGTGGAATGCTGGGTCAGGTAGCAGGTCAGTGGGGTTCTTCGTGCCGTTTTCTGGTGGCCCCGGACCTATGTCGAGCTTTGGGCTTAAGGCTTGTTTTCCACATCGGTACCTCACTTAAAGAGAGGCTACGGTCATTTTTAGTGGAGTTTACTGGTTGAGCCTTGAAAAAACTAATGGGAACTGCCGCCACCGGGGGGCATTGGAGGGAGGCACAGAGGAAACAATCAGACGCATTGCTGAGCATATGTGAAGCATTAAGAAACTGTATTGTTTCTCTAGTGACTCCGGCCCAGGAAAGTGGTGCTCTTGCTGGTTGTAGGGAGCGGGGGTAGGGGTCTGACTGAATCTTCTGTTTTAGTGCCTGTTCTGTTCATAGAATATTACTCAATATCTGTGCCTGGGTGTTTAGAACTTCCGTGAGAGTGGGATTCACAGTGGTCCATTCTCTCATGATGTACACTGTGCCCTGTGGGGACCATTGCTAACTATCGTATAGCTTGCCCTGTGCTCCCTTTTCCCGTCATGGATCCCATGGGTCACTAATGGTAATGTATAGCTTATCATGTACTCTGAAGAACATGTTGTCAGAGACTCCTCTGGCTGTTTTTCCACTGCATGAACTCTACATGTGCCTAACTCAGGATGGCATCCCCCATACATGTCGGACTGGATGATACATGTATGAGAGATTTGGTCATATGGAAAGCACAGCATAGGGTTTGAGAAAGTGTTTAAGATGTCTGTATGTACCAGTATTTGAATCAGTGCCTGACAACCTACATGTCAGCAATTTTGGGTGCCTACTTCTCAGTTGATCCCATAAAGAGTTAGTTGGAGTTTAAACTTCCATGCAGAATAACTCTGCCTGGGGACCACCAGGCTATTCATCTGGCTGGTTGTACCTGACATGACTAACCCATAGCCTAAGAGGACCCACCTCACAAGACACCCAATCATCATGTCTGGGTGCCTGTTTGAGCCTAGAAAGGTGATACTAGGAGGAATTCCCGTGTGGTTTGGCTGCTGAGGGCGTAGTGAGGATTACTGTAGAAGGCCCTGTCCAGTGGGGTTGGAGAGATTTTGGCTGGAGTTCTGTTAGGAGCACCTCGTCTCCTGGCTGAAGGATCGCTACGTCTCCTGGGTGGTTGGATGACATGGGTTGGGGTAGGAGCTGGTCTGCGTGTTCCCTGAGAAGATGCCTCAACAGTGTAAAGTAAGGAAGGTAGGAGGCCAGAGGAGGAGAGGTGGCGGGCAGGCCTGTGTGTAGTAAAAAGGGCCGGCTATCCATCAGCTCAAATGCGCTTAGTCCAGCCGGTCCCCGGGGGGCAGCACGCAGCCGAGCGAGAGCGATGGGGAGATCGGGCCACGAGAGCTTTACCTCTAGAGACAGCTTAGTTAGTTGGTCCTTTAAGAGACCATTAGCCCTTTCTACCTTACCCGATGATTGGGGGTGGGTGGGTATATGGAGGTTCCAGGTGATACTGAGAGCCTCGGCTATTAGCTGAGTGACCCGAGAGATGAAAGCAGAGCCATTGTCGGACTGCAGTGAGGCAGGCAGGCCAAAGCGGAGGATAATATGCACCACCAATGTCTGTGCCACTACGGAAGCTGTCTCTTGGCTGGTGGGGAAGGCTTCAATCCACCCTGAAAAGGTATCAAACAGAACTAGTAAATTCCAAAGCTTTTTATGCTTAGGCATGTGGGTGAAATCAACCTGCCAGTCCTGTCCAGGGATTGTTCCTCTCATCTGGCGGAGGGCCATCCGGTTCTTCAGAGCACCTTGAGATGAGACGCAATGACAAGTAGTGCAGGTTTTGTGTGCCTGATCTATGGCCTTGCAGAGACCATAAGGGGAAAATATGGGGGAGAGAAACTGGTGCATGGCCTCCGGCCCGATGTGTAAGAACTGATGAATTTTGGATATGACATCCCTGCCTTGGGCTCGGGGGAGGGAAATTCATCCCCCGAGATATATCCATCCCTGGTCTCCCAACGTCCCCCCTTGATGTAGAAGCAGTCGCCGTTCATCATCGGGGTACTGGGGCAACAGAGAGGGGGAAAGAAACAGCACAGAGGGTTGGCTAGGCCTGGATGTTAATTGTCAGGCTGTGGCATCTGCCATGCATTACCTCTGGTTACTGGATCATTTCCAGTCTGATGTCCCTTACAATGCACAATGGCCACTTCTGTGGGGTCCTGTAGGGCCTGTAGTAGGTGACTGATAGCCCTGCCATCAATGATTGGGGTTCCCTTGGTGGTGAGGAAGCCCCTTTCCTTCCAAATTGCAGCATGAGTGTGTGTAATTAGGAAGGCATATTTAGAGTCAGTATAAATTGTGGCCCTCTTCCCGGCTGCCAGCTGTAATGCCCGGGTAAAAGCTACTAATTCAGCTTTCTGGGAGTTGGTCCGAGATGGGAGTAGGTTTGCTTCTATCACTTGCGACAGAGTCACCACTGCACAGGCCGCCCTTTGAACCCCATCACTCCCCTTCACAGAGCTTCCATCTACAAATAAGGTCATCAGGGTTTTTGAGGAGCACATATTGTAGGCCCTCTCTAGGTTTTCTAAGAGCCTCTACAATCTCTACACAGGAGTGAGTGGGCTGATCCGCCTGATCGCTGACGGGAAGCAAGGAGGCTAGGTTAAGGGGTGGAGAGACCTGTAGGGTTACCTGTGGATGTTCAATAAACAGGAGGTGGAATTCCTGTAGCCTTGAAGGACTCAAGGAGGCCAGGGATTTATGACTCCAAAGATCTTGTAACTGGTGTGGGGAATACACAGTAATGGGCTGTTGAAGCATTAATTTCAGGGCTTCTCAGGCCAGACTTCCCACAGCTGCCAGGGCTCGGAGGCAAGATTGCCACTCCCTGGCAGTGGTATCTAACTGTTTGGGGAGAAAGGCAACGGGACGGCACCCCAGCCCCACTGGCTATACCAGCACTCCGGTAGCAACTCCTGCCCTCTCTGCTGTACATAGGGTAAAGGGCTTAGTTAAGTTGGGGAGCATTAATGGGGGGGATGAGAGCAACACATCCCGCAATTGATTGAAAGCAGAAGCTACTTCAGTGGGTGAAGTTAGCAACCCAGTAGGAGTCTCCGTGGCAGCCACATAGAGCGGCCTGGACAGAAGGGCAAAGTTAGGCACCCAGTGTCTGAAAATCCCCACTAATCCTAGAAAGGATAGTATCTAGGCTCCTGAAGTAGGTGGCAAGAGAGCTTTAATCGCAGTTGCTCAGTCTGCCATCAGGGCTTTAGTGGTGGGAGTTAGAGTCAGCCCGAGGTATATAACCTGGAGTAGAGACAGCTGTGCTTTGGCAGGGGTTACCCTGTACTGCATGTCTGCCAGGAAATTAAGAAGGGATGTGGTGTCCAGGACTGAGGCCCCCTTTGAGGGGCTGAAAGTAAAAGATCATCCATGTATTGGAGGAGAGTACTCTTGCCCGTTGAATGTCATTAGAGGTCTTCTGCCAGGGCCTGTCCAAAAAGATGGGGGCTATCTCTAAAACCTTGAGGTAGAACTGTCCAGGTCAGCTGTCTAGATCAACAGGTGTCAGGGTCTTCCTACATGGAGGCAAATAGTGGCTGCGAGTCTGAGTGGAGAGGTATAGTGAAAATGGCATCTTTAAGGTCCAGTACAGTAAAATGAGAGGTACCGGAAGGGACCTGAGACAGAAGAATACATGGGTTTGGCACTACTGGGTGTAAGGGAATAACAGCCTCGTTAATTATTCGGGGGTCCTGAATGAGGCGGTACACTCCAGAAGGCTTTTTCACTGCCAAGATGGGAGTATTGCATGGAGAGTTAGTCGGTACTAAAGGCCCCTGCGAGAGTAGACGATTAACAATAGGCTGTGGTCCCCTTCAGTGAGCCTGAGAAATAGGAAATTGAGGCTGAGAAGGGAAGCAGGATGGGTCTTTAAGGTGTATTAAAACCGGGGTGTGGTGGGCTGCCACCACAGGGGTAGAGATGTCCCACACGACCCGATTGACAGCAGTTCAGGGAGTTGGGAGGCTCAAGTCTCTGTCGTCCAATCCTCCTTCGCCGACCAAAGCAGTGAGGGAACCTAAGCATTCAAAAGGTGGGAGGGAAATAAAGGCTCTTAACTTAAAGAGCAGATCCCGTCCTAACAGAGGGGTAGGACAGGAAGGCATGACCAGAAAGGAATGGGTAAACGGGATGCCTTGGAAGGTGCAGGCTACTGGGCCCGTCTCCAAAGGCTTGGAAGAGGTTCCCATGACCCCAACTGTGGAGACCTTGGCAGGGTATAGAGGCCCTTTAAAGGAGGGGAGAACAGAGTAGGTAGCCCCCATGTCCACCAAGAAAGAGATGGACTTACCTGCTACCCACACCTTAGCCCTGGGCTCGGTGAGGGTGATTGGGGTGTCTGAGTCCAGGTGTCTTCAATCTTTGAGGATGCCCAGCAGGTCTGAAGGGTAGTCCTTTGAGGGCGTCCACACCCCGTGGGGCTCTGCTGCTGGAGGAGGACCACCCCCTAGTGGACAGTCCACTTTCCAATGACCTCGCTTACCACAGCTGGGGCACAGTCTGGTTGGTTTGCGTGGGTTGGGGCACTTCTGTGCCCAGTGCATTCTTCATCACACCAAAAGCAAGGGCCTGGAGGTTCGAGTTGATCTTCAGAGACACCCCAATGATCTCCACGAGCCGGCCGTAGAGCAGCTGTTATGGCGTGAGTCTGTTCCGCCATTTGGGCAGCTGACCTCTTCTTGCTCTCGTCCTCTTGGGCATGAAAAACTTTAAATGCCGTATGTACCAGGACCCCCAGAGGGGTCTGGGGACCATCTTCAGCCATTTTTTTTTTTTGTAGATAATCATTTTTTATTGAAGGGTAGTTGACACACAGTATTACATTAGTTTCAGGTGTACAACACAGTGATTCAACATTTATATACATGATAATTCTATGTACCAGCTATCACCATACCAAGTTGTTACAATATTTTGACTATATTCCTTATGCTATACATTACATCCTGGTTACTTATTTATTTTACAATTGGAAGTGTGTACTTTTTTTTTTTTGTGAGGGCATCTCTCCTATTTACTGATCAAATGGTTGTTAACAACAATAAAATTCTGTATAGGGGACTCAATGCTCAATGCACACTCTTTAATCCACTCCAAGCCTAATTTTCGTCAGTCTCCAATCTTCTGAAGCATAACGAACAAGTTCTTACATGGAGAACAAATTCTTACATAGTGAATAAGTTACATGGTGAACAGTACAAGGGCAGTCATCACAGAAACTTTCAGTTTTGATCATGCATTATGAACTATAAACAATCAGTCCAAATATGAATATTTGTTTGATTTTTATACTTGATTTATATGTGGATACCACATTTCTCTCTTTATTATTATTATTTTTAATAAAATGCTGAAGTTGTAGGTAGATGCAAGATAAAGGTAGAAAACATAGTTTAGTGTTGTAAGAGAGCAAATGTAAATGATCAGGTGTGTGTGCCTGTAGACTATGTGTTAATCCAAGCTAGACAAGGGCAATAAAACATCCACGGATGCAGCAGATTTCTCTCAGAACAGTGGGGGGGGGGGGGTTCTAAGCCTCACCTCTGTTGATCCCCAATTTCTCACCTGATGGCCCCCCTGCGACTGTGCCTGTCTTAGGTTGTTCCTCCCTTGAGGAATTTTACCCGTCTCTGGCTAACCAGTCATCTTCCGGGGCCATACAGGGAAATGTAAAGTTGGTAAGTGAGAGAGAAGCCTTATTGTTTGAAAAAGTTAATTTTTTACTTCTTTGCATATTTATGCCCTGTGGCTTCTATGCCCAGCATTTGTCTTGAGGTATCTTTACCACTTGGAAGAATTATGATACACGGTAAATTCGATATGAGGCACGAGTTCTATTTAAGGGTTGTAGTTAGGAAGGAAGAAGAAAAGCTATAGAAGTAGCAGACGGAAGAAAACATGGGAAGATTGATTATTTCTTTGACATATCTTCTTGTAGAGTAACTTCAGCATGTATAGGTTTTAAACTACTAATTAAATTGCACACACACATTAATATAACAGGAGTACAGTTACATAACCAAAGTATACCTATAATTACCAGCCATCTCCAGTGAAACCAAGAAAACCAATTAGGCACCTTAGGCATTTGTGAAAACTTATCTATGATATGGTGGATATTGTCCAACTGAACTTGAACAGTCTGAGAGAAATCAGATAAATTAAAACAGCCCATTCCTGGAGACTGTTCACATCCCATATGTTCTTTTAACAGTAAATAGTCTGTAGTTGTAAGATTTTGGAGCACTACAATTTGCACTTCTCCTAATTCTTGGTTGAGTTCCAACAGTATAGATCCAGTCAAATTTGTTGTTTTACTGTATGCACAGGTCAGCTTAGATATCTCCTTCTTCATTCCCATGGCAAGTCCAGGAACTGGTGAGATGAGTGCACCTACACCTGTAGCAGCGTGTGGATCTTTGTTGGGGTTTTTTGATGATCATCTTCTGGCATGAGTCTTCCAGAGAGTGCTGATGTTGGAAGTTCTTTTTCATATCGTATCTTAGTTCATTTTCGGGGTAGCCAACTTAGGCTTTGATCCTCTGTATAACCAGGTCCCCCCTATAAACCCCTTTACAGTCACTGTCCATCAGCATAGCAAAGTGTTGTAGAGTCACTACTTGTCTTCTCTGTGTTGTACAGCCCTCCCCTTTCTCCCTCACCCCCCACATGCATGCTAATCTTAATGCCTCCCTTCTTCTTCCCCACCCCGCTTATCCCTCCCCACCCACCCATCCTCCCCAGTCCCTTTCCCTTTGGTACCTGTTAGTCCATTCTTGGGTTCTGTGATTCTGCTGCTGTTTTGTTCCTCCAGTTTTTCCTTTGTTCTTATACTCCACAGATGAGTGAATTAATTTGGTATTTCTCTTTCTCCACTTGGCTTATTTCACTGAGCATAATACCCTCCAGCTCCATCCATGTTGCTGCAAATGGTAGGATTTTCCCTTTTCTTATGGTTGAGTAGTATTCCATTGTGTATATGTACCACATCTTCTTTATCCATTCATCTATTGATGGACATTTAGGTTGCTTCCAATTCTTGGCTATTGTAAATAGTGCTGCAATAAACATAGGGGTGCATCTGTCTTTCTCAAACTTGATTGCTGCCTTCTTAGGGTAAATTCCTAGGAGTGGAATTCCTGGGTCAAATGGTAAGTCTGTTTTGAGCATTTTGATGTACCTCCATACTGCTTTCCACAATGGTTGAACTAATTTACATTCCCACCAGCAGTGTAGGAGGGTTCCCCTTTCTCCACAGACTCGCCAACATTTGTTGTTGTTTGTCTTTTGGATGGCAGCTATCCTTACTGGTGTGAGGTGATACCTCATTGTAGTTTTAATTTGCATTTCTCTGATAATTAACAATGTGGAGCATCTTTTCATGTGTCTGTTGGCCATCTGTATTTCTTTTTTAGAGAACTGTCTGTTCAGTTCCTCTGCCCATTTTTTAATTGGGTTATTTGTTTTTTGTTTGTTGAGGCATGTGAGCTCTTTATATATTCTGGACGTCAAGCCTTTATCAGATCTGTCATTTTCAAATATATTCTCCCATACTGTAGGGTTCCTTTTTGTTCTATTGATGGTGTCTTTCACTGTACAGAAGCTTTTCAGCTTAATGTAGTCCCACTTGCTCATTTTTGCTGTTGTTTTCCTTGCCCGGGGGGATATGTTCAAGAAGAGGTCACTCATGTTTATGTCTAAGAGGTTTTTGCCTATGTTTTTTTCCAAGAGTTTAATGGTTTCATGACTTACATTCAGGTCTTTGATCCATTTTGAGTTTACCTTTGTATATGGGGTTAGACAATGGTCCAGTTTCATTCTCCTACATGTAGCTGTCCAGTTTTGCCAGCACCATCTGTTGAAGAGACTGTCATTTTGCCATTGTATGTCCATGGCTCCTTTATCAAATATTAATTGACCATATATGTTTGGGTTAATTTCTGGAGTCTTTAATCTGTTCCACTGGTCTGTGGCTCTGTTCTTGTGCCAGTACCAAGTTGTCTTGATTACTATGGCTTTGTAGTAGAGCTTGAAGTTGGGGAGTGAGATCCCCCCTACTTTATTCTTCTTTTTCAGGATTGCTTTGGCTATTCGGAGTCTTTGGTGTTTCCATATGAATTTTTGAATTATTTGTTCCAATTCATTGAAGAATGTTGCTGGTAATTTGAGAGGGATTGCATCAAATCTGTATATTGCTTTGGGCAGGATGGCCATTTTGACGATATTAATTCTTCCTAGCCATGAGCATGGGATGAGTTTCCATTTATTAGTGTCCCCTTTAATTTCTCTTAAGAGTGACTTGTAGTTTTCAGAGTATAAGTCTTTCACTTCTTTGGTTAGGTTATTCCTAGGTATTTTATTCTTTTTGATGCAATGGTGAATGGAATTGTTTTCCTGATTTCTCTTTCTATTGGTTCATTATGAGTGTATAGGAAAGCCACAGATTTATGTGTGTTGACTTTGTGTCCTGCAACCTTGCTGTATTCCGATATCAGTTCTAGTAGTTTTAGGGTGGAGTCTTTAGGGTTTTTTATGTATAGTATCATGTCATCTGCAAATCGTGACAGTTTAACTTCTTCTTTAACAATCTGGATTGCTTGTATTTCTTTGTTTTGTCTAATTGTCATGGCTAGGACCTCTAGTACTATGTTAAATAACAGTGGTGAGAATGGGCATCCCTGTCTAGTTTCTGATCTCAGAGGAAAAGCTTTCAGTTTCTCGCTGTTCAGTATAATGTTAGCTGTGGGTTTATCATACATGGCCTTTATTATGTTGAGGTACTTGCCCTCTATTCCCATTTTGCTGAGAGTTTTTATCATGAATGGATGTTGAACTTTGTCAAATGCTTTTTCAGCATCTATGGAGATGATCATGTGGTTTTTGTCTTTCTTTTTGTTGATGTGGTGGATGATGTTGATGGACTTTCGAATGTTGTACCATCCTTGCATTCCTGGGATGAATCCCACTTCGTCATGGTGTACAATCCTTTTTGATGTATTTTTGAATTCGGTTTGCTAATATTTTGTTGAGTATTTTTGCATCTACGTTCATCAGGGAGATCATCAGATATGTCATTTATCAATATATTCTCCCATACTGTAAGATGTCTTTTTGTTCTACTGATGGTATCCTTTACTGGACAGAAGCTTTTTAGTTTGATACAGTCCCACTTGTTCATTTTTGCTTTTGTTTCCCTTGCCTGGGGAGATATGTTCATGAAGAAGTTGCTCATGTTTATGTCCAAGAGATTTTTGCCTATGTTTTTTCTAAGAGTTTTATGGTTTCATGACTTACATTCAGCCCTTTGATCCACTTCGAGTTTACTTTTGTGTATGGGGCTAGACAATGATCCAGTTTCATTCTCTTGCATGTAGCTGTCCAGTTTTGCCAACTCCAGCTGCTGAAGAGGCTGTCATTCCCCCAGTGTATATCCATTGGCTCCTTTATTGTATATTAATTGATCATATATGCTTGGGTTTATATCAAGGCTGTCTAGTCTGTTCCATTGGTCTATGGGTCTGTTCTTGTGCCAGTACCAAAGTGTCTTGATTACTGTGGCTTTGTAGTAGAGCTTGAAGTTGGGAAGTGAGATTCCCCCTGCTTTATTCTTCCTTCTCAGGATTGCTTTGGCTATTTGGTTTTTTTGTGGTTCCACATGAATTTTAGAACTATTTTCTCTAGTTCATTGAAGAATGCTGTTGTATTTTGACAGGGATTACACTGAATCTGTAGATTGCTTTAGGCAGGATGGCCATTTTGACAATATTAATTCTTCCTATCCATGAGCATGGGTGTGTTTCCATTTATTGGTATCTTCTTTAATTTCTTTCATGAGTGTCTTGTAGTTTTCAGGGTATAGGTCTTTCACTTCCTTGGTTAGGTTTATTCCTAGGTATTTTATTCTTTTTAATGCAATTGTGAATGAAATTGTTTTCCTGATTTCCCTTTCTGCTAGTTCATCATTAGTGTATAGGAATGCAACATATTTCTGTATATTAATTTTGGATCCTGCAACTTTACTGAATTCAGATACTAGATCTAGTAGTATTGGAATGAATTCTTTAGGGTTTTTTATGTACAGTATCATGTCATCTGCAAGCAGGGACAGTTTGACTTCTTCCTTATCAATCTGGATGCCTTTTATTTCTTTGTGTTGTCTTATTGCTGTCACTAGGACCTCCAGTACCATGTTGAATAGAAGTGGGGAGAGTGGGCATACTTGTCTTGTTCCTGATCTTAAAGGAAAAGCTTTCAGCTTCTTGCTGTTAAGTGTAATGTTGGCTGTGGGTTTATCATATATGGCCTTTATTATGTTGAGGTACTTGCCCTCTATACCCATTTTGTTGATAGTTTTTATCATGAATGGATGTTGAATTTTGTTGAATGCTTTTTCAGCATCTATGGAGATGATCATGTGGTTTTTGTCCATCTTTTTGTTGATGTAGTGGATGATGTTGATGAATTTTCAAATGCTGTACCATCCTTGCATCCCTGAAATGATGAATCCCACTTGGTCATGATGGATGATCTTTTTGATGTATTTTTAAATTCAGTTTGCTAATACTTTGCATCTGTGTTCATCAAGGATATTGGTCTATAATTTTCTTTTTTTGGTGGTGTCTTTGCCTGGTTTTTGTATTAGAGTGATGTTGTCCTTGTAGAATGAGTTTGGGCATATTCCTTGCTCTTCTACTTTTTGGAACACTTTAAGGAGGATAGGTATTTGGTCTTCACTAAATGTTTGATAAAATTGAGCAGTGAAACCATCTTGTTCAGGGGTTTTGTTCTTAGGTAGTTTTTTGATTACCACTTCAATTTCTTTCTGGTAATTGGTCTATTCAGATTTTCTGTTTCTTCCTGGGTCAGCCTTGGAAGGTTGTATTTTTCTAGAAAATTTTTCATTTCTTCTAGGTTATCAAGTTTGTTATCATATAATTTTTCATAATATTTTCTTATAATTCTTTGTTTTTCTGTGGTATCTGTAGTGGTTTTTCCTTTCTCATTTCTGATTCTGTTTATGTGTGTAGACTCTTTTTTTTTTTCTTGGTAAGTCTGGCTAGGGGTTTATCTATTTTATTAGTTTTCTGGAAGAACCAGCTCCTGCTTTCATTGATTCTTTCTATTGTTTTATTTCAATATTATTTATTTCTGCTTTAATCTTTTTTATGTTCCTCCTTCTACTGACTTTAGGCCTCATTTGTTATTTTTTTCTAGTTTCATTAATTGTGAGTTTAGGCTGTTTATTTGGGGTTGTTCTTCTTTCCTCAGGTAGGCCTGTATTGCAATACATTTCCTCCTTAACACTGCCTTCACTGAGTCCCACAGATTTTGCAGTGTTGACTTATTATTGTCATTTGTCTCCATATATTGCTTGATCTCTGTTTTTATTTGGTCATTGATCCATTAATTATTTAGGAGCATGTTATTAAGCCTCCATATGTTTGTGGGCTTTTTCATTTTCTAGTTTCATACCTTTGTGTTCTGAGAAGCTGGTTGGTACAATTTAAATCTTTTTAAATTTACTGCAGTTCTTTTTGTGGCTTAGTATGTGATCTATTCTTGAAAATGTTCCATGTGCACTTGAGAAGTATGTATATCCTGTTGCTTTTGTATGGAGTGTTCTGTAGATGCCCATTAGGTCCATCTGTTTTAATACACTCTTCAGTGCCTCTGTCTCTTTATTTATTTTCTGTCTGGTTAATCTGTCCTTTGGAGTGAGTGGTGTGTTGGAAGTCTCCTAAAATGAATGCATTGCATTCTATTTCCCCCTTTAGTTCTGTTAGTATTAGTTTCACATATGTAGGTGATCCTGTGTTGGGTGCATAGATATTTATAATAGTTATATCCTCTTGTTGGACTGACCCCTTTATTATTATGTATTGTCCTTCTTGGTCTCTTGGTACTTTCTTTGTTTGGAAGTCTATTTTTTCTGATACAAGTACTGCAACTCCTACTTCTTTCTCCCTATTAGTTGCATGAAATATCTTTTTTCATCCCTTTACTTTCACTCTGTGTATGTCTTTGGGTTTGAAGTGAGTCTCTTGCAGGCAGCATATAGATGGGTCTTGTTTCTTTATCTATTCAGTGACTCTACATCTTTTTATTGGTGCATTCAGACCATTTACATTTAGGGTGATTATCGATAGGTATGTACTTATTGCCATTGCAGGCTTTAGATTCGTGGTTACAAAAGGTTCAAGGGTAATTCCCTTGCTATCTAACAGTCTAATTTAACTCACTTCATATACTATTACAAACACAACCTAAAGTTCTTTTTTTCTCCTCCTTTTTCTTCCTCCTCCATTCTTTGTATGTTATGAATCACAAACTGTACTCTTTTTCTATCCTTTGGGTGACATCTATTTAGCCTTAGGAATACTCCCATCTGTAGTATAGCAGTCCCTCCAAAATGCACTGTAGAGGTGGTTTGTGTGAAGTAAATTCTCTCAGCTTTTTCTTATCTGAAAGTTGTTTAATCCCTCCTTCAAATTTAAATGATAACCTTGCCGGGTAGAGCATTCTCGGTTTGAGGGCTTTCTGCTTCATTATATTAAATATAGCATGCCACTCACTTCTCGCCTGTAAGGTTTCTGTTGAGAAACCTGATGATAGTCTGATGAGTTTTCCTTTGTATGTGATCTTTTATCTCTCTTGTTGCTTTTAAAAGTCTGTCTTTGTCCTTGATCTTTGCCATTTTAATTATTATATGTCTTGATGTTGTCTTCCTTGGGTCCCTTGTGTTGAGAGATCTGTGCACCTCCATGGTTGAGAGACTATCTCCTTCCCCAGATTGGGGAGGTTTTCCACAATTACCTCCTCAATGACACTTTGTGTCCCTTTTTCTCTCTTCTTCTTCTTCTGGTACCCCTACAATTCGAATTTTGTTCCATTTCAATTGGTCATACAGTTCTCTCAATATTCTTTCATTCCTAGAGATCCTTTTTTCTCTCTGTGTCTCAGCTTCTTTGTATTCCTCTTCTCTAATTTCTATTCCATTTACCATCTCTTCTACTACATCTGATCTGCTTTTAAATCCCTCCATTGTATGTTTCATTTCAGATATGGAATTTCTTAATGATTGAATCTCCATCTTAAATTCATTCCTGAGTTCTTGAATATTTTTCTGTACCTCCATAAGCATGTTTATGATTTTTATTTTGAACTCTCTCTTTCAGGCAGATTGGTGAGTTCAGTTTCTTTTGGTCCTTTTTTTGAGGTTTGTGAGATTTTGGTCTGAACCATGTTGTTTTGACGGTTCATATTTCTGTGTGGTGCCCACTAGTGCCCAGAAGCTCCAGTCTCTGCAGCTGCTCAGCCCCTAGAGTGAGGTTGGGGGTCGTAGGGGAGCGGAGCTGGTGCCTGGGGGGAGGAAAGAGCTGTTTCCTGATTCCCATCTGTGGTGCCATCTCCGATGTCAAAGCCAGCAGGCCGAGCACCCAGGTGTGAGCCTCTGTGCTGTGCATCTGTAGCTGTGGTGGGCGGGGCCTCCCTCTGGTTGGCCTGATGCCAGCACAGTGACTGCAGGTTTGCATCCGTGCGGGCAGGTAGGAGGGAGGCTCGGCAGGCTGCATGTCACAGTGGGGGACCTCGGAGCTGAGTAGGCAGCTGGGGGGATGGAGCGCCTGAAGCTCCTCAAAGTTCCCCAGACAACCTTGTCCAGCTCTCCCTTCTCCTGCACAGGAAGCTCCATGCAAACCCCCTCCCTTCAGCAGCCCTCTCGCTGCTGGGGAGCCTCTCAGACCACATGCCTCCTCTCCCTTGTCCCAGAGCAGCTGGGTGGGGGTCCCATCCTCCACAAAGGGCCAGAATCTGTCTCTCAAGCACTCCACCTGTCCCAGCTCCCCAACCTCCAGAGCACCACACAATGTGGGTTTCTGCTCTCAAAGCAGATCTTCAGGGCCAGGTGTTCAGCAGTCCCAGGCCTCCACCCCCTCCCTGCTCAGTTTCTCTTCCTCCTGCCTCTGAGCTGGGGTGGGGGAAGGGCCTGGGTCCCACTGGATCAAGGCTTTGGTTCGTTACCTTGTTCCTGAGGTTCTCTATGCAGTCTGGTGCAGCCTTCTTTCCTGTTCCTGTTTTAGGGTTAGTTGAATTAACTATATTTTCATACTATCTGTGGTTTCTGGAGCAGTTCACTGTCTCACCTCTCATGCTGCCATCTTGAATCTCCTTCTACATCCATTCTTAAATTGGTTAAGTCGGGACCCACTGGGGTACCAGCTTTTGCAGCGAAGATGTTGGATTCCTCACCTTGGGCAGACAGACTCTGGGCTATGTCTTCTGTGTCTTTTGAGGCCATGAATGAAAAACTCCATCTCTGCCTCCTATTCCGTCCCTGTTTGGTGGGTGACTTGGCTATACTGCTCTGTCGATATCCCTGTAGAGTTCTTCACTTACTCCCCAAGTTTAATACTTCTTACTTCCCTGACAGCTCATTGACTATTTTAAGATTGTCAGTTTTTTTGTTGTTTTTAGCAAAAGGACCTATTCAGATGTTTATCCTACTGGAAACAGAATCTAAATTTAGTAGATGATATCTCAAACTCTTTTAGAATGATTATTTATGCTTTTTTCCTGTCAATTGTATATCTCAGTATACTACAGTTGAGAATGTTTGTTTTCTTTAACTAAATTCCATGAAGGGAAATTGAGAGGGTAATAAGCTTTGGGGATACTACTGGGGGAACTCTTTTAGTAATGTTTCTAGCGTGGCTCAGTTTTTAAAGAGGATACCACAAAGTTTTGAAGAGGATACCACAAACCACTTACATCTGCCAACTCAATGTCCAGAAAACTTTACATTTTCTATTTTTAGCTTTTACTTCCCCTTCAGTTTATATTTATTTTCTAGTAGCCTCCTTACAGAACTAAAATTAGCCAAATACACTGGTGGATTGAGTGATTGCCTCCACTCCACAGATAAGTCTATCTGGAACTTCTGTATGTGACCATATTTGGGGAAAAGGATCTGTGTAGATATAAGTGAAGATTTTAAGATGAGATCATCCTGGGTTATCCAGGTAGAGCCTAAGTCCAATAGCAAGTGTCTTTTTAAGAAGAGGAAAAGACACAGACAGGAGAGGAGAAACACAGAGAAGGGGTTGTAAAGATGGAGGCGGAGCATGAAGTGATGGATCTACAAGCCAAGGAATGCCAAGGATTGCCAGCATAGCAGCTAGGAGAGAGGTATAGACAGATTCTCCTTTACAGCCCCTAGAAGGAAATAACTGTGCTGACACCTTGGTTTCTGACTTCTGGACTGTAGAACTGTAAGAAATGCATTTCTGTTATTTTAAGCCACCCAGTTTGTGATAGCTTGTCACGGCAGCCCTAGGAAACTATAAGCAAGTTTACACACAGTTTCTGTTTCAATTATTTCTAAAAGCCTGCAATCTAATTTCCCATCAAATATGATCTAGAATGACAATTAGATGAGGAAACTGGAGTGGAACTTCTCTGGAGGCCCTTCCCCCACCCCTGGTTGTGAGGAGTAAGTGCAGTGCACTCTTAAAGCTCCTTACAAATATAAAGCATTTCCTAACTATCAGGATTGCTTTTTAACATGGCCAGCATTCAGGTGCGGCACTTGACATCAGCCCCTCCTCCTCTTTTATCACAGTGTTTTCATGTCTGGCCGTTCCTCCTTCCTCCTCTTTCACATCTCACCTCTCCTTCTAATATGCACGTTAAAGAAGGCTCTCTGCAACTTCCCAGAGTGACCCTGAACCTGGAAGGGAAGTCATTTTTATCCAGTGAAGACCAACAACAAAATGTCCCCTAGAATTTGCATGGGAAATTATAACTTTGGACTCAATTTTACATGCTTTGTTTATTATTATCACAGTAGCCCTCTGAGGTCAGTATCATCACGACCACTCTTTTAGAAAAGACAGTTTATCCCCAGTTAGAATCAAAGTGCCGGAGCTGGAAGGAAATTTGAAGCTGCTGGCTTGTTTCATTACTTAATTAAACAGTTAAGTAATTATAAAGTACTAGATTCTAAGATGCTCTGGGGATGCAAATGTAATCATTCTATTCCAGGATTCACCTGCTGGTGAGCAAATATGTATTACTACCAGCAATATTATAGCAGTTTTGCAGCATTAATTAATTGGATATTAATTTTAAACCAAAGTAACTATAAGTAGAAAATTTTTACACATTCCAAATTAAAAAATGTAAATGAACAGAAACGTGTTGTAGATTCCTATTTATGCTGGTAGCTATAAAGCAACTTCATTCTTAACTGCTGTGTAGTATTCCTCAGAAGGATGTGCTGTAATTTTTTGCTCATTCCTGTTAGTATTTCCAGTATATTGTTGCAACAGACATCTTCTTGTACAAATGCTGAAGTAGTTCTTTAAAAAACTTATACTAGGATAGAAAAAGAATTGCTGAGTCAAGTATATTCACATTTAAAACTTGATACCACCAAATTTCCCCATCAAGCTACCAGTCTATACTTCTAGAGTATTATGAGTTCATCCCGTTCCCAGTGTGCTCAGCAAAATGATTCATTTTTAAAATGATGCTAATTTGAAGGGTGAAAAATGACTCAATATTGTTTTAACTGATGGGAGGAAGGCAGAGAAGATGAGGGGAGATTTTCACTTTCTTCTCTTTATATCTGATAGGAAACAAATCTGAATGGCCTGGGCACCTATCTCCTGCCAGGCTGAGCTGCCTTGAACTGGTCTGCCAAGGGGCAGCAAGGCTTTTGGCTGATGTTAACATTCTGGATGTACAGAGGCAATTCAGGGTCGCTCCAGGGCCATTTATATGCAGACTTCGACCTTCAGTGTAGACTCAGGCCCTCAATATGCATTTTCCCTACTCTTCTTCCTGGGCCCAGAAATCTCATCATTCATTTCTCATGACCTAGAGAACCCAAATATCCCACAGGCCAACACAGGTTGTAACAACCTAAATGTATGACACGGTGTGAGGTCACTCCTTCCTCTTGTGCATCCAGACTCCTGTCAGAGGGTGCCTTTTTCTGTCAGACTTTGGTCATGATGCATACACACCAACTACACCTGGCCCACACTGTGGGGAAATGAGAATTTGGGGTGGGGAGGTACTCCATTAGCTTTATTACTTTTCTATAAGTTTTTCTCTAATAGACCCAATGTTACAACTGTATTATGTAATACTAGTGCTGCATGTCTGTGACCCTCTAGCATGACATTATCTGTAATGTTTTCATTTTATACTAATAGAAGCTTAATTTAAATATTACTTGAGTAATTTTTTTTCAGTAGTGAAGACAATCATTTATTAAGTCCACAGAACCTGCGGTTCAGGCATTGGCAGTCAGTGCACAGTAGGAACAGCTGGTTTCTCCTACATGCTGTCTGGAACCTCAGCTGGAAGACTTGAGCACCTGGGGATGAAAGATCAGAAAGCTGATTCCCTTGCACACCTGAGATAGGTGGAGGCTGAACCCTGAACTGGAGCTGTCAGACACCTATGGGTGGTTCTGTCATGTGGTCTAGGCTTCCTCATACATAACATGATGACTCATCTCCAAGGACAGGCCCAAAACATAGAGGGCCAGGTGGAAGCTCTTCTATTTTAGATCTAGCTTCAGAAGCCACATAGCATCACTTCTGTCATAGTCCGTTGTTGGGGGCAGTCACAAGCTTCTACCAAGATACAAGGGGAAGGAACATAGATGCCACATCTCAGTGGGAGGAATGTCGGTCACATTATAAAAATAGCCTGTGGGAAGGTACCACAGTCTTTCAAAAACTCAGTCTGCCACTTTCTCTAATTCCTATAAACTAATTATTTTAATTTCCAAAGTGGAAGATATTTGGTCAAACATTTCTCATCAGAGAAATAAAATATAATATTGAAACTGCTGGAATGATAGGGGGATAACATATTTATCTCTCTAAACTAGAGTCTATTTCTAGTAACTATTTAGTCATATATCCTTTATGTATTGTAGCTCCCCCAGAAGTAAATATCCTAAGAAAAATTATTTCCCTTATATTTACTATGACCTTCAAAAGTGCTGACCACACACTAACTTAGTATCTTCCTCTTACCAGGAAGAGTGACTAGGAATGCCTTTACTGAATCACAGATTATAAATTCTCTACATAAAAGCCGAACACAAAACCTGGCCATTTGAAGAGGATATCCACATTTCTTGCAAGTGACCCTCACTAAGTATTAATCAGTATCATATATTTGTCATTGAGTTTTAGTTCTGTAAGGGTATATGCTTCGATTTTATTTCTTTCTCACAATTTTACATTTAGTTTCTGATTCTGGAAACCATACTCACATGCAATTTTTATCCCCTTTTAAACTAAAAGTCTTGCCTCTCCATGTTTCTGTGAGCAATTAAGTTCTAGTTCATCTGGAAACTAGAATTGGAACAGGCCTAGATGGTCCTTTGCATTGTATATCAGATCAGGTCAAGAAACTCTGGTCTTGAACTTGAACAGAATGAGGAGAAGAATCAAGAGAACTAGTGTCAAACAGCTGTTTTTAAGGCCTGCAGTTCTGCAACTTCAACACAATTATCTGCTCCAACTCTCTGTCCCTTGCTCCATAAAGTGCAGGATGGGTCTGTAATATCACCTTAAGTCACCTCTGAGCTCCATTTGCCCATACTCAGGAGTGATTGCAGCCATCAGGACACGGTGTACATGACCAGTCGGGGAGGCATGGTGACATCATAGGAGCCAAGTATCACCATAGAGGAAGGGACAATGTGTCTGTCCTACCCAAGCATGCTTCTGCCTTTAAACATTACAGGAGGACACTGGTGTTTTATTAAAAGGGGACTGAATAAGGTAATGCGCTTTACTGATATTGGCTTGTTTAGAAAAATATTAATGTGAACATGTTTAGCCTCAAATAGTGACTTTTTCCATCCAAAAGTTAAAATTTTAAAGGAATGACTCGAAATTAATGATTACTGATTACATTTAGATATAGTCAAATCCTGCTATTTTGTTTAATGTATGCGTGGTGTATCTTTTCTGTCCTTTTATTTTCAACTTACTCGTGTCATATCTGAAATGAAATTCTTATAGACAGCATATTATTGGATCACATTTTTTAAATTCTTTCTGCCAGTTTCTGTCATTAAATTGGTATATTTAGAAGAATATATATATCCTAAAATGGGTTACCATCTTAACCACTTTTAAGTGTGCAACCAGTGGCATTAAGTACATTTACAAGGTTGTGTAACCATCACCACCATCTTTTCCAGAACTTTTTCATCACCGCAAATAGAAACTCTGTGCCTGTTGAAGCAATAGGTCCCTGTTACTTCTTCTTCCACCCTCTGGTAACTGTATTTTACATTCTGTCTCAATTTGACTATTCTAGTATCTCATCTAAGTGGAATTGTACAATATGTGTCCTTTTGTGTTTGGCTTAAGTCATTTAGCATAGTATTTTCTAGTACATCTACGTTGTAGCATGTATCAGAATTTAATTCCTTTTTAATGGCCAAGTAATATTCCATTGGAGATACATCCATACACACACACACACACACACACACACACACACACACACACACACACACCACATTTTGTTTCTCTCCTTATCTATTAATGGTCACTTGTGTTGTTTCCACCTTTTGGCTATTCTGACTAATGCTGCTCTGATTATTGATGTACAAATATCTGTTTTAGTCTTTGCTTTAAATTCTTTTGGATGTATATCTATAGGTGGAATTGCTGGATCATCTTGTGTAACTTTTAAAATACAAGAAGTTTCCCAAATATTGTGTAGCAGCAGAGAGTCTTAGCTTTCCAACCCCCTAATCACCAGAGCACCATGCAATGTAGGTTTGTGCTCCCAGAGCAGATCTCCAGGGCTGGGTGTTCAGCAGTCCCAGGCCTCCACTCCCTCCCTGCTCCGTTTTTCTTCCTCCCGCTAATGAGCTGGGGTGGGGGAGGGACTTGGGTCCCACTAGGTCACGGCTTTTCTATGTTACCCTGTTCTGTGAGGTCTTTTCCTTTCTATAGGTGTATGCAGTCTGTTGCAGCCTTCTTTCCTGTTGCTTTTTCAGGACTAGTTGTATTAATTATATTTTCATATTATGTGTGGTTTTAGAAGGAGGTCTCTGTCTCATCTCTCACGCTGCCATCTTTAATCTCCTATAATTCTTTTTAATTAAAAAAATTTTTAATTTAGTGGTCCTGTCTTGGCCAGTTTTCTTTGAGGTAATCTGATCTCATTCATTTGTATAGCCCATCCTGCCCCAGACATGGAATGTATCTCTTTTGCTGTGTTTCTCAAATGCTATTCACCTTGTGTAGGGTACTCTTTGCTGAAGTGTTAGGAAGGGTTGATACAGCCCTCCAGAAAGTGAACATTGCTCTGAAAAGTCCTTCAGTAACCCTGTCACCAGGGATTTCTCAGGCACCATCTTTCCTAGCAGGGCCCCTCTCCCTGTCCTGTTGATAGGTCTGCCTCTCTCTTTCTTTTTCTTCTTCTTTTCTTTTTTTTGTGTTGATGGACTTGTGATTTTTTAAATTATAGTTGATACACAATATTATATTGGTTTCAGATGTACAATATACTTATTTGACAATTATGACATTATAAAGTGTTCACTAGGATTAGTGTAGTTACTATTCATCACTGTACAAAGATACTACAGTATTATTGACTGTTTTCCCTATTCTGTACTTTTCATGCCTGTGAATTATTTATTTTATAATCAGAAGTTGGTATCTCTTTATCTCCTTCCCCTATTTTGCCCATTCCCCATCCCTCTCCCCTATGACAACCACCAGTTTGTTCTCTGTATTTATGAGTCTATGTCTATTTTGTTTGTTAGTTATTTTCTTAGATTCCACATATAAGTGAATCATAGGTATCTGTTTGACTTATTTCACTTAGCATAATTCCCTCTAGGTCCATCCATGTTTTTGCAAATGGCAAGATTTCATTTTTTTTTATGGCTGTGTATATTGTATATATGTATCACATCTTTTTTATCTATTCATCTATTAATTGACACAGGTTGCTTCCATATCCTGGCCATTGTAAATAATGCTGCAATAAACTTGGGGTGCATACATCGTTTTGAATTAGTGATTGCCTTCTCTTCTTACCTTCCAGTTTCAAACCTGTTCTCACTCCAGAACTCCCTTCACTAGAATTCTAAAGTTTTCTTTATTTTTCTGTCAATACTTAAACAAGTTTAAATGGTATCACCAAATCTATTTTCTCCTTTGGATATTCAGGTTACTGCTATTAAAATGACAATTTTTATACCTTAAAACAATGAAAATTTTTTTTTTAAATATCTCTGGTTTCCTTTACTAAATCTATCTTGACGAGATCTTTGCTCTGATTGCTTAACTTGTTATCTCTGATATCTAATTTTACCTCCATGTCTAGTGATTCCTCTATATCTTCCTGGTTTTTCTTATTTCTACACATAGGTCTACATTTCTCGGTATTGGCAGTTGGTGTGGGTTCCTTCAGCAATTGTGTATGTCAGTGTTCAATTTCCGCTGGTGGTTTCCTCTTTCCTTTCCCTAAGTGAGGTTTATGTGGAATTTATTAAACAGGTAGTAAACATACAACCTCCAGCAATAAAGTATGGACTCTAGACATGCTGTTCTACTATGAACAATTGTTCCTCTCAGATACTTGAATCACCATTAACCAGGAGTAAATAACAGACCCTACTGTGTGTTTTTTTTTAACCTGATTTAGAGCCACTTTTGTGGTACAGCTGGTCCTCATACTATACCTTTGGGTGCCAGTTCTCCTGGGCTGTCCGTATGCTTGCATTAATAGGGTTGAAAAAACTGGTAACAGAACTCACAGTTGCTTAGTGTGTAACTGGCCATGTCCAGGTGACTAATTGCACACTGAAAACACTGCAAGTGTCTGGTGAAAAAGTCTGTGATATTGCAACAGGAACTCTTACATTTTTTACTGGGACCATAAATTGTACAATCTCTTAGGAAATTTGGTTGGCAGTACCTCACAAAGTTTACTTATTATAGAACATTTGACCCAGAAATGCTACTCCTGGGTATATTTCCAGCACAAATGAGGGATTGTGTCCACCACGAGTTACACACATGAATGTTAATAGCATGTTTAATCATAATAGCCAAAAACAAGGAATAACCCAAATATCTAACAATAGGATAAATAACATAGTATATTTCACAATGGAACACTATACAGCAGTGAAGAGAAAAACACCACTTGTGCTGTGTATAACAATATTGATAACTCCCCCAGTCATAATGGTGGGAGAAAGAGTCCAGAAATAAACTGTATGATTCCATCTATATAAAATTCACGAGAAGCATAACTAAGCTATGGTGGTAGGGGTTAGAAGAATGGTTGTTTGAGAGGGTATTGACTTGGAAGGAGTGTGCTAGAGTAATGAAAATGTTCAATGCCTTAATGTGGGAAGTAGTTACATAGGTGTATACCTATGTAAAAAATCATAAACTGTATATTCAAGATTACTATAAGTTATAGTGCAACATTAAAAATACGTGATGTGTTCTTAGAGCCAGGGAAGGAAGAATTTGGGAGACCTTCTTGATTTGGGAAGGATACAAATACTTTGGGGGCCAGGTATTATCTAGAAGAATTGCCTTGTGTAGAAGTCCTTTTTTCTTTATCCTATTAACAGACATTTCTTCAGCTAGAGCAGGTTAAAATGTCCTCTTGCTACTTTACTAGGGGTTTGCCATTGAGTTATTTCCTACACACCATAGTAAGACTCATGGGTAATACAAGTCTGTTATGAGAATTTCCCAGAGAGACATAAAAGAAATGCCTTCCCTCAAATTGTGAGGGAACTGACAGGCCAAAGAACATGGACAAGTCCAGCTTGGTGAGTAAATGAACTGTTTTGGGGGTCACTTACAGAGTGGTGGATGGCATTCGGGTGGCTGCTCTATCAGTCACCATTCCCCAGCCTGTTAGGCTGATTTTTATCAGGAAACAGGAAAGGGTGCTACATGCAAGCCGGCAGGTAAGCGTAGAGTTCCTTCCTCTTATCTTGAGATTCAACACACTCAGTAAACATTCTTGCTGTCCTAGGTTCCACACCAGCATAACAAAGTAAAGGGAATAGTCCCCTCATTTTCCCTTGGAATGCAGCCCTGCAGCTTATTCTAAAATGACTACTGTAATCAAAATGGCTTTACTTTGGTCAAGCGTTGGAGGACCACCTACATTACGAAGTCCTAAGTCACATTCCCTATACTCCAGAAGCTTACACTCTTATAGAGAGACAAGAATAACACAAAGTGTTTGGAGAACTTAACATCACACTCTTTTTTCTAAAGTACAAATCGTGACGTTTAGAATAAACCAAGAAAAGAATTATAGACTTCTCAGGACATCCAGGTTTGGACTCTGAACTGACACTGGTCTGGGCTCTAGGGGCTAGGAAGACAGAAACACAGTCAGAGGAGAGCAGAAATCAGGGGTGAACTGGGGCCAGAATTAAACTCTACACCCCAGTGGGGGAAGACTGTACATGTATCCTTTCTTTTCTATTAAGCATTAAAAAATAGTGTTCATGCATGTATGTGACCGGCTGACTCACTTTCAGAAGAGAGCAGAGGCTGGGTTGTATCAATTCTCCTTAATGTTCCTCTTTCATCCTATTCAAGTGCCTGTATATACACACACACACACACTCTCACATACACACACACACTTCCTATGCCAGTTTTGGCAGGGAGTTAGGAGTTTATCTGAAGCTCACATCCACTTGCTAGGCTCTAATGGGTGGAGCTGAGAGGGTGATAGGTTGGCAGATATAGGAAAAAAACTGAAGCTCATATTAGCTGGCCGAGTGTTTATGCTACCAGAAGTCTGAGTTGCCTGTTGAGTTCTCATATGCTGTGCTATCATAATTACATTTCAAAAGGTTTTCTGGCTTCAAAGAAATCAAATCAAATTTGTTACTAAGCAAATTGAAATTTCCAGGCTGCAGGCATTCTAGAAGTTCTAAACACCGTTTAAAAGAAGATTTCCATCTTATTCTGTTTCTACTTTCTCTAAGGAGCTGTTTTTGTGCTGCTTGGCCCCTTCTGACCAGCAATGGAACAAAGGTATGGTTTAAATTTTTTTCCACAGAATTTAGGATTGATATTATTAGTAGTTTGTCTTCACTTCTTGTGAAAATGTACAAGAACTGAAATCTTTTGATGGGAGATGGGGTGGAGTTCATGATATTAAAACAGTTTTGGGGTACTCCTGATTCATAATTCACCCAGTTATTTGGGCATTGAGCTTGCCTTTCCATGCCTGCTTGCCCTGGATATTGTATCTGCCAGAGCCCTCTCTTTACACCCCTGTCCACTTCACCCACCCACCTCAATGGGGCATCTACTTTAATGTAGATTCCCCTAATTTTCTCCTTGGTTCCCAGCAGATCATGCTTTTGGACCTTTCCTTCTGTCAGTACATTACCTACTGCTTTGCATGAGGCTCAGGAAGCTTTAGGACCAAGGAAGACACCGGGGGTTCAGGGCTAAATGAGTCAGGAGGACTCAGGCTTTGCAGCTGAGGGTGCCTGGGACTAAGAGGTGCTCTAAACTAATTCAAGTCGGTCTTAAAGCTCCTAGTGGTGAAATACTGACTTCTTGCAGGAATAGATAAGATTTTGTAGGTTGGATCTGAACTTAATCGCTCTTTGCAACTGGTTTCCATGGGGAAATGTCAATTGCAATGCAAAAAAACCCTTTAGACTGCTACTTAACCATATTGGAATACTGTCTGTAGGATATTTCATTTTTAAAATGTCAGTGTAGTATTTGGGTACAGGGTAGTTCTCAAGTAAACATGAAGCTATTCTAAAGATTTTCTAAGAATGGTGGCATGTCTAAATCCCAGGTTCATAAAAAAGGTTTTGTAAGAATCACTGTTTGTGGGCCATTGATTGCAGTATTCATTTATTCTTGCAACAAATATTAATTGGCCTCCTCATGCATGCTAGGCTCTGGGGATGCAATAGCAAACTCACAGAGACATGGTTCCTTCCTTCACGTGGTTTTCGTGAATTATTATTTTTTAGGGGATTCAGATATTAATCTCATAACTAAAGGTGAAATTGCAAGTTTGGTAACTCATGAAAAAAGGTACTATATATTTGTAAATGATTTATCCTATAAGGCGTTAACATCCAAAATATATAAAGAACTCATATGCCTCCATCCCAAAAAAGAACCCAATTAAAAATGGGCAGAGGATCTGAACAGACAATTCTCCAAAGAAGAAATGCAGATGGCCAACAAGCACATGAAAAGATGCTCCACATTGTTAGTGTTCAGGGAAATGTAAATCAAAACCACAATGAGGTACCACCTTACACCAGTTAGAATGGTCACTATCCAAAGGACAAAAAAATAACAAGTGCTGGCGAGGATGTGGAGAAACAGGAACCCTCCTACACTGTTGGCGGGAATGTAAATTGGTGCGGCTGCTGTCGAACTATGGAGGTTCCTCAAAACACTAAAAATAGAAATTCCATGTGATCTAGCAATTCCACTTCTAGAAATTTACCCGAAACCCCCACAAAATCCCTAATTCAAAAAGATATACGCACCCCTATGTTTATAGTCACATTATTTTCAATACTTAAGTTATGGAAGCAACCTAAGTGTGCATGAATAGAAGAATGGATAAAGAAGAATGTGGTACATATACACACTGAAATATTATTCAGCCATGAAGAAAGGAGATCCCGCCATTTGCAACAATATGGATGGAACTAGACGGTATTATGCTCAGTGAAATAAGCCAGGCAGGAAAGGACAAATACCATATGATTTCACTTATGCGTGGAATATAAAAATGAAACCGAATAAAATGAAGAAAATAAAAGAAGACTCATAGACATTGAGAAGTGACTGTTGGTTCCCATGGGGGAGGGGTTGGGGTGGCTGGGTGGGGAGGGTGAGGGGGATAAATGGGGACAAAAATTCTCAATCATAATGAAAATATGTCATGGGGATAATTGTACAACATGGAGAATACAGTCAGTGATTCTGTAACATCTTTCTATATTGAAAGGTAGTAACTACACCAGTGGGGGTGAGGATTTAATAATATGGGTAACTGTTGAACCACTGTGTTGGGTACTTGAAACCAATGTAAGATTGTGTATCAATGATGTTTTAGAATGAAAGTGTGTAATAGTAGAATATGAATTTCTCCTGGGCGTTGGGGAAGACTTCTCAGTGGAGATGATGATTGAACTGAGATGTAAGGGACAAGAAGAGTTAAATCTGTGAAGAAGGGATCAAAGAAGTGTCTTCTGGGTGTAAGGTTGTATTCTGAGGAAATGAAAGAAGGCCAGGCGTTGTTAGGAGTAAGAGCATAGTTCAAAATGAGTTGGAGGAAGTAATTAGGGGTCAGTATGCCATGTTAGGAATTTTTTTTCTCCTAGGAGCAATGGAAGGAAATTGATGCATTTTTAAAAGGTGAGAGAATAATTGGAAAGATGAGATTATTTCAAAATACGCATTTAAAATATGTTATTCTTTCCATAGTGAAAAGAACAGATTAGATTAGATTAGGGTGATGGCAGTGGTCCAGAAGGTAGGTTGCACCAGGGTGGTAGAGGAAGATGGTTGGGAAGTAGACCTAAAAGGTAAATTTCATGGACTTGAATTGAATATGAGATAGTGAAAGAAAGGGAGATGTCAAAGATAACAAAGGGTCTCATGGTCATTTGAAGGTTTGGGGATGGGTGCAATGTGCTGAGTTGAATTTTGGACATGCTAGGTTTTGGGTGTCTCTAAGACATCCTAATGGATTTGTACGAAAGGCAGTTAACTATACAAACATGGCTTCATGGCTCAGGTCTGCTCATATATGTGTTTGAGAATCATTTGTGTGCTGGAGTCTTGGGTATGGATGAGATCCCGAAGGGAAAAAATGTCAGGTGAAGAGGGTGTAGGGCTGAAATTTGAGGAGCTACAACTTTTAATGACCAAGTAAAGGATGAGTCTACAGTGGAAACAGAAAGAATACCCAGAAATGTAGGGTGAAAACTAGCAAAGCTGTTAGGTGTGCAGAAACAACGACTACAAACAGTATGTCTGATTATACAGGCGAGGAGAAAGAGAGCTAGCTGGAGAGTGTGTGAGGCTGACTTTATTTTTTAATGGGAGAGATTTGGACAGTTTCAAAGTCAGTTCAATGCTGTGTGATTCCATTTATGTGTCATTCGTGAAATGACAACATAAGGGTAAAGAACAAATCACTGATTGCCAGAAAACAGACACAGCAGCAGGTACCGTAAAGGACAGTCCTTGGAAGTTCCCCCAGATAAGCTTGCTGATGGCGATGGAACAGTTAACATATCATGATTGCAGTGATAGCTACATGAATTTTTACAAGGAATAGAAGTTTATAGAACTATATACACATTTGCAAATGGGTGTATGTACAAGCTGGTGACATCAGAATAAAGTTTATACTCTAGTTAACAGTATTGTACCAACATCAGAATTTCCTGGTTTTGATATTGTAATGCAGCAATGCAGCAAAATTTGGTGTTTCTATTAGGAGAAGCTAATTGAAGGGTACAGGGAAGTCTGGACTATTTTTTTGCAAATTCTTTTGAGTCCATTTCCAAGTAGACCTGTCAGGTTTATTTTATTTTTATTTTAAACTTTATTTCAAAATAAAAAGTTGTAAAAACTCAGTGGCAGAGAGAAGGAAAGAGGAAATTTACAGTGAGAAGATGTCCTAGAGTAATGTCTTCCCTCTTTTTCCTCTGTATTTTGTCTTTTAGGTGCAGCCTAATTATTATTATCAGCGTTATTACACATGCATAATGTATAAGAAGTACTTCTCTTTAAAGCAGAACCTAAAACTCCCAGCATCGTGCCACTGGAAGCCACTCTCCAGAGGCAATTTGGTGGACTTAACGAGGCAAACGCATTGATAGCAGGATTTTCTGCATTGATCATAGCTGGTGGCAAAGGTGATCTGCTCCCTCCTCAGAGGGCGAGCGTTACTTACGTTTATACCTCAGGATGAGCAAGGAATGCATATGCTTTGAAAATGCATATTTAAAATAACATTTCTCTCATTTTTTATCATGCAGTATATATCTAGAAAAGTTCATAAAATATGAACCAAAACCAATAATATTACTTATTAGCATTTCAGAATTGTCTACCTCTTTCTTTTTTTTTTTGAAAATCGCCTTTTTGACAAACAATTTGAATACCATAAAATTGACCTGATTTAAGGCACTAGTCAATAGTCTTTAGTACATTTAAAGAGTTATACCGTCATTACCACAATCTAATTTTAAAATCTTTCCATCACCTCAAAGGGAACCCTAATATCCAAGATCAGTCCACGCCCCCTCTCCCACCCGTAGCAAACACTAATCTACTTTGTATGCTGTACCTACCTGGAAATTTCATATAAATGTAATTGTAAAACATGTGGCCTTCTGTGTCTGGTTTCTTTCACTCAGCATGCGTTTTTAACGTTTATTGAACTATCATTGACATACAACCTAACATTGGTTTCAAGTATAGAGAACGGTGGCTCAACAGTCAGCCATATTATTAAATTCTCGCCTCCACAAGTGCAGTTACTATCTGTCATCATAGAAAGATGTCACAGAATTATGAGAATACATGGAGACTGTATTCTCCATGCTGTACAATTCTCCCCTTGACACACTTACATTATGATTGAGAATTTTGTCCCCATTTATCTCCCTCACCCTCCCCACCCAGCCACCCCAACCCCTCCCTGATGGTACCCAACAGTAACTTCTCAATGTCTATGAGTCTTTGCTATTTTGTTCACTTTGTTCGGTTTTATTTTTATATTCCACACATAAGTGAAATCATATGGTATCTGTCTTTGCCTGGCTTATTTCACTGAGCATAATACCCTCTAGTTCCATCCATGTTGCTGCAAATGTCAGGATCTCCTTTCTTTATGGCTGAATAGTATTATATCATGTATATGTACCACCTTTTCTTTATCCATTCATCTACTGGTGGACACTTAGGTTGCTTCCATATCTTGGCTATTGTAAACAGTGCTGCGATAAACATAGGGGTGCATATGTCTTTTTGAATCAGGGATCTTGTTTTCTTTGGGTAAATTCCTAGGAGTGGAATTCCTGGGTCAAATGGTATTTCTATTTTTAGTTCTTTGAAAGAACTCCATATTGCTTTCCGCAATGGTTGAACTAATTTACATTCCCACCAGCAGTGTAGGAGGGTTCCCCTTTCTCCACAGCCTCGCCAACATTTGTTGCTCCTTGTCTTTTGGTTATTGGCCATCCTTACTGGTGTGAGGTGATATCTCACTGTGGTTTTAATTTGCATTTTTCTGATAATTAGCGATGTTGAGCATCTTTTCATGTGCCTGTTGGCCATCAGAATTTCTTCTTGGGAGAAGTGTCTGTTCAGATCCTCTGCCCATTTTTTAATTGGGTTATTTACTTTTTGGGTGTTGAGGCATGTGAGTTCTTTATATATTTTGGATGTTAACCCCTAATTGGATGTCATTTATAAATATATTCTCCCATACTATAGGATGCCATTTTATTCTGCTGATGGTGTCCTTTGCTGTACAAAAACTTTTTAGTTTGATGTAGTCCCATTTGTTTATTTTTGCTTTTGTTTCCCTTGCCCAAGGAGATGTGTTCAGGAAAAACTGCTTGTGCTTATATTCAGGAGATTTTTGCCTATGATTTCTTCTAATGGTTTTATGGTTTCATGACTACATTCAGATCTTTGATCCATTTTGAGTTTACTTTTGTGTATGGGGTTAAACAATAATCCAGTTTCATTCTCTTACATGTAGCTGTCCAGTTTTGCCAACATCAGTTGTTGAAGAGGCTATCATTTCCCCCATTGTATGTCCATGGCTCCTTTATCGTATATTAATTGACCATATATGGTTGGGTTTATATCAGGGCTCTCTAGTCTGTTCCATTGGTCTATGGGTCTGTTCTTGTGCCAGTACCAAATTGTCTTGAATACTGTGGCTTTGTAGGAGAGCTTGAAGTCAGGGAGTGTATTCCTTCCCCCTACACCCCACTTTATTCTTCCTTCTCAGGATTGATTTGGCTATTCAGGGTCTTTTGTGGTTCCATATGAATTTTAAAACTATTTGTTCCAGTTCATTGAAGAATGCTGTTGGTATTTTGATAGGGATTGCACTGAATCTGTAGATTGCTTTAGGCAGGATGACCATTTGACAATATTAATTCTTCCTATCCATGAGCATGGGTGTGTTTCTATTTATTGGTATCTTCTTTAATATCTCTCATGAGTGTCTTGTAGTTTTCAGGGTATAGGTCTTTCACCTCCTTGGTTAGGCTTATTCCTAGGTATTTTATTTTCTATTCTTTTTGATACTATTGTAAATGGAATTGTCTTATTGATTTCTCTTTCTGCTAGTTTATTAGTATTTAGGAATACAACGATTTTTGCATATTAATTTTGTGTGCTGGAACTTTGTTGAATCCAGTTATTAATTTTAATAGATTTTTGGTGGACTCTTTAGGGTTTTCTATGTATAATATCATGTCAGCTGCAAATACTTACAGTGTAACTTCTTCCTTACCAATTTGGATGCCTTTTTTCTCTTCATCTTGTCTGATTGCCATGGCTAGGACCTCCAGTACTACGTTGAATGAAAGTGGTGAGGGTGGGCGTCTTTGTCTTATTCCTAATCTTCTAGGAAAAGCTTTCAGCTTTTTGCCATTCAGTATGATGTTAGCTGTGGATATGTCATATATGGCTATTTTATGTTGAGGTATGTACCCTCTTTACCCATTTTTTAAGAGTTTTTATCATGAATGGATGTTGAATTTTATCCTTCTTTTTGCTAATGAGGTGTATGATATTGATTGATATATGAGTATTGTACCATCCTTGCATCACTGGAATAAATCCCACTTGGTCGTGATGGATGATCCTTTTGATGTATTTTTTAATTCAGTTTGCTAATATTTTGTTGAGGATTTTTGCTTCTATGTTCATCAGAGATGCTGGTCTTAAAGTTTCTTTCTTTGTGGTGTCTTTGCCTCATTTTAGTTAATGTAATGCTGGCCTCATAGAATGAATTTGAAGTATTCCCTCCTCTTCTACCTTTTGGAGTTTAAAAAATATGTTCTTGATGCAAGTTCATTATTCAATGTGTAATATATAAATATTTTCTCTTGGCTTGTGTGATGTCTTTTTACTTTCTTGATGATATCATTTGAAGTGGAAATGTTTTTATTTTGGGAGCAAAATGCAAGTTTATCAGTTTTTTCCTTTTTCATTCGTGCTTTCTTCACTTGTTATGGTATTTAAGATATCATTTCCTGACCCAAGTTCATAAAGATTTATTCCTATTTTTCTAAAAATATAAATGAGACAGATCGAGCTCTAGGTTAATAGCAGGCACAGATCCATTTAGTTCAAAAGCTGGCAGCACCAAAATCAAATTTTTATATATCCACTTGTTCTAAACATAGCCCAAGTAAGCAGAATTTAGTCATATAAAGACCTCTTTGCATATCCCATGAAGCTGGACAACAACTATTACCATAGATAAGCCCTGGTACTATAAAGATCCTAAGCTCTATTGTCCTTTGAACTCTCTGACACAAAGACTCCCCACTGTACTGCTCGACTGATATCCCCTAGACACAAATGCTACCATCCCACCCACCCCCACAATCCCTTTCTCCCTTGGAGGTTCCCTTGCTCTCTGGCAGGTGGCCCCACTAAACCTTTGTACAGTTTCACAGTGTGAACAGCTTCCCCTTCAAGCATACTTGTCAGAGCTTCACCCAAATAATTCATATGTGTGTTATTGCCATCTTGTGGTCATCTTTTTCCTTAATTAGCCCTAAATCCTCCAGCTCACTCCCTACAGTTTTCTTCTAAAGGTTTTAAAGCTTTAAATATTACATTTAGGTCTATGATTCACTTTGAGTTAATTTTTGTTTGTGGTGTGGGGTAGGAGTACATTCCATCCTTTTGCATGTGGCTATTCAGTTGTCCCAACATCACTTGTTGAAAAGACAATTCTTTAAATGATTGTGGTCTTGGTACCATACTTGGCATGGGTTTATTTGTGGACTCTCCATCTTATTCCACTGACTTACATGTTTGTCTTCATTCCAATACCACACTGTCTGGATTATTACAGCTTTGTAATAAGTATGAGTCCTCCAACTTCATTCTTCTTTTTCAAAATTGCTTTGACTATTCTGGGTCCTTTGCATTTCCATAAGAATTTTAGAATCATCTTGTTAAATTCTGATTTTTGGCTAGGGATTGCATTGAACCTGTAGATCAATTTGGGGAATATTTCCAACTTAATAATTTTAAGTCTTCTGATCCATGAACATGGAATGTCTTTCTCTGTATTTAGATCTTTAACTTTTTTCAACAGTGTTTTGTAGTTTTCAGTGTACAAGTCTTGCACTTTTTTTGTTGAACTGGCTTGTAAGCGCTTTATCCTTTCTGACGGTATTCTGAATGGAATTTTTTTTGTAATCTCTTTTCTGGGTTGTTTATTGGTAGTATACAGAAATGCAATTGAGTTTTGTTAATGCTCTTGTGTCTGCAACTTTGCTGAACTTGTCCAATAATGCTAGAAATTTTTTTGTAATTTTCTTAGGATTTTCTATATTCAGGATCATGTTGTCTGCAAATAGTTTTACTTTTACTTTCCTATCTAGATGCCTTTCATTTATTTATTTAGCCTGATTTGTTTGAGTAGAACTTCTAGTATAATGTTGAATAGAAGTGGTGCGAGAAGACGTCCTTGTCTCATTCCTGGTCCTAGGGGACAGTGTCCGGAGTTTCACCATCAGGAATAATGTTAGGCATGGGTTTTTTTGTAGATACACTTCATCAGGTTGAAGAAATTCACTTCTGTTCTTAGTTTGTGGAGTGATATTTTTTTAATCAAGAGTGTTGGATTTTTGTCAAATGCTCTTTCTGTGTCTTTTGAGATGATCATGTGGTTTTTATATCTTACTCTATTAATATGGGCATATTAGATTTATTGATTTTCAGATATAATCTATAATCAATGTTACATTTCTATGTTAAACACACCTTGGTTTGGAATTGCTTATGGAGGATTGATACTCATTTTTCTCTAAATGTTTGGTGGACTTCAGTGTTGCCATCTGGGCCTGTGCTTTTCTTGTGGAAAGATTTCAAATTACTAATTCAATCTCTTTACCTGTCAAAGGTTTATTCAAATTTTCTATTTCTTCATGAATAAGTTTTGGCAATTTGTGTTGCTCTAGGAATTTGCCCACCTTATCTAAGTATTTTATTTGCTGGCATATAGTTGTTCATAGTATTCCCTTATAATATTTTTAATATTTGTAAGATTGGTGGTAATGTCTCCTCTATCATTCCTGATTTTTGTAGTCTATGATTTCTCTCTTTTTCTTGGTCAGTCTACTTAAACATTTGACAGTTTTGCTGATCTTTTCAAAGAACCAACTTTTGGTTTCATTTTGCTATTTTTGTTTTCTGGTTCATTAATTTCCAATGTAATTGTTATCATTTTCTTTCATTTACTTGCCTTAGTTTGCTTTTATTTTTCTGGATCTAAATTTAAAGGTTTAGATTGCTGATTTAAGATTTCTTCCTTTCTAATGTAGACATTTAAAGCAATTTCCCTTTATGTTCTGCTTTAGCTTCATGCCTTGTCATGTGCCCCTTATTATAATTCTCTCCCCACCAAAGATATGTAATACTCTGATTTCTGTAACATTTTTCTCATTTTCATAAGCAATATATTTTAGTTGCCTGTTTAGGAATGGTATTTGAATGGAATCACATTGCATATATTTGTGTGTGGGCACATTTGTATGTGCATGTATGTGTAGTTTATCTTTTTACCCAAGTTATGTGTGAGTACTGGTATATATTTTTATTAAGTAGTCTTAATTTATTTGTTTGTATTATATTCCACTATTATAATTTACTTACATAATATGTAAATATACACTTTATCATTTTATTATTGATGAACATTTGGATTGTTTTCAATTTGGAGCTAAATGAATAATGTGTGATGAACATCCTTGTACATGTGTCACGTGTACATGTACATTTCTCTAGTGTCGAGACTTGCTAAAAGTAGGATTGCTAAGCTACAGTGTATGTGTATTTTCATACTTGAGAATGCTACAGTTTTCCAATGTGACTGAACCATGAAAAACATATGAGAGTTTCCATTACCACCTATAAACACTTGGCATTTTCAGTTAGTTTAATTTTAGTTATTCTGGTTAGGTATAGTGGTATTTCAGTGTGGTTCTAATTTTCATTTCCCCAATTACTGCGAAGTTGAAACCGCTCTGTTTGCTTATTGACCATTTAGATATTCTCTTTTGTGAAGTGCCCATCCAAAAATTTTGCCCATTTTTCTTGTACATTATCTATCTATCTATATTTTTTTGAGAGGGCATCTCTCATATTTATTGATCAAATGGTTGTTAAAAACAATAAAATTCTGTATAGGGGACTCAGTGCACAATCATTAATCAACCCCAAGCCTAATTCTCAACAGTCTCCAATCTTCTGAAGCATAACGAACAAGTTCTTACAAGGTGAACAAATTCTTACATAGTGAATAAGTTCTTACATGGTAAACAGTGCAAGGGCAGTCATCACAGAAACTTTCGGTTTTGATCACGCATCATGAACTATAAACAATCAAGTCAGATATTATTGTTTTGATTTTTATACTTGATTTATATGTGAATCCCACATTTCTCTCTTATTATTATTATTATTATTATTATTTTAATAAAATGCTGAAGTGGTAGGTAGATGCAAGATAAAGGTAGAAAACATAGTTTAGTGCTGTAAGAGGGTTAATGTAGATGATCAGGTGTGTGCCTATGGACTAAGTATTAATCCAGGCTAGACAAGGGCAACAAAACATCCACGGATGCAGAAGATTTCTCTCAACACAGGGGGGGTGAGGTTCTAAGCTTCACCTCTGTTGATCCCCAATTTCTCACCTGATGGCCCCCCTGTGACTGTGCCTGTCTTAGGTTGTTCCTCCCTTGAGGAATCTTACCCGTCTCTGGCTAACCAGTCATCTTCCGGGGCCATACAGGGAAATGTAAAGTTGGTAAGTGAGAGAGAAGCCATGTTGTTTGAAAAGGTTAGCTTTTTACTTCTTTGCAGATTTATGCTCTGTGGCTTCTATGCCCAGCACTTGTCTCGAGGTATCTTTACCACTTGGAGGAATTATGATACTCGCTAATTTGCAATATGAGGCACAAATTCTACTAAAGGGTTGTAATTAGGAAGGAAGAAGAAAAGTTATAGAAGTAGCAGACGGAAGAAAACATGGGAAGATTGATTATTTCTTTGACATATCTCCTTATAGAGTAACATAAGCATGTATAGGTTTTAAACTACTAATTAAATTGCACACACACATTAACATAACAGGAATACAGTTACATAACCAAAGCAGACCTACAATTACCAGCCATCTCCAGTGAAACCAAGAAAACCAGTTAGGCACCCTAGGCATTTGTGAAAACTTATCAATGATATGATGGATATTGTCTAACTCAATTTGAATAGTTTGAGAAAAATCAGACAAATTAAAACAACACATTCCTAGGAACTGTTCACATCCCATATGTTCTTTTAACAGTAGATAGTCTACAGTCGCACAATTTTGGAGCACTGCAACATGCACTTCTCCTAATTCTTGGTTGAGTTCCGACAGTATAGATCCAGTCAAATTTGTTGTTTTACTGTATGCACAGGTCAGCTTAGATATCTCCTTCTTCATTCCAATGGCAAGTCCAGGAGACGGTGGGATGGATGCAGCTACAACTGCAACAGCGCCAGGATCTTTGTTGAAGTTTTTTGACGATCATCTTCTGGAATGACTCTTCCAGAGGATGTTGATGTTGGAAGTTCTTCTTCATATCATATCTTAATTCGTTTTCTGGGTAGCCAAATTAGGCTTTGATCCTCTGTGTAAACACAAGCAAACCCTTTGCCCACACTTTGATATGGCCTTTATACCATTATGAAGAACCTATTGGAGATCACCACACAGGAACTGCTTTTTTTTTAAGAGAAAGGAATATTAGAAAAATGTACTTCCATGGCTGATCATCTGACACCCTTTAAAAGATAAAAATTAAGGATATGTAATGCATGCATTAATCGTTGATTTGCAGTTAGTTTTATCCTATCAGGGAGTAATACCCCTTTTCTTTCTCTCTTTTTTGTTGTTATCATTAATCTACAATTACATGAAGAATATTATGTTTACTAGGCTCTCCCCTATACCAAGTCCCCCCGCCCACAAACCCCATTACAGTCACTGTCCATCAGCATAGCAAAATGTTGTGAAATCACTATTTGTCTTCTCCGTGCTGCACAGCCCTCCCCTTTCTCCCACCCCCCACATTCTGCATGCTAATCATAATACCCCCTTTCTCCCCCCCCCTTATCCATCCCTACCCACCCATCCTCCCCAGTCCCTTTCCCTTTGGTAACTGTTAGTCTATTCTTGGGTTCTGCGATTCTGCTGCTGTTTTGTTCCTTCAGTTTTTCCTTTGTTCTTATACTCCACAGATGAGTGAAATCATTTGGTATTTCTCTTCCTCCACTTGGCTTATTTCACTGAGCATAATACCCTCCAGCTCCATCCATGTTGTTGCAAATGGTAAATGTGTTTTCTTCTTATGGCTGAATAATATTCCATTGTATATATGTACCACATCTTCTTTATCCATTCATCTACTGATGGACACTTAGGTTGCTTCCAATTCTTGGCTATTGTAAATAGTGCTGCAATAAACATAGGGGTGCATCTGTCTTTTTCAAACTGGACTGCTGCATTCTTAGGGTAAATTCCTAGAAGTGGAATTCTTGGGTCAAATGGTAAGTCTATTTTGAGCATTTTGAGGAACCTCCATACTGCATTCCAGAATGGTTGAACTAATTTATATTCCCACCAGTAGTGCAGGAGGGTTCCCCTTTGTCCACACCCTCACCAACATTTGTTGTTGTCTATCTTTTGGATGGTGGTGATCCTTACTGGTGTGAGGTGATATCTCATTGTGGTTTTAAGTTGCATTTCTCTGATAATTAGGAAAGCGGAGCATCTTTTCATGTGTCTGTTGGCCGTCTGAATTTCTTTTTTGGATAACTGTCTGTTCAGTTCCTCTGCCCATTTTTTAATTGGATTATTTGTTTTTTGTTTGTTGAGGCATGTGAGCTCTTTATATATTTTGGACGTCAAGCCTTTATTGGATCTGTCATTTACAAATATATTCTCCCATACTGTAGGGTACCTTCTTGTTCTATTGATGGTGTCTTTTGCTGTATAGAAGCTTTTCAGCTTAATATAGTCCCACTTGTTCATTTTTGCCTTTGTTTTCCTTGCCCAGGGATATATGTTCAAGAAGAGGTCACTCATGTTTATATCTAAGAGATTTTTGCCTATGTTTTTTTCTAAGAGTTTTGTGGTTTCATGACTTACATTCAGGTCTTTGATCCATTTCGAATTTACTTTTGTGTATGGGGTTAGGCAATGGTCCAGTTTCATTCTCTTACATGCAGCTGTCCAGTTTTGCCAGCACCATCTGTTGAAGAGACTGTCATTTCCCCATTGTATGTCCATGGCTCCTTTATCAAATATTAATTGACCATATATCTTTGGGTTAATGTCTAGAGTCTCTAATCTGTTCCACTGATCTGTGGCTCTCTTCTTGTGCCAGTACCAAATTGTCTTGATTACTATGGCTTTGTAGTAGAGCTTGAAGTAGATCCCCCCCCCCCCACTTTATTCTACTTTCTCAGGATTGCTGGGGCTGTTCAGGGTCTTTGGTGTTTTCATATGGATGTTTGAACTATTTGTTCCAGTTCGTTGAAGAATGTTGCTGGTAATTTGATAGGGATTGCATCAAATCTGTAGATTGCTTTGGGCAGGATGGCCATTTTGAAGATATTAATTCTTCCTAGCCACGAGCATGGGATGAGTTCCATTTGTTAGTGTCCCCTTTAATTTCTCTTAAGAGTGTTTTGTAGTTTTCAGGGTATAGTTCTTTCACTTCTTTGGTTAGGCTTATTCCTAGGTATTTTATTCTTTTTGATGCAATTGTGAATGGAATTGTTTTCCTGATTTCTCTTTCTATTGGTTCATTGTTAGTTTATAGGAAAGCCACAGATTTCTGTGTGTAAATTTTGTATCCTGCAACTTTGCTGTATTCCGATATCAGTTCTAGTAGTTTTGGAGTGGAGTCGTTAGGGTTTTTTATGTACAATATCATGTCATCTGCAAATCGTGACAGTTTAACTTCTTCACCACCAATCTGGATTCCTTGTATTTCTTTGTTTTGTCTGATTGCCGTGGCTAGAACCCCCAGTACTATGTTAAATAACAGTGGGGAGAGTGGGCATCCCTGTCTTGTTCCCGATCTCAGAGGGAAAGCTTTCAGCTTCTCACTGTTCAGTATGATGTTGGCTGTGGGTTTATCATATATGGCCTTTATTATGTTGAGGTACTTGCCCTCTATACCAATTTTGCTGAGAGTTTTTATCATGAATGGATGTTGAATTTTGTCAAATGCTTTTTCAGCATCTATGGAGATGATCATGTGGTTTTTGTCCTTTTCGTTGATGTAGTGGATGATGTTGATGGATTTTCGAATGTTGTACCATCCTTGCCTCCCTGGGATGAATCCCACTTGGTCATGGTGTATGATCCTTTTGATATTTTTTTGAATTCGGTTTGCTAATATTTTGTTGAGTATTTTTGCATCTTCATTCTTCAGGGATATTGGTTTATAATTTTCTTTTTTGATGGGGTCTTTGCCTGGTTTTGGTATTAGGGTGATGTTGGCTTCATAGAATGAGTTTGGGAGTATTCCCTCCTCTTCTATTTTTTGGAAAACTTTAAGGAGAATGGGTATTATGTCTTCTCTGTATGTCTGACAAAATCCCAAAGTAAATCTGTCTGGCCCGGGGGGTTTTGTTCTTGGGAAGTTTTTTGATTACCGTTTCAATTTCTTTGCTCGTAATTGGTTTGTTTAACTTTTGTATTTCTTCCTTGGTCAGTCTTGGAAGGTTGTATTTTTCTAGGAAGTTGTCCATTTCTTCTAGGTTTTCCAGCTTGTTAGCATATAGGTTTTCATACTAGTCTTTAATAATTCTTTGTATTTCTGTGGAGTCTGTCGTGATTTTTCCATTCTCATTTCTGATTCTGTTGATATGTGTTGATTCTCTTTTTCTCTTACTAAGTTTGGCTAGAGGCTTATCTATTTTGTTTATTTTCTCAAAGAACCAGCTCTTGGTTGTTTCATTGATTTTTTTCTATTGTTTTATTCTTCTCAATTTTGTTTATTTCTTCTCTGATCTTTATTATGTCCCTACTTCTGCTGACTTTAGGCCACATTTGTTCTTCTTTTTCCAGTTTCGATAATTGTGATGTTAGACTATTCATTTGGGGCACTATTCTTCAAGTGCGCCTGGATCACTATATACTTTCCTCTTAAGACTGCTTTTGCTGCGTCCCACAGAAGTTGGGGCTTTGTGTTGTTGTTGTCATTTGTTTCCATATATTCTTTGATCTCTATTTTAATTTGTTCATTGATCCATGAATTATTTAGGAGCATGTTATTAAGCCTCCATGTGTTTGTGAGCCTTTTTGTTTTCTTTGTAGAATTTATTTCTAGTTTTATAACTTTGTGTTCTGAAAAGTTGGTTGGTGGAATTTCAATTTTTTGGAATTTACTGAGGCTCTTTTTGTGGGCTAGTATGTGGTCTATTCTGGAGAATGTTCCATGTGCACTTGAGAAGAATGTATATCCTGTTGCTTTTGGATGTAGAGTTCTATAGATATCTATTAGGTCCATCTGTTCTAGTGTGTTGTTCAGTGCCTCTGTGTCCTTATTTTCTGTCTGGTGGGTCTATCCTTTGGGGTGAGTGGAATGTTGAACTCTCCTAAAATGAATGCATTGCTGTCTATTTCCCCCTTTAGTTCTGTTACTATTTGTTTCCCATATGCTGGTGCTCCTGTGTTGGGTGCATATATATTTAGAATGGTTATATCCTCTTGTTGGACTGAGCCCTTTATCATTATGTTGTGTCCTTTATCTCTTGTTACTTTCTTTGTTTTGAAGTCTATTTTGTCTGATATTAATACTGCAACCCCTGCTTTCTTCTCTCTGTTGTTTGCCTGAAATATCTTTTTCCATCCCTTGACTTTTAGTCTGTGCATGTCTTTGGGTTTGAGGTGTGTTTCTTGTAAGCAGCATATAGATGGGTCTTGCTTTTTTATCCATTCTATTCCTCTGTGTCTTTTGATTGGTGCATTCAGTCCATTTACATTTAGGGTGACTATTGAAAGATATGTACTTATTGCCATTGCAGGCTTTAGATTCGTGGTTACCAAAGGTTCAAGGTTAGCTTCTTTACTATCTTACTGCCTAATTTAACTCGCTTATTGAGCTGTTACATACACTGTCTGGAGATTCTTTTCTTCTCTCCCTTCTTATTCCTCCTCCATTCTTTATATGTTGGTTGTTTTAATCTGTGCTCTTTCGTGTTTCCTTTAACTGCTTTTAGTGGGTAGTTGATTTTATTTTTTGCCTTTAGTTAGTATTTGGTTGGTCTGCTTTATTTGCTGTGATTTTATTTTCTCTGGTGACATCTGTTTAGCCTTAGGAGTGCTCCCATCTAGAGCAGTCCCTCTAAAATACCCTGTAGAAGTGGTTTGTGGGAGGCAAATTCCCTCAACTTTTGCTTGTCTGGGAATTGTTTAATCCCTCCTTCATATTTAAATGATAATAGTGCTGGATACAGTATCCTTGGTTCAAGGCCCTTCTGTTTCATTGCATTAAATATATCATGCCATTCTCTTCTGGCCTGTAAGGTTTCTGATGAGAAGTCTGATGTTAGCCTGATGGGTTTTCCTTTATAGGTGACCTTTTTCTCCCTAGCTGCCTTTAAAACTCTTTCCTTGTCCTTGATCTTTGCCATTTTAATTATTATGTGTCTTGGTGTTGTCCTCCTTGGGTCCTTTCTGTTGGGAGTTCTGTGTATTTCCATGGTCTGTTCGATTATTTCTTCCCCCAGTTTGGGGAAGTTTTCAGCAATTATTTCTTCAAAGACACTTTCTATCCCTCTTTCTCTCTCTTATTCTTCTGGTACCCCTATAATACGTATATTGTTCCTTTTGGATTGGTGACACAGTTCTCTTAATGTTGTTTCATTCCTGGAGATCCTTTTATCTCTCTCTGTGTCAGCTTCTATGCGTTCCTATTCTCTGGTTTCTATTCCTTCAATGGTCTCTTGCATCTTATCCATTCTGCTTATAAATCCTCCAAGAGTTTGTTTTGCTTCTGTGATCTCCTTTCAGACATCTGTGATCTCCCTCCAGACTTCATCTCTTAGCTCTTGTATATTTCTCTGCATCTCCGTCAGCATGTTTATGATTTTTATTTTGAATTCTTTTTCAGGAAGACTGGTTAGGTCTGTCTCCTTCTCAGGTGTTGTCTCTATTATCTTGGTCTGCCTGAAATTTTGCCTTTTCATGGCAATAGAGATAGTTTGCAGAGCTGACACGAGTGATGGCTGGAAGAACTTCTCTTCTTGTTGGTTTGTGGCCTTCCTCTCCTGGGAGAACAGCGACCTCTAGTGGCTTGTGCTGGGCAGCTATGTGCAGACAGGGCTTCTGATTCTTGCCCGGCCACTATGGAGTTTATCTCGGCTGTTGCTGTGGGCATGGCCTGCCTCAGGCTGCTGCTCCGATATGGTGGATCCGTGTTGGAAGGGGATCGGCCGGGAGGCTATTTATCTCCATGAGGGGCCTCCATGCTCCCTGCTGCCCAGGGGGTTAGTGTGCCCAGAGTGCCCCAGATTCCCTGCTGCTGTGCCCCAGAGCACTGGCTTTGGGGATCTACTCACAGGTCTTACTATCCTGTTTCCCTATTATCCAGGACCCCACACATGCACTGTGTCTGCGCTCTGTTGCGGATGGCTAGGGCTGGCTGTTTAGCAGTCCTGGTCTCCCTCTCCCTCCCTGCTCTGACTCCTCTCCTCCTGCCTGGAGCTGTGGTGTGGGGCACTCGGGTCCTGCTGGACTGGGGCTTGTATCTTACCCCTTTCACCAGGCGCTGGGTTCTCGCAGATGTGGATGTGGTCTGGATGTTGTCCTGTGTCTTCTGGTCTCCCTTTTAGGAAGAGCTGTCTTTGTTGTATTTTCAAAAATATATGTGATTTTGGGAGGAGATTTCCACTGCTCTACTCATGCTGCCATCTTGGCTCCACCTCACATTATCTATATTTTTATTATTGATTTGTAGTTCTTATATATTCTGCATAGAAGTCCTTTGTTATGCATGTGTTGTATATATCTCATTTGGGGGCTTGTCTTTTCATTCTTTTATGATATCTTTGGATGATCATGTTGTTCTTTTAATAAAGTCTAAAATAGTAACAATTTTCTTTCTGGATAGTGCTTATTTGTGTTTTGTTGAAAAAAAATATCCATCCCACCCTTACATCATGAAGATATTCTCCTACATTATTTTTCAAAATCTTTATTGTTTGCCTTTTAAATGTAAATTCTTTATCTGCCTTGAACTGACTTTTGCCTAAAATATAGGCAGTAGTCCAATTAATTTTTCCAATATGGTTGCCCAACTGTTTCAGCAATATATATGGAAAATTTATCCTTTCTCCACTGATCTGAAGTGTCACTTACTTATCAGCTATTACTGTTTATGTAGGTTTGTTTCCAGTCCTTTCTTAGCTTGATGTATTTTATCTGTCATTGAGCTAGCACTACACTATCTTAATAATTGTAACTTCACAATAAGTCTAGATATTTGATAGGGCAAATCCTGCCTTATCTTGTTCTTCTTTAAGAATATTTTATCTCTTTTTGGCCTTCTGTATTTTCAAGTAAGTTTTAGAATAAGTTTACAAAACTTATTCTGTAAACAAAAGAAAAACTTTCTGGAAATTTGATTATGACCCTGCCCCTTTTTATTCCTTATAATTTTACTTACTGAAAAGCAGCATTTAATTCTGAAGTCTGCTCTGTCTGAAATTAGGCACACTTTCTTTTTATTAATGTTACCGTGGCATTATATCTCCATTCTTTTACTTTGAATGTACGTGCATCTTTATATTTAAAATGGGTTTCTTATAGACAACCTGTAGTTAGGTCTTGTTTATCAATTACTTAAGTAATTGATTAATTAATTACTTTTTATTAAGGTATGATTGATAAACACTCTTATTAAGGTTTCACATGAAAAAAACAACGTGGTCACTACATTTACCCATATTATCAAGTCCCCATCCATACCCCATGCAGTCACTGTCCATCAGTGTGGTAAAGATGCCACAGATCCACTATGTGCCTTCTCTGTGCTATACTGTTCTCCCCGTGATCCCCCACACCATGTGTACTAAACATAATACCCCACAATTCCCTTCTCCCTCCCTCCCCACCCACCCTCATGCACCCCTCCACTTTGGTAACCACTAGTCCCTTCTTGGAGTCTCTGAGTCTGCTGCCATTTTGTTCCTTCAGTTTTGCCTCATTGTTATACTCCACAAATGAGAGAAATCATTTGGCACTTGCCTTGCTTTGCCTGGCTTATTTCACTGAGCATAATATCCTCCAGCTCAATCTGTGTTGTTGCAAATGATAGAATTTGTTTCTTTCTTATGGCCGAATAGTATTCTATTGTGTATATGTACCACATCTTCTTTATCCATTCATCTACTGATGGACACTTAGGTTGCTTCCATATCTTGGCTATTGTAAAAAGTGCTGTGATGAACATAGGGGTGCATATGTCATTTTGAATCTGAGAAGTTGTATTCTTTGGGTAAATTCCAAGGAGTGGGATTCCTTGGGTCAAATGGTACTTCTATTTTTAGTTTTTTGAGAAACTTCCATATTGCTTTCCACAATGGTTGAACTAGCTTACCTTCCCACCAGCAGTGTAGGAGGGTTCCCCTTTCTCCGCATCCTCGCCAGCATTTGTTGTTCTTAGTCTTTTCGATGCTGGCCATCCTTACTTGTGTGAGGTGATATCTCATTGTGGTTTTAATTTGTATTTCCTTGATGATTAGTGATGTGGAGCATCTTTTCATGTGCCTGTTGGCCATATGAATTTCTTCTTTGGAGAACCGTCTCTTCATATCCTCTGCCCATTTGTTAGTCAGCTTATTTTCTTTTTGGGTGTTGAGGTGTGTAAGTTCTTTATATATTTTGGATGTTAACTCCTGTCAGATACGTCATTTACAAATATATTCTCCCATACTGTAGGATGCCTTTTTGTTTTGTTGATGATGTTCTTTTGCCGTACAAAAACTTTTTAGTTTGATGTAGTCCCATGATTTCATTTTTGCTGTTGTTTCCCTTGCTCTAGGTGATGCGTTCAGGAAGAAGTTGCTCATGTTTATATTCAGAAGATGTTTGCCTATGTTGTCTTCTAAGAGTTTTATGGTTTCATGACTTACATTCAGGTCTTTGATCCATTTCAAATTTACTTTTGTGTATGGGGTTAAACAACAATCCAGTTTCATTCTTTTGTGTGTAGTTGTCCAGTTATGTGAACACCAGCTGTTGAAGCTGCTGTCATTTCCCCATTGTATGTCCATGGCTCCTTTATCATATATTAATTAACCATATATGTTTGGGTTAATGTCTGTAGTCTCTATTCTGTTCCACTCGTCTGTGGCTCTGTTCTTGTGCCAGTACCAAATTGTCTTGATTACTGTGGCTTTGCAGTAGAGCTTGAAGTTGGAGAGTGTAATGCTCCCAGCTTCAGTCTTCCGTCTCACAAATGCTTAGGCTATTTGAGGTCTTTTGTGATTCCATATGAATTTTAGAATGATTTTCTCTAGTTCATTGAAGAATGCTGTTCGTATTTTGATAGGAATTGCATTGAATCTATAGATTGCTTTAGGCAGGATGGCCATTTTGACAATATTAATTCTTTCTATCCATGAGCATGGATGTGTTTCCATTTATTGGTATCTTCTTTAATTTCTCTTAAGAGTGTCTTGTAGTTTTCAGGGTATAGGTCTTTCACTTTGTTGGCTAGGATTATTCCTAGGTATTTTATTCTTTTTGATGCAATTGTGAATGGAATTGTTTTCCTTATTTCTCTCTGTGTTAGTTCATTGTCATTGTATAGGAATGCCGCAGATTTCTGTGTTTTAATTTTGTATCCTACAACTTTGCTGAATTCAGATTTTGGAGTGGATTCGTTAGGGTTTTTTATGTACAGTATCATGTTATCTGCAAACGGACATTTTAACTTCTTCCTTACCAATTTGGATGCCTTTTATCTCCTTGTATTGTTTAATTGCCATGGCTAGGACCTCCAGAACTTCGTTGAATAAAGGTAGAGAAAGTGGGCATCCTTGTCTTGTTCTCGATCTTAAAGGGAAAGCTTTCAGCTTCTCACTGTTAAGTATGATGTTGGCTGTGGGCTTGTCATATATGGCCTTTATTATGTTGAGGCACTTGCCCTCTATACCCATTTTGTTGAGAGTTTTTATCATGAATGGATGTTGAATTTTGTCAAATGCTTTTTTCCGCATCTATGAAGAGGGTCCTGTGGTTTTTGTCCTTTTTTTTGGTGATGTGGTAGATGATGTTTGTGGATTTTTGAATGTTGTACCATCCTTGCATCCCTGGAATAAATCCTACTTGATCATGGTGGATGATCTTTTTTTATGTATTTTTTAATTCAGTTTGCTAATATTGTGTTAAGTATTTTTGCATCTATGTTCATCAGGGATATTGTTCTCTAATTTTCTTTTTTTGTGGTGTCTTTGCCTGGTTTTTGTATTAGAGTGATGCTGGCCTTGTAGAGTGAGTTTAGAAGTATTCCCTCTTCTTCTACTGTTTGGAAAACTTTAACGAGAATGGGTATTAGGTCTTCACTAAATGTTTGATAAAATTCAGTGGTGAAGCCATCTGCTCCAGGGGTTTTGTTCTTAGGTCATTTTTTTATTACCAGTTTGATTTTGTTGCTGGTAATTGGTCTGTTCAGATTTTCTGTTTCTTTCTGGGTCAGCCTTGGAAGGTTGTATTTTTCTAGAAAGTTGTCCATTTCTTCTAGGTTATCCAGTTTGTTAGCGTATACTTTTTCATAGTATTCTCTAATTATTCTTTTTGTATTTATGTGGTGCCATAGTGATTTTTCTTTTCTCATTTCTGATTCTGTTTATGTGCATAGACTGTATTTTTTTCTTGATAAGTCTGGCTAGGGGTTTATCTATTTTGTTCATTTTCTCAAAGAACCAGCTCTTGCTTTCACTGATTCTTCCTATAGTTTTATTCTTCTCTATTTTATTTACCTCTGTTCTAATCTTTATTATATCCCTCCTTCTACTGACTTTGGGCCTCATTTGTTCTTCTTTTTCTAGTTTCATTGATTGTGAGTTTAGACTGCTTATATGGGATTGTTCTTCTCTCCTGAGGTAGGCCTGTATTGCAATATATTTTCCTCTTAGCACAGCCTTGGCTGCGTCCCACAGATTTTGTGGTGTTGAATCATTGTTGTAATTTGTCTCCATATATCGCTTGATCTCTGTTTTTATTTGATCATTGATCCATTGGTTATTTAGGAGAATGTTGTGGAGCCTCCATGTGCTTGTAGGATTTTTCTTTTTCTTTGCATAGTTTATTTCTAGTTTCATACCTTTGTGGTCTGAGGAACTGGTTGGTACAATTTCAATATTTTTGAATTTACTAAAGCTCTTTTTGTGGCCTAGTATATGATCTATTCTTGAAAATGTTCCATGTGCACTTGAGAAGAATGTGTATCCTGTTGCTTTTGGGTGTAGAGTTCTGTAGATGTCTGTTAGGTCCATCTGTTCTAGGGTGTTGTTCAGGGCCTCTGTGTCCTTACTTATTTTCTGTCTGGTTGATCTGTCCTTTAGAGTGAGTGGAGTGTTGAAGTCTCCTAGAATGAATGCATTGCATTCTATTTCCCCTTTTAATTCTGTTAGTATTTCTTTCACATATGTTTGTGCTCCTGTGTTGGGAGCATAGATAGTTATAATGGTTATATCTTCTTGTGGGATTGACCCCTTTATCATTATGTAATGTTCTTCTTTGTCTCTTGTGACTTTCTCTGTTTTGAAGTCTATTTTTTCTGATACAAGTACTGCAGCTCCTGCTTTTTTCTCTTTATTAGTTGCATGAAATATCTTTTCCCAACCCTTCACTTTTAGTCTGTGTATGTCTTTGGGTTTGAAGTGAGTCTCTTGTAGGCAACATATAGATGGGTCTCATTTTCTTATCCATTCAGTGACTCTTTGTCTTTTGACTGGTGCATTCAGTCCATTTACATTTAGGGTGATTATCAATAGGTATGTACTTATTGCCATCACTGACTTTAGATTCATGGTTAGCAAAGGTTCAAGATTAACTTCTTCCTATCTAAGAGTCTAACTTAACTCAATACGCTGTTACAAACACAATCTAAAGGTTCTTTTCTTTTTCTCTTCCTTTTTCTTCCTCCTCCATTCTTTATATATTAGGTATCATATTCTGTAGTATTTGTCTATCCCTTGATTGACTTTGGGGATAGTTAGTTTAATAAAAAAAAAAAAACTTTCCTTTTTCTGGGGTTTGTGAGATTTTGGTCTGAACCAGGTTCCTTTGACGTTTCATATTTCTATGTGGTGCCCTCTAGTGCCCTGAAGCTCTATTCTCTGTAGCTGCTCAGCCCCTAGATTGAGGTTGGGGGTTGTAGGGGAGTGACACTGGTTCCTGCAGGGGTGGGGAGGAAAGAGCTGTTTCCTGATTCCTGGCTGCAGTGCCTGTCTCCAGTATCAGAGCCACTGGACCAAGCACACAGGTATAAGCTTCTGACCTTGGTTTCTCTAGCTGTTGTCAGCAGGGAGTCCCTCTGGCTGGCCTGCCCAGTGCAGTGGCTGCCGGTTTGTGAGCAGGTGCTGGCAGACCAGGAGGAAAGTACAGCAGGCTGCATTTCAGAATCAGGGTCCTTGGAGATGAATAGGCATCCAGGGGCATGGAGCAGCTGAAGCTCCTCAAAGATCCCAACCTGCTGGGCAGAGTGCACCCAGACAACCTTGGCCACCTCTCCCTTCTCCAGTGTAGCAAGCTCTATGCAAACCCCGTCCCTTCAATAGCCCTTTCACTGCTAGGAAGCTTCTTGGACTGCCAGCCTTTCCTTTGTCCCAGAGTGACCGGAAGTGGATCCTGTCCTCAATAAATGGCCAGAATCTCAGTCTCTCAAGCACTCCACCTATCCCAGCTCCCCAACCCCACCAACCTCCAGAGCACCACACAATGTAGGTTTGTCCTCCAAAGCAGACCTCCAGGGCTGGTGTTCAGCAGTTCTAGGCTTCCACCCTCTCCCCACTCCATTTCTCTTCCTCCTGCTGGTGAGCTGGGGTGGGGGAAGGGCTTAAGTCCCCCTGGATCAAGGCTTTCATATGTTACCCTCTTCCATGAGGTCTGCTCTGTTCCTGAGGTCTCTATGCAGTCTGGTGCAGCCTTCTTTCCTGTTGCGGTTTTACAGCCAGTTGTATTAACTATTCACACTATATGTGGTTTGGGGAGGAATTCTCTGTTTCACCTCTCACACCGCCATCTTGAATCTGTCCTTCTAGCTCTTTTTCTCAGAACTTAACTCTCCAGAGGATTCCTGGCTCTGTGAGATTAGTGTAATCAATATGAATATCATTTTAACATAGTATTTTTAAAAATCAAAATTAAAGATATAACTCCAAAAAATAAACAAAATATAAACATTTTAAAAATAGGTTGGTATGCTGTCATGCCACACCACCAAATCTGAGATGAAAGGAAAACCATGTGCTCCCATATAAATGTTTTTCTATATTTTAATGTTTTTTTCAAGAGAGTGTATTTGAAAAAAATGTTGAAACATTGAAAAACAGGGATATTAAAACTCACATCATTTTAGTATAAATATTTTATTTATAACAAAACCAGAATTTACTATGATTTTATTTTTCTGATTTTGATAGGATCAAATTCATCAATAATATCTTTAAAAGTCTACTTTTGGGAAAAACTAACCATTTATAAAATACATGCATGAATATAGTAATTCACATTTTTTCTTATTTTGTGGTTATTAAAGAATAATTGGTATGTAATAGTGTGTTTCAGGTGTAAATATAGATGTATGTCAGATTTAAATATATATGTATTATGTAATGGTCACCACAGTAAGTCTAGTTGCCATCTGTCACCATACACTGTTGATAGAGTATTATTGACTATATTTCCTATCTGCATATTATATTTCCAGGTCTCATTTACTTTATAATGGAAGAATGTACCTGCCTTCACTTATTTCATCCATCTCCTAACTCCCTTCTCTCTGACAACCATCAGTTTTTTTAATATATATATATGAGTCAGTTTATGTTTTGTTTTGTTTGTTCATTTGTTTATTTAGAGTCCACATTTTAGTGAAATTATATAATATTTGTCTTTATCTTATTTCTCTTTATTTGTAATCTTTGGTTTCACTATCAGGGTAATGCTTGCCTCATAGAAGCAGTTTGAAAGTGTTCCCTCTGCTTCAACTTTATGAAATAGTTAGAGAAGGATAGTTATTAACTAAGGAGAGATATTAAATATTTGGTAGAATTTACCTGTGAAGCTGTCTTATACTGAACTTTTATTTTTTGGAGATTTTGACTACTGATTCTATTTTATTACTAATCATCAGTCTGTTCAGATTTTCTGTTTGTTCCTGATTCAATGTAGGAGGATTACATTTGCTCTAAACTTCTCTCTCAGAACTGCTCTTGCTATGTCCCATAGATTTTGAAATGTGAATTCATTTTCAGTTGTCAAAGTTTTTTTTTAATTTGATTGCTTCATTGATCCATTAGTTGTTAAGTGGCATGTTGTTTGGACTCCATGTGTTTGTGCTTTTTCCAGGTTTCTTCTTGTAAGTCATTCATTTTTTTTAATTTTTTTTATTTTGGTATCATTAATCTACAATTACACGAAGAACATTATGTTTAATAGGCTTCCCCCTTCAGGAAGTCCCCCCCACAAACTCCATTACAGTCACTGTTCATCAGCTTAGTAAGACGCTGCAGAATCCCAACTCATCTTCTCTGTGTTGTACAGCCCTCCCTGTGTCCCCCCCACTACACATGCTAATTGTAAGGCCCCCTTTCTTTCTCCCCGCCCTTATCCCTCCCTTCCCACCCATCCTCCCCAGTCCCTTTCCCTTTGGTAACTGTTAGTCCATTCTTGGGTTCTGTGATTCTGCTGCTGTTTTGTTCCTTCAGTTTTTCTTTGTTCTTATACTCCACAGATGAGTGAAATCATTTGGTACTTGTCTCTCTCTGCCTGGCTTATTTCACTCTAGCTCCATCCATGTTATTGCAAATGGTAGGATTTGTTTTCTTCTTATGGCTGAATAATATTCCATTGTGTATATGTACCACATCTTCTTTATCCATTCATCTACTGATGGACACTTAGGTTGCTTCCATATCTTGGCTATTGTAAATAGTGCTGCGATAAACAAAGGGGTGCATCTGTTTTTCTCAAACTGGGCTGCTGCATTCTTAGGGTAAATTCCTAGAAGTGGAATTCCTGGGTCAAATGGTATGTCTATTTTGAGCTTTTTGAGGAACCTCCATACTGCTTTCCACAATGGGTGAACTAATTTACATTCCCACCAGCAGTGTAGGAGGGTTCCCCTTTCTCCACAACCTCGCCAACATTTGTTGTTGTTTGTCTTTTGGATGGTGGCCATCCTTACTGGTGTGAGGTGATATCTCATTGTGGTTTTAACTTGCATTTCTCTTATGACAAGCGATGTGGAGCACCTTTTCATGTGTCTGTTGGCCATCTGAATTTCTTTAGAGAACTGTCTGCTCAGCTCCTCTGCCCATTTTTTAATTGGATTGTTTGCTTTTTGTTTGTTGAGGTGCGTGAGCTCTTTATATATTTTGGATGTCAGCCCTTTATCGGATCGGATCTGTCATTTATGAATATATTCTCCCATACTGTAGGGTACCTTTTTGTTCTATTGATGGTGTCCTTTGCTGTACAGAAGCTTTCCAGCTTGATATAGTCCCACGTTTTCATTTTTGCTTTTGTTTCCCTTGCCCGGGGAGATGTGTTCATGAAGAAGTCACTCATGTTTATGTCTAAGAGATTTTTGCCTATGTTTTTTTCTAAGAATTTTATGGTTTCATGACTTACATTCAGGTCTTTGATCCATTAGTCATTCATTTTTATACCAGTGTGGTTGGAAAATATGCTTGCTATGATTTCAATTTTCTTAAATTTGTTCGTGTTTAAAAATTCACAGGACTTCTAAAAATGAAAGTGAAAATGCTGCAAATATACTTGAGCTCCAAATAAATTTTAAGTTAACACGTGAAGAGAATTTTAACTTCTTATGTTTTGGAGTACTTAAAATTAAACAACATGCAGTCAGAGTTCATACCACAGGTATACAAAAAATATTTTGTAACTCCTCTTGGCAAAAGTTATATTCCATTACAATTCAGAGTTGCATTGTAAAGAGGAGAGTTTGTTTAGAAATTGGAGTTTGGGCAGTGTGACATCTGTAGTTTCCTTGATAAAACATGAAAGTTCAAATGCTTCATTTTCTGCTGGAGCTTCTTATAAATCATTGAAGTTGAATATACTGGGAGGGTTAATTTGTTAAGTAGCTAGCAAGTAAAGACACACCACACGATAGGCAGTCGGCTAAGGAGTGAAGAGGGAAAAATAGAGAAGAGACAGAGTATTTTCAAAACTGTGTACATTTAAGTGAACAGAACAGTGTTCTAGGTAGTAGGTTATAATGTTCTTCAGAATGGTAGTGCATGTTAAAGAGTATTGGGCTTGATCTGGGGGTAGATTTGAAGGCTTAACCAAAGACGGCATGATTGAGTTGTATTTGAATCTGAAGGGTGACAATGAATTGTGAAAGGAAAGGAACTGCATGTCAGGCAGAAGGAGGTCCTAATGCAAAAGCAGGAGGCCGAGGAGAGCAAAGTGGGTGTTTAGAACTGAATGTAGGGTCAGGTTTCTAGGGGAAGTGTGGTAGAGGGAGGAAACAGTATCAACGGAAATGATAACAAACAGGGGCCACTTCCTCTCTGCCCAAGCAGACTAACATGCTGTGGGAACAAATAAGCGACAGAAGCTGAAAGAGCAACTGCCGATCTTTCAAAGTTCCCAAGGAGAGGCAACGGCAGACTATGGGCAGGCAAGTGAGGGGGGCATAAATTCTCTGGAAAAGCAAAGATGAGCATTCACCAAGTAGGATGTGCATCTTTAAAACGGGGAGAAAGTGCTCCATCAGGTAGCCAGGAAGCCAGGAACAAGTTTTGAGCTGTCAGTTCCAAATGATTCTCTCTTAAAACCTAACATTAATCTTTCCTCTCAAAATGTTTGCCCTTTCATAGCATTGAACAAACAACTGAGATCCTGTTGTGTCTGTCACCTCGTGAAGTTGCCAATCTCAAGGAAGGAATCAACTTTTTCCGAAATAACAGTACTGGCAAAGATTTCATCTTATACAAGAATAAAAAGTGCCTGAGGGCATGCAAGAATATGTGCAGACATCAAGGAGGCCTGTTCATTAAGGATATCGAGGATCTGAATGGGAGGTACAGAGAGTCCTTTGCTTTCTCAGTGATGAACCTTCTGACAATTACCTTTGGCAGGATATGTGCTCATTTAGGAATTTTAAGTGACCCAATCAACAAGTTATTTCCTCTAGTAAATTTTACTTATGCTCACTTGGGTCATCTCTCTGACCTCAAAATTTTATGACCTTTATTTAATTTTCCTCTATCTCATAAGAACTCCAACTTAAAATTTATTCCTAGCTTGAGAAACAGTAAGATTACTAGGGTACATGTATCTGTGTGTGTGAGTGTTTAGCTCTGCGTTTGTATTCAAAGATCCAAGCCCCCTTTTGGCTTCCCACTCACCCTGAAGTGTGGGTGTAGGGTTGGTGGCACTTTCCTAAACCCTGTTGGAGAGCAAATAGAATTTCCCTGGCAGCCCAGTCGTGATTGAAAAACAAAAACGACAGAGTCCCAACCACTCCTGCCCTGAGGAGTGGTTCTTCTGAGCACTACGTGGAAGAGGTGGTCCTGGCATCCCTCTCCCCTGCCCCTTGACTAAATCTGCAGGTGGATCACCTTCCCAGTGCAAGAGCAATGCCAAGGCAAAACTGTTTTGTTGTGTCTTTAACTGCCACAGAGATAACAGCACTGCCTGGCAGGGCCAGGGTGGGTTCTAAGTCGGGCATGCTTTGTCAGCCTGAATCTCAACACCTGCGATGCATGAGCTATGCTGACCCCACCTTTCAAGATTTTTGTGAGCCTGACTTGACCTGTCTGGTTTTAGTTCTTCCTATGTCAGGCTTTTTCCTTCCAGTCTGTTGTCAATCTGATTTCTCACATTGTTTGTCATCAGTTTAGTGCTGGCTTACTCAGAATGGGCTGGGTAGCTGTCTGAGAATTCCCTGCTATGGCTGTATAGAAGACCTCACTCAAGTCTAGAACATTCTCACACCTGCACTCAGATTTGTTTCACTGCATACTTCGTTTCAAGGTTCAGCCTATACATTTGTTTATTTTTATGTGGTAACCACTGTTGCATCTGTAGCTTGCTTGGCTCCTTAGGTAAGATTGCTGGATCAGGCAAATAAAAATACAGGACACCCAGTTCAATTTGTATTTCAGATAAACAACAAATATATTTTTAGTATAAATATGATCCAAGTATTGCATGGGATACACTTAGAGCTGACAACTCTAGGAGAAGCTCTTTGTAATTGGCTGACAGTCCCATTTTTATTCCCATGGAAGGGAATCTTCTTGGTGAACTCAAGTTAGGGAAACCATGGATATAGGGAGTTTCGTCACTAGTAAACTTCTGCAGGCACTCATGGACACTGAGATCTAACTTTGCAGTTTTGAGACTCTTGCATTTCTTCTCTTTTTTTCTCTTTTTAGTGAGCTGTTTCACACGTTGTCCTCTTAGCCAGTCATATGAGGAAGTGTTACAGCTTAGTGATTAAAAACAGGATCATTCCTCATGGACTGGCTGGTTTAGAAGTCTGACCATGCCACTTACTAGCTCAGTGACCTTGAACAAGTTTCTTAGCCTTTCTGGGCCTTGATCTCTCCTCTGTCAAGTTAGGATGAAAACACTACCTACTTTGTCTGGTTGCTGAGAGGATAAAGTAATTTTGAACACCTGAAGTACTTAAAAGAATATCTGGCATATGATGAATGCTCATCATATAACATGAGTACTCTGTTAAATGTTTACTGTTATTATAGCTCTGTCATGGGTTTTTTTATGCAGCTTAGGAACAGAGGTTATTTACAGGAACTCAAAGTATTTTTTCATCTAACTTGCTCCTCTTAGCATAGTGATTGCTCAGCCACAGACTGGCCTTTCTTTATTTTACCCAAAGTCTTGGGGTTGATTGATTCTAGTTTCACCTTATTGTGTTGACAGGCTAGCATGGAGATCACACTTTCTTAGTTCTCCTGCATATGAGGAACCAGATTTGCCCATGTTATTCCCATGTGCAGCTCCCCAACCATTTATACCTGAAACTGCATTTCTAGGGTGACTCAGACGCTGCAAACCCCAATCCACTTCTCTGAATCCAGTTGCTTCTGCTTCGAGTCTCTTGCAGCAGTTCACCTGAACAATTTCTCTTTTCCAGGATACATAAAAAAACAGTGATCCTGTCCTTCAGTCACTTTTCTTCTTCGCACATAGCCAAGATCCACAGCTCTTATTAGCTCTGCTTTTTATGTTTTAAGTCTGACAATCTTTCACAACCCCTCTTGTAAGTGAAGCTTTGCCTCCTTCCTGTGTACCTGTGGCCCATCATCACATGTGATCCCCCCACATTTCCCCTTTGCTGGCCCAGCGAGCTGAAGGGCTGCGTTTGGAATGCTCTCTCTTAATTTTTGAAAGGTTTTTAGCTATTCATTGATGATAAAGGAGAAATGACTAAATAATCCTCCACAGATTGAAGTGTGGAATACATTTTTTTTGCCTTAATGCTAGGAAAGGACATTTAAAACTCTAGACATAATAAAGCTTTGAAAAATCAGCACAATTTGCATATATATTAAAATAAACATTTTTAGTTTTAAAAATCTGGTATTTCTGGTTTGAGACATATCTGTAAAAAAACCCAAAACTTCTTTACTAAAAAAAAGCTTCACTAGAAATACTACCCAACATAAAGAGAAGAAATAGAACTGCTTATGCCCCATCTCTAATTACAACACCCCCCTCAGCGCTCTAGTAAGAAATGGGGGGGGGGGAAATTACTAAGCATCCTGTTTTGATGCAGTCTGATTCTCATTCTGAATTAGAGTTTCCAGAATTAGCAAATGAAGTTGCAGAATACTCAGTTAAATTTGAATTACACATAAATAACACATTTTCAGTATATCTCAAATATTGTTTGAGACATACTTACATTTATAGTCAGTGCTATAGTAATATCTTTCTATGTTAACAGACAGTAACTACACTTATCGGAGTGAGCATTTAATAATGTAGGTAAGTGTCAAATCACTATGTTCTATACCCAAAACCAATATAATATTGTATATCTGAATAAGCATATATCATGTTTTCTGTCTCCAAGAAACTTACAATCTGTTAGGATGGACTAAAACAAATTGTGATTTGAGAAAGTATTCATTATTTCTCTGAAATTCATATTGAATTGAGCATTCTGTATTTTATCTGGTAACCATGCTCTGAAATCTTAAACTGTAAGGAAATCTTTTCTCTTTGAAAAATGAAAAGTTTAGTTGAACTTAGGTGTAGTATATTATGCTCAGGTGAAAGGATTGTAGAGTGATTATAGATCATAGACATGTAGTATTTATTACTACATTCTTTCCTTGTATTGGCCTCAACTGGATCTTACCTACTTTTCCTTTTATAAGAGAGCCATCCCTAAAGATCAGTTTATTCTATTGACTCTGTTGATCCCTAACACATGTCTTTTGGTGACATGGAATTTATCTTCATTTTTAAAATCACCTATTGATGATTAGTCTACTTGAGTATTTGGGTATTAGCAATTAATGGTTTTCCTTTCATGTATTTCATATTCAACCAATTAATTCATTGCAAAATAATGCATTTAAGCCTAATAAGATGATTTTTTATTTTTGCCATTTCATCAACCTAAGTACAATTTTTCATCAAGGTGTGTTAAGTGCACAAAGCACAACTGGAAGTTAGACGTGAGCACCATGAAGTACGTCAATCCTCCAAGCAGCTTCTGTCAGGATGAACTGGGTAAATACCATCAATATTTATATACGTATTCTGCTATTTCTGTCACTGCAGTCCTTCTTGTCAACTTGTTCCGAACCTCCCTTGAAGCTCTGGGTATATTTTAATCTTAAACTGTGGTCTTTTTCCTATAATTAACATTGAAAGTTCTAAACAGAAGATTTCTCCAAAAAATTCCTTCATTCATTTGTTCAGCAAATATTTGTTGAAACCTTACTGTGTGTAAACATCATACTGGATACAAAGAGGGGTAAAGTATAGTCAATGTAAATAAGATGACGGTACATGAAGTGGTGATTAAGACAAGCCTGTGACCAGCGAAGACCAGGGCAGCTCTGACAGGTCTTTTAGATACAATGTACTAGAAAACAGTGGGTCTGTGAAGACACACAAGGTAGATGTTCATGTACACAATCATCTGACAATTATGATGAAACTTCACAATTTTGGCTGTGAAATAAAATACTTCAAATTCCATGGCTCTTTCTGACATAGATAAGAGGCTACAGTTTACATCTGGGTCACAGTATACTGGCTCCGTTTCTACTTTTTGCTCCCACCCAACTCAGAAAAGCTATATAAATATGTGTAAGAAGGCTTAGTCATAATAATAAATTTTATTAAAATAGTGTTTCGTCAGTGGAAAAAAATTACTTGTGACAATTCTTGAAAGTGTGTTAGATGCACAGAATGACTGTTATAGGTATAAAAAAATAGATTTGATCTGGTTGGGGGAATCACAAGAAACTTCATGCTAGAGATGGTATTTGTGTTGGGTTTTGAAAGATGGACAAAATTTCATCAAACAGAGAAGAGAAAGAAGACATTACTGGTAGAGGGAACAGCTGCGACAACTAAAGATGCTAAAATCTTTGAGGCCAAATATGTAGTTTAGTTGGCTGAAGCATAGGGTCTGAGCACTGAAGTAGTGGCTTATAGAACACAAGGAGGGCCTTGAATGCCAGTCTAAGAATTGAAGCCTAGTCCAGAATGTTTATTAAGTGTGTGCCAGGTGTAGTATTAGGCACTCGCTGTGATTTATGTCATATTACCCTCGTTCACACTGACCCTACAGCGAAGTAATGGGAGTTAGTAATAATCATTCTCTTACCACACACACACACACAAAAATCAACCCGCCTGTCTCAGTGTCTGCACATTCTTCCTAGCCTCCTGTGATAGGTGACAGCGGGTCAGTGGGTGACCTGAAGCTGCTCCCATGGCTAGCCCTGCCCCTGGCACACTGGATCTCATCTCGCACCTACTCAAGGGCTTCACTCCTGCAATCGTTCCTTTCTCTCCTGTGCCATTAATTTTGTCTTTGCCTCTTAGTCCGCATGTCCCCCCCCACACACAGATGCTCTGCTGTTCATGCACATAAGCCCTTGCTAGACTTTGCATTCTCCCCACGTCATGCTCCCATTTCTCTAACACTTAAAACAAGCTAAACCCCATGAAACAGACGTCTACACTCGCTGTCTCTGCTCTTCCACCTCCCATCCTCTCTCACTTGAGTTTCTGTCCCACTAACACTGTTCTTGTCAAGGTCACCAGTGTTCTCCATGTTGCCAAGTTCAATGCTCACTTTTCTATTTTCATGGAATTCAAACTTCCAGCAACACAGAGCACAATGGCCCACAATCTCCTCCTTGATAAATGTTCTCTGTGTGTGGGAAGCAAGACTCTCTGTATTAGCTGTTGCTCATAAATTTGGTGGCTTAAAACAATACAAATCTATTATCTGACAGATGTGTAGTCAGAAGTCCAACACAGATCTCACTGGCTAAAATGATGGCGTCAGCAGGCCTGCGTTCCTCCTGGGAGCTCTAGGGGAGAATCTGTTTTCTTGCCTTTCCCGCTTCTGGAGGCCCTCTTTGCCCATTTTCAAAGCCTTGCATCTCTGTGACCATTTATATGCAGTCATGTCTTCCTCTCTCTTCTGCCTCCCTCTTCCAGTTTTAAGGATCCTTAAAATACACTGGGGTCACCCAGATACTCTAGGATAATCCCCCTACTTTAAGGTCAGCTGATTAGCACCCTAAATTTCATATGCAACTTTAATTTCCCTGTGCCATAAAACCTAATTTATCCATAGTTTCTAGGCATTAGAATGTGGACATCTTTCGCGGGGCCATTATTCTGTTCACCACAGATTTTTATTCTGACAACCCTAACATGTTCTCAGGCTCCTCTGCTGACTTATCCCCTGCTAGACTTTGGGATGCTGGAATGGCCTTGCACTCCATCCTAAGCTCTCTTTATCTATGTGTCTTCCCTACGTGATCACATTGAGTCTCACAACTCTAAGTGCCATCTGAACTGAGATGACTCCAAAAAAATTTATCCCCAGCTTTGACCTCATCCCTGAACTCCAGACTATGATATCCAACTGCCTAGTTAGCTTCTCAGCCTGGACCGCTACAAGCCTTCAGCTAAAATAGAACTCTTAACGCCCAGCCCCACCTCATCCTCAGACCTCTTCCTCTCCAGCCTCCTGTGTAAATCAGACGACATCCACTCAACTGAACAAAGCCTGGAAGTCACTCTGAGTTTTCTCTTTTCTTGAGCCCCACATCCAGACCACAATCCCATTGCCTCTGTGCCAAAACCCCTTCAAAATCCATCCACACAGCCTCCATCTGAGTCAAGACACAGTCACCTTTTGCCTGTATGACCGGCCTCCCTGCTTCCATGCTTGCCTTCTACGATCTGTTCTGCTTATAGAACCCAGCCTGATGATGTAAAAATCCAAATCAATTCATATCATTTTCCTGCCCCAAACTCTCCAATAAGGTTCTCATTACATTTAAGAATGAGCATACCTTTGACCCAGCGATTTCACATCCAAGACTATATTCTAATCACTGATGTATCAAAAGATAGAGCTGTAAGAATTTTCATTCACAGTAGCACTATTTACAAAGGAAAAAAATGGAAACAATTTAACAGAGATAATTCTAGCACATCTTAAAAATGATACTACTCAAGAAACCAAATAATAAGAGTTCTGATATATAAGATTAAAAAAAAGTATGTTATAAGTATTATATGTACTATGGCCCAATTATGAAAAAAAATGCATGAGCACATGTGGGCAGTGTGGATGGGGGCAGCCTTGCCACTGGTCACCAGTGAAGGAAGCTGAGCTGGGGGCTTCCTGGCTTCATCCCTAGACTGGTAGCTTTGATTACACTACTTTTACATCATTTTCAGGCTCAGATTATTGTGAGCCTGAAACAGTACGTTGTAGAATATCAGAGCCACTGTTACCCATTCACCCCCAAGGAGATAGAATATTATTCTGCAATGTTGCTAACTGCTTTGACCTTAAGTTCATCTTTTCCAAAGAGACACCTGGACCACTAGCTATTTTTGCCAGCAAGCCCCACCCCATGTCAACTGACCTCACCTAGAAAACCTGCGCGCTACATTGGTTACCAGGAACTGGTTACGTGTGCTGTACAAACACTGTTAAATTTATTTGGCAGAAAACTGATAAGAAGCAAAAGTTTGAACATAATAAACTATTTGTTTGTGGAGGTGGAAGGACAATAGACTGTCAACTTTATTAGTATGTAATCCAGAAATCGATACCTGCTCACCAGCTTTTTGAAAACTTCTTAGTCTTTTGGAAAAGACCTGTAGAGAATTATTATAGCAAAAATGGTTAAGAGTGAAGGCAATGGGGCCTTACAGCCTGGGTTTACATCCTGGTACTCAAAACACAACATCAAATGACTGTAGGTGAGTAATTCAATCTCTTTGTGCTTTAGTTTCCTCCAATGCAGGTAATATTGGTAGTAGCAATCTTACTGGGTCGAAATAATTTTCAAAGGGAACACCTGTTAAATTCTTGGTACCTTGTACACAGAGCATAAAGATTTATTTGTATATGTATGTCTCCAATAATCTGCACATATCCCCAAAGGAAGGAGAAGGAATTTCCCACCCAGGAGAAAGTTGAATCAATTGGAATATAGATTGATTAGCTGGGAACTGATGCAGGGGCTGACGTTTACTGCCATGGCATGTGAGGGGCAGGACCAGCGGTGGCAGCAGGGCCAGTGGAGGACTGGAAATAACAAGACCCGGTGAAGTTCGGCCTTTGCTCAAATGAGAAACACCGTGAGAATGGAAAAAGTTTTTTAAACAGCCCACTTTTCAGTCCAGTATCGCCAACACTAGTGAGTTCATGCACGTCCCAAGAGATAGAAGGAGAATTCAATCCCACCCTGGGATATGAAGTGAGATTATTTGGTTTACTATTATTATTATAAAAAACAATATGTATTTATATAAAAAACAAAACGTAATTAAAATGATAGAAATCAGAAATGTAGAAGGAAGAAAAATGTCACCTACACTCCCATTAAGTAAAGACAATTTCCATTATAATATCTTTCCTTCCATACTTATGTGTTTACATAATCTTCTTTAGAAAATATATTCAGATCTGTTGGCCATTTTTAAACTGGGTTATTTGTCCTTTGATTATTAAGGTATAAGGGTTCTTTATATGTTGTAGATACAAGTGCTTTATCAGAATGTGATATGCAATTATTTTTTCCCCATTCTGTGGATTGTCTTTCTACTTTCTTGCTGAAGTTCTTTGAAGTACAAAAATGTTCAATTTTGATGAAGTTTTTTTTGTTTATTTTTATAACTTGTGTTTTTTGTGTCTAAGAAAATACATGGTATAGAATATCTAAGTCTATTCTGGTATACTTATTAAGACTAACATATAAATATACCTAGAGTAATATATAGTTTAGGAAGCCATTGCCTAATCCAAGGTCATGAAGACTTACTGCTATGTTTTATTCCAAGAGTTTTATAGTTCTAACTCTTGCATTTAGGCTTTTGATCCATTTTCAGTTAATTCTTGTATACTGTGTGAGGTTAGGGGTCCAACTTCATTGTTTTGCATGTGGATATCTGGTTGTTGTAGCATTATTTGCTGAGGACCACGCCTTCCCACATTGAATTGTTTGGCATCCTTGTTGAAAATCAACTGGTGATAAATATAAAGGTTTGTTTCTGGACTCTCAGTTTTGTTACATTGATCTATCTGTCTATCCTAATGTCAGTTCTACACTGTTTTGACAGTAGCTTTGTAGTAAGTTTTTCAAATAAGGAAGTGTGAGTCCTCCAATTTTATTTTATTTTGCGCATTGTTTTCACACTTCTTGGTCCCTTGTATCTCCATATGAATTTTAGGATCATCTTCTCAATTTCTGGGGAAACAGTCAACTGGAATTTTGACAGGGATTGCATTGAATATAAAGATCAAAGTGGGGCATATTGCCATCTTAATAATACAAGTCTTTTGATTCTTGTATGAAGAACATTTATTTTTTTAATTTTTATTAAGGTATTATTGACATACACTCTTATGAAGGTTTCACATGAAAAAACAATGTGTTTGCTGCACTCACCCCCACTATCAAGTCCCCACCCACACCCCAGTGCAGTCACTGTCCATCAGTGCAGCAAGATGCCACAGATACACTATGTGCCTTCTCTGTGCTACACTGTTCTCCCCGTGATCCCCCACACCATGTGTACTAAACATAATACCCCTCAATCCCCTTCTCCCTCCCTCCCCACCCGCCCTCCCACACCCCTCCCCTTTGGGAACCACTAGTTCTTTCTTGGAGTCTCTGAGTCTGCTGCTGTTTTGTTCCTTCAGTTTTGCTTCGTTGTTATACTCCACAAATGAGGGAAATCATTTGGTACTTGTCTTTCTCTGCCTGGCTTATTTCACTGAGCATAATACCCTCTAGCTCCATCCATGTTGTTGCGAATGGTAGGATCTGTTTTTTTCTTATGGCTGAATAGTATGCCATTGTGAATATGTACCACATCTTCTTTATCTATTCATGATGAACATTTAATAAGTTGATTTTAATTAATCTCAACAATGTTTGATACTCTTCAGAGTATTAGTTTTGTACTTCTTGTGTTAAATTTATTCCTAAGTATTTCATTACTTCTGATGCTCTTGTGAATGGAATTGTTTTCTTAATCTCATTTTCAGATTTCCATTGTTAGTACATAGAATGCCTTTTTTAAAAAATATGATTTTGTATCCTGCAACCTTGCTGAACTCATTTATTAGATCTGATAGTTTCTTAGTGGATTCCTTAGGATGTTTTATACACAAGATCATGTCATCTGTGAATAGAGATAGTTTTACTTCTTTCTTTCCAATCTGGGTACATTTTATTGCATTTTCTTGCCTTGGCTAGAACCTCCCAGTAGAAGTGACAAGAACAGACATGATTTGTCTTGTTATTGATCTTAGTGGAAAAACATGCAATCTTTCACTATTAAGTATGATGCTAACTGTGGAGTTTTCTTAGATGCCCTTTAGCAGATTGACAAAGTTCCCTTCTAAGTTTTCTGAGTGTTTTATCATGAAATTGTGTTGTCAAATGCTTTTCCCATGTCAGTTGAGAAGATGATGTAGTTCTCCCCCTTTTTTCTATAATGTGATATATAACACTGATTTTCAAGTATTGGACCAGTTTTGCACCTTTTATATATCAGTCTAGCCTGGCATAAACCCCACTTGGTTGTGGTGATTTCTTTTTTATATTGCTTAATTGTATTTGCTAATATTCTGTTAAGGATTTATATGTCTGTATTCATAAAGAATATTGGTCTGTAGTGTTTTGTGTGTGTGTGTGTGTGTGTGTGTGTGTGTGTGTCTGTCTGTCTGTCTGTCTGTCTGTCTGATGTCTTTGGTTTTGGTATCAGGGTAATATTGCCCTTATTGGATGAGTTGGGAAAGGTTCCCTTCTACCTATTGGAAGAGTTTTGAACTATTGGTATTGGTTCTTCTTCAAACATTTGGTCAGACTCACCAGTGAAGCTGTTTGACCTCAGACTATTCTTTGCAGGAAGTTTTTGGTTACTAATTTAATCTCTTTATTGATATGGGTCTGTGCAGAAATTCTGTTTCTTCTTGAGTCAGTTTTGTTAATATTTATTGATATACATTACTCATAGTATTGTCTTATATTCTTTTCTATTTCTGTAAGATCAGTTGTAATGTCCCCTTTTTCATTCCTGATTTTAGTAATTTGAGTCTTCTCTCTTTTTTCTTGATCAGTCTAGCTAAAGGTCTGTAACATTTTTTAATCTTTTTAAGGAACCAGCTTTTGTTTTCATTCATTTTTCTCTTTTTTTCTATTCTCAATTTCATTTATTTTGGCTCTCATTTTTTTAATTATTTCCTTCATTCTGCTTACTTTGGATTTAGTTTGCTCTTCTTTTTCTAGTTAAAGTGGAAGGTCAGGGGTTTTTTTTGAGATCTTTTTTATTCTAGGCATGTACAGGTATAAATTTTCTTTTATGTACTATTTTGGCTGCATAAGTTTTGGGGTGTTGTGTTTTTGTCTTTATTTGTCTCAAAGTATTTTCTTATTTCCCACATGATTTCTTTCTTAAACCATTTGTATTTAGAAGTATGTGGTTTGATTTCTACATATTTGTGAATTTCCAACTTTTCTCCTTTATTGATATCTAGTTTAATTTAATTGTGATCATAAACATACTTTGTATGACTTTGATACTTTTAAATGTATTGACACTTGCTTTATGGCCTGACATATGGTACCAGAGATCATTCCAACTCAGATGTTTCCAAAGCCAACATCCTTTCTGTTTCATGATACTGTTTTCCAGCGATCACACGACCTGGAAATAATAGTAAGATGTATCTTATTGTACCACTTGCATTTGCAAAAACATAGTTTAACAGTAACAGTGATATCAAGCATCCTTTTTACGTTCCTGGTTTTAGGAAGAAAGCCAATTTTGCTATCACATAAATTGATAAACTTACTAAGAAAAATATTAATTAATATGATTTTATTAATATTTAAAAGCTATAAAAATAATGCAATGAATACCTATGTACCCAGTATCCAGCTTAAGACATGAAACATTAACCGAAGGTCTTCATACAGCTTTCCTCAATCGTATTACGAATGCACACATACCCTAGAGTTAATCACTCTTCTAAATTTGGGGTTTCAGTATAGCTCTTCTTAATTATTGTATTAGTTAGATTCACAAAAGGAAAATAGATGGAACCCCCAAATTAGGATGATATGAGGAGGATGTATTCATAAAGGTATTTTTATAAGGTGTGGATGTGGAAGAACCACAGGAAAGGTGGAGCAACCAAGAGTCAGTGGTGATCAAGTCACCCATCTCTTGGCCTAAGGGGATGGGGAGGGGAGCAGGTTCCAGAATCTCGAAGAAGAGAGTCGAAGAATCGGCCTCCCTGAGTGGGGCAGTGACCCTGGCAGAGCCCGCAGCACAGCTAGGGCACAGCAGCCCTACACGGGAAAAGCCCGATGAATAAACAGCCCAGCCTCACGGAGCGCCCTCGCCACCTCACCCTGGGGCTCCCCAGGGGCCAAACACACCTAGAGGGCCGAGCGTGTGGGAGCCGTTTGACATGGTCCTGATAAAGTCGACCTCCTAAAGCAGAAAGGGGTGCACAAGGGTGGAGAAAAGTAGAGAAGAGGCGTTCTGTAGGGACCAATGGAAGCTATCTGGTGCAATCACGTTTCTAGTTCTTAAAGTGCTCTTTTAAAAATGAAGAAGTAATAAATTTTATTTTTAATTTATAATGAGATAATTCTGTATTTACATTTTCCAACTTGAGGTTCTGAGTCTAGGCAGGAGCAGTGACTAGATTGAGAGATGGGGCTGTGCAGCCCTCAGAGTCTTGGGAGACATGGAATTAAGACCATCAATTAATCAATTAACTCAACATATTTAGCAAATGCCTATCATGAGTCAGGCATTGTTCTTGAAACTCTATTGATATATTGGCAGACAAACCACAATGCCACGGAGCTTATATTCTTGTAGGGGAGTCAGACCATAGTAAACGATATGTAGTATGTCTGGCGATGATAAGGGCTAGGAAGAAAAATAGTGGGGGATAGAGGGCAGGAGGGTGCTATTTGAGGTACGAGATAATGCCAGAAAGCCCTCTCTGATAAGGTGACATCTGAGTCCCCAATGAACCTAGGGAGTGGGTGATGCTGATACTGGGAAGACTTTCCGGGGGGAACCATTTAAATGAATCATCAAATTTGTCAGGGGCAGAGAGGAAGAATATAAGTGTATAGACATGAGAGTGAAGCTAGAGGAGTGAGAGAAAAACAGGCTTTCGGGGAGGTAATTCCTTAAGTTTTCAACTTTTTCTTTATTATGGTCCCTCAAGATGACCTTGAAAATTGAGGTTTGACACAGTATACATGTCTGTTTACAATTACTGGGGAAATTTTTTTAATGTAGCATTTTTCATTTTATTGGTAATCTTTGACTCAGTTTCTTCCATGAGTAGTTATCTTAAAGTGAGTATAATTAACATTCATTTGGAAAATGCAGGTAAAACTTTTTAAATATTTTTTTTTATGTACTTTAAAAAAGTATGAAAATGCTTGGTCTTGAGGGCAGGGCCATGATGCCATTTCCATAGGGGCTACTTTAGTCTAGAACCTTGTTTGCTTTCCTTTAGCAATTAATAAACTTGCTGACATTTGTTAGGATTAAGGCCCTTGGAAGTAGCTAGGGTTAAAGATGACGAATGGAGAAATCACATTAACGTGCCCAAGGTCACCCAGCTATTAAGTGGGAGAGTGAGGGTTCCAGACAAGGCCATCAGTCTCCTGAGCCCGTGCCCTCAGTGGTTCACAAAGACCTCCCAAAACGATGATGAGAGCTTTCAAAGATGGTCCTGCCTCCCACCGATGGCTCCTCCCCATGTGTCTCACAGTGGTCTTCCTCAATTAAATTCTGATTTTATCACTCCCTTGCTACAGCAGTTAGGTATTGTTTTCAGCTGTGGTAACAGAAAACTCGAGTAAGGTGGCCTGATCCTATAAGGGCTGTTTTTCTTACATCAAGAAGTTGGAAAACAGGCAGTCCTGGGCATTGTGGCCGTTCCGCGTTTACCAAGGCGCCAAGTGCCTTCTGTCTTACTGCTCTGGCATCCTTAGCATCTGGCTGTTTTCTTCAGGTCTTCAAGATGACCCCTGCTCCTCCGCACAAGGCGATCAAATCACAAACAAGAAGGGGGAAAGATGAAGGGCAAACAGTGGAGGTCCTTTGAGTTGGTTCTTCTTTGTCAAGAAAATAAAAGGGTTTCTGGAAACCTCATCAGGAGACTCCCGCTCACATCTCACTGGCCAGAGCTGGATATACACTGTATGCAGAGCTCTGTCTACAGCCATTCACAATGCAAGGGGGCCTGGGAAAGCATGCGTGGGCATAGCACCACGACTAAAAAACATTGGGATGCTAATGGTAAGGAAGAAGGAGAGAATAAATTTTGTGCAGGCTACCAGCGGTGTCTGCCATAATTGCTTAAATTTCTTCGTTCAGTCCTTCAATATAATGAGTCATAAGAAATACATATTTGGTCATTCAGATGACTAATATATAGTTCCCAGGCATATTTGGTCTTCATCCACAATTCCTGAAATACTTCAGAGCCTTAAAGGTGAAATGGGTGTCTTGTATTAATAAGAGATTTTTCTACCCCGACCCAAGGGCAGGGGCTGGAGGTTGGATCAGCCAACGGCCAGTGAGTTACTACTCAATCACGACTGTGCAGTGAAGGCCTCACAGCTCTCCTGCACCTGCTTCTCTGTCGGAGACAGCTTCTGTGCTTGGGGAACAAGAAGCTCCCATGTACCACTGAGCCAGGCCCCCAGCTCCTTCTATAAGGATAGAAGCTCCTTTATTTGAGACATTGCCTTACGAATCTCTTCATCTGGCCGCTAAATTTTATGATATCCTTTATTAAACTGGTAAACAAAAGTGTTTTCCTGAGTTCTGTGAGCTGCTCTTAGCAAATGAATCAAACCTGAAGGGGAGGTTGTTAGAACCTCCAGTCTGTAGCCAGTAGGTCAGAAGCACAGGGAACAGCCTAGGGCTTGTGACCAGCACCTGGAGTGGGGGGTGGAGGGCAGGCTTGTAAGACGGAGCCCTTCACCTGGGCATCTGGTGATATCTTCAGGCAGATAGCATCAGAATTGAGTTGAATTCTCTGAACCCTGCAGGTGCTCGAGAATTGCCTGGTGTTGTCCATGGGAAGACCCCCTCCCAACACACATGAACTGTAATCGGGTTCAGGAACCCAAAAGGAGTTGTTTTACTGCTGTATATGAACAAACACAACCCCTCATTGCCACAGGATAAAGTCCAGACTACTCAGCATGGTCTCTTCGTGACCTACTCTGGCCCGCCCATCTATTCTGCCTGGCTCAACCACCATTTTCCTTAATCATAAATTACCAGCCGCTCTATGAAGAGCAGGCTCTTTCATGCCTCCAGGTCTTTGCACATCCTGTTCTTTCATCCCTTCTGCTTCATATCATTGTAATTCCTTTGTCTGCCCCAAATAACCTCATCTTCCAAGTCTAGCTGGAGGATTACTTCCGTTTTGAAATCTGCTTTGACTCTTACAGCCAGATGAGGTTCCCCTTCCTGTACCCTCCCGTAACACCTTGCACTCATCTTTAGCATCATTCATTTAATCGTAATGAAGTTGTTTTTGTGTGTCTGTATCCCTGGCACAAGTGAGAGCTCATGAGTTCCGTCAATGTAACATGAATAAAGAAATGAACTGGGGCTGGTCTTAAGCCCTTGTCTCAGCAAATATGGCTTGACATGAATGCATACTGCCTTTTGTTTTTATTTTCTTTTCAGTTTTGGTACCTGGGCTGTGCACTGTTATTTCAGTGATGCTTTTTAAGTCATTTTTATTGTTAATCTAGATGTGTTCCCCTTTGGTTCTAGTTGTTGAAATGGATGAAGAAAGTGGACTTTCACTTCTAGAACTGAATCCTCCTAACCCCTGGGATTCAGAGCCCAGATCTCCTGAAGATTTGGCTTTTGGGGAAGTGCAGGTAAAGAAACATTAAAATCATAATATCATTTAAAAAATAAAACTAAGATGTCCATTTACATATAGGATATATATATCCCATATTACTCTGAATACTCTTTGAGGGGGCTAGTTAGGACATATAGTAAAGATATTCTGAACTCGTGAGGAATATATTTTAGGAACCTCAGAACTTTTGCAAGGATTGTAAGGAAATATATACAGAAAAAAACCCAAACAAGATCAAACCCCACACAAACAAAACTTGTAGAGGATGTCCCAAAGGAGAGTCATGCAAAACTATTGGAGGAAGTTCAGAAATTACCCTGGATACCAGCCCACTCTCAAATAAGATGGCCATGTATATTTTTACAAATTGCCCCAGGATCTTCTACAAACCTTCCTATGCATTTTCCTAGCTTTAGAAAAGAGTTTCCTCCAGAGGAACACTTTGGCAGCTTGGGAGAGATCAACAGTAAAAAATCTATTTTTCTGTAATATTCGGGAGGCTTGTGACGACGCATTGTTTTTTGAGGAAACAAATGAGAACCCACTCATTTAGGCATAATAAACCTGGGTTTTATTCCTTGATGCCACCAAACCTCATTGCTGGCTTTTCACGCTAGAATCTCTGTTGGTCGCTTGTGGTACTGCCGCCTCTGGTGCACCAGACCGTGAGGAGAGAAGGGGGAGCTAAGGTGGGATCCCCCAGTCTGCGCCCGCCTTGAGGTCACTGCTTACAGCCGTTCTCAGAGGACTTCGCCATCTTGTGTTCACAGGTGATTTAGGGGAGAGCCTTGCGAGCCTGTCCAGCCAGGCCACGTGGCTCTGCCGACCCGCCCACACTCCCTGGAAATCGTTCATTCATACACCGATTCACAGCTACTCTGGCACTTACACCTCAGTGTCTGACAAAACATCTCTCACTGCTTTTCCTTGTAAACTGTGCTTTGAAGAATTGGTCACACAATATATTCTGCAGTGTAGAGCGTAAATAAGTATTTAGGAACTCATTTAAATAGAATAAAACTAGGTAAATCAATCAGTTCGACACGAAAACCATCCGTGACAATTTCCATTCTAACAAAGCGGTCACCTGTGCTGGACGCCGTGTGCCAAGGAAGGCTTTGCCACGTGTCCCCAGAGTCCTAACCGCCTGCGCATGCTTGGCGCGAAGCGCTCCGACATGGCCGCCCAGCTGAGCGGCCCAAAGCTTCCGGCTCGCTGCCGGTGGCCCGTGACGATCTGATGATCTGAACTTCACTCTCCCTCTTCTGACAGGTGACCTTCCTCGCTCATGCCTGCATGGACCTCAGGCTGGGAGACAAGAGGGTGGTGTTCGACCCTTGGTTAATCGGTCCCGCTTTTGCCCGAGGATGGTGGTTGTTACATGAGCCTCCGTCTGATTGGCTGGAGAGGTTGTGCCGAGCAGACCTAATTTACATCAGCCACATGCACTCAGACCACCTGAGGTAATGGAGTTCTCAGCACTCAATTGATGAGAAAATGTGCCAGTAAAGGCATAATGTGTTTTCAGGTTTTTTTTGCAATCACTGCTCACTTTGAGGGAGGTTTGGTTATGATGATGAAAAGAGGACTAATTCAGATCTTTAGAAGACTAACGTAGAAAATGCTTACATTTGCATAGCATAATTTTAAAAGCACTTCCACCCTTTATACCATACACAGCAAGGAAGGAGCTGTTGTGAGAAGAGGGTGGGAGTTAGTAACCCTCCCTACTCTCTTGCTTCCCACTCTCAGGCCGCTTGGTAAAAGGCTAGGTTTAAAGATAATTAGAATTGACTTCCTCTTTCAATTCAACATTTATAGCAAGAACACACATTTTCTATAAAGAGCCGGAGTGTAAATATTTCAGACTTTACAAGCCATATGGTAAGTGTCACAACTACTCAATTCTGGTGTTATAGCCAAAGGCAGCCATAGACAATCCTGAATGAGCACATATTCCAACAAAAACCTTATTCATGGACAATAAGATTTGAGTATCATTCAATTCTCATGTCCCAAAACATTCTTTTTGATTTTCTCTTCAACCATTCAAAAAAGGTCAAAAACCATTCTTAGCTTTTTTAGCAGCGGGTTGCCGTGGTTTTCCAACTCCTGATTTTCAGCATCCCAACAATGCTGAGCTTCTAACTTTTCATTCCTAAGTCAACCTTATGCAACACTTCACTGAAAGCAGAGCAACATGACACTGATAATCAGAATGAGACTTCCCCGACCGAGGCCATGGAAAAGGCAAGAGAGAGAACTCTGATTCACAGAACTACATACATTCGTAGATGAACTACTTGCAGAGAGGTAGGGTCATAGTCCCAATCCCTTGGTTTAATTACAGTCATGTTTGTTCATCCTTGTTCACAAATTTTTATCACTACTTGGCTGGGTTGCTGATATGAACATGTAACAAGGCCCACAGTGCTATAAAATGAAGCAATTTTAACCTTCTTTTCTGTCATCCTATATGATGAAGTGCACATGTACTACATACTTCGATAGAAATGTCAGTGGTTAGGGATAATGTGTTGTTTGTTGGGTGACTGTCCCCTTCATCTTCTACTTCAAGCATGTGGAATCTCTATGGCATAAACATGTTCTTGTTTATTTTTTCAAAGGAAATTATTTAAAACTTAAGTAATTAACTGGTTTAGTAAGAAATCACCTGCAACACACTTATAAATTGACCACACCCACTGGGGTTGGTACTATAATTAAAAATCTACTTGTTTACTGCATGATAACCTTGTCCCACATAACCTCCTGGAACTAAACTCAGAACACACAACTTCAGGTTTATGAGAGCCCTGGGTTCATGCATTGTGTAATAACAGTAATGTGTGGTAATTTTATATAGCTTGTATAGAGAGACCAATATCACATAAAAGGGCTGATTGCTTTACAGTGCCTATTACAAGATGCATTTGCCTAAAGTCCTAAAGAGAGACTTTTTATGGGCATATATTGAATTTTATGGAGGGTAAGAATTTTTCATGTCGTTTAGTCCAGTTGTATTCCAACATTTTCTTGAAAACCAATTTAGTTTTAATTTCAGGGCCGTGTATGGACAAAGCTGTTGGGCATTAAAATACCAGTTCTCAATATAGTATTATAACATTTTGGTTGTGCAGTGTGTTAAGAATGGTTTATTACTGAAAAGTTACTGAACCTCATAATTTTCACTCTTCTGCATCTCTTCTTGATAGGCCTTTTTGACTCCTACCAAGTCAACTAATCAACATGGGGTCACTGCCCCCATTCCTCTTGCCTGACCTTTATTTACTGAATAAAACTGCCTTGACTCACAAAAACAGAGAGGGGCACCAGTATACTTTAGAGAGCAGTTTAGTCAAAGAAATGTGATTTTATTATGTAACTTAAGTGAATATTGTAATAGATGATGTTATTACTAGAAACCAATAAGAATTGTGAACAATTAAAAAAATAACAGCACAATAAACATTCACTTTAGAGTAATTTATCCTAACTCCTGAAAACCTTTAAAATAAAAGGTTTAGGAGCTGAACCCAGAGACTGAAGACATGTTAAAGGAATCCTTGACTTTTTGAATCTTTTGATTTTAGAGAAGAAAGCCTGCTGAAATCTCTGCCCCTGGATTCTACGTATTTGGGTAGCTTTCAACACAATACAAGAACTTGAGTATCAGTCCGATTAATAAGTGTGATGTGCAGAGTTTGTTTATACTTTTCTTACGATTTGATGACTTATTTCACCTGACTTTATACTCTATGTATAAATCTGATTCTTAACTAGATACTGCGTTCATTAACGTAGGCAACTGCCTTCTAATAGAGGAAGCACTGGATTTAACATCTGAAAACCTGAATTTGGACACCAATGTACTCTTTGTTCATTGTATATTTCCAAATATGTTACCCTATTTATTAGAACAAAAAATTCAGAGGTTTTTTTCTTCTTTGTAAGAATCAAGTAAAGTAACATATGGAAGTGGTTAGCACTGTGTTTGAAATAGAATGAGTACCCAGCCATATTATTCATTTTTCGCCACTCTCCACAGTGTCATCTAATGAATGCTCAATAAATGAAAGATGATTCAACCTGTGTCCGTCTTCAAAAATATGTGGATGGTTAATTGTGTACTGAGGATTACTACAGATGTTTACAGTTAAATTTTATTGTCTTGTCTTGTTAGTAACTGACTTTCCTTAAGGAAAAAGAATTCATCCTGTATACCGAAGTGTGGCTATCAACCCTTAAAGGTTGAAAAACTGCCCTCAATGGTAGGTCACCCACAGGTTCTCCTTGTCCTATGGCCCAGGCCTTTCTCTTACTGGTAGATACTATGTAAAGAATGAGAAAAAATGAAGGTCAGGGAGCTCTTCACCTACAAGAAAAAAAACCTTTGCTTTGGACTCTGATGAGAGTCTGGTTTTCCAGTTCCTCGCTTCGTGTCCTACGTGTGCGTGTAAGCTCTCTCACACCAGGTGATCCTAGTTTTTCACCTTTCACCTTTTCCATTTTTCTGATTGCAGTTACCCCACGTTGAAGAAGCTTGCTGGAAGAAGACCAGATATTCCCATTTATGTTGGAAACACAGAAAGACCTGTGTTTTGGAATCTCAACCAGAGTGGTGTCCAGTTGACTAATATCAACATAGTGCCGTTTGGAGTATGGCAGCAGGTCAGATATCTGTGTTCTTTCCACCCTTTTCAGTTGTGCTTTCTGGGGTGAATTTTAGGTAAGATAGTCACTTTAAGATTAAAGGAACAATGGCCTACTTTGTACATAGTACTGTGTAAAAACAACCTTTACTTAAACTGAAATAAAAGATGTTTTTCTTTCCATTTACCAATGTTACAACTCTCTATAGTACAGGATAATACATCCACTTCCAAACAAAGGGGATTTCTTTCCAAAAGAATTGCCAGCTTTCTCAAGTATTAAATTAAAGGCCAAATTGACTTACACAGTTGGTTTTATTATTAAATTTCAGGTAGACAAAAATCTTCGATTCATGATCTTGATGGATGGCGTTCATCCTGAGATGGACACTTGCATTATTGTGGAATACAAAGGTACTTTCTTATCCTCATCAATAACGAAACATAAATAATACCCTTGGTTGGAAGGTTCATAATAGCTGACTGAAATTTTGCCCTACATTAATCTTCTTCCATCTTCAAGTTCCATTGAATTCTTGTCTTAGAAAAATGGGTTATCATTCAGCAATCTTTCTAGAGCACAAGCTAACAGTGATGTAGTCTATATAGTGACAGGTGTGAAGCTTTTCTTCATATGGCAACAATAGCCTCTATTTCACCTGCAGTTAATTTCTCCAAAACTGTTTTTATTGAATGAAATATTATATAGTATAATATTATCATGTAGCATAATCACACACTTCTGCTCTTCATGTGAGAAGAGGGATTCATTGCCCCATCAATCATTGAACTGAATGAGCAAAAGCTTGAGAGGTTTGTGTTGATCCAGTCACTCTTTCCTCTGGGCCCTTTCAGTTCAACAGCTGGAGGTAGTTGTCTGAGGAAAGTGGCTTCTCTATGCCCCTGGAGTGGAGTCAAGCCAATTGTTCTCCTGGGACATTCAGAACTCACCAAATCGAGCAGGGTGAATTTATCCACTTGGAAATTCAAAATATGCTTTGAAGATTGTAGGTTTTGGAATCTTCCTCTTCTTTTTCCTTGAACACAAACAATTTTTCCTTAGTCAACTGAGTCAGATTATAGAGACTTGCATGTAAGACTCTGTTGGCCTGGGAATTCGAACTGTGGTGCTCAGGATTTCACTTTGAAGGTTCTTGCCACTTCATTTTTTCACAGGTCATAAAATACTCAACACAGTGGACTGCACCAGACCCAATGGGGGACGGCTGCCTGTGGAGGTTGCTCTAATGATGAGCGATTTCGCTGGAGGAGCGTCAGGCTTTCCAATGACTTTCAGTGGTGGAAAGTTCACTGGTAACATTTTATATGGGAATGCTGCCAAGGAGTAGGCATGGCACTTCGTTAAATTCTGTGAGAATAAATACACAGATAATTAAGGCACAGTCCCTCCCCAAAAGAAGCTTACAGTCTTACTGGGATATAAGTCTTGCAAACCACAGGCTTACAAACTGGAGTTTTCAGCTCAAAATATGACGGTGGAGCATGAAAGAAACACTAAGGAGATTAGGATCACCTCAGAAATAGTCCAGAAAAAGAATCATTTGGGTCATTTGGATTCATGATGTAAGACCATAGCGCAGGACCAGAAAGGTCTGACACAGGTAATGCAGGCTTACATGCTCTTGGGATGTGGTTCAGAATAGGGTGTGTGCCACTTGACATGGGCACATGCCCTAGTCCCTGTGGAATGCTTATACAGGGGTGCTAGAGGGAGCCCCTCGGAGTGTGGGGTTACTGGGGGCTGGAGAGTTTGGGGAATGGGGAGATGTTGGTCAAAGAACACAACCTTCTTGTTATAAGGTGAATAAGTTCTGAGGATGTAATGTGTAGCTTTATGGTTAGAGTTACAGTACAGTATCACATACTTGAAAATTACCGAGAGAATAGATCTTGAGTGTTTTCACTACACACACAAAAATGGTAATTATGTGAGATGATAGAGGTGTTAACTAACCTTGTTGTGGTAATTGTTTTGCAATATCTACATGTATCAAACCATCACGTTGTATAACTTAAACTTATGCAATGCTGTATCAATGACATCCCAAAGCTAGAAAAATGTGGAGTCAGAGGCAGGAGTTCTTCCGCTCTGGGTCTAAGGGTGGTGCTGGGGTTGGGATGGGACAAAGCGTGTAAGCAGTATATTTTGCTAATCTTGGTATCCTCAGTATGAGCGCTGTGGATGCTCAGTGTACATCTTCTTAATAAACAAGTTTGGTAAATGATCTCTGTCCAACAGTGCAGCAGAAAATGCCCTATTTGTAGCATGAAGAAAGCGTCTGTCCAGTTCCTTCCTTTCTTGGGTATTTATTGCCTCCCAGAGTACAGAACCGTGTGAGAGATAGAGGGGAGGTGCTGTCCTCAAGGAGTTAACTGGGGAGACAAAATATACCTATTAAAGGTCAGCTAGAATAATCCCATTCTCATGTGAGTGTGTGTATGTGTGACTGAATGTATGCATGCACATATATTTAAAAAGGGTCAAAAACATATCAAACTGTTGATAGTGGTTATGTCTAGGTTATAGGTAACTTGTTTTCCTGGGTCCTTGTTTATGTTTACCAAATGTTCGTAGCAATAGCAATATGAACAATCCCCTGACACGGTGCCCTACATGCTCTGGGGCCTGCCTGGAATCTCGGTTTCCTGTCTGCCTGTCTCCCTGGTGCTTGCTCTGTATTAGCCTCTGTGGCCTGCGTTTTGTTCCTCAGACTCAATTTGCCAAGTGGACCGCACTCCTGCCCTGGGCCTTTGTATTTGCTGTTTCCACTGCCTGAAATGCTGTTGCCCCAATCTCCACATGGTCAGCAGCTTCTCTTCTTCTGTCTATGTTCTGACTCAAATGTCATCTTCACTAACCACCCTGTCTCATAATGCCCTTCTGCCCCACCGCACCCCACCTGCCACTCATCCCCATTGCCCTGCTACACTTTCTTCTGAGCTCATCATTCTTTGAATGACCTTATTTATTTACTTTTATTTGCTTCTATCACTAGAATGAATGCTCCACAAGAGCAGGGACCTGCTTTATGCCACTCACCACTGTATTCTCAGTGCCTAGAACTGTGTCTGGCACACAGTAGGTGCTCCATAAATATTGACTGAAGGAATGAATGAGCAAATGGGCGATCTGTGAAGTAGGCATCATGGTTCCACTTTACAGAGGAGGAAACAGACTTAAAGATTTAAGTGGTGGAGGACTGACTCCAGCACCCATGCTCTCAACCTCTGGACAGTGCAGGGTATGGTGAACATGCTTTGCTTTAATAATCCATCAAAATAATAAAGGCATTTCCATGTTAGTGAAGAGTTAGTGATTACCAGAAATAAAGCACCATTAAAATGTGCCTGCATGCAGGGTACAACTCTTCATGTTGCCCTTTGTATTATCTGGGGTCCAAATGAATCGCCATAAACAAAGAAAAGGCTCAGTGTCTTTGGCATTTGGTACCTTTTTCTTAGTAACCAAATGAAATTTGCAAACTAAAGCAAGAGTGGGGAGGTGTTCACTAATGACACAGAGCTTTGCTCTATTTCTGCCTTAGTCTGTTTCAATTTTGTCTCCTGAAAGAGATCCAGTTTACTAGATCATTTGTTTTCCCGTGATTTCTAAACAGGAGACTCTAATGCAAACCCTGTCATTCCAGAGGAATGGAAAGCCCAGTTCATCAAAACAGAAAGGAGGAAGCTCCTGAATTACAAGGCCCGACTCGTGAAGGACCTACGACCTCGGATTTATTGCCCTTTCGCTGGCTATTTCGTGGAATCTCATCCCTCAGACAAGTATGCTGGACATTTTGTACAACATTGTTACACAAAAGTTAATGTAGGCTGACATGAGTTATTTAGCTGTGAATACAACATGAAATGAAAAAGAGTTAGGAGTGTGGAGCTTATTGAACAAGTTGCTTGAGAACAGAACCATGAATAAAAGCTGAGCTGGGTAGCTAGAAGGAATTCCAATAGGTTTTCTCTGAAAGGACCCTGGGAAGGATGAAGGCAACTGGTATGTGCTCAGTTCACGCCAGGAACTAAACTGGGGCTTTTAGCCAAGTCATCTAAATTAATCTTCCCAATGACACTATGAGGTAGATACTATTATGCCTTTTTTTTGCAGATAGGGAATCTAAAACCCAGACTGGCTAAGAGACTGCCCAAAGTCACCCTCTTGGAAACCCTGGAATTGGGAAGTGAATCTCGGTGTGCCTATCTTCAAAGCTCTTTTCTCTACAGCAAACTGCATCCCGGAACTGAGAATTGCATTATTATCGAATGATGTTATGTTCCCATTTTGGGATATCTGAAATGACTTCTCTCGCAACCATATAACTTCTAAGTCTCGTTCATGTGTATTTTTGGAGGTCCATGAATTTTCTCTGAGAATGTTTTTTAAATGTTGGGTTTTAATTATCAAATGAATGACAATCTTAATACTGAGTATTAAACAAAATTTATATTTATGCTTCTTTTTATGGTCACACTGATGCCAAGTAATCATTTAAAGAGTTAGCAGTTAACTTTTAATAAAATATATTTTGAACAGGAGTATCTATGCCAGGGGAACCCTAAATTTAAGAAACATCATTTTAGTGCATCTTCGCCACTATCTTTATATTGGACTGTCCTTTTTGGGGACTTTTACTAGTGCCAGGTGTCCGAGCTGGGAAGTACTTTTTCTTTTCTTTCAAAACATAGATTCTCTGATAAAAGGAAAAACATCTAAAATTTCCTAGGAATTACTACAGCTGAACTAAACACTTCCAAGTTTATTAGCATCTTTTGAGATTTTAATTAGATCTGCTAGAGCTGACTTGTCCAATTCGGTAACAACCAGCCACATGTGATTCCCAAACACTCAAAATGTGGCTAGCACAATGAAGAATCTGAATTTTTAATTTTAAGAAATTCAGGTGTTAAGATTGAACCAGTATAAAATATTTTCTGTTAAATACAACTTACCTTTTTTAGTTGGACTACATTTCTTCAACCAATGCATTGTGTAAAAAAGTATCATTATTGTGATGTGCATGTTGGATTCATGTGTCATTTATAGTATTACACAATTAGTTGGTATCAATGGATTGATTCAGTTTGAGTTTTTTTCTATGCACTGCTATAATATGGTGTCTTTAGTTGAATATTTATGTGTTTAGGTCATGTTAGTGTGTTAGTGATACCTATGAGTCTTTTGTAGGCACCATATAGATGGGTCTTGTTTTTTTTATCCTTTCAGTGACTCTATGTCTTTTGATTTGTGCAGTCAGTCCATTTACATTTAGGTTGATTATCGATAAGTATGCACTTATTACCATTGCAGGCTTTAGATTCGTGGTTACCAAAGGTTCAAGGTTAACATCCTTACTATCTAAGAGTCTAACTTAACTCACTTAGTATGCTGTTACAAACACAATCTAAAGGTTCTTTTTTCTCCTCCTTTTTCTTCCTCCTCCATTCTTTATATATTAGGTACCATATTCTGTACTCTTTGTCTATCCCTTGATTGACTTTGGGGGTAGTTGGTTTAATTTTGCATTTGCTTAGTAATTCACTGTTCTACTCTCTTTACTATGGTTTTATTAAACATTAGGAACCCTTCCTCCCATAGCAGTCCCTCCAAAATATACTGTAGAGACAGTTTGTGGGCGGTAAATTCTCTCAGCTTTTGCTTATCTGGAAATTGTTTAATCCCTCCTTCAAATTTAAATAATAATCTTGCCAGATAAAGTCATCTTGGTTTGAGGCCCTTCTGCTTCATTGCATTAAATACATCATGCCACTCCCTTCTGGCCTGTAAGGTTTCTGCTGAGAAGTCTGATGTTAGCATGATCGCTTTCCTTTGTATGTGATCTTATTTCTCTCTCTGGCTGCTTTTAATAGTCTGTCCTTATCCTTGATCTTCACCATTTTAATTGTTATATGTCTTGGTGTTGTCCTCCTTGGGTCCCTTGTGTTGGGAGATCTGTGCACCTCCATGGCCTGAGATACTATCTCCTTGGGGAAGTTTTCAGCAATTACCTCCTCAAACACACTTTCTTTCCCTTTTTCTCTCTCTTCTTCTTCTGGTACCCCTATAATACAAATATTGTTCCATTTGGATTTGTCACACAGTTTTCTCAATATTCTTTCATTCCTAGAGATCCTTTACTCTCTCTGTGCCTCAGCTTCTTTGTATTCCCCCTCTATAATTTCTATTTCATTTATCATTTCCTCCACTGTGTCTAATCTGCTTTTAAAACCTTCCATTGTATGTGTCATTTCTGATACTGTGTTCTGGAATGATTGGATCTCTGACTGGAATTCATTCCTGAGTTCCTGAATAATTTTCTGTACCTCCATGAGCATGTTCATGATTTTTATTTTGAAATCTCTTTCAGGAAGATTCATGAGATTGGTTTCATTTGACTCTTTGTCTGGTGTATGTATGATTTTGCTTTGAACCAGGTTCCTTTGATGTTTCATATTTGTATGTGGCACCGTCTGGTGTCCAGAAGCTATACTCTCTGTAGCTGCTCAGTCCCTGGAGCAATATTGGGGTTTTCAGGGGAGCAGTGTTGGTGCCTTGGGGGAGGAAAGAGCTGTTTCCTGCTTCCTGGCTGCTATGCCTGTCTCCACTGCCAGAACCAATGGGGTGAGCACACAGGTATAAGCCTCTATGCTTTGTGTTTGTGTTTGTAGCTACTGTAGGCAGGGCTTCCCTCTGGCTGGACTGACGCCAGGGCAGGGTTTGCCGGTTTGTGAGACAGGTGCAGGCTGGCTGGGAAGAAGGCACAGCAGGCTGTGTATCACTGTGAGGGGCCTTGTAGCTGCATAGCCAGCCAGGGGGCTGGGGCACCTGAAGATCCTGAAAGTTCCCAACCTGCTGGGCAGAGTGCACACAGACAATTTTGTCTTCCTATCCTTTCTCCTGAGTAGTAATTAAATCTAATTAATTAAAATCTAATTAAAATCTGTGCAGTCCTTGCCCCTTTAGCAGCCCTCTTGCTGTTAGGAAGTCTCTCAGACTGATGCTCAGAGCAGCCAGATATGGATCCCTGTTTTCCACAAGCAGCTGGAATCTCAGTCTCTCCAGGCATTCTGCCTGTCTTAGCTTCCAACCCCTCTAATCACCAGAGCACCATGCAATGTAGGTTTGTGCTCCTAGAGCAGATCTCCAGGGCTCGGTGTTCAGCAGTCCCAGGCCTCCACTCCCTCCCTGCTGTATTTCTCTTCCTCTCGCCAGTGAGCTGGGTTGGGGAAGGGTTTGGGTCCCACTGTGTCACGGTTTTGGTACATTACCCTGTTCCACAAGATCTGCTCTTTTCTCCAGGTGTATGCAGTCTGGTGCAACCTTCTGTCCTGTTGCTCTTTCAGGATTAGTTGTATTATATTTTTATATTATATGCAGTTAGTAGGAGGCCTCTTTCTCACCTCTCACGTCACCATCTTTAATCCTCTCGGCAAGTTCCAACTGATAAAAATTTATCAATTTTTATTGTACTTTGCTTCAGCTTTAGATCAGTGGTTCTCAGGGAGATTTTGCCTTGTGGGGCATATGTGGCAGTTTCTGGAAACACTTTTGGACATAAAAACTGGGCTGTGCTACTGCATCTAATAGATAGGAGACAGGGAGTCTGCTGAATGTCCTATAATGTACAGGACACTTCTCACAACAAAGAATTATCCAGCTCAAAATGCCAATAATGCTGTTATTGAGAAACCTTGCTTTAAGTGAATTATCTATACAAGAAAATAAGAGAAACAGTCTAATTTTTTTATGAAATGAATACAACATTGGTACTAAAATCTGACAAAAAATAGCCCTACAGATCAATTTATAAATATCTAAATGTTATTCAACTATGTACAACAATACATTAAATTAATCATATGTTAAGAATGAGTAGAGATAATTACATGAATACAAGTGTTTTTCAATAAGAGAATTAATTAATATAATTTAATATATTAATTGATATAAGAAGATCATATGATGTCCAGAGGTGCTAAAAAGTTTAACTTGCATTTTGCCAAAAAAAAAAAATACTAAAAAATTAGACACAAAAGAAAACCTATGTAAATGGAAAGACACACTGTTCTTGGACTAAATAGCAGAGTCATATCACTTAAACTAAGTTAACTTATAAAGTTAATGTGATTTCAATATAAATAATATATGTTCTGGGGAGTAGACAAGTTATTGTGAGATTAATTTGGGGGAAAAACAAGAATATTTTAGTAAATTTCTAATTAAGAAGAGCAAGCTGAGGAGAGTACTCTACCAGATAGTAAAACATAGGGTCTCTACAATTAAAACTCAGTGGGGTTATAGCACAAATAGCCAATGGTAGAGAATAAAGATTATAAAAATGAATTCACATATCTCTCATTTTAGTATATGACATGAAAGGCATTTCAAGTCAGTGGTTGTAAAGATGGACTATTTATGAAGTAGCATTGAGCAAATAGTTTCAAAGCATTCTAAATTTATGAAGCAATATTGTCAATTAGTCCAAAAAAATGAATACTTGCATTAAGTATTTTGGAATTGTCTACATATGACAAAGAATAATTTCAGCTACATATGAAATACTTAACTTTTATTATGATAAATGATGCCTCAGTTATGTTAGGTTAAATAAAATCCGGATTTATTAGAATTTTATAACAAGAAGTTTGTGTCTCCCTTATTCCTTCTATTGCATGATGTGTTTTGAAAACATTTGTACAAAGTTTTCTGAGGCATCCTCTAGCAAAAGTGTTTTGGATACAGTTGTTGAAATTGCAAATGTTATTAATCACCGCCTGTTAATGAAGCTCTTAAAAGACCAGACAATGAGCTTGATGGTGTTGTACTCTTTGCAAATGCCTGATGGTTGAATCATGATTTATACTGTTACTTCTGATTGAAGGTTTTCTTGAAACAAAAAGAATGCTGGTCAAATATTCAGTAATCAAAGAAAAAATCTGGCACTGTGACTAACATTTTCTCTGATATCATATTGCATATGGACAAGCTAAATGTAAAGCTCCAAAGAAAGAAAGACTTATTTGTGACTTAGGCATTCAGGTTGAGTGTTACGTTGAAATTGAATCTTTATGTTGAATCCTTAAGTTGAAATTGAATAGTTTTCTAATATAAATGAATAACAATAGTTTTATACATTTTCTAATATGAATCAATAAGCAGAAGACTTTGTAATTGGAAGTATATGCTAGCCAAAAAAATTTCAAGCCAAATTTGAAGAATTCTTTGTTAATTTTGATAATTTGGAATTGCTTTTCAATTTATCCAGTACTTCTCTGAATTCTATGTTAATGTTAATGAGTTGACCTGAGTTACTGAATTTACTAGCCTTGGATAGATGTTGTCTTAAAACTGATAATACTTTTGCTTCAAAGTCAAATCAATGCTTCTAAAAATGGTGAGAAGCAGTTTTGTGAATGTAGATGGTGAATAGTATATGAAAATGTATTTTTGGTATTTGATTCATTTGTTGGAAACTTCTAAGCATATTTGGAACAAGTTTAGCAAATGAATCTAAGTTTTATGAAATACAAAATGCTGATGAAGTATTTTGATTAATGTTTAGTGTCTGAATTGAGATGTGCTCTAAGTTTAAAATATGTACTGGATTTCAAAGATATAACACAAAAAATATAAAATATCTCATTAATAACTTTAATACTTGCTTAGATTTCAAAATGATAATATTTTGGCTAAGTTGGATTATAATAGAAATTAATCCATTAAATTAACTTCATCTGTTACTTCTTTTATGTGGCTGCTAGAATGTTTAAAATTACTTATGTGACATATTATATTCCATTGGACAGTGTTGTGGTAGAGTTTAATAATATTGAGCATCACAGACCTATCAATAAAGTAAAACCTTGGCTGTACAGAACTCCCAGGCACTTTAGAAGGAAACCATCCTAAACAGGAAAATTTTCTGAATAGCTAATGTTTGTCTTTCTAGGTACCTATATCTTTTTATTATTTTATTTCATTTTTATTTATTTTTTAAATTTTGGTATCATTAATCTACGATTACATGAAGAACATTATGTTTACAAGGCTCTCCCCTTCACCAAGTCCCCCCCACATAACCCTTCACAGTCACTGTCCATCAGCATAGTAAGATGCTGTAAAATCACTACTTGTCTTCTCTGTGTTGCACAGCCCTCCCCGTGCTCCCCCCCATGCACTATACATGCTAATCATAATGACCCCTTTCTTTTTTCCCGCCCTTGTCCCTCCCTTTCCACCCATCCTCCATGGTAACTATTAGTCCATTTTTGGGTTCTGTGATTCTGCTGCTGTTTTGTTCCTTCAGTTTTCCTTTGTTCCTATACTCCACATATGAGTGAAATCATTTAGTACTTGTCTTTCTCCACCTGGCTTATTTCACTGAGCATAATACCCTCTAGCTCCATCCATGTTGTTGTGAATGGTAGGATTTGTTTTCTTCTTATGGCTGAATAATATTCCATTGTGTATATGTACCACCTCTTCTTTATCCATTCATCTACTGATGGACACTTAGGTTGCTTCCATTTCTTGACTATTGTAAATAGTGCTGCGATAAACATAGGGGTGCATCTGTCTTTTTCAAACTGGGCTGCTGCCTTCTTAGGGTAAATTCCTAAAAGTGGAATTCTTGGGTCAAATGGTATTTCTATTTCGAGCATTCTGAGGAACCTCCACACTGCTTTCCACAATGGTTGAACTAATTTACATTCCCACCAGCAGTGTAGGAGGGTTCCCCTTTCTCCACAGCCTCGCCAACATTTGTTGTTGTTTGTCTTTTGGATGGTGGCCATCCTTACTGGTGTGAGGTGATGTCATTGTGGTTTTAATTTGCATTTCTCTGATGACTAGCGATGTGTAGCATCTTTTCATGTGTCTCTTGGCCATCTGAATTTCTTCTTTGGAGAACTGTCTGTTCAGCTCCTCTGCCCATTTTTTTTATTGGATTATTTGCTTTTTGTTTGTTGAGGTGCATGAGCTCTTTGTATATTTTGGATGTCAGCCCTTTATCGGATCTGTCATTTATGAATATATTCTCCCATACTGTAGGCTGCCTTTTTGTTCTGTTGATGGTGTCCTTTGCTGTACAGAAGCTTTTCAGCTTGATATAGTCTCACTTCTTCATTTTTGCTTTTGTTTCACTTGCCCAGGGAGATATGTTCATGAAGAAGTTGCTCATGTTTATGTCCAGGAGATTTTTTCTATTGTTTTATTCTTCTCAATTTTATTTATTTCCCCTCTGATCTTTATTATGTCCCTCCTTCTGCTGATCTTAGGCCTCATTTGTTCTTATTTTTCCAATTTCTATAGTTGTGACATTAGACTATTCATTTGGGATTGTTCTTCCTTCTTTAAATATGCCCTGATTGGTATATACTTTCCTCTTAAGACCACTTTCGCTGAGTCCCACAGAAGTTGGGGCTTTGTGTTGTTGTTGTCATTTGTTTCCATGTATTTCTGGATCTCCATTTTAATTTGGTCATTGATCCATTGATTATTTAGGAGCATGTTGTTAAGCCTCCATGTGTTTGTGAGCCTTTTTGCTTTCTTTGTACAATTTATTTCTAGTTTTACACCTTGTGGTCTGAAAAGTTGCTTGGTAGGATTTCAGTCTTTTGGAATTTACTGAGGCTCTTTTTGTGGCCTAGTATGTGGTCTATTCTGGAGAATGTTCCATATGCACTTGAGAAGAATGTGTATCCTGCTGCTTTTGGATGTAGAGTTCTGTAGATGCCTATTAGGTCCATCTGTTCTAGTGTGTTGTTCAGTGCCTCTGTGTCCTTACTTACTTTCTGTCTGGTGGATCTGTCCTTTGGAGTGAGTGTTGTGTTGATGTCTCCCAAAATGAATGCATTGCATTCTATTTCCTCCTTTAATTCTGTTAGTATTTGTTTCACATATGTAGGTGCTCCTGTATTGGGTGCATATATGTTTAGAATGGTTATATCCTCTTGTTGTGAACCGTTTATCTTTATGTAATGTCCTTCTTTATCTCTTGTTACTTTCTTTGTTTTGAAGTCTGTTTTGTCTGATACTACTACTGCAACACCTGCTTTTTTCTCTCTGTTGTTTGAATGAAATATCTTTTTCCATCCCTTGACTTTTAATCTGTGCATGTCTTTGGGTTTTAGGTGAGTCTCTTGTAAGCAAGCAGTATATGGATGGGTCTTGCTTTTTTATCCATTCAGTGACTCTGTGTCTTTTGATTGGTGCATTCAGTCCATTTACAGTTAGTGTGATTATTGAAAGATATGTACTTATTGTCAGTGCAGGCTTTAAGTTTGTGGTTACCAAAGGTTCAAGGTTTGCTTCTTTACTACCTTACTTTCTAATTTAACTTGCTTATTGAGCTATTATAAACACAGTCTGATGATTCTTTTCTTCTCTCCCTTCTTATTCCTCCTCCTCCATTCTTCATATGTTGGGTGTTTTGTTCTGTGCTCTTTTTAGGAGTGCTCCCATCTAGAGCAGTCCCTGTAGGATTCCCTGTAGAGGTGGTTTGTAGGAGGCAAATTCCCTCAACTTTTGTTTGTCTGGGAATTGTTTAATCCCTCCTTCATATTTAAATGATATTTGTGCTGGATACAGTAGTCTTGGTTCGAGGCCCTTCTGTTTCTTTGCATTAAGTATATCCTGCCATTCTCTTCTGGCCTATAGGGTTTCTGTTGAGAAGTCTGATGATAGCCTGATGGTTTTTCCTTTGTAGGTAACCTTTTTTTTCTCTCTGGCTGCCTTTAATACTTTGGCCTTGTCTTTGATCTTTGCCATTTTAATTATTATGTGTCTTGGTGTTGTCCTCCTTGGGTCCTTTCTGTTGGGAGTTCTGTGGGCTTCCATGGTCTGAGCAACTATTTCCTCCCCCAGTTTGTGGAAGTTCTCAGCAATTATTTCTTCAAAGACACTTTCTATCCCCTTTTCTCTCTCTTCTTCTTCTGGTACCCCTATAATGCAGACATCATTCCCTTTGGATCAGTCACAGAGTTCTCTTAATATTGTTTCATTTCTGGAGATCCTTTTATCTCTCTGTGCATCTGCTTCTATGTGTTCCTGTTCTCTGGTTTCTAGTCCATCAATGGCCTCTTGTATCCTGTCCATTCTGCTTTTAAGTCCTTCCAGGGATTGTTTTATTTCTGTCGTCTCCCTCTGTACTTGCTCCATTAGCTCTTGCATATTCTCTGCTGATCCATCAGCATGGTTATGATTTTTATTTTGAATTCTTTTTTTGGGAGACTGGTTAGGTCTGTCTCTGCAGATCCTCTCTCAGGGGTTGTCTGGACTATTTTGGACTGGACTAAATTTTTCTGCCTTTTCATAGTGATAGCAGTGGCTGTAGGCAGGTTGCGGGTGTGTCAGCTGGGAGAAGAAAGTCCTTTCCTGCTTGCTGGATGCCTTGCCCTTCTCTGCTGCCTGTGTTGGTTACCTGCACTCCTGGAGCAGCCAGCGGGTTAGTCCCCTAAGCTGCTGTGGGTGGGGTCTCCGTCAGAGCAGCCCAGAGCCCTGCTGAGAGTGGCAGCCACGCCAGGTGCGCTCCTCCACGATAGCGGCACCTCTGCCTGGCAGCTGTGTGCCAGCAGCGGCCTTTGGGTCTGGCCCGGGCCGCTGTGCATTGGGCTGGGATTCTGGTTGGCTGCTGGGAAGGCAGCTGCTCCCTCTGGCACCACTGCAGGTTCGCATGGGCCTCTCCCATGCCCCTCTTGCGCTGCCGCCGCTGGCACACCGCTCCCGGACTGCTCAGCCACCGCTGCCATGGGCTCACGCGAACCTCTCCCGGTCACCTCTGGTGCTGCTGCCCCCGGCACATGCTGCCACTCTCCCACTGCTGGGCCAGTGTGTCAGGGTCCACGCCAGTTGGGGGAATCACTGGCAGGCTGCTTAGTGCCGTGAGGGGCTTCAGAGCTGTGCTGCCGCCCAGGGGGTTAGGGAACCTAAAGTTTCCCGGGATTCCCAGCTGCTGGCTAAGTGTGCCGGGACGACTTCATCCAGCTGTGGGGTCCCTGTCTCTTTAAGACTTGCAGAAAGCACTCGCTTTTCTTTTGTCTTAGGGGCTCCAGTTGCAGGGACCTGCCCACAGGTTTTGCTTTTCTGTTTCTCTAATATCCAGCACCCCGTGCACCTTGTGTCTGCATTCTGGGTGCAGATTTCTAGAGCTGGTTGTTTAGCAGTCCTGGGCCATGGCTTGTATCCTACCCCCTTCATGTGATGTTGAGTTCTCGCAGATGTAGATGTATCCTGGCTGTTGTACTGCATCCACTGGTGTCTCTTTTAGGAATAGTTGTATTTATTGTATTTTCATAAATATATATGTTTTTGGGAGGAGATTTCCATGGAACTACTCACGCCACCATCTTGGCTCTGCCTGAAAGGGTTGGGTTTTATAAATGCTTTTTCTGGATCAAATGACATGATTATATGCTTTTTTTCCTTCATTCATTTAATGTGGTGAAATATACTTATTGATTTTCTTATGTTGAACCTCCCTTGCATTCCTGTGACAAATTCCACTTGTCATGATGTATAATCATACTAAATGCTGCTGGATATTGTGTGCTAGTGTTTTGTTAAGAAATTTTTGCATCTATATTCATAAGAAATATTGGTCTTTAATTTTCTTCTCTTGTGATGTCTTTACATGGCTTTGATAAAAGCCAAATAGAATGGATTTGGAAGTGTTCCCTTTTGTGTTTGGGGAGAGTTTATGAATGAGGATGTTTTCTGTTTTCTCTTTGAGTTGGTTTAAGCAGTTTGTGTGTTCCTATGAGTGTGTTTATCTAAGTTATTTAATTAGTGTACTGTTCATACTATTCTCTATAATTCTTAAGAGTGTGCTGTCATAGTTAAGACTTAATTATCTCTCCATAAATCTGTACATTCGATGCAGTTCACACCAAAACCCTAGCAGAATTTTGTGTACATATAGACAGTCTGATTATAAAAACTTATAGAAAGAAGCAAAGAAACTAGAATAGCCAGAATAATTCTGAAAAAGAATAAATTTTGGGGAAGGTTGGGGCTCAAGAAGGCAGAGTAGGAAGGCAAGACCTGTATCTCTTACCACGAACACACACAGAGGAAGTGACCACAGCAAGTACATCCAACGCTGACAACAAACTGAAGACTTCAGAACACACCATATGTACCTGGAGAAGAAGAGAAGACCACTCAGAAATGGGTAAAGTGGCAGAGCTGTGACTGAGCGGGACCCCAGCCCTTCCACCATCCCAGCCCGCAGGTAGGAGGAAGAGGAGTGGAGCGGGGAGGGGGTATGTGCTCAGGGACTCTTGCACACCCAGCCTTAGAGGTCTGCTCTGGGAGCACAAGTCCACATTGCACTGAGTTCCGGTGAAAAATGGGATTGGACACTAGGGGCAGGTGGAAAACTCTGGGAGACTGAGACACCAGCCACCTAGGGAGGGCAGGCATGCTCTGCTGGTTCCACTGAAGCCCACCACAGAGGCAGCAGTTTGAAAGACTTGCCAACAGTGAGAAGGGCACCAGGGGGTGAGGGCTGGATGGTGCTGTCTCTGCAGGAGAAAGGGCACGTGGACGATACCTCCCCAGCCCTCCCTCTACCTCCCCAGCCCTCCCTCCACCAAGCAGATCGGGAATGCTCAGGAGCCCCAGATGCTCTCTGCCCGTTGCTGGTGGCTCAGCCCTGAGGCGCTTCCCCGGGCACTGCAGGTGTGCCAGCCCCCTCAGCCCAGCAGTGTCAGACTTTGCTGCCTGGTGAGCAGAGGGAGACTCTCCCAGCTTTCATGGCCAAACTGGGGAGGCATCCGCAGGAGCCAGCTCCACGAGCTTCTTCCTCCCCACAGGCAGCTAAGTCAGGTGCTGCACCTCGCTGCTGCTAGGGGGTGCCTGCTGGGACTCACTGCGGCAGCAGCTGCACCCCACCAGGCCATGACTAGCCGCCTCAGCCACCAGCGGACCTCCCACAGAGCAACTTGCTATTGCCACTTCCTGACACCCAAGCACCTCCCCTCTGTGCACATCGCACTGCCTCCAGGAACCTGCACACCCTTCCACCGTGCAATTTGCCGCCTCAGCATGCCCACACACACTGCGCAGGCTCTGCCGGGGCAAACTGCTGGCCTCAGCAGACCGAGATAAAACACTGCCAGCAAATAGAAAGGCAACCCTTCTCATAACCCACCACCAGCAACTGGGGCTCTACAGGAAAGGAGACTCAACTCTTCACAAAATCAATCAAGGTATACACAAAAAAGTGTATATTATGACATCAAATACATGAAGTGTGGAGGAAGGAGAAGAAGAAAGGAAAAAGTACCTTTAGATTTTATTTAAAATAGAGTAATCAGCAACTTAATGTAGACTGTTATATAGTCAGGAAGCTGTCCTTGAACCTTTGATAACCATAAAACTAAAGCCTACAATAAATACACAAAAATATTTTTTTAAGAGAACTCTAATAACAACACTAAAGAAGACCATCAAATAGCAAGAGAGGAAGAAAGGAACAGAAAGAAGCTATAAAGACAACCAGAAAACAACTAATAAAATGGCAATATGTACACATCTATCAATAATCACCCTAAATGTAAATGAACTGAATGTGCCAATGAAAAGACACGGAGTGACAGAAGGATAAAAAAAAACAAGACCCATCTACCTGCTGCCTACAGGCGACCCAAAGACATGTACAGACTAACAGTGAAGTGACAGAAGATATTTCATGCTAACTATAGGGAGAAAAAAGCAGAAGTAGCAGTGCTTATTCAAACAAAATTGATTTCAAAGCAAAGAAGGTACATAATGATAAAGGGGTCAGTCCAACAAGAGGATATAACCATTGTAAATATCTATGCACCCATCTTAGGAGCATCTAAATATGTAAAGCAGATACTAACAGAATTAAAGAGGAAAATAGATTACAACACATTCATTTTAGTAACACACCTCTCACATCAATAGACAGATCATAAATAAATAAGGAAACAGAGGCACTGAACAATACATTGGATCAGATGGACTTAACAGATATCTACAGACCATTCCCAAAATCATCAGAATACACATTTTTCTCAAGGGTACATGAAATATTCTCCAGAACAGATAGCATACTAGGTCACAAAAAGAGCCTCAATAAATTAAAAAGTTATAAATTGTACCAAGCAGCTTCTTAGACCACAGTGGTATGAAACTAGAAATAAATTACACAAAGTAAACAAAAAATCCTACAAATACATAGAGGCTAAACAACATGCTTCTAAATAATCAATGGATCATTAACTAAGTTAAACAGAAATAAAGCAAGACATGGAGACAAATGAAGACAAAAATACAACAGTCCAGTACTTGTGGGACATCACAAAGGCTGTTCTAAGAGGGAAGTCGTAGCAATACAGGCCTACCTCAAGAAACAAGAACAATTCTGAATAAACTGTCTAAATTTACAATTAAAGAAACTAGAAAAAGAAGAACAAATGAAACCTATTAAGTTGCTGATTGTTCTATTGCAAACAAAGTCTAGAAGTACTATTCTTCTTCCTCCACACTTTGTGTATAAGATTGTCATAATCTGCACTTTTTGTGTATCCCTTGACTGATTTTGTGTACAGTTAGTTCTGCTACTGTTTTGGTTTAATTTCTAGCTTGCTTGGTAATTAATTGGTCTACTACCTTTGTGGGGGTTTGTTTTCAGTGGTGAACACTATTTAGGCTTAGGAACATTTCCATCTGCAGCAGTCCTTTTTACATATCCTGTAATGCTGGTTTGGTTGTTATAAATTCCTTGAGCCTTCATTTATCTGGAAATTGTTTAATCCCTGCTTCAAATCTAAACGATAATCTTGCTAGGTAGAGGATTGTTGATTGAAGGTCCTTCTGTTTCAGTACATTATTTTGTGGCATTCCCTTCTGGCCTGTAATGTTTCTGCTGAGAGCCTGATGATGACCTAATGGGCTTTCCCTTGTAAGTAAGCTTTTTTCTCTCTCTGGCTGCTTTTTTGTACTCTCTCCTTACCCTTAATCTTTGTCATTTTAATTATTATATGTCTTGGTGTTGTCTTCCCAGGATTCTTTTTGTTAGGGGCTCTCTGTGCCTCCATGACCTGAGTGTCCATTTCCTTTCCCCTATTGGGGATATTTTCAACAATTATTTCCTCAAAGAGACTTTCTACCCCTAAAGGTCTCTCTCTTCTCCTTCTGGGACCCCTATTATGCAAATATTGTTTTGGTTGGAGTTGTCACACAGCTCTTAACATTTTTTCATTCATAGAGATTCTTTTTTCTCCGTGTTCCTCAGCTTCGTGTTTCTGTTCTCTCATCTCCATCTCATTGAGTGTCTCCTGTACTTGCAGTAAGCTACTTTTGAATCCCTTCATTGTATGTTTCATTTCAGTTACTATATTCTAAGTGGCTCTTTTTCAGCTCTTTTGTCTCTTTGTTGAAGTCCTTCCTGAGATCTTAAAATATTTTTCTTTAAATCAGTGAGCATATTTTACTTTGAAATCTTTATCAGGAGGACTGGCGACCTCCGTTTCATTTAGCCCTCTTTCCTGGCCTATAGAGTAATAGCCTCGCGAAGGAGGCGTCCAATGGTGCCCACTCAGACTCTTTGCTCTCCGACTTTGTGGGAGCCCCACCTGCTGGTGCCGTGGGTGGGGCTACCTTTCTGTCTGCCTGCCCCAGTGATCCGTCTGCCCCAGCAGTTTGCTTTAGCCACCACCTTTGTGATCCAAGAGGATCCAAGATCCTCTGCTGGGATCGCTTTGGGAAGGGTCCACCTCTGCAGTGAGGGCAGGGCTGCACGGTTAATGGGGTGGGCAGGCCGTTATGCAGCTCTTGGGCAGGGCAGGACACACAGTACCAGGCTTGGACACCTATGGGGAGACGCCAGACTGACCAGCATTGTGTGCCATACCACGTGGCTTGGAGTTTACCCTGAAAGGGTGAAAAGCCCAATGAAAGAGTGGAATAAGGAACAAGGACATGGTCAGATGTGCACTGGGGAAGATGGGTTGTATGTCTGTGTGGAGTGAAGGAACATGGGAATGTTCATGCCGGAGACCAGTTTGAAAGCCATTACAATAATCTAGGCAGGTTCCGTGTAATGCCCACCAAAATCCCGGCAGATGAATGACAGTGAGGACTGAAAAGAGAATTCAGAGTCAAGAAATACTAGGTTGAATTGCAAGAACTTAGAGAATGTAGCAGTACTTATTTACAGGACACTTTACTACTTAATGTGATGCTGCCACTTAAAGTAATTACAAGCCACCCCTCTGTGTTTGTCATTAGCAAAAATTACCCTCAGTACCCACAATACCCAGCAGAGGGCAGCATCTACGTATTGATTTTATTACTGTTTTACAGGGAGACAATGAAGCATCGAGAAGGGATAGACCTTTGTGAATGCCACACATCATGTTTTAGGAAGAATTATCTGATAGTATCAGGGTTTCGAGAAGGGTAGATTGGAAGCAGGGAGAAGAGTTTGTGAACCATTTTGAGACCAGAGGTAGTGAGAGGGTGAGACAAAGCAGGGACACTGCTCCACATTGCGGACCACAAACCGGGAGGACACGCGGGTGCAGGAAGGGAAAAGCCACACACCTCTGGGTGGGCATCTTCTCTCATGTCTGCAAAATTGATTCCAAGATCATAAATAATGTGAGCCACCTTAGTGCTATTGAAATATAAATGCTTACGTATGTTTTGTGTTTCTCTATCTGACTAAAAGAACCTATCCAGGCTAGGTAACCAAGTTGTAGCTCAAGAAAATAAAATTCCCTTTTAACAGAATACATAACCCATATCGGATGAAACAAATGGCAAATCCTTTTTCTCTGGATCTCCCTTTTTCTGCTCCCACACCGCCACAATTACCTGCTTATATGACATTGAAATTGGGGACGTAAACCTTTTCCAGAAGGACTGCTTTGGAAATAAATTTGGGATACTCAGCTTTGATCAAAAGCACAGTCAGAAACCAGATCTCAGGATGGGCTATGACTGAGGATGTAAGTGATCTTCTAACAGGTGGATTTTAAGTGGCTTGAATGGAAAGACACTTTTTTGGATTATAAACAACAAAAATGTATTTCTCACAGTTTTGGAGACTGAGAAGTCCAAGATGAAGGTGCTGGCAGATATGGGGTCTAGTGAGGGCCTGCTTCCTGGTTCATAGATGGCTGTCTTTTTGCTATCAACTTACATGACAGGAGGGGTGGAAAGACTTTACTCCCAAAGTCGGGGAAAGGTCCCTCCCAGTGGCCCCTTGCGAAGGCTGAGCCTTGTTCTGGCTGTGGTTAGAGAGCTGTGTGGACCCTGCTGATTAGTGGCGTGATCTGGGGCAAGTCACCTTGCCTTTCCAACCTTTCTTTCCTTCTCTATAAAATGAGGGTAATAATGGCAGCTTTCTCATTAGAACATTGTGAAGATGAAATCCATTAGTTCATGTTAAACATTTAGTATAATCTGTCAAATAAAACAGAATTATTCATATATCTAAGAGTGTGCTATTCCCATCTATTTATGATAGCCTGTCTTGGTTCTTCTAACTTAATCCCAATCACCACATGATTACACTTAAAAATGAAGTATAAATACCATCTTCTCTAACTAATAATTCTTTCCTAATTAGGGACATTAGCTCAAGTATAGTCTTTATTTCTCTATGGGGTAAGTGAAGGGGGATTAGAAAGTGAGAATATAGAGAAAAAAATTTCTGTTATTGTACAAATCAGGCTATGCATCTGAGAATAAACTTTCTTACACACATTCTTATTTTTCAGGTATATTAAAGAAACAAACATCAAAAATGACCCAAATGAACTCAACAATCTTATCAAGAAAAATTCTGATGTGGCAACATGGACCCCACGACCTGGAGCCATTCTAGATCTGGGTAGGATGTTAAAGGACCCGACAGACAGGTTTGGCTTAAATATTTATAGAGAATAAAAATGATTTGTGAATGTTCTCGGTTTTATGAGAAAATAAAGGATCTCCATTTATAGGAATTTTATTTTGTTGACTATAAGTATCTTTCAAATCTAGAGGGAAAAGACTGAGTCTCCCTAAGTTTCTCATCCTATGTAATAATTACATACTCAAGGGTTTTCCTTATCTCAGAATCTTAGTAGAGGATAGAGGGAAAGGAAACTTTTTCTATTAAGGACCATTAACACAGCTCAAAAATAAGCTCTTATGTAAGTAAAAAGCAATAAGCATGAAAGTTAATTTCATATCAGTGCAAACATTACCCATTTGCCAATTCCTCAGATAGTACAAACAAATGATAATGCACTGGAAGTGCAAGTCAGTTGATGTCACATTTTCATAAATACTGTATTTTCATAAATACTTGACCCAAATGGAACCGTACGTTCCTTGCCCTTATTCAGGAATGGCCCAAATGTGTCGGAGAGCAGTGCACAGTCACCAAGGGCACACCCTCTTCGCCTCTCCTCTAAGCAGTCGGAATGAATGGTGCGGTCAGCCACCTTGCCTCTTGCTAACTTCCCTTATCAAACTAGTTATCAGATCTGGTCAATTCTCCTTCATAAATCTCTCGCAAATCCACCACTCATCCCCAGCGCCTTCTGCCGTAGCCTTAATTCAGCTTCGCACAATTTTTCACCCAGATTTCTGCGGTGGCCCCTGACTTATCTCTGTGCCTCTACCCCCACTCTCCTGTGATCCATCCTCTATGCCAGCCTTTTTCAGTCTACTGGTCACAATCCACTGGTGGGTGGTAAAATCAATGGCACTGATCCCAACCAGTGGTTTTTAAAAAATGAAATAAAGTAGACTCGACCAGACCAGATCAGACCTGGGTACATTTCATATAACAAGGGTAGTATTATCTCAGGAAAGTTATTTCCCAGATACCCTTGGTATGAAGACCCTGATACGATGTAAAATGTAATTTCCTGCTGGGATCATCGGCAAAAAGTTTGAAAGTCCCTGCCCTGCACGGCTGCCCAAGGAACCTTTCAAATGCAAAACCCATCCTGTTCCTTCCCTGCTTGAAATTCTTTAGGATCCCCCTACTGCATCGAGGATAAAGGGTGTTTCCATCATCCAGATCAAGAGTGAAAGAGATTTTTAATTATTTATTGGCAGAGCATTCAAGAGACTTTGTCATTAGCTTACCCCTCCCTCATCTCTTTTCAGCCCTTCATATGTATTCTACGGCAGTAACTCAGAATTTAATGAACATTAGAATATCCTGAGGAACTTGCATGAATGCAGATCCCTGGGCTCCACACGCAGAGATTCTGATTCAATAGATCTGAGGCAGAGCCCAGGAATCAGCATTTATACCATTGTGTCACATCAAAGCATTCTGAGTAACAAGAGAGTCAGCATTATTGATTTTCCATATTAAGAGTATAAGTGACACAGAGAGTCTAAGGGTTTAAATCTGTTTTTTGAGGGGAGCCAGGGACAGGAAAGAGAGGAAATGTGGTCAAGGAAATCTCAATCTGAACTCTTTGGCATTTCAACTAGGTTTTAGAGGTGAAGAGGGGGTTGCAAGTAACTGGGAACAGGAGAGTGGAGGGGGGTGCAGAGAGGTGGAGACGGCATTTGCTGGAGAAGGGAAGTGTAAATGGTACCATTAGTTCGGTGAATATAGATGCTTTGAATAAGTGAATATATGCCATCCATTCAGAAGTGGTTTATTTAGCTCCTTCTGTATACTGGCGCCATGCTAAATACAGGGATACAGCCGTGAAAAGGCCCTTTCCTCATGAAGGCGTCCATCTACCTGAGTGCAGGGGTGCTAAGTGAAGGGGGAGGTAAAGGATGAGTCAGGAAGGCCTGCTGGGACCTACGAGTAAGGGGAGCTCGAGAAAGTCACACAGCAAAGCAGGAACACCTCTGCACTCTGTTTTAGGAAACGTTTCCATAGTTTAGTTATTTAAGCCAAGAGGGCCCAAAATCAATGGTTTTCCAACTTTTTTTCCAGACACAGACTTTAATCTTCAAATGTATTCTGACTGGGAAACCCCTTGTGTCCCCTGAAGTACTCCTGAGGGGTCCACTGGGAATCCCCTGAGCAGTCTTCTGTCTGGTTGACTATTGATATTTATGTGCTGACTTTGACCTTCCTTATTTGCGTTCGCCTCCATTGTTCTCTCACCTTTGTGTCTTTAAGTAAGGGTATCATAGAGCCTCCAGAAGGGACAAAAATTTACAAGGATTCCTGGGACTTTGGACCATATTTGAAAATCTTGAATGCTGCTGTAGGAGATGAAATATTTCTTCACTCATCTTGGATACAAAAATACTTCACTTGGGCTGGATTTAAGGACTATAACCTGGTGGTCAGGGTATGCTACTAAGTATTATTTGTTTTTGTTTTCTTGCATTATGGATATGTATGAAAACCCCTGTATTACGATTTGCTTCTCAACAAACATTCATTAAGCCCTACCAATTGCCTAATAGAGAGCAGATTTGACAATGTGATCAACAATCTCTTGTTGAAAATTTAGGGAATGTTCTCAAGTCCAGTTTAGTTTCTCTTTTGGAGCGTTCTTTTCCCTCCTGTCGCCATGTGTCTGTTGTTGTCTGTTTTTGTGGGTGTTTGTTTTGTTTATTTTTGGCATGGCGGAAACAGCTGTTGAAACTGTGGGGCAGGGAGGTGGGACTCACGCGGGCACAGGGTGACACGGAAGCAGAGGGCTCTTCCTTGCAGCTGTGGTAAGGACTGAATTCCACAAACCATGAGGCCAGCCTAGAGCTAGAGCTTCAATGAGCCTCAACACCTAGAAACAGAGCTCATAAGCCAAGAGGTTCAGGTTAAAATCCAGTCACCAAAGCTAAGGTTGTATCTCAATGCAAATTAAGTCCTAACAGGGAGGAGGTGCAGAAGAAAGAGGAAGCCTGAAATGGCCTGAGGTCACCCGCAAAGTCAGTGAGTGACCAGCCGCTTATCTATATACATCTTTTAAAATCCGGCTTTAATTTATTTATAATTAAGGTATCACTGATATACAATCTTATGAAGGTTTCATATGCGCAACACTGGTTTCAGCATCCACCCGTGTCATCAAACCCCACCCCCACCCGCTGCAGTCACTGTCCGTCAGCAGAGTGAGGTGCTGTAGCGTCACCGCTTCTCTGTGCTGCACTGTATCTGGCTTATATTTAGTGCCTGAGATCGTGTAAAGGGAGCAAAGTTTAGGGAAGGCATCAGGAAACACTCACACCTTTAAAGACAAGGATCGAGCGCCCTCAGAGTGAGGACTATCCCCAAATTTACCTGTTAACTCCTGAACTATTAGGCAACACTTGCCATTCTCCAAAGCAGTGATTCCTAAAAACCCTCCTGGGGGTCATTGCCGGACTGTGAGACTTTTGCTGGTCAACAGTGAAGTAAGAAAGAGTGGTTACAAAGTTGTCAGCTTTCCTTTCTTGGAATGAATTGGCATCATTCCAAAATTAGGCCCTTACTATTTTTCAGATGTAAGCATTCTTCCATTAGTGAAATAAAAGAATAACAGATGTAAGGTTTTTTTAAAAATTATTATTATTATTTTTTTATTTTGGTATCATTAATCTACAATTACATGAAGAACATTATGTTCAGTAGGCTCCCCCCTTAAGTCCTCACTTGGCAAAATAAAATACTGGGGACTATATTAGCTCCCAAATATTTTTTAGGAAATTGTCTTTGAAATCCAAAGACCTGGGAAATATTGGTCTAAATTATGTTTTCAGTTGGACAATTAGTATGAAAAAGAGAAAACATTTGAAATTTTCAAAGAAACTATTTGTTTAGCTGTTATATGATGATGAGAAACATTCTACTTTTATTTATTTCTTAGGCTGCAAACGTAATGGTATTTGATATCTCACTAATAGTGCTTAAGGTAATGATAATCTTCTCTGCAAATTTGATTGAAGTTAGTAATATGAAGCAGTTTTGTTAGTGTAGAAGACTAGGATTTGAATGTTATTAGTTTAGGGGAGAGAGAGATTAAGGGAGGAGTGGGGGAGAAAGAGAAGAAAGGAGAGGCCCTTTTCAGATTAACTCCAGCTCATTGCTATCAACTGCGGACATTTGGGTCTAACACATTCTAGAATTATTTAAAGAACTTGATACCAGATCCATGTGCTCCTTCCCTTTACCATGTCATTTGCACAGATGATTGAGACAGATGAGGACTTCCACCATTTTCCTGGAGGATATGACTATTTGGTTGACTTTCTAGATTTATCCTTTCCAAAAGAAAGACCACGCCGGGAGCATCCCTATGAGGAAGTAAGCGCGGCACTGGTGAAAGTGCTCCCCCCTCCCTTCCTCTCTTTCCCTCTCCCTCCCTCCCTCCTTCCTTCCTTTTAAACAACTTTTCATTTTAGAATGACTTCAGATATACAGAAAAGTTGCAAAGATAGCACAGAGAGCATTGTTAACATTTTACTCTACATGTATCATAACTAATGAGCCAACATCGAAACATAATCATTATGTTTCAATAAGCATAAACATTTTTGAGTCATTTACAGACCGGCTTCTCTACTACTTCCTTCCAAACAGCTGACCTGCCTGAGTTGTTACTGGACCTCAGACCCTGACCTCTGCCCTCCTTTCGCTTTTCTCCAATGGTGTCTCCTTCACCACGTGACCTGATGAGTGTCTCTGTAAAAGGGACTGATGTCAACATAAATCTACAAGTACTTTGCTGAGCTCTGATTTTGAGCAAACCCCTCACCTGCGGCAGCGTGATGTAAAGGAAAAAGCTTTGGAGATAGTTTGGGATTAGGACCGGTGCACAACCGAGCCTTGGGTTTTCCTTCATAGGACATATTCCCACCTTACGAGTTTTTTTGTGATAGTCAAGTGACAACTTAAGTGAGCATGCATTGTAATTTAAAATTCTGTATAAATGTAAGAATCACTATAAATGAAGGATATATGGTCTGCCCTTAAGCTTATTATATGTGCACTATAAATGTAAAATACCTTCATTGTGAGGCTCAAGTGTATCTTCATATAATAGATGTGTCTTAAACCACATTTTAATAATTTGACTTGTATTTTCATGTTTAGTAAATGACTTGGTATCGAAGAGAATCCTATGCTGAAACTTCTATAAAACCAATAATCCATTGCCTACTTTATGGGTTTAAAAAAAACTGGGTTTCATATATAGAAAAAACCCTATGTGAAGCACCCATTTTAAGCACAATCTTAGAGGGAGTCTGTTAAATGTCCTTTATTTAACAAATATGTAGCCAACTCTGTGCCAAGCACAGCTTTAAGCACTTTTTAGATATTAAGTAAACTAATTTGGCAACAACCTTATGAACAGATACTCTGTATTCTCCATTTATAAATGAGGGAAATGCCATATCAAGGGGCTAAAAATTTTGCCCAAGATCACCTAGCTAGCAAACAGGGCGCGGGGCCCTGACAGCAGGCAGTCCAGCCTCTGGGTCTTTCCATTCAGCCGCTCTGTTGCTTTGCCAATCTGCATCTACAAAACCTATAAATTAAGGTATCTCTTAGCCTTAAAGGAGATCCATCTTTGAAAATTTTAAAATAACAAGATCACTTAAAAATATTTAATCGAAAAAAGTCCCTTTTCTTAATGCATCTGCTGAATGAAGCAAGTAGCAGCTCCGCTGCAGATGTGAAAACCCCGACAGGGTGAACCGTTGCGCCTGCCGTGCACACGGCGGTCTGCAATGCGGCTCAGTGGTTTGGTCTCCAGGAGCTTGGTGAGGTTTCTATATGCTGAGGTTTGCTTGGAGATGGTGCCTATGGAAGAGTTCCTCCTCTTGTTTCCTGTAGCCCTCTGATGTTGCCTTTTCTTTTCTTTTCCTTTTTTTTTGCAGTAATTGTTTTTCAGCCTCATAAGTACGCTTTCTACCACCAACTCCCCATCCCTCCTGGATGCACAGCTCTGGTAGCTCTCTATCCTCCTGCTCAGTCGGGAAGGGCTCCTCTCGGTCTGCTGCAAATCTGTCACCAGTGACACCTCTTAACTGCTTCCAGACACCACCCACATCTTTGCCATCTTTGCTTCACTCCTTTGCGGGGCTCTCGGCTTAAGTGACTGTCACAGAAAGGGTGCATGGGAATGAAACGCTGAAGTACTTTGCTGCTTCATGCTCATGACAGTCTAGCTGAGCACGTAATGCTGGTTGGCAACCCATTTCCCATGGACACCTGAAGGCATTGCCCTGTGGCTTCTAGTCGGTGCGCACGTTGCTTACCCCAGGCTGACCTTTCTTTCTTTCTGAGTGATGTTTAAGAATGAAGGAGTTCATCTATATTTACCATACAAAGACTTTTCAAGCTAATTTAGTGCATGTAATTTCTGTATATGTATAGGATTTGTTGTCCAGCAGGCTTTATTTGAAGGCAGGGGTTAAATGCTCGCAGACTGACCGAAGGCAGATCTTGTAAATAGGCAAAGCTGGGTGGGGACTGTCATGTGGGACACAAAGGCCAGGTTGGAAGGGGGCACCCCCTGCTGGGCTCCAGGTGATCTGAATTTTCTGGAGAACTTAGAAATCTGGATTTTTATGTGAAATACCCATGTTTATAAATGTGGAAAGCTAATTCAAATTTTTGAAAGGAAGTGTAGGCTATATGAAACAAGAGCTCGGCTGCTTTTGGTCAGGAGGACACCAGTTTAAGTCATGAAAGTGAGGAGCCAGCTGTTAGGCTGGGGGACTCCTAGTACCAACATGTGGAGGTCCTCACCTTGGGACATCACAAATACACTGCCTGCCCTTGTTCTCCTCACATCAAGTGCATTTATTCAGAGAACTGTCTGGATGTGTGGTGGGAACAACACGCAGATGGAGGCAAGGGGTGAATTATTTCATGTACGCAGTGCCGTGTGCCCCTGCTGGCATCCTTGGTACCTACCTCTATGCCCTCCACATCTGAACGCCCATGCTCATGTTTTCTGGGATTCGGCAGCCTGTGCCCTGTTGTGTTCTTTGGTGGTGACTCATTGACCTGCTTTCCAGATTCAAGTTAATTATCTGAAATCAACTGCCTGTCAACCACCCACTTTGTTTCCCCCTCACTTCGGCAGTTTATACCTATGTAATCCCTTTGTGAACATTTTAGTTGGGTCTGGAAGTGTACAGATGACATCACTCCGAATAGAAGTCCTTTCTCAGATTCTACCCCTTGTTTTCTCTTCTTCCTATTCTTCTGCATTCTTTCCAAGTCTCTCTCCAGCCATCGCTTAAATCTTTCGTCTTCCTCCGGAGTTCTGTATTCGACCACCAGTCTTCCCACGTCTTTCCTGGGTGAACTTATTTGCTAGCATCACTTCTCTGCTAATGACGCCAAAACTCCTTATATCCTGCCCAGATTTTGCCCTGTTCCCTCCAAACTTAAATTTTTTTATAGCCAACTTTCCTGCAAGATATTATCACCCAGACTTCCAAAATCTGTAGCACCTCTTTTTAAACCTGTTCAAAATTCAACTCATCTTCCTTCTCAAAACCCTTCCTCCTTTCCTACCTTGATTGTCGGCATCATTCGCCCGCCAGTGAGCCATACTAGAAATAGGGGAGTAATCTTCAAGTCTTCCCTTTTCCCTGATTTCCAAGTCTAATCAATCACCAAGACCTTCCTATTTTACCCCCTGGAAATTCTCAGACCCATCCCCAGTGCTCCCAGGTGCTCCTCTCGGGATAACAAAGGTCAAGAAAGCCCATCTTGCCTCCACTGTGAGGACCTAGACGTTGATTCTGCATCTTAGCTGGTCAGTCCTCACCCTGGACAAACTGTGTGATCATGTTTCTAAGGACAGATCCTCTGACCAGGGTTTTTTTTAATTTCAGTTCACAATGAATAGAATCATTTTGTAGGAATGGTGCAAGAAAGAGAAATAAATCCAAAATGCCAATCTGCCGATCCTTCTTTGTCATTAGTAGCCTCCCATGGGACAGCTGGCCTCTGCTGCCATTCACACAGTCTTGATCAGGAAAAAAAAATATGATGCCAGATACTGAAATAATTCCTGGTAAACTTTTACACTGCTACTAAGGAGCTGTTAAAACCTTGTCCAATCTTACTATCTTACAAGAGCTACCTCACGCTCTTTTTTTTATAAATTATCTCATCTTTTTTTCTCACAACAGCCCTGTGATAAACAAAACCAAGGCCGAGCAAAGTTAAGGTCCCATGATTAGTAAGTGCTGCGCTGAGACTCAAAACCAGCTCTGCTTGTCTTCTATTCTGTGCTCCTTTGACTCTTCAACAGCTTCCTTGTCAGCAGTTGGAATTCTTTAAAAGTAAGGGCCTTGGCCACCTAATCACGGTGATACCGCTCGGTGGCAGTCCAGAAACGCAGATCGCTGTGAACTCGCAGGCTCTGCTCCGCTTCTGAATGTTCAGGTAGGAGACCAGAACACTGAGCTTTCAGAAGAACGGTGTGGCACCGTTGAGGGAAAGCTTACTACGTGCCAGCCCTTGTTTTAAGTGTTTTACACACATAGACTCAGTTAATCCTTTGAGAAATAGGAGGAAAATGCGGTGCAGAATGGTTGCCGAATTCACGCAGCTGGGCCCCGGCTTTGAACCCGGCAGTCGGCCCTGCCTGTCTGCGCGCTCAGCCGCCACGCCCCTGCCAGCTCCTGGTCATTTCCTGCTTTCATTCCCTCAATTTCTGCTTCACTCAGGGTGACTTCTTTCCACTCTCTCCTGGACTCCCCAGGCTCCTGCCATCACCGGCAGCTCTTCTCCCAGGGACGCCAGTGGTCAGTATCCTGGGCTGCCTGGCTTGCCCCTGCTAGTTTTCCATATCTGTTTCAGATTCGGAGCCGGGTTGACGTCATCAGGCACGTGGTGAAGAATGGTCTCCTCTGGGATGACTTGTATATAGGATTCCAAACCCGGCTTCAGCGGGATCCTGACGTATACCATCATCTGTAAGTCTGAAAATGCCTGTTGTGGCCACTGCAGAAGATGTTCAGGATATATAAGTTCCGTCAGTGACTGACTTTGCCCCAAATTCTGTTGGATATATGACATTCCACCATTAGAGCTTTAGTCCTTTGGTAACCTTTTTGTTAAAAAGTAAATCTGGCTAAAAAAGGAACATTTTAAACAGTCATTATGTATACATTCATATAAATATGTTGTGATCCCTCCTGGAAGTGGGTTTTGATATAGAAAAGGAAAGGATATTATACGAGGGACAGGGTATGTTTCCCAAGGCAAAAATGGGGAGGAGGTTTTCATGGGCAAAGATGTGGTCATTGAAGACAATTGTTTCCCTTGTCACATTTTTGCTTCTGCCCAACTCCAGTGTGAATTTGGTGGACTAGTTGGTTAATGGTAATGGCCCTGAACTTAGGCCTGCCTACACTTCAAAACCATGTAAGCCTCTCATTGCAAAACTCTGTATAATCTTTAAGACTATATTTGGAATTTTTGAGTTGAAATGTTAGAAAAGCCCATTTGTCATTTTTATATTTGCAAAATAATCACCAAGACAGAGTATACTTTCATATCAGTTATCACCAATCCACTGAAAAATGCAGGAATTTAATTTTAAATATGCAAAAATTACTATCTGGCTTCTGCCTTGATCTTGTGAGGCAGGGACCATGGGTGTAGTCAGAGTAGGGTGAGGGCCTCCAGAAAAAAGCAAGGCAGGATATTTACAGTCAGAGCAATGTAACTACATGCAAGGAAACCCCCTGCCAAAGCTCTGTGTTAAACATTAAGCTTCAGAGTCATTCTTCAGTGAGATCAGTTAATATTTCCCAGATAAAGAAGAGTAGCACATGGTTTTATTATGCTATCATTTGTAATCATGTGTCAGATTCCCTTTAACAGGCTAAAAGGCCCAGGCCTGTGCGCTGTCTCTCCTCCTTCAGATCTGATGAGGTGATTTGCAAACTGGGCAGCTAATTTAGCACGCAGCCCCAGCTGTAGATGGCATGGTTAAAGGCAGGAAGGATTCCACCTTAAAGATAAGATTGCATTTTAACATTCAGGAAGTTTAGAAGCAAAATTCTTAACTTACTCTTTAGCAAACAGACAATAACTCAGCCCACCTTGGGGGCTGGACAGGTGGCCTTGTTTGATATGCTCCCAGACCCAGATGCTGGTATCCCAGGGAGAAATCAGAGTAGTAAATTTCTTGTGTTAAGTTAGTTTTTAATATTCAGGGACCACTTAACAAGTCCACACCCTAAGCCTTTTGTCCAGTTCCCCAAAATCCTCAACTGCCTATAAAACCCCTAGACAACACACCACCAGCACGGGCTCTCTTGTCCCCTCCTGGTGTGAGCCAGGAGCTCTGTCCTCTCACTGTATCTCTCAAAAAAAAAACACCTCTCCCCGGCTCTCCTACCTTGGGTGTTTGCTAAGTGCATTCTTCGACTCTGCAAACAAGAACCCTGGCATCACTTGCAAGCACAGGCATATCTTAATATTTCTTTTTTTACTTATTTCCTTTTGAATGTTTTTAAATTATTAAAACTATTTTCAAAATGTAGAAATATATAAAATAAAGAAGTAAATAGCTCTACCCCACACCTCCCCCAGAACAGCCTGTGTCCTGCTTCCCCTTTCACCCACTCTGCAGGGCACCGCTTGGTAACAGCTCAGTGAATGTCATCACAGGCCTGTTTCTGGGCGTATCAACATTTCTCTAAATATATTTGTTTTCAGTAAAACATTCCATATAGTTGGGGGTGGGGGTTTACTGTTGCTGGTGTTTTTAATGTAATCCTAATACATATGTTCTGTAACCTGTGTTTTTTGCATATCAGTGTATCCTCGGTATTAACCTCAAACATTTTAACAGCTGTAAACCATTCCAGGTTGTGTTCAGTTTCAACAGACCATGTACCTGACTTCTTGTTCTGGAAAAAAAGAAATGTAGCAACATTTGGGGAGATTCAAGAGGTCACTTTTCTTAAGAAAATAATTCCATCTTGGAAACTTCTAGGATATTGATACTAAGGATATTTTGTTATATTGCTTTGATTAAAAAGATCATAGATACAAGACAACTTCATAATGAATCTGGGAAGGAGTCACAGACCAATTTATCTTTGTTGCTTTTAAATGAAATTTATTAGATTATTAAATATTTTTCTAGTTATAAAAATAAATATCTACTCTAGAAATTTTGAAAAAAATATTTAAAAATACAAAAAAAGAGTAAAAACCACAAAAAATGCCCACTACCCAGGAGAGCAGTTTATATTTTGGTATCTAATTTCTTTTTCTGCTTACAAGCACATACACATGTACTTTTAATAAAAATAATATTTCACGTACTTTTGTGCTTGCATGTCTACTAAACAATCTTCTATCTATGTCTAAATTGCTCCTAACTTTTCACAATTTGAAACAGTGATTTGGCAAATAAACAAGCCTTGCACACTTTCACAGTGATTTCCTTGGGATAAATTCCTAGGAGTGGAGCTGTTGGATCCAACATGGTATATGTTTTTTGTTGTACTCTTACCAAATCGTCCTTCAGGAAGCCAGATCTTCTCAGAAATAATGTACAGAGGGTCCTCATTTACCTGCGCCCTCTCCAATACCAGGTCCTAATGCATTTGTGTACAGAATATAGATCTCTATTTCCACATGAGAATTTCTTAAAGTGAGGTACATCACAGTAAAATAAAAATAAGACATAGTTGTCATGTTTTAAGGGGCTAAATTCAGCACTCAAAAATGCCAAGCTATGTGAACAGCTGAAACAGTACAGAAACGCTGCCCCTTAGGGAGGTTTGAGTACCAGGCACTAAGCAGATCTTGGCAAAAGAGCAGACATGGGAGTTTCCAAAATATATTCCTCTGCTTTATCTCTTTTACAGGTTTTGGAACCATTTTCAAATAAAGCTCCCCCTAAAGCCCCCCAACTGGAAGTCCTTCCTGACGCACTGTGGATAGAGTGGACCTGGGATTTCTCAGGTAAGCATCCTCTAGATCTGGGAGTCACGTATCTTAAACCCCATCACACCCCCTTTGCCACCTAAATTAAGCAGGCTCTGTGCCTTTCAGAAAACCTCACTGGGGCAATAAGAGCCAACATTGTAAGAACATTCAATTTTAAAAATAAGTAAGTAAAATGAGTAGTAAGTACATCCAGACCAAAGCCCATGGAATGTTGAGGTGAACATAGAGTTAATTAGCAAACAAGACAAAAACCATCCCAGATAGTCAGTAAATGTTTAGAGCTAAATACATGAAGAAAAGCAACAGCAAAAACTGAAGGGAGAAAAACTAAAAACTGTAAGATGGGAAACATCACTTCTCGGTTTCCAGTAGACCTCCCTCTTTTTCAGGCTGATGAAGAATAGCGTGTCTGCTACAAATCCAATGACATTTCTTTTTGCTGCTTGGGATGTGATTTTACTAAGTGAATTGCAAAACCTATTTCCACACACTTGTTATTGTAAAGATCGTATAATATTACTACAAAGATATAATTACTAAAATTCCTTGACTTGTGCATTTCTTTATATATTCATTTATTTCTTCCACAAACAGCTATCCCGTCATGTGATATTGTAACAATCTGTTGTCTCTTCCAGTCAGTAGACTCTGAATTTCTTTAAAGTAGACACTCTTGCCTGTCTGTCCCTAGTGCTTAGCACAATGCCCAGTGCACACATTCTTTCATTCGTAATACGCATGCGACAAAGGAAGGAACAAGTGCATTTTTCTCTTCCACTGTCAGTGTGACTCGCCTCTTTGACTAGGCTTCCCCGTCCTTACTAATAAAAAGAAGGATTGGAATAGAACATTCTTTTAAGTTGCAAAGTTCTTTGTTCCATACTGTAGTCTACCAAAAGGCATTGAGCTAGGTCTTCTAAGCTCTGGTTACAGGCTGGAAGGGATGCTAAGGGAATCCATATGTAAGTAGATTATCAGGCAGGCTTAAGAAGCACGGTGTTTGTCGTACAGACTATGTGTAGCATGAGGAGACAAACCGAGGAGACAGAGGGTACACCTGACTTTCCGAGATGTCCAGTCAGAGCATTATGGAAAAGGTCATATTCTGAAGGGCAGGGGTAGGGGAGGAGGTGTTAGGAGAGTGGCTTGAAGATTGTGTGAAGTTCTTAATAAGCTTAAGGGATGGTGAAAGGAATATTCCAGACAGAAGGAGGAGGTGAAGTTAAAGGATAGAAAACTGAAGCGTGAATTAGAGCATTGGAAGTGCTTCTGGTATGACAGAGAAGTAAGGGGAAGCAGGAAAGAGGCACAAGTGGCCCTGGGAGAAAAAGGTCAGGTGTAACCTCTGTTACATGTAGAGATGATCAGGGCAGGTTCAGTAGCTGTAAAAAAGCAGGAGGTATGAAGGGTAAGGATAGCGAATCAAAAAAGCACTGAGTCTAAGGTCTTGGAGAAGGAATACCTCTGAAAGAAGATGGGTCAAAGGTCTTCGGTATCAGCAGGTGAATGAAACGGAGCAGAGATGAAGGCAGTGAGAGTTGGGAGGTCAGTGTCTACATTTTGAAATTGTGGCCTCAAGGAGGCCATGAAGAATGGTCGTCAGCACCTCAAACTGGGAATCTGACTTCTTGAGTTAAAAGTCTTGGCTCTGTCACCTACCCTATAACTTTCAGCGAATTAATGAACCTTTCTGTGTCTCAGATTTTTATCTGTAAAGTTAATATAATAATAGCACCTACTTCACAGAATTGTGTCATATGTGGAAGGCACTTCTAGAAGAGTGAGTGGCACATGGTAAGTGAACAATAAATGTTGGATCTATCAATCTTATGAAATGAACAGGAGAATCATGTGACCTACAGTCATTTGGTGAATCTGTAAAAAGTTGGGAGGAGAGTCATATTTCAGATCACATTCCAGATTTCGATTCTTGCTTATCTTAAAGCATCATACACTGTATAAGTTGAACTAAAGAATAAGAATAAAAACTACCCCCAATGCAATAAAAAATGAAAAAGTATTAAAATGAGATTTGTACTGTTGTTAAACAGTATCTTTAATTCACAGGGATGCCCAGCAACATGAAACATTTAAGAATTTACTGACGCTACATCCTGAGCATGAGAAGCTTACACCAGAGACTATGCCTTATTTACATCAGCAATGGATAATTACATGCTGCATTTGTGATTTGTTTACATATCTTGTTTGTGGATTACTACATAGCCAGATTATTAGTATTTAACTTATTCCATCTGCAATTCTCTCTGAAAGAACCAATGAACCCAATAGGAACAAATTCTCTATGGAGAACGAAGCTTACCAGGAGGAGATGTGAATCTAAGCACAGAAGCAGCAGAACACGAGAAAAAAAATCCTAGAAGACATGAGAACAAAGGAAAGGTGGGGGGGAGTGGGGGCAGGAGTTTGGTTAGAAAATGAAAATGATAAAGAGAAGGAGACAAATGAGAGAGCATAAGGAGAAAATAGGAAGGAGAAAAAATAAGATAGAATTTAAAAAGGCAAATGTAAAAACAGACATTTTGTTCAGTGATTGGTTCCCCAAATAGGGTCCATGAAAATGGTCAAGTAAGAGTTCATAAACTGTATTCAATTTTTCAAAATGTTTTGTGTAAATCATGTATTTACCAAAACAGGGCTACAGAAGTTTCCATAAAAGGTGAAATCTCACTAGGGTTGACACTATCTTGATTCAGTGACAAAATGTGTTATTTAATGCAGTTTATAAATTCTAACCAATAGAGAGATATTTGATTAATAAAAAATATGAACACTATTAGTAAGTTTTGTAGACAAAAATCAGTATATAAAATCAAGAATAAAGATTTGTATCTTGAAAAAAATTAGGAAAATCTCTTCCGAACATTTAAAAACATTGTTTCAATTGTTAAAACAGGCAACTTATTTATCTTTTTCCATTAATGTCTGTAGTGAATGATGACACTCACATGATTACAACATGCCCAAATTTATTCCTAGGAAAATGTATTAATAGAATTTCTATTTTACATGTTAATGTTTCCAGACCACAGACCCACACCCACACTCCTACCCCTCACTGATTTGAACATCTTGATTTTGCTCATTCTATATGTATATATTCTTTAATTCTGAAGATACAAGAATCTAATGTTGGATTTATCTCCTTAAACATCTAAATTTACACTTAGTAATAGAAAAGTTGATTATCTACTTCTCATTAAGATTAACACCAATGATGTGAGATTATTCTGGTTCACCTCATACAATATGCATAATGGAGTGCTTGGAACGCAGGAATTATATTTTGTGATTTACATTATATAGTAAATTATTCAATTATCACTGAAAAACAAATGTGATTTATATCAATAGATATATGTTAAAGTATACATGATGAAAAAATAAAAGATTATTTTAAAATATGAGTTTTTTTCTCACCACTGAGCCTAACTTTATTCTCGTGCTGTCTTTCCAGTTATCTCCGATATCCAGACTCTAACAATCCTTTGACGACACAGTTCCTCCCATCCACGCAGCCTATATGTCCTCACTTCCCTTCTCGCTCACCTTAGATGGTTCTTTCCTACCTGTCTCCACATCACCTGCCCTCTCCCCCCCTCTAGTATTTAGTATCTTAGTTCTGTGACTTAAGCCAGGAACTAAGAACTCCTCCTTCAGACGTTGCATTAACATCCACGGCAGCAGCAAATCTTGTTACCTCCGCCTAGAAAATATACCCGTAGCCTAACCACTTTCTACCACACCCACTCTTACCAAATCAGGAGAGAAAGGAAACCCGTAGAGGTAATCTTGGCACTAGGGGTTATTTTTCCTTATGTCATGGATAAGCATCTGCCAATTCCAAAAAAAATATAAAAGCTAAATGTCTTGAAAAATCACTCAAAGCCATGCAAAGTAGTGCTGGGAAAGCTGTCCGTGGAGGTGTCTTGCAGTCGCCTAGCCCTCCGGTAAGGCTGCTTTAGAGGTTGCCAGGGAAGGTGCCAGCTGCCAGCCACGGCTGCTCATCTCGCACACGGAAGCCCAACTCTGGAAAAACTAAGACATGAGAGCCAAAGAATCATTTCCTCCTCTTCATACCCCTCCAGTGCCCTCTGCAGACAGGTAAACTTCATACAAGCCAGCAAAGGAGAAATATTTCTTTGTGCATAGCCGGCAATGAAGAGTGGATTTGGAACTGAGAGGTGACAAATTGATAATTGGCACACATTTGATAAGAATACTTGTTGTAATCTCTAGGGTAACTACTATGGTAAAAGAATGTGCAGCCACAAGATAACAGAGGGTAAATGAAATAATGTTAATCTCTTAAAGTCCATAAAAAAGAAAAAATGACATGGGAACACTGGGACAAATAGAAACCAAACACCAACATGGTAGAGCATATAAATAATTGAATTAAATGTAAATGGACTAAATGTTCATGTTAAAAGACAGATTGACAATTGGATTTCAAAAACCACTCTGTTTACAAGATACATATTTAAAAGGTAAGTATACTGAAAGCATGAAGAAAAAATATGGGTAAGTATATGTTACAAAAATACTATAAAAAGGTGGTACAGTTATCTTAATGTCATACAAGGTGGAACCCTTCATGATGATAAAAGTTTTAATTAACCAGGAAGAAATCTAAATTTATATGTATATAATAACAGCCTCATAATGTATAAATGAAAGAACGAAATAAAGAAGAAATAGACAAATTTAAACCATAGTAAGATATTTGAAAACACCTCTCAGTAAATGATAAACCAATTAGATAAAAAAAACACCTAAGTAAATATATGAAAGATTTGAAAAATACAATAAAAAAAAAAAACCTAACTGACATATAGAGAAGACTATCCCCACTGATTATGGATTATCCATTCTTTTCAGAGATGTTCAGGTCTTTTATACAAAATGACTATACACTAAGCTATAAAGCAAGTCTCTGCAAATTTCAAAGATTTAAACCACATATAGTATGTTCTCAGACCACAAGTCAGTTAAGATGAAAATCAATAAAATCATTATAAAAGTGCCGTGTGTTTTTTTATCTGAAGTATAGTTGACATAAATTTTGTATTGGTTTCATATATACAACATAATTGATTCAACAGTTATATACATTATTAAATCCTCATCCCAACTAGTATAGTTACTGTCAACATAGATGTTACAGAGTTGGCTATATCTTCTATGCTGTACTTTCATCCCTGTGGCTAATTTATATTATGACTGAGATTTTATGCCTCTCTATCCCCTTCACCTTTTCACCCACCCACCCCAACCCCTCCCCCATGGTAACCACCAGTCATTTCTCAGTGTCTATAAGTCTACTGTTATTTTGTTCATTTTATTTTGTTTTTAGATTCCACAAATAAGTGAAATCATATGGTATTTGTCTTTCTCTGCCTGGTTCATTTCACTGAGCATAATACCCACTAGGTCCATCTGCATTGTCACAAAGGGCAGGACTTCTTTCTTTTTTATGGCTGAATAATATTCCATTGTGCATATGTACCACATCTTCTTTATTCATTCATCTATTGATGGACACTTTGGTTGCTTTTATATCTTACTTACTGTAAATAATGTGGCAGTAAACACAGGGTGCACATGTCTTTCAAATCAGAGATTTTGTTTTCTCAGGTAGGTTCCTAAAAGTGGAGTTACTGGATCATCTGGTATTTCTATTTTTAGTTTTTTGAGGAACCTCCATTCTGCCTTTCATAGTGGCTGCCCCAATTTACATTCCCACCAACAGTGTAGGAGGGTTTCCTTTTCTCCACGTCCTTGCCAACACTTGTTATTTCTTATCTTTTGGATGGTGGCCATTCTGACTGGTGTGAGGTGATATCTCATTATGGTTTTAATTTGCATTTCCCTGATGATTAGTGATGTGGAGCATCTTTTCATGTGCCTGTTGGCCATCTGTATTGTCTTCTTTGGAAAAATGTCTATTTAGATCTGAGGTGAGTCAATGAGAATTTTCAACAATTTGCCAAGTAATGCTAATGCTGTTTGTTAGGAGACCACACTTAGAGAACCAGTGTTCTAAAGACATGGATTAAAGAAGACATAATAGTGAAATTCAGAAAATGTTTTGAGCCAAATGATAATGAAAATACAATATATCAGAATCTTTGTGATAGACTAAAGCCAGACTCACTGGGAAACGTATAGCCATAAATGCAAATATAAGAAAAGGCAAAAGACTGAAAAAACAATAAACTAAACATTATTCTCAGGAAGCTGTACAGAAGATGGCAAATTAAACCTAGACAAAGTAAAGGAAATTTTTTAATTAAGACAAAAAATGATGAAATATAAAGTACACTATAGAGAGGAGCAGCAAAGCCTAGGACAGTTCTTCAAAAAGAGCTAAAAACGACAAGCCCCCAGCAGGCTGATTGGAAAACAAGGGGACAGAAGCAGTCCGAATGTTCTTCAGCTGGTTCATGGATGAATAACTGTGGTATGTCCACATAACTGAATACTACTCAGTAACAAAAAGGACATACTTTTGATGCACGCCCCGTGAATGAATCTCAAATGTATTACACTAAGTGACAGAAACTAGAGTCAAATGACAGAACTATAAAGATGGAGGACAGATTGGTAGTTGACAGCGGTTGGAGTTAGAGTAAGGAATTGGGTATGAAGGGCAGCATGAGTGAAATTTTGGTGGCAATGGAGCTGTTTTATATCTTGATTGTAGTGGAGGTTACACAATTCTATGCCTTTGACAAAACTCATAGTGCTATACACCAAAAAGGGTAAATTTCCCTACAGGTTAACTTAAATATAAAGAATGCATTAAAAAGTTGTAACCTCTATTCACTAAAAACAGAGAGAATAAAGAAATTAAAAGCCACAGAGTGGCTCTTACAAATTAAAAGAAGAAGAAGAATGGGCAGAAAACTCAACACTTCACAAAGAAAGGATGCCCAAATGGATGCTTCTGAAAAGATGCTCAAATTATTTAGTCATCAGGGAAAGACATCAGTATCAGAGACACTGCTACTTACCTTCCAGAATGGCTAAAATGAAAGACAATTCCAAGTGTCATTGAGGATGTGGAGCAATGGGAATTCTCATTCTCTGCTGTATAGAACCATTAGGCACTCCTAAAGTGAACATACACATAATCTATGATGACCGAACAACTCCATTCACAGGTAGATGCCCTACAGAAATGTACATACATATTCACCAAACCTGCATATGTATAAGAATGTTCTTTGTACTTTTTGTAGTCGCAGAAAACCAGAAACCCCCCAAATACCCATCAGGAGAAGATTGCTTTGTGATCTATTCATACAGTGGAATCTTCTACTAAAGCAGTTTTCAAAGCATGCATCATGGGCCTCTAGGAGGGGCCAAGATCTTTTTAGGAAGTCTTTGAGGTCACAACCACTTTCATAAAAATACTAAAACGTTATTTGCTGTTCTCTCCATAGTAATTTTTATAATTATGATACAAAAGCAATAGTGTGTACAACTGCGGACACCTTATCACAGATCAAGAGAGAGACATCATTCTTCACTCTAAGACATCTAGTTTTTGTTTTTTCAGTTTCATTTAACATTGCTGGTGAAGCAAGAAAAATCATTGATTTAATAACACTTATTAAATTTATTTCATAAATTTATTAAAGGTTTTGAATGCATGTCTCCTGAGAAGCATGCATACTCAAGTATGATGGCTGTCTCAAGGAAAAGCACTTGAGTGAGTCGTGAAGTACACTAGCCACTTCTTTCATGAACACAATTTCTCCTTAAAAGAGAGGCTGACAAAATGGTTATTCAGCCTTTGGTTTTGTTAGATATTTTCTTTAAAACGAAAGGAAGGAGCCCTTCACTTCAAGGAAAACTATACACAGTATTTCTTGCCAATGATAAAATTTAAGTGCTCAAGTAAAAATTAGAATTTTGGGAGACTTGTTTCCACCATCGCGTGGTCCTTCTGCAGCACCGCAGTATGCCGTGGCATGCCCAGCGGGCAACTGACCAGTGGGACTTGCCATAGAGACACCGAGAAAGGGCAACTTGTTCTGTTCGACCGATGACTTTCTATTCCTGCCCTAATGTCTCCCTGTTTGCATTATTTTAGTATTATTGCATTTTTTGAAGGCAGGTAGGGTGAATTCTCTTATTGCTCTCCTTTATCCAAATTTTCAAGACTATTCTCACACATCTTCTCTTCAGAGCTTTAAGATCACTTTATCATGCTCCAAATTGTTTTTGAAAAAACTGTGATCACAAAAATTATTCTTAGCAACTTTATTTCCACATACAATAAGGATCTGAGAGATTCTGATGAGGGAATGGTGAGGCCTGGCCCCATGGAAGTGCAGGTGCACAAGGAAGGACGTGAATCACACCGGAGAGACATCCAGATGCGGATGTGTCACAGTCTGAACGCTCTAGGAGTTTTGGAAGACCATTAAGTAACTGGAATTATTTTTATGGTGATCCAGTTGCCCAAGGCCACGATGCCACCTGCCCTCTTTGTTCGCTGCTTACCCAAGGAAAACAATGATTACTATTCTCAAACAGTGGTTTTTCTTCTTTCTTTCTATGTTTTATTTTTCATATCTAAATCTTGTTTTGGAGATCTTTTGTTAAAGGAAATGAAATCAGTTGATTTCCCTTGCATACAAGCACATTAGTAGGCTAATAATCATACTTCTTATGCTTTATTATTTGACAGATCATTATAGCTTTGAAAAACTGCTGTGACTTCAACTGCAGCTAGTAATTATTTCAATTAAAAATTATTCCAATTATGTAAATAGCCATTGAAAATGTCTTCTTTATATACTATAAATGACAACAAATTTCTAGATAAAGAAAACATTTTGCCAAAAGATACCAGAGAAGACATGTAAGTGGGGAGACATGTTATACTTTAGACAGAAATATTCTGTTGTACAAATCTCTAAATTCAGTGAAATCTCAACAAAAATCTAAAATTCATAAAAAGCTCCTGTAAGTACATAATAACATAATGATATAGCAAAATTTGCAGGAGATGAATAGAAAATTCTCTAAAGAAATACAAATAACCAATAAAAAAATGAAAAGAAGCTTAAATTCATTAAAAAGGGGTATTGAAATAAATATACAAGGGGTCATTTGCAGAATTACTAATCATCTTAAAATTATAAGAAACAAATATCTATCAATTGTGAAATAAATAGAGTAGATCACATTAAATAGTGGCTAAAAACAATGAGGCAGATCTATTATTGATCCAGAAAGACCTATTAATGCATATTTTAAAAGAATCAAGTTGCAAAGAATACAATATTACTTCTATGTTAAAATAACTACATATAATGATATGTGTGTATGTGTGTGCATGAGTGTGTGTGTAACTCCAAAGAAGATTTGAAAAGCTTACACAAATCCATTAACAGGTGCAGACAGACTAGGAGAAGGTAGATGACATGATCTTTTTACTTCTTACCTACTATATATTTGTAAAATTTAAATGTATTACAACAAGAAAGCATTCCTGTATTTGTTATGTAATTAGGAAAACAGAAATACGAGTATATATAACATGACAGACCTTAACTTTGCCCTCTAACTCAGTTTTAATATTTTAAATATTCCTTTAAATTTTATTCAATATTCCTATTTTTACCTACTATTGTATATCTCCTTGGGTGTGCATTTTTCATATTGCTTCAAGTGAAAATAATTTGTATGTCTCTGTAATAGTCCATATTCTGCATAAACCATAACTTTAACTCTTCTCCTATTGTTGAACATTAAACAGTTTTATGAAGAATATCAAACCTATTACCTTTATCATGTTTTTTGAGTTCTTTCCTCAGGATGGAATTGTTGAAATTGGCTTACTGAATAGGATAAAAACAGTGGTATTTTTGACAGCATCTTCTCAACCCTCCAGGGAGTGTCCAGGCCTCCGTAACATACGGACGGTCTTCCGCTATACTTGCACATGTTGATTCCCCGTGGAACCTCACAATGTCACTTCTGCAGACACTACCCACTTCCTTGCTTGCAAGTCTTAATCACATACTATTTCTCTTCTAAAAAGTCTTTCAGTACCTTTAGGGCGATCATATTTTCTGATAATCAGTAACAACAAAAGCCAAAAAATATGCAATACCTTAATGTATTGTGAAGCATTATCCTGAAGAAGGAAGACAAAACTCCGCTTCCCTGCTATGCCCATGCAGGTGAAATTCAGAGCTTATTTACCCAATAAATAGGTAACTTGGCTTGTAAGAAATGTATTTCACCTGCGGACTCAGTAAATCTCTTTTAACTCGAATGCAGAAAAAGCGTCTGGAATAGTTTACATTTTCCTCAGCTGGTGCTCATTCATCCCTGAAACAGGTTTGCTTAATAGTTAGTCTAGGAGCGTTCGAAAGTGCAATGAGCCGATATTGCCAGCAGGTGGCGGAAGAGAACATGAACGTCGTCTTGGTCCCTCCGGGCGTGGGTGTTGCGGATGGTGCTCACTCCGCAGGGCCTCCAACGGAACCCAGGCAGCCGCTCTCAGACTTTCAAGAATCCGTCCCTTCTGGTGTATCTGGGAAGAGATGGGCTTCGCTCAGACCCCCAGCGGTGCCCTGGAAGCTCGCTCGCAGGCCTTCCCCGGCTCTTCCGTAAGGCGTCCCGCCGCCCCCACGCTGGGGCACCCGCCTTGCTGCCCGCCGCAGGCCTGTGGCTCCCGATCTCCACCCAAGCTTCTGGGAGCATGAAGATGTGGCACAGTGCACCGAAGCGCTGGGGTGATTGCGACAGCTGCGGAGCAGGAGGTTAAACAGAAATTGTGTGCAAAACATGGTTTTGCCTTATTTTGATGGAAAAACGCCTAAGACATGAAGTCCTTTACAGAAGGGCCCTTTGAAGTGCACGCGATTCCTAATCAGTCTTCCCTGCTTCCAAATCAAGGCCTCCTAGTGGGGGAAGAAGGGGGGGAAAGCCTCTTTCCTATCTGACCCAGGCATCGTTCACCCACCATTTAGGGGACCCCTTACCACCCATGGAATTGGAGCCCAGGACCATGTCTTCTCCCTGGCAGTCTGAAGTACTCGCTCTAATAGCACTGCAAGGGCTTCGGAGGCACAGCCAGCGCCCTTCTTCACCGCTCCAAGGCCTGCAGGCCATCGGCTGAGGAGGCAGTGGCCCTTGGGCCTCGGCTGCAAGGCCTCCCACCGTCCGCGCAGGGCGGGCCCTCTGAGCACGGTCTTCGTAGAGGAAGATTCTCCTCCCCCGGATAAACATGCAGGTAAGAGTTGACTCAAACCCACGTATCTTCTACGAACAAGTATTTACTTTCTAAGAAAGTAGTCTCAAATTTTAAAAAGGAGGGGGTATTTTCCTAACTTGCCAAATAGTGGAGTTCGAACTTGGCTTTATGGTCAACACAAGGTTACTTCTTGTCCTTTAACATCATCCCCTACCACCCCCATCCCAGCCTTTTTTTCAGATTGTGCATCTTTGGGCCAATGGGGAGTAAGAAAGAGTTGCTGTCAGAGACATTTCCCTCTTAATGGACACTCCTGTCAGTACACAAAACTAGACCCACTTAACTTTGAAATGTCACCTTGCAAGGATTCGACTCTTGGTGTCCTCCTCAGCCTCAGTCTATGGGGGGACAAGAAGTTGGGTATCTTTAGTCTTCTGTTTACATCGTTAAAAACCAAGGTGGGAAGACTGTACTGCCCTGTGTAACCACAAACATACAAATTGAAGGGTATAGTCCTGAAAAAGTGCTTCATGTGTTAATAATAATCTGATACAGAATGGGGGCCCTGCCCAACAATCCAGCAATGGGAATAAAGAAGAGAATGCCTCCTTTTGGGGGCATGGGCCTACCCAGTCTGGACCTTGTTTCCACTAAAATGGCTTTACAGAGCTGATCATTTCAGTAGTTATAATTGACTCAGGCAAATGGGACCTATTCAGCAGTAAAAATTTTCATTATCCTTTTTGCCTGAAAAAACTCTAGGACCATGATTTGTCTGCACAAATAGGCCAAGCAGATTCTTGTAAGGTCAGCAATGAAGCAATGTTTCCGGAAGCCATAGGCCAATATTTCTCTGGAAAAATATTAAAATTCCAATGTCCTCACAGGCGAGGAACAAACATTCTATTGCCCTCTGGGTAAACAGATGTTAAGAATGAATTCCAGCTAGACATGGGGCACAGCGGTCAAAGCATTTCTGACTATTGTAACAGTGAGTCGCGCTGCTGTAAGTGAAGTGCTCTGACCAGCTGAAGTGCCCACTAGCTCAGGAGCGGCTCTAGGCAACTGATGAATTCTGAAAGTGGCACATGCCTGATAACAATTATTGTTAGTACGTTCTCACTGTATACCTTTCATAACATGTTTATGAAGCCAGATAGGTTGCTCTTCTAGAACATCACCCAGGAAATATGGCACTCATGTTCCTGCCCAAAAGGAGAACCATTCTGAATTTGAGTCCCATCTGGAGTTTACTCTTCCCATAATGACAAAATACCAAAGTCATTCTCATCCCCCATCAGTGACTCAGGACAGAAAAGAGGCAACTGGAGGAAAAAGAGTTCTCAGGTTAAGGAGAAAGCATGGTGCTGCAAAATTGGGCCAATGAAGGAAGAAATCCTTCCCAGGATAAACATTCATTTTGGGCTGAGAGTTTGCAACGCTTATTAAAGAAAGCAAGAATTTCTGAGGAATATAACTGTGAAATGCTCTGAAATTACAGTGTTATCCCAACATGGAGATTTTTCTTTGATGAATACCGAGGTAGTGTTAGGGTTCACCTGAAGTTAGACTGCTGTAGAATAACTCTGGACACAGAGGTAGGAAATGGATAGTAGAGGACACTAGAAACCCAAGTCAGAACAAAACAGTCATTCTCATCAGCACACCAGCTAAGGGTTTTCATCAATTTATATTGGAAATGAGTGATTTGTATTCATATCAGATCAATTCATATTGAAATTGGCAGTACCATTTGCAGTTTATCAAATATAATGAAGTTACTGTACACGGCTCTCATTTCAGAATGTAGATTCAATTATTCTCAGCTTCTGTGCGGGTTTTTAGAGGCTTGTGATATAAAGAGCCCCTGGGTGGTGGTAAGTGAGATGACTCCATTAGGGAGATGGGCCTCAGTATGAGATGAGATTCTGGGCCCCAGCTAGGGGTGCTCAGGAGTGAGCAGCCACTCCCGTGTCCTTCCAGAAAGCTACTCGCCCCGTTTACTCAGCGCTCCTGCCCTCCAGGCCTATTCTAGGTTCTACTGAGGTCTTCCTTTCTTTGCATTTGTGAAGACCCCAACCAGCCTCAACGCTTACCTCTTGGACAATGCCAGCATGCACCTGTCTGCACCTGTCTGTCTCTTCTCCAAATCCCCATCACACCACACAAAGGAGCCCCTACTGAAGGGCCAATCATTTTATATGAGTTAGTTTTGCTCCTCCTTGGATCTGTAAACTCTGGAAGTCAGGGGCTGTTTATTTTGGTGGTCAGACTGCCTAACAAAGTTCAATTAATACTCATTAGTAGTGACAGTTAACATTTATGGAACTCTACCATGGGTAAGGTACTCTGGCAAGCATGCGACATACACTACTTTTTTTTTTTGGTATCATTAATCTACAATTACATGAGGAACATTATGTTTACTCGGCTCTGCCCTTCACAAAGTCCCCCCCACATACCCCATTAGTCACTGACCATCAGTGTAGTAAGATGCTGTACAATCACTACTTGTCTTCTCTGTGTTGCACAGCCCTCCCCATGCCCCACCACATTATACATGCCAATCATAAGGCCCCCTTTCTTCTTCCCCCCCTTCTCCTTCCCATCCCACCCATCCTCCCCAGTCCCTTTCCCTTTGGTAACTGTTAGTCCATTCTTGGGTTCTGTGATTCTGCTGCTGTTTTGTTCCTTCAGTTTCCCTTTGTTCTTATACTCCTCATATGAGTGAAATCATTTGGTACTTGTCCTTCTCCACCTGGCTTATTTCACTAAGCATAATACCCTCTAGCTCCATCCATGCTGTTGCAACTGGTAGGATTTGTTTTCTTCTCATGGCTGAATAATATTCCACTGTGTATATGTACCACATCTTCTTTATCCATTCATCTACTGATGACACTTAGGTTGCTTCCATTTCTTGGCAGCAGTAAACATAGGGGTGCATCTGTCTTTTTCAAACTGGGCTGCTGCATTCTTAGGGTAAATTCCTAGAAGTGGAATTCCTGGGTCAAATGGTATTTCTATTTTGAGCATTTTGAGGAACCTCCATACTGCTTTCCACAATGGTTGAACTAGTTTACATTCCCACCAGCAGTGTAGGAGGGTTCCCCTTTCTCCACAACCTTGCCAACATTTGTTGTTGTTTGTCTTTTGGATGGTAGCCATCCTTACTGGTGTGAGGTGATATCTCATTGTGGTTTTAATTTGCATTTCTCTGATGACTAGCGATGTGGAGCATCTTTTCATGTGTCTGTTGGCCATCGGAATTTCTTCTTTGGAGAACTGTCTGTTCAGCTCCTCTGCCCATTTTTTAATTGGATTATTTGCTTTTTGTTTGTTGAGGTGAGTGAGCTCTTTATATATTTTGGATGTCAAACCTTTATCAGATCAGTCATTTATGAATATATTCTCGCATACTGTAGGATACCTTTTTTGTTCTATTGATGGTGTCCTTTGCTGTACAGAAGCTTTTCAACTTGATATAGTCCCACTTGTTCATTTTTGCTTTTGTTTCCCTTGCCCGGGGAGATATGTTCATGAAGGTCACTCATGTTTATGTCCAAGAGATCTTTGCCTATGTTTTTTCTAAGAGTTTTATGGTTTCATGACTTACATTCAGGTATTTGATCCATTTCGAGTTTACTTTTGTGTATGGGGTTAGACAGTGATCCAGTTTCATTCTCTTACATGTAGCTGTCCAGTTTTGCCAACACCAGCTGTTGAAGAGGCTGTCATTTCCCCATTGTATGTCCATGGCTCCTTTATTGTGTATTAATTGGCCATATATGTTTAGGTTAATGTCTGGAGTCTCTATTCTGTTCCACTGGTCTGTGGCTCTGTTTTTGTGCCAGTACCAAATTGTCTTGATTACTGTGGCTTTGTAGTAGAGCTTGAAGTTGGGGAGTGAGATCCCTACTACTTTATTCTTCCTTCTCAGGATTGCTTTGGCTATTCGGGGTCTTTGGTGTTTCCATATGAATTTTAGAACTATTTGTTCCAGTTCATTGAATAATGCTGTTGGTAATTTGTTAGGGATTGCATTAAATCTGTAGATTGCTTTGGGCAGGATGACCATTTTGACGATATTAATTCTTCCTACCCAAGAGTATGGGATGAGTATCCATTTATTAGTGTCCTCTTGAATTTCTCTTAAGAATGTCTTGTAGTTTTCGGGGTATAGGTCTTTCACTTCCTTGGTTAGGTTTATTCCTAGGTATTTTATTTTTTTTGATGCAATTGTGAATGGAATTGTTTTCCTGATTTCTCTTTCTATTAGTTCATTCTTAGTATATAGGAAAGCCTCAGATTTCTGTGTATTAATTTTGTATACTGCAACTTTGCTGTATTCTGAAATCATTTCTAGTAGTTTTGGAGTGGAGTCTTTAGGGTTTTTTATGTACAATAAATATCATGTCATCTGCAAATAATGACAGTTTGACTTCTTCTTTACTAATCTGGATTCCTTGTATTTCTTTGTTTTGCCTGATTGCCGTGGTTAGGACCTCCAGTACTATGTTGAGTAACAGTGGGGAGAGTGGGCATCCCTGTCTGGTTCCCGATCTCAGAGGAAATGCTTTCAGCTTCTCGCTGTTCAGTATAATACTGGCTGTGGGTTTATCATATATGGCCTTTATTATGTTGAGGTACTTGCCCTCTATACCCAATTTGTTGGGAGTTTTTACCATGAGTGGATGTTGAATTTTGTCGAATGCTTTTTCAGCATCTATGGAGATGATCATGTGATTTTTGTCCTTTTTGTTTATGTGGTGGATGATGTTGATGGATTTTCGAATGTTGTATCATCCTTGCATCCCTGGGATGAATCCCACTTGGTCACGGTGTATGATCCTCTTGATGTACTTTTGAATTTGGTTTGCTAATATTTTGTTGAGCATTTTTGTATCTATGTTAATCAGGGATATTGGTCTGTAATTTTCTTTTTTGGTGGGGTCTTTGCCTGGCTTTGGTATTAGTGTGATGTTGGCTTCATAGAATGAGTTTGGGAGTATTCCCTCCTCTTCTATTTTTTGGAAAACTTTAAGGAGAATGGGTGTTATGTCTTCTCTGTATGTCTGATAAAACTCCACGATAAATCCATCTGGCCTGGGGGTATTGCTCTTGGGTAGTTTTTTTATTACCAGTTCAATTTCTTTGCTGGTAATTGGTCTGTTTAGATTTTCTGTTCCTTCCTTCATCAGTCTTGGAAGGTTGTATTTTTCTAGGAAGTTGCCCATTTCTTTTAGGTTTTCTAGCTCATTAGCATATAGTTTTTTGTAATATTCTCCAATAATTCTTTGTATTTCTGTGGGGTCCGTTGTGATTTTTCCTTTCTCATTTCTGATTCTGTTGATGTGTGTAGATTCTCTTTTTCTTTTTATAAGTCTGGCTAGGGACTTATCTATTTTGTTTATTTTCTCAAAGAACCAGCTCTTGGTTTCATTGATTTTTTTCTATTGTTTTATTCTTCTCAATTTCATTTATTTCTTCTCTGATCTTTATTATGTCCCTCCTTCTGCTGACTTAGGCCTCATTTGTTCTTCTTTTTCCAATTTTGATTGTGTCTTTAGACTATTCCTTTGGGATTGTTCTTCCTTCTTTAAATATGCCTGGATTGCTATTTACTTTCCTCTTAAAACTGCTTTCACTGCATCCCACAAAAGTTGGGACTTTGTGTTGTTGTTGTCATTTATTTCCATATATTGTTGAAGCTCTATTTTGATTTGGTCGTTGATCCACTGATTATTTAGGAGCATGTTCTTAAGCCTTCATGTGTTTGTGAACCTTTTTTCTTTCTTTGTACAATTTATTTCTAGTTTTATACCTTTGCATACACTACTTCTTTTAAGATACAAGGAACGTTTTGTTATAGTTGACCAAAGAAACAAAAACCCAAAAGCTAGTTAACTAACTTGCTGATAACTAAAACTTAGTTAACTAACTAAGGTCATGCCATCTATTTGGATCCAGAAATTTGAACTCAGTCTTCCTGCAAATGATGCCCTGGTCCTAACCTCTCAGGTGGTACTTCTCTGTGGTGTCTCTCAGTGGCTGAGTGCTTCTCCTGTGCCTCCTGCCAGCCATGACTCAGGGATTGAGGGAGGTGGTTCATATGATCTCATCTGGCCCCAGGACCTTTGCACGGATTGGAGGCAAGCATGTAGAATGTTCCCTTTGTGCTCATAAAACTTGTCCTTTGTAATGCTAGAGACTTTTCTGGGGGTGGAACGGCCGGTGATGCTAAGCCGCATTTCCTGCACAGCCTCCTTTGGGGAGGAAGTGGGGCAGGCGTTTGAATAACTGTTCTTTCTCTTCCTTCCCACCTCACATCTGCCTTCTCTCCACAGAGAATATTTTTTTATTTTTTATTTTGAATAACTGTCTGGGTTTAAGGATGCATGTAGATATTTTCTTTTCCCAGCTGCAGCTTGGATGTTTCAGATTCTTGGGGTTCTTGGAGATGGGTCATGTCAACATTGCTGTCCCCTTAGAATATTAAGGAGTATTAAAGGTTTTTATTCAGAGGATCCTCCTGACATATGGTGGCTTAGAAATGTGATACAGATTTTTGCTTTCCAAATTACAAATGTAAGACAATAATAATATTGCATATTAAATTATCATCATTAAGGACTAACAACCTATCTGGGTCTTTCTATTGGCTCTGAGTCAATATGTTAACTTTTTAATAATCAGTGTCTCATTGAATCACCAAAACCAACTCTCATAGAATAGGTATTTATTAATTGTGTGCCCTCACTGAACTTCAGTGCCTTGGTCTGCAAAGTGGAGATAATAATAGTGCCTGCCTCATAGGGTTGTAATGATCACAGAATTTAGTAATCCACATAAACTACTTAGCCCAGCACCTAAGACAAAGTAAAAGCTCAGTGTGTGCTCTCATTCCCATTTTACAGAACAGGGATCTGAGCTCCAAAGACAACTTGCTCAAGTTCACATAACTGAAATCGAAATCTCAAAGAGAAATCTGTTAACTACTCTGCTATATTGCCTTGCTCAGTTAATTGTTGGTTTAATTAAAAATGTTAGTTATTTAAACTGCATCTACTGTCCATTGACTGTACTGTGTCTGGAGATGAACTGTTGGTCATAGCAGTCAACGGTCAAAGATCAAAGATCAAGGCCAGTTGAAACCCCTCACTGGCCCTCCTGCAACCCACAGTGGTGGGGGGAGGGGCTGAGGGTGTGCGTGAACCCATTCATACCCATCTCCACTGTTAAAACAGAGCCAAGTTCTACTATTAGCCCTAGCTAAGGTGACCCAGTGTCTCGTTCGCCCAAGTCAGTCCTGATATATTACAGTCTTCCTACCAAGGTTTTGGTTCAGACAATCGATTATGTGGCCACCTTACCCATAGTGGTGTCATTTTTAGCAAATAATGGGCAGCATGTTCTCATAATCTGTTGGCTTCTTGCCTCTGTTCAAAGACTGTCAGCAGCTTGTACACCTGGACTTTTTCCCCACCTCTTATTGCTGATCACTTAAACTTTATCCCCTCCATACTTCCCCAACTCTTCCTAGTTTCAGATTCTTGGTTGTGGTGTGGGGCTTAAAGGTGTGGGCACTGGAGTCTCATGACTGAGGTCTCTATCCTGGGCCCACCATTCACTGTCTTGAAAATCACATTTCACCAATCCCTAGTTCCTCATCTGCAGAGTGGGACATGAAGCTAGACTTCATGGGGTCATTATAAACATGGTGCTTGGTAAATCTTAGCTGACTGTTAGTCATATTACTATCCCTTTGTGGGAACAAAAAAGAGATGATGGTAGTCCAGCAAATAGGACAGGATGCCTTTCATGGTTTTATTGTAGTTGGTCCTGCCAGGCACCAATGCACCATACGAAGCATGAAGAAGGATCCTTGGATTATGATGTAGAAAATCCTAGATTATTTCATTGCTATTAAAGAAGGCTGAAGGCTGTGCTCACAAATCAGTGGAAGCCTGTTGGCATGAACTGTGAGCAGCAATGCTGGTTGCCTGCTCGATACCTATCAAGCTACCTGTAATTCTACCACTACTTTTTATATGGTCTTTACATTTTCTCAGCTTCTAAGACGACTATTAAATCTCAGAGTCCCTGGGTTGCTGCCTAACTCCTCGAGGAGCCCTCATGCCCCTGACCCCTGCCTGGTTTCCAACATGGTGCCCTGGCACTGGACTCATCCTTGCAGTCTCTGCTGTGCCTCGTCTTGTAGGAGCTGCTCTCTGCTAGTAACTACCATGGAGGTATGAAAACTGATTGTAAGTGTGGTAGACAGGTGTCGGTTTTGCCTTCCTATAACCCATTCTCTCTTCTCTTAGTAAGAGCACTTGACCTTTTCTTTCCTGATTCACACCTCCCACTCTTCAGGCGGGGCTGACCCCTCTTCCTCACTCTAGCCTCCTTCGTGGCCTCCTGGAGACCCGTGACTCAAGATGAGCCAATGAGAAGCAGCCCTGAAGCAAGAGGCACTCCTGCCTTTGGGGTTGCGGAGGGAGGAAGGTGCTCCCGGAGGTCATCTTTGCCACTGAGAAGGAAGCCAACACAGAGAGAAGCAAGGCTGGTGGAAGGAAAGAAAGACAGATTTCTGATGACATTGTTTGGACACCTGACCTAGCTGTGCTTGAAGGCAGTGTGCACTGCTTACTGGGCAAATTAAACCCTGTTTTTTGCTTATGACATTTTAAGTTTACTTCCTGTCACTTGCAGTCCAAAAAGTCCTGCTGAATGCAACAGGGAAATGTGTTATCTTTCTTGAGTGGTTTACATTTTAAGAATAGACAGACACATCTTCGGCCCAAAAAGATGAATTTCTGGGGTAGAATTTCAGTCATCAGTGTTAAGCTGATGCAGCCAGAATATTTTAAAGGGTTACAAACTTGAGACACTCTGTTCCACCCCACCAGAGACTGTCTTGTCTGCCTGGCATTGACACTGGCATTAACTTCCAGGACTGACCCTACCGACCCAAAGGAGCTTTTTAGTTGGCTTCAGACCTGAGGAACCAGCCAGCTCTTTGTGATTCCTCCAGACAAGGACATCTCACTGAAATCCACTCAAATTGCTCACCCTTGTAATTCGCAGTAGCCACTCTGGCAATAAGAATTAGGAGTGTCACTACGTGAGGATCAACTGAGGTAGCAGCTTGATCTGGAAGTGTCATCTCTTATCCTGCCGCCATTCACTGGCCTTCCCATGCTTAGCTTTCAGACAGGCAGCCGGACTTGGCAAAAAGTCTATTTTTCTGAAAGTTAAAACTGCTCTCCCAGCTGGCAGGGGGAAGGGGGACAGTAACGAAGAGCAGGTCACATACCAGGCCAGACTTTTTTTTTCTTTCATTCCTCTTCCCTTTCCTTTTTAAAAAAAATAAGGGTGGCTGTCCTTGTTTTCTTTGAAAGAAGATCACTTTCTAAAGGCAGAGAGATTGAACTCCTCAACAGCCCCTCTTGGTGGGTGGGATCCACTGAAGAAGGGGAGGGTGAGAAGCTGACTCAAATCTCAGAAGACTGAGAGAAATCCTTTCACACAGACATCGGCTGCATTCATTAACAGCTCACAAATGAGTTCAGAGTCATATTTTGACCCATGGGATTGTTTTAAACTGAGCTCCAGAAACAGACCCTGAGAGCAAGATTCACGTCTAAGGACAGGAAAGGGGAAGAACTGAAGCAAACTGCCGTCCCAGGCAAAGTCCCTGGCTTGGCCTGACCCCCCCCAAGGAAGCGCTGGAGCATAAATTATATCTCAGAGTTTGTACCTCCTCTGGGTAGGAGAGCTGGGCTCTCAGACTCCCTCGCTGGCCGCGGACAGTCCCTGGTCATGGGCGACCCTGATGGCGGGGAGGACACAAACTCCCAGGCCCTCTGGCTCTCTGCGTTCATGAGAAAAATGACTCCGAGGGCAGGTAGGAGCAAGAGGGCACAGAAGAGGTTGAGGGGGCACCAACGCACAGACATGGCAGGATGCAAGGTGCCTAGCAAAGGCTTATCACATAAAACCACACAGTGCAGAGTTGCTGGGCTCACGCCTTTTGGGAGAATCAACCAGCCACAAAGACGCGCTTTCTTTCTCTGAGAATTGCCACTGTCAACTCCACTTCCCATCTGGGCTCATCTGCCTCCATGACCAAAGCAGAACCGAGGAGATTCTCCCCTGGACTGAGAGAATCATACTCAGTCTGCCTGTTGGCCTGGACAGGAGTGGTGTGGACTCAGAAGTGAGGTCTCCACTGTGGGGTGGCCAACCTTGGACACAGGCCCAGTGAAGCAGAGAAAGCCAGTCCACAGAAAGAAAGAGGAGTGTACAACCAGATCAACAGCTAAGAAATATCAAGTGCTGGTTTTGTACCAGCACTATTTCTACACAGATGAGCTCATCTGACCCTCAGCACAACTCTATAGGGTCGGAAGTCTAGTTATTCTCATCCAATTGAGGACATTCGTGTCTCAAGTGGTTTAGTAAAGGATCAAAGGTCACTCGGCTTGCAAGGGCATAGGCGGGATTCAGTCCTCTGGTTTAACTCAGAGTCGTGAGCTGCCCACCAAGCCAGGAAGGCAGCTGACATTCAGGAGCCCAGATCACACTTTGTGGCAAGTGAAAGCCAGGCAAAGTCTCACCGATTGCTGCCCACGTTTCCCAGTGGCAGACCTCTCCCTCAGACACCTGCTTGAAACATTTGCCTTATCATTTTGTAATGAATACATCTTATGATATCATAATAAAAAAGCTCCGTTATGTTCATAGTGGATTTCTATTGCTTGCAACTAGAAGACTCTTAGGGAGAACACCTGCTCTTGATGAAATGAGAAAGAAAGTAAAATCTGTTGTCAGTTCTTTCCTGTTCCAAACTTTTCCCTTCCTTGTGTCCCAGCTCGGATGCAGAGGAGTTTCATCCAGGTTAGACTCTTGGGTAGCAGAACAGGCATTGCCTGGGTGACGTAATGACAGCAGCTGGGAGCCTCTAACATCTCCCCTATAGCCTCCCCTTTGGACCCTCTGGGTTTGAAAGTAAACTCCCCCCCCCACCCCCAGAGAGATGAGCCTTTCAGGTGGAGGTGGTACAAGGGAAAGATGATGAAGAGTCCCAAATTCTAAGAATTATCACAGAAATCATGCTTTGTGTTGCACTTGGATTAAGTCAGAGTGGCTTTATTTCCTTTCTACAGCTGTACGGAGAGCCAGCCAAAGTGCTAAGAAGAGAACCTGACCAATGTACATATAAAGTGGGAGAGAAAATAACACAAGGCTGATAACTTCATTTATAGTATAAATAAGAAGAATCAGTTTCATATAATAGTCATGGTCTAAGCCAATGGAACAAATATAATTCCTTTTACAAACATATATTACAACTTTTATAGAGGATTAAACAAAATTTTGTTCTAAATATTGAATAGTAAAGGGAAGTTATAGTAATGATTATACACAATAGAATATATAGAGATTTAATCGAAGATCTTCATTCCTTCTTTCTAGTCATTTTGTTTTCAATACTCCTTAAATGTAATATATACATACTATAATATGTAGATGTATAGTGAATATGTAATAGTCACTAGAATGTGAATATTCTTTAATCTTATTTTCTTTGTCTTTGAAGAACAAGTTTTCAACATAACATTTACATTCTTCAAGAACTTTATTAACAATTATTCAACCCTTGACATCAGGCAACTGTAGCTTATATTTCCAGAATTAAGGTTAAAGAAATATGTCTACAATTTCTGATTTCCATAGTTCAACAACACAAAATCAATACCTTAGCAGAAAAGACCTTAAATAACGACAATAAGGTCATAAAACAAAAAAAGAAAGACATGGTTTTGTTGGATGTCTTAATCACAGATGGCAAAAGTCTGACACACCTGCACTGCTCTCTCCAGGACTGTAACAGAGACCCCCAGCCTGCCAGACAGTCTTCCCCACAGAGCCAGGAGAAGACCTCAGATTCTTTTCAATGTTGCATTCCACAAAGCCACTATTAAGCTGTTGGTGACAGTATATTTACCATCTGTATCAGTCTGTGTTTTTATTGTAAATTAGAATATCCTATGGACAATTTATGAAAAAGGAGAGTTATGAATGGTTACTGACAGCTCAAAATCATTGGGAGGGCTGATTTGTGGAGTATAACAATGAAGCAAAACTGAAGGAACAAAACAGACTCACAGACTCCAAGAAGGAACTAGCAGTTACCAAAGGAGAGGGGTGGAGGAGGGTGTGTGCGGAGGGAGGAAGAGGGGATTGAGGGGTATTGTGATTGGCACGCATGGTGAGTATCTGGGGTCACGGGGAAGACAGTGTAGTGCAGACAAGACAAGTAGTGACTCTGTGACATCTTACTACACTGATGGACAGTGACTGCAATGGGGTGTGGGGGGGACTTGATAATATGGGTGAATGTAGTACCCACAATGTTTTTCATGTGAAACCTTCATAAGTGTATATCAATGATACCTTAATAAAAAAAATCATTGGGAAGGCTGAAGGAACAAAATTAGCCTGAATTTCTCAAAAAAAAAAAAAAACTGGCCTGCTAAGGTAGCTGTTGCCATCAGGGCCCTAGAAGCACCATGCCTCTGCCATGATCAGGAACTTTCTGAGTTTACAAGCTGCCCTGCCCCTGCTGGTTTTAGAAAAATAAAAGCAACTGTATATGCCAGAAGGTCCACCCTCCCTACAGAAGGCCAACAATTTGCTTTGCCCACTGGCTCCTTCAAGACTCACATCAGCGCACCTGCTTGAAGATGCCAAGTCACAGGAGGAGCTCGAGCTGTAGGCAAGTCTGCTGAATACTTGCAGCTCCCTGTCACTGCAGAGCAGGCAGGCCGGCACATGGAAGGGGGAAGGGGACTGAGTAAGCCAGTGTGCAGTTCAGTTTCACCATCTCAAGATGAATCTGCGGCATTAACTATAGGAAGAAGACGTGAGATGGTAGGAAAGAACTGCAACACAGAGACAGAGAGAGGATTAAAGATGGCGGTGTGAGAGCTGAGACAAGAGGCCTCCTCCTAAAACTGCATAAAGCACCAAAATATAATTAATACAACTAATCCTGAAAGAGCAACAGGAAAGAGGACTGCACCAAACTGCACACACCTGGAGAAAAGAGCAGACCTCACAGAACAGGGTAACATACCAAAGCTGTGGCCCAGGGGGACCCAAGCCCTTCCCCCACCCCAGCTCACCGGAGGGAGGAAGAGAAATGGAGAGGGGAGGGAGAGGAGGCCTGGGACAGCTGAGATCTGCTCTGGGAGCACAGACCTGCATTTCATGGTGCTTGCATGGTACTCTTATGGTTAGGGGGTTGGAAACCTAAGAAGGGCAGAATTCCTGGCGAGACTGAGATTCCAGTTGCTTGTGGAAAGCAGGGATCAATATACAGCTTCTCTGGGATAAAAGAAAGGTGGGCATCTGGGAGACTTCCTTACAAGGTAGCCCTTAGCAATGGGGCTGCTAAAGGGGCAAGGATAGCACAGAGCTTACTGCTCGGGAGAAGGGACAGGTAGACAAAATTCTCCAGGTGTACTCTGCCCAGCAGGTTGGGAGCTTTCACGATCTTCAGGTGCTCCAGCTCCCAGGCTGGCTACACAGCTCCAAGGGCCCCCTCCATTATATGCAGCCTACTGCACTTTTCTGCTGGTCAGCCCCCCTTTGGCTGGCAAACCAGCCAACCCTACCCTAGTGTTAGGCCAGCCAGAGGGAAGATCTGTCTACAGCAACTACAAACGCAAAGCATAGAGGCTTATACCTGTGTGCTCAGCCCACTGTCTCAGGCAGTGGAGACAGGCATAGCAGCCAGGAAGCAGGAAACAGCTCTTTCCTCCCCCCAGACACCAATACCACTCCCCTGTGACCCCCAACATCGCTCCAGGGGCTGAGCAGCTCCAGAGAGTAGAGCTTCTGGGCACTAGAGGGCGCCATATACAAATATGAAATGCCGAAGGAACCTGGTTCAAAGTAAAATGAATATGACTCCTGAGAAAGATTTAAATGACATTGACCTCATGAATCTTCCCGAGAGGGAGTTCAAAATAAAAATCCTTAACATGCTCATGGAGGTACAGAAAGATATTCAAGAACTCAGGAATGAATTCGGGTCAGAGATCCAATCATTGAAGAGCACAATGGAGGATATTAAAAGCAGATTAGATATGGTGGAGGAGATGATAAATGAAATAGAAACTAGAGAAAAGGAATACAAACAAGCTGAGGCACAGAGAGAAAAAAGGCTCTCTAAGAATGAAAGAATATTGAGAGAACTGTGTGACCAATTCAAACAGAACAATACTTGCATTATAGGGGTGCCAGAAGAAGAAGAGAGAGAAAGGAACAGAAAGTGTCTTTGAGGAGGTAATTGCTGAAAACTTCCCCAATCTGGGGAAGGAGATAGTCTCTCAGGCCATGGAGATCCACAGATCTCCCAACACAAGGGACCCATGGAAGACAACACCAAGACATATAGTAATTAAAATGGCAAAGATCAAGGATAAGGACAGCCTATTAAAAGCAGCCAGAGAGAGAAATAGGATCACATACAAAGGAAATCCCATCAGGCTATCATCAGACTTCTCAGCAGAAACCTTACAGGCCAGAAGGGAGTGGCATGATGTATTTAATGCCATGAAGCAGAAGGGCCTGGAACCAAGATTACTTTATCCAGAAAAATTATTATTTAAATCTGAAGGAGGGATTAAACAATTTCCAGATAAGCAAAAGCTGAGAGAATTTACCTCCCACAAACCATCTCTACAGTGTATTTTGGAGGAACTGCTATAGATGGAAGTGTTCCTAAGGTTTAATAGCTGTCACCAGAGGTAATAAAACCACAGTACAGGAAGTAGAACAGCTGATAACTAAGCTAATGCAAAATTAAATTAACTGTTCCCAAAGTCAATCAAGGATAGACATTAGAATATGATACCTAATATATAAAGAATGGAGGAGGAAGAAAAAGGAGGAGAAAAAGAAAAGAATCTTTAGATTGTGTTTGTAACAGCATATTAAGTGAGTTAAGTTAGACTCTTAGATAATAAGGAAGTCAACCTTGAACCTTTGGTAACTGTGAATCGAAGTACGTAGCTATCGATAATCACCCTAAATGTAAATGAACTGAATGCTCCAATCAAAAGACTTAGAGTCACAGAATGGATAAAAAAACAAGACCCATCTATATGCTCCTGCAAGAGACTCACTTTAAACCCAAAGATATACACAGACTAAAGGTGAAGGGATGGAAAAAGATATTTCATGCAACTAACAGAGAGAAAAAAGCAGGAGTTGCAATACTTGTATCAGACAAAATAGACTTCAAAACAAAGAAAGACACAAGAGACAAAGAAGGACATTACATAATGATAAAAGAGTCAATGCAAGAAGAAGATAAAACCATTATAAATATCTATGCACCCAATACAGGAGCACCTACATATGTGAAACAAATACTAACACAATTAAAAGGGGAAATAGAATGCAATGCATTCTTTCTAGGAGACTTCAACACTCCATTTACTCCGAAGGACAAATCAACCAGACAGAAAATAAGTAAGGAGACAGAGGCACTGAAAAACACATTAGAACAGAAGGATCTAACAGACATCTACAGAACTCTACACCAAAGGCAGCAGGATACACATTCTTCTCAAGTGCACATGGAACATTTTCAAGAATAGATCATATACTAGGCCACAAAAAGTGTCTCAGTCAATTCAAAAAGATTGAAATTGTACCAACCAGTTTCTCAGACCACAAAGGCATGAAACTAGAAATAAATTACACAAAGAAAATGAAAAATCTCACAAACACATGGAGGCTTCACAACATGCTCCTAAATAATCAATGGATCATTGACCAAATAAAAACAGAGATCAAGCAATATATGGAGACAAATGACAACAATAATTCAGTACTGCAAAATCTGTGAGACACAGGGAAGGCCGTTCTGAGAGGAAAGTATATTGTAATAGAGGCCTGCTTCAGGAAAGAAGAACAATCCCATATGAAGAGTCTAAACTCACAATTAATGAAACTAGAAAAAGAAGAACAAATGAGGCCCAAAGTCACTAGAAGGAGGGATATAATAAAGATTAGAGCAGAAATAAATAAAATCAAGAAGAATAAAACAATAGAAAGAATCAATGAAAGCAAGAGCTGGTTCTCTGAGAAAATAAACAAAATAGATAAACCCTTAGCTAGACTTATCAAAAAGAAAAAAAAGAGAGAGTCTACTCACATAAACAGAATCAGAAATGAGAAAGGAAAAATCACTGCAGACACCACAGAAATACAAAGAATTATTAGAGAATACTATGAAAAATTATATGCTAACAAACTGAAGAAATGGACAACTTTCAAAAAAAATACAATCTACTAAGGCTGATGCAGGAAGAAACAGAAAATATGAACAGACCAATTACCAGCAATGAAATGGAACTGGTAATCAAAAACCTACCTAAGAATAAAACGTCTGAAGCAGATGGCTTCACCACTGAATTTTATAAAGCATTTAGGGAAGACCTAATACTTATCCTCCCTGAAGTTTTCAAAGAGTAGAAGAAGAGAGAATACTTCCAAACTCATTCTATGAGGCCAGCATCACTCTAATACGAAAACCAGGCAAAGACACCACAAAAAAAGAAACTTACAGAACAATATCCCTGATGAACATAGATGCAAAAATACTCAACAAAATAGTAGCAAACTGAATTAAAAAATACATCAAAAAGATAATCCATCATGATCAAGTAGGATTTATTTCAGAGATGCTAGGATGGTACAACATTCAAAAATCCATCAACATCATCCACCACATCAACAAAAAGAAGGACAAAAAAACCACATGATTGGAACCACCAAAGACCCTGAATAGTCAAAGCAATCCTGAGAAGGACGAATAAAGTGGGGGGAAATCCAGTCCCCAATTTCAAGCTCTACTACAAAGCCACAATAATCAAGACAATTTGCTACTGGCACAAAAACAGACCCACAGACCAGTGGAACAGAATAGAGATTCCAGATATTAACCCAAACATATATGGTCAATTAATATATGATAAAGGAGCCATGGACATACAATGGGGAAATGACAGTCACTTCAACAGCTGGTGTTGGCAAAACTGGACAGCTACATGCAAGAGAATGAAACTGGATCACTGTCTAACCCCATACACAAAAGTAAATTCGAAATGGATCAAAGACCTGAATGTAAGTCATGAAACCATAAAACTCTTAGAAAAAAACATAGGCAAAAATCTCCTGAATGTAAACATGAGCAACTGCTTCCTGAAAGCATCTCCTTGAGGAAGGGAAATAAAAGCAAAAACGAGTTCATGGGACTACATCAAACTAAAAAAATTCTGTAAGGCAAAGGACATTATCAACAGAACAAAAAGGCATCGTACGGTATGGGAGAATATATTTGTAAATGACATGTCCTACAAGGGGTTGCCATCCAAAATATATAAAGAACTGACATGCCTCAACACCCCAAAAGCAAATAATCCAATTAACAAATGGGCAGAGGATATGAAGAGACAGTTCTCCAAAGAAGAAATTCAGATGGCCAACAGACACATGAAAAGATGCTCCACATCACTAATCATCAAGGAAATGCAAATTAGAACTACAATGAGATATCACCACACCGGTAAGGATGGCCATCATTGAAAAGTCTAAGAACAACAAATGCTGGTGAGGATGCGGAGAAAGGGGAACCCTCCTACACTGCTGGTGGCCATGTAAACTAGTTCAACCATTGTGGAAAGCAGTATGGAGGTTCCTCAAGAAACTAAAAATAGAAACACCATTTGACCCTGGAATCCCACTCCTTGGAATTTACCCAAAGAATAAAACTTCTCAGATTCAAAAAGACAGATGCACCCCTATGTTTATCGCAGCACTTTTTATGATAGCCAAGAAATGGAAGCAACCTAAGTGTCCATCAGTAGATGAATGGATAAAGAAGATGTGGTGCATATACACAATGGAATATTATTCAGCCATAAGAAGAAAACAAATCCTACCATTTGCAACAACATGGATGGAGCTGGAGGACATTATGCTCAGTGACATAAGCCAGGCAGAGAAAGACAAATGTCAAATGATTTCCCTCATTTGCGGAGTTAATGAAGCAAAACTGAAGGAACAAAATAGCAGCAGACTCAGAGACTCCAATAAGGAACTAATGGTTACCAAAGGGGAGGGGTGGGGGAGGGCGGATGGGGAGGGAGGGAGAAGGGGATTGAGGGGTATTATGTTTAGTGCACATGGTGTGGGGGGTCACGGGGAGAACAGTGTAGCACAGAGAAGGCACATAGTGGATCTGTGGCATCTTACTACACTGATGGACAGTGACTGCATAGGGGTATGGGTGGGACTTGATAATATGGGTAAATTTGGTAACCACATTGCTTTCTCATGTGAAACATTCTTAAGAGTGTATATCAATAATACCTTTAAAAAAAAAGAACTGTAAGACATAAACATTGAGATTTGGCATTGTCCATCCAATGCTGGCTGGGAAAGAGGTGCCCCAAGCAGGTGGGTATCCGGTCCTCTCTGCAAGAAGCATAAACTGTAAAAAGAGGAGAAACTCAGGGCCATTGTGACTTGATGTAGGATAATCAATTTTGCCCAGTACTGGGGATTTCTCAGGACTGTGGCTTGCAGGGCTAAAACTGGGAAACCAGGATAAATTGGTCACGTTAACTCAATGACACTCTAACCATCGACATCAACTAACTCACTCACTTCGTTCAGATTTTACTCTCACCAGGCAAATTTCTGCTTATAATTTGGTTCGCCAGCTGTGTGGGGGACAATGCCCCCAAATCATTTAGCACAATATCTGCCATGTAGAAAGCACCCAATAAATGCTGGTATTTTTGCATTTTCAAAGTTTCACTTTGAAATATGTTGACCAGTTAACCCAAATGTTTCACTTCCTCAGCAGTTTTTCTTCCTCTGTGTGCATGAACATATTTCCTTTCTGAATTATAACTCTTTCTACTGAGACTCTGCTTAGTGGGAGGTCGTTTCCAGAGACAGGCCTTTCCTTTGCGCCGTTGGACTCCGGGCCGCAGCACCACACCTTGGGGCGCGGTGACTCCGTGCAGACTTCTCCCCACTCTGCCCAGTGGGCAGCTGCTGGTCTCTTGAGTTGTCGCCTTACTTTGACTCCTTCACATGGCAGCACCCCCTGGTCTAAATGAGCGTCTCTGGTACTTCCTTGTCAAGCCAGCTGTGGTGAAGTGAGGCAGAGGAGAAGGCAGCGCACCCAAGTGGTGAGGGGCGCCCACGGATGCCAGAACAAGTTCTGCTCCTTCTCAAGCAACTCTAAGGGCTTCTTCTGCCCCAGCTGCGGAGCCTCCCCTCGGCCCTGCATTTCCAGGCTGCTCTTACTCTCTGCCCCCAGGCTTCCCTCCTTCTCTAGCTCCGTTCAAAACGTACCTGTCATTTCCTCCCACAGCCTTTGTCCATGCTGAGTGTCTGACATTTTTCCTCACTCCTCTCCACCTCTTGATATCTGCCCGTCTTTCAAGGCATCGCTCAAATGCCACCTCCTCCCCAACCTGCCTGGGGCTTCCTCTTCCTGTCAGATCGTGTCTCTGTCATCTGGGTTCCCAAATGACTGACGCTGCTGTTCTAAAGGTGATCGCATCGGATCTGGTAAGACAGTTATTTGTGCATCTCTCTGCATTCCTCACTGGGTTCGGAGCTCTCCAGGGCAGACCCAGGCATTATTCATCTTTGTATGCTGGTGCCTATTGCATCTTAAAAATATGAATTAGATTGACCTGGTAAGGAAGAGACTTGCAGGCTACTTGGATGACCCCCCTTAAACAGGCTGGACAGATTCCCATGGGTCCAGGACCCTTGGCAGAGAAATGGAGAGACCATCTCCCTCGTTGTTGTTTTCTTCATCTCCCTTCGGTTTCTTCCCCCTCCAGCCTAAAAATTGACAAAAATACATGTTGCCTCAATCAGATAAATATTCCTTTGGGAACAAGCTACATGAAATGCTTGAAAATCTCTGGTTTCGTAACATAATTATAAAATATAGTCCTTGTTATGCTGTTTGCTCACCCATATATTTTATACCTAAGAAATCTGATTCCTAATGGCTTGTGAATATGGAACGTCCTGACCTATGAAACAGAACAGCTGAGGATCGACATTGCCTCAGGAACTAACTGGTGTTGTGCCCTTGACAAGACATTTATCCCCTCTGAGTCCTGGCTTTCTCTTCCATGAATGAAGGGCTGGGGCAGTGCTATTCGAGGTCTGTCTGTCTCTAATGTTCTGGGAGATTCTGATTCTATGGTTTACTTAGCGTAAAAAGAAGAGCGCCTGTCTTCGGATCATGGTGTCTTTCACCCCTTCTCTTCTGACAACGCTGGAAAGGGTCCAAGTCCAATGACGTTAAGATCCATTGATCTTAAGAGTTGAATCCTTTAAATGAAATAAGGAAATATTTTTCCTCTACATCTTGAGTATCCCCAGAAGGAGCCACCACAAAGGTCACACATATCACTGCTTCAGTATTTTTCTTCTAAGTAGGGGCTACTCCGTTGGGCTGGTGGAGTCACCTGAGAAAACTGACTTTGCTCTTGTCCCTACTATGCCACGTAAAGACTGCTCAGCACCACCAATGTCAATCAGTCACTATTTGCATAAAACTTATTTTAAAACTTAAAATATCTGGGCCAAAATCACAGAAGAAAATAAGACTCTTTTAGCAAGGCCTGGAAGTGGTTGTAGATTTAGAGGTCTCCTTGGATAGGCATTGGGAAGCTAAATAAACAGGCTCCCACCCAGCTGCCATTATAGTTATTCGTGTGTCTGTCTCCCTGGGCACTGTCAGGTCTGTATCTTCTGGTGTATGGGCACTTTCTGTCTTTTGTGTCTAGGTGGTGAGTCCTTCAGACTAGACTCATATCCCAGAGGGTTCCTTTCTCTGTCTTTTCTGACAAAATAATTATCAGTGCAATCAATTTAACATCTTCATGTTCACATCCTCTTCTCCACTCCTGCAAAAGTGGTTAGCTTGTAAGTGAGGTTAAGGAATTCAGATTTTACCCTGAAAGTCATGTGCATTCCTGAAGGGCTTTAAGTGGGGGCAGCATAGGGTTATACCTGCATTTTTGAAAGATTGCTCTGGACATAAATAGCAAATGGACTGGGGTGGGTGGCAAACATGGGACACGAGGACATCAATTAGGAGGCTATTGATGCAGTCCAGGTGACAAGTGATGGTAGCATGGACGGATCATGTCTATGGAGACAGCTAGAGAGAGCTGAGAGGCAACTACAGGTGAATCACTGGATCAGCTGCTGCATTACCCTGGAGGAAGGAACGAGGGCCAGAGAACACAGAGGGTGGTGTAAGTCTCTGGCTGGAGCAACCAGGTGGAAGGCAGGGCTGCTCACTGAGACAGGAGACAGTGAGGAGAAGCTGGTCTGAGTGGGAGAAAGTGGAAGAAGAAGAAAAGACAGTGATGGGTGGTGTCTGATGAGAAGAGAGCAGAGCAAATCCAGGCACCGCCCTTTCTCCTTACCCTCATGCCTCTATTCCACAGTCCAGCTCACAGTTCTCTGTGTCTATTCCACAAACACCATCCTCTAAAAATGTTCTAGGCTTAAAATCTCCTGTGAAATCTGATCTCGGTGCATGGCAACAGTACTGCATTGAGGTCTGAAGATGGAGTGGGTCCAGACAGGGCCCTGACCCACCAACATGCTGTACAAATTTGGACGTATCTCCCAACTGCTCTGAGCGTTTTTGATTTTCTCTTAAGTGAAAATTTTGGAAGTAATGTTGTCTAAGATAATTCTCTACCAGTTGTCAAATGTCGTAATTCTTCATTTTAGTAATTGTCTTTGCCAAGACTCCATGGTACATATTTCAGAAACAGAATGGTATGGCTGAACTTAGGAAGTAATGACTGTACAGAGCAGAGTGTATAGTCACACTGCAATGATTTTTAGTTTCTCAGTTTGAGGAGTTAATATTAGGTCATAGTAAAACAGAGAGCCAGCTTATCTAAATCCAAATCCCATCTCAACCACCTCTAGGTATGTGATCAGAACAAATTATAGAACTCTGTGACTCAGTTTCACCATCTGCAAAATGGGTGCAGGATCATCATGACAGTGATATAAATTAATATATGTAAAGTACTGTATGTGTTAGGTAATCACTCTTTGGAATATCTACTCTCCAGCCTGACTCTTTTATCTATAAAATAAGATAACTAATAACTACTTATTAAAAAGAATATAGGGGAAATTAAATAAAATCATATATCTACTTAAAACATACAACACAAACCCTATTTCTTCCTAAGTATTTGATCAATATTGGTAGATAACCACAACTAGAACCTGGCTTCCAATCCCATTCCAGTTTACCAAGAATAAACTGTGTCCTTTTTGTGTGTTCATGACAAGAGAGAAGTAACTCAAGTGCTGTGCTGTCATTTTCCTCCTGGTGTTTGATAAGCTTTTATTTCAAAATAATACCAAGTTTTTCTCAGTGGCTTTCTTTTTAAGTAACACAGTGTGACTTGGCTTAGCAGTTTCCATTCTCTACTTAGTACTTGAAGGTCTGTTTCTCCCCAGGACAATTTTAAAGTAGAAATAGACATGCTAGTGCTCTTTCTCCTGAATTGAGGACCTAGCTTCCACTTATTGAAAATGAGTTCAAGGAAAAATGAGAAAGGATCATGTAATTATGCTTGTTTCCATATTCTTTTTGAACCACTGCTCCTAGCAGAAGCTTTGTGTTTTGCCCTGAAATTCTGAAGCTTATGAAAACAATAGCAACACAGGTCTTGAAGAGTAAAAATTGCTGTTCTACACTTAATATAAATGGAAATGTTCCTTTGGAGAATAACACTCCCCAGACAACTTATCGTAGGCATTAATGAGTGTGCACTTGATGAAAGAAAAGACAAAGCTCGGAGTGGGAAAAGGGAACCAGATGGTAGGAGCCATGGCTCTGCAGCATTGCCAGCATGACCGGAAGGAACAATAATGAAAGAAGGGGGCAAGTCCTCTTCTTCATGTTCCGTCCCCCGACCCCTGGATCTCTCCATGAGTATGATGACTAAACTGGCAAGATTTGTATTTAAATTCAAAAGAAAAGAGGAAGTGCAAACTTTTCAATTGCCTCTTATTTTAGACCTGACTGTGCTTCCCACCCCCTCTGGCCTGCTGTTCTCCCTCATCTGATGTAAATTATGTACATCAGAAAAGCAGTGACTCATGCAGCAAAGGTTTGAGGAAATATGTGGCTTAATGAAGAGGAAAGGAAGTCTGATACTGTTTGCAAAAAAAAGTACTTCATTTTGTATCACATTCTGCATATTCCACTTCATTTTGGGCACAGATTTTCAAGAGCCTAACAGTGAAGAAGGTGACAGCAGGGAGCCTGGCCACACATACCCTTGCAGAATCTCTGAGTTCCCCCTTGTCTTTAATGTACCTAGTTGGCAGCTACATGGTTTGATTTATGCTAGGTGCCGTGTAGAACAGAAATGTGTTGCAATTAACAATTGAAGAGGTCAAGAATAGACAAGACTGTTAGAACATCTGTCCTGGGTCTCTCAAATATACGGTTTTCTTTGTGTTGTTCTAGGGAATTGGGTCCAGGTGCAACAGTCAATAAAACCTTCTCAATGGCTACCGTACATAAATCGTGTCCTTATCCTGGTCTCTACCCTCCCCCTTGCTTCAGAAATTAAAGGTTGGGATGCAGGCACATGAGTGAGGGGTCAGGGTCCAGTGGCTGCTGTCTAGAAAAGCAGAGCCCCATGTGACTCTCAATTGCTAAGTCACAGCATTTGGTGTAACAGCCCAGGGTGGTGGTCCTCCAGGCTAACAAAAGTAACCTAGAAATAGATTCTAGAAATACGGGCAGCCTCTAGAAGCTGCAAAGGCAAGGAGCAGACCCTCCCTCCAAAAGGAATGCTGACCTGACACACCTTGATTTTGGCCCTGCAAGAGCCATTTCAGACTTCAACCTCTAGGTAGTCAATTTGTGTTGTTTAAGGTCGCTAAATTTATTATAGCAACAATAGGAAACTAATACTCAGGACTCACTGTAACTGGACTCCCTCATTTTGCAGATAAGGAAAACTGAAGTTTGCCAACTTTGTATGACATCACATGGCTAGTTAACAATGGTTGCTGATAACATGGAGCGATTCCTCTGTGTTAAGCACAGTTCTAAGCCCTTCGTGTGTACAAACCTAGGAGAACATTGGCATGACACTAAGGCAGTGGCTCTCGTTCTTATTCCTATTTTACAGAGGAATAAACTGGGGCTCGGTGATATTAAAGCCATGCACGTATTCAGCAGGCTACTAAGGGTTTGTCCAGGGGCAGTTCAGGTCCGGAATGGACTCTTCACTGCCCAGCAAAGTGCTAGTTGAAAGAGGAGCATGAGCCCCTGGCACCAAACCAATAGTCTACCAACCTCTAAAGAGTTATGTTACCTTGATCTCATCTCATCTCGACAATGTTTTCCGTAGGTTATTCCCCTTTTAAGATGAAGGAAGCAACGCACAGAGACTAAGATGTGCCTGAGCTCAGCACCTGTTCGTTGAGATTATGACCCTCCTAAACCCCATCTCTCGGCAGTTTTCTCTCAGCCCACCTGCTTGTGGCACCATGAAAACCATAAAAAATTGACGACAGAGTTCCTGCTTTCAGCAGCTTATAGATCATCTTGGGCTAAATTTGGTAACTTGAATGTCACTTTTTGCAGCTCTGACCTCATGGCAAGACTATATTCCTAAGGCCTTGATCAATACCTGTTGCCTAGAGCAAACTGACATTGATTAGGCAAGAGCTTGGAACAAAGTAAGCAATCAATAGACAGAGCTTCCCCAATAAGTGCATTTCTACAATGTCTATATGAGGGACCCACAAGAGGGCCTTCTGACTGTGGGGGTGCAGCACCCAGGGGTCATACATTGATGCTGTGTTTTTACAGCCAATACAATATATTTAGTTAGGCTATATTTACATGGGGTGACTTGAGGAAGGGCTGATGGAGATTTGGGGAGGCAGACAAAAGCTGCCCCAGCCGCTCCTTGATACCACCAGTCTCCGGTGCAATCCACTGTCGGTGGCAGCTCGGAGAGAGGAATGAACAGTCCCTGCACCGCAAAGCTCGCCTGCTGTTTGGATGTGCGCATTAAAACAAACCACCCAGCAAACAATAGCTAACAAATTATGGCATAGACCAGATGAGTCGGGACACACAGGTGAGTGGGGGTGGACCCATCAGTGTTCAGGAAAGCTTCTCAGGGAAAATGAGATTTTGGAGCATGGCTGGGTGGCTGATGAGGGAGTGTGATTTTTGGTGGAGAGAAAAGTATGGACAATGGGATAGTGAAAAGGTTCACGTGGAGCATATCGGAGGTCAGTGAACCGAGCAGGTTAACTGGTGCAAAGGGCTCATGTGGGCAGAGGAAAACTGTTACGCAGGTGCTGGGGACCCAGCAGGAAATAGAGCGTGTGCCCCAAAATGCGCCGGGCGTGTCCCTATTGGGGCGGCACAGCCCTGCACGCCCTGGCAGCCCGGCTTTGACCTGCGCTCCCGCCCACGGAGAGGGGCTCCCGTTTCAGGCCACTGTTCCCTGCAGCCGGAGCCCCCCGCCCGCCCCCGGCCGCTGCACGGCCCGAGGCGGCACAGGCACGGGAGCCCCGACCGCTCCGCTGCGAGGAATCACCGCCCGTCGTCCTCATGAATAAAACACGGCCCAGGCGGAGGAGGGGCCCAGCCCGGCCGCCTTGGCCAGTCGGGGGTTCAGGGAAGGGAAGGCGAGGCCGGTTACGAGATAAAAGAAGCCAACGGAAACCTCGGATATAAAAAGAGGAGGGTGTTCTTTATTTTTTATTTTTTATTTTTACACGCCTGGACTTCTACTTGTGGCAGCGGGGCCAGCCCTGCCGCCCCGGCATGAGAAGGCTCTAGGGCGCTCGCGCGGGGACCATGGTGCTGCCTTCGCGGCTGCACCGGGTCAGCAGCAGGCCGTGGAGGGACCGGAGGCGGAGGCGGCGACCCGGCCGTGAGTGCCCCACAGGTGTGCCCGCCCCCTCCCGCGGCCCCCCGCCCTGTCCCCTCGCCCCCCGCCGCCGCACACACACTCCTTCCCGCCCCCGGTGCAGATGCGGGTGCGCGCGGCCCTCCCCCGCCTTCCCTGCCCGGTGGTTTTCGTCTTCACCGGCTCCGCTCTCTGCCCGTTTCCTCCCCGCAGCTCCGTCCTGATCAGAGGTAACTGAATACTCCGCTTCAAGAGGCGGACAGGAGAGAGCCCCTTTTATTTCTCCATCTTGATGGGAAATACAGATCAATATTTACGCCTGTCAAGCTGTAATCGGAAATTTTGAATTGGAAATTTCTGTGAATCGGAAATTTTATTACAGGGGGAAGAAGTGCAATGTCTGAATCAAACAGACATCAGCAATGTAGCTAGAGTGGGAGAAACTCAAGGACCAGTGAATCGCATTTCCTTTAAAGGAGCCGATCATGTATCTCTTAAATGATCAGACTCACACTAAGGTTCCCCTGGACTTGACAGGAACTCTCACCAAAGGGGAGATTTTAGTGTTGAAGTAATCTGAGAAAGAAAAAGCATTCCAAGTATATGCCAGCACTATTACTCACCAATAAGTAACATATTTGTTGTGTGTGTCTGTTGCTGAAAAAGTATTTTTAACTCAAATGTCAGAAAACTCAAAAAGCTTAGGCTGCTGAGGCAGGTGAGTGAAAGGGTTGTTTTCATGGCAGTAAAGAATAGATCACTTTCTTCTTGTCTGTCACAAGAAAAACAACAGTGAAACCATGATGACAAACTACAACTGACATTTGGCCTCAGTCTGAGGAGGCATTAGGGAATGGTAAAGACTGTGGTAAATGGGAACGTGCTTGTCCTGTCATAGGAGAGCAGCCATCATTCTATGTCATCAGATTGTTTTCAGGAGGAATGGGGGTCCAACAGTTGCCAGGTTTCCCACCCATTCAAGAAAGTAAGAAAAAAAAAGCGAATTTCTATGTGAAAGCTCTCAAGTCTAAGCAATGCCAGTTGCTTTGTTAGATTTTAAATACAGTCATAACCAATAGTATGCTCTGCTACAAAATGTGACAACTGTGGGCCACTAAGCCCTTCGTTAAGTGCAAGGTGGTGGTGTCATTACAGGCTCATTCCATGGTGTTATTTAAGCCTAGTTATTTGCTAGTGTGTTTTTCGTATGTGTTAAAAGCCCCTGGTGAAGACAGTTAAATTAAGATGGATGTGTGGTTTAGAAACATAGATAATAAACACAGTCACACTACTATCTTAGGAGGCCACACTGGGCTGGTTGATTCCAAATAGCACCCTGCAAACATGGGACTGTACCCAGCAAAATCTCTTTAATATAACTGAAGGAGTCATTAGTAATTTTCTTAGAGCCTTCACTTCCTTATTCATGTGTTTCTTTCAGTTGATTCCAATTCCACTTTTTGTGACACCTCATTCTGTGTCTATAAGAAAACAACTGGGGTCCCGTAGATTTAGGACAGCACTTTTACTGTGGGACAAATCACTGGGAGAGGGTGGAGAGTGGATGGGGTATGAGAAAGGAGGTGTTGTTGATAGGGAGTCAGCCTCCCCTCTAAAAAGAACTTGGGGGAAAGGCCTGTTTCATTTTAGCAATTTTACTTAAATCATGAGACAAATATCTATGATATGATTTCTGCATGGTTTTAATATGAAACAATGATGTGTTAATAAAGTTTATTTCAAATTTGACATTAAGCAAGCTAGTCCTGGACTCTGGCAAAGTGTCTGAGGAAGGAGGGGATTCTAACATTCCTCCAGTCCACCCTGGAGGCTGCAGTGGAGTCAGCGTGAGTTAGAATAGCCGCTGGATCAAGTGATATTGTTTTGGGGTGATTTTTCCAGCCCATGAAAACACCTGTGCATGTTTGAAGGCAGGGATTTAGAGGCAGTGGAGAGGGAAGGAAGTGAAGGCCCCGAGAGGAAAGGAACAATGAAGAAGCTTCTCGGTGCAAATACCAGCCCACAAAGCTGGCCCTAGACACTGTTTTGCAATTGCTGAAATAGATGCCCTCAGCAACTAAAGGCTGCCCGCTGTTCTCCGCCATGTGGCCCTTCCTACAACATGGCAGCTCTGCTTCCACTGGGGAGTGTCTGTTGTCCCTTGCAATCTCTCCGTGAAAGAGCTCACCTGACTAGGTCTGGCCCAAGATAATCTCCCTTTTGATTAATTCAAAATCAGTTGCTCAAGTATCATGATTACATCTTCAAAATCCTTACTCTTTGCTGTAGAACACGACCTAATCGTGAAAGTAGACTCTCACCATATCCACAATTCTTACTAACACTCTAGGTAAGGGAATTACAGCACATATACACGGGCAGGAATGATGGACCCATTTTAGGCTTCTGCTTACTACAAAAGCCAATTGTCTATAGAACCTGGATTTTGAGCTACTAGAGATCTTTGTTTTTCTTTTTTACTTTTTAATATGAAAAAATTTAAGGAAAAATATTATTATTTCTACAAACATGTAGAAAGTAGAGAAAACAGTATAATAAATCCCATATACACATCACCTAAATTTAATAATTGTTAAAGATTTTGCCACATTTACTTTACCTACTTTCCTGCTGAAATATTTTAAAATAAATTATAGATATTATGACATCTTAACCCTAAATATTTCAGTAAGAACATCTCTAAAGTATAAGGACTTTTTCTACATAACTGCCTAATAAAATTAACAATAATCCCCCAATACTAGTTAATGCACAGTCCATGTTCAAATCTCCCCAGGTAAAAACTAATTCTTAATGCACTCTGCCTATAATCCTTAGCAAAATTCCTGGCACCCAGCATACTCAATATAGGTTTGAGTTCAAAGTTATATTCATATTTGATTCCCAAAGTCCGTCTGCCCTTAGTGCCCATCACTTCTTTTCACTCCTGGAGTCTGTAGTGAGATATGCATATTATTTACTGTCTGTAGTAATGTGGGGTGGAAATTAATGGAACCAAGATATGAGAGTTGTAAATGTATTACTGTTCTGAGGGATATTTGCTGAAAGAGGCCATCAGAAAAATATGCAAATATGTTACAGTGGGCAGACATTTTGAAGACAGGCTCATCTGAAATCATATCAGGCTGCTTACCTGAGACCTCTGCACATAAAGAGAGTAGCTGACAGCAATAACTCAGCAGGTGCCTGCACTTTCTCAATGATGACAGCAGTGTCAGGGCAGGGTAGTGAGGGGTGATCACAGATAAGAGGGTGCCCTGTGAGCCTTTCTTTCCTTTGGTTTGCTAAAGTTAGGGGAGGTTAAAAGAAAGCAAGCCTGGAAAGCAAAAAGCATTGATAACAGGGAGATTTAGCTTCAAATCTTCTACAACTTCTTAGCTATTAGCCTATGGGCAAGTCACTCCACCTCCCAATATATCTCCTTCCTTAAACACAAAATGGTTATCATAACAATATCAACCTCACAGTGGTTATTGGGGAGATTAAAAGACATGAAATGTCCCAACCACCTAGCATGGTGCCTGGCCCATGGCAGCAGTAGCTATTAAGATCTGATGACCTAGAAGTAATGGTGGCATTCCGGAAAGTATAAGGAAGCCATAACTGCCACATTCATGCTTTTGGGCTGTGGGAAAATGCCGTGCTGCAGAAGGCAGCCCCTCTTCCTCAGCCCCTAGTGTCACCCTACCTCCATATCCCAACAGCTTGCACCACACCAGGCAGGGGGAAACCCAGCCAGCCAGGGAAAAAGCACTCTTGCCCCTGGGGTACAATTAACTCCGATTCTGAGAAGTGAGGTGAGTGTTTTCCCCACGTGGATCCCCAGACTGTTTTCAGTGTAAATCAATGCATCCACATGACATAGCCAAGTGGAACTTACTATTTCACCTCCTTAAAAGGTTGCACTCCAAGTCTTGGTCAAGCTCTGATGGAGGAGGCCACACGGTGACACCCTCTGTGAGCCCCAATCAGAGGAATGGTAACAGGTTTTCTCTGTCCCTGAAAAGACGATAGTGACGAAGCTGCCAGGCATCTGAGATCAGGGAATGCTGCCGCCCCACCGGGACTTCCTTCCCGGGATTAGTGCGGCCGGGTTGTCTACCTCTGCTTGTTTGGCCCTGCTCCCGGCTCGGTACGGTGATATTCTTAATTGTGGCAGGGCAAGAAGGGACCTGTAGGCAGTGGTCGGAGGTCTACAGACTGAACTGTGTACACTATGGTTAGGAGCAAGGCTGCCCTTGACTGCCAGTTCTATACAAGAAGGCAAGAACCCACCTGATTATTCTCACCCCATGTGGCTTTAGAGGGCACTCTGGTTCATAGAAAGGTCTTAGAGTCTCTTCTCAACACCCCTGTGTCTCCAGATGAAGCTGAGACCAAGGGCCAGTGCTGGGCAGGCCCCTGAGAGCCAGAGGGCCCTGGAGCAGGGGGGTGTGCAGGGCGCCTCTCCCAGCAGCCGCCTTCCACACCAGGCCACCACTCTGCAGATGGCACTTGCTTGCGAAAGACCCAGCATCAGCTTACAGAGCAGCCCAGTTTACGATCAGCTTTCTTCCCTGGCTCACCTGCTATCTGGCAAGGGTGGGCAGCCGTGCTGTTGGGCCCCAACGACTCTTATATTTCTCCCCAGGACTCCTCCCTCTGGGATTTTGCACTGGCTTGGGGAAGCCATGTGGCTGCATATTTAGCTTTTCATCATCAATGCAAACACTCAAATGTCCCAAACCAAAGCAGAAGCCGGTCTGCTGCCTTTCCCACCCTGGGTGCCTTGGTGCATCCTGTTGTTCTGAATCCTCCTAAATGTAGGATTCCTTGTGCAGCCGCTGCTGCGTCAGACTGGGCCCTTCTGTCCGTCTCGCTCCTGGCGCATTCCTCACTTGGTTCTTGTTTCCTTTAAAACCATCAGCTTAAAGATTTGGTGGGAGGTAACTAAGGAGGTGATGTAAAAAACAAAGAATGAAGTCTTTTAGAACATTCTCTATAACCCCCAGGTCCCGTATGCTCCTTGGCTCCAGTCTAGGCACCTGCTCAAGGTGTCCATGAATAGCCTCAGCCCAGACAGCAGGCAAGCTGCCCTCAGGGCCTGGGTTTCTCCCCAGTGCCACATCTTATTTACCAGCAGTTCTGCCAAATACAGGGAATTCAACTCTATTTTGGTTTAGGGACCTTAGCATTCATACTGACAGAAGAATTACTTATATATCTTCAAACCCAGCATTACCTATTGTCTCCTTACCCAGAAGAATGTTTGCTCTGTAGAAGCCTTGCCCTCCTTCCTGCCTGAATGATCAAGGCTGGGAATACCATCGCCAAATGCCCCATCCCAGTTCATACTGTCAAGGGAAAAAGGATGGGAAATCCGAGAAAGGGAGATACTTTGAATGATTCAAGGGGGTCCTATTGATTGAGAAAGAGCTCTCTGTGTATGTACACTGATCTGGACAGATATTTTAGCTGTGTCCAGCCAAAGACAGACAAAAGAGAGGGTGTGGGAGGGAAAAGGGAAGGAGAGAAAGAAGAAACAAATACAGATACAACTAACAAAAATAAAGAGGACTGGAAACAGCAGAGGGATTAGAGAACTCAGAGCTTGGTGATGCATCTTGAAACCTTTTATTCTCAGATTATTCATTTGTAGACAGATATAAAGACCCCAAAAGTTAATCATTAGAATAACAACTTGGTCTCTGACTGGAAACAGAAAATTACCAAAATAGCAAATTTTCTCAGCCCCATTAAGCTAGTGTATTCCACTGGGAAGGTGGGGGGAGAGATCTTAGGGGATAGAAACCATCTTGAAGTATGTCAACCTAAATACAACCCACTTCGTAAATGGGCTGTCTGTTTGAGGGGCCTCTGAAATATCAATGACATTGTTTAACAATTTATTTAACATGATTGTTTAATATAAGAATATATATATATACACATTGTCAAGACTGCAAAGACTGTGAGCAGCAGCACAAAAAAGTAAACGACTTCATTTTGTTTTGATCTAATACAAAGCTATTATGTCTTTGTTGTTTAAAAACCGAACAATAGAGAAACACAAGAGGGAAAGTCATCTAGAATTCCCAGCCCACCCACAACCATACAGTACTGTGCTCCCGTTTCTTTTCCTAAAATATACTAAGTGTATTATTTTCATAGGATTTGTTCTGCAACTTGCTTGTTTCATTTAAAAACATAACTTGAATACCTTTCTATATCAGTCGATAGCCATAAATCTCTATCTAATCTGATTCATTTAAAGACACCAAGAAATTACTATAATTGAAGAAATGGATTATATAGGATGGGGACTGAAACCTCCGCTTAATTATTCATGCATCCTGGTTGTCTCTGACTTACCAGCCTTGCCCTGCGGCCCCTTCTCTCCCCAGATAATAATGCAGAGTATTTAAGTGGTCAGGAAACTGGGAGAGGGTTTGTGTATGTATTTGCAGAAAACTATCCCACACACAGTCCTTGAAGGGTAAATCTTTTCATGCCCCACCAAAATGAACGATGATTTGTAAACAAGACCATTCCCTATCCCGTCCCAGGTTGGTCCCATTGGTGCCTGGTTTCCAAGTCACCAGAGACCTTCTTGGGCTTGGGAGTGGGTGGCTTGGCACCTATCGCCGTTATGCAGAGGCATCGAAGCGGGAAGAAGAGCCAGGCAGGAGCAAGAAAGACGGAGGCCAGGATGGTCACCGATTCTTTGAATTGCTGCTGCCCAAAGCTTTATTCCCCAAGGATTTGTTATGAACAGAGTAAAATTAATCCAATACTTCAGTTTTTTAAGGGACAAAAAGCCATAAAGGATTTACTTACTAATACTGTGTTAAAGGGAGGATAGTAAATGCATGTAAATGAGCCTGCCAAGAACCTCAAGAGATTTTTGCCCCTCTGGACCAAGAAAAAGCTTTGTGCTGTCAGGATGGTTTTAAAGAGAGAGAAAGGGTGCTTTTTTGAGCCTATCAGAAAGTATAAAAGCAATTTTGTAGGCCTGCAAGCAGCGCCCGCCCCCCCACCCCCGCAACCAAAGTGGTACAGATGATGAAGGAAATGTGTTAGATGCATTTTTAAATATTTTCTGAGATTTCATAGTAAAAATTTTCACATACAGAAAAATTGAGAGTTGTAGGGGAGCATCCCTACAACTACCACCTATATTCTACCCCTGACATTTTACCACAGTTGCCTTATATCTACCCATATGTCCATACGTCCCTCTATCAATCCATCAACAAATCAGATTGTTTAATGCTTTCAAAGTAAGTTACAGGCATCCATACATTTCACTCTAAACACTTCAACATATATGCCATTCAGTCTTTGTTAATGGTTCTATGAAAAAAATTTTAGTCAAGTTTATTAGGATATAATTTACACAGAGTACTTTTTTATAGAGAGTACTTTTGCTTTTTAACATAGTCCTATGAGTCTTGACAAACGCCTATGGTCCTGTGAGTACCTCAACAGTCAAGATATAGAAGATCTGCAGCCCCAACCATTCTTTTATCCCCTTTGTAACTAACCCTTCTCCCTCACCTTCGTCAACCAATAATACGTTTTCTGTCCTTATAATTTTGCCTTTTTCCAAGCATCTTATAAATGGAATCATACAGTTTGTAGCCTTTTGAGTCTGGCTTACTTAATTTCACATAACACATGTGAGGTTCATCCACACTGCATGCATGTTTGTTCTTCATTGCAGAGCAGCGTCCTAGTATTGGATGTATGTTTATAAGATGTCATTATTTGCAGGTGGTAAGATCTCTAATCACCAAAAAGCACAGGTGAACAGCAGTCACCAAAGTGGATAAGCCCCAAGGTCTCAATGATCTTCGTTGTTCTGCTCCCCTCTTGGGAAACTGAGCGAATCAGAGACAATGGACCTCTGGATCCCCACTATGTCTCTCTGTCCCTGGGGGTATCAGTGGGAACTATTTGATAATAAAGTGACAATTTGTTCAATTAGAGGTAAATGATTACAGTTCAGAATATATCAGACCAGTTGTCAACCCTACATTTTTTTTCTTTGATGCCGCTGTATGTGATTGCAGAACCTACACAAGATGAGGCTTGTGTGCCCTGTGTGAGACCTGGAGCCAGGCTGACGGGGAAGAGCAGGGGCAAGGGCGTCAGAGGAAACAGGGCAAGAGAGAGGCGAGAATGCAGGGACTGCGTGGCCCTCAGGGGCCAAGAGAGTCACAGAGGACTTGGGAGTCCCTCTGGTCTTGGAGGGCTTTCTGGTGGCCCTGCCCTCCCTCTTCATTTTCTTTCTGTAACTCAAGTCAAAATTCTGTGTCTTGCATCTAAAACGGTAACACTCTACACACAAAGAGTGAAGAACCTCTTGATTTCTTAAGGAAATCGTGTAGTTTAGCTCTATGCTTTTAATCCAGCTTTTAACTGAGTAGCCCAGACATTGTTTTAGTTCCCCCAAAGGACAAAAAATCAATTTCCTTCTATTTCCTCTGCAGGTAACATTAAGTGCTTTGATCTTTAAGATGAAACATAATCTTCAGAGTAAGACTGCAGATTTCTTCCTTACTCCTAGTGCAACCTCCATTTCTGTGTCCTCAGAGAAGGTGGCTTGGGGGCTGCAAGGGTCCCAGCCAAGGCCATGGGACTTGTTTCCTGGTCCTGCCTGGGCCGGAAATGTGTTCTTGGTTTCCCTTCTTTCGTCCCTGCTTTGAGGGCGGCCTCTTCCAGCGCTCTGCCACCGCCAGCGGTGTCCACAAACGCCGTCTCCCTCAGTCCCACACACAGCCCAGTTCCAGAGCTGCCCTTCCTCTTCCCCCATCAAACCAAACCCACTCCTCTCCATAGCTTCCTGTGGCCCAGATAACAGGACCTAAAGTGTCAGCCTGATAAAAATGATTAAAACTTTACATTCTTAGGGGTGGAGGTGATTTCATATACATCTCATTGGAGTCTCACAACTACCCTGTAAGTTAGAAGGATCTGAGTCATTATCTCCCTTTACTTGCGTGGGAACTTAGGCTCAGTGATAAAGGACTAAGAGGGGACGTCTGTCATTTACAGGGACAGGCCTCATGCCAGGCACTGCACCAGGTGCTGTTTTTCATTCTTTCCCCTCTCCTCAGTCCAACCCTATGAGGTTGGTCATTGTCCATTTTGCAAGTGGAGACTTTGAGACTCAGAGAAGTTAAAGGATTTGCTAAAGACTACGCAGCTACTGAGGGGCAGAACAGAACCAAGATTCAAAGCACTTTTGTACAAGTCCAGAGCAGTTTTTACTGCTGGAACTGCTATTACCAGGACATAAATTCGAATCAACTGCCCACCAATCTAGCAATTTTTTCATCTTCCTGAGCTGTCTAGTCAGGAAATCCATTTTCCCATGCCTCCCCAAATCTCAAAGCATGGGTCCAGTTGAAATGCACACAGCTGTGGGAGTCTCCTAAAGGTGGACTCCAGGGCCGCAATGGCTGAGAGCACCAAGAGAGATCTCGTGTCTGCTGGGAACTGTATCTTCCGTGCTGTGCTAAATGTGCAGGTGCTTGAGAAACATTCACAAGGAAGACACACCAACCAAATGTTAAAATCTTGATGGAATATCTACCCGGAGTCCTAGAATGCTTTCTATTCCAGCCAAGGGTGGTGAGGACCACTTAGAAAGAAAGCTGAACACCCAGCACCCTTGGGCTCCGGTGCTTCTCTTGAGCAACCAGCCAACTTCTGGCAGGCAGTTCCCCCTGCCTGTCCTCCAGAGCTAAGTGAAAGCCAGCTGGGTCAGCCGCCCTCTGCCACGTGGAGCAACACTGCCTCCAGGGCTCCAACCCTGTTTGGTGACCCCTTGACCCATGGAAGTTGCCTGTTCTCACTGGTTCATTTGGTGTCCATCCTGTTGGTAGCTCCTGACCGTTGTGTTTCCCCATGATTGCTCCAGAAGGTGAGTTGAAGGGCAGAATAAGGCAGTGCAAGAGCAACTTAAATGCACCAGGATGTGGGGACCCACACGTAGGAGTCCTTTTCCTCCCCAGCACAGACTGGGTTCTGTGCTCCCACATTCACCGAAAGATGCCTCCCTCCACCCAAAAGGGCCAGACTCCTAGGTTACCATTTGCAACCGCACGGCTGGGGTCCCCCCTTCCTGGCTGGACTGGGACAGTGAACGCCTTCCCTTCTGCTGCCTAACTTGGAGAAACAGAAACCACGCACAGCACATTTATATTTAGAAGCTGAAAACTGAACCTCCCTCAAAGGTCACGCTGGAAGACTTTCCTTTCTGACCTTGGGAATGAGTTTGCACTTCACCACCTGGCCTGTCCCCTTCCAAACCCAGAGCAGGCTCGGCCACCGACAGGCACTGTGACAGTGTGTGTGTCAGCTCTAGGCTCATCAGCAAAACTGGGCGGATCAGTTGACCCCCTCTGAACAGTTCTCAGCATTAAGTAAGATAATGCATGTGAAAGTATTTTGCCAACTTGCAGAGCCATACAAATATCTCTGTTCTTAGTCTAGCAGAGAAGAGTATACCTTTGAAACATTTTAGAAATATAATTTATTATAAAAACCTGTATTGATTATAAAACAAATATATATATATAATTTGTTAGAAATTACTTAATAGGCTTACTCATTTGGGTTTTGATATTTGAAAAATTGAACACTCGCTCATCGGAGACTTGCAGATGTACAAAGTGGCACTTGCCTGAGCGGCTCCTTGTGGCATTACTGCATCAGGACTTGTGGGGTCCTTGATGTCAGGAAACAGACCCTGATACACACCTCAGCAGCCGTAGAATGGTGGAGGGACCAAGGGGCAAGGAAGACAGACCTGCCTTTTCTTTCCCTCAGCCTCTACTGCAGAACACATGTATTACTTACTTCCACCAGGCCTGCCGCCTCTTAGCTCCTGCCAACTTTCTTTCAGAGGGAATTCCTGCTCCATACATCATGATTTTCCTGTTTACTTTCTTAAGATTGTCATGGTCTTGCATGTAAGACCACTGTAATCTCCATTAAACAGTGAAGGGTCAGTCACCAATTCAAAGAAATTGCAGGAGAATTCTTATTCTAAATTCATATAAGTGATTTTTTTAAGTATACATTAATTTTTTTCACTTTTAAAAATGTACAGCAAAAGAAAAGAAAGATGTGTAGAAACTCTAGAACAGTAGCAGAAGTATTACCTTCTAGAAATTCTCAGGCTCCTTCTTTTAAGGAGACAAGAGGATTTATAATTAGTGTCTCCATTGTTTACTTACTCATCTTCCAAAGTACTTTAGAAAATTAATCTCTTCCATCTGCCCTTCATCCCTTTATTTTTCATCTGCTAAGTAAAGGTGTACTTTAGCCTATTTTTATGTGAATTATCACAAATCTGAATCAGTGGGACCTCACATAATGAAACTTGGCTGTGCTTCATACAGTGGCAAAACGTATAGCAATATAAATATCTAACAAAGTGCACTCAAAGCCAGACACAACAAACAGAAGCGATTTCCTTCTCTTCTGCACACAATAGCCCTGAATAATCACACAGCACTAGAAAAAAAAAACCTCTTATGTGGTGTTTAGTGTTTCTCTTCACTTTTAGTTTTACCTATAAGTAGCATTCTTTTATAAAACTGTCTACGAACACAATGGTTTCAAAAATGACTCCCCCGTGACTCAGAAACAGCAACAATGTCTACGGCTTTGAATCTCAGGCAATTTCTTCAGCTTCTTTTGTTCACAGATACATTTAGAATTTGGTGTCAAAATACCATGTGTTAAGGCACAAACAAACTTGCTTAAATCGTAAGGAAGTTCACCGATGCGTCACGGTCCTTCCGTTCAGTCTTCCACAGCTCTGAGCCTCGACCTCAAGGAAAACTCAATTTCTCACTCTTCCTGAACAATTGAACTCATTAGAGGGACTAAGTGAAAGAAATGATTACTCCCTGGAGTACAAAAACAATGTTTCCCGAGTCATGTTGGAATATTCATATTCACATAACAGGAAATATTTTTAAACTCTATATTCCTTTTCTTTAGTTTAATATAGCCTTCTCAATTCTAGCATCGAATTTTAATTTTTTTCTACTTCTTTTTTTTATTAAAGTATCATTGATGTACAATCTCATGAAGGTTACACATGAACAACATTGTGGTTTCAATATCCACCTATATTCTCAAGTCCCCCCTCACCCCATTGCATTTGCTATCAGCACAGTAAGTTACTATAGAGTCATTACTGGTCTTCTCCGTGCTGTACTGCCTTCCCCATGACCCACCTAGATTGTGATTGCGAATTACAGTGTCCCTTAATCCCCTTCTCTCTCCCCCCTGCCCACCGTCCCCAACCCCTTCCCTTTGGTAATCGCTAGTCCCTTCTTAGAGTCTGCGTGTCTGCTGCTGTTTTGTTCCTTCAGTTTTGCTTCATTGTTATACTCCACAAATGAGAGAAATCATTTGGTACTTGTCTTTCTCTGCTTGGCTTATTTCACTGAGCATGATACACTCTAGCTCCATTGGGTAGGATTTGTTTTCTATTCATGGTTGAATAATATTCCATTGTGTATGTGTACCAATACCTTGTTTATCCATTCATCTATATCTTGGATATTATAAATGGTGCTGTGATAAACATAGGGCTGCAAATATCTTTTTGAATCTGGAATCTTGTTTTCTTCAGGTAAATACCTAGGAGTGGAATTACTAGGTCAGATGGAACCTCCATATTGCTTTCCACCATGGTTGAACTAATTTACATTCCCGCCAGCATTTGTTGTTGTTTGCCTTTCGGATGTTGACCATCCTAACAGGTATGAGGTGATATTTCATTGTGGTTTTAATTTGCATTTCTCTGTTGACTAGCAATATGGAGCATCTTTTCATGTGCCTGTTGGCCATCTGGATTTCTTCTTTGGAGAACTCTCTATTCAGATACTCTGCCCATTTTTTAATCAGGTTATTTTTTGTGTGTGTGGGTGTTGAGGTGTGTGAGTTATTTACATAGGTCGGATGTTAACCCCTTATTGGATAAGTCATTTCTGAATATATTCTCCCATACTGTAGGATGCCTTTTTGTTCTGCTGATGGTGTCCTTTGCTGTACAGAAGTTTTTAGTTTGACGTAGTCCCACTTGTTCATTTTTCCCTTTGTTTTCCTTGCCTGAGAAGATGCGTTCAGGAAAAAGTTGCTGATGTTTATTATATTCAAGAGATTTTTGCCTGTGTTTTCTTCTATGAGTTTTATGGTTTCGTGACTTACATTTAGGTCTTTGATCCATTTCAAGTTTACTTTTGTGTATGGACTTAGACAATGATCTAGTTTCATTCTCTTACTTGTAGCTGTTCAGTTTTGCCAACACCAGCTGTTGAAGAGGCTATTTTTTCCCCACTGTATATTCATGGCTCCTTTATCATATATTAATTGGCTATATATATGTGGGTTTATATCTGGGCTCTCTATTCTGTTCCACTGATCTATGGGTCTGTTCTTATGCCAGTACCAAATTATTTTGATTACTGTGGCTTTGTAGTAGAACTTGAAGTTAGGGAAACTAATCCCTACAGCTTTGTCCTTCCATCTCAGGATTGCTTTGGCCACTTGGGGTCTTTTGTGGTTCCATATGAATTTTAGAATTATTTGTTCCAGTTAGTTGAAGAATGCTGTTGGTATTTTGACAGGGATTGCATTGAATCTGTAGATTACCTTAGGCAGGATGCTCATTTTGACAATATTAATTCTTTCTACCCATGAGCACAGGATGTATTTCCATTTATTGGTATCTTCTTTAATTTCTATCATGAGCGTCTGTAGTTTCAGAGTATAGATCATTCACTTCCTTAGTTAGGTTTATTCTTAGGTATTTTATTCTTTCTTATGCAATTTTAAATGGAGTTGTTTTCCTGATTTCTCTTTCTGCTAATTCTTTGTTAGTATATAGGAATGCAACAGATTTCTGTGTATTAATTTTGTATCCTGCAACTTTGCTGAATTCAGTTATTAGTTCTAATAGGTTTTTGGTGGAGTCTTTGGGTTTTCTATGTATAATATATCATCTGCATACAGTGAGAGTTTATCTTCTTCCTTACCAATTTAGATGCCTTTTATTTCTCCATGTTGTCTGATTGCCGTGGCTAGGACCTCCAGTACTATGTTGAATAAAATTGGTGAGAGTGGGGATCCTTGTCTTGTTCCTGATCTTAGAGGAAAAGCTTTCAGCTTTTCCCTATTAAGTATGATATTGACTATAGGTTTGTTATATATGGCCTTTATTAAGTTGAGGTACTTACTCTTACACCCATTTTGTTGAGTTTTTATCATGAATGGATGTTGAATTTTGTCAAATGCTTTTTCAACATCTGTTGAGATGTTCATGTGATTTTGTCCTTCTTTTTGTTGATGTGGTACATAATGTTGATTGATTTTTGAATATTGTACCATCCTTGCCTCCCTGCAATAAATCCCATTTGGTCATGATCTTTTTCATGTATCTTTTAATTTGTTTTGCTAATCAAGTATTTTGCATCTATTTTCATCAGTGATATTGTTCTGCAATTTTCTTTTTTTTTGGTGTCTTTGTCTGGTTTTGGTATTAGAGTGATGCAGGCCTCATAGAATGAGTTTGGAAGTATTCCCTCCTCTTCTACTTTTTGGAAAACTTTAAAGAAGATGGCTATTACCTCTTCTTTAAATGTTTGATTAAATTCAGCCATGAAGCCATCTGGTCCAGGGGTTTTGTTCTTAGGTAGTTTTTTGATTACCGGTCTGATTTAATTGCTAGTAATTGGTCTGTTCAGATATTTTGTTTCTTCCTGGGTCAGTCTTGGAAGGTTGTATTTTTCTAGAAAGTTTTCCATTTCTTCTACATTATTCAATTTGTTGGCATACAATTTTTCATAGTATTCTTTAATAGTTCTTTGTATTTCTGTGGTGTCCATAGTGATTTTTCCTTTTTCATTTCTGATTCTGTTTATGTGTGTAGACTCTTTTTTCTCTTGATAAGTCTGGCTAGGGGTTTATCTATTTTGTTTATTTTCTCAAAGAACCAGCTCCTTGCTTCATTGATTCTTTCTATTGTTTTATTCTTCTCAATTTTATTTATGTCTTCTCTAATCTTTATTATGTCCCTGTTTCTACTGACTTTGGGCCTCATTTGTTCTTCTTTTTCTAGTTTTGTTAATTGTGAGTTTAGACTGTTTGTTGGGATTGTTCTTCTTTCTTGATGAAAACCTGTATTGCTATATACTTTCGTCTTAGAATTACCTTCACTGTTTCCCACAGGTTTTAAGCTGTTGAGTTGTTTTCATTTGTCTCCATTATATTTCTTGATCTCTCTTTTAATTTGGTCATTGATCCATTGATTATTTAGGAGCATGTTATTAAGCCTCCATGTTTTTTTGCATATTTATTTCATTTCATTTCATGCCTTTGGGGACTGAAAAAGCTGGTTGGTACAATTTCAATCCTTCTGAATTTACTGAGGCTCTTTTTCTGGCCTAGAATGTTATCCATTCTAGAAAATGTTCCACGTGCACTTGAGAGGAATGTGTGCTTTTGGGTGGAGTGTTCTGTAGATATCTGTTAGGTTAGGTCCATCTGTTCTAATGTGTTGTTCAGTGCCTCTGTGTCCTTATTTATTTTCTGTCTGGTTGATCTGTCTTTTGGTGTGAGTGGTGTGGTGAAGTCTCCTAAAATGAATGTGTTGTATTATATTTCACCCTTTAATTCTGTTAATATTTGTCTCACATATTTAGGTGCTCCTGTATTGGGTGCAGAGATATTTATAATAGTTTTATCCTCTTGCTGAACTGACCCCTTAATCATTATGCGCCTTCTTTGTCTCTTGATACTTCTTTTGTTTTGAAATCTATCTTGCCTGATATAAACATTACTACTCTTGCTTTTTCTCCCTATTATTTGCATGAATATCTTTTTCCATCCCTTCATTTTTAGTCTGTGTATGTCTTTGGGTTTGAAGTAAGTCTCTTATAAGCAGCACATAGATGGCTCTTGTTTTTTCAACCATTCTTTAGTTCCATGTCTTTCGATTGGTGCATTCAGTCCATTTACATTTAGGGTAATTATCGATCGATATATATTTATTGCCATTTTGGGCTTTAGATTTGTGGTTCCCAAAGGTTCAAGGGCAGCTTCCTCACTATCTAACAATCTATCTTACCTCACTTATTATGCTATTTCAAGCACAATCTAAAGATTCTTTTTTTCCCTTCCTTTCTTCTTCTTCTTTCTCCTCCACTCTTTATATGTTAGGTGTCATATTCTGTACTCTTTGTGTATCCCTTCGTGATTTGATTTAATTTTGTATTTGCTTAGTAATTAATTCATCTACTTCCTTTACTGTGGGCTTATTTTCTCTGGTGACAGCTATTTAGCCTTAGGAGCACTTCCATCTAGAGCAGCCTCTTTAAGATACCCTGTAAACATAGTTTGTTGCTGGTTAATTCCATCAAATTTGGCTTATCTTGAAGTTGTTTAATCCCTGCTTCAAATTTAAATTATAGTCTTTTCAGGTAGAGTATTCTTGGTTGGAGGCCCTTCTGTTTCATAGCATTAAATATATCATGCCACTCCCTTCTGGCCTGTAAGGTTTCTGCTGAGAAGTCTGTGATAGCCTGATGGGATTTCCTTTATAAGTGATGTTTTTTCTCTTTCTGGCTGCTTTCAGTACTCTTTCCTTGTCCTTGATCTTTGCTATTTTAATTATTATATTTCTTGGTGTTGTCTTTCTAGGATTCCCTGTGTTGGGAAATCTCTGCACTTCCGTAGCCTGAGTGACTATTTCCTTCCCCAGACTGGGGAAGTTTTCAACAATTATTCCTCAAAAAGACCTTATATCTCTTTATCTCTCTCTTCTTCTGATAGCCCTGTAATGTGAATATTGTTCCTTTTGGATTGGTCACACATCTCTCTTATTATTCTTTCATTCCTAGAGATTCTTTTCTCTCTGTGTTCCCAGCTTCTTTGTTTTCCTGTTCTCTAATTTCTATTTCATTTACTGTCTTCTCTACCTCACCTAATCTACTTTTAAATCCCTCCATTTAATGTTTCATTTGATATATTGTATTTTTTAAATTTCTGTCTTTTTGTTGAAGTCCTCCCTGAGATCTTGAATATTTTTCTGTAGCTCTGTGATCATGTTTATGACTTTTATTTTGAAATCCTTTTCAAGAAGATTAGTGATTTCAGTTTCACTAAGCCATGTTTCTGACGTGTTTTCTTGTAATTTTGTTTGGACCAAATTCCTTTGCTGTTTCATTTTTTTAGGGTTTCCTTTGGAATAATAACTTTGTGTAGGGGGTGCCCTCTAGTGCCCAGAAGGTCAATTTCCTCTGTGGAAGCCCCAGATGTTAGTGATCCCTGCTTGTAAAGTGAGCTGTGTGGGCTGCAGCTGATTGCACAAACAGGGAGAATACTCTGTGGAGCTGCTGTGTGCCTGCAGCAATGGTAGGGGTTACAGAAGAGCAGAATGGGTCCCTGCTGGGAGGAAAGAACTCAGTTGGGAGGGTTTCTGGCCTCCCCTGGTATAACACCTGCCTGCACTTCCAGGTCCAGTAGGCTGTGCGAAAAGGCAAGAACCACCCTCCCACAGGCCTGGCACAATAGAGGGCAACAGGTGAGCAGGACTGGTGCCTGCTGGGAGGAAGGAGCAGCAGGATGTGCACCCCAGTGGAGGGCCTTGGGGCTGCATTGCCGTACACGAGGATGGAGTTTCTGAAGCTCCTAAGAGTTCCCAACCTGCTGGGCTGAGTGTGCCAGGTGGGTATTGTCCACCTGCCCTTTCTTCTGAGCAGAGAGCTCTGTGTAATCTTTGCCCTTTTAGTGCCCCTCTCACTGCTGGGAAGTCTTTCAAACTGCCCACCTTTCTTTTGTCCCAGGGGGGCCAGTTGTGCATACCTGTTCTTGACAAGCAGCTGGAATCTCTGTCTCTCTGAGTAATCCACCCGTCTTTGTTTTTTGACACCAGTAATCTCCACAGCACTATGTAATATGAGCAGATCTCTAGGGCTGGGTGTTCAGCAGTCCTGGGCTTCCATTCCCTCCCTGTTCTGTTCCTATTCCTTCCACCTGTGGGCTGGGGTGGAGGGAAGGCTTGGGTCCTGCCAGATCATGGCTTTGCCACTTTACCCTTTTCTGTGGGGTCTTGTCTTCTTCTCTAGATGTAGGCAATCTTTTTGCAGTATTTAGTTCACTTTTGCACGATTAGTTGTATTTTTTTTTTGGTTTCATTAATCTACAACTACAGAAAGAACATTATGTTTACTAGGTTCCCCCCTTCACCAAGTCCCCCCCACATACCACTTAACAGTCACTGTCCATCTGCGTAAGATGCTGTAAAATCACTACTTGTCTTCTCTGTGGTGCACAGCCCTCCCTGTGCCCCCCATGCACTATACATGCTAATCGTAAAGCCCCCTTTCTCCTTCCCTGCCCTTATCCCTCCCTCCCCTCCCATCCTCCCCAGTCCCTTTCCCTTTGGTAACTGTTAGTCCATTCTTGGGTTCTGTGATTCTGCTGCTGTTTTGTTCCTTCAGTTTCCCTTTGTTCTTATGCTCCACATATGAGTGAAATCATTTGGTACTTGTCCTTCTCCGCCTGGCTTATTTCACTGAGCATAATACCCTCTAGCTCCATCCATGTTGTTGTAAATGGTAGGATCTGTTTTTTTCTTATGGCTGCATAATATTCCATTGTGTATATGTACCACTTCTTCTTTATCCATTCATCTACTGATGGACACTTAGGTTGCTTCCATATCTTGGCTATTGTAAATAGTGCAGTGATAAACATAGGGGTGCATCTGTCTTTTTCAAACTGGGCTGCTGCATTCCTAGGGTAAATTCCTAGAAGTGGAATTCTTGGGTCAAATGGTATTTCTATTTTGAGCATTCTGAGGAATCTCCATACTGCTTTCCACAATGGTTGAACTAGTTTACATGCCCACCAGCAGTGTAGGAGGGTTCCCCTTTCTCCACAACCTCGCCAACATTTGTTGTTGTTTGTCTTTTGGATGGTGGCCATCCTTACTGGTGTGAGGTGATATCTCCTTGTGGTTTCAATTTGCATTTCTCTGACGACAAGCGATGTGTAGTATCTTTTCATGTGTCTGTTGGCCATCTGAATTTCTTCTTTAGAGAACTGTCTATTCAGCTCCTCTGTCCATTTTTTAATTGGATCATTTGCTTTTTGTTTGTTGAGGCATGTGAGCTCTTTATATATTTTGGATGTCAATCCTTTATCGGATCTGTCATTTATGAATACATTCTCCCATACTGTAGGGTACCTTTTTGTTCTATTGATGGTGTCCTTTGCTGTACAGAAGCTTTTTAGCTTGATATAGTCCCACTTGTTCATTTTTGCCTTTGTTTCCCTTGCCCAGGGAGGTATGTTCATGAAGAAGTCACTCATGTTTATGTCCAAGAGATTTTTGCCTATGTTTTTTTCTAAGAGTTTTATGGTTTCATGACTTATATTCAGGTCTTTGATCCATTTGGAGTTTACTTTTGTGTATGGAGTTAGACAGTGATCCAGTTTCATTCTCTTACATGTAGCTGTCCAGTTTGGCCAGCACCATCTGTTGAAGAGCCTGTCATTTCCCCATTGTATGTCCATGGCTCCTTTATCATATATTAATTGACCATATATGTTTGGGTTAATGTCTGGAGTCTCTATTCTGTTCCACTGGTCTGTGGCTCTGTTCTTCTTCCAGTACCAAATTGTTTTGATTACTGTGGCTTTGTAGTAGAGCTTGAAGTTGGGGAACGAGATCACCACCACTTTATTCTTCCTTCTTAGGATTGCTTTGGCTATTCGGAGTCTTTGGTGTTTCCATATGAATTTTTGAACTATTTGTTCCAGTTCATTGAAGTCTGTTGTTGGTAATTTGATAGGGATTGCATTAAATCTGTAGATTGCTTTGGGCAGGATGGCCATTTTGACGATATTAATTCTTCCTAGCCAAGAGCATGGGATGAGTTTCCATCTGTTAGTGACCTCTTTAATTGCTCTTAAGAGTGTCTTGTAGTTTTCAGGGTATAGGTCTTTCACTTCCTTGGTTAGGTTTATTCCTTGGTATTTTATTCTTTTTGATGCAATTGTGAATGGAATTGTTTTCCTGATTTCTCTTTCTGTTAGTTCATTGTTAGTATATAGGAAAGCCACAGATTTCTGTGTGTTAATTTTGTATCTTGCAACTTTGCTGAATTCCGATATTAGTTCTAGTAGTTTTGCAGCAGAGTCTTTAGGGTTTTTTATGTACAATATCATGTCATCTGCAAATAGTGACAGTTTGACTTCTTCTTTACTAATCTGGATTCCTTGTATTTCTTTGTTTTGTCTAATTCCTATGGCTAGGACCTCTGGCACTATGTTGAGTAACAGTGGGAGAGTGGGCATCCCTGCCTTTTTCACAATCTTAGAGGAATAGCTTTCAGTTTCTCACTGTTCAGTATGATGTTGGCTGTGGCCTAATCATATATGGCCTTTATTATGTTGAGGTAATTGCCCTCTGTACCCATTTTGTTGAGAGTTTTTATCATGAATGGATGTTGAATTTTTTTTTAATGCTTTTTCAGCATCTATGGAGATGATCATGTGATTTTTGTCCTTCGTTTTGTTGATGTGGTGGATGATGTTGATGAATTTTCGAATGTTGTACCATCCTTGCATTCCTTAGATGAATCCCACTTGGTCATGGTGTATAACCTTCTTGATGTATTTTTGAATTTGGTTTGCTAATATTTTGTGGAGTATTTTTGCATCTATGTTCATCAGGGACATTGGTCTGTGATATTCTTTTTTGGTGGGGTCTTTGCCTGGTTTTGGTATTAGGGTGATGTTGGCTTCATAGAATGAGTTTGGGACTATTCCCTCCTCTTCTATTTTTTGGAAAACTTTAAGGAGAGTGGGTATTATATCTTCTCTGTATGTCTGATAAAATTCCGAGGTAAATCCATCTGGTCTGGGGGTTTTGTTCTTGGGTAGTTCTTTGATTACTGCTTCAATTTCATTGCTGGTAATTGGTCTGTTTAGATTTTGTGTTTTTTCCTTGGTCAGTCTTGGAAGGTTGTATTTTTCTAGGAAGTTGTCCATTTCTTCTAGGTTTTCCAGCTTGTTAGCATATAGGTTTTCATAGTATTCTCTAATAATTCTTTGTATTTCTATGGGTCTGTCATGATTTTTCCTTTCTCATTTCTGATTCTGTTGATGTGTGTTGATTCTCTTTTTCTCTTAATAAGTCTGGCTAGAGGCTTATCTACTTTATTTTCTCAAAGAACCAGCTCTTGGTTTCATTGATTTTTTTCTATTGTTTTATTCTTCTCAATTTTATTTATTTCTTCTCTGATCTTTATTATGTCCCTCCTTCTGCTGACCTTAGGCCTCATTTGTTCTTCTTCTTCCAATTTTGATAATTCTGACTTTTTAGACTATGCATTTGGGATTGTTCTTCCTTGTGTAAATATGCCTGGATTGCTATATACTTTCCTCTTAAAACTGCTTTCACTGCATCCCACAGAATTTGGAGCTTTGTGTTGTTGTTGTTGTCATTTGTTTCCATAAATTGCTTGATCTCTATTTTAATTTGGTCATTGATCCATTGATTATTTAGGAGCATGTTGTTAAGCCTCCATGTGCTTGTGAGCCTTTTTGCTTTCTTTGTACAGTTTATTTCTAGTTTTGTGGTCTGGGAAGTTGGTTTGTAGAATTTCAATGTTTTTGAATTTACTGAGTCTCTTTTTGTGGCCTAGTATGTGGTTTATTCTAACGAATGTTCCATGTGCACTTAAGAAGAATGTGTATCCTGCTGCTTTTGGGTGTAGAGTTCTATAGATGTCTATTAGGTCCATCTGTTCTAGTGTGTTGTTCAGTGCCTCTGTGTCCTTACTTATTTTCTGTCTGGTTGATCTGTCCTTTGAAGTGAGTGGTGTGCTGAAGTCTCCTAAAATGAATGCATTGGATTCTATTTCCTCGTTTAGTTCTGTTAGTGTTTGTTTCACATGTGTTGGTGCTCCTGTGTTGGGTGCATATATATTTATAATGGTTATATCCTCTTGTTGGACTGAGCCCTTTATCATTATGTAATGTCCTTCTTTATCTCTTGTCACTTTCTTTGTTTTGAAGTCTATTTTGTCTGATACTAGTTCTACAATACCTGCTTTTTTCTCCCTGTTGTTTGCATGAAATATCTTTTTCCATCCCTTGACTTTTAGTCTGTGCATGTCTTTGGGTTTGAGGTGGGTCTCTTGTAAGCAGCATATAGATGGGCCTTGCTTTCTTATCTATTCTATCAGTCTGTGTCTTTTGATTGGTGCATTCAGTCCATTTACATTTAGGATGCTTTTTGAGAGATATGTACTTATTGCCATTGCAGGCTTTAGATTCGTGGTTACCAAAGGTTCAAGGTTAGCTTCTTTAGTATCTTACTGCCTAACTTAACTTGCTTATTGAGCTCTTATAAACACTGTCTGGTGGTTCTTTATTTCTCTCCCTTCTTATTCCTCCTCCTCCACTCTTTATATGTTGTGTGTTTTATTCTGTGCTCTTTTGTGTTTCCTTTGACTGCTTTTGTGATTAGTTGATTTTATTTTTTGTCTTTAGTTAGTATTTGTTTGTTCTGCTTTCTTTGCTGTGATTTCATTTTCTCTGGTGACATCTGTTTAGCCTTAGGAGTGCCTCCATCTAGAGCAGTGCCTTTAACATATCCTGTAGACGTGGTTTGTTGGAGGCAAATTCCCTCAACTTTTGCTTGTCTGGGAATTGTTTAATCCCTCCTTCATATTTAAATGATAATCATGCTGGAGAGGCAAATTCCCTCAACTTTTGCTTGTCTGGGAATTGTTTAATCCCTCCTTCATATTTAAATGATAATCATGCTGGATACAGTATTCTTGGTTCAAGGCCCTTCTGTTTCATTGCATTAAATATTTCATGCCATTCTCTTCTGGCCTGTAAGGTCTCTGTTGAGAAGTCTGATGATAATCTGATGGGTTTTCCTTTGTAGGAGACATTTTTTCTCTTTCTGGCTGCCTTTAAAACTCTGTCCTTGTCCTTGATCTTTGTCATTTTAATTATTATGTGTCTTGGTATTGTCCCTCTTGGGTCCCTTGTGTTGGGAGATCTGTGGGCTTCCATGGTGTGATCAACTATTTCCTCCCCCAGTTTGGTTAAGTTTTCAGCAATTATTTCTTCAAATACACTTTCTATCCCTTTTTCTCTCTCTTCTTCTTCTTCTGGTACCCCTATAATGTGGATATTGTTCCTTTTGAATTGGTCACACAGTTCTCTCAATATTGATTCATTCCTGGAGATCCTTTTATCTCTTTCTGCATCAGCTTCTCTGCATTCCTGTTCTCTGATTTCTAGTCTATTAATGGCCTCTTGCATCTCATCCATTCTGCTTTTAAGTTCTTCCAGAGGTTGTTTTGTTTCTGTAGTCTCCCTTCCTACTGTGTCAGTTAGCTCTTGCATTTTTCTCTGCAGCTCCATCAGCATGGTTATGACCTTTATTTTGAATTCCTTTTCAGGAAGATTGGTTAAATCTATCTTCCCAGGCTCCCTCTCATGGGTTGTCTGGGTTAGTCTGGCCTGGATCAAATTCTTCTGCCTTTTCATGGCGATAGAGGTAGTCATGGGCAGTTGGCACATGTGTCAGCTGGGAGAACAACGTCCCTTCCCATTTGCTCTTTGCCTTCCTCTCCTGTGAGAATGGTGACCCATAGCAGCTTGTGCTGGGCATCTGCACATGGACAGGGCCTCTGGGTCTGGCCCAGGTGGCTGGGGTGGGGGCTCTGTGTGGTTGCTATTGGCGTGGCTGGTCTCAGGCTGCCGCTCTGCTATGGTGGGGCCGCACAGGAGGGGGAACATGCAGGAGGCTGTTTATTGGTGTGAGGGTCCTCCAAGCTATGCTGCCACCCAGGGGGTTAGGGCGCCCAGAGTTCCCCGGGATTCCTAGCTGCTGGGCTAAGTGTCCTGGGATGCTTCCATCCATCTGTGGGATCCCTGTCCCTTTAAGACTTTCAAAAAGCACTCGCTTTTCTTTGTCCCTGGGGCACCAACTGCAGGGATCTGCTTACAGGTCTTACTGTCCTGTTTTTTCCTAGTTTCCAGCACCCCATGCATGCACTGTGTCTGCGCTCTGGTCCGGATGGCTGGGGCTGGGTGTTCAGCAGTCCTGGGCTCCCTCTCCCTCCCTGCTGACTCCTCTCCTCCCGCCAAGTAGCTGGGGGGAGAGGCGCTTGGGTCCCACCAGGCCATGGGTTGTATCTTACCCCCTTCACAAGGTGCTGGGTTATCACATGTTTAGATGTAGTCTGGCTGTTGTTCTGTATCTTCTGGTCTCTCTTTTAGGAATAGTTGTATTTGTTGTATTTTCAAAAATATATATGGTTTTGGGAGGAGATTTCCACTGCTCTACTCATGCCACCATCTTGGCTCCCCAATATGCTTTTGTTCTTACATTTTTACTGGTGGCTGATTCTGAGAAAGTTGTATGTATTTACACTAGAAATGATCCAGATTTGCACACATACATTGAAAGAAAAGTTGGAAAGAACACTTAGAAATAATTTACAGATGACAAGATCTTCCGACATGCTGATTTGTGACTGTTTGGTTGTTCAGTGACCAAACACTTCATTTTCTCCCTTCTCTTCCCTCTTAGGTGTTTCAGCAGCAATTAAGTCATGCTGTGGAATGCTTATTGCTATAGCAAATGTCATGACAATTGAACACACAGCTAATTTTACTTCCCTTGAATAGAGGTCCTGTTGTTTCCCTTCAAGACTAATGGAGGGGATACATTCCATCTTTATATTCTTTACTTTAAATTACTGAGGTTTACCTTCAGGGATCCAGCTTTCATTCAGTCTAAATTTTTCATCATTGTGGGTTTATTTCATATAGCTCCATTCCATTGTTGATGGCCTCGGGAAATACTGGAGTGAATAGGTATTTATTATGTATTTTTAGAACTGAATTTTCAAGAGAAAGCTTTCAAACCACGATTAATCTCTTTCTGCAGGCCTGTGAAAGACTTCCTCCTCCTCCAGCTCCCTCTACAATGTATAAGAGTGCCCCTCAAAACCTCCACAGAAAACTAGAGAAATTAATTTCTGGGAGGAATAAGCAGAGAGAGGCACTTCCTTTTCCCCCAATTGCTATAATACTGTTTGGCGTCACTTAGTACACAGGGTTTGAAAAGGAAATGAGAATTTGGTGAAAGGGACTAAATTGTTCTGAAGTTTATACAGAGTAAGGAAGAGCCTATGAATTTTCCATTGGGTTATAAGTATGACACAAAGAGGTCTGCGTGCCTGCCTCCTGGAGCCCCTTAGAAGACATAAAGCACCATTTCATTGGGCTGCATGCGTGATGCAGCTCCTCTCTTCACATCCCATCCTGTCGGCAAGGTTTTGTTATCTTGCGTTCATTTCAGAAGCTGATGTGTAAATGGTGTGTATGTCTGTTGCCATGACGACCCAGCAGCAGTTGGTCTGTGCTTCTTAACAGAGTATGAATGTGCTGTTAAGGAGATGCTTGTCAGAATTTGCCAGACTCTTTTCCCTCCTGGATTCACACAAAAGGTTTCAAGGGTTTCTAACTGCATTTAGAAGAGAGACAGGCTGAAATTTAGCATTTGGCTAACATGAATGATGCAGCTCAAATGTTTTGATACCCTGCTGAACTAATCATGTTCCAGTCTATCATTTCAATACTTTGGGGGCAACTCTATATAATTAAGGAAAAGGGCCAAATATAAATGCAGCAAAAAAACCTTGATGGTTACTGGAACTGAGGATTTTGTTGGCTTTTAATGTGACTCGTAACTATCTCTGCATTTAATAAGAAGTCATTGTTACTGCCTGTGTTCTAATTCCTATTTTGGCTTGTCAAATACATGTGTAGGTGCTGTACCAAGAGGAAAAAACCCATAACACAAGCCAAGTGCATGATCCCACAGGCTTCTCCCCACATGCTTGCTGTTTTTCCTTGTCCTTAGTGACCGAAAGACTTCAACTCATAGTATTTTCTGCCAAGTCACTATTTTCAATTATTTAGGGATCGATTGACTAAATTTTGGAGCTTTTTGAATCCTTTACTTTCCCTTCCCTGCCAAATCTCCCTCCAAGGGCAAATAAAAGAAGTGAAACACAAATTAATTAATTCAACACTTATCAGCAGCTCTCAGGGTTTTATGAGGAAGATGGGAATGAGGAAATTAGTTGTGAGGACATCTGTGGTTCATGCCAGCCCTGTCTTCAGAATCATGAGTAATCTCTAGTTGGCTTTATTTATAGATAACTTCTGTCAGTTACCTCATTATTCCATTAAGGTAGCTCAGAAAGTCAAATTACTAACAGCCTTTTAAAAAATCTTCAAATATCACAAAAAGTAAGTTCTATTGAGAGAGGTACAAAAGGCCACAGGAAATTTCAAAGTGATGAGTTGCAATTTGACCCACTGAAAGAAATATTAACTACACTAGATTTCAGACACAGATGTCATGTCTGACATGCCTCTAAGCAGTTCAAATCTTAAGGATCTTAGTTCAACATCTGTAAAATGAGGGAGTTGGACAACATCTGGACAGCTCTGAGGTCTGCTCCAGATGTTAAATTCTGTTTCCCTCTGGGAATTCTGGAAAATATAAGCCCCAAAAGTGCTGATTCAATTTTTTAATTTTTGTTATCATTAATCTACAATTACATGAAGAACATTATGTTTACTAGGCTCCCCCCTTCAGTAAGTCCCCCCACATACCCTTCACAGTCACTGTTCATCAGCATAGTAAGATGCTGTGGAATCACTACCTATCTTCTTTGTGTTGCACAGCCCTCCCCATGCCCCCCCCTACATTATACATGCTAATCGTAATACCCCCTTTCTTTTTCCCTGCCCTTATCCCTCCCTTCCCACCCGTCCTCCCCAATTCCTTTCCCTTTGGTAACTGTTAGTCCATTCTTGGGTTCTGTGACTCTGCTGCTGTTTTGTTCCTTCACTTTTTCTTTGTTCTTATACTCCACATATGAGTGAAATCATTTTGTATTTGTCTTTCTCTGTCTAGCTTATTTCACTGAGCATAATGCCCTCTTACTCCATCCATGTTGTTGCAAATGATAGGATTTGTTTTCTTCTTATGGCTGAATAATATTCCATTGTGTATATGTACCACATCTTCTTTATCCATTAATCTACTGATGGACACTTAGGTTGCTTCCATTTCTTGGCTATTGTAAATAGTGCTGCCATAAACATAGGGGTGCATCTGTCTTTTTCAAACTGGGCTCCTGCATTCTTAGGGTAAATTCCTAAAAGTGGAATTCCTGGGTCAAATGGTATGTCTATTTTGAGCTTTTTGAGGAACCTCGATACCGCTTTCCACAATGGTTGAACTAATTTACACTCCCACCAGCAGTGTATGAGGGCTCCCCTTTCTCCACAACGTCACCAACATTTGTCTTTTGGATGGTGGCAATCCTTTCTGGTGTGAAGTGATATCTCATTGTGGTTTTAATTTGCATTTCTCTGATGACTAGCGATGTGGTGCTTCGTTTCACGTGTCTATTGGCCACCTGAATTTCTTCTTTGAATAACTGTCTGTTCAGCTCTTCTGCCCATTTTTTAATTGGATTATTTGCTTTATATTTGTTGAGGTGCATGAGCTCTTTATATATTTTGGTTGTCAACCCTTTATCGTATCTGTCATTTATGAATACATTCTCCCATACTGTAGGGTACCTGTTTGTTCTATTGATGGTGTCCTTTCCTGTACAGAAGCTTTTCAGCTTGATATAGTCCCACTTGTTCATTTTTGCTTTTGTTTCCCTTGCCCAGGGAGATATGTTCATGAAGAAGTCGCTCATGTTTATGTCCAAGAGATTTTTGCCTATGTTTTTTTCTAAGAGTTTTATGGTTTCATGACTTACATTCAGGTCTTTGATCCATTTTGAATTTACTTTTGTGTATGGGGTTAGACAGTGATCCAGTTTCATTCTCTTACATGTAGTTGCCCAGTTTGGCCTGCACCATCTGTTGAAGAGCCTGTCATTTCCCCATTGTATGTCCATGGCTCCTTTATCATATATTAATTGACCATATATGTTTGGGTTAATGTCTGGAGTCTCTATTCTGTTCCACTGGTCTGTGGCTCTGTTCTTGTGCTAGTACCAAATTGTCTTGATTACTGTGGCTTTGTAGTAGAGCTTGAAGTTGGAGAGTGAGATACCCCCCACTTTATTCTTCCTTCTCAGGATTGCTTTGGCTATTCGGGGTCTTTGGTGTTTCCACATGAATTTTTGAACTATTTGTTTCAGTTCGTTGAAGAATGTTGTTGGTAATTTGATAGGGATCCCATCAAATCTGTAAATTGCTTTGGGCAGGATGGCCATTTTGACAGTATTAATTCTTCCTAGACAAGAGCATGGGGTGAGTTTCCATTTGCTAGTGTCCTCTTTAATTTCTCTTAAGAGTATCTTATAGTTTTCAGAGTATAGGTCTTTCACTTCCTTGGTAAGGTTTATTCCTAGGTATTTTATTTTTTTTGATGCATTTGTGAATGGAATTGTTTTCCTGATTTCCCTTTCTGTTAGTTTATTGTTAGTGTATGGGAAAGCCACAGATTTCTGTGTTAATTTTGTATCCTGAAACTTTGCTGAATTCAGATATCAGTTTTAGTAGTTTGGGAGTGGAGTCTTTAGGGTTTTTTATTTACAATATCATGTCATCTGCAAATAGTGACAGTTTAACTTCTTCTTTACCAATTTGGATTGCTTGTATTTCTTTGTTTTGTCTAATTGCCATGGCTAGGGTCCCAGTACTATGTTGAATAACAGTGGGGAGAGTGGGCATTCCTGTCTTGTTCCTGATCTCAGAGGAAAAGCTTTCAGCTTCTCACTGTTCAGTATGACGTTGGCTGTGGGTTTATCATATATGGCCTTTATTATGTTGAGGTACTTGCCCTCTATACCCATCTTACTGAGAGTTTTTATCATGAATGGATGTTGAATTTTGTCGAATGCTTTTTCAACATCTATGGAGATGATCTTGTGGTTTTTGTCTTTCTTTTTGTTCATGTGGTGGATGATGTTGATGGATTTTTGACTGTTGTACCATCCTTGCATCCCTGGGATGAATCCCACTTGGTCATGGTGTATGATCCTTTTGATGTACTTTTGAATTCAGTTTGCTAGTATTTTCTTGAATACTTTTGCATCTATGTTCATCAGGGATATCTGCCTGTAATTTTCTTTTTTGGTGGGGTCTTTGCCTGGTTTTGGTGTTAGGGTGATGTTGGCTTCATAGAATGAGTTTGGGAGTATTCCCTCCTCTTCTGTTTTTTGGAAAACTTTAAGGAGAATGGGTATTATGTCTTCTCTTTATGTCTGATAAAATTCCAAAGTACATCCATCTGGCCTGGTGGATTTTGTTCCTGGGTAGTTTTTTTATTACCACTTCAATTTCTTTGCTGGTAATTGGTTTGTTTAGATTTTGTGTTTTTTCCTTGGTTAGTCTTGGAAGGTTGAATTTTTCTAGGAAGTTGTCCATTTCTTCTAGGTTTTCCAGCTTGTTAGCATATAGGTTTTCATAGTATTCTCTAATAATTCTTTGTATTTCTATGGCGTCCATCATGATTTTTCCTTTCTCATTTCTGATTCTTTTGATGTGTGTTGATTCTCTTTTTCTCTTAATAAGTCTGGCTAGAGGCTTATCTATTTTGTTAATTTTCTCAAAGAACCAGCTCTTGGTTTCATTGATTTTTTTCTATTGTTTTATTCTTCTCGATTTTATTTATTTCTTCCCTGATCTTTATTATGTCCCTCCTTCTGCTGACTTTAGGCCTCATTTGTTCTTCTTTTTCCAGTTTTGATAATTATGACATCAGACTATTTATTTGGGATTGTTTTTCCTTCTTTAAGTATGCCTGGATTGCTATATACTTTCCTCTTGAGACTGCTTTCGCTGCATCCCACAGAAGTTGGGGCTTTGTGTTGTTGTTGTCATTTGTTTCCATAAATTGCTTGATCTCTATTTTAATTTGGTCATTGATCCATTGCTTATTTAGGAGCATGTCGTTAAGCCTCCATGTGTTTGTGGGCCTTTTTGCTTTCTTTCTACAATTTAGTTCTAGTTTCATTCCTTTGTGGTCTGAACAGTTGGTTGGTAGAATTTCAATCTCTTTGAACTTACTGAGGCTCTTTTTGTGGCCTAGTATGTGGTCTATTCTGGAGAATGTTCCATGTGCACTTGAGAAGAATGTGTATCCTGTTGCTTTTGGATGTAGAGTTCTGTAGATGTCTATTAGGTCCATCTGTTCTAGTGTGTTGTTCAATGTCTCTGTGTCCTTACTTATTTTCTGTCTGGTTGATCTGTCCTTTGGAATGAATGGTGTGTTGAAGTCTCCTAAAATAAATGCATTGGATTCTATTTCCTCCTTTAGTTCTGTTAGTATTTGTTTCACATATGCTCGTGCTCCTGTGTTGGGTGCATATATATTTAGAATGGTTATATCCTCTTGTTGGACTGAGCCCTTTATCATTATGTAATGTCCTTCTTTATCTCTTGTCACTTTCTTTGTTTTGAAGTCCGTTTTGTCTTATACTAGTACTGCAACACCTGCTTTTTTCTCCCTGTTGTTTGCATGGAATATCTTTTCCATCCCTTGACTTTTAGTCTGTGCATGTCTTTGGGTTTGAGGTGGGTCTCTTGTAAGCAGCATATAGATGGGCCTTGCTTTCTTATCTATTCTATCAGTCTGTGTCTTTTGATTGGTGCATTCAGTCCATTTACATTTAGGATGCTTTTTGAGAGATATGTACTTATTGCCATTGCAGGCTTTAGATTCGTGGTTACCAAAGGTTCAAGGTTAGCTTCTTTAGTATCTTACTGCCTAACTTAACTTGCTTATTGAGCTCTTATAAACACTGTCTGGTGGTTCTTTATTTCTCTCCCTTCTTATTCCTCCTCCTCCACTCTTTATATGTTGTGTGTTTTATTCTGTGCTCTTTTGTGTTTCCTTTGACTGCTTTTGTGATTAGTTGATTTTATTTTTTGTCTTTAGTTAGTATTTGTTTGTTCTGCTTTCTTTGCTGTGATTTCATTTTCTCTGGTGACATCTGTTTAGCCTTAGGAGTGCCTCCATCTAGAGCAGTGCCTTTAACATATCCTGTAGACGTGGTTTGTGGGAGGCAAATTCCCTCAACTTTTGCTTGTCTGGGAATTGTTTAGTCCCTCCTTCATATTTAAATGATAATCATGCTGGATACAGTATCCTTGGTTCAAGGCCCTTCTGTTTCATTGCATTAAATATATCATGCCATTCTCTTATGGCTTGTAAGGTTTCTATTGAGAAGTCTGATGATAGCCTGATGGATTTTCCTTTGTAGGTGACCTTTTTCTCTCTCTCGCTGCCTTTAAAACTCTGTCCTTGTTCTTGATCTTTGCCATTTTAATTATTATGTGTCTTGGTGTTGTCCTCCTTGGGTCCCTTCTGTTGGGAGTTCTGTGTACTTCCGTGGTCTGAATGATTACTTCCTTCCCCAGTTTGGGGAAGTTTTCAGCTATTATTTCTTCAAATACACTTTATATCCTCTCTTCTTCTTCTGGTACCCCTATAATGTGGATATTGTTCCATTTGGATTGGTCACACAGTTCTCTTAATATTGTTTCATTCCTGGAGATCCTTTTATCTCTCTCTGCATCAGCTTCTATGCGTTCCTGTTATCTGGTTTCTATTCCATCAATGGCCTCTTGCATCTTATCCATTCTGCTTATAGGTCCTTCCAGAGATTGTTTCATTTCTGTAATCTCCCTCCGGATGTCATCCCTTAGCTCTTGCATATTTCTCTGCAGCTCCATCAGCATGGTTATGACTGTATTTTGAATTCTTCTTCAGGGAAATTGTTTAGGTATATCTCCCCAGATTCCTTGTCAGGGGAGAATGTCTCGGTTAGTCTGGTCTGTATCAAATTCTTCTGCCTTTTCATGGCAATAGAGGTAGTTTTGGGGAGCTGGCATGTGTGTCAGTTGGGATAACGTCCCTTCTTGCTGCTTTGTGGCCTTCCTCTCCTGGGAGAACAGTGATCCCTAGCGGCTTGTGCTGGGCAGCTGCATGCAGACAGGGTGTCTGATTCTTGTCCGGCTGCTGTGAAAGAAGCTCTGCCCTGCTGCTGTGAGCGTGGCCAGACCCAGGCTGCTGCTCCAACATGGCGGAGCTGTGTCACAGGGGGAACAGGCAGGAGGCTGTTTATCACCATAAGGGGCCCTCCGAGCTGCACTGCCGCCCAGGGGGTTAGGACACCCGGAGTTCCCTGGGATTCCAGCTGCTGGGCTGAGTGTCCCGGGACACTTCCGTCCAGCTGTGGGGTCCCTGTCCCTTTAAGACTTTCAAAAAGTACTGCTTTTCTTTGTCCCAGCGGCGCCGGCTGCAGGGACCCGCTCACAGGTCTTACTGTCCCGTTTCCCTAGTATCCAGAACCCCATGCACTGTGTCTGCGCTCTGGTACGGATGGCTGGGGCTGGGTGCTCAGCAGTCCTGGGCTCCCTCCCCCTCCCGCTCTGACTCCTCTCCTCCCGCCAGGAGCTGGGGGAGGGGCGCTCGGGTCCCACCGGGCCGCGGCTTGTATCTTACCCCCTTTCACCAGGTGCTGGGCTCTCACACGTGTGGATGTAGCCTGGCTGTCATCCTGTGTCTTCTGGTCTCTCTTTTAGGAATAGTTGTATTTGTTGTATCTTCAAATATATATATGTTTTTGGGCGGAGATCTCTGCTGCTGTCCTCACACCGCCATTTTGGGTCCTGGAAGTGCTGATTCATTTTTATGTGTTAAAAAATATATATTGGTGTTAGCTATAAGAGTTTCATCCAAAAGAAATCAACATTAAAGCCCTTGCCAGCCCCACATCTTAGGCCTGCTCCTCTTAACCAACCTCTGTTTCCATCTCCTTATTTAAACCCCACCTCGGGATTTTTAAAATAAGAAGCAAATGAAGAAACCACAGTGTCTGGCTTGAATTATTAACTCACTTAAATTCAGGGTGATTTTAACATAGAGTTGGAGGTTGAGCTAGGTAAACTCTGAGTACCATTTCAATACTCACTTTCTAATTTGAATTTTTTATCATAATTGTACAAAAGAACTAGTGTAGAGACCACCTGTAGTCACACCTAATCACCCACATGGCCTCTGGTTGGAACTCAGCCCACAAATGCTTTGCTTGTCCTGCATATGTGATTTAAATTTGGGGGGGATGGGTATCAGAAATTTTTAATGAATATTTTACATTAGAAAAATCTAGAAAAATCCAGCTTCCATTACCTCCTGATAACAGTTCCCCGATACTGCAGTGGCTGCCTTCTTTAGGCAGGTCAGGTGCCTCCCCGACTCCACATACTTCACCACTGCATCATTCATCTTCCCTGCCCTGCCCTTCCACAAGGGAGTTGTGGATGCTTGGTTTATTGGCTAGTCAAGGACCACCTGCTGTCTTTAGATCACCAATGAAGAACCACTGTTCTAGGAAAAAGACACTGTGTGTTCAGAGGATATAACCTGAGCATTATCCAATGAAAAGTTAGAGCATCCCCTTGGGGGTCTGTACTTATTTAATGATTGTTCTAAAAGAGAGAGAGAGAAAAGAAAAAAATAAATCTGAACAGAGATGACAGATATTCAGTAGGCAGGATGCTATTTTTGTGTATTCTAATGAGCACCTCACTCTGTGCTAGAGCACGTTCTGCAGATGCTCACCTCTCTGGAACAAAAGGAGAGAAATAAATCAAAGATTTCCAGTGACTGACAATGGGGTGCTACTGAATCAGATCGCCCTGTGCCGGTAAGAGAATAACCGGCAGTCCTGGACGTCCTCTTCTCTGGATGCAGGGATTGTGCATTCTGGGTTGTTTTTTTTTTTAACAAAGCTTTAATGAGATGTGCAATTCACATCTCTAGGTGTGGACAGTTCAGCGATTGTTAGCATATCCACAGAGTTGTGCAGCCATCATCACTACCTAATTGCAGAATATTTTCATCACCTCAAAAAGAAACCCTTCCCAGTAGCAGTCACTACCTGTTTCTCCCTCCCCCTCCCCTGGTCCTAGGCAACTACTAATCTGCTTTATATCTCTATAGATTTGCATATTACGGATAGTTCATATAAATGGAATCATACAGTATTAGAAGTGCCTGACTTCTTTCACTTAGCATGTTTTCAAGGTTCATCCATGTCATAGCATGTATCAGTACTTCCTTTTTATGGCCAAATAATATTCCATTGTATGGATATACCAATTTATCCATTTTTTAGTTGATGGGCGTTTGAGTTGTTTCCACTTTTTGGCTATTATGAAAAATGCTTCTAATGAATATTTATGTGCAAGGCTTTGTGTGTACATATGTTTTCATTGCTCTTGAGTGTATACCTAGGAGTGGAATGGCTGGTTCATATGATAATTCTGTATTTAACTTTTTGAGGAACTGCCAAACTGTTTTCCCCAGTGGCTGCACCATCTTCCATTCCTACCAGCAATGTATGACGATGCCAGTGTCTCCACATCCTCACCTATGTTATTTTTTTTCTTTTTTAGTTAACTGTCTTGTTGGGTATGAACTAGTATCTCATTGTGGTTCTGATTTGCATTTCCCTAATGACATATAACCTTGAGCATCTTCTTTGGAGAAATGTCTATTCAAACTTTTCCCCATTTAAAAAATTGGGTTATTTGTCTTTTTATTGTTAGTTGTGAAATTTCTTTATATATTCTGGCCACAAATTCCTTGTCAAATATATGATTTGCAAATATTTGCTCCCATACTGTAGGGTCATCCTCTCATTTTCTTAATAATGTCCTTTGAAGTACAAAAGTTTTTTACTTTGATGAAGCCCAATTTATCTACTTTTTTTCTTGCTACTTTTGCTTTCAGTGTCATACCTAAGAAATCATTATCTAATCATAGGTCACAAGGCATTATAGTTTCTTCTAAGAGTTTTACAGTTTTTGTTTTAACATTTAGGTCCTATGGTCCATTTTGAATTAATTTTTGCATGTGATGCATACAGCTGGTTTTAATCCCTCAGGATCTGTTCCATTTGTCCTACACTTCAGCATATGCTTTATTAAGGAACACAAACTATGAAAATGTAATGTGCATGTAGATCCTATCCTGAGGAAAAAAGCTTTACTTGGATTCTCAATGTGATACAAAAATGTTACCGTGCACTTAACCTCAAGCATTATAGTGCAACATAGATCAACCAGAGCTCCTTGATAAACTTTTACTTTCCAGAACAGCAGATGAAAATGTGGCTCTATGACAATGTGAAATATTCAGGAATTTAGGTAAAAGATCCAAAGTAATGTGGTAGTGATACATGGAGTCCTGGCCATGATTGTCTCAACCCTAGTGTCTTACCCAAAAACCCAGAGACTGATCCTGGGAAACTGCTCCTCTCTGGAGGATCCTTTTGACTCCTAAAACTATATGAATGCATATATGTGCATGTGTGTGTGTGTAAGTATGTGTGTATGCATGTATATACATGCACATACATATTTGTATATGTGGGGGAGGATTGTGTTTACATATATACATATATGTATGTTTAGTGTGTGTATATATATATATATATATATATGTACCTACACTCAATTCCTAACATAAAATGTTAAATTGTGTAACCATTTCTAGTGGTATTTCCATTCAGTCTTGGACAACAAAAAGCTGTGCCCGCTTAGTTCTCCACTTGCTTTGAGACAATTAAGTGGGTTCTCCTAAGAGATGTAGTTCTTCCCTTACTCTGTATTTTTGCCTGGGAGTAATCATGGAGAATTTCTGGAATTCTCCACTCTCTTAATATGCCTTGTTTTCTCATTAGTTACATAGACTTTATGGGACAGCTTGAGAACTTTACCACTATTTAAACCATGGTTTCTGGGGCAAATTCTGTTATGCATTCTAAACAACTCATTTGCAAACTTCTGGAATTCAACTGATTCATAACCTAGGGATGGTCAGGTAGTAATAAGATTTATGATTTCTTACTCTCCTTTTAATGTCATTCAGTCAAAGCTAAAATTGAGGAACATTTCCCACTAATTCATTGATATTTTCATGAACCTTGGAATCTGGCGAAAGTGAAATTTTGGCCTTCAGAGTCTTAAGATGACTTCCAAGGGATTCCTTTTGTTTGAGCAAGCAAAATAACATCTCAGGCTGACATATCTAGGATTGAGTCACTGGAAGAGGGCAAATGAATTCAGATAAACCGTTAATAAAGATAAAGGTTAACAAGTTTTTTACTTTGCTGAAGCATGGGGTACAGAAGGCTGTATTTTTATCTGGCTTGCCGCAGGGAAGCAGGTCTCGTCATAGTTCTAACGCTGGCCTTAGGAAGCAATACTCTCCTGTGGGCTCCCTGCTGTAGATGGCATGCCTTCCCCTTGAGACCAATGTCACTGGTGCTTTCCAAGAAAGAGCAGCAGGACACGGTCAGCAGGCTCCTGCACATTCATCCGAGTTCCATTCACTGCTTTTGCTGCCTTCCCTGAGGTGAGGCAGCAGCAAGCAGGGGCCAGGCCACCCTGAATCAGTGTCCTGATTTCATCCTTGCAAGCTGTATAGGCTCAAGGGGCTGTTGAGCCCCTCCTGCTTCCATTTCCCCACATACTAGGTGGGGTAGCACCTGCTCCACTGCCAAAGCAGAGCTTCTCCATCCTAGCTGCATGAGAGAATCACTGAAAAACTGTTTTTAAAAAATATCAATACCCTGTATACATCAGAATCTCTGGGGTGGGACCTGCCTGGGGAATAGCACTTTTGAAAAGCAGCCAAGCTTAAGAATCACTGTCCTAAGGGAATAAATTAGATGGGCATGGGAAAAGTGCTTGGAAGCCTCTAAATCACTACACTGATTAAAGGTCGGATTCTTCTCTTTTAAGTCTGTTAAACTGGCCCTTGTAGAGTTCCTACTGTATGTAAGGCACTGTTCTACAGAAGGCAAAGGGACTAAAAACTGATCCTTGCCCTTGGGAATTTCCCAGCCACATGGCTCACCGCATAGTGGAGAAGATGGGCCCTCGGTTATCTTGTAATTGTGTATTATAAAAGTGTAATGCAAGTCAGGTCTCAGTTGAGGGTCCACCCCGCCATTGCTGCTGCTGTCATCGTACATGTGCTTGTCAGTATCTCATCAGTTTGAGCGCCCTGAAGTTCCTGAAGACAAAGGCCATATCTTAGCTGCCCTTCACTCGGAATGTATAAACCCTTCATGGGGCCCAAAAGAGTAGGAGCAGCTGGGTCAGTTCTGCCTGGGAAGATTGTCCAAGGCTTTATAGAGGAAGTCACATTTCCATGGAGGCTGCCAAGGATGACATAGGACTTTCACAAAGAAGGGAGTGTGGTGGGACAGGGAAGGGGGTGACCCAGGGAGAGAGTGAGAGCAAAGGTCCTGGGGTGCATGATATGTTCATAGAGCAACAAGCAGTCCGTGGGACTAGAGAACAGGGAACATGGTGTGAGTGACAGGAAGCAGGGCTTGAAAGGTCCTGAATGTCATGCAAAGCAGCTGGAACCTCATTCTCTAGACTGGAGAGCATTGACATGGCCAGAAGCTGTGGACGCCTGCAGTGGGGCAGTAGTGAAAGCAGCCTTCCAGCAGCAGAGACGAAGGTGAGGAGACCAAGCAGTGGTGAATAACCGCCAGGGGTCTGAGCCCCGGTGCAGCAGGGAGAGGACGGCAGGTGGGGGCAGCAGGCCTTGGGTCAAGAGTAAAAAAGACTATCCAAGGTGGGGACAGGTATGGTGGCCAAGCAAGAGACGTGGTCTGTATCGAAATGCAACTTTATTTTCTTCTGCTGTCCCTCTGAGCTTCACTGGGGGTGTGAGGTCGGGGTTCTGTTTCTGGACACAGACTGCATAGCCCACATGTGACTTTTCCAGTTATACCCAAAACAAACCCTCTCGTCATTTCCGGTTACATACCAGGCTGCATTCAGGCACTGAAAGGTCCAGGCTCCTGTAACAGCTGACGCACTGATGCGATTGGGGGCTGGGCATTTCCTATTTCGAGCGGGCGGCTGAGGCCCGCTCTCCTTAAGCTGCTCGCCCACGCGCCCTTCAGCCATTCCCTGTGCCACCCTCTCCAGCACCTGTGGCTCCCTCCTCACCCGCTGGGCACTGACAGTACATCCCCAGCCACTCTTCTACTCTGTCTTGGCCTCCAGGTGACCTGCTGGGCAGACGGCCCCACGCTTTGTCTCTCCTGGGTGACCCATCGCACCCGTGTCCTCACTCCCTCTGGGAGGGAAGGTGCCACCGCAGTTTGGGTCTCCAAATCCATGTCCCTGAGTTCCTCACCTGCCCCTGGGTTTGCGGATCCCTGAGCCCTCTCCACCTCCCCAGTGAGGTTGGCCTTCATCCTGTCAGCTCAGCCTTTGAGGGGCAGGTCAGGCACTGGCTGTCCGCATGTCCCAACAGCAAGAAATGCATTCCAGAGCTCTTCCCAGACTTCAGGCTGGAAGCAGGAAGGGGAGGAGCCCCACCTACCCCAAGAGCTTGGCTCATGGCAGCACCACTCCAACCACTGCCTCCTTCTGCACGTCCCATCCTTGACTGATCTCTCTTAAAAGACTCTCATGATTGTACGAGGCCTACCACAGTGACTCAGGATAACCTCCCCATCTCAACATCCTTAGTCTCATCCACAATGTCCTTATTTCCATTTACGGTAACATACACAGGTCCTGTGGACATCTCTGGGGACCATTTTCCAGCCTACCACTCTTGTCTTGACACCCCAGTAGAAAATGCGGCACAAACAATCCTGTTTGACACTCCTGTAGGAGATATTTGCAATGTTTCCAGCTTTGGTTGCGTGAAGTGATTCCACTAAATACAACCAGAAAAAGGGGTGGCATAACAAATTACAGGTAGGACAAAATGAGCTCATTTTGTGGTGTGTTATATTTGAGGTCCTTCCAGGAGATCAATATGGAAATGCCTATAAGGCAATTGGAAGAACAGATCTGGCACTTGGAGGAAAGCAGGGACATAGATATAGATTTGGGAGTCGTGCATAGAGAGTCATAGTTGAAGCCATGGGATTCCAAGATCACCAGGAAGGGGAATGGGAGAGGGCAGGGAGGAAGGAACAACGGATAAAAGGTGTGTGAGGAAGAGAAATACCTTTACAAAGCAGAGGGATTTTAGAGAGATAAAAAAAAAAAAGAATGAAATGGTAATTATAAAAATAATTGCCTTGGAAATAAAGTGAAACTTTATTTGATCATATCTTATTTCTTATGCGTGTGGGGAAACCTACTCCATTAATGCTAATATTTTGCAGATGCCACCTTCATAGTTTATCAAGTAAAGATTTGTCATAGTATGAGTGTCTGCTATGCACCAGGCACTGCGAATCTTACGACGGTGCTAAAGATTCAAACATGAATCAGAAGTTCCTCTCTGCTCAGTCCTTCAACCTGGAAGGAAAGACAAATGCCATCAAATAAACGACAGCCTCTGGGTGCGGATCATGACCCCAGGTGAACTCTGAGGTCTAGGTCGTCATGCAAACATGTCACCTCATGTTACCTGTTTTGCATTTAAGTCTGCTCTTCATCTACTGAAAATTTTAAGATATTAGCCATTTTCCTAGGCATATTAGAAAGATATTTTTTAAAAAGTCCATGTCTCCATAGCCATAACAGAATAGAAACTTGGGAAAAGTTAATCAAATTACCTCCCCAGGCCCCAGACTATGGAGAACCCTGCCCACCTTCTGTCTGAGCAAGAGGCTCCCTCAGAACCCGGAGCTAAGGCCCCAGCTTCCTGCTCAAGACCCGAAGAGGACGGGGCAGCAGCGACGCACAGCATTTGAGTTCCAGTTCCTCCAGACTTTCAGCCATGGAAAAATTTGTTTGTTTTTCTCCGAAGCAAAGTTCCACCTGGAAGCCAAAAAGAAGGACTGTTTCCTCTTTCTCAGCCCAGCTTCTTGGACAGCTGCCCTACATTTAACAGCTCTGTCCAACCTCCTGTTCCAAATACCTCCCCTTCCTGCTGGCAGAATTCTCAGAACCCCTGTAGCTCTCGTAGGTGTTATCAGAAACTTTCACAAGGCCACTCATGGGACAGTCTGCGCTCTGAAATACTGCCTCCAAGCGCAATGACCCATCGGCCCTTGGAGGAGACAGAGGGTGGGATAGGAAAGAAGAACAGAGACCTCCAGGGCACCTCTCACTTGAATTGTGATGATGGCTTATTAATGAACAAAAATCAGAGGGAGATTGGAATTTGTAGGGGTAAAAGAAGGGAGAGGTATGAAAAGGAGATAAAACTTTAAGGCCAGTAGACAAACACAATTTATTCCTCAAAGAAAAATTACTAATTATTTAAGATCTGTCTCGTCCATTAGGCCATAAGCATCATGAGAACCATGAGGTGTTACTGTACTACTGTACATTGTTCTAACCCCCGTAAAGTATCAACTAGTACATAGTAGGTGCTCAATAAAGATTTATTGAATGAATGAAAAAATAAATGAATGAGTGAAAGGAGAACATAGACATATGAGCATTGAGAGATAATCTGTTTAAAAATATATATCAGCATATAGAAATACCATTTGAGCCAGTAATTCCACTCCTAGGAATTTACCCAAAGAAAAAAAGATCCCTGATTCAAAAAGACAGATGCACCCCTATGTTTATCGCTGCACTATTTACAATATCCAAGATATGGAAGCAACCTAAGTGTCCATCAGTAGATGAATGGATAAAGAAGATGTGGTACATATACACAATGGAATATTATTCAGCCATAAGAAGAAAACAAATCCTACCATTTGCAACAACATGGATGGAGCCAGAGGGTATTATGCTCAGTGAAATAAGCCAGGTGGAGAAAGACAAGTACCAAATGATTTCACTCATCTGTGGAGTGTAAGAACAAAGCAAAAACTGAAGGAACAAAACAGCAGCAGACTCGCAGAACCCAAGAATGGAGTAACAGTTACCAAAGGGGAAGGAACTGGAAGGATGTGGGGGGGAGAGGAGGGAAGGATAAGGGGAATAAGGGGCATTACGATTAGCACACATAATGCAGCAGGGGGGCTGCACGGGGAAGGGAGTACAGCACAGAGAAGACAAGTAGTGACTCTACAGTACCTTACTATGCTGATGGACAGTGACTGTAATAGGGTATGTGGGGGGGGACTTGATGATGGGAGGAATCTAGTAACCACAGTGTTGCTCATATAATTGTATATTAATGATACCAAAAGAAAAAGGAAAAAAAATTGTCATTTCACATATAATTCCAGATTTCAGGCATCCCTTGAAGAATCAAAAAATTTGGCTGCACTGGGCCAGCATTTCTCTTGGCTGCCTCCTACATTTGAGTCGAGGCTATCTTCTTTAGACCAGCTAAAGCTTTCTGGGGCACAGTTTATGCCATTCCCCATGAAGGCTAGAAGTTCTTTTGGCCTTTTCTTGTTTACCTTACCTTCCTGGCTCTTGAAGAAATTTAAATTTGCAACTCTACTTTAAAGATTAGACAATGCTCACTTTGCATGGCTGTGCAGGACTGTAAAAATGAACATGCAAGCTGAAATTGTGCAATGTGGTCTTCACAGAAAAATTATGATTGCTCCATAAACTTTAAAAATGTTTAAGAAAACACCAAAAACTCTCTTAGCGCCATTATAAGTATATAGGGAAATGAAAAAAATTTTGTAAAACTAATAACTATTAGTATACTGTAATTTAGGCATTAGAAACATTGGGAATAAAAGTGTTTTATTTCTTTGTAAAAACTTATCAAAAGTAATTAAACTTCTGTATAATTTACAGTATGGAAAAACATACCATTGGTATAATTTACAGAATGGAGCAAGCATCTTTTCTACACCTTGGCAAGTTGTTATGCCCCTTTCTAAGTATGAATCAGTTTCCAAAATGTTACCCTTTATACTTTCAGTGTCATGAAATATATCTGAGAGTCTTTTTCATAAGAAGTTTTTGCTGGTGTCATTCCCTGTGGGACATTCTCATCCTTCCATTTACGTCAGTGAGTTTGCCTTCACAGAGTTCCTCTGGCTGCAGAGCGAGTCTCTGCAGGGTGGCAGGGTCGATACTCCCACCGTCAGTTATTACTTCTGCAACTCCACTCATGATGAGTTCGAGTTCCACCTACAGTGTTAATTGTAGAACCGTTTGTTCATTTGCTTTTTTTTCATCTTTGTTGGCCAATTCCCTCCGTCAGTGATCTGTGTTTGTAAGACGTCGCATGCGGAAGATAAGGAGGCAGTAAACTCACACCCTTTGCTGTCTGTGTGCCAATTGTCTGACATAACTGATCATAAGTGTACATCTGTTATTCCTGTGTTTTGTGGACTGAAGAGTTAGAAACGAAGTTTGTGCTTTATGCATTCACTTATGGTTGATACACCATGGTAACTGAAATTGGAACCATGTAGTTGGGGGACTTGTGTTTTACAATTAAATCATGAAAACTGAAATTCGTGCGTATCAGAACCATGAAAAGTGAGGGCAGCTTGTAATATCTTTTGCATGACAAGGCAAATTATGAAAGCTTCGTAAGAGCTAAGATTTTGAACGGACTTTAGAGGTCACCCAGGCCAAGTGGCCTCCAAAGGAAGGGTTTCCTTGGAGTGTACAAGATCCAAGGTATCCATTGTGACCATTTGCAGAGAAAACAAAAATTATCAACTGCTTTCTAAACTGTTAGCAAAAACCTGTTAATAGAGCACTCTGACCACCAGGTGGAGTGCCAGGCTCCCTGTCCCCTCCCACGCTCACCCACAGCCAGCGCCTTGTTGCTAAGAGCCAGAGCTTTCTAGTTGTGACAGTGAACATAAAAGGAATTAGAACTCTGAGTCTATGTGGTGAATTCTTTGTGGAATCCTCTCTTATCCGAGACATCAGGTTCAGGAAAAAGGACACAACTTCTCTGGAAAGCCCTGAGGTGAGCAGATTAGGCCATCCCCCTTGACCCACTGTTTTTAGGATGCTATTTGTTTTTAATTTGACTCTTTGAGTTGAAGTTTGATTGTGGGCCTGAGGAATAAGGATGCCACTTAGTCAGTCTCAGTGGAGACCTCTCCTAAGCAGGAGGACTTCTCATGGCTCCCAGTGGCCCAGCACTCTGGGAACCCATAGTAAGATTTCACTGTGAATTCCATGGCCCTAAAGCCACAGGTAGAATTACATGGATGACCCTTGTTCACTGTATATAGGTACACCTTGGGCACCTGCACGGGGGCATAATCATAATAGTTAGCTAGCCAAGGTTCCCAAAATCCTGAATCCCATCTGTCTTGTGAAAAATAAGGTTGATGCAGTATGCACTTCTTAGTACAGTACCAGGCAAGCTCTCCCAGAGGTCATACAACAGAAACCCTCACAGATTAAATTCAAATGCTCAAAACATCTGTGTTTTTAGGTCCATTTAAAATCTATAGCAAGAAGCAAGTGGGAAGAAATCTGATAAGGTAACACAGATTGGGTGTAAGTGGGGTGAGAGACCCATCGTACCTGAATCCTAGGATGTGCAAGCTCATCTGCTCTCTTTCTCTCCCGCAACAACTTTCATTACTGATGCTATGATTTGTAAGGACTACAACTGAGCTTTCGGCAAGGGGTCCACAGCAGAAGGTACCTGGAGCTGATGACACTTATTCGCAGAGAAACACAGGGACAGGGACAAGTATGCCTGGCTGCAGTGGTAGTTCACTGATCAGCCTACTGAACAAGCATGGGTTTTATTTACATTTCTTGCAGAGAGTACACATAGGCCATGATGGGTGACACCAGTGGGTGGCCAGTTTAGAGCCTCAGGAACATTGAATTTTCATATTTCATATTTTGTATATGCTGAGCATTTGCTTTTCTTATATATTTAGTGCTTCATATGTCTCATGTATATGCATTATTTCATGAATTTTAGGATGTCTTGTTCATTCTTTCCTGTCCATATTTAACATACACATACTTTACTTACTACTTATGCTTACTTAGCCCATCTTATGAGTCTCATCCATCCTATTCAGTTTTTTCTTCTACAGCATAACAATGTTCTCAGCAATGCAACAAACGCAGTACCAGTCACTCCCAGAATATTCAGCTCTCTCATTCTAACACATCATGCGGATAAATTAAAACTATAAATCATTGTTATCATGGTAAACAATGTGGAAACAGCAACTTTTATTAAACAATTCACCCATATCAGCGTGAATTAATCAGTCCAGTCTTTCTAGAAGCCTTGCTGTGACTTGCTGTCAGCTTCTCCAGACCGTGAGGATACACGAAGCTCCAAGCATCTAGACATCACATCTTTGCCTTGTGCTCGATTGTCTCTGCAATGTCAAAGTTCAGCTTTTGGCGTTGACTTTTTATTTGTTGATTTGTCCTTTGTGCATCCTTATCAGAAACATTGTTTGTGATTTTTTTTTTAATACTCACCTGTTAAGTTTATTCATCTTGTCCTCTGACAGGTCCAGAAGCTATGACTTTTATCTTTTGAGCACATTGAGACATAGTCCAAAAGCACATATTACAGTATGACCACACACAGCATTCATTTTTGGATAGGGAGACCCTTTCAACATAACAAAATGTTCAGAAACCAAGACTGAGAGTTTTATTTCTGATATGTTTTATTGTACTTGGCCTGTTTTGTTTACACAGGTACAACAAGAGATATTGAGTGCGAAACCTACGCAAATAACCACATCACAACAAAAAGAAACTTAACAAGTTCACTTTGCATAGTATTTACTGTTCTAAGTAGTAAGATCAGTCAGTATATGTCATCTTTTCTACAGAATAATTATATTCTTTGAGTTTTCTTGAAGATTTATCAGAAGAGCTTTTATAGAATTTTTTATAACCCTGAGGGAAAAATTGAAATAAGATACTAATTGAATGTGTGTTCAATGTTCAACAAAGAGATAAAGAAGCAATTCACAATAGAACATTAACCACAATCAAATCCATTCCTACAGTCCTACACAATAGTAATTAATTCTTGCTTTGTTGATATTGGGTTAAGCTGTACTTCCATGAAGTTGGCTTCTGGACTGAAGAGTCCTGAAAATCCCAATTCAGTCCTTGGATAGAATCTGACTGGTGTCAAGTACCATCTGTTACTGAGATTTTTTGCTGGTTTTTTGAAAACACTCAATTTCAGAGCTTTAGTTTATAGCAAGGGCCTTTAGATGTGTGTGAGGGAAAAACAGGAACCATCTGTTGACGACAAGACAACATAGATCTGGTTAATGTATTATACTAATCAACATTACCAGTATGGAGAAGGATAGACTCTTCTATCGAGTATAGTACAATGAATGGTGAGGACAGTGACAAACCTCCAGGGCCATCTGATTTATCCTAAGGTGTACGCTTACTTGCAACCTGCACGTGGGAGCAAAATAGTTTGTTGGTAGTTTGGTGTCAGCCTTTATCTTGTGGACATTGCACACCCTGAGTTTTACATAGTATGGGCCTTCCACCTACCTGTAACCCTATTATAAGCATACTAATGGACTCTGTGTTATTCCCTTTGCATCTCTCTGTGGGTTTTAAATGATTTAGCCAAATATGTGATTTAAGCTTTTTAAGTTGGTCTGTAAGCCTCTCTGTTCTGTGACCTCTGGGATGTTTTGGCTGGGAGACTGCCATTGCAATTTCCCACATGACACCACCCACTAGTTGCTCTATTATTAAGCCTTTTTCTACCCTAGACTCAATTTACAGAACCCTGTGAAATATGTGTCATTACTTCTATTTGACTGCTGAGGACACAGACTGGCTGGAATGTAAGTCCCATAGCACGTAAGGGGGCAGGATCATGACTTGAACTTGGTCCTCTGACCACGCTCTTTCTACCATGCCACAGCTGTCCACCGGCCTGACACCTGCTCAGCCATCCCAGAGGGTCAGGAATTCAAGACTTCACAGAATGACTATTATATTCTAGAAAGTTCTCCTATATTGAGTATAAATTTGCTTCTTTGTAACTTTGACCTGTCGATCCCATTTCTATCCTCTAAAGGAATGCATGGAAGCCCTTCATATATCGTTATCTTCTCCTCATCTGCTCTCCAGGCTACACAACCCCAGCAATGTCAGCTATTCCTCATCTGACAGTGATGTTCAGACTCTTGGTCATCTTTGGTTTCTGAGAAAATATGATGCCCAAGACAGAGCAGAGCGCTCCAGGAGAGGAGAGGCAAGCACAGAGCACACAGTAGGACAACTACATCTCTTAAACAGAATAATTCAGTCACCACATGGCATTATTTCTGTTTTTGGCAGCTATGCCATTTTTTGGCCTAAACATTAAGGTCAACTAACCTTCTTGGCATTAGTTCACAAATACTTATTTCAAAAGCACTAGTCCATCAGATATAATTGGGTTGTTGTAAAAAAAAAAAAAAGATGTGTTCAGTGCTCACACAAGTATGTGAAATTCTAATTCAAAGTTAAACCAATTTCTTTACTTATGAGCCCTCTGAGAGGGACTATGACACAGAGATTAAGAGAATGGGCAGTGGTTTGAATCCCAGTTCTGCCGGCTACACGACCTTGAGCAGTTTACATGATCACTCTGCTCCAGTTTCCCCAGAGGTAGACTGGGACAGAAATAATGGTCCCTGACACAGAGGGCTGTTACGAGGATGAAACGAGCAACTGTATATGAAAGCCTGACAACAATGCCCATGAAGTAATAAGTCCTTAGGGAAATACGAATCAGTATCATGCGACACACACCATGAATCTCCTGAAAGAGAATTCTGTGGAAGAGGTTTGCACAGTGCTTCTTTCAGTTGTTATCATGTTGAACTAGTATGAAGTTATCTTCCACCCACTGTGCAGTTGATTATCTAGAACCTAAATGTAAGACTTCACAATCTGTCACTGTTATATTTTGCTCTGTTTTCAGTGCATTATTCCAGCCTCACTACAGGCCTTGAATGTTGATTTTGTCATTATTTCTATTAACAACACCTCCAAATCATGGAAAACAAAATAGAAACTTCCTAGGGTGACTTACTGCTGTCAACAAGACTAGTGTGCAGATAGTCTCTGCAATTACCCCCCAAAGTAGCCCAGACACTTGTCTAGGGCCACGGATTGAGTTTATGTTAACCAGGGGCTGGGATTCCTCTAGTGGGAAGTATGTGTGGCAGGGTGGGGTGGCCAGGTCGAAAGTCATCTCATTAATGGCCCTTTCACCACACAATGAAGAGCGTGTCGGGGCTGAAGGTGTGCAAGTCAGCTGGGATGTCCTAAGTGACTGCTTTCCACTCTCAAGTTTATAATCCACTCAGGTGAGGATTTCCTGGGACAATGTGCTCCCAAGGCCAGTCAGCAACTTGTTATTGTCAAGAAATTTTGCTCACTTTTTTTTTTTTCATCTTCATTTCAGTGCTTTTAAATACATATTTATATCGCTTGGCCTGTGGAACTCCTGGTCTCACCGCTTGCCTTTCAGGATCCAGTTTACATACAACTGTCATTCCTCAATTTTCTGGCAGTGTTAGAAGAAGCTCTTGAATTCCAGGCAGTAACTGACCCTTTTTCTCCCAGCAAAGTTGCCTTCTGTCCTTTTAAAACCAGCACGCCCAAATTCACTGAATTGAAAATGAACACATCCCCACCCCTGATGCCTCAGCCGAAAGCAGTGAGAGGGTAACAAGAGCTCAAGCACTGGTGTCTCCGCGTGATTTCAGTCCAACTGGACAAAATTAGGGCCCCTCCAGTCTGAAACTTCTCACAACAAAGTAGGCCAGTTCTGGTCGTGTATTGGGCACGAGGAGCATTTCCGGAGGAGGGATCCCAAGCCCGCTGCTTTTCATTTCAGTCAGTGAGTTGCGTTTGTGTGGTTCATCAGGCTGGGCGGCAGGGTGGCTGGCAGGGCAGTGGCAATGGGATGCCAAGACCCAGAGAGGAGCTTCCATCGGGCTGCCTTGACAGGGCACCAGGGCACCACTTTCCCTCATCTCTTTTCCTGTTACTACAAAACAGACTGTGAGCTAAGACCTTGGGCTGATTTTATTTCCTAAATCATCAATGAGTTCATGGAAATAAAAACGAATGAAGCTTTTATTTTATTGAGTGTTACTATGGGACCAGACATAATACCAAGCATTTTACATGTATTGTCTCATTTAGTCCTCAAAATAACTTTTTAAGATAGGAACCATTATAAAATGACTGAAATTTTATAGATTAGAAAATTGTATTTGTCCAGTATGTCAGTTAGGATTAGGCTCATCTGTACATGTTAGAAACAGGAAGGCGTAAACAAAATATAAAAGTGTATTTTTCTTTCTCTCATGTATAAAAAGGCTGGAAGTAAATAGTACAGGGCCGATATTGTACTCCAAAGTCTCAAGATCTTTCCATGTTGTCACCTATTGTGGTTTACACGTCATTTCCTTCTCATGGTCCATAAGTGCCCCTCAGGTTCCAGCCTTCACGTTCTCATTCCAGCCAGCAGAGAAGAGGAGGGGCAAGGGAAAGTGTACCCCACTTCTCAGAAGTCACACTCAATGTTTCTGCTTATAGTCACAGGCTAAAAATCAATCATGGCTGCCCCACCTGCAAAGAGGGTCAGAAAAGTATAGTCTTTATCCCAGGCAGTGATGTGCTTAGCTAAGACTCAGGGATTCTAATATTAAGAAATATGGGGAGGATGGATGTTATGGAATAACTAGGTGCCTTTGCCATAACTAGAACCCAGGTCAGTCAGATTCCAAATTTATATGCATATATGAACTTGCTTTATTTAAATATATATACACACATATATACATACATACAACAAACACACACACATGTATCTGGCAATTTGACCTCAAAGTAGGAAAATCTGGGAGAAATTTCACGAAAGCCTCAGCAGCAAGAAGTAGTGCTACTGTGGGATTCTGAGGCTGTATTTCCAGAACTACATCATCTTTTTAAACAACTTTATTGAAGTATAATTACCTGATTAACACACGATAAACTGTACATATTTAAAATGTGCAACTTGAGAAGTTTGACATATATAACACACCCATGAAAACATTACTACAGTCAGGATAGTGAACATTTCCATCATTCTCTAAGGTTTCCGTGTGACTTTTTGTATTATATTCTCCTGCTTCTCTTCTCCCCAAGCAATCACTAATCCTCTTTCTGTTACTATAGATTAATTATGCTAGAGTTTTACATAAATAGAATAGAAATGTACTCTTTTTTGGTCTGGCTTTGGTCACTCAGCATAATTATTTGAGATTAATCCATGTTGTTGCCTATATCCATAGTTCCTTTTTATTACTCTTGAGTACTCCATTGTATGAATGAACCCCAATTTGTTTATCCATTCACCTGTTGATGAATATTTGGGTCATTTCCAGTGTTTGGCTATTGCAAATAAATCTGCTATGATCATTTGTAAACGAGTCTTTGTGTGGACATATATTGTCATTTCTCAACATGAATGTCTATTCCTGGAAAGCTGGGTTGTATGATAGGCCTATGTTTAGCTGTTTAAGAAACTGCCACACTCTTACCAAAGAGGTTTATGTTGCACATTCTCGCCAGCAGTGTTTGAGAGTTAGAGTCCCGCACATACTCACCAGCGCTTGCTGGGTATGCTCATCTGTTTAATTTTAGCCATCCTAATCCATCTATGGATTAGGTTTTAATTTGTATTTCCCTAATGACTAGTAACATTGAATATCTTTTCATGGGCTTATTTGACATCTGCATATTTCTTTCGTCAAGTTTCTGCTCAAGTTTTTTGCCATTTTAATTGCTTTTGTTTTTTCTTATTGCTGAGGTAGGTTTGAGAGCTCTTTATGTTCTGGATCATTTAATAGATTATTATTAATAGGTTTTTCTCTCAATCTGTAGCTTGTCTTTTCATTCTCTTAACAGTGTCTTTCAAAGGGCAAACGTTTTTAATTTTGATGAAGTCCAATTTAACAATTTGCAGAAATATATTAACTCGTTTTGAATAGAGGTATTTCACACTTATTAAGTCCTTATTATGACTCTCTGAGAAACTAACACATTGCATCTATCCTATGTATAGAGAAGCACAAGAATATCAGCCAACTACTTTGATTCTCAGAAAGTCACACAATAAGCAAATCATTGAGATAAAATATTTTCAATGTCTAAGAAAATTTTGACACTAAGAAATTGTGTGTGTGTATATGAAACAAATATTTAGTGACTGAACATTAATCTCATTTAGCCTCAGAAATAAATGGTTAGCAAAATATGACACTACTTGAGAATAAATCTTAACAGGGTAATAGAAACAAGGAAAGTTGAGCCATTCAGAAATGGAACCAAAGAAGAAAACTTTACTAATTAGTAATCATTCAAATAATTGGCCATGTGACTCACACTACTGAATAATTCATTCTGCATAGAGAGCAGAACTAAAGAATTTAGACCCTGAAAGTCACAGCAATCAAACAAAACTATTATTCTTTTCCATTTATTTATTTATTTTTGGACAAAGACAATGATTGTTAGCAGCCTTTGGAAAATGGGCTTTATGGAGGAATGTTTTTGGTTTTTAATTTCTATACTTAAAATTATATGGATCTTTGACACAAGTGTTTTTCTTTTGTTCAAATGTTAGAAATGGCATAAAACTAAATGTGATTTATTCCCAGAGGAATTAACGTTTAAACAAAGGGGTATTGACAAGAAGCCTACCTGTCAGAACGTGTACCCAGGAGTCACTCCCGCTGTGAGACAGAGGGAGATTGAGGAAAGCAGGCTGCGCTTCGCCAGAAAAACGCAGAAAAAGTTTTGAGCCAGCCAATAAAATTAAGACAAATGTAAAAAAAAAGCCTGATATAGACATAACTTGCTTAGGCGACGTCCAGAAAAACTGTGAGCCCTGTAGTACTCAGCCAGTGAGAAACCAGCCGGGGGACTCGGGAGCTAAGGAGTAAATCGTTGCTGCACCCTGAGTGCACCTGCTCACCGGACACCCGATTTTGCAAGACCGCCGTTGAATCCTCGCCCCACAGTTCTTTGTCTCAGTGTCCACTTATTAAGTTTGGACCAGTGAGCATGTTTCTCAAAGGAAAGGGGGGAGTAAGGGAGGAAGGAAGGGAAAAAAGGGTCTTTTAGAAGTCAGAGATTGCTAAAACATTAACCCTTGAAAGGTTGGTACTGAGGCGAACACTCCGGATTAGGGCCACTACGCATCACTTCACCGCTTGTGAGCCAAACAGCTGAGGCCCAGCCCCTGGAGCCATGTCTACAGCAAGGTCTCCCAAGCTCTGTGTGTCAGTAATGCCAACAGACAAGTGAAGCCCCTTCTCTTCTACATTACCCTGGGCTTAGAGGATAATAGCATTTATTGAGCATTCACTAGGTGCCAGAAAACCTTCTAAGCATTTTATAAGTATTACCTCATCGAATACTCTCTACACTGGTATGAGGTGAGTGCTGCCATAGCCTCTGTTTTACAGATGACAAACCTCTGGCACAGAGAGGTTAAGTGACTTGCTCAAGGTTACGCAGCAAGTGGTGGAGGCAGGGTTTAGACCCTAGGCAATATGGCTCCAGAGTCAAGATAGTGTCCACTGAAGTCAAACTTAGCAGGTTGCAGGTGACACAAGACCAAACTGGGGTTGGGGATTACCTGGGCCTCCTCAGTACAGATTCCTGCTAAAGTTCTGCTTCCAGAGCAAGCTCAGTAAGGGGTTGTCTGGCTAGCATGGGGCCCAAAGGCAAGAAAACGTTCCCAGGAGGCAGAGAGAGAGTTCCCTTCCCTCCGTTATGTTTCATACTTTGTCATTCAACCGTATCTCCTTCCTTCCAAAATTCAGAATTCCTTCTACTTTAGTGGATACAAAGTGTGCAAGATACGCAAAATTTATGCTGACTTCATTTTAGAATCCAGGGAGGCTCCACAGGGAAGGGAAGCCTGGGAAAATATTTGTTTGGGTTGATAAGTGCTTTCTACTTAGAAGGCAACTCAGCCCTCAGGACACAGAAAGCACCACTGAAATCCTTGTCCAGAGATAAAATTCTTTATGACCCTGTTGGTTTTCATCCAAATTCTACACCCCTTTGTTCAGTGGAGGAGAGCAAAAGCTGTGACAAAATAGAAAAGAATTTCAACTAGTTGTGAGCCACCCCTGTTTTTGAATCTCACACAGAGGTGGAGAAAGTTATCCCGCAGAGAAGCAGGCAGAGAAATGTGAGATGGAAGCCTGGGACAATGGATGAGTCTGCTCGTTCCCAGGACCAGAGGAAGCGCGCTGCCCCTTCCCGCTTGCCAGTCCCTCCCGCTTCCCACTGCTTCTCGGCTCGATCCTGACCAATCTCACCTACCTGTCCAGAGCCCAGCCTCAGCACCTAAAGGGAAGCCTCTGAGGTGCGGAGGCAGAGACAGGCTGAAGGGAAAGAGGAGAACCATAGCTTAGCCAACGATCTTATGTTCGCATTGGGGAAATATACAATTCAGTTTTTTTAATCCATTTATATAAAATGCATGTATTTGTAAAAATATTATTTTGTTGGGTTACATTTAAGATGGCTTCGTGTTCAAGTTTTTCTCACTACTGGTGACATGTGAAAGGTGTATGGCTGTTTGAGGAAGCACTTCTGCTGTAATACGCTCAACTCATTGCTCCAGGAGATAAACTAGGAAGCACTTTACTTGCTTTGTAGATTTCTGAATCTGGGCAAAGCTGTTGAAAGATTAATTGGAAATAATTCATGGTGTCCATTGACATTCTAGCAGCTTCTCAATGCTGAGACTATGGAATAGCAGAAAAGATTTGGACCGTATTAGATACTTGAGCCTATCTCAGATGGATTCGCCGATACATCCCACCAGAGGGGTGTAACCTGGTGGTACAGCCTCTTACAGGTCACTCCTCTCCCACCTGCCCTCTTTCCTCCAGTGCTATATCGGGTGGTCAAAAACATGGTCATCATCCAAACAGCGGCAATAATAATGTTTACTACCATTTATTGAGTTTCTACTAGGTGCACATGCATAACTTCATTTAATTTCTATAAGGGCTGCATTTCTATTTCCCCAGAGGAGGAAAGCTTAGCTAAGAGATTCACAAAGCTATAAGCTGCTAAATGGAAGTCTGAACCCAGATGTCAGCTTTAAAACCTGTGTTTGTAAAAGTCCCGTCACACTACCAACTTGCTTCTTGTATTCAAACTACCAATTTTCCAAATTAAAACTACTCATATGGATGACAGATGGACCATTCCTTTGGCCTAGGGTCCCAGTAGGCATGGATGAAGTCCTGAGAACTGGTCTTTTCCTTCCTCAGCAGAGCAGAACTGGACGGAGGCTTCCCATCAACCTACAAAACTCTTTTGTTTACAAAATTCTTTTGAAAGAAAAAATAAGATCCAATTCATATTAACCTCATCACAAACTTTTCAAGCTCCTGTGTCCAATTTGCAGAAAATACATTTCTGCCTGGTAGTGTGGACTCACGAATGTAAATTGGGGTGACTTGGAAGAGGGCACATTCCCTCTCATTGGACAGTAGATGCACAGTATGACTTTTAAAAACAAGATAAAGAATGTTATATCAGAGCTAAGAAATCAGGAAAAAAATTATATCTTTGCAAATAACTAGCCCATCATTGCAGGTTCCTTGTATGGTACTTGGTTCACCAGATGCAGACCCAGCAGGCGTGGAGCAGAGAGGAGGTCCATGCAATTCATAGACTAGATGCAGGACAGCTGAAAGAAGACAATTAAGCCCATTGTTTCTAATTACCCTGTAAGAAGCCAAAGAAAATGTTAAGGTCAGTTATAGAAGAGAGGTGGGGATGGAAAGGAACTAGTTCACAGAATAAAGAAAAACATATTAAACCTTTCCAAAAATATATAAATCTCAATAGCACGCACTTCAGGCCTAAGCAAATGTATGTAGTAGGTGAAGTTACGTCTGCTTCATTCCATCACCATTTCTATCCCTGGGCCTTTTTGCATTTTGCCCTGAGATGTTCACATTGCTCTGAAATTCTCCCACCAGAAGAAATAATAATGAACATTTATTGAGAATTTGCATGTCATCCTATTCAATTCTTATAACAATCCTATGAGAAAGGTAGTAATAAATTAGCCCCACTTAACAGATGAAAGCACTGGAGGATGGGGGGATCAAGGAGCCTGCCTAAGGCCCCACAACTAAGTGGAATTTAGGATTTGAACCCAGGCAGTCTGACAATAGAGTGCAGGCTCCTAGCCTTCCTTCCCCAGGCAGTATTAGTGACAAAAAATGAATCAAACTTATTCCTAAATAATAAACCTCTGAAGATGGAATTCCAGCCACTGTGCTATCTGGTATGAGAAGATATTTACAGGTTAGGGAGGGAAGGGGGCATTTTTTCACGGCCATTTGGTTAAGACAATGGCTTTATCTTTAGAGAATATCTTTGGTATAAATAAGACTGATTCTGAACTAGCCTTTTAAAATGTTACATAGTTATATATTTCTATGAGGTACATATTTGAATAAAAGTGGTGGTTTCAATGAATTACATAATTTTAAAATTTGAAGTCACTCTCATATTGAAAATAAGAAAATTCAGGCTCAAAGAAGTTAAGGTATATGCCTAAAACCATGTAAGTGATGACCTTCAGCTGAACAAAAATAGCTCTGGAACTGCAACAAACTGGTCTGGAAAACAAAGCACATGTAGAAAGGGGAAGATTGATTCACACTAGATCATATTGTCCAAATGCAGTTGTTTTCAAAGCACTTTTTACTTTAAAGGATTTTCTCACTTATCCTCATGAGATAGCAAAACTTCACGCTGACAGGTACAGAGATGCGTCAGTCCTCACAGCCTAACAGGCTGAGTTTCTCCTTTTCCTTCATGGATTCATTTCAGAATAAACAGGCATTCCTGACTGACCTTAAGTTAACCATTCAGGCTGGTTACTGAAAATCCACTATTGATTATTTAGCTTTAGATTATAAACAGGGGTGGGGAGAGAAGCATTGTACACAGTTGAATAAACACTTCTAACTTATTTTGAGATGCTGGTGGTTTCAGTTCTCAAAACACTTAAATGCTGAATAATTAGGCTTTAAAAAGGATAAAATGTTTCTAGAACCCACCAGAAAATCAGGGCATCCTTTAACCAGGAACAATAGCTACCCTCCCACCGTTGATGTGCCCGTGGCTGGACCTCACTGTTTCTTCCCACCATTAAGATTTTTCAGCAAAACTAGAAGGTATTTATTGTGCTATGATTCCCCTGGCTTTTCTTATATTTTCTTAAATTCATTTATATTGAAGAATATAATGTGGAACTATCATGCTTTACTTTTGTAGATAAATATTTGGTCTCCATTTCCTCTAATGGACCACGCTCTTAAACAAGGATTAGTGGTTCGCCTCATGTTCCACAGTTCTCTTTTAAATCAAACATTTGTGCTTATTATGATTAAGAAGAAATACCAAAAAAAAAAGTATACATGTTGACTGTAGACCTTTTAGACTATTCAGAGAAGTCTCAAGCAAAAGTAGAGAACATTTAATCCTACCATGCTGTGGTGTATTTTTCCTCTAGTGATGGCTATGTCCCACAAAATTGGTATCATACTATATATGCAGTGGAATAAATTTTCTCTCCTTTTTAACATTGTAAGCAATTTCTAGTATAATTTAGTCTTTTTCAAAAACACAATTTGAGTGGTTGCATAATATTTCAACATATGAATGTACCCTAACATATGTAACTATTTATTCATTGTCATACACTTGGTCGTCAGCAATTTCTTTTTGCCATTACAAATAATGACACATATTCTTTGTTTCCTTTTTTTAAATTATATTCTTGATGTAAAATTACTAACAGGGATGAGTATTTTTGAGATTCTTTTAGCATATTGCCAATTTGCCCTCCAAAAAGATTGGAGCAGTGACCACTTAACTGGTATTTCTTTAGCTGTTTGTGGATATGATGCTTTTTTTGAGTTTACTATTCATACCTGCATCTCTTGCACATTGTGTCCTTTACCCAGTTTTTTTACTATTCATCTTTCTTCCTTCCATTCTTTCTTTCTTCTACCTTTCTCTCTCTTTCTCTCTCTCTCTTTCTTTCTCTCTCTCTCTCTTTCTTTTCTTTTGGAAGAGTTCTTTATTAAAGGATATTTCCCATTCTCTGTTATATTTGCTGTAAATATTTCTAACTCCCTATGATCCGTTGGACTATTACAGTTTAGGGAATGAAATTTTTTCCTTCCTTTCCTTCTAAGTTCCTTGGCTGGCCTAAAAATTAAACTGGCATAAGACAGATTAACAGGAGAAAAACTAATTTAAATTCATACATAAGGGAGTTCATAGAAATATAAGACTCAAAGAAGTGACCAAAGCAGGCAGCTTTATATCTTTTAGACAAAGAAACAATAAATTCTTAAAGAATTGACAAGACAAAGAAGTTGGGGCTTGGGGTAGTATTAGTAAAGAAGTGACAAAGTCTGTTTATACAGCCTTTTTGGCTCTAAATTCCCTGCTTCTGGTGATAAGGATGTCTCTCTACCTCTTGGTACAGGGAGGGTACTTTTCACATGGGAGATTTATTTTGTTTTCAGGGGGACAAAAGGGGGCCAGAGTGTATTTCCTGCACTGGCTGTTTCTCAACTAACTTTAATTCAAAATAATCGACATGCCAAAATGGTATATTTTGGGGTGGCATATTCTACTCCCCTTGACAGTTAAGAGTTAGTTTGGTGGAATTCCCAAATGTGTGTATATATATATATATATATATGCACACACACACATATATATGTGTGTATAAATATGTATTTTATATATATAAAATCAGCTTTATTGAGATATAATTCCCATACCATACAATTCACCAATCTAAAATGCACAATTCAGTAGTTTTTAGTATATTCAGAGCTGTACAACTGTAAATTTACAGCTGTACAAGCTGTAAAATTGATCGCCACAATCAATTTTAAAATATTTTCATCACCCCAGAAAGAAACCTCATACCCATTACCCACTTTCCCCTTCTTCCCAGCCCCTGCCAACCGCCAATCAACTTTCTGTCTCTACTGACTAGCTATTCTGGATATTTCATTCCAATAGAAACATGCAATATATATAGTCTTTTGTGACTGGCTTCCTTCACTTAGAGTATCATTTTGAAGGTTTGTTACATAATTCCCTATATGCTGTAACTTCTCAAGGTTATATGCTGCATGCAGCATATATCAGTACTTCATTCCTGGTTCTTGTCAAATAATCTTGCAGTGTATGAATATGCCACAGTTTATTTGTCCATTTTGCAGTTGATGGACATTCGAGTTATTTCCATTTTTTGGTTATTATGAATTGCTACTATGAACATTCTTGTACAAGCTTTTGTGTAGACATACGTTGTTTTCATTTCTCTTGAGTATATACTTAGAATTGCTGGGTCATGTGGCAACTTTTGAGGAGCCGCCAAACTGCTCTCCAAAGCTGCCGCACCATTTTACATCCGCCGAGCAACACACGGGAGCTCCAGTTTCCCCACATCCTACTCAGCACTTGCTGTTACCTGTTTTTGATACAGCCATCCTGCAGGTGTGAAGTGCTATCTCCTTGTAGTTTTCATTTCCATTTTCCTGATGACTGATGATGTTTAGCATCTTTTCATGTGCTCATTGGTTATTTAAATACCAGGTTTGAAGGAATGCTATTCAGATCAAATGAATATATTTTGACAGATGCCTCCCTGTCTCCTTTCCCCTTTCTTCCTCCCTTCTTTCTTTCCTTCTTTCTGTCTTTCCATTATTTATTCTCAAATTTGTACCTTAAGATGGTCAAAAACCTGAAATCTGCCTATGTCCCTCAGCAGCTGGGCAAGACTACATGCAGGATGGGTACTGGTCCGGGGTTCACACGAACAGAGGTTTTCTATAAAGAGGTCCCATCCTTGTCCCTGCCCATAAAATAAAGTTGTTACTCAGCATTTTATAATTTATTAGCAAACCATAGAGTTTTCAAGGTTGCAAGGGCTTTCAAAATTATCCGGAGTAACCACCCAAGAGTGCCTTCTGTAATATACTCTGTAATATACCCATTGGAGGTGCAGACCTCCAATGACAAGGAATTCATTACTTCCTGAGACAGTTCATTGTACTGCTGGACAAAGAACTTAGTTCAGCTTCACTGAAGCTTCCACCATGTAGTTCTGCTCTTTGAGCCATTATAAAATCTCTGAGGTTTACCAACATATCTGAAAACCTTTATCCAACTACTCTCCCCTGAGATTTCACTCCTTCAATGCAAGTATAATTCCTCCAAATATTTCTCAAACATTGTGGTTCCTGTATAAGGCCTTCACCAACCTTCTTTGAATGATCCGATTGTCTTGTTTCCCTATGAGAATGTGACTTCCCGGGATAGAAGGGGTTGAACTGACCAGGAGCCAGTAAGATAGAAATTCTCTGCATTAAGCAGTTTAAGATGCCACTGGTGCTTTCTTGTCATTGCTGCTGTCACGTGGCTGACTTTTACACTGAGTTTCATTGTCAGTTGAAATGCCTGCATTTTTTGAACCATGAGCTGCCCATGAACTCCATCACTGTGTTTCTGCATATCTTTGTAGGATCAAAATAAAGTATTTTATCTTTCCCCTATTAAATGTCATTTTGCTGAATTTTGGTTTCACCAAGTCAAGATAATTAATGGTAATAATAATATTAATAATAATAATATGTCAAAAGCTCCTTGTTTATCATTATTCCATTTTGAATTTCACAAGTACTCTGCGAGGTAGGTACCATTCATTACCATCCTCATTTTAGAGTTGAAGAACTGGGACTTTGCCTGATTAATTACCTTACTCAAAGTCACACCCGTATCTGCTGACTTTAAAGGCCAAGTTCTCAGGCAGTTCATATTGCTCCCTACAGCTTTAAAGCCCAGGACTCTCAGCCCACACAGTCATGTCTTACAGCATTCCAGTCTGCAAATCTGGCTAGCGTGGCCATGATTCCATCTATCTCAGAAATTTTTCAACCAGAGAGCCCTAAAGATTCCATAGTTGCTCCAGGAAAAGAAGGGTACCCTCCCCAGTGTCATCTGACCCTTCAAGCAGAGCAGCTCTGCCTTTATCTGTTTTGTGTACTGGGCTTTCTCTCAACAATGCACAGGGAGAGAAATAATGCTGCCAAAATAGATTTGCAAAATACCCATTCTAATCTACTGATTAAAATTTTGAAAGGGCCAGCAATAGGAGAGAGCTACAGCAGGCTGCCAGAGCTCCTGCCAGGTTGGCATTCAGCTAGTCATGACCAGCTCAGTCTTCCCTGTATCCAGCACCTACATCTACATCTTGTCCGTGGGGTTATCCTGAAAGTGCTAGTCAATGACTTGCTGAATCCAGATGCTACATCTCACCCCGATTTCCCTGATCTAAGTCCCCCTGGCCAATCAAGCAGTGATGTCAGGCTGGCTTGTTGTCAGTGAACCCATTCCATTACTTAAGGCAGTGTCCATTCTGAATGGAAGGAGTCTGTGCTGAAACCGTTACTAAATATGGTGAGTGCCACCCTTGCTAGTTGTCTTTGCTGCTTCTTCTAAGTGTCTGTAAATCGTCCATTTGGTAGCACACTTTAGTGTTCTGCGCAACCACCACAGCAGCTGTGACAACAACATGGTAACAATACTGTCACAGAGCCTTGACCACGTTTCAGGCACCGTTCTAGGGACTTTGCATGGAAACCTCATCTACTTCTCACACTAGCACAATGAGGTGACTACTGTTATTATCTCCATTTTCAGATGGGGAAACCAGAGCTTTGAGAAGTTAAGTAATTTGGCCAAGATCACATAGCTAGTTGCAATATGGTGATGTCAGAGTCCAAAGCCGGGCCATCTGACTGCAGAGTGTGGGCTCCTAACTACTAAACACCATAAACTCAATTACAAATTACCTTTTTTGCCCTTACTGAAAATCACCACAATGCTTCAAAACTTCAAAATTTCTGCCCTTCTCCCCACCCCATTGTCCTTTAAGAAGGCACCCACATGGCTTATGACTCTCTTCCAATCTCAATCCACTGGAACGTCATTCATGTGGGCCTGGCAGCTATAAACTGACCTGTGGTCCCCATAGATTACCAATAGAACTTTCAGTCAATCACACCCTTGGCCTCCTACTCAAGAGGGCTCAACTCAGTACCTGGAGTGGGAGAAAGTGCGGGAACTTGTATTTGAAAAGGTGCCCAGCCATCAGCCTTCCCCATTCCAGAACTTACTTCCTAAAACCTGTCCCTTCCGTTTCAGCCCTATGCCGCCTGTGTGCAGAATTCAGACCCTCTTTGAGTTTCCCTTATATCATCTTCTGTGGCACCCCACCCCGACCCCGCCACCCAAAGAGCTGTTACTGGGTGCAGCAGACTCCAGTGGAGACTTTGTAGGGGAGAGGGGAATGGGGTCTTAACACCCACCCACCTCACGGGGCAAAATCCAAGTGAGTCTCCGTTTGTCGTGACCCCTTCCGCGCTCACTGAGAGCAGGACCTCCGGGCTCGCTCCTTCTCGGTCCTCCTACCCGGCTTGCCTGCAGGGCCCAGCCCCCTCCGCCCCTCCTTCCCCTTTTCCCGCACTCCCCACCCGAGAACTTGAAAGTTCTCTTGCCTCTCCTATAAAAGGCATTTGAATTCCGCCCTCTAAAACTGTTGCCAAATGAGCACCTACTATGTGGAGCTGTGGATAGTCAGATAAAGCTCCTACTTACTTTGGTGGAGCGGGCGGATGGTGAACAGGTGAACCAGTAGATGGTTTCGTGTTTTGTGAGAGCGATGAAGACTTCGAAGGAGAAAAAACAGAGCCGTGGGGGAGAAAGAGCGGAACCCGGAGCCACCCTGGGTTGGTGGGAGGGTCTCCGGGGAGAGCGTCCTCAGGAGGGGACATGCGGGCTGAGGCTGAAATAGCAGCAAGGAGCCCGCCAGGCGAAGGCCGGGAAAGGAGAGCTTCCAAGCGTCAACATCCTGATACGTGTGAGATCAGCAGGTTGGAAGAACAGAAGTGCGGAGGGCCGGCGGCTGTGTGCCTGGCTGAGCGAGCGAGAGAGAGAGGAGGAGGTGAGGGCAGGAAGGGGGACAGGTTCGGGCATGAGGCACCTGTCAGCCAAACTCATCCTGGCACTGGTCCAGGGCCCGCCAACCTTAGCCAGCAGCCTGGTGGCTTAGTGGGCACTTTGGCAGGTCAAGTGGGCACTTGGGGTCTTACCCTACCAAGTGACTCATAAAAGCGCCCTCCCCAAGAAGAATAGTGAATAAAAGTTCTTCAACTCAGTAAATCAAAGAGCTTCCTCTAGTATTCTAATATGCAATCGGAATGGAGAACAACTGATTCAGAAGCCAGCTCCTCGAATTTAATGTGCCCGTGAATCACCTGGGGATCTGATTGAGTCAAATTCTGATTTTTGCCCACAGTGTCTCAGGGGTGGGCCAGGGATTCTTCACTGTGCTAGGTACTGGCGGTCCCTGGGCCCTCTGAAAAGCCAGGCCCTAGAACAGTGGCTCCAGTATGTGGTCTTCGGACCAGCAGCAACAGTCCTCTGGGAGAAGGTGCAAAAGGCACACATCCAAGCCCTGCCCCAGACCCACCGAGTCAGAGACAGTAGGGTGGGGACCGGAGTCTGTGGTTCAACAAGCTCTTTGGGTGATTCTGATGCAAGCTAAAATTTTAGGGCGGTGGCCCTAGAGTACCCAGGGGCTCTCCAAGCACTTTAACAGAACTTGCCTAATGACAGAGAAGTGGTTGAAGGTAATGGAAAGAGAAGGAACAGCAAATGAGCTGATTAAACCAGCCCCCTGCAGAAGCAACCAGGAGTCCAAGGCACAGTCTCAGAAAGGTATAGCCAGTTCAGTACCGTTCAAGTAACTGAAAACACGGTATAGTGCAGAGTTTCTTAACCCAGGCAATAAGGACATTTGGAGCTGGATAATTCTTTGTTCTGGAGGCTGTCCTGTGCATTGTAGGGTATGTAGAGCAGGCCAGGGACTGGGGTAAAGCAAGCAGGTCATCTAGGGCACACTATTTAATGAGGCACTCACCCTCAGGGACCTGCAGGTATAGGTCCAGCATTTGCACGACTCTGAGAGTAAGTGCCACCTTAAATCGTGGTCCCTGGGTGTCCCATCCAGTTTATCAGCATCCCTGCCCCCTGCCCACTAGATGCCAATAGAAAACTCCCCTTCCCCAGTGTCCTCCCACCTCAATTTTGGCCATGTAAACGTCTCCAAACATTGCCAGATGTCCCTGGTGAGACTGCCCCAGGTGAGAACCACTCGGTATAGTGGAAAGCTCACTGACTTGTCGGACTGAAGGTCTCAACCACAGATCCTTCAGCTGGAGGCTGGCTTGGATGGTGCTTCCACTCAGCAAAGAGCCACACCATCAGGAACAGATGATGAAAATACCACAAAGAAGCTCCCCTAAATAGGAGAGGTCTCATCCATCCTCCTTTTCAATGGCAGCAGTACTTCAAAGTACTTGACAGACATATGAACGGCAACTGAAATCTGCCTTTGATGCAGAGGGGTCAAGGTACAATGTACAAGATCTCACTGCATGGGGCAGGATTGGCATCTTGCACCTGAGACATGTGGCCCAGGGTTTGGGGTCTGAGGATCTGGGCTCCAGTCCCAATTTGAGTCCCACCTACTTAAAATCTTCCCTTAAACCTCAGTCTCCTTATCTGTAAAAGAAAGTAATTAAAACACCCATAGTACAGGACTCATTTAAGGATTAAATTAGATCATGTATTATCTCACAGGAAAACTAATATAATTCTTTAATTCATCCAGTAACTTCTGCCCTAATGGAAGCTTTATCAGTCAGAAGAGAGGCCAATTGTTATAAATGGGTTTGTAAGTGCAGTTAGCCACCTGGGAAGCATGCACAGGATGCATCAGGAGACCTGCACTGCAGGGACCACTTGACTTCTCACCAGCTGTGCAATCTTGGTCACTTTGCTAGGTCTCAATTCTCATCAGCAAAATGAAGGAGTTGGAGCAGATGGGCTCCAAAGCCCTCCTTCCTTCTATCATTCTGGGATTCTATGCATGGCGGCAGTGGACAATATGCCTTTGCCCTTTATTCTACTATACAGCTTTTTTATATATACTTACTTTGGTGTAAGTATCTTACACCAAACTTCCACCCAAATCCTTCTCTTCTTGCTGCCCACTTACTTCCACACTCCCACACACAGCCTCCTTCCAAGTCACATGCCCAGAACTCTGCAAACTAACCGATTCCCCAAGCTGCAGCATGCTCCATCCCTAGCCAGAGTTCTGAGATTAGATGATGATGGGAATGTCTTGGGCTCTGCTGGCTGTCTTCAAAGCCTTCCCCAGAGACTGACGGGCTCCCCTAATTTTGTGCCACTTCCCAGTGGGGAGACACTCCTTTGTTTGGTCAGCAAGTGAATCAATCTGTAGAGCCACAGGGCATTTAGGATAATAGGGTGGTTACAGGGAGGGTGATTGTCTCAAGAAACCCCACCCCTCCACAGCTCCCTAGACCCCCTTGAAGGACTTGTCATGGAGAGAGAAACTATCACCTATGGAGCTCCTACCAAGAGTGCCAGGTACTCTTGATGGATAATGACATAAGTATTATTTAATTAGATACAAATTTTTTGCCATGGCCAAGCCCATCCAGGACTTGCTGTAGAGCCATTCAGGTATAGCACAGTGACTTCATTAAGCTCATTACCTGACCTTATCCTTCCCTGGCTGCATGATTTGTGTCCACCCAGCAGTGCTGTACCCCAGATTGTGCCTCCATCCTTCCTCCCATTTGGACAGAAATAAGCAGGAATGAGCCTCCCACATAACGTGACTCCGTTATGCATAATTGTTAGAATGAAAACCTCCCGGCTGCAATATCTGCACAATGCTGATGATTACAGTGATTAAATCAATCAAGCCCAATTTCGTAATCATCAAATGTATAATTTCCCACCTTGGCAGGGCCCCAACACGTGGCATCCCAGCTGTCTGATACAGGAATCAGAAACGCAGCATTAAACAAAACATTTGGGGCGAGGATTAGGTAATTTTGTAATCTTAATACCATATTAATAAGAATGATGAGACTCCATAACATAAAACTCCATGCAAATCTGGTTTGTGATTTCCTCAGTGGTGACTTACTTCAGTAGCTCAAATATGCAAAAAATATTCCCACTTTCCCCAAGGAGTTGCCTTACTGAATGTTTTATGCCCAGAAAGAACCATTCAGTCAATTACATGTATACCTTAATTACAATATCATTGCTATTGTTATATAAGGAACTTTGCAAGATGCATTAGCTCAGGTCCTGCAGAGAGCTCGATGGCAATCTGCCAATCTGGTTTTATGTGCTCGTTGATGCTTCTGAGGTCCCAGATTGAGATCTGAGCATCACATTTAAAGCAAAGAGAGCTATCCTTCTCTGTAGCTGAAGAGAGAAGAAATTGGACCAGAGCCACAGGAGAAGGAAGATTATGTACTCCCTTTTATGACTGTCACCCAGTCCCATTCTGTCTCTGTACTTGAGGTATCATTTAGTTTCCTGCTATAGTTGGTTTTATACAATTTTCAAGGTACTCAGTTCATTTCATTGTGATAATCAGAGATTGTACAGATTTCTAGGTTTTTAAACCCTTGCAAGACAGAAGAAAATTAATTTATTCCGAGTTGTGTCATTTTGAAAGGTACTGACTGGGGAGGTAACAGGCATATGGAGGTGCTTCAATAATGGCTGTCAAAGTTTAACTTCTAGACCCACATGGAGGGTAACAATAGTTTTGCCTTATAATAATTCATTGTATATGTATATATAGTGTGTGTGCTTTTGTGACCTTTTTTTTATTTTATAATAAGACATTTTTTAAAAATCATTGATCTGCAGATAATTCATAAAAGCATTCACTATTTTAATTGGGCCAAATGACCTGAAGACTTCTCTTTCTAAGGTAGGCAGAATAATAGCCCCCAAAGATGTTCATGTCCTAACCCACAAACCTGTAAATATATTTCATTATATGGTATGAGGGAACTACAGCTGTAAATAGAATTAAGGATGTTAATCAGCTGACCTTGAGATGGGGAATATTATCCTGGAATATCCTATTAGACTCACTACTGGCTTTTTCTTTTTTTGACATATAATATTATATCAGTTTCAGGTGTACAAAATAGTGACTCAGCAATTATATACATTATGAAGCATTCACCATGGTAAAGTGTAGTTACCATCAGTCACCATCTGAAGTTATTACAATATTACTGACTATATTCCCTATGCCGTACTTTTTATTCCCATGCCATACTTATTTTACAATTGGAAGTATGTACTTCTTAATCCTCTTCACCTGTTTCACCTATTTCCCCACCTACCTCCCCCTGGCAACCACCAGTTTGTCCTCTGTATTTATGAGTCTGTTTCTGTTTTTGTTTGTTCATTTGTTTTGATAACCATATGGTATTGTCTTTCTCTATCTAACTAATTCCACTCAGCATAGTACCCTCTACATCCATCCATGTTGTCACAAATGGAAAGATTTCATTCTTTTTTTAAGAATAAATAATATTCCATTGTGTATATATAGCATATCATCTTTATCCATTCATCTATCGATGAACACTTACGTTGCTTCCATATCTTAGCTTTTGTATATAATGCTGCAATAAATGTAGGGGTGCATATATCATCAGAAGTGGGATTACTATTTAATTTTTTTGAGGAACCTTCATACTGTTTTCAATAGTGGCTGCACTAGCTTAACATTCCCACCAACAGTGCATGAAGGTTCCCTTTTTTCCACACTTTTTATTTCTTGTCTTTTTGATACTAGCAAATCTGACTGGTTTGAGGTGATATCTTGTGGTTTTGACTTGCAGTTCCCTGGTGACTAGTAATAATGCGCATCTTTTCATGTGACTGTTGGACAACTGTATGTCTTCTTTGGAGAAATGACTGCTCAGGTCCTCTGCCCATTTTTAAACCAGGTTATATGCTTTTTCTAACATTGAGTTGTATGAGTTCTTTATTTTGGATAATGCTGTGGATATTGTATGAGTTCTAATATTTTGGATATTAACCCCTTATTGGATAAATCATTTGCAAAATCTCCTCCCACTCAGCAGCTTGCCTTTTCGTTTCAGGATGGCTTCCTTTGCTGTGCAAAAGCTTTTTAGTTTGATGTAGTCCTAACTGATTATTTTTGCTTTGTCTCCCTTGCCTCGGGAGATGAATCCAGAAAAAAAAAATGCTAAAGCCAATGTCAAGAGTTTATTACCTATGCTTTCTTTTAGAAGTTTTATACTTTCAGGTCTTACAGTTAGGTCTTTAATGTGCTTTGAGTTTCTTTTTGTGCATGGCATAAGAAAATGGTCTAGTTTAATTATTTTGCATATAGCTGTCCAGTTTTCTGAACACCATTTATTGAAGAGACTGTCTTTTCCCCTTTGTATATTCTTGTCTCCTTTGTCATAGATTAGTTGACCATATGACCATGGGTTTATTTCTGGGCTCTCTATTCTGTTCCATTGATCTGTCGATTCTTACGCAGTACCATATGGTTTTGATTATTATAACTTTGTTATAAATCAGGAATCATGCTACATCCAGCTTTATTCTTTCTCAAGATTTCTTTGGCTATTCAGGATCTTTTATGGTTCCATGCAAATTTCAGGATTATTTGTTCTATTCTGTGAAAAATGTCATTGGTATTTTGATAGAGATTGCATTGAATGCTTAGATTGCTTTGGGTAGTATGGACATTTTAACAATATTAGCTCTTCCAATCCATGGGCACAGTATATATTTCCATTTATTTGTGTCATCTTCAATTTCTTTCACCAATATCTTGTAGTTTTCAGAGCCCACTGCTGGCTCTGAAGATGAAGGAAAGCCATGAGCGATGGAATGCAGGCAGCCTCTAGAAGCTGGAAAAGGCAAGGAAATTGATTCTCCTCTAGAGCCTCTAGAAAGAATGCAACCCTGCTGACACCTTGATTTCAGCCCAGTGAGATTCTTCCCAGACATCTTAACTCTGTACAGTAATAAATTCATGTTGTTTTAGGCCACCAAGTTTGTGGTAATTTGTTTCAGCAGTTATGAAAAACAAATATACATTTTTCCTTGATAGGTAGTTATGCTTGCCATATATCACCAGCACTCCCTTTTCCTTGAGATTTCTCCTTCTTTCTCTTTTCCTTTCTCTCAAAAAGGACTTCAGACTTCAGGTTTTTATTCCTTAATAGGAACATATATCAAAAGGAGGTTCCTTATCTTCTAGAATTGTTCAGCTCTGCCCTACTTATTGCTACTTACTAAGTAGTAAATTTAAATACACACAGATAGGTAACCATCTTTCTCTCATTAATGTTAGCTTTTTAAAAAACATTTTAGATTTTTTTTTATTGTGGCATTTTGTTTATTTTGGTATTTTTGATCAATTTTAAAATTGAAAGTTTATAAAAGAAAAGTTAAATCTCCCATAGTCTCATGACTGAAAAAATTGTCTAAGGAAAAAAATATATTCACACAGCAGACAAAACCCAGGGCTGACCAAGGTTTAGTAGGAGATTTCCCCACACCCAACTCCACCCCATACAAAGCTGGGGTCCCAAAGAATTCACACTCAATATAAAAGTGAATTGGAAATGAACCAGCCCCCTCATCCCATCCCCACTTCCACATAGGAACTATCCCTTCTGGGAACATAGGAACCATGTTGAACCTTGGAACTGACAGAAAAGAAGTAAAAAATGAGAATTTAGAACCAGAAGTTGGTCCTAAGTAAAGGTTGGCAGGAAAAACTCATAGCACCTAGATGTACTGAAATACTTCAAGCCAAGAATCTAACTTAGAAGAGTCACAAATTTTGATTGTGACTCCGGGTACTTGGCAGAAACAGTGTTCTAAAAGGAACCCACCTTTGTCCAGAGACTCAAATAATTTCCATAAATAAAACCACAAGAAAAACAGTAGTTCAAGCAAAACAACAAAAATACAACAATAACAATAGGGCTAAGTCTTAACTCTTAAAAATAAGAAAATAAATGCCCAGTTAAAACTTGGCAAAAGTTTGAACAGATACTTCACCAAAGAAGATTTACAGATGGCAAATAAACACATGAAACAATGTTCAACATTACTCGTCATGAGGAAAATGCTAGTAGAGACTAAGGTGAGATACCACTACACAACTATTAGAACAGCTAAAATAAACACTGACAATACAAAATGTTGGTGACAATGTAAAGAAACTGGGTATCTCATACTTGATGGTGGGAATAGAGAATGGTATAGTTCACTCTGGAAATTAATCTGGCATTTCCTTCAAAAACAAAATATATTTTTGCCATATGATCTGCCAATTACATTCTTTAGCATTTATTCCACAGAAATTAAAATTTACATTCACACAAAACCTGTTCACAAATGTTCATAGCAGCTTTACTTGTAATAGCAAAGAACTAGAAGCAACCTGCTGATGTCTGTCAGTAGGTGAATGTTTAAATAAACTATGTTCATCCAACCATGGAATACTACTCAGCAATAAAAAGGAAGGAACTGTTGATACATCCAATTACTTGGATGGTTCTCAAGGCAGCAAGCCGAGTGAAAAGAGCCCCAGCTCCGGTACGTCACCCCGTTGGCCAAGGTCTGCTCTTTTCTCCAGGCGTGTGCAGTCTGACGCCGTCCTCTTTCCTGTTGCTCTCTCAGGATTAGTTGTGCCAATTAAATTTTCTAATTGTATCCAGTTTTAGGAGGAAACCTCTGTCCCTTCTCTCATGCCGCCATCTTTAATCCTTTGTCCTGTCTTGTCTTATGACATGCCTTTTTTACATGCCTTTTTTCTCCAAAAACACTGCAAATCCATTGAAGAATGGACACGTTGCTCATCACTCAGACCGTGGAGAGAGGAAGAGTTTGGGAGCAGGAGCTTGGTGACGTGCACCTGTATCTTTCCTTTGTGTCTGTTCCTCACCTGGGCCTTCCAGTGCAGAAGGACTCTCTGAAAATGAGTTAACTGCATCCTCTTCTGGAACTTCAAGGAAACCTAGAGAAGCATCCTTTTTTTCTCCCTGAACTTGGAACCAACTGAGACTTAGACATAGGAGATAGGCAGAAGAAAATCAAAATACAATCTGTATTACACTAACTGCAGACATACTCCCAATGTAGATAGAGACCAGGTTGGAGAGTGGGGCTTAGCTCCTCTGACCAAGTTATGAGCTCATCCTGACCCCCAGAATCATGCACACTCAGTCAAGAGCAGGACTGGACAAGCACTGGCCTCCTCCATGAGCACCGCCCCAGTCCAGGTTAGCGTGCGCAAGAACGGAGAACACACAGGCAGCTGGCTCCAAAGAGGAGAGAACGAGGCCAGGCTTGGGGCGATGTGTCTAAGGCCCAGGAACACCAAGGGCTGACAGCGGTCACGGGCCAGGAGGAAGCATGGAACAGATTCTCCTTCAAAGCCCTCAGAAGGACCCAGTGCAGCTGACACCTTGAGGTTGGACTTCTAGCCTCCAACAACGTGAGAGAACACATTCCTGTTGTTTAAAACCACCCAGTTGGTGGTGCTTTGTTACCACAGCGCCGGGAAATTAACGCACAGCCCCACACTCAGGACTGAAAGTTCATTCCACTTCTCATCCCACATTATAGACAAGCCCGTTCGCATGGTGACTGTCAAGCATCAGAGCAATGCACTTCATTTAAGGCATCGGCTACCCTTCTCAGGAATACTAGTTTCAGTAGCTACATCCTGAGAAATCTTTAATTTCTTCTTTCCAAGTAATTGCTTTTCCTTTTGACTCTAGATATTAAAAATAAGGATTCATGAATTAGGAAATAACTAAGGAAAAGATACAGTGAAGAAATATAATGGTATATAAACATATTGGCTTTCAGAAAGAATTTATTTTAACTTCCATTTACATTTAAGCAGCCTTTTGTGTGTGGGGGGAGGTGTGGAAATAGACCTATTGGATATTACTTTTGTGTTAAATTACTTTTAAACTCTCAGCATACATTCATCCTCACAACATTTTCAATCAAGGTGTATATGCAAATTGTTTTGTTCATTTCAATGTGGTTCAGTATATGCATCTGTACATATCACCATACCACACTACCATAGCCATGGTCATGATTTACAGTTCTAGAGCCCTTCGCCATAAAACATTGTTTATCCATCTTCTGCTTCTTGGGCACTGGATATTTTTTCCATTTTTGTTTATTATAAATAACATGCCTTTGTATGTATTTTTTCCTTAGGTTATTTTCTAAAAGTTATTACAGGGTGAAACTATTAATGGTATGTTACATGTTGCCATGATACTCTCAAAAAAGACTGATACCGTTGGCAATATAGCAACAATGTTATCAGAAGGATTTAAGTATTTTTAAAGTTTCATTTGGCAAATATATAACACCAATTTATCTACTTCTTCATAAACCTTGAAAACATTTTAAAAATTGGAATTATAACCAGATAACTTACACAGCTAAACTACAATTATTTCCTCCCCAGCACAAGTAAATTCTCCCACATGTTTGACACATAAATCCCTTGGGGAAAGTATTAGCTATTTTTATGGGGTTTTCACTGTTTTCACCAACAGTTCTGCCATCACAAACTCTAAAACAGTAGGATTTCAGGGGAGACTGACTACTTCAACATGAGCAAAAGATAAAAGGCTGGTTTGATCTGCTGTCAGAAGAGACACCCAATTAAATCCAACTCAACTGAAACCTTTGATGTATATTCTATTTCCATCGATCTACTGCTTCTTCCTTAAAAAAAAAAGGAAAAAAATGTGGATTTGGGCTTTTTCTTCCTCTTTGTTTCCTTTTAATTTTGGGGAAAAAAGGGAAATTATAAAAAACAAAATTTAACTTATGCATGTCAAGACAATTCAATGGGAAAAATTTTCAGCACATGGTGCTGGAATAACTGGATATTCAAAAGAATGAATTTTGACCTGTTCCTCATACCATGTGCAAAAATTAACTCAAAATAGGTCATAACTAAATAGTAGAGCTAAAACTACAAGATTCCTAGCAGAAAGCATTAGAGCAAAGCTTTATGCCTCTGGGTAAGGCAATGTTTTTTTATAAAGCACAAGTGACAATAAATTCTTTAAAATTGGATTTCATTAATATTTTATGTTTTGTGTATCAAAGGACATCATCAAGAAAATACAGCCCACAGAATAAGCTATTTTTATGGGGTTTTCACTGAAACCCTATGAAAATATTTGCAAATCACATATCTGACAAGGGGATGTATCCACGATATATAAAGGACTCTTACAAAGATGAATAACCCAGCTTTAAAAATGAGCAAAGAATTTGTATAAACCTTTACCCAAGGAAGACATAGAAATGGCCAACAAGCACATGAAAAATCGCTCAACATAATTAGTTATTTGAGGAAGGCAAACCAAAACTGCAATGAAGTGCCACTTCATACCCACTAGGATGCTTAAAGTAAAAAAAGAAACAATAGCAAGTATTAAAGAGGATACAGAGACATTAAAACCCTCACACATTGCTGATGACTATGTAAAATGGTGCAGAGGCTTTGGAAAACACACAATTGCACAAAACCTTGTACATGAACATTCATGATAGCATTACTTATAATAGCCAAAAGGTGGGAAAAAAACCAAATGTCCATTAACTAACAAATTATAAACAAAATGTGGTATATCCATACAATGGAATGTTAGTCAACCATTAAAAGGAGAAAAGTACTGTTACATGCTTCAATCAGTATGGACCTTGAAAACATTATAAGTGAAAGAAACAAACCACAAAAGACTGTATACAATAGGATGTCATTTATGTGAAATGTCCAGAATAGACATATGCAAACTAGATGAGTGGTCGCCTGGAGCTGGTGTGAGATGGGAGAACTGGAATAGGGAGTGACTACTAATGGGCACATAGTTTCTTTTTGAGGTACTGAATATGTTCAAAAATAAGATTGTGGTGATGGCTGCACAACTCTGAATATACTAAAAACTACTGAAATAAATACTTTAAATAGGTGAATTTTATGGTACATGAAAAATATCTCAATAAAGCTGAAAAACGAATTTTTTAGTTGTGCCTAATCCCACCACAAGAAATAATGCTCTTCACATTTACCATATTTATAAACTTTGCAGACCTCCCATAGTGAGAATGTAATCAGTGGTGAAGGAGGGAGTCATGGGAATGTTATGATTAGGCCATAGGCAAGTTATCTCTTCTGTTCTGTGTATTAAGTCTATTCTATTCTGTGTATTATCCCCATTTTTATCAAAGTCATAAATGGTAATATGAGAGACAGTTAAGCCAACAGCCAGGTCATAATTGCTGACTCCCCTGTCTTCACTTTCGACCCAGTCAAACTCCCTCCAAGGAAGCCTGATCCACTTGTTTCTCTCCATACCATTTCTACTGCTTGACAGGCAGCATCGTTTCTCACCCAGATTACTGTAAAAACCCCTCCGACAGTTCGCTCATCCCACAGCCCTGCCCCCTTGATATCCACCCAACAACCAGAGTAATCTTTATTCTGCTTAAAACCTTTCAATGTCTCCTCTTACACACTACAGTTAAAATACCTTAAAGTGACTCACAAGATGATGGACTTCTGCTGACCCTTCCAATTCTAGGACTTTTCACCTCCTACCCAACTTACCCTACCCTCTGTTCCAACAGCACTTCATTTCTTTCGGCTTCTAGTACCTAACATTCTCTATCTCTTTTCTTGGCCTTTGTACTAGTGCTTTCTCCAGCTTAAATATTTTTACCCCTGCCTCCCACTTCCCCTGCATAGTACCCATCCCTAGTCTATGTCCACACTACTGCTCATTCTTTAGGAATTATTTGGACATCACTCTCTCCAGAAGTCTTTCCTAACCCTTATGACCTCTTCAAATGCCGTTGCTGGGGGCTCCCATAGAGCCCTGTATTTCTGCATGATAAATTACATTTATTGGACTTAATAGGAATTGCCTATTAACTTCCCTGAACTCTCCACTTACCAGCTAAGAGACTTTGGACAAGTTATTTAACTGCTTCATGCTTCATTTCCTGATACAGTTTGGAGATAAAAATAGTACCCACGTTATAGCCTTGATGAGGAATAAGTGAGATATTTGTAGGTGACTAAGAACAGTGGTTGGCATATTATAAGTGCAACCTAAGTATGTTTACAGGTATTTTATACATTTACATCTCTAGACTGTAAACCCCAAGAGAAATTTGCATCCCCTATAAATGTTATAGAAGGAACAAGTACATCAGTCAATTAATAAGGCAAATGCACAGATACCTCAAAGCCAACTCAGCTCTTCAAGATCCAGAGGAGAGAGTGGATATTAAATGAAACAAGTTTCCAAGAAGGTAAGAGAAGATAGAAGCAAAATCAAAGGTAGCACTTCAAATTAGTGAAGAAAAGATAGATTATTCAATAAATAAAACATGGATGATCGGTTAACCACTTGGAAAAAGCTGAAGTGAAAATCCAGCCACAACATAAAAGTAATTCCATATGCAACAGTTAACTGAGAAAGAAAATCTTAAAAGAAACACAGAAAATAAAACTCAGTATTTGTTTGATCCTGGGATATGGTAGATCTATGTAAGCACGGCACAGAGAGCAATGACATGGAAAGATATTCTAAGGTGAGAGCTCTCTAAGTGTGTTGCCAAGGCTTGGCGGCAGACTGCCTAGGTCAGCTGCCTCAGTTCCGGTGCTTACTATGTTGTGACTTTGGACAGGTTATGTAGCTACTTTGGGCCTTGGTTTCTTCATCTGTAAAATGAAGGTTATCATCATAATGGCAACTACACAGCTGTTATGAGGATCAAATCAGATATTACTTGTATATCACAGGTAATATAGAATGATGCCTGACTAAACCTATTTTTATAAAATAGATTTATGTAAAATTGTGTCAGTGGTTATATCTCAGAGGTAGGATTACAAGTATTTAAGTTTTTCTTCCTTTTAACCATATTTTCTAATTATTCTACAATGAACATACACTGCTTTTAAAATAAAAACCAGAAGTTACATATAACTCAAAAATTACTTTAAAATCTCACTGTAGAATAATTGCATCCATGCAAAAATATTCATGATCTTTTATTTTGCAAAAGGGAAAAGGAGATTTATGAAATCGGATATACATAATTATTTCCATTATATAAAAATACTTATTTAATGTAGACATATACAATCATGCATGGAAAAAACAAAGAATTTTACAATGTTAACAATGATTGTCTCTTAGTGTTTGAATTACATGTGCTTTTTATCTTCTCCCTTGTGTTTTCCTATAATTCTAGATTTTTCAATAAGGATATGATTACTTAAGTCAGAAAAAATGTGATTTTTTTTTTAAAGAAACAGCATGGACCTTGGTCAGGGTGAAAAACAAGTTTTCATCTGAAACAGAAGGGAAGCATAAGTACAGATTTAAAGGTGGGACGGAAGAGAGTAAAGAATCATACATGATGGTCTATATTTTCTCTGAATCAGGGAGTAAAATAGAAGGAATGGTTTAAGCTTTGAAATAGTTGACAGGAATGGAAAATTATCTTTAATTAAAAGATAAGTTTTTTAAAAATTGCGATTTAGGAAGAAGGGCCTACTTGTGTTGATAAGCCTGACTTAGTAATAACAGCATGAGCGGTGAGCCTTTCGGTCCCAGGGCTCAGAAGCACAGTCAGGACGCAGAGCCAGAATAACCCAAGGCTGGAGGGACACAAAGAAAACACAGCACACATAGCCGAGGATCTAGAAGGTCATAAACCAAAATTAACTGTTATTTCTGGCTGTTGGGATTATGGCCAGAATTTTAGTTTTCTTCTTTAAACTTAATTGCCTTTTTACAATTGGCAGATATTATTTATTGATTAATATTTTGGCAAAAGAAAACCCATGAAATTATTAAACAATGTAAGCAAATATATAAAAATAAACCATTCCTCAAAACTTATCACCTAGAAATAACCATTTGTTAACATTTTGGCCAACACCTTTTTCCTCTAAGCACATGTATACATGTTGGCAGATCATGTCACCTTTAACCTGCTTTGCAAATCAGAATGCCCATGGTCACAACTCTTAATTTTTACTTTGTTTTACTATTCACTCAAATCCACATATACCACATTAGGAAGAATGACCTTAAATTAAGTTCTTCTAGCTACCAAACTGTGTAAAAATCTCAAAGACCTCATTTCAAAAGGCACACCTTTTGCCTGCCTATCAATGCCCAGAATCACTGGAATTGGAAAATGTCATCCAATTTATGCTACTCATTTTGTTGCCACAAGATGTCGCTGTTGAAGATGGGCCTGTACAGGTCAACAGGTAAGAGTCTATTGCCTGAGTGTCCCCTGTTCATCCCAGGCCTCGAGCACCCTGAGTGTCTTGGCTTGGGTTTCAAAGTTAGAGTTTTCCCTTGGCCAGTCAACTCTCTGCCAAGAATGAGAATTATACCAGGGTTTCAGGTCAGAAGTCACTGACCAGAGTAGGTGTAAGTCCGGGGAGAGGCAATCCCAGGGCAAAATACCTCTAAAAACCAAAATCAGTCAAAGGGAGAAATAAAGTTTAAAATCCAGTTATTGCTCACAAACTGCAATCCAGGGCCGTCTCTCTCTCTCCTGCTCCAGCAGCAGCAAAACAGGGCCTCCCCTCCCCTCTCAGGTACAGATAAGCCCTCCTTGCCCAGGTCATCACCCACTGATACGGAGATGAACTTCTCTCCACCCTTGAGGAAAGATGCAAATGCACTAAAGCCACACTTCTTTCCACCTCTGAACGCCTACTGATATGCAGATGTACTAAAGCCAGGCGAGATATTCTGGAACTATTACAATTTTACCCACAGTAGGGAATACTGAATAGGAGAGATCTATTTACTGAGTTCAAACCAGCCCCTCTCTGTGTATTCTTAGGTGCTTGTGAGCCAAGTCACCAGCCCCTCCTCAAGGTAATTTTATTTGGAGGAGCGGGGGTCTCATTGTACCTCCCCACTCATTCTATATCTAGCACTTTACCCTATTGCACAATCACATCAACTGTAAGACTACTACTTGTTTATTTATGTACATCTTTCTTTCTAGAGAAAGAAACTTTCATAAAGCAGGCAGCATACATTGTACATCTCTGCCCAGTGGTGTTCTAGAGCTAACCCATACTTCTCATAAGAGCCAATTAAATTTTCAGAAATGTTGTGAGCTGTTGAAACAGCCATTATTTAAAATTAAATTATATAAATGTACAATTAAGTAAGTTATATTGACAATAAACTTAATACTCAAAATTCCCCATTTCTTAATGACCACATTTGACTACTCTCCGTGCACTGGCAGTTATTCGCATCTCTTGTATCTGTATGGTGGAAACATTAATGGTGCACTACTGTGTCTCTCTTCCCAACTTTGTGTTCAGTCATGTCATGTTGATAGTTTGAAATCAGCCATGGTAGGAGTATTTGCACTATGGAAATCAACAAACGCTGCAAATCAGCTCCCCAATTCAAGAGCTAAGTTAGTTAACCTTTACCAGCACACCACTGACAGTCTATATTTCCAGTAGCTAGAACGACAGGGCACCCAATAAATGTTTATAGATGGACAGATGGATGATGGGAAAGAATAATGGAAGAGGAGAGAGTTCTAGAGGCTTGGAGACAGGAGTAACGGTCACAAGAGGACTTGGCTAGGTGGGGCACGTGATATTCTGCCCTTTGCCCTATGGCCCACCCAGCTGACAGCCTCAGTTGTTCTGTTTCCTTCTTTTGTGATTTTCTCATGCTGTGTTCTTACATGTTGTGCAAAAGAGTGCAATATAGCACAGAAAATGCAGTCATCCTATTTCTGAATTCTTTCTTGCTTCACCACATTTCAAAAGAGGCATAAATTTTCATTCCACTGAAAATCGGTGTGGCAATGCGCCCCGCAGATACAGGAAGCCCCACCATTACCATTCACTGTATTTACGACTAGATCCAGCGGAAGGTAAACAGGGTGGAGTCCTTTTGTGGCAAGGTTACTTTTACCACAAGTTCCGTTCCCATATGCCATCTTATCCTTGCAAGTGTAAAGAAAAAGGAACTAAATATTACTCCTAAAGCTGATTATTCTGTGTTGTAGGAACCAGTGAAAGTCTTTTCCAGAAAATGCACAGAAGAAAGGTTTGAACATTTTTCTCACCAAATCTTCATGTTCCCTACCAGAAAATTTCCCTCATGCCAGTTTTTATTGTCTTTTATATAGTCAGTGTGTGTGTGTGTGTGGTATGTGTGTGTGTGTGGTGTGTGTGTGTGTGTGTGAGTGTGTGTGTGTGTGTGTGTGTGAGTGCACATGTGCTCCCGCGCATAAAAAAAGGAGAGGAACTAAGACAAAGAACTAGAAGCAGAAGACTGGGGCAAAGTGGTAGAGAAACATTTATTATTGTTATAAACACCTTGCTTTGCAATTTTTTCAAAGAGATATCCTTTCATGGAAGTCTTTGTCAATAAAATTGAAGATATTATTAAAAATAATATCGTGTAAAGATACCTGTTCAACTGCAATACTCATGGATTAACTGATAAATTGCATAAAAGTAAACCATGAGATCCTAGAACTAGGCCAGAGCTCCTGCAGGGGCCAAATTTTCTTGTGGGTGAGGAAATGATTGTTGGCAAGGAAGGAGCAAGGAAGGAAAGAGAATGAGTCTTGCTTTTAAGACAGGCATTATCAACTTTCTCCCCTCACAGGGTTATCTGGGACAAACAGGAATGTAATAGAGTCATTATCATTAGATAACATCTATAATCAATAATAGCATGTGACTTTTGCTTAAAGCTTTTATCTGATACCACCCACTGAAAGAAACTCTACTAGGTGATATTCCTGCAGTATTTGCTGCTCTGCCCTGCACCCTGTTCCATATGCACCAGGGGCATTTCTACTGTTTTATATGCAACAACTGAGCCACCTGGCAGGAACGGGCAGCTGGCTGCATTTGCAGAGCTTTTACACTAGGTCTTACTTACCTGCACACTAGGTACAGGCGTGAGTGCAGAGACTAGGCCTGCTCCTTCCCTTCCCTGCTCTCTCCACCCACCCACACGCAATATATGATGCCTCCCCTTGTTTGCACTTTGTTAAAGCTCTAGATGACATTTTATAAGAGAATGATTTGCCTACCATTCTAACATTTCTCCAGCAGCTACCCCTTCCAGGAGGCCGGCCAGTGCAGGCGGTGGTGGTGGTGGCGGCGTGGGGAGGGTGATTTCCTTGAGGGAAAAGGAGTTCGGCTGCCTTGAGCCCCTGCTAATGAGCTTCTGATCTCTGGGGGCCTGTCTTTTACCTCGGGGAGATTAGTGGATCCCCTGTCCCTTCAGCAACAGGGGTTTCCATGATTTTAGAAGCTGGGAAGTTGATATTAATACTGTTTCTGGCTTTTGCCTGGAAGAACCCCACCCACTCTCCTTAATTTACCCCTAACCTTTATTCTCCAAATTTAGCCAGAAAATTAGCCCAACTGAAGCATTCCACAAAACCTGACTAGGGGAATGCTTCGAAGTACAGAGACCCTTCTCAGAGATGGAATTTCGTACTGCCCCTGTCCGTTCCCCTATCCCCCATAACCTTAATGATGAACTTCAACGGTTCGGGTTTATAACTCTTTGGTGCATCGGGTCATGGAAGAAGTCTCCAAAATGTGTAGCAGTTAACGACTTTTAAAACCTTCAGCCTCATGACAGTCTCACCAGGTTTGGGTTTTGTTTTTTGATTTTTGTTTTTCCGGAGGGCTGGTTGTTTCCTGCTCCCCTCCCACTTTAAGGTGGGGTGCTTTTTTCCTCTAGCTTTCTCTCTCCTCCGGCCCCATCCTGTCCTTGTTTATAAGTCTCAGCTCACTGGTTCAGCTGGGTTTGTGGCCTCAAAGAGGAGGGGTGGCACTTTTAAATCTGTTGTCACACCAGATGCAATTCTAGGAAAAGAAAAGGTCTTGTTTTGAAGAGATAAGTAGGAGGGACCAACATGAATGTGCAGAGATGAAACAAAGCAGAGATTGTTCTTTTTTTAATTTTATTTTTATTAAGGTATTATTGATAAACACTCTTATGAAGGTTTCACAAGAAAATAATGTAGTACTACATTCATCCATATTATTGAGTCCCCCGCATGCCCCACTGCAGTCACTGTCCATCAGTGTAGTAGGATGCCACAAAGTCCCTACTTGTCTTCTCTGAGCTGCACTGTCTTCCCTGTGACCCCCACACACCTTGAGCACCAATCATGATACCCCACAATCCCCATCTCCCTCCTCCACCCCTCCCCTTTGGTAACCCCTAGTTCCTTCTTGGAGTCTGTGATTCTGCTGCTGTTTTGTTCCTTCAGTTTTGCTTTGTTGTTATGCTCCACAAATGAGGGAAATCATTTGGTACTTGTCTTTCTCCACCTGGCTTATTTCACTGAGCATAATACCCTCCAGCTCCATCCATGTTGTTGCAAATGGTAGGTGTGGGTAAAACTGTAACATTTCCAGAATATCTCGCCTGGCTTTAGTATATCCGCATATCAGTAGGCTTCAGAGGTGGAAAGAAGTGTGGCTTTAGTGCATTTGCATCATTCCTCAGGGGTGGAGAGAAGTTCATCTCCATGTCAGTGGGTAATTACCTGGGCAAGGAGGGCTTATCTGTACCCGAGGTGAGGGGAGGGCCGGTTTTTGGCTTCCTCTGGAGCAGGAAAGAGAGAAACGGCCCCAGACTGCAGTTTGTGAGCAATAAAGAGATTTTAAACTTTATTTCTCCCTTTGACTGATTTCAGTTTTTAGAGGTATTTTGCCCCTGGGATTTCCTCTCCCCAGACTTGCAGCGGGATTTGTTTCTTTCTTAGGGCTGAATAGTATTCCATCGCGTATACGACCACATCTTTATCCATTCACAGAGGTCGTTCTTTACACCCGCACCTGAGGGGAAACCAGAGGATGCATGACAGGGAAAAAAGGGAAGGGGAACCCCAGCCTCAAAATAAAGACCTGCTGGTAATAATGCCTTTTCTCCATGGGTAACCGGGGCCCACACTTTTTAAAGGAGGCAGTTTTTCTTTAACATGCAGGCTGACTAATAACTTCGAACCCCCCTGCACAGTCGTTCGAGAGCGAAGGAGCGGGCTGCCCTGCAGAGGACCCTGGGCCCCCACCGCCCCCGCTCACCCCCTCGGGGAGACCCGCGCCTGCAGTCGGGGGGCTCCTCCTACCGTCCCCTCCCCTTCTCCAGCTGCCCTCTTCTTTCAGTTAGAGGAAAGACAGGAAAAGTCGGCTCCCTTTTTGGCTGAAGCTCATGGCCACTCATGAGCCGCAAGGAGTCCGAGCAGAGACCCCCTCTGCCCACCCGCCTAGGCACCGTGATCTCAGCAAGGAGGCGGCCAGGACGTAAAGGAGAAGAGATTTCCTAGACTGTCATTCTCTGCTCTCTCCATCTCAATGGACTGGATGCCCTTGGGCCCTTCTGGGCACCTGACAACGCAGGTTTGAGGCGCAGCTGAGGGGAGCCAGGCCCCGGGGACAGGAACCGCAGCGCCTTAAGGGTTATCCAGGGCCCGTCTCAGCCTGCGGGGTTCACACAGCCCCCACCGCTGAACTGCTGAATTTCCATTTGGAACTGTCTCTAGATACCCTCCCACGGAAACTTAAAAAAAAAAACCAACAGATGCAATCTGGAAGTACTTTCTTTCCAAAAGAGAAATATTCTGCCTTTCCCTCTGTAAGCCTGGGGAAAGGAAATCCCGCGCAAAATACCTCTAAAAACCGAAATCAGTCAAAGGGAGAAATAAAGTTTAAAACCCGTTTATTGCCTACAAAACTGCAGTCCGGCCCATCTCTCTCCTGCTCCAGCAGCACAAAACCAGGCCTCCCCTCACCTCTCAGGTACCAATAATAGATGAACTTCTCCGCCCCTGAGGAAAGATGCAAATACACTAAAGCCATACTTCTTTCCACCTCTGAACGCCTGTTGGTACGCAGATGTACCAAAGCCAGGCAAGATACTCTGGAAATGTTACAATTTTACCCACACCTTGTATATCCAACATTTTTCATCATAAATTTTAAAGTTACAAAGGATGTAATATATACAGTGATATATATATACACTCTTTGTGTAAAAAAATACATGAACATGTGTCTTTGAGATTTGGAAACGTTTTTCAGTATTCCTTTTTCTTGCTGAATTCATATTCCATCCCATTCCCCTCACCCCAACAGAATTTTATGCTAATTCTTAAGGCAACTTCTGAGATAAATTGTTAATTTTATTTTATACTTGTCACAAAAGAAAAACTCCTGAGAAAATTGCCTGAACTATTCTCCATTGATAGATACATTTAAAGAGGGAGGGGGCTGGAGATATTTAGATGACGTTAACATATTAATATTATTTTTCTTTAAAGAATATGTAGTTTAAGATCGCTAGGCTCAGTGTAAGATTGTAAGTTAGGCAGATAAGATAAATCAGTATTCCAGGAGGACTCTTATCTTATTAAAAATCTATCTGAAAATTGATGGAACATTTTATCAGCATTGCCAGATACATTCCAGGAGGAGCTACTGATCTCACCACACCTAGAGTTCAACTTCAGCCCGAATTTGGGAAAATTTCCCTTCTTATAATGTAGTGTATTGCTATACTTGAAAATCATTTTTGATCATTCTAGCACATTTCTCTATTAGAAAAAAATGTGTATATATGTATGTAGATATAATTTTCTTGTGACTATATAATTTTAAGTATTAAAACTTTTGTCTGGATAGTTATTATAATTATTACTGATATACAATTGATCAAATCAGGTTAAATATAATACATATATTGATAAACAATGACCATCTTCTAAGGTGAAATATAATTTTATTGGAAATCTGTGTTAACGAGATGGATGGAATTGACTTTTTTTCAATTAGTTCATTTATCCTTGGATGAATATTAATTTTTGCTATACTGAACTATTTTGTTTCAATACGTAAAAGCAGTAAGAAGCCAAGTTTACATAAACAAATAAATGAGAATGAAGGGAGTTTGTTAACAGCAGCATTACACAATTCTTTGTGTTAAATAGATATTATCTAGTATATAATTTTAATTACTTTGTCACTTGTCACTTCCTTTACTATATTTTTAATTTATTTTCTTAGTTAATGTCTAGGTATTAAATTAACATGTTAATTTATAACAAGCTACTTTGGGTTAATACTACCTTAATTTCAATAGTACACAAAATCTTTGATCCTATATAGTTCCACTTTCTTCCCTCCTGTGTGCTGTTATTGTCAAACAAATAACATCTTTGCATATTGTGTACCCATCAACACGGATTTATAATTTGTGCTTTAGGCAGTTGTCTTTTAAATTAGATGGGGGAAAATACACTGGTACTGTCTATTTACTTATGCAATTACCTTTGCCAGTGTTCTTTAACTTTACTTCTGTCTTCAAGTTTACTCTCTGGCATCCTTTCATTTCAACCTGAAGGAACCCCTTTCACGTTTCTTGTAAGGTAAGTCTAAACTATATTTCTAGTATAAATGACATTCCTCATCTTTTGTATATCTGAAAATATATTCATTTCTACTTCACGCTTGAAGGATAGTTTTGTCAGATATAGAAATCTTGGTTGACAAATTTTTTTCCTTTCAGGACTTTAAATATTTTACCCACTGTCTTCAGCCCTTCATGGTTTCTAATTAGAAATCACTTGTCAGTCTCATTGAAGATCCCTTATACACAGTGAGCCATATCTCTCTGCTGTAAGGTTCACTGTTTTTGGGCTTTTGGTGGTTTGATTATGATGTGTATAGATGCAGATTTCCTTAAATTTACCTTCTTGGAGTTTCTTAAGCTACTTGAATGTACAGATTAATGCTCTTCACCAAATCTGGGAACTTTTTGGCCATTATATTTTCAAATAGTCTTTCTGCCCCTCTTTCTCCCACCTCTCCTTCTGAGAGTTCCAGTACATGTACACGGGTATGCTGCATGGTGCCCTGCAGTACTGTGAGGGTCTGATCATTTTTCTTAAGTTTTTCTTCCTTCTCTTCCCAGGTGGTATGATCCCAATTGACCTGTCTTACGTCTGCTGCTTCTTTCTTCTACCTAGTCAGATCTGATGTTCATCTTCTCTAGTAACTTTTTCATTTCAGCTATTATATTCTCATCTCCAGGATCTCTATTTGGTTCTTTATTTTATAATTTATATCTTTTTTTTAACTCATTTTCTCCCACCCTCCCACACCTCACCTCAGGCAACCACCAATCTGTTGTCTGTATCTATGAGCTTTTTTGTGTATTTGTTTTTAGATTCTGCACATAAAACAGTTCATACAGTATTTGTCTGTCTCTGTCTGATTGATTTCACTTAGCATAATGCCCTTAAGGCCCATTCATGTTGCAGCAAATGGAAAGAATTCATTCTTTTTCCTGGCTGAATGATATTCCATTGTAAAAATGTGCCACATTTTTTATTTATCCCTTCATCCATTGATGGACACTTAGGTTGTTTCTATACCTTGGCCATTATAAATAATGCTATAATGAACATGGGGGGGTGCATAAATCTTTTTGAGTTACTATTGCATTTTCTTCAGATAATTTCTATCTTATTTTTGATATTCTGTTGTTAAGACATTTTTCTCGTATTTAGTTCCCTTCAGTTCTTTGAACATATTTTAAATAGATGATTTAAAGTCTTTGTCTGAATAAGTCCAACATCTGGGCTTCTTCAGGGACAGTTTCTACTGATTGGTTTTGTTTTGTTTTGTTATCTCTGTATAGCCCATACTTTCTTGTATCTTTGAATGTCTCATAATTTTTTGTTGAAAACTGGACAATTTAAATAATATTGAATGAGAACCTGGAAATCAGACTCTCTCCCTTCCCAGGGTTTTGTTGTTGTTTACTGACTTTTCTGAACTAGTTCTGTAAAGCCTGTGTTCTTTATCATTTGTGACCACTGAAATCTCTGCTTAATTGCTTAGTGATCAACTAATGTTGGAGAGAGATTTCCTTAGATGCTTGGAAACAATCATTCTTAGTCTTTTTCAAGGGGCTCTGTATGTAAGCTGGGAAACACCTCCATTACCAGTTAGGCACTTTACAACTGTGCCTTAACCTTCACTTCCTGCTTCTGCAGAGGAGCCTCAAGATGAGCCAAAGTGAAGACTTTATGGCCTTCTCGGGTCTTTCCTAAGCATGCACACAGCCCTACACATGTTTGGCTTTCTAGAGTACAAGGAATATGTCAGAACTTTTCAAAGCCTCCTCTGACCATCTGATTCTCCAGCTTTCTCTTTCTAAGACTTTGGTTTGTTCATTGTTTGCCCCAACTCCTCCCAATGCCTCAGGCAATCACCAATTGCTTCTATTGTTTTCAACCAGCAGGCTCAGGGAAAGGGCTATTCTTACTGGGCAAGTCTGAGTCAGGTCAAGTAAAGACAGCTTTGCAAATGGGGTCCTCCAGGGAACCAAATCTTGACAAATTTCAGAGTATGGGGTTTTGAAGAAGCTCCAGCCCCATTCTCCAGCTGCTCCAATGACTACTAGTGTGCTGCTTTTCACTGTAATTGCCAGCTTTTGGTTTTCAAGGCTACCATAGAGCTAGGGTGGCAAAGATGGGAATAGAACAAATTAAAATACCACAAAACTCACTGTTCTTATGAAAATTCAGTTGTTTCTCTTGAATAAACATTCACTGGACTGCTGTAATCCTTTGTTTAATTTCCAGAGTTCTGAAAAAGATGACTCCATTTTTCCAGTGTTTCTCATTTCTTTTACTGAAGAGAGGGTCTTTGAAGGTCTTTTCTGCAGCATTGTCTCTGATATTCTAGCTGATTCCTTAAACTTTTCTCAATCATATGCCAAAAATCACATAATGATTTATTACAAAAAATTATGCATATTGATCTATCAATAATAACTCAATGAAATCCTTTTTCAATTTTTGAAAACAAAGAATTAAGAAACTTTTTGTGATTTCCCAAAGGATTAAGTACCAATCATTTAATGTCATTCACTTTTCAACAGTAATATTTCATATTATCCCTTGGTTTGGCATCTAATGGTTTATGTACCACAGAGCGACCTCTCATCATAAAATTTAGGGTGGGGAAAAGTATGCTTTGCTTCCAAAGTTGAAAACATTATACCTTCTCATCTGACCTCCTTTCTGTGAACAGAGATGTTTTCTTGGGTCTAGAGTCACAGTCTAGGGGACAGGATTGTAATTCCTCCCCAAATCTCTCACAGACATGAAGGATTCCTTCTACCCTCTCAAAGTCTCTTTCCCTGACGGCTTCAGTTGCTTTCTGCAGCTCCTATAACCAAGAAAATGGTCCTGAGGTTAAAAAGGGCGAGGAGGGGCTCACTGCACAGTGCTCCTTGGCAACCACTGCGAAGCTGATGGCAGGGCCACGGGGAAGGATTTCCACCTCAGTTCATGTCACCAAAACCTTAAGGGGTAAATTTTATTATCAGTGGAAGTCACAGGATTTCTATACTGGAGGGGCTTTGGGATTACATTCTGGTTGAGAAAGAGGGTACAGGCAAGAGACTGGGTCTTAAAGCTGTGTTTGTATAATTAGCACAAAGTACTGATGAAGAGTGTATTTTAATTTGGGGCAGCAGAAGAGACAGGGCTGAACCATGGATTATCATCCCATTTTACAGATTCAGAAACTTCAGTCAAAGAGCTGGGTATTAGCAAAGCCAGGATTAAAATTCAGTTCTATCAAATCCCAGAACCAGTGCCTTTTATGCCATTTAAAAAAGTCACTAGTTGCAGGTTAACCACTCCCAGCAATCATACCCTTAGCCCACGGCTGACCTTGCAAATTATATCCAATGCGAGTCTTGCTATAAAAACCGTTTATGCTGGGTTCTCCCCCTTCTTTCCAGAGTGGAGTGAGCAAATTTGTTCACTAGGCAACTACCCTCATTGTTGTTAGTCCTTGTAAGTCCAGGCAGAGGAAATCCTGGGGCAAAATACCTCTAAAAACCGAAATCAGTCAAAGGAAGAAATAAAGTTTAAAATCCGTTTATTGCTCACAAGCTGCAGTCCCAGGCCGTCTTTTTCCTCTGCTCTGGAAGAGACCAGCCAGCAAGCCAGCCCCTCCCCCTAACCTCCCAGGTTCAGACGCGCCCTCAGTACCCAATGATACAGAGATGAACTTCTCTCCACCTCTGAGGATATACAAATGCACTAAAGCCAGGAGAGATATTCTGGAAATGTTACAATTTTACCCACAGTCCTATTGAAGGACCACCCAGGGCTTTGGTCAGCCTGTCCTGCAGGCTTCCCCAGCACCTGCAGTAAGTGGCCTTGAGTGTGACTTCTACAACCAAAAGACACCCTTAAAACTTACTGGGGACGGTGAGCAGGACAACCTCCAAAAACTCTGGGAAGGTTGTAATCCCATGAGGTGGGTATCTTCTCTTTGCAATGTGGAAACAGGATCGTTAAAAATCATGTTTCTCTACTCCCAGCAATTGGGTCATGGCATTTTGCAGTTAGACACATTTTATGTGCATTTTTATGGGCAAAGTTACTCAAAGATGAGATAATTTATGTCTCTGTGGTCTTTTTACCTTCTTTTTCTTTCTTGATTCCAACCCCTCCCCACAGTTTCAATTCCTCTCTCCTACTTTGTTCTCCTTTCTGTTTTTGGACATCTTACCCCTAATTATTTCAGATTCTTTTCCCTGCTCTGAAGTTTTTATATCTGAAAATTAAGTATTTAAAAACACTTTCTGGAGGGAGTGGAAAATTCTCCACAAGTGGGCACAGAAAGAAGATGGTGCAACTCACCCTCTGTTGGAATGAAAGCCCACATTAGATGATGGCATTTTCCTCCACAGTGTGGCCTCCTCTCTGTGAAACAGCAAACCCTGCAGAAATGTTGAAAATAAATAAATTGTTGATCATTATAACTTAAATTCTCATACCACAAAATAGTACCACTGTGTACGTATGTTCAACACAACACACGCATAGTCATTCATACACTTACTCAGATGTCCCTCACATAGACATTCATTATTATTTTTCAAATGGATGATGAATGGATGGATAAATGAATGGGTGGGTAAATTTCCTCACAGGAAGGACTAGGCCTTTCAAGCCTTTGAAATTTACACACCCAGTAGCACCAAGTGGGTACCAACTGTTTAGAGGATAAAAGCCTTACCAGGTTCCTGTGCTTTTTTTTTTTTTTTTTTTTTTTTTTTTTTTTTGAGAGGGCATCTCTCATATTTATTGATCAAATGGTTGTTAACAACAATAAAATTCAGTATAGGGGGGTCAATGCTCAATGTACAATCATTAATCCATCTCAAGCCTAATTCTCGTCAGTCTCCAATCTTCTGAAGCATAACGAACAAGTTCTTACATGGTGAACGAATTCTTACAGAGTGAATAAATTCTTACATGGTGAACAGTACAAGGGCAGTCATCACAGAAACTTTCGGTTTTGATCATGCAATATGACCTATAAACCATCAGGTCAAATATGAATATTCATTTGATTTTTGTACTTGATTTATATGTTGATCCCACATTTCTCCTATTATTATTATTATTTTTATTTTTAATAAAATGCTGAAGTGGTAGGTAGATGCAAGATAAAGGTAGAAAACATAGTTTAGTGCTGTAAGAAGGCAAATGTAGATGATCAGATGATCAGGTGTGTGCCTATGGACTAAGTATTAATCCAGGCTAGACAAGGGCAGCAAGACATCCACGGATGCAGAAGATTTCTCTCAAAGCAGGGGGGGTGAGGTTCTGAGCCTCACCTCTGTTGATCCCCAAATTCTCACCTGATGGCCCCCCTGCGACTGTGCCTGTCTTAGGTTGTTCCTCCCTTGAGGAATCTTACCCGTCTCTGGCTAACCAGTCATCTTCCGGGGCCATACAGGGAAATGTAAAGTTGGTAAGTGAGAGAGAAGCCATATTGTTTGCAAAGGTTAGCTTTTTACTTCTTTGCAGATTTATGCCCTGTGGCTTCTATGCCCAGCACTTGTCTCGAGGTATCTTTACCACCTGGAGGAATTATGATACTCGGTAAATTCGATATGAGGCACGAATTCTATTTAAAGTTTGTAATTAGGAAGGAAGAAGAAAAGCTATAGATGTAGCATATGAAGGAAACTTGGGAGGATTGATTATTTCTTTGACATATCTTCTTGTATAGTACCTTAAGTATGTATAGGTTTTAAACTACTAACTAATTTGCACACACATATTGACATAATAGGAATACGGTGACATAAACAAAGCAAATCTATAATTACCAGCCATCTCCAGTGAAGCCAAGAAAACCATTTAGGCACCCTAGGCATTTGTGAAAATTTATCTATGATATGATGGATATTTTCCAACTGTACTTGAACCATCAGACAAATTAAAGCAGCCCATTTCTGGGATCTGTTCACATCCCATATGTTCTTTTAACCATAGATAGTCTATAGTCATGAGATTTTGGGGTGCTACAACTTGCACCCCTCCCAACTCCTGGTTGAGTTCCAACAGTACAGATTCAGTCAAATTCGTTGTCTCACTGTATGCACATGCCAGCCTAGACATCTCCCTCCTCCTTCTTATGGCAAGTCCAGGAGATGGTGGGCTGGATGCAGCCACAACCGCAGCATCGTCCGGATCCCTGTGGAGGCTTTTTGATGATCATCCCCCGGCACGAGTCCTCCAGAGAGTGCTGATGCCAGAAGCTCCTCCTCATATCGTATCTTAGTTCATTTTCTGGGTATCCAAGCTAGGCCTTGATCTTCTGCGTAGAAACAAACAGACCCTTTGCCCACACTTTGACATGCCCTCTATACCACTGTGCAGAACTCATTGGAGGTCAGCACACAGTAACTGCTTTTTTTTTTTTTTTTTTAATTAAGAGAAAGGAATATTATCAGAAAAGAGTACCTCCATAGCTGATCATCTGACACCCTTTAAGTGATCAACATTAAGGATATTTAAAGCATGCGTTGATCTTTGATTTACCAATAGTTTTATCCTGTTAAGGAGTAATCCCCCTTTTCTTTCTTTCTTTCTTTTTTTTTTTTTAAATTTTTAATCTACACTTACCTGAAGAATACTATGTTTACTATGCTCTCCCCTATATCAGGTCCCCCCTAACAACCACATTACGGTTACTGTCCATCAGCTTAGCAAAATGTTGTAGAGTCACTACTTGTCCTCTCTGTGTTGTGCAGCCCACCCTCCCCTTTCTCCCTCCCCCCCATGCATGCTAATCTTAATACCCCCCTTCTTCTTCCCCCCCCTTATCCCTCCCTGCCCACCCATCCTCCCCAGTTCCTTTCCCTTTGGTACCTGTTAGTCCATTTTTGGGTTCTGTAATTCTGCTGCTGTTTTGTTCCTTCAGTTTTTCCTTTGTTCCTATACTCCTCAGATGAGTGAAATCATTTGGTATTTCTCTTTCTCCGCTTGGCTTATTTCACTGAGCATAATACTCTCCAGCTCCATCCATGTTGCTGCAAATGGTTGGATTTTTCCACTTCTTATGGCTGAGTAGTATTCCATTGTGTATATGTACCACATCTTCTTTATCCATTCATCTACTGATGGACATTTAGGTTGCTTCCAATTCTTGGCTATTGTAAATAGTGCTGCGATAAACATAGGAGTGCATCTGTCTTTCTCAAACTTGATTGCTGCGTTCTTAGGGTAAATTCCTAGGAGTGGAATTCCTGGGTCAAATGGTAGGTCTGTTTTGAGCATTTTGATGCACCTCCATACTGCTTTCCACAATGGTTGAACTAATTTACATTCCCACCAGCAGTGTAGGAGGGTTCCCCTTTCTCCACAGCCTCGCCAACATTTGTTGTTGTTTGTCTTTTGGATGGCAGCTATCCTTACTGGTGTGAGGTGATACCTCATTGTAGTTTTAATTTGCATTTCTCTGATAATTAGCGATGTGGAGCATCTTTTCATGTGTCTCTTGGCCATCTGTATTTCTTTTTTGGAGAACTGTCTGTTCAGTTCCTCTGCCCATTTTTTAATTGGGTTATTTGTTTTTTGTTTGTTGAGGCGTGTGAGCTCTTTATATATTCTGGACGTCAAGCCTTTATCAGATCTGTCATTTTCAAATATATTCTCCCATACTGTAGGGTTCCTTTTTGTTCTATTGATGGTGTCTTTCGCTGTACAGAAGCTTTTCAGCTTAATGTAGTCCCACTTGCTCATTTTTGCTGTTGTTTTCCTTGCCCGGGGAGATATGTTCAAGAAGAGATCACTCATGTTTATGTCTAAGAGGTTTTTGCCTATGTTTTTTTCCAAGAGTTTAATGGTTTCGTGACTTACATTCAGGTCTTTGATCCATTTTGAGTTTACCTTTGTATATGGGGTTAGACAATGGTCCAGTTTCATTCTCCTACATGTAGCTGTCCAGTTTTGCCAGCACCATCTGTTGAAGAGACTGTCATTTTGCCATTGTATGTCCATGGCTCCTTTATCAAATATTAATTGACCATATATGTTTGGGTTAATTTCTGGGGTCTCTAATCTGTTCCACTGGTCTGTGGCTCTGTTCTTGTGCCAGTACCAAATTGTCTTGATTACTATGGCTTTGTAGTAGAGCTTGAAGTTGGGGAGTGAGATCCCCCCTACTTTATTCTTCTTTTTCAGGATTGCTTTGGCTATTCGGGGTCTTTGGTGTTTCCATATGAATTTTTGAATTATTTGTTCCAATTCATTGAAGAATGTTGCTGGTAATTTGAGAGGGATTGCATCAAATTTGTATATTGCTTTGGGCAGGATGGCCATTTTGACGATATTAATTCTTCCTAGCCATGAGCATGGGATGAGTTTCCATTTATTAGTGTCCCCTTTAATTTCTCTTAAGAGTGACTTGTAGTTTTCAGAGTATAAGTCTTTCACTTCCTTGGTTAGGTTTATTCCTAGGTATTTTATTCTTTTTGATGCAATGGTGAATGGAATTGTTTTCCTGATTTCTCTTTCTATTGATTCGTTGTTAGTGTATAGGAAAGCTACAGATTTCTGTGTGTTGATTTTGTATCCTGCAACTTTGCTGTATTCCGATATCAGTTCTAGTAGTTTTGGAGTGGAGTCTTTAGGGTTTTTTATGTACAGTATCATATCATCTGCAAATAGTGACAGTTTAACTTCTTCTTTACCAATCTGGATTCCTTGTATTTCTTTGTTTTGTCTGATTGCCGTGGCTAGGACCTCCAGTACTATGTTAAATAACAGTGGGGAGAGTGGGCATCCCTGTCTGGTTCCCGATCTCAGTGGAAATGCTTTCAGCTTCTCGCTGTTCAGTATAATGCTGGCTGTGGGTTTATCATATATGGCCTTTATTATGTTGAGGTACTTGCCCTCTATTCCCATTTTGCTGAGAGTTTTTATCATGAATGGATGTTGAATTTTGTCAAATGCTTTTTCAGCATCTATGGAGATGATCATGTGGTTTTTGTCTTTCTTTTTGTTGATGTGGTGGATGATGTTGATGGATTTTCGAATGTTGTACCATCCTTGCATCCCTGGGATGAACCCCACTTGGTCATGGTGTATGATCCTTTTGATATACTGTTGAATTCTGTTTGCTAATATTTTATTGAGTATTTTTGCATCTACATTCATCAGGGATATTGGTCTGTAATTTTCTTTTTTGGTGGGGTCTTTGCCTGGTTTTGGTATTAGGGTGATGTTGGCTTCATAGAATGAGTTTGGGAGTATTCCCTCTTCTTCTATTTTGTGGAACACTTTAAGGAGAATGGGTATTATGTCTTCTCTGTGTGTCTGATAAAATTCCGAGGTAAATCCGTCCGGCCCCGGGGTTTTGTTCTTGGGTAGTTTTTTGATTACTGTTTCAATTTCTTTGCTTGTAATTGGTTTGTTTAACTTTTGTGTTTCTTCCTTGGTCAGTCTTGGGAGGTTGTATTTTTCTAGGAAGTTGTCCATTTCTTCTAGGTTTTCCAGCTTGTTGGCATATAGGTTTTCATAGTAGTCTTTAATAATTCTTTGTATTTCTGTGGAGTCTGTCGTGATTTTTCCATTCTCATTTCTGATTATGTTGATTTGTGTTGACTCTCTTTTTCTCTTAATAAGTTGGGCTAGAGGCTTATCTATTTTGTTTATTTTCTCAAAGAACCAGCTCTTGGTTTCGTTGATTTTTGCTATTGTTTTATTCTTCTCAATTTTGTTTATTTCTTCTCTGATCTTTATTATGTCCCTCCTTCTGCTGACTTTAGGCCTCATTTGTTCTTCTTTTTCCAGTTTTAATAATTGTGATGTTAGACTATTCATTTGGGATTGTTCTTCCTTCTTCAAGTGTGCCTGGATTGCTATATACTTTCCTCTTAAGACTGCTTTCGCTGCATCCCACAGAAGTTGGGGCTTAGTGTTGTTGTTGTCATTTGTTTCTATATATTCCTTGATCTCTATTTTGATTTGTTCATTGATCCATTGATTATTTAGTAGCATGTTGTTAAGCCTCCATGTGTTTGTGAGCCTTTTTGTTTTCTTTGTAGAATTTATTTCTACTTTCATACCTTTGTGGTCTGAAAAATTGGTTGGTAGAATTTCAATATTGTGGAATTTACTGAGGCTCTTTTTGTGAGCTAGTATGTGGTCTATTCTGGAGAATGTTCCATGTGCACTTGAGAAGAATGTATATCCTGTTGCTTTTGGATGTAAAGTTCTATAGATGTCTATTAGGTCCATCTGTTCTAGTGTGTTGTTCAGTGCCTGTGTGTCTTTACTTATTTTCTGCCCGGTGGATCTATCCTTTGGGGTGAGTGGTGTGTTGAAGTCTCCTACAATGAATGCATTGCAGTCTATTTCCCTCTTTAGTTCTGTTAGTATTTGCTTCACATATGCTGGTGCTCCTGTATTGGGTGCATATATATTTAGAATGGTTATATCCTCTTGTTGGACTAAGCCCTTTATCATTATGTAGTGGCCTTCTTTATCTCTTGTTACTTTCTTTGTTTTGAAGTCTATTTTGTCTGATATTAGTTCTGCAACCCCTGCTTTCTTCTCACTGTTGTTTGCCTGAAATATGTTTTTCCATCCCTTGACTTTTAGTCTATGCTTATCTTTGGGTTTAAGGTGAGTTTCTTGTAAGCAGCATATAGATGGGTCTTGCTTTTTTATCCATTCTATTACTCTATGTCTTTTGATTGGTGCATTAAGTCCATTTACATTTAGGGTGACTATTGAAAGATATGTACTTATTGCCATTGCAGGCTTTAGATTCGTGGTTACCAAAGGTTCAAGGTTAGTTTCTTTAGTATCTTACTGCCTAACTTAGCTCGCTTATTGAGCTGTTATATACACTGTCTGGAGAGTCTTTTCTTCTCTCCCTTCTTATTCCTCCTCCTCCCTTCTTCATATGTTGTGTGTTTTGTTCTGTGCTCTTTTTAGGGGTGCTCCCATCTAGAGCAGTCCCTGTAGGATGCCCTGTAGAGGTGGTTTGTGGGAAGCAAATTCCCTCAGCTTTTGCTTGTCTGGGAATTGTTTGATCCCACCATCATATTTAAATGATAGTCGTGCTGGATACAGTATCCTTGGTTCAAGGCCCTTCTGTTTCATTGCATTAAGTATATCATGCCATTCTCTTCTGGCCTGTAGGGTTTCTGTTGTGAAGTCTGATGTTAGCCTGATTGGTTTTCCTTTATAGGTGACCTTTTTCTCTCTAGCTGCCTTTAAAACTCTTTCCTTGTCCTTGATCCTTGCCATTTTAATTATTATGTGTCTTGGTGTTGTCCTCCTTGGATCCTTTCTGTTGGGGGTTCTGTATAATTCCATGGTCTGTTCGATTATTTCCTCCCCCAGTTTGGGGAAGTTTTCAGCAATTATTTCTTCAAAGACACTTTCTATCCCTTTTCCTCTTTCTTCCTCTTCTGGTATCCCTATAATACGAATGTTTTTCCTTTTGTATTGGTCACATATTTCTCTTAGTGTTGTTTCATTCCTGGAGATCCTTTTATCTCTCTCTATGTCAGCTTCTATACATTCCTGTTCTCTGGCTTCTATTCCTTCAATGGCCTCTTGCATCTTATCCATTCTGCTTATAAATCCTTCCAGGGATTGTTTCACTTCTGTGATCTCTTTCCTGACATCTGTGATCTCCTTCCGGACTTCATCCCACTGCTCTTGCATTTTTCTCTGCATCTCATCCCACTGCTCTTGCATTTTTCTCTGCATCTCATCCCATTGCTCTTGCATTTTTTTCTGCATCTCTGTCAGCATGTTCATGATTTTTATTTTGAATTCTTTTTCAGGAGGACTAGTTAGGTCTGTCTCCTTCTCAGGTGTTGTCTCTGTGATCTTTGTCTGCCTGTAGTTTTGCCTTTTCATGGTGATAGAGATAGTCTGCAGAGCTGGTACAAGTGACCGCTGGAAGAGCTTCCCTTCTTGTTGGTTTGTAGCCTTTTCCTGGGAGAATAGCGACCTCTAGTGGCTTGTGCTGGGCAGCTGTGCGCAGACAGGGCTTCTGCTTCCTGCCCAGTTGCTTTGGGGTTTATCTCCACTGTTGCTGTGGGCTTGGCCTGGCTGGGGCTGTTCCTCCAAAATGGTGGAGCCCCGTTAGAGGGGGAGCAGCCAGGAGACTATTTATCTCCGTAAGGGGCCTCTGTGCTCCCTGCTGCCCAGGGGGTTAGAGTGCCCAGAGATCCCCAGATTCCCTGCTTCTGGTCTAAGTGACCTGTCCTGCCCCTTTAAGATTTCCAAAAAGCACTCTCCAAACCAAAACAACAACAGCAACAATGAGAGAGGGAACAGAAAGGAAAAAAAAAAGAAAAAACACGCGATTTTTTTTTTTTTTTTCCTCAGGTGCCGGTCCCAGGCACCCGCGCACTGGTCCTGCTGCCCTGTCTCCCTAGCACCAGGGTCCCTGTCCTTTCAAGGCTTCCAAAAAGCACCCACCCACCGGTCCCGCAGGGAAGGAACGCTCAATATTCTTGGTCCTCAGGCACTGGTCCCACGCACCCGCTCACCAGTCCCGCCGCCCTGCCTCCCTAGCACCGGGGTCCCTGTCCCTTCAAGGCTTCCAAAAAGCACTTGGCAAAAAAAGAGAGAAAAAAAAAGGGGGAAAAACGCGCGATTTCTTCCGTCCTCAGGTGCTGGTCTCAGGCACCCACCCACCGGTCCCACAGGGAAAAATGCGGGATATTCTTTGTCCTCAGGTGCCGGTCCCAGGCACCCGCTCACCAGTCCCGCCGCCCTGCCTCCCTAGCACCGGGGTCCCTGTCCCTTTAAGGCTTCCAAAAAGCACTCGCAGAAAAGAGAAAAAAAAAAAGGGAAAAACGCGCGATTTCCTCTGTCCTCAAGTGCCGGTCTCAGGCATCCGCCCACCGGTCCCGCAGGGAAAAACGGGGGATATTCTTTGTCCTCAGGCGCCGGTCCCAGCCACCCGCTCACCAGTCCCGCCACCGTGCCTCCCTAGCACTGGGGTCCCCGTCCCTTCAAGGCTTCCAAAAAGCGCTTGCCAAAAAGAGAAAAAAAAAAAAAGGGGGAAAAACGCGCGACCTCCTCCGTCCTCAGGCACCGGTCTCAGGCACCCGCCCCCAGGTCTCGCAGGGAGAAACGCGGGATATTCTTTGTCCTCCGGCGCCGTTCCCAGGCACCTCCTCACCGGTCCCACCACCCTGCCTCCCCAGCAACGGGGGCCGGTCCCTCTAAGGCTTCCAAAAAGCGCTCGCCAAAAAAAAAAACTGCTCCGGTTTCTCTCCACCCGCCGGGAGCCGGGGGGAGGGGCGCTCGGGTCCCGCTGGGCTGGGGCTTGTATCTTACCCCCTTCACAAGGCGCTGGGTTCTTGCAGGTGTGGATGTGGTCTGGATGTTGTCCTGTGTCCTGTGGTCTCTATTTTAGGAAGATTTTTCTTTGTTATATTTTCATAGCTCTATGTGTTTTTGGGAGGAGATTTCCACTGCTCTACTCACGCCGCCATCTTGGCTCCTCCAGGTTCCTGTGCTTTTGATCTTAAACTTAGCCCCGTGTCACCATCAGCCTTCGATCAAAACAGTCCTCATACTGGCTCATCCTCACTTTTGTTCTCCTCCGCGAGAATCCAAGTACCAGAGCTGTTTGCTTCAATCCCTGAAAGGCAATGTCCTTTGGTTGTTCACACTCACCTCTCACTTCTGGCCAGACTGCTCTCTCTGACCTACACCATTACCTTCAGACCCTCACTGACTTGCCCAGCTCTGAACACTGAGTCTCCCTAGCTTAAGTCTACTTTTTCTAGTACGGATGTGAAGAGAAACGGAATATACCACTCCCAAATATACCGCATTGGCATTAGGGTTATTTTTAGCTGAAGGCAATTAAGAAACAGCATAAAACTCTCTGCCTAAAAGAAGGGCATAAATTTCCCTTTGTAAAGGTGCTTCCCCCACCCCTTACCAGGAGAAGGAAAATGGCTCTTCATCACCGAAACTACTTCTATCACCAGAGACAATAAGTCTGCAGAATAAATCTTATTAAACAACCCTTATGTACTATATCTTTCCTAGTCACTCTCCCACAATTTACCACCACTAGGAGCCCAATTCCCCTCCCTTGCTTTGTCTAGTCACTTCTGCACAATTTATCACTCGTTGTTGAAATTGTATATAGACCCCAAGTCTAACCACTTCTTTGGAATTTTCATTTCTTTTCTGTGAAGCTCCCTTGCATATAAAAATGTATGCCTTTTCTCCTATTAATCTGTCTTCTGGCAATTTAATTCATAGGTCCCAGTTAAAGACCTAAAAGGATATTGGAAAAGCTTTTTTCTCCCTTACATATTCTAGGACTAAATCCCATAATCTAGGACTAATTCCCAATCTAGGACTAATGCTCTCACATATTCAGTTCACACCAGAATTTTCTGCTATTCAGTTAGTCATTTATTGACTACATTTAAAGAATGTGTATTGATTAATGGCTTTCTTCATGGCCCTATCTTGGAGGAGAGGGAATTTTAAATTTAAGAAGAAATGGTCCTTGGCCTTAAGGAGCAAAGGGCAGGAGTGAACTAGATACATAAATAAGTGGACAGGGAGCAGGACAAGCATTTCTACCTGGGCATATCAGAAAAGGCTTCATGGAGGTGGGAGCCCTTAGAAGGATGAGTGGATGTTTCCCGAGTTGGTAGGACAGAAAGGAGAAAGGGAGTCATGTGAATAAAGGCTTCCAGTGCTTGCAGCCAGGGAACAGCAACAGGTCAGCATTCCTTTATGCTTTACTCATATGTGAAGACAGTGGAACCGGGTATTGTGTGGACTCTGGGACTTGAGTCAAACATCAGCTCCACCACTTATTGGATGCATGACCTTGGGTGCATCATTTTACCTCTTGGACCTTAAACTAAAATGAAGATGATTATTATACATATCTCATAGGATTGGTGTGACATGTAAATCAAGGTACTTAGAACTATTCCTGGAACTGTATGTTCACTGTTATTTATATTTTTTTCATTTTGCCCATTTTTGGCATTTATATAAACAGAATCTCACTATTTATATTTTTATGAGACTTCTTTAGTCAACATTATGTTTTTGAAAATATCCATACTGCTGCATGCACGTGTAGCTCATTAATTTTCCCTCTTACCTAACACATCATGCATATATGCCTTATCTGCCTAAGGTGACTGTGAGCTTTGGAGGGCCAGGACCATGTTTTCTGTATTCTCCGCTTTCAAGACATGCTCTGTGGCATTTGTGATTTGTTCCTTCAGATTGTTAGCTGTGTTTTCAAAATTATCTAAATTAGAGAAGAAACAACAGAAGGGAATTTACCAAGGGTTATTGAGATTTTGTCCAGAACATGTTGACTTTCATTCTCTATCCCCACTGAGCCTTCAATCAGAGAAATGTCCCTAAGCTGCCCAGTGAGAGATTTAAGTTTGGTAACTATAACTATGTTTCTACAGTGTGCCACATGCTATGTTACTTCCTTTATATGAATTATCCTATTTAATCTTCAAAGCAAACCAGATGAGGAAGTGTATTCATTTGCTAGGGCTGCCATAACAAGTACCCCAGACTGGATGGCTTAAATACCTGAAATTTATTGATTTACAATTCTGGAGGCTAGAAGTCTGAGGTCAAGGTATTGGCAGGACTGGTCTCTTCTGAGGGTGGTGAGGGAAAATGTGTTCTAGGCCTTTTCCTTGCCTCTGGTGGTTTGCTGGCAACCTTCGGTGTTCCTTGGCTAGATCTCTGCCTTCATTTTCACGTGGTGCTCGCCCTGTATGTGTGTCTGTGTCCAAATCTCCTCTTTTTATAAGGACAATTTTTACTGGATTTGGGGGCCCACCCTACTCAACTATGACCTCATTTTGACAATTACCTGAAATGCTAGTTCCAAATAAGGTCACATTCTGAGGTACTGGGGGTTAGGACTTCAACACAATGTATTTGAGACCCTTAACAAGAGGATATTATTTTCTCCATTTACAGATAAGGACATAGGCTCAGAGAGGTCATGCTAGCTTGCTGAAGTAGAACGGCTGGGGAACCCAGGGTTACTGTGGTGACCTGGTGGTTGTGAGATGGAAGTGGTGCAGTTCCCAAGAGCCCCTGGGCTGCTGTAGTGACCAGATCATCTGCAGTCACTCCATGAAGCTGTTTTAATGGGAGGTAGGAGTGAGCTCTGGATTAGTCAAGTCTACCAATCATTAGCTATATGTTCTTAGAAAAGTTACTTAAGCTCTTGGAGTCCCATTGTTTCATCTGTAAAATGAAACACATTCTCTTCAAAAGCTCTCAGTAATACAATGAGATACCACTACACACCTACTAGAATGGCATCCCTCTCATGGGGTTGTGAAGATTTAAAGACACAGGACAATGGGTGAAAAATGTAATAATAATCAAAGCTGATACTCATCCTCTTACCCCAGACACATCAATGGAGTTCCAGTCTGCATCCAAATTTCCTGTATCTGGGCCCACTTTTATGCATGTATGATAAAAAGCACGTAACATAAATTGACCCTCTTAATGATTTCTGGATGTGCATTATAGTAGCGTTAACTGTATGCACATTGTTGTACAGCAGAGCTCTAGAGCTGTTTCATCTTATGTGACTGAAACTCTATACCCATTAAATAACAGCTCCCATTTTCCCCCTTTGCCTACTCCTGGCAACACCATTCTTTCTGTTTCTATGAATTTGACTACTTTAGATACACCACGAAAAGGGAATCATACAGCATTTGTCTTTTTATGACTTGTTCATTTCATTTAGCGTGTCTTCAAGGCTATTTCATGTTGTAGTGGAGGATAGGACGTCCTTTCTTAAGGCTGAGTAATATTCCATTGTGTGTGTGTGTGTGTGTGTGTGTATACACCACATCTTCTGTGGCCATTCATCTATCAATGGACATTCAGACTGCTTCCACATCTTGACTATTGTGAATAATGCTACAGTGACTCAGTACAAGTGTCAATTCAAGATCTTGTTTTCAGCACTTTTAGATATATACCCAGACATGGAATTGATGGATCATATGGTCATTCTAGTTTTAATTTTTTAAGGAGCTTCCTTACTGTATTCTTCAGTGGCTGCCTGATCTTACACAATTCAGACTTACTTTAATACACTTAATTTAGATTATTAAGTCACTTGAAGGGGATTCGGGGTGGGGGTAGTGGTAGAAAGGTCAGGAAGGAAGGAAGCAAAGGAGATCTGGAGAAAGAATCAGCTCCAGACGTCTGCCTCTCAGGACTTCTCATGTAGAGAAGGGTCACTATTGGCAGATGGGGCTGGGCAGTTTTTCCTCTTCAGCCACTGTCCCAGGCATTGCAGGAAGGTTGCCACAACATTAAATACCAGTAATAGCTCCCAGTCATTGTGCAACCCAAAACACCCACACATTTACAAACTGTTCCCTAATGGTGGTCCCAGACCTGGCTGAGGTCAACTGGAGGTTCCAGCAGGCCCCAGCTGGCACCATCCCTTTGGGAGCCCCACAGAAACCACTGTAAGAGTGAGCCCACTGCTGGAACTCAAGTAGCCCGTCACAGCTGACCGGCCCTAGAATTCCTCCAACCTGCTCATTTCTTATGGCTGGACTCCTCCAGCTCCATATTTCCATACTCTCCCCTGGGAGAAGCTGGTATAATTTTTTTTGAGTCATTTAATTTATTTAACATTAAAATTTCTGCAGTGGGGAAAGATTATTTATAATTTGGTCCAGATTTCAGACAACTTTTTTTTTTTGCTTTTGCTATACAGGAGAAAAAAGTGACTTTGGAACATCTGAAAGAGATAAAGTTCTAGTTTTTGGGGTTTTTTTTGGTATCATTAATCTACAATTACATGAGGAACATTATGTTTACTAGACTCCCCCCATCACTAAGTGCCCCCCCCCCACATACCCCATTGCAGTCACTGCCCATCAGTGTAGTAAGGTGCTGTAGAGTCACTACCTGTCCTCTCCGTGCTGCACAGCCCTCCCCGTACCCCCCCATACATTATGTGTACTGATCATAATGCCCCCTTTCTTTTTCCCCCCCTTATCCCTCCCTTCCCTCCCGTCCTCCCCAGTCCCTTTCCCGTTGGTAACTGTTAGTCCATTCCTGGGTTCTGTGACTCTGCTGATGTTTTGCTACTTCAATTTTTTCTTTGTTCTTATACTCCACAGATGAATAAAATCATTTCATACTTGTCTTTCTCTGCCTGGCTTATTTAACTGAGCATAATATCCTCTAGCTCCATCCATGTTGCTGCAAGTGGTAGGATTTGTTTTCTTCTTATGGCTGAATAATATTCCATTGTGTATATGTACCACATCTTCTTTATCCATTCATCTACTGATGGACTCTTAGGTTGCTTCCATTTCTTGGCTATTGTAAATAGTGCTGCAATAAACATAGGGGTGCATCTGTCTTTTTCAAACTGGGCTGCTGTATTCTTAGGGTAAATTCCTAAAAGTGGAATTCCTGGGTCAAATGGTATGTCTATTTTGAGCATTTTGAGGAATCTCCATACTGCTTTCCACAATGGTTGAACTAATTTACATTCTCACCAGCAGTGTAGGAGGGTTCCCCTTTCTCCACAGCCTCGCCAACATTTGTTGTTGTTTGTCTTTTGGATGGTGGCCATCCTTACTGGTGTGAGGTGATATCTCATTGTGGTTTCGATTTGCATTTCTCTGATGACTAGTGATGTGGAGCATCTTTTCATGTGTCTGTTGGCCATCTGAATTTCTTCTTTGGAGAACTGTCTGTTCAGCTCCTCTGCCCATTTTTTATTGGATTATTTGCTTTTTGTTTGTTGTTTGTCTGTCATTTATGAATATATTCTCCCATACTGTAGGATGCCTTTTTGTTCTATTGGTGGTGTCCTTTGCTGTACAGAAGCTTTTCAGTTTGATGTAGTCCCAGTTGTTCATTTTTGCTTTTGTTTTGAAGCTGGTATAATTTTAAGGATGCAGTTAGAGGAGGGGACAAGTTCTTAGCTTGAAGAGTAGCACCGGGACTCTCTTCGACGGCACCCCATAATACAATGAGACACACACCTACTAGAATGGCCACGATCCAGAACACTAACAATGCTAAAGGCTGACAAGGATGTGGAGCCGCAGGAATTTTTACTAATTCCTAGGGGAGGGGATGCAAAATGGTACAGCCACTGGAAGACAGTTTGACAGTTTCTTACAAAATTTGACATATTCTTACCATGCAAACCAGCAGCTGCACTCCTTGGTACTTACCCAGTGGACTTGAAAACTGTGTCCACACAAACACCTGCACACAGATGTTTACAGCAGCTTTCTTCATAATTGTCAAAATTTGGAAGCAACTAAGATGCCCTTCAGTAGGTGAATGGATAAAGAAACTATTGACAATGAAATATTACTTAAAGATAAAATGAAATGAGTTAGTTATTCAAGATATTGAAGCAACTTGAATATCCATCAATAGATGAATGGATAAAGAAGATGTGGTACCTATACACAACAGAATATTATTCAGCCATAAAAAAAGAACTTGCACCATTTGCAAAAACATGGATGGATCTAAAGGGTATTATGCTAAGTGAAAAAAGCCAGGCAGACAAAGACAAATACCATATGATTTCACTTATTTGTGGACTATAAAAACAAAGTAAAACAGAATGAACAAAACAGCTGTAGACTCAGACACTGAGAAGTAACTGGTGGTTACCATGGGAAGAGGGGCTGGGGTAGATGGGTGGGGAGGGGGAAGGTGATAAAAGGGCCCCCAAATTCTCAATCATAATATAAGTTGGTCATGGGGATAGTAGTACAGCATGGGGAATATAGCCAATGATTCTGTAACATCTTCCTATGTTGATAGATAGTAACTGCACAGTGGAGGTGAGGATTTAATAATATGGGTAACTGGTGAACCAGTGTGCTACATATTTGAAACCAATATAAGATTATATATCAATGATACTTCAATATAAAAAATGGATATGAGCTGTGAGACCATGAAAAGACATGGAAGAAACTTAAATGCATACTGCATTTAAGCATACCAACCAAAAGATGCCAATCTGAGAAGTCTACATTATGTACGATTCCAACTACATGACATTCTCAAAAAGGCAAAACTATGGAGAGCAAGAATATCAGTGGTTTCTAGGGGCTGGTGGGTAGGGGGTGGATGAATAGGCGAAGCACAGGTGATTTTTAAGAAAGCGAAATTACTTTGTATTATACCATAATGGTGGATACATGTCATTATACCTCTGTCAAAATCCATAGAATATACAGTTCTAATGAGCCCTAAGCTAAACTGTGAACTCTAGGTGGTAATGATGAGTCGATGTAGCTTCATCAGTTGTAATAACTGTACCACTCTGATGAGATTGATAGTGAGTGAGGCTATGCATGTGTGGAGGCAGAGGTATATGGGAAATCTCTGTTCCTTTCCTCAATTTTGCTGTGAACCTAAAAATACCCTAAAAAATAATGTCTATTAAAAGACATTACATTTTTTTAGAAACTTGCTCAGAAAACAAATTTGCCAGAAGTAAACATCTTGGGCCAACTGCTTAACATTTTCTTCATTTGCATTTTCTGAGCTTCTGACTTCCTGAGAGGTTTTATGACAGAGAGCTCTGGGAAACCCCCAGATGAAGTTGCAGTATTACTCAGAGACTTGTGTTTGAACAATCAAAGAACTTAGCACACTTTGAGTAGTTTGATATGGTGATACCAGCTTCTGGTACTCAGATCAAAGTTCAATGTTTACTTCTCCCTCCTGGAGAAACTGCTTGTTTTTTGAGTTACATTTTCTCCTTTCTCCTTTAAATGATAAAGTCTGAAGAACCAGACTGAGTAAATATTGTGAAATGACCCAAACTAGTTATCTACTTATTGACTGTAGATGTAATTGAGCCAATAAGAGCCTAGATGTGTTCAATTTGATTTAAGCATTGAAAAGTTTCTAACCATCAACTGCAAGAGGTTTGCAAACCATTCCTGAGTGAAATAAAAGCTCTGTCCCTCCAAATGCCTGCTTTGGTTTAGCATAGTGGCTTGTTTTTCTTTCAGATAAATTGTCATTGAAGCAAAACCAAGATATGAGAAATATGAACCCCCTCTCTTTCAACACTAGCCATTGTGTTCAAATTCATAGGTAAGAAAGTTGAAAGCCCACCTTCCTTTCTAAGAAAACATGAAAGTTGTGGCTTTGAAATAGAATTCATTGCTTTCAGAGTTTAAGCGATACTGGTATTCAGATCCTACCTGATCTTTAGCCCCCCTCCAAAAAATGTTTGTTCTTCTCAGTGGTGAGAATTACTCCGCCTGGGAAGCACCCTCCAAAAGGCTCCCGAAGCCTATTCGTCTGAGTGAAGTTGCTTTCTCGAGGGCAGAGGGGAACTCACCCTCCCGGAGGGCTTTAGGCAACCCGAGGAGGAAATTGCAGGGTGCTGAGAGGGGGCTCCGCAGTGTGGCTGCGGAGACTCACCGGGGCTGCCACAAGCTGCCTGCCCCTCCGAGATGCAGTGTCTGGATCCCGAGGAGCTCCTGGTGGATGAAGAGGAGGATGTTTTTGGTGAAGGTAAACACAGCTTTCTGTCAGGAGCATCTGGCCCACTTTGCTTAGCTTGGGAAACTTTGTGCAGCTTGGGTAAGGACTTGGGTCCTTTGAAAGCGTTCTGGATGAGAGGGTGCTTGCGGATATCGACCTAGACACCCAAGGAATACAAGGCGAAGCAGGGACAGGGACTTGAATGGTTCTTCCAAATACTTTTTTTTTTCAAGTCATGAGTAGATAACAGTTTAGTTTAGGGTTGAAAATAGTAGTAAACTTTTCCCCTTGTCCCTCTTCTGTGTTTTCTTATCTAGCATCTTCAGGGAAGCCTTTTGTGGTGCTTTGCACACAGCAGGACTTGGAGGGCAGCAGTCACACAAATGCCATCCTGGTCCCATACTGCTTTGATCTGACTACCCGCCTCTCTGCCTGTTCTCCCTCCCTCACTCTTGCTTGGACTTATTTGGCACCCCAACTCTCCATGCCCTTTCCCTTTTCCCTTTTCCTGCAGGCTGGAATGGTGCCATGCTAGCTTCTCACATGCAGGGGCACCACTTAGTTTTCTCTTTATCTCACTGCTCTTCCACCAGCAGCCTCGTGGTGCGGGATATGGCTGTGAGGGTTGTGAAGGGGTATCTCGCCGCGACCCTCCTTACCCAGAACGACTCAGGAGACTAGGAACAGCCACTCTCTCCTTCAGATAATAAAATCTCTTGCGTGGGCCCGTCGTTCTGGGTAAGGAGGGTCGCGGCGAGATACCCCTTCAGGTTGCAGTTATAAATGGCTAGCCTAGTAGTCTACCGATGTCTTGTCTAAATGCTTCCCGAGAATTGGGCCATAGACAAGAGCTTTTCTAGAATCTGGAAATGTCCGAATAAATGGTAAACTGGACTCACGGATTGTTTTCCATAAGAAACCATATCTAGTAACTTAAAAAGAAAAAACTCTATCAAAGAATTTTTTAAAACAACACTACTAAGTTTTTTTGTGTGTGATTTTCCAAGTAATACAAATTCACTGAAGAAAAAATTAAGTGAAGCGTACGACTCTTGTAATCCAATCATCTAGGATGTAACCACTATTAACATTTAATCTTCCTATTATTTTGTTCTAGCCTCAGAAATATTTAAAATCGTAACTTGGGTTTTTATCACAATTTAAATCAGTTTGAAGAGTATCTACTCAAGCTTTGTTGCTGTCGGTCAGATTCTCCATCTGCTTTGCTTTGCTGACAGGTGTTTAAAGACGCTTGGAGACTGACTTTAGGCTCCATTCTCCAGCTTTCACTTCTTCAGATGTTGCCTCTGGTTATGCCAATCAGATATTCACTCCCCTCAGGACTTAAAAAATGCTCACAACTAGGAAGCCTAGATTGGACAATTTAGTAATTAATCATTCACCCAACCTCCAACATTTCTTTCCTCAAAGGGCTTTCTCTCTTACACACCACGTCTGGCTGCGGTGCTGAAGAGCGCCATCTACAGACTGATGCCCCACACTGCAGCCCCACCCCGGAGGGGCGTAAAAACCTCAGCAAAGGAGGGCTGGACGAGCGTGTAAAAATTTAGCTTCTGAGCATGTGTGATTGTCAAGGTGATTATTTCAGCTGAAACAGGCACGGTGAAGAGTCAGGTTGGGAGTCGGACAAGATTCAGATTCAAATTCTCATTTTGCCTTGAACTTAAGCAATGTGACTTAAGAGACTTATTTAACTTGCCAAACTACGCCTCAGTTTCCGCTGTGATGAAATGGGACAGGAGTACCCACTGGGCTGGACAGATGATCTTCCTAAGAGAGTCACATTCACACTGCACTTCACATGTGTATGCTTTATACTTTCCAGACTGATTATTTCATTTAACTTACTCTCCAAAGATTAGAGAGCCCCACATCCAGTGTATTTTTACTTGGTTTTCAGATTTCTGGCTCGTGTTTGCCAGTTTATGTGAAAGCTTGTCCAGCTGTGCCTCATGTTAAGCAGGCTCTTCCAGGAACAATAATAACAAACTTCAGCTCTGGAGTTGCAGCCTGGGGTTTGCCTCTTAATTCACTCTGAGTTGGAGCAGGTTACTTAATCTCTCTGTGCCTCAGTTTACTCCCTTACAAGCTGGAGTACCAACCTCACAGAGCAGTGTGCAGATGAATGTTAATTCAGGGAAGGTGCTGAGGATAGTGCCTAAAACATAGTAAGCATTTAATGAACACTAACTCCTACTGTGTATTCACAAAACAGGGTTTATAGGCTAGGATAGAAAGTGACGTTTAAAGGAGATTCAGCACAAAGTTTTTTCACATGTCTGGTTAACCTAGTATGTCCAAAATAGGAATTATTTAAAAGAGAAGTTCAACTTATAAACAACTTTTCGGAGGTGTGATATGGTGGAAACAGCACTGGGCGAGTTGGTAGGAGCTGGACTGTAACCCTGCACCTGCTGTGATATAAGTGTAGGATCTTGGATAAGTCATTCAACTTCTTTGAGCCTCATTCTTTATCTGAAACAAGAGGGTTGATTACATATTCTCTAAGATCTCATTTTAAAAACTCCAGCTTTCAATTACTTAGTCTTTCTGCACAGTGACACACATCTACCTAGAAGAATTCATGTTTGCTCTAGGTTTCATCCATGCTTTTAGCTCACTTAACATGCCTAAGAAAGGAGAAAGCTTTTGGTACAATGAGTTTCCTCTAACATAAAGGAAGGAAAATGTCCAGAAGTTTGTTACTAAGGAAACCATATTTTCTTGCAATCAACACATTTTTAAAGACCACTTTCCCCCTAAAGGCACACAAATTTAGAGTTTAGTTTTATTTGGTTAAAAATATATACAAATTCATTTAGATTTATGGACCACACAAAGATCTGGGAAGAAAAAAATGAGTCATGCTCACAATATTTTTTAACTGCCTTTTTGAGATCCTGTTTGCTTCAGCTATTGTTTTCTGTAGTTAAAGAAAATGTTAAGGTTCACAGAATTAAGAAGGATTGGTGTGTGACTTCTCTTCTAGGGGACAGTTGCATATGGTTAGTGAGAGAACAACAGTCCTCTGCCTACCCACCAGAACCCCAATATTTACTCCCCCTCCATTCCTCCTTCCCCTCCCTCCACACACACACACACACACACACACACACACACACACACACAGCACTAAAGGTTTGCTTTCCAAAAAACGCCAACATCATCATGCCATTTAGAAAATGGTTACTATTGTTTCCTGAAGGAGTGACTGATTTGACTACCAAGGTACTGAAAAACGAGTAACTGGAATCAGAGGCTTCTTTCCTGTTGTTGTTTCAAACTTACCGATTAGAGGGCTTTCATCTGTTTTGTCACTGTGCCTTCTTGACAGGCAGTCTGGTGTGTGTTAGTAGAAATAGCTGGGGATAATAATAGCAGTAATAACTGTAACAATGATGATGATGATAGAAAAGAGAAAAAAGTGTCATGCCTGTAGAGGCCATTGACCAGCCTGCAAGAACAAAACGGACTTCACGTGTGGGAGGGAACGGTTACCCAAATGGTGGTCAGTCAGTAGTTTAGCAGCCAAAATTACTCCTTGACGCAAGTTAAAGCTGCAATGGCTTCTTTTCTTAGAATCACAAGCCCTCACTGCCTCTGCTTTCAGCACTGCTCAGTAATCGGTTACCAAGTGCAATGATCAGAATAATAAAGAACCACAAGTCCACAGTTATGTGTGCAAAGTATTTCTCAGGCATATATTCCCTACACATTTACATGCCTTTAAAGATCTGGCTTCTAGAAAGACCACGGGAAACTGTCAAGCTTTTGCCAGACCTTCCAATGGCCTCTGGACCTGGTACAAGGCAGCTTGCCATGAAAGTACTTCTCCGGTCCCGGGTTGTTGTATCTAGGAAAGTTGTTTCAACCTCCCCAAGGGAGGAGAGCTCTCCCAGACGGAGATGAACTGGGAAAAGGAAGTCCACTCAACCACTAGCAGCCTGTTGCTCTTTAAGAGCTCAACAGATACTTGGGGAAAAAATGCCACTCACTCTGAACCAAACCTCTCCTTTCCCCAAGCCAAATAAATTGGCCTCCTTCCCTATCAGAGAGAGTAAGAGAAAGAAAATCACAAAAGATTTATCACACAGAAAAAATAAAAAGAATTTTAAATAGAATAATGCCTGCTTTCTGTCTTTCTGTGTAGACTTAGGAAGCTAAGGTAGACTACCTTCCAACAGGTAAACCATTACACAGTCTTTGTAATATGGCATATGTTTATGTTTTTTACTGAAATTAAATTTGCCCTTTCCAAAATTAAAAGAAACAAAGAAGAAAGGAAGAAGACATTAAATCAAGATTATAAAACCAATAAATCCTGAGAGTTCAGACTGGTTGTCATACCCTCAATGGGAAAAGTACTGAGAAATAGAAGATAAAAGTGTATGCACCTTGGCTAGAAAGAGTTGGAGCTTTTTGTTGGATTATGCCATATTTTATATCATATAAATATAATTGTTATTTAGCTATGTTGGACCTTTCTCCAAAACACCCATATTTGGGATTTTCAAGTGGACCCAAGTGATGGTATTGGAAAAGGGGCAGGAAAAGGCTGCCCTAATTTCCTGGGTTAAAAAGAGTTGGTTACTCTTTGCTTTTGAGATTTGCCAAGATTGCTTGGATTAATTTCCACCTCTGGATTCCTAGATAAATGCTTTGGTCAGAAGTCATTTTCCCTACTTTATTTGTCACAGTGTCTGGAGTGGACACAGACCTCCCCACAGTAATTCATGCCTGTATGACCTAAGCCTCGGATGACTGCAAAGCATTCCCTTCCCATAGATGTTTAGGAAGCTTTCTTTGGTTGATGCCAAAAAGATGGTGTCATTTCAGGGGCACAAACTAAAATAGCACATTGCACTGCAGTTATGCAGGCTGTCTTAGCCACCAGTCCACCCCTTTCCCTGAAGTGACCTCTGAGTGGCCTGTTTAGAGAAGGCTAAACCAAAAGGGTCCCAATATTACAAATAAAGCATTTAAAATGCTTTTTAATATTCCTATGAGCAGCCAGCAAAGTCTTTTTAGGAACAATATGAGACACAAGAGTGTATCTTCTACAGTACTTGAACTGAACACTGAAACTATTTGCATACACATTGTATGTATGGCAAAAAAAAAATGTAATATAAAAACATGTGACTGTTATGACCAAAACAGTGAAATAAATTGGAGGTATTGCCCTTCCTCCTTAATAGAAGTCACCACACTTACTAAAGTCAACACATTTATTAAGGAGAAGTGACTTAGACGGTTCACTATGCCTCTCACGCTTTATCACGCTTTTGGCGGGTGTCGGCTTATTCAGCTGCTCATCTGTTTTTGGACGGCTAAGTTCTGCCTGTTGATTGTTGGCCAAATAGCTGTGATGTTTAATGAAGATGTTTACAATTCAGTGGATTTCAGAAGAGATTTTAAAGAAGGAAAGGTATTGATTGAGTCAAATCTCAATGATTTTTTCAGGAGAGAGAAGAGTTGGAGAGGAAGAAAAAAATAGTGACTGGTTCTAGCAAATAAAAATGGAGAGAAGAAAATGAATCTGAAAATGCGGGTGCTGGTAGGATGTTGAACACGTGCCTGGCCAACTAGGAGGGAGGCGATTCCATAGCATGTATACATCCCAGAGCGAAAGAGGGGTTTGTCCAGAGCCAAGCTTTCCATCCTGTTGATAGACAAGCCCAGTCATTTAAACTGAAGAAGCATTTCACTTTGGTTGTGTAGACAGAGCGCATCTCATCAGTCATCTAGAATTTCTCTCCAAGAAAAAAGAATAATCTACTTGATCATTTTTAGGTATTTTTAAGAGAAAGATTTTGACCTATGAAGGGAAGGTAATCAAAAAGGGGGGTATAATGGTCAATTTTACTCCAAAAGGCATTTAATAGTAATTTATATTATCATCGTTTCACATGAAGAATTTCTCTATCTTACGCTTTCTCATGTCTCAAGTTGATTAACAAATGCTTCAGGCAGAAGACACATCAATGACGGATACAAAGTAAAAATGTTGGCCTTTAAACTATAAAAGTGAGGAAAATGTGAACCTTGAGGGGTAAGGTGTCTATTTTCCCAATTGAGGGAGAGAGAAAACAGTATGATCAGTAATAGACAGTCTAGTAAACAGAGAAAAGATCTGGAGAGTATTTCATCTTTTGCTGTATTATGAGGTTTAATCCTAGGAAATAATCATTTCTAAATAAAGAGAAGAAAGAACAAGTTGCTGCCTTCTAGAAAGAGGTGAGGGTTCAGCACCATCTTTTCACTATAAATTTTTTCTTCTTAGTCTTTGGATCTTTGACGGTTAAAAACTTACATATTTATACTCACAACTCAAACAGCAGGAGGGGAAGACCAACTGGTACCTTCTCCCTCTTGACTCCGCTCTAAGCTGTCCATTCAGTGTAGGAAGTAATGAAACAGGAAGGAAATACGTTGACCTTCAGATCACAGAGGGAGTCAGCTGGCTGAGCAGTTGAATGTAATTTTTTTCCCTCCTGTATGTTGGCACTCGGGAAACTCTGGGAATAAGTAAGTATGAAAATATTTTCTATAGTGAGATTTTTCCTCTATTTATAACAGCACAATGAAACTGATAAAATAGTATTTGAAGAAGTATATGAAAGAATAGAATGTGCAGATATGATTTGTGGAAAGGACTTTTAACCACTTTCAGATAAATTCCATGACACAAATAATAGGGTGGGGGGACTCCTCTCCTTCAACTTCTGGTTTATATACTAAGGGGTACCAATGTATACTGAAGATGTCTTTGGCATGAGGCATGCCTCAGCCCCCTATTAATCTCCATTAGCATATCCAAAAATGAAAAACAGATTAGAATTTTAAGTCAGAATAAAGTCTGATAAAAAGCTTTTCCAAGAAACATTGCTATTTTGAATGATCTGCACTCTACACTCTGAGTAAAAAATTGTATGCTTGCTCTGAACTCAGCTTCCAGTGGAGGGCCAGACCCCTTCTCGGGCTATATTGCTATACTAAGTAGTTTGCATACGAAAATTCTAGAGCCAGCACTTTTTAAAAATCTTTGATCTTACCATTCAGAATTCCAAACTAAGGGAAGGTAATATAGTAGAAAGAACAAAATATTTGGACTCAAGACCTAGTTCAACTTACTAGTAGTTTGACTTTAGGCAAGTTACCTAACCCTTCAGAAGTTTCAGCTTCCTTCTTCCACATGAGGATGATGATGGTGGTGGTGGTGGTGGTGGTGGTGGTGGTAATGATGGTGATAATGCTGAAGATGATGGTGGTGGTGGTGGTGGTGGTGGTGGTGGTAATGATGGTGATAATGCTGAAGATGATGGTGGTGGTGGTGGTAATGATGGTGATAATGCTGAAGATGATGGTGGTGGTGGTGGTGGTGGTGGTGGTAATGATGGTGATAATGCTGAAGATGATGGTGGTGGTGGTGGTGGTGGTGGTGGTGGTAATGATGGTGATAATGCTGAAGATGATGATGGTGGTGGTGATGAAGATGATGTGGTTGCCTCCTCAAAAAATTGCTGTGAAGTTAAAGTTGGTAATACATGCCATAAAGAAAAACCATTAAGGGCTTACTATGTAAACGTCAGTTACTATTTAACTGTGATTCTCTCAGCTGTCCCAGCCTCCAAGTCTACACAATTCCCCACTTCTACTTCTGTCCTATGATTAACAAGGACACAAGGTGATAAGAGCAGAGCTATTGACACTGCTCACTTCAAATGCTTTCCTGGGAATATACGGGTGCCTCTAGCTCATGAATTAACAAGCCTGGCTGTTATCTGATCTCCAGTGTGTGACCAAGCCAGGGCTCAGAATAACCCCATCATTTGGCACAGAATAAGTATATGTGTGTTCCTATCCGTCTATTACATTCAACAATCTGATCTCCCTCTGAAAATTCTTTTAAGTATTAAAGAGTAATATATGCTATGCCAGTTTTCTTGTGGATAGAGTTTCCTTTCCTTGGTAAGGATTGCTGAAGGTGAAGAATCATAATTTAACAGTATCTTCAACGATGTGCAGGCCCTATGTCCTGGTAAATATTTACTTGAGTAAACGTACCATAGTTACTGCCTCTCCCATCACCACTTCACAGAGTTCTTTCAAAAAAAGTAATTTGAGAAAAGCTTTCAATATTTTTTAAACATTTCAAATTTAAAGATAAAACCCATTGAAATTTGAATTGTATATGTTAGGACAGTATATATTTTAGGATAGTAATTCATATTTTAAATGAAACCTGCACAGCATCCCCTCTAGTAATGTTTCATTTTCTTCTTTCTTCCATTGCTTTTTAAATGTTTGCAATGGTAAAACCTCCTGGAGGAAATCATGATAATCTGTTTATGAGTATTTGCTTGTAATCATATTAACGGGCACACGTGTGCAGGAGGAGAAACAGTAACTTAGTTGTTTAATAATGATTCTACATGAGGCAGGGAACAAGTTACCAGGATCAACCTGCTACAAATTAATCAGCAATTATTGATTCAGTACCACTCAGTAAAAGTTATGGTCAAAGTTCATAACTGTTCAGTCAGGTTGGAAACGGTACCAGCTGTAGCAACGTAGACCCGGAATGGATCAACCCAAATCCTCCCCACTCCTGGGAAGACAACTGGTGATGGGTCAGAGGCATCATCCTCTGTATGAGAGAAGATGTGATATCTTATCATTTGCAACCAAGCCTCAATGCAGAGGACAAAACAAAGCACGGTGCATCTCCCTCTTATCAAAAATATGCCAGGAAGACAGGTGTCACACCTTTATAGCCCACCAGGCAATAGGAAGTGCACACAGGGATCAGCAGCTCTTTGCCTTCCCTTGGCCTAGGCAGGGGTCGGCAAGCCATGGCCTGCAGACGAGACCAGCCTGGTTCCGAGCTTTGTGCAACAAGATAAACATGGTTTTTACAGATGAACATTTACAATCCATCTAATGACAGGGAACACTAAACCTTGAACTCCAATTATGCAAAATGTTATCCCAAAGAAAAAGAATTCTATTCTCTTTAGTAGAGCAGTATTATCCAAAAAAAAAAAAAAAAAGCTCAGTTACTATTATGTTCTGAATTTTGTCAGTAAAAAATATATGAAATTTTGTTTTCTTTCATGTCATATGGCAGTATATATATATAAATTCCTCATTTTTATCTCTTGGCCCACAAAGCCTAAAATATTTATTCTCTTGCTCTTTACATAAAAATCCTGCCAACCCCAGCCTAGGTCATCCACTTCCCAATCATTTTGCTTCTTAAAGCCATTGGAAGTTTCTTAACCATCTCTCCCACTAGCTCTTCCCCTTCTCATATCTATTGGGAGGATCTTACCATTTTTTTAAAATTTGTTATCATTAATCAACATTATGTTTACTAGGCTCCCCCCTTCACCAAGTATGCCCCACAAACCCCATTAGAGTCACTCTCCATCAGCGTAGTAAGATGCTGTAGAATCACTACTTGTCGTCTCTGTGTTGTACGACCCTCCCCATGCCCCCCCACATTATACATGCTAATCATAATACCCCCTTTCTTCTTCTCCGCCCTTATCCCTCCCTCCCTTCCCACCCATCCTCCCCAGTCCCTTTCCCTTTAGTAACTGTTAGTCCATTCTTGGATTCTGTGAGGCTGCTGCTGTTTTGTTCCTTCAGTTTTTCTTTGTTCTTATGCTCCACATATGAGTGAAATCATTTGGTATTTGTCTTTCTCCACCTGGCTTATTTCACTGAGCATAATACCCTCTAGCTCCATCCATGTTGTTGCAAATCATAGGATGTGTTTTGTTCTTATGGCTGAATAATATTCCATTGTGTATATGTACCACATCTTCTTTATCCATTCATCTACTGATGGACATTTAGGTTGCTTCTATTTCTTAGCTATTGTAAATAGTGCTGCAATAAACATAGGGGTGCATCTGTCTTTTTCAAACTGGGCTCCTGCATTCTTAGGGTAAATTCCTAAAAGTGGAATTCCTGGGCCAAATGGAATTTCTATTTTAAGCATTTTGACGAACCTCCATACTGCTTTCCACAATGGTTGAACTAATTTACATTCCCACCAGCAGGGTAGGAGGGTTCCCCTTTCTCCACAACCTCACCAACATTTGTTGTTGTTTGTCTTTTGGATGGTAACCATCCTTACTGGTGTGAGTTGATATCTCATTGTGGTTTTAATTTGCATTTCTCTGATGACTGGCGATGTGGAGCATCTTTTCATGTGTCTGTTGGCCATCTGGATTTCTTCCTTAGAGAACTGTCTATTCAGCTCCTCTGCCAATTTTTTAATTGGATTATTTGCTTTTTGTTTGTTGAGGTGCATGAGCTCTTTATATATTTTGGATGTCAACCCTTTATCGGATCTGTCATGTATAAATATATTCTCCCATACTGTAGGGTACCTTTTTGTTCTATTGATGGTGTCCTTTGCTGTACAGAAGCTTTTCAGCTTGATATAGTCCCACTTGTTCATTTTTGCTTTTGTTCCCCTTGCCTGGGGAGATATATGTTCATGAAGAAGTCGCTCATGTTTATGTCAAAGAGCTTTTTGCCTATGTTTTTTTCTAAGAGTTGTATGGTTTCATGACTTACATTCAGGTCCTTGATACATTTTGAATTTACTTTTGTGTGTGGGGTTAGACAGTGATCCAGTTTCATTCTCTTACATGTAGCTGTTCAGTTTTGCCAGCACCATCTGTTGAAGAGACTCATTTGCCCATTGTATGTCCATGGCTCCTTTATCATATATTAATTGACCATATATGTTGGGTTAATATCTGGAGACTCTATTCTGTTCCACTGGTCTGTGGCTCTGTTCTTGTGCCAGTACCAAATTGTCTTGATTACTGTGGCTTTGTAGTACAGCTTGAAGTTGGGGAGTGAGATCCCCCCCACTTTATTCTTCCTTCTCAGGATTGCTTTGACTATTCAGGGTCTTTGGGGTTTCCATATGAATTATTGAACTATTTGTTCCAGTTCATTGAAGAATGCTGTTGGTAATTTGATAGAGATTACATCAAATCTGTATATTGCTTTGGGCAGGATGGCCATTTTGACTATATTAATTCTTCCTAGCCAAGAGCATGGGATGAGTTTCTGTTTGCTAGTGTCCTCTTTTATTTCTCTTAAGAGTGTCTTATAGTTTTCAAGGTACAGGTCTTTCACTTCCTTGGTATTTTATTTTTTTTGATGCAATTGTGACTGAAATTATTTTCCTGATTTCTCTTTCTATTAGTTCATTGTTGAGGTATAGTAAAGCCACAGATTTCTGTGTGTTAATTTTGTATCCTGCAACTTTGCTGAATTCCGATATCAGTTCTAGTAGTTTTGCAGTGGAGTCTTTAGGGTTTTTTATGTACAATATCATGTGATCTGCAAATAGTTACAGTTTGACTTCTTCTTTACCAATCTGGATTCCTTGTAATTCTTTGTTTTGTCTGATTGCCGTGGTTAGGACCTCCAGCACTACAGTGAATAACAGTGGGGAGAGTGGGCATCCCTGTCTCGTTCCCGATCGCAGAGGAAAAGCTTTCAGCCTCTCACTGTTCAGTATGATGTTGGCTGTGGGTTTATCATATATGGCCTTTATTAAGTTGAGGTACCTGCCCTCTATACCCATTTTGCTTAGAGTTTTTAATCATGAATGGATGTTGAATTTTGTCGAATGCTTTTTCAGCATCTATGGAGATGATCATGTGGTTTTTGTCCTTCTTTTTGTTGATGTGGTGGATGATGTTGATGGATTTTCCAATGTTGTACCATCCTTGCATCCCTGGGATGAACCCCACTTGGTCATGGTGTATGATCCTTTTGATGTATTTTTGAATACAGTTTGCTAATATTTTGTTGAGTTTTTTTGCATCTACATTCATCAGGGATATTGGTCTGTAATTTTCTTTTTTGGTGGGGTCTTTGCCTGGTTTTGGTATTAGGATGATGTTGGCTTCATAGAATGAGTTTGGGAGTATTCCCTACTCTTCTATTTTTTGGAAAACTTTAAGGAGAATGGGTATTATGTCTTCTCTGTATGTCGGATAAAATTCCAAAGTATACCCATCTGGCCCAGGGGTTTTGTTTTGGGGTAGTTTTTTGATTACTGATTCAATTTCTTTGCTGGTAATTGGTTTGTTTAGATTTTGTGTTTCTTCCTTGGTCAGTCTTGGAAGGTTGTATTTTTCTAGGAAGTTGTCCATTTTTCCTAGGTTTTCCAGCTTGTTAGCATATAAGTTTTCATAGTATTCTCTAATAATTCTTGTCCATTGTGATTTTTCCTTTCTCGTTTTTGATTCTGTTGATGTGTGCTGATTCTCTTTTTCTCTTAATAAGTCTGTCTAGAGGCTTATCTATTTTGTTTATTTTCTCAAAGAACCAGCTCTTGGTTTCATTGATTTTTTTTCTATTGTTTTCTTCTTCTCAATTTTATTTATTTCTTCTCTGATCTTTATTATGTCCCTCCTTCTGCTGACTTTAGGCCTCATTTGTTCTTCTTTTTCCAATTTTGATAATTGTGACATTAGACTGCTCATTTTGGATTGTTCTTCCTTCTTTAAATATGCCTGGATTGCTATATACTTTCCTCTTAAGACTGCTTTTGCTGCATCCCACAGAAGTTGGGGCTTTGTGTTGTTGTTGTCATTTATTTCCATATATTGCTTGATCTCTATTTTAATTTGTTCATTGATCCATTGATTATTCAGGAGCATGTTGTTAAGCTTCCATGTGTTTGGGAGCCTTTTTGCTTCCTTTGTACAATTTATTTCTAGTTTTCTACCTTTGTGGTCTGAAAAGTTGGTTGGTAGAATTTCAATCTTTTTTAATTTACTGAGGCTCTTTTTGTAGACAAGTATGTGGTCTATTCTGGAGAATGTTCCATGTACACTTGAGAAGATTGTGTATCCTGTTGCTTTTGGATGTAGAGTTCTGTAGATGTCTATTAGGTCTATCTGTTCTAGTGTGTTGTTCAGTGCCTCTGTGTCCTTACTTATTTTCTGCCCGGTGAATCTATCCTTTGGGGTGAGTGGTGTGCAAATGAATGCATTGCATTCTATTTCCCCCTTTAGTTCTGTTAGTAGTTGTTTCACATATGCTGGTGCTCCTGTGTTGGGTGCATATATATTTATAATGGTTATATCCTCTTGTTGGACTGAGCCCTTTATCATTATGTAGTGTCCTTCTTTATCTCTTGTCACTTTCTTTGTTTTGAAGTCTATTTTGTCTGATACTAGTACTGCAACACCTGCTTTTTTCTCTTTGTTCTTTGCATGAAGTATCTTTTTCCATCCCTTGACTTTTAGTCTGTGTATGTCTTTGGGTTTGAAGTGAGCTTCTTGTAAGCAGCATATAGATGGGTCTTGCTTTTTTATCCATTCTATTACTCTGTGTCTTTTGATTGGTGCATTCAGTCCATTTACATTTAGGGTGATTATTGAAAGATATGTACTTATTGCCATTGCAGGCTTTAGATTCGTGGTTACCAAAGGTTCAAGGTTAGCTTCTTTAGTATCTTACTGCCTAACTTAACTCGCTTATTGAGCTCTTATAAACACTGTCTGGTGATTTTTAATTTCTCTCCCTTCTTATTCCTCCTCCTCCTCCATTCTTCATATGTTGGGTGTTTTATTCTGTGCTCTTGTGTGTTTCCTTTGACTGCTTTTGTGATTAGTTGATTTTATTTTTTGTCTTTAGTTAGTATTTGGTTGGTTTTTTCTCTGGTGAGATCTGTTTAGCCTTAGGATTGCTCCCATCTAGAGCAGCCCCTCTAAAATACCCTGCAAAGGTGGTTTGCAGGTGGCAAATTCCCTCAACTTTTGCTTGTCTGGGAATTGTTTAATCCCTCCTTCATATTTAAATGATAATCATGTTGGATACAGTATTGTTGGTTCAAGGTCCTTCTGTTTCATTGCATTAAATATATCATGCCATTCTCTTCTGGCCTGTAGGGTTTCTGTCAAGAAGTCTGATGATAGCCTGAAGGGTTTTCTTTTGTAGTTGACTTTTTTCCTCTCTCTAGCTGCCTTTATACCTCTGTCCTTGTCCTTGATCTTTGCCATTTTAATTATTATGTGTCTTGCTGTTGTCCTCCTTGGGTCCCTTCTGTTAGGAGTTCTGTGTACTTCTGTGGTCTGAGCAACTATTTCCTCCCCCAGTTTGGGGAAGTTTTCAGCAATTATTTCTTCAAAGACACTTTCCATTCCCTTTTGTCTGTCTTCTTCTTCTGCTACCCCTATAATGCAAATATTGTTCCATTTGGATTGGTCACACAGTTCTCTTAATATCCTTTCATTCCTGGAGATCCTTTTATTTCTCTCTGCATCAGCTTCTCTGCATTCCTGTTCTCTGGTTTCTATTCAATTAATGACCTCCTGCATCTCATCCAGTCTGCTCTTAAGTCCTTCTAGCGATTGTTTCATTTCTGTAATCTCCCTCCGGACTTCATCCATTAGCTCTTGCATATTTCTCTGCAGCTCCATCAGCATGGTTATGACCTTTATTTTGAATTTTTTTTCTGGAAGATTGGTTAGGTCTATCTCCCCAGATTCCTTCTCAAGGGAGAATGTCTGGGTTAGTCTGGTTTGTATCAAATTCTTCTGCCTTTTCATGGCGATAGAGGTAGTTGTGGGGAGCTGGTGCGTGTGTCAGCTGGGATAACATCTCTTCTTGCTAGTTGTGGCCTTCCTCTCCCGGGAGAACAGCGACCCCTAGAGGCTTGTGCTGGGCTGCTGTGCGCAGATGGGGCCTCTGATTCTTGCCCGGCTGCTGTGGAAGAAGCTCTGCCCAGTTGCTGTGGGCGTGGCCGCTGCCACTATGGCGGAGTCGCGCCAGAGGGGGAATGGACAGGAGGCTGTTCATCACCATGAGGGGCCTCTGAGCTGCGCTGCTGCCCAGGGGGTTGGCGTGCCCGGAGTTTCCCAGAATTCCCAGCTACTGGGCTGATTGCGCCGGGGCGCTTCCATCCAGCTCTGGGGTCCCTGTCCCTTTAAGTCTTTCAAAAAGCACTCACTTTTCTTTGTCCCAGGGGCGCCGGCTGTAGGGACCCGTTCACAGGTCTTACTGTCCCATTTCCCTAGTATCCAGCACCCCACGCATGCACTGTGTCTGTGATCCGGTGCAGATGGCTGGGGCTGGGTGTTCAGCAGTCCTGGGCTCCCTCTCCCTCCCACTCCGACTCCTCTCCTCCCACCGGGAGCTGGGGGTAGGGGCGCTCGGGTCCTGCTGAGCCGCAGCTTGTATCTTACCCCCTTCCCAAGGTGCTGGGTTCTCACAGGTGTGGATGTGGTCTGGCTGTTGTCCTGTGTCTTCTGGTCTCTCTTTTAGGATTAGTTGTATTTGTTGTATTTTCAGAAATATGTATGGTTTTGGGAGGAGATTTCTGCGGCTCTACTCATGCTGCCATCTTGGCTTCACCTGTGGTTCTTATCATTTTTAAATCCATATTTAAGAGGAACTTATACTTTCTTATGATTTATAAGAGAATATTCTTTATAAGAGAATATATCACTATATTACATTGCTCTGTAATACCAACTGGGAGGATGATGAAAAATTAGTGGTCCAAGATAAAACCAAAGACTGATTGCCCTGGACTGGGGAGGGCAGAGAAGGCAACATCACACAGGACTAAGGATTGAGTCTCCCAGCCCATCAATGAATGAGGTGAAAATAGTTGGCACACTGCTTACCCCTCTGCATCATTTCAAGAGGCTTTCCTCCCCATTTGACTCTTTGGGTTCACATCTCTGAGCTCTGAAGCTGTTGGAAGCTTCTTATAAGGAATGAGTGATGCATGAGCCTGACTGAAGGCTGTCTTCTCGTATATCCGTACCCACTCCTCCAAGTCTCCCGCTCACCAAGGAGTGGTGGTGCCAGGCCTCATGGGGCATCGCCCAAAGAAACCACAAATTGGAAATACATTACCTTTATGTCAGAGGATTACATGAGATTAGCAGAGTTTTGATCAACCCCAGACAGAGCTGGCTCTTGCCCACTGCCCTTCTCTGTAATGCAGACCAACATGTGTCCACTTAGCCTGCATGTTAGTTCAAGGACAAGAAAGCCTTTCAAAACAGGCATGAAGGAGAGAGTGAAAAACACCGCCATACACATCCACACACATTCAGTGGGGGCGTCCGGGCTCCTAGTCGCTAAGCATCAGGAGGACCAAGGATGTTTAGCTCCATTAGGCATCTCTGAGTGGTTCTAACTTGCTGGAAGGGAAAAATATCTTGTTATTAGAAAGAGTTAGGGAACCATTGTCCATTGTCAGTGAGAATAAAAGTGCAGACACTACAGAAAATAGTATGGCATTATTCAAAAAAGTAAAAATAGAATTCCACATGATCCAGCAATGCCACTTCTGAATATATACCCAAAACAATTGAAAGCAAGGTCTTGAAGAGACATTTGTACACCCATGTTCACAACAGCATTACTCATAGTGGTCAAAACGCAGAAGCAACCCAAGTGCCCGTCAATGGCTGAAGGGAAACAAAATGTGGTTTATACATTCAATGAAATATTATTAAGCCTGAAAAAGGAAGTAAGTTCTGATACATGCAACAACATGGATGAACCTGAGGACATTAAGCTAAGTGAAAGAAGCCAGTCATAACAAACAAATGCTGTACGACCACACTTCCACAAGGTATCTACAGTAGCAGAATTCATATGGACAGAAAATAGGTGGTGATTGCCAGGGGTTGGAGGAAGCGGGATGAGGAGCTGTTATTTAATGACTATAGAGCTTCAGGGTTTTTGCAAGATGAAAAGAGCTCTGGAGATCGGTTGCACAACAATGTGAATGTACTTGGCACTACTCAACTGTGCACTTAGGGATTATTATGACAGTAAATCTTATATGTATTTTACACATGTCTGTATAGATCTCCACATTTTAAAAAGAGGGGCATAGGTACACCAACACAAAGGGGAGGAACAGGCAGTCCTGCAAATCTGCAGAACAATGTTTTTTTCCTGAGTATATCCACGTAACAGCACATAACTGAATTTCCATGTGAGATAGATGTGGTTTCAGGGTCCCGATTCTGACCAAGGCTGAGTATGTCCGACACACTCTTAGAGAGGCTGTTTTCCTCATGACTGGATGTGTCTGAGATATCAGCATTCTTCCTACTAATTTCTGCCTAGTTGGAAGTCAGTTTTAGATTCTTTGCCTAAATACTTTGAGAATAGCACTTTCTGAGGCTCCTCCAGAAAGGAGTGGCATAATTAGAAGCCATGCCCCGCATCTCCCAGGAGCTTCTGAACTATTTAGGGATATAAGGTTTACTTTTTCATTCATTTAAAGAATATCCTTTGAAATGTCCACCATGTGCTTCGTTCAATTCTATCAGCTCTCAGGATCAGCAGTGAAGCCTTCACAGCCTCAGCCCTTGTGAAGCTATATTGCAGTGGAGGGAGACAGACAGTAAAAACATGATGTGTCAGATGGACAGAAGTGTTACGGAAGAAAATTAAGTGCAGGGTGAGAATGATAGGACACTGTGGTCAGGAAAGGCTTTACTGATAAATGCCAGGGGCTTGAAGGAACTTCAGGTCTGACCTGTAAGTCTGGGAAAGAATATTCCAGAAAGACCTGAGAGGTGAGTGTGGCTGCAGTGCAGCACAGGCAAGACAGAGAGAGGTAGACAATGAGGTCTGAGGGGCTTCTGGGGATGCAGCTCTTGTAAAACCTTCTAGAACGCTGTAAGGCTTTGAGTTTTTGTTCTATGGGAGATGAGGAGATATTAGTGGGTGTCTAGCAAAGTGACATAATCTGATTTGCCTTTCAAAAGGATCGTTCTGATTGTTGTCCTGAAATAAAGATGGAGCATAAAGGGCAAAAGCAGGAAGGCCACTTCAGAGCCTATTGCAATGACCCAGAAGAGAGTTGATGGGACCGTCCAAAGCCGACAGTGATTGCATTCTGGAGACAGGGGCCAGGGTGAGGGACGGCTTGCTTCCAGGAGCCAAGGATGACTCCGAGGCTTTGGCCCAGGCACCTAGGAGGACGACACTGTTCTTCACCAAGACAAGGACAGCTGCCAGGGGAGGAGGCTTGCGGGTGGGGAAGAGTATTGATTGCCATGACAGGGAATCGGGGGTCCAGTTTGGGACAAAGAGTTTATAGCATAGATATAAATAGTGGATTATTTCATGAAGTCCCACTCCAGGTACCCAGAACAGTGGGCACTCAGGAAATACCTCTTGAAATGTTGACAATAAAGCAGCATATACAATAGGTCAAAATTATTCAGATTTATTTCTAGCATATGAGAACTGGACGATATACCCTGTATGGTCTGTTCCGTAAAACTAGGAATTCAAGAATGCGATACGAACTGTTCACATACACTGATGGAGGTGAAAGAGAAGATCAGAGCGAAAGGGCTGGATAATCTGGCAGGCTTCGTGGAGGTGAATATTTGAGGGAGACAGCTTGACATCCTTGAAGGCACTGTTATGATAAATAGGATAATTGTGGAAATGCATCCAGGAACTCTCGGTCATACACGGCCTCCTGCATTTGGTGCTGTGCTCACCAAGTTAAAATGCTTCCATTTCTTGCTCTTCTGCTCCACGCCTGTGTATCCATGGAATCTCAACTGGAAGAGACCTGAAGAGGTTTTCAGTCTATCCTCCTAATAGAAAGCAGACAGGGGGTCAATCCTGTTTCTAAAGTCCCTTCCTTTTTTTCCTTCCCCCAGGAGATTTCTCAGCCCCGCTCAGTCACACATCCATTTAACAGGAAGGAGCTAGCAATTAACACATTCTCTATTTTAACTCAAACCCCCCGAAGCTGTGTCTGCACTCACTTCTCTTTATTATAATTCTAGGGAAAGCTGTTCTTCCTCCTGAAAACAGTCTTTCTCATCCTCAAAAGCCATTAAAAGGACACATTAACACACCAGTGACTCTCCAAACACTGAAATAGCCAGTCAAATATTTGTATTCCACCAGGCACTGGAGTTGAATAATGTATCTGTGCCAACAGGCGGGCGAGTGTATTCTAGTGGTGAGAGGCCCAAATGTCTGTGAATTAGGATATGAAACCTGGACCGGTCTACGGCTGTTGTAATTGAATTCCTCTTTGAATGTGGCACCCAGAGCTGAGAAGCCTGTGCACATTCACTCCTCAAAAACGTGCCAGTGCCCAGTGGTTAATATCCTCATTCCGACGTAGCCCCTGCACTGGGTGCAGAGAACAAGCGAAAGCAGGAGTGCACATTTATCTTCCTCAAGGAGTCCCTTGAGGCTCCCTGAGAAAGGATCAGCCGAAGAAGAGGCTGCAATAAAGCTTTCCTTCCCCCACTCTGCGAGCAGACAGCTGTTTCAGCCTCTTCCTACTGCCGCTAATGAAAACATAACGGGATCCAAGGAAAGATACTTAACAGCAGATTGTTTGGGGCAACCACTTTCTCTGGAGATTTGCTTAAACCAAAGCACTTTGATTTGTTACCATTGCTGTGATATTTTCACCTCCAGCAGCCTTAGCCTGAATGACCTGTTTTAAATGTGGCGGCCAATGACACTCCAGCGGTGTGAATGATTCATCAGGTTCAAGAGCGCTGTCAGCCTAGTAATATCACAGCAGCCTGTCTGCCTGGCTGATTACAGAGGGGGACAGCGCTCTGTCCTGTTGTCCCAGCTCCTATCCAAAGCTGCCAGGGATATGGATTGTGTGTCCTCAGAGAAGGAAAGAAAGGGACATGGGGCCAGGCCTGGTTCCCGCTACCAAAGAAGGCTCTGTGGGCTGAGCAAGCTGTGCTGAGGAGTCAGATTTCCACTTGCACCTCTGCAAAATAAAACTGTGCTGGTCCAGCGGGGGTGGATCTTGCATTCAGCATCCCTTTGCATAAAATGTATGTTGGGGGGATGGGTGGGGGCTTAGGCCATGAAAGGGAGGCTTGGTAAGGAAAGAGGCACTAGGCCCTGAAGCTAGCAACGACATCACATGGTTTCCAGGGAGGCACAGGCCTTTTAAACACGTAGCTGGATTCGCAGCCCAGGAGCCAGAGCATGAGAGCTACCACAGGAGGGAAAAGGGTGCGCGGCCAGGAGGAACCTCAGTCCTGGCGTCAGCACGTGTACCCCGTGTTTGAACATGCTGTGATTCTCTCCCTAGCTCGGCCTGCAAAAAAGGGATGGCTCACTTACCTCACAGAGACCCACTTCAGATGCAATGAATTGGCTCCAAAATGATACCCATGAAGACCATCAAAGCTAACAGCCAGTGACGAAGCTTTAAATAATACGACCTCTGGGCCCCTAATTCCTTCTAAAATCACCTCCTGAAGTTAAAGGTCTCAATTTTATGAATTAGGGAAGAATTGACCTTTGGAAAGATATTTGCATATCTTACCATCTGGGAATGGTAAGAAGGAAAGGAATTAAACAGGATTGTGTGCAACAGCTCTGGCTAAAATTGAAAGAAAAATGAAAATAAAGGAATTACCTAAAGAAGAAATATTTTAAAAGTATGCATGACTGGATAAAGTCAAAATTTAACATTTTTTTCAATAATTGATAGGCAATTATTAATGTGTATCAATCAGGACACTATGAAGACACTGATGGCTCTCTCAAATTTCAATAATCCAAGGCAGGTTTATTTACAAAGAGATGACTTGCAAAGGTATGGGTGGAGTGTGAGGGAGCCGGAGGGCCAGGTGAGGCTAGGGCCACTGCTGGGCTCCCAGGGTGGGAGGGGAAGAAGTCGCTAGAACCAGCAAGCGCAGAAAGGGCTGCCATCTGTGAAGGGACACAGCCAGCCCAGTATGACCTCACAGGGAAGAGCCAGTGAATTGATATCATTACCTCACTCCCTTCCCTTTTTCCTTCCTGTCCCTGTTGGGCTCGCCATTGCCAAACCCAGCTGGACATCACAGGGCAGGACAGGCGTTGATGTGGTTCCTATAGGAGCCCCAAGGGCAGAGAGCAGGAGAGGGCAAGGTGAAGAACAGACAGGAAGGAGCACCATGGAACGATCCGCATGCCAGGGACTGCATGGGGCTGGGGACACAATATTAATAAACCACCTTGGAGAACCTCTCAGACAAATCTCTTCTCTTGCATTCCCCCTGATAATGAGAGAAAAGGAAAGGGTTTATTATGAAGTGAAAGTCAATTTAGAACCTTAAAAAACGCCTACATGTCAAGTACCTAGCATTGTGTGTGTGTGTGTATATATATATATATATATATATATATATACACACACATATATATACATTCATTTTTAATTATTTTGTACTTACTTTAATATCTTGGTGCAATCATACTTACTAAATTAGATTTATATTGTTTACCTTCAGCCATATGGGGTTCAAAGCTATAGGAATTTGTAAAGTTAACGTTCTGCCAAAATGTTTGTCAGTATACATCAGAGGTTCTCAAAATGTAGACTGAGGACCCCTGAGGTTTCTCAAGGCACTTTTAGGGGTCCCCACGGTCCTCGATAATTTTTACAAATATAAAGAGGTTTTGTTTATATTTTGTGCATAAAAATATATATGTATAACATACATATGTTATACAAAATATAAAATAATTAGTCTAGATTATATTATTGTACAATGGGTCTTAAGACCAAAAAATTGGGAACGGCTGGTCTAAATTATATTTTTGCAGCAAATGACCTCCACATGTAATATCATAATAATGTATGAGAAATCCAATCTCAAGTTTCTGGATGGAAAGGGATTGTTTGCTACATTTAGGGCATATTCTATTTCCTGTCAGCTTTGAACATTTTGCTATCTTATACCCATGCAGCCTTCCAGGTTACTTGGTGCAGAAGCTGGAAGTGAGGGTAGAAGTGCGGTTTAGGACTGGGATCATTCGCCCAAGTGCATAGGCCTGATTGCATCACCCTTGGGACATTCATTCCTGCGACATATTAAAATGCTAAGGGTATTGGCCAAACAAGTTTCCTATCGTGCAAGGAGATATGTGTGATAATGGTGAGGAAATAACAGCCTGAGATGTCTACCCCCTTGAGGAACTTATCATCAATACCAGACCTGAGCAAAGGGAAATGGGGTCTTGCTCTCAGCAGTCAGAAAGCAGCAAGCAAGACCTGGCTGGTATTTGCCAGGTTAAACATACTTCTGTAGGTTGAGCTGTTTATGCTCTTTTTCCAGGGGAAAGGGTGACAGAAGCCAGCAGGGGCTTTATGTGCTCTCATTCCTCATTTAGTCAATATTTATTGACTACCCTCTATGATTATTATTACAGATATTACAATACTGTAAATGGCACCAAGCATAGTTCCTGATATCAAGGAGCTTAAAAACTAATGAGGGGATGTGAGCCAACTATCTGTCTACAACAGAAGGAAGGCGTGTGAGTGGATCTGCATTCAGGGGATGCAGTGCTTACAGCAGGACCCGGACAGAGTACGGAGGGCCAAGGAGGGCTTCTTGAAGGAGGTAGTGTTTGAACAGAGCTAACCAGGATAGGCAGGATTTTTGGACACAAACGTCAGCGGTAGAAGAAAAAGTGATGGGCACTCCTCAGCAGAGAATTTCCAGGCAGTGGAAATGGCCTGAGCAAAAAAGTAGAAGCAGGAATTGTCAAATGTTAGCCACAAAAGGAAGCATGGCAATCAAGTTGTCCAAACCCTTCATCTGACAAGTGATGATATTAAGATGACAAAGAGAAGCTTTGCCCTGAGTTTCCTATTGGCAGAACCAAAATAGTACCCAAGTGTCTCGATGCAAAGCCCAAGACTCTTTGCAGCGCTGTTCCTTGGACACTGGAAATAGCAGGAAGAGCTAGAGCTTAGGGATAGCATCGCAGAGCAGCCAGGGGTTAGCTGAAAAAGCTTTGGAGTCACCCTGTGGTGCCAAGGGGCTGGGCACCTGTTTGGAACATATCCAGACCAGTGCTTCCCAAAGTATGTTCTGAGACAACTGCCCCAGACCGCCAGCATGCTTGTTAAAACAACCCAATTAGAATGGGAGAGGAGGGTGACTTGAAAATCTGTATTTTAAATTCCTACCCAGAGAGATTCGTATGCACTTGATAAATTAGAAAATTAAAAATAAAGAGAAAGAGAGAAAGATTGGTCAGGGCAGCAAATGAAGAATTTAGTAGATATGAGCAAGGTGGAGGGTAAAGAGCTACAATATGAAACAGATGTTCAGTAATCTTCTAATTGGCAGCATTCCAAGCCATGATTTGGCCATGCATTTGGGTGGCCAAATGCCTATAGAAGAAGGTACAGAAGTTGAGAAAGAACTTCAGTATCATGGGGTTAGATCTGCTATCCACATGGGTGTTAAGCATCACAGTCATAAAGAGAGATTAGGTGTCAGTGGTGCCTGGCTACTTCTCTCCAGGACCAGTCAACTAGACCAGAGTAGAAGCCAGAAATACCAGCATCAAAGGCAGAAGAAATATATAAAAATGTAAATGGGTAGGGATTACTAGATATAGCCAAATATTTGAGACCTTCTATTCAGAGTATCAGTTTCACTTCAGGATGCAGTGGGTCCTAACGCGTGTGCTCAGTTCCTTATTGTATATCTGAAGCTCTAAGTCAGGAAATTAAATTGGTTGCTTTTTTGCTTTCCTCTGATGGATTATGTATTTACTAGGATTGATTGGTGACAGAAAGACTGATCAGGCTGGCTTGATCAATTGAGTTTCCTAAACCCAAAACTGGCTTTTAAAAATGCCCATGAAAGAGCAGAATAGTATTCAGTTATTGAAAAAGACCATCTTCAGTGCTGCTGAAGTTCAAACACCCTGTTTAATGATACACAAAAATAATCACAGCTCCCATAGCACCCATAGTACTTCCTCTTTCATAACACCTGCCTCAGTCATTTACAGCTGTCCTCATGCCAGGCTCCACGAGATGGGGTTCATGACTCTGTGTTCACCTCTGTGTTTCCTGCCTTTAACAGAGTGTGTGGTGCCTGAATTGAAATAATAGCTTATAAGAGAAGGAATGGAAGCAGTGAGAAATTAACGGCATGAGGATGAGGACTTCAGTAACCGCAGCAGGGGAAGCAACTTGAGAGGCTGTGTGAAGATTTTAGACTCAGCACCAGAAGGCCATGTTTCTGGTGCAGACTAATTTTTGGCTATGTGACCTTGGGCACATCACTTAACTTCTCTAAGATTTGCACCAGACAATCCAATAATGGGTGCATAGACCTGTGCTGCCTGGTCCCTCACTCATGCATGTACCTGACCATTAGGAAGGATCTGTATTAGGAACGATAGGGGCTACAAAGTCACCCAGGACAGATCCCATTGCCAGGAGCTTCCAATCCAGTGAGGGAAATGGGCCCTGTGTTAGGCCTTCACCTTCCATACTCCACATGCTGTACTCCTTGAGGGAGAAGCTCAAGGGGGGTTGCAGTGTATTATACTCACTTCATTCCTGGTCAGAGCTTCAGTCCCAAAGCTGGTCCACTGAGTAAGGCAGCCTCAAGGGAAATCTAGGGCAGCAGCCTGGAAAAACACTCCATGCCTCTCTTGACCCATGGCCTCTAGCTCTGTATGCACATGTCCTTGACCCCCACATTCATATCCAGTCCTCCACAAGATACCAAAAGAGGAAATCAGGGTGGTGAGCAGTATATACTAAAGAGAGCATTAAATTTTTTTCACCTTTGACTTTGAATAACAGCTTCACCTTTGTGATCATGAGCAAGTTACTTACTCATTCTCTCAGAGCATCAGTTTTCTTATCGTTCAAATGGGGGCAGTAATAGAAAAAGGGATTGTTACAGGCTTTAGATAATGTCTGTAGAACACCTAGCATCATCTACATTTCTCCTTTTTTCTTCTTCTCTCTCCCTGCCATACTACATTTGTACCATATCTACCATAGTCCCTTCCTCATCAGGAAGGTAGTGGAGTTAGAAAAAGTGGGTGTTATGGAATGAATGTTCATGTTCCCCAAAATTCTTATGTTGAACTCCTAACCCCCAGTGTGACTGTGTTTGGAGTAGGGAAGTAATTAAGGTTAAATGAAATCATAAGGGTGGGGGCCCGGTCCAATAGGATTAGTGCCCTTATAAGAAAATACACCAGACTTGCTCTCTCTGTGCACATGCACTGAGGAAAGACCACGTGTAGCAAGAAGGTAGCCTTCTGCAGGCCAGGAAGAGAGACCTCACCAGAAACCAATTCAGCTGGACCTTTATCTTGAACTATCCGTCTCCAGAACCATGAGAAAATAAGCTTTTGTTGTTTAAGCCACCCAGTCTTTTTTTTGGCAGCTCAGTAGAAGACTGTTAAAGTGGGGAAATGGAAAGTCTACTTTTCTCCAGAGTTAAGTGTTAGGCCCTGCTCCTCCCCACAGATTTTTCCTTTCTAGCCTATTGGTGCTGAAGCTAATCTACAGTAGCTCTTTACCCAGTCACCCCAAAACTTCTGCATATCTGTGCTTCTTTCCAAGTCTCATTTTACAGAGTGAGGTAAATGGAAAAATGTTTGGAATCAAACTCTACACAAATAGCTATAAGACAAGGTAGAAGGTGCTAAGCATGTCAAGAGATGCTAAGATCTAAAAGGTTGTGAAAGTTCTGAAGTGACAGGGCAGGGGAAGGGGCAAGGGTTCTGGGAAAAAGACAGGGGCTTGTAAAGTGAACCTCGGTGAGCAAATGCAGCAACTGGGAAATGGGCAAATGCTATGCAGATGGAGAAAGGCTGGGGTTGGGGCTAACAAGGGAAATAAAAGGGTCCAGGTAAGAGCGCAGGAGTGTTCCAGAGTGGCAGCTATTCATCTCCGATGCCGTGAGTAGTTACCGAGCTCTTGTTCTCTGCTGGGGATACAGTATATGAGACAGAAATGGTCTCTGCCCTTATGATCTTAGTCCAGTAAAAGAGACCAGAAACAAGTAAAAAAACAAATTTAAAAAAACCATTATAATTTACATTTATGGCTATAAAAGGCACAGGGTATTGAAAAAGAATAACTGGGGGGAAGAATATACTTAAAGAAGTATATTCTAGGGAAGACCTTTCTGGGAAGTGGCTTGGTATGTTTAAGGAACTGAAAGAAGGTCCTTGTGATCTAAGGTTAGTTAGTGAAAGGAAGGAAGGAGGCGTGAGTGAGGCTGGAAGGACTAGAGGGACTGGCTTACCAGGATCTTGTAAGCATTGTTCTATAATAAATGGGGAACAAATGCAGGATTTAAGCAGGAAAGTGGCCATCAAATAGTTTATATTTTAAAAGATTACTCTTCCTATAATATTAGTTATCTATATTGCTGCATAACAAATTGCCACAATTAGCTGTTTAAAACAACACATGCTTATCCCACAGTTTCTGTGGGTCAGAAGTCCAGACACAGATGAGCTTCAGGTCACTCACCAGGCTGCAGCCAAGGTGTGAGCCAGAGCCGGGGTCTCATCTGAAGACTGAATTGAGGAAAGATCCACTTTCAAGCAAACACGCCTGTCGGCTGCCCTCCGTCCCTTACGAGCTGTTGGACAGAGAGCCTCAGTTTCCTGACACAGGGTCGCCTACAAGTTAGCTTGCTTCATCAAAGCCAAAAGATGGAAGTCAAAATCTTTTATAAATGTCTTGGAGAGAAAAATCAACAGGTCTTAATGAGTTGAGTGTGGAAGATGAAGGAAAAGGAGGAATCATAATTACTTTCAGGTTTCTGGCCCTCTAGCAACTGGTTGGATATTGGGGTCATTTATTTTACCGAGATTGTTAAGCATAGGGAAAGACCGGGTTTGACATATAGGGAAGCGAATCCAGAATTGGCCTGCAAAAAATTAACAGGAATTTTTAGATAGGGACTTGGATGTCTGACCTTAGAGGAGAGTTGAGCTGGAAGTGTAAATCTTGGACTCTATCATATGACCGCGACTCAAAGCCCAGAATGAATAGAGGAGGCCCCATTGTACGGGGCCTTGAATGCCTATGTAAGGTGTGTGTGGGCACATCATCCTAGTACCCCGTTTAGTCCTTTAAAAAGTGCTCCAACCTGCCTTTAGAACTGTCTGTTCCTTCAGTTGCCCCAAGTCTATTTTTAAAGGGGAGTACACAGGTTTCATCCTCCCTCCTGCGGGTTTTGCTTATTTTTAGGGTAGGATGAGGGAGTATAGCCGTTGACTTCTTCCTACTTTGCCTTACAATCTGTTTTACCATCGTCTTGAACAATATCATTCAGCTCCCACACGGCTGATATTTTTATCTCCATTTAGGTTGTAAAATCTTTGGGTGGTGGTGGTGGAGTAGAGGGGAGGGTGTTCTTTCTTTTACCTCCTGTCTCTTCCTCAGTTCTCCATAAACACTTATTGTATGAACGAATGTTTCAACAGCAGTTTTATTTACGGCTGCCAAGAAGCAAAGGACACTGGGGGAGACCTTCAGCAGTTCAGACCTTTGTGACAATCAGATTTATTTAGCTTGGAAAAGGCTGGGAAGTCACCAGATATACAAAAGGGTGTGAGAATGGAGGCAGAGTAAGGAAACAGCCTGAAAACCTGGGCTCAGGTTTCAAGTATCAACAGGAATACAGCCGGGATGAAGCTAGGTCCTGCCTGAAGAGAAGAGCAAGGACCTGTTACAGACAGCGTAATAGGGCCGCCACAGCCCAGGTTGTGCAGTTGCCACAGTTTGCACATGTATCTAAAGTTGATTAATTCTGTTACATTAGATGTCACGTTAACTCTCTTGTATCTTGGTCTTCCCATCCCTGAAATGGGAATGATAAAATCTACCAGTGAATTAATGTCGGGAATAAATGCTACAATGTTTGCAAAATATCTGCTCTAGAACCTAGGTGATATGAAGATAGGCAATGAACTGTAGTGTTTGGCTTGGTAAGAATGAGCTAAAGTCGACCAAACTCACTAGGGACTCACGTATTGACCAGAACACCAATACTGAAAACATACAGTGAATAACTTGCCATGCAGACTAGAACGTTCATGTCATGTGTTCCAACACATTCTCTCCCATTAAGGGATGTCTACATGGAAAGACTGAGTGCTAACAGCAACTATTTTCTAAGTTAGACAAAGGGCAGAGCGAGATGGGGTGTCTGGGAAAATGCAGATGTAATGTAGGGCTCAGACTATCAAGGCCCCTCACTGTTACGGCTGCTCTTCATGGTCCAAGGCAGACACAGTGACCAGTGCTTGCTTCGGGGTGTCCTTTCTAGGCAGCAAGCCTACTTGGCTCCTGTTGTATCTTTAGCTGGGTTTTGACATAGTGAATTAGGCTATGGTCTTTGCTGACAGCATTCCCAGCCTGAGGGTGCCGTCTCCCCATCTCACCTGGATGTGGTGGTTTCCCATGTTGACACAGTCTCCTAGGACGTTGCCTTTGGTCAATGTCTAAAATCACTGATTCTTACTCTTATCTCACAAAGTGACTGAATCCCAAGTTAGGGAGAGAGGATGTACCTTGCAGTACCATTCTTTTTAGCATTCTAAATTCATAATTTACCCAGTATGGTGACTTTACAGATGAGGAAGCCGAGTTATAGCAGGGACTCCCTATTTATGAACAGAAGCAGAGAGAGACCTTGTCTCTTGGTCCTTGTAGATCCCAGTCTCATAGCATCCACACCAAAAGACATTTTATGGAATGTTTTGCCAGACAGACGCCCACTTTTCCTAAAGGAAACCTTTATGCATAGTTAAAATCCACCAAAACAAAATAAGAAGCAACTCTATTTTTCCCAATGATCATGAGCTCTCTCTGCCCGAACAGCCGTAGGGGGTGCCCAGGGGGGCTTCCCAGCACCATCAGTCCTCGGTGACCAGCTGCACCTTCCCGGGCGCCGCCCTCCGCACCGCGCCCCCGCCTCCTGTTGGTGTCGGTCTCCGTTCCGAATCCCAAACGGTCGGCGGAAAGGAACTCCGCCTGCCCTCTCCCCGCGCCGCACTCCCCGCACCCGGCTCGCCCCCTGCGCGAATTCCGCGGGTGACTCCCGGCGGCCCCGCCCGGCGGGGGGCGGACGCGGAAGCGCAGCCGCGGGGCTCGCGCTGAAGTGGCTGCTGAGCCGCGGTCCCCCCGCCCCGCCGCGCCTCCCCCGCCCCGCCGCCCTCGCGCCCGCCAGCCGCGCAGCTTGGCCGCGCGCCGCAGCTGCCGCCGGGGCCCCCGCGCCTGCACCCCAGCGGGCGAGCCCAGGTGCCCGCGGAGCCGGGGGCGGGCGGCCCGGCCAGTGCGTCGCTTCGGAGGCTGTGATGAGCCCCCGAGCCCCGCGTCCCCTGTCACGACAAGGAGGCTTCGCCTTTAGGTACGCGCGCCTTTTATTTGTTCTTTCTGCCACTGGTGTGTTTACTGCCCGGGTGAGGTCTGTGTGTCGAGAGAGCGCGTTGCACGTTAGCGAGCCGCTGGCACTGGGGCGGCCTCGGCTGCCTCCGCCCGCTTCGGGCACCCGATGCCTCCAGGCTGGAGACGCGGGGTGGCCCAGCGGAAGGGGCGCGCGCGCTGCTGCAGCAGAATCGAGGGGCGCCCGGGAGGGTGGAAGGCCTGTCGGGGAGGATGGCTAAGGAGCCCGCGGAGGTGTCCAGAGCGGGGGCTTTTCTAAGGCGGGGACGCGCCCGGCCCGAGGAGAGGTGCCCTGGGGTGTGGGGTGCGCGGTTGCAAGTGTCCTCGGATGGGGTTCCCGCGTGACCCGCTGCTACTGAACGGCTTCCGGCCCTCGCGTCGCCCAAGGGAGCCCGGCTCAGGTCTGGGATCGAGGTCTCAAGGGCCCAACTCTGCCCACAGGCTGGCTGCCCGGGTTGAGCTTGGCGAGGAAGCACCCTCTCCCCGGCGTGCCTGAATTCCCGAGTGGCCGTGTGTGAACAGGGGCAGAGAATTAGGAGGACGGGCAAGAAAGAGGAATGTGTGGCATCGATGCCGAGCGTGTCCGGAGACGGGGGAGGAGGGGCGATGCACCTGCGGACAGGGCACCCTGCAAGTTTCCGTAGCTCGGGAGGGCTTGAAGAGGGGAAGCGTCTGCTCTTCTGCTACCGCAAGGTTGTAACACTTCCTGCCCCCCCTCCCCCAGGGTAGTGGGGATCAGATAGAGAACCTCGTTTTAGAAGTGAGTAGGTGCTGTTTGAAACTGGTCATGGGGAAGCCATCCAGATGTTACAGTGGCAGACGCACTGTGCATGTCCCCGGTGTGAAGGGACAGCTCCCTGGGGATCAAAGCAGCAAGTGGAGAGCGGGGAGGGCCAGGCTGCTGGGGCGGAGGTGAGGGGCTGCCCCGGGGAGATCTGTAGCATCCACGGTTCTTACCCTGAGGATGCCTGGTGCGGCTTGAGTGACTGAGGAAATGTTTAAGCTTTCCATCAGGGGGAGACAATCGTGATAGTCTTAGAAAACAAGTTGGGGCTGTCTTTCCTCTCTGCTCCCTCCATCTTACATGCTCATGTGCACACCCTTCAAGTTACAGGACTGGGACTCATCATTGCCCCATTCCCGAAGAAATTGTACTTAGTCTTCTCTGCCAGACTGGGCTGGGCCTCTTGTGTGAGCATTTGCCGCTTTGTTGTCTGACACAATCAGTTCTTCCTGTTTGTTTTCTGTCCTGTACATCTGGCTCTAAGAATGTCCCTCTTCTCCTTTCCACTCTCAGCCTAGTGTCCTGCTCAACTATTTCCCGTCTTCCTCTTTCTCCTCCAGCCTTTTTGGATCAGCCTCTGAGTTCGCCCACTGATACCCATTGTATCTCCATCAACCTGTGTTTCAGCGCTGTCACAAGCAGGGATGTCAGCCGGGACTCCAACAAGCAGCAGCGTGGGGCTATTCTCCAGTGGTTAATTAGGAAGCAGCTGTAACTGCCCTTCTCTGGCAGGAACAGACTGCAGGGGTGTGTCTCCTCTGGGTGGGCAGCTAGAGGGAAGGGCTTCCTCCTCTCTTCGCTACTTCCTCCGAGCCAAGCCCTCAAGGTCACCCTCCTGTGCCCAGCTCCCCCATCAGCTGAGATACTGCCTAATCGTGGTTGTTCCCAGGAAGGTAATGCATTTGTCTTTCCAAAAATCTGCTGCATCCAAACATCTGAAAACCTGAACATTGGAGAATCTGTTCAGTAAAAGCATACTGAGTGTGTTGCTTTTCCAAAAAACCCCAGTTGGTGTCACTACTCTCTTCCACTGAATCTCCAGTGGGAGATTTTGCTTTGAATATTTTATCTTCAGTGTAAATATAAAGAAATATCAAGTTAGAGAAAGGAAAACCCAAAAGCACACACTAGGGGCTTGCACAGAATTCTGAGTATCCAAACACAGATTCCAGAAACAGCTGTCCTTCCTTTTGTTGACTGCAAAGTAAAATTATTTCCAACAGAAAAGGGACCAATCCCCTTTCAAGGGTGACCTGGAGAAGGCAAGGGGTCTGGGAAGGAGATATATATACATATATGTCTGTAGATGTTGGTAGCTAAACTCACACAAAAATTCCACTCTTCAGTTTTGAAGTCCATTGACTTTGGTCCCTGTCCGTGATTGCCAGGTGTCCTTACCCTACATCTGGGGTCACCAAATGGAAACATCCCTACTGTGGTAAAACCCCACAGCCCAGCTGTGACACCACACATGCCCACTTCTAAATGCAACCAAGTCACTTCTCTTTCATATTTTGGCTTAGTTCAGATTATCAGCTCACTCCCTTGTGTCCAGAGAGAGAAACACAGCAAAGGCCACTGTGGAGAGTCAGCAGTGCAGCCTGTGCTACACACTAAATGGTCGGATCAGGCAAAACAAGAGTCCCTGCTGTTGAAGAGTTTGCAAACCAGTGTTTTATTCTACTGCTTATTGCATTCAGTGGGTTAGGGGGGTGGGGGGATAAAAAGCTGTGTTGTTTTCATTATGAAAAGAGCTCAAAAGTCTAAAACCAATGTCTTGCTTTACTTGGGAGGAAGAAGTGGTGGTAGAAGTGAAAGTCAATTTTATTTGCACAACGGGTGCTCTTCAGGGCAATGGCAAATTTGACTTTCCACTTGGGCTTCCTCTGCACTGCTGGCCACAAGCCGGGCCTCATGCTTGTGAACAGCTCCTTTACCAAGGCTGTTTTCATCTTCCAAGCAGAACTCCGTGAGCTGGAAGAGATAGACAGCTTGTGTTTGTGGCCATTCAACCAGAAAAGAATACCAGCTGAAAACAGACAATGAAGAAAGGGAATTGGGGCTGGGAGTGGGGAAAAGAGGTACAGATAGGCGAGCAGCACATAATTGGATCCCCAAAGGCAAACTAGATGCAGAATGGTGTCATGAAGCAGTTGTCGCGTCAACACCCCACAATGCGAGCATTAGAAAGATCTGTTCAGAAAAGGAGGACGGTGGTGAGGATGCGCCTTTTCATCCAGAAGAAATCCTCTTTTGCCTTCATTTCTCTCCATTTTCTAAATCATATCCTTATAGGCAGTTTCTCAAGACATCACTTTCCCCCTGAAAATGAAAACCTCACTATTGTGCACAGAGAAACCTTAAAGTTGATTCAAACTGAACAAAATCACTCAACACTTGTGTGTCGAATGGATCCGTGTGGAAACCCCGCACATCCTCCTCCCGCTTGTACCCGCTCTCTGAGGCCACCGCGTTCCTCTCTAGGTTCAGGTCCGATGACGGTTTGGAGATAGTACACTCATTCCACTGTAGTTGGAAATGTTCCCTAAAAATGATCGATGTTTTTCTCAGAGAGTGGCTGACTATCTAGAAAAGATTGTTTTATGTGTGGTCCAATATGTAGCTGCCCTTCCTCAGGGAAAACCCTGAACACCGTCAGGAAAAGGAACTGCTCCGATTTGTTTTATCGCGCATTGTTTACGTGACATGGATGGGTCTTTTGTGGAGATGAATGTTTTCACACATTCATTACACTAATTAAAAAGGAAATTAGATTTTTTTCAACAGTGAAAGCAAATGAGGTGCAGTTTTCTGTGTAGTGTTCATGAGATCAAAACGAGGTCTCTGCCAGACCGCAGTGGGGAGGAGTCTTAGACAAAGGGAATATGCTTTCATACCATTTAGCATCCTTAAATATAATAGTGATTAACAGTCATTTTTATTTCTGATGTGGATTTGAAGTCCAAGTCTGCAGTGTTATGTAATTCAGGGGGGGTACTAAATTTTTTCGACTTAAGCACATGTTTACTGGACAACTATTCCAGGATCTGGACAAAGTTATATTTTTCATTCAATATAAAAGCATAAGATGCTGATTCTATCTTCTAGGGAGCGCCTAGGGAAGTAGGAAGAACCCAGTTGTACTAGACAGTGTGTTTTCCACATATGTCTTGGTTCGCCCTGTACATCTGCCGTTGTAGCATAATTATTAATACCACCCTCTTTCACTCAGAAATGGTCTGGTTTGAACAGTAAGTTACGTGGAATTAAGGGCTGTGAAAGGTCAGAGGGAAGAGAAGAAGGCTGTGATTGGAGAAGTCAGTGACAATTTCATTCATGTGCCTATTGTAAGCTTACAAATAAATGCAAGGGAGAAGGGGAGACTTACCAGACGAGAAGACTAGGGAGACTGTGAGCCCCCTGGGGACACGCGTTCCTGTGTCCTCAGGGCTTTTATGCTGCCTAGCAAATGTAGACATCCAATCTTGACTAATTGCCTGTGACCTAGACTTAAGATCAAGACTGAAGTTAGTTTCCTAGAACAGTGAGGAGGCATGCCTGGCAAGGAATTTCAGATGGGAACAATTATAAAATGAGGCTATTAAAAATTATGCTAAAATAAAGCCAGCAATGACTATACCCAAAAATCATGTCTTATAAGCCTGTCTTGTATGTGCCGTTTATCTTTCTGGTTTAATGCTATTAGCTTTCACCTGTAGCCCTGGAAGTGGTCCCTTCCTTCTCAAACAAAGTGTTCAGAAAGGAACTGAAGGAACAATGACTCCATTCTCTCTGAGCTTGTCTTGTTCTGTCCTTGGCCTCTAGGAGGACTTTTAGAAGGAAAACAAGGGCAACAAGGGGGAAGGGTGCCTTACAAATACAAAAGCAATGCACACATATACAAAGAGCACACACTTTTGGCCTTTTCTTAATAGAGAAATAAATTCCAGTGACAGTTTCCTGAAGCTAGCGCTATTCGAAGAGGCTATTCTCAGTACAGCATTTGATTTCCCCACTTTTTGCTACATACAAAGTCCTAGAGTGATATGCCCTTGGCCTTAACTGCGATAGTCTACCTTCTGATTAATATGACACATACTAGGTGCCCTGCTGATAATGTGGAGGTTCAAGGTTAACTACCCTTAATGAAGACTCCAGGATAACTACCAATTGGTAATCCTTGAGTGGCAATGCCATGTTTTTCGTTTAGAAGGTTATTGGTAGCATTTTAGCCACTTTGAAATGATCTGTATCTTCCCAAGTTCTAATTAATTTAGTGTTATCTCAGTGATGCTTTATTCTCAGAAATAAGTACAGCTTAGAAAAGAGAGAAATGGACACACACAGAGATACAGCACTGAGAGCACACATCAGGGTTCAGCTGTGAGAACAGAATGCACCAAGTCAAAGGATTTAACTAGAACAACTGACAGAATTGCTGGGTCAGGAAGGCCAAGGAGAAACATACTCTAGGTTGAGCTTTCCAGAACAACTCTGAAAGTCATGTCGTAAACCTAGGCCACTAATGGAGCCACTGATTGATCGATGATTAAGAAGCTCCCTGGTGATTTAAGCCATGGGCTCCAGAATGAAGCTACCACTGACATGCTCAAGCAATAGCTAGTGGAAGAAATAGCTAGTAAGAGAAACAGCTAATGGAAGAAACAGCTGGTGGGAGAAATAGCTGGTGGGAAGCCAACGCAGAAAAACCAGAGAGTCCACAAAAGTTGTTGCCAGCAGTGACAACGAGAGGCAGAAGTGCAGCACGGTGGGCAAAATAAAGGGCCTTCCCCCACAAAGCTGTCCAGGTGCAGTGCCCAGACCTGTGAATGTCATCTCATGCAGCAGAAGGGACTTGCAGATGGATCAAGTCAAGCACCTCGAGATGATCTCAGATTCATGAGGTGGGCCCCGCCCTATTACATAAGGTCCCTGAAAGCAGAGATCTTTCCCTGCTGTGATCCTGTGACTATGGAAGAAGGGCAGAGAGGTACAACAGTGCTGGCTTTGGAGATGAAGCAAGGGCCACAGAGAAGGAATGTGGGTGGCCTCTAGAAGCTAGAAAAAGCAAAGAAATGGTTTTTCCCCTAGAGCCTCCAGAAGGGAACACAACACTGCTGGCGTCTTGATTTTAGCCCAAGAGACCCACTTCAGACTTCTGAGCTCCCAATGTAAAATAATAAATGTGTGTCATCTTAAGCTACTAAATCTGTAGTGATTTGCTACAGCAACCATAGCAAACAAGCACCCTCAGCCTCCCCATCACCACTGCCTTCAAATCTTGTGCAAGTGCCCCTGGTAGAAATGCCCTGATCACGTGGGGGAATCCTAGCTGCAGGGGATTCTGGGAAATGTTGCTTCCAGCTTGCCAGCTTCAGTACAGGAAGGCACCCTTGGCGGAGGTTGGGATGATGCCAAGTGCCAGTCATGTATATCTAGGGCAGCTGCCGTGGGAAATCATGAGAAGTCTGGGGAGCCACAGGTATAATGCGCAGCATGCCTAACAGTCTTGCTCCGAGGGACTGTGGCACGTGGCAAAAGAGAAGCGGATGCCTGAGATTTTTTAGGAAGTTTAACAAGTGTTTTTATCAAGTCATTAAGTCACAAGGGGGTGGGGAGGAGAAGGCACCAGAAGTCACTCTAGAAGTTACTATTTGACCTGGTAGATGTCATTAGCAGGGTGGTATTAAGGAGAGATTGTACATAAGTATCAGAATCAGGGATAAATATTGACTTTCCATAGTGTGACTCCCAACTGTATACAGTCAGTCCGCAAGGCCGATTCTATTTTCCAAAGACTTCCTGGACAAGACCTCCCACCCCACGTGCCCTTCCTGTAAAGTGATTCTGATACTCTTTACCTTGAGAAATGAGGTCTGTGTTCCCTCCCCTCGAAATTGTGACTTTCTCAACTAGTAGAGAACGTGACCTCCAAAGCTAGATCATCAGCGACAACCCAGCTTCTGCTTTATTGGCTGGACTACTAGCTCTTGAAGCCGTCAGCTGCCAAAGAAGCTGTCTGTCGCGGGGCCGCCACGCTGTGGGAAAGCCCAAACGAGCCAGCCAGTTTGCAGAGGCCTGAGACTCTAAGAAGAGAGAAAGGTGGCCGGCCAGCCCCAGCCCCGGTGTCCCTACTGACCCCCGCCTGGCCACCATCTGCCTGCACAACAGATCCAGAGCCAGAACGGAGCCAAGGCCAGCAGAGTCCTTTCCTGCTCCTGACTCGCCGCTGTTGTTTTTGGCCACTACATTTTGGGATGGTTTGTCATGTGGCAATAAATGACTGGATTGGTCCATACAGTCAGATACACAAAAGAGGTCAATTAAAACCACCGTCTTCGATTATTCCCTTTAAATGTCTCCACTATGAGGTGCATAACATGACAGCTGTCAGTGGTCAAACAATCAAATCCAAAGCCCACCTTCTCCTGTGGAATATTGACCTAAGAAACTCATCTTAAAATGTTTATCAGAAGTAGACGCACACATTTTGGTTTGTTTGTTGAAGGAGAATTTAGGAAAGTGGAATTAGCATTGAGGAGTTTCGAACTGGCTAATCCAATAAGTGAATAAGCAAGAATCCAAGTGACTTCTCTTAAAAGTAGGGCTGTCTCAGTGTGGCAGGTAGAGTGCTGCAAACCTTTACTTTGGAAAGTGTCCTTCATTTGGGGACCTACTTAGGAGGTAAAGAATAATTGGTGATACCGTAGCTGGGCTAACATGCAATGATCTGGCCCCTGAAGTGCAGTCAGCCACACTCGCAATCTCTTATCCCCAGCAGGCTGACTGCCCTTTTTATCTTTTCGTACCACTTCTTTTCTACACATCCTCCTTTCTGATACCTCAAGTTTACAGCTCTGAAGTTCAAGATCTCCTTGATAACAGTACATAATAATTCATTAGTCCAAGTGATAGTACCTGGTATTTCTGTGGATTTTTGCAGTTTTCACATTGATGATCCTATTTAAACTGCAGAACCCTGTGACTTAGGCAGGACTAAACAGCTGTCCCTGGTTTCACAAATTAGGAAACAAAAAGAAGAATTAAGTAACTTGTCCAAGATCACAGTGCTGGTATCTCTAAGAGGCTGGGTTGGTGCAGAGGTGTTCTCACCCCTTTTCTGGAGTCTGTCCCCCCCGGAATAGCCACACAAGTAGCCTTTGTAACAAATACAGTGTCAAACAGGAGAAAGGGAGGCATGATTTGTTCTTCCTGCCTGCCGCCTCCAGGTACCAATATGTGGCCTGTTTGAGACCAAACTCACTGGGAGCCTGAAGTTTGACTATTTTCTCTTATTACCTGACTAATGCTCTCAGTTTAATACTGTATTTCCCAAGTGGAAACCTGCCCCTGGATGACGTAAGACCGGTCAGGAACCGCTGCCTCTTCAGGCTCCCATGACATCTCCAAAAAAGCTTGCCCTTCGAATTTTGTCCTCATGGTCTTTAGCCTAAAACAACATAGAAATGACATGACATGTGCTGTTTCTTTTTCAAGGGGTATATTTTTTTCTTTGAATCCTCAATGTGTGTTTGTTTTTTCACATTAAGATATTTTCCAGATGCAATTTTTTTTTTTTTGGTTCTCTGATTGTTGCAAAATGGGTCTTTCCCCACTGATGGAAGAAGACAGCCAAGAGCAAGAGGAGGCAAAGGGCTGCACGAACTCAAGACGTTCTCATGCGTGCGAGCAGACGGTTGTCAAGCTGGAGGTACTGAGCACCACCGTGCCGAGCAATGGGTCAAGGAGCTAGTCTCACTCCTCTGCCATATAATTGAGGGAAAATAGACCCCGTTAGATCTTGCACGTAGATTCTGCACATGGCAAAAAGGGCCTTTCCTCCATTAGCACCCCGTAAGTAAATCACGTGATCCTCAGTGTGGGTACAGAGGCAAGGTCTTCCTGGGCACGGAGGTGTCTGAAGTCATTACAATTTTTAAAAATAAATGCAAATTCTAAATTACAGATGTGTGTACCTGTATCTCATATTGCATGTTGACAGAAAGCCCCATTTAATGTAGTGAAACACCCAATGTAAATAAAAACTTTTTATGTAATAATAATAGTAGTAATAGCTAGCATTTAATAGCATTTCCTGTTACCAGGCACATGTATTAATTCATTGTGTCATCACAGTAACCTGATGTAATTACAGCTGACCCTTGAACATGGGTTTGAACTGTGCAGGTCCACTTATGCATGGATTTTTTTCAGTGAAGATATTGGAAAAAAAATTGGAGATTTGCCACAACTTGAAAAAACGTTTTCTTTTCTCTAGCTTACTGTATTTTAAGAATACAGTATATAATACATACAACATACAAAATATGGGTTAATTGCTGGTTTATGGTATCACTAAGGCTTCCAGTCAACATTGGCTGTTAGTAGTTAAATTTTGGGAGAGTCAAAAGTTGTATGTGGATTTTTAAATCAGGGGCCAGTGCCCCTAATCCCTACATTGTTCAAGAGTCAATTGAACAATTATCCTCTCCGATTTATAGATGAGAGAATTGAGGCCCAGCAAAGTTAGTCCCGACAGAACAGTTTTAACCTTGGGCCATCTGGCATCAGAGTCTGGGCTCTGGGTGTGGATGAAAAGACACAGAGACCCCAAGTACAGAGTTCCCCCAGCAACTGCCGGTTAGCAGCATGTCCAGTGAAGCCAGAATTCCCTCGTGTCACTGAGCTGGGTTGCTGTCAGCAGATCATTGGTTTAACAACTCAGTACTCAGACTGTCCATACAGCTTTCTGGCTGAGTTTCCCAGCTGATAACAAGGCTTTAATAAGACTCTTTGGGATTCTATTGTAATCACAGTACTCTTACATTCTGCAGCCAAAACGTTCATTATCCCAGCTAAGCAAGCAGTGTGTCTGCAGAGGTGCGCTCTCGTGGGGACCTGAAACAGACATTGTTCCTCTGAATAAGCAGTGCATCCTGATAAATGATGCCCTGTTAGTGGCAAGCCCTCTCCTTGCCCAATGCAAATGACTGTCTTCACAATGCCACAGAGATCTGAATGAGCCCCCAAAAGGCGAGGGAGATGGAGAACAAGCAAACCCGAGAGAAAAAAGGAATCATTCCCTCCCTTTTATAAGGACTATTGTCTAATCCCTACCCCCGTGTAAAGTATCCCTTGATCAGTTTAGTCTTAATTGCTGAATTGGAAAACAAGATCATTGTTAATGCATGCAGTTTTAATTTATATGCACAGAAGAACTACACAGAATAATTACCTGCAGTTGAAGAAAAACGGAAGGTGTCAGACCTGGTTAATCCATGCATGTTTACCCTTCTGTCTCTCTGTTAGAAAAGATTTTAAGTGGTAACCATTGTTTGTGATGTGCAAAATTGCATTGGTCTGATAAATAGGAGTATTTTTTTTCTTTTGATTTGCATCACAAATAGAGTTCTCAGATTTGGACCGACTAGATTTGAATATAATTTCCAGAATAATAGCTTTGATTCACTGACTTAACCCTGTTTGATCTTTTCCAGAAGTGCTCATATTTCAAATCAGTACAAAACAAATTATCTTCATAGGCCCTGTGTTAGCCTGAATATAATTTCTTTTATAGAAATAATTCAGTGGGAATGATGATTATTTCCTTTATCAAGCTGTATGGGGGATTTATACTAATGATGGCTAGTTTCCACAGTATCCCTGAACCTCTGTGATCCAGTGGCTTCCAAAAGCTAACCTAAAGCAAGCAGCTGGAACAAATTAAGGGGAAATGAGTGAACATGGGTGGAAATATCTTCCTGACTTTTGGTAAGGAATAGATAGCTGCTGAGGTTTCTTTGAACTCATATATGATAGTTGAGAAAAGAATAAGACTTGGCAAAAGTTTATAAAAAACTATAGTACATGACTTCAAAAATGTGTACAATTTAAAAGGAATAAATATCAAAAGGAGGAGCTGAGGAAAGTCAATATTCTAACTCTAAAAAATTAAATGTTTGCAATAGACTCATAGGACACTGAGACGTGACCATGGGGCAAGGGTCTGGGTGGGTGGGTGGGTGGGTGGGGAGCCTAAGGGACCAAAAAGCACAAAAATCTCAATCATAATATAAATCGGTCACATAGTACAGCTTGGAGATTATAGCCAATGATTCCGTAACATCTTCCTATGTTGACATATACTAACCGCACGAGTTGGGGTGAAGATTTAATAATATGGGTAACTGTTGAACCACTGTGTTGTATACTTGAAACCAATATAAGATTGTACAGAATGATACTTCAATGAAAAAAAACTAGCGTTCATGCTACAAGTGAGCAGCAAGTTTTGCTCTGAGCTTCCTTGTAGCCAGGCCAAAAGGGATACATAGTTGGCTATCATTTAAGTTACTATTATTAGAAAGATGGAATTACAAAAAATATAGCAGTTGCTTAGAGGGCAGATTCCCCTAACAATGAGTAATAAAAGAAATGTCTTGAGTGGGAACTTACCAAAGGAGGTGAAACTAAGCTAGCTAAACCAAAAGCTTGCAGTTATATTCAAAAAGCAACACCTTCCATTTGGGCCTCCACTCTTACTTTCTTATCCTTACATCACTTCTCCTAAAGATCCAAAAACAGCAATCAAAGGAAACTTCATAAAGAGAAAAAAAAAGAAACGTGTATTTGGCCCTCAATTACTCCATTTTTTGGGGGTGGGGGAAATCCAATTGAACAATAATTCAACACCGCAAAATCTGTGGGACACCCAAAGGCCATGCTAAGAGGGGAGTACATTGCAGTACAGGCCTACCTCAGGGAAGAAGAACAATCCCATATGAACAGTCTGAACTCACAATTAATGAAACTAGAAAAGAAGAGAAATTGAGGTCCAAAGTCAGAAGGAAGAGGGACATAATAAAGATTTGAGCAGAAAAAATAAAAGTGGGAAAAATAAAACAATAGAAAGCAGGAGCTGGTTCATCAAGAAAATAAAATAGATAAACCCCTAGCCAGACTTATCAAGAAGAACAGAGTCTACACACATAAACAAAATCAGAAATGAGAAATGAAAAATCACTACAGATGCCACAGGAAAAAAATTATTAGAGAATACTATGAAAAATTATATGCTAACAAACTGCATACTCTAGAAGAAATGGACAACTTTCTATAAAACTACAACCTTCTGAGGTTGACCCAGAAAGAAACACAGAATCTGAACAGACCGATTACTAGCAATGAAATTGAATTGTTAATCAAAAACTACCTAAAAACAGAACTGCTGGACCAGATGGTTTCACTGCTGAATTTTATCAAACATTTAGTGAAGATATAATACCCATTCTCCTTAAAGTTTTCCAAAAAGTAGAAGAGGAGGGAATACTTCCAAACTCATTCTATGAGACCAGCATCACCGCAATACCAAAACCGGGCAAAGACACCACAAAAAAAGAAAATTACAGACCAATATCCCTGATGAACATAGATGCAAAAATACTCAACAAAATATTTGCAAACCGAATTCAAAAATACATCAAAAAGATCATCCATCATCATCTACATTTGCCCTCTTACAGCACTAAACTATGTTTTCTACCTTTATCTTGCATCTACCTACCACTTCAGCATTTTATTAAAAATAATAATAATAATAATAATAATAAGGGAGAAATGTGGGATTCACATATAAATCAAGTATATAAATCAAATGAATAATCATAATTGACCTGATTGTTTATAGTTCATGATGCATGATCAAAACCAAAAATTTCTGTGATGACTGCCCTTGTACGGTTCACCATGTAAGAACTTAATCACTATGCAAGAACTTGTTCATTATGCCTTAGAAGATTGGAGACTATTGAGAATTAGGCTTGGGGTTGATTAATGATTGTGCATTGAGTCCCCAATACAGAATTTTATGTTGTTAACAATCATATGATCAATAAATATGAGAGATGCCCTCCCAAAAATAAAATTAAAAAAAAAAGATCATCCATCATGATCAAGTAGGATTTATTCCAGGGATGCAAGGATGGTACAACATTCGAAAATCCATCAACGTAATCCACCACATCAACAAAAAGGACAAAAACCACATGATCATCTCAATAGATGCTGAAAAAGCATTCAACAAAATTCAACATCAACTCATGATAAAAACTCTCAACAAAATGGGAATAGAGAGCAAGTACCTCAACATAATAAAGGCCATATACAGCAAACCCACAACTAACATCATTCTTAACAGCAAGAAGCTGAAAGCCTTTTCTTTAAGATCGGGAACAAGACAAGGATGCCCACTCTCTCCACTGTTATTCGACATAGATTGGGAGGTCCTAGCCACAGCAATCAGACAACACGAAGAGATAAATGCATCCAGACTGGTAAAGAAAAAGTTAAACTGTCCCTGTTTGCAGAAGATATGATATTGTACATAAAAAACCCTAAAGAATCCACTCCAAAACTACTAGCTCTAATATATCAGAATTCAGAAAAGTTACAGGATACAAAATTAATACACAGAAATCTGTTGCATTCCTACACACTACTGATGAACTAGCAGAAAGAGAAATCAGGAAAACAATTCTATTCACAATTGCATCAAAAAGAATACAATACCTAGGAATAAACCTAACCAAGGAAGGGAAAGACCTATACCCCCAAACCTACAAGACACTCATGAGAGAAATTAAAGGGGACACTAACAAATGGAAATTCATCCCATGCTCCTGGGTAGGAGGAATTAATATTGTCAAAATGGCCATCCTGCCTAAAACAATCTACAGATTCAATGCAATCCCTATCAAAATACCAACAGCATTCTTCAGTGAACTGGAACAACTAGTTCTAAAATTCATATGAAACCACAAAAGACCCCGAATAGCCAAAGCAATCCTGAGATGGAAGAATAAAACAGGGGGGATCTCGCTTCCCAAATTCAAGCTCTACTACAAAGCCACAGTAATCAAGACAGTTTGGTACTGGCACAAGGACAGACCCATAGACCAGTGGAACAGACTAGAGAGCCCAGATATAAACCAAGGCATATATGGTGAATTAATATATGATAAAGGAGCCATGGACATACAATGGGGAAATGACAGCCTCTTCAACAACTGGTGTTGGCAAAACCGGACAGCTACATGCAAGAGAATGAAACTGGATCACTGTCTAACCCCAAACACAAAAGTAAACTCAAAATGGATCAAAGACCTGAATGTAAGTCATGAAACTATAAAGCTCTCAGAAGACAACAAAGGCAAAAATCTCCTGAATATAAACATGAGCAACTTTTTTCTGAATACATCTCCTCGAACGAGGGAAACAAAAGCAAAAATGAACACATAGGACTACATAAAACTAAAAAGCTTCTGTACAGAAGAAGGACACCATCAACAGAAAAAAAAGACATCTTACAGTATGGGAGAATATATTTGTAAATGACATATCTTACAAGGGGTTAACTTCCAAAATATATAAAGAACTCACACACAGCTCAACTCCCAAAAAGCAAATAACCCATTAAAAAATGTGTGAAGGATATGAACAGACACTTCTCCAAAGAAGAAATTCAGATAGCCAACAGGCATATGAAAAGATGCTCCACATCACTAATTATCAGGGAAATGCAAATAAAAACCACAATGCGATATCACCTCACACTAGTTAGAATGGCCAGTATCGAAAAGCCTGAGAACAACAAATGCTGGCGAGGACGCAGAGAAAGGGGAACCCTCCTACACTGCTGGTGGGAATGTAAGCTGGTTCAACCATTGTGGAAAGCAATATGGAGGTTCCTCAAAAAACTAAAAAACGAAATAGCATTTGACCCAGGAATTCCACTTCTAGGAATTTATCCAAAGAACGTAATTTCTCAGATTCAAAAATACATATGCACCCATATGTTTATCACAGCACTATTTACAATAGCCAAGATATGGAAGCAACCTAAGTGTCAATCAGTAGATTAATGGATAAAGAAGATGTGGTACATATACACAATAGAATACTATTCAGAAAGAAACAAATCCTACTATTTGCAATAACATGGATGGAGCTTGAGGATATTATGCTCAGTGAAATAAGCCAGACAGAGAAAGACAAATGTCAAATGATTTCCCTCATTTGTGGAGTATAACAATGAAGCAAAACTGAAGGAACAAAACAGCAACAGACTCACAGACTCCAAAAAGGGACTAGCGGTTACCAAAGGGGAGGGGTGTGGGAGGATGGGTGAGGAGGGAGGGAGAAGGGTGGGGTATCATGTTTAGTGCACATGGTGTGGGGGGGATCATGGGGAAGACAGTGTAGCAAAGAGAAGACAAATAGTGACTCTGCGGCATCTTACTACACTGATGGGCAGTGACTGCAATGGGGCATGGGGGGGACATGATAATATGGGTGAATGTACCACATTGTTTTTTCATGTGAAACCTTCATAAGAATGTATATCAATAATACCTTAATAATAAAAAAAAAGATCCAACTGTTCTAAGGCAAAGTTGCATGCTATAATCAGATTTTGCCTTTGGACAGTGTTAGCAGGGAGAATTAAAGATGACACTCCCTTGCCCCAAACCCCTTCACAGGGGGGCCCACCTTGGACAAATGAGCTGCAGCTTTACAATACAATAATCTTATCACTGCACCAGAACTTATCACTTGAGATTTTAGGTTCTAACAAGATCAACTTCATTAGCAAAATTAAGCAGAAAATAAAAACAGAAAACTTGTCATGGTTTAGGTAAGGCCATTTGTCTTTATTTTTGACGGTGATGATGATGGTAATGATGATAATAATAGAAGCTTTATGCCTGGCACCATACTTCGCAGACCTGATGTTCTTACAATAACTCAAAATGGAAATCTTCTGATCACCATTTTACAGAAGAAAAACCAAGCTGAAGTCATTTTTCCAAAGAAGAGATTCACACCGACGGTGTGATTCACATACCCGACAAGTTGATGTGTCTGTGCGCGCGGCGTGTCTTTCAGCTTTCGGATCCTGTGGCTTCCTGGTCCTTACTTGCTACCCCTCTTTTCCCCTTACAAAAGGTGCTGGCTGTGACTATCTCTAAGATGTTATATAATTTAAGGCCCTTTATTAATTAGAGCTGTGAAAGCTGAGATTGTCTCTGATTTGACTCTCAGGAAATAGGTAATATATACACATGTAAAGCATCATTTACTAAGACTAATGCTCTCACTTCAACCGTTGCTCTTGACTCTGGAAGCACTCACAGAGCCATAATTGGTAAATCTGATACTGCCTTTTTTGCTGTGAACATTGCATGTGGCATACACTCTGGAGGGCAACAGAGGGTCGGGGATACAGTGACTGGCTGTGTCCAGACCATCTGTCCACAATGTTGCTCCTGTCCTCTTCATTCACTCTGAATACCCAGCCTGAGCAGTTGGAGGGCATCTGCTCTTGGGGATAGAACACCCGCACTGCTGACTCAGAAACAATAGACCCATCCTGACAAAGGATATATTTTTGGTGCAGAGAAAAATTCTATCCCTCCTAGGGATCAAAATACATTCTTATGTAAATTCATGTCACTTTTGAAAGAAATTGTGAAGTTCATTTTCTGAGTTCTACTTAACCCATTTGATTGTACTCAACACCCACATTCAATGATCTCTGTACTTTCAATTCCAAAGTCTGCGATGAGGTTTAAGAAACGTACAGTATGGATGACATCTCTCAGAAAAGATGTTCGGAACAGCTGACTGTCTGCAGGGTATGCATTGAAAAGCTAACAAATCATACTATACAAAATCAACTCTTGAAAATGCCTGCTTATTGATAAACTATAGTTCAGGATCCTGAACCATAATTAACACCAACTGCATCTTTTAAATAGGAAAATCAACTATTTTCTCCCACTCTGTAGATATTAAATAGTCTCAGTTTATTAATCCAGTTCCAGAAGATTTAAAAATGAGTACCTAGTTAAATTATAAAGCTCATGAAAATCAACCTCCTTTAAAGCTTTTCTCCTCTGGAGATGCATAAGAAGCCTCAATCTAGACCTTATTAAACTAGAAATGACTTGATAATACATTCTCATCACTGTAATGATAAAAATAGCAAACATTCATTGTTCTAAGTACTTTACATTCATTAACCTATTTAATTTTCACAACAGCCCATGGGTTTGGTTATCATCCCCATTTTATAGATGAGGTCATTGAGATCTGGAGAGGCTAAGTAACCTGTCAAGGCTACACATCTAAAATAGTGCTGCCAGGTCCCAAACACAGGCAAGCTGAATTCTTTTGTCTTAGTAGCCCTGAGATGAAGACATTGTCTGCACAGCATTGGGAAACAAAATGCATAACTGTGAGTTCCAGTCCTGACGTGCAGTTTCTTTTAAGTCTTCACAAAAAGGGGAAAGTTTTTCTTATACATCCTGAGATTCCCAGAACTGTTCCTTTTTTACCATTGAATAAGAGGTACAATTTTATCCTTTATTTCTGCAATAGATTTTCAACGTCTTTTCAAATATTTTTTGAAGTGGTGTTGGAATCAGGCAATGAGACAACATTAATGACTCAATTTTTCACATATCAAAAGAATGGAAGGCAAATGTGATCAGTGATTATTGCATATTGTGTGCATAGAGGAAATTGAAATCTTGGGACGATTTTAAAAAAATAACTATCCCTAGGCCCTACCTCAGATCAACTAAATCAGAATCTCTGGGGATAAGGCTCAGACAGTGACATATTTTTTTTTGCACTCAAGGTAGTTTTATTCATGGAATATTACACTAATACTAAAATCTCACCTTTTAAAAAAGGCATTAATGAAAATAAGCCTTTAATTTTTCCAAAATAAAACATCAGTGCAAAACTTATAAAGATTCCCAGTGTCTGCAAAGCCCTACTGTGTCCTCTACTGAAAAGATTTCTTTTTTTATTATTTTTTTAATTTTGGAATCATTAGTGTACAATTACATGACAAACATTACGGTTGCCAGACTCCTCCCATTATCAATTTCCCCCCACAAACCCCATTACAGTCACTGTACATCAGCGTAGTAAGATGCTGTAGAAACACTACTTGTCTTCTCTGTGCTATACAGCCCTCCCCATCCTCCCCCGGTACATTATGTGTGCTAATCGTAATGCCCCCTTTCCACCTTATCCCTCCCTTCCCTTCCATCCCCCCAAGTCCCTTTCCCTTTGGTAACTGTTAGTCCATTCTTGGGTTCTGTGAGTCTGCTGCTGTTTTGTTCCTTAACTTTTTTCTTTGTTCTTATATTACACAGATGAGTGAAATCATTTGGTACATGTCTTTGTCCACCTGGCTTATTTCACTGAGCATAATAACCTGTAGCTTCATCCATGTTTGTTGCAAATGGTAGGATTTGTTCTCTTCTTATGGATGAATACTATTCCATTGTGTACATGTACCACATCTTTATCCATTCACCTACTGACGGGCACTTAGGTTGCTTCCATATCTTAGCTATTGTAAATAGTGCTGCAATAAACATAGGGGTGCATCTGTCTTTTTCAAACTGGGTTGCTGCATTCTTAGGGTAAGTTCCTAGGAGTGGAATTCCTGGGTCAAATGGTATTTCTATTTTGAGTTTTATGAGGAACCTCCATACTGCTTTCCACAATGGTTGAACTAGCTTACATTCCCACCAGCAGTGTAGGAGGGTTCCTCTTTCTCCGCAACCTTGCCAACATTTGTTGTTGTTTGTCTTTTGGAGGGTGGCCATCCTTACTTGTGTGAGTTGATATCTCATTGTGGTTTTAATTTGCATTTCTCTGATGATTAGCGATGTGGAGCATCTTTACATGTGCCTGTTGGCCATCTGAATTTCTTCTTTGGAGAAGTGCCTGTTCAGATCCTCTGCCCATTTTTAATTGGATTATTTGCTTTTTGTTTGTTGAGGTGTGTGAGCTCTTTATATACTTTGGATGTCAACCCCTTATCAGATGTCATTTATAAATATATTCTCCCATACTGTAGGATGCCTTTTTGTTCTAATGATAGTGTCCTTTGCTGTACAGAGGCTTTTTAGTTTGATATAGTCCCACTTGTTCATTTTTGCTTTTGTTTCCCTTGCCTGCAGAGATATGTTCATGAAGAAGTTGCTCCTATTTAGGTCCAAGAGATTTTTGCCTATGTTTTTTTCTAAGAGTTTTATGGTTTCATAACTTACATTCAGGTCTTTGATCCATTTCGAGTTTACTTTTGTGTATAGAGTTAGACAGCAATCCACTTTCATTCTTTTATATGTAGCTGTCCAGTTTTGCCAACACCAGCTGTTGAAGAGGCTGTCATTTCCCTATTGTATGTCCATGGCACCTTTATCATACATTAATTGACCATATATGCTTGGGTTAATATCTGGACTCTCTATTCTGTTCCACGGGTCTATGGGTCTGTTGTCTTGCCAGTACCAAATTGTCTTGATTACTGTGGCTTTGTAGTAGAGCTTGAATTTCGGAAGCGAGATCCCCCCTGCTTTATTCTTCCTTCTCAGGATTGCTTTGATTATTCGGGGTCTTTTGTGGTTCCATATGAATTTTAGAACTATTTGTTCCAGTTCGTTGAAGAATGCTGTTGGTATTTTGATAGAGATTGCATTGAATCTGTAGATTACTTTGAGCAGGATGGCCATTTTGACAATATTAACTCCTCCTACCCAGGAGCATGGGATGAATTTCCATTTATTAGTGTCCTCTTTAATTTCTCTTAAGAGTGTCTTGTAGTTTTGGGGGTATAGGTCTTTCACTTCCTTGGTTGGGTTTATTCCTAGGTATTTTTTTTTATGCAATTGTGAATGGAATTGTTTTCCTGATTTCTCTTTCTGCTAGTTCATTAGTGTATAGGAATGCAACAGATTTCTGTGTATTAATTTTGTATCCTGCAACTTTTCTGAATTCTGATATTAGTTCTAGTAGTTTTGGAGTGGATTCTTTAGGGTTTTTTGTGTACAATATCATGTCATCTGCAAACAGTGACACTTTGACTTCTTCTTTACCAATCTGGATGCCTTTTATTTCTTTGTGTTGTCTGATTGCCATGGCTAGGACCTCCAGTACTATGTTCAATAAAAGCATGGAGTTGGGTATCCTTGTCTTGTTCCCAATCTTAGGGGAAAATCTTTCGGCTTCTCTCTGGTAAGTACAATGTTGACTGTGGGTTTGTCATATATGGCCTTTATTATGTTGAGGCATTTGCTCTCTATTCCCATTTTGTTGAGAGCTTTTATCATGAGTGGCTGTTGAATTTTGTCCAATGCTTTTTCAGCATCTATGGAGATGATCATGTGATTTTTGTCATTTTTGTTGATGTGGTGGATGATGTTGATGGATTTTCAAATGCTGTACCATCTTTGCATCCCTGGGATAAATCCCACTTGATCATGATGTATGATCCTCTTGATGTATTTTTGAATTTGGTTTGCTAATATTTTTGTTGAGTATTTTTGCATCTATGTTCATGAAGGATATTGGTCTGTAATTTTCCTTTTTTTGTGGTCTTTACCTGGTTTTGGTATTAGGGTGATGCTGGCTTCATAGAATGAGTTTGGGAGTGTTCCTTCCTCTTCTATTTTTTGGAAAAGTTTAAGGAGAATGGGTATTACGTCTTCTCTAAATGTTTGATAAAATTCAGCGGTGAATCCGTCTGCTCTGGAGGCTTTGTTCTTGGGTAGTTTTTTGATTGCCAATTCAATTTCGTTGCTGGTAATTGGTCTGTTGATATTTTCTGTTTCTTCCTTGGTCAGTCTTAGAGGTTGTATTTTTCTAGAACAATGTCCATTTCTTCTAGCTTATCCTGTTTGTTAGCATATAGATTTTCATAGTATTCTCTAATAATTCCTTGTATTTCTGGGTGTCCATAGTGATTTTTCCTTTCTCATTTATGATTCTATTTATGTATGTAGATTCTCTTTTTCTCTTAATAAGCCTTGCTAGGGGTTTATCTATTTTGTATATTTTCTCAAAGAACCAGCTCTTTGTTTCATTAATTTTTTTCTATTGTTTCATTCTTATCAATTTTATTTATTTCTTCTCTGATCTTAATCATGTCCCTCCTTCTGCTGACTTTGGGTCTCATTTGTAATTTTTTTTCCAATTTTGATAATTGTGACTTTAGACTGTTCATTTGGGATTGTTCTTCCTTCTTTAAATAGGCCTGGATTGCTATATACTTCCCTCTTAGAACTGCCTTTGCTGCGTCCCACAGAAGTTGGGCCTTCGTGCTCTTGTCATTTGTCTCCATATATTCCTTGATCTCTGTCTTAATTTGGTCCTTGATCCATTGATTGTTTAGAAGCATGTTAAGCCTCCATGTGTTTGTGAGGCTTTTTGTTTTCTTTGTACAATTTATTTCAAGTTTTATACCTTTGTAATCTGAGAAGTTGGTTGGTAGAATTTCAATCTTTTTTAATTTACTGAGGCTCTTTTTGTGGTCTAGTATGTGGTCTATTCTGGAAAATGTTCCATGTGCACTTGAGAAGAATGTATATCCTGTTGCTTGGGTGGAGTTCTGTAGATGTCTATTAGGTCCATCTGTTCTAGTGTGTTGTTCAGTGCCTCTGTGTCCTTACTTATTTTCTGCCCGGTGGATCTGTCCTTTGGAGTGAGTGGTGTGTTGAAGTCTCCTAAATTGCATCCATTACATTCTATTTCCTCCTTTAATTTTCTTAGTATTTGTTTCACATATGCTGGTGCTCCTTTGTTTGGTGCATATATATTTACAATGATTTTATCCTCTTGTTGGACTGACCCCTTTATCATTATGTTGTGTCCTTCTTTGTCTCTTGTTAATTTCCTTGTTTTGAAGTCTATTTTGTGTGATACAAGTACTGCAACACCTGCTTTTTTCTCTGTATTGTTTTTATGAAATATCTTTTTCCATCCTTTCACTTTTATTCTGTGTATGTATTTGGGTTTGAAGTGCGTCTCTTGTAAGCAGCATGTAGATGGATCTTTCTTTTTTATCCATTCTATTACTTGGTGTCTTTTGATTGGTTCATTCAGTCCATTTACATTTGGGGTGATTATCAATAGGTATGTACTTATTGCCATTGCAGGCTTTGGATTCATGGTTACCAAAGGTTCAAGGGTAGCTTCTTTACTATCTAACTCTCAAACTTAACTCTCTTATTAAGCTATTATAAACAAGGCTGATGATTCTTTATTTCTCTCCCTTCTTATTCTTCCTCCTCCACTCTTTATATGTTGGGTCTTTTATTCTGTGCTCTTTTGTGTTTCTGTTGACTGCTTTTATGGATAGTTGATTTTATTTTTTGCCTTTAGTTAGTATTTGGTTGGTCCGCTTTCTTTGCTGTAATTTTATTTTCTCTGGTGACATCTATTTAGCCTTAGGATTGCTTCCATCTAGTGCAGTTTCTTTAAAATATCCTGTAGGGGTGCCTTGTGGGAGGCAAATTCCCTCAACTTTTGCTTTTCTGGAAATTGTTTAATCCCTCCTTCAAATTTAAATGATAATCATGCTGGATACAATATTCTTGGTTCAAGGCCCTTCTGTTTCATTGCATAAAATATATCATGCCATTCTCTTCTGGCCTGTAAGGTTTCTGTTGAGAAGTCTGATGATAGCCTGATGGGTTTTCTTTTGTAGGTGATCTTTTTTCTCTCTCTGGCTGCCTTTAATACTCTGTCCTTGTGTTTGATCTTTGTCATTTTAATTATTATATGTCTTGGTGTTGTCCTCCTTGGGTCCCTTGTGTTTGGGAGATCTGTGGGCTTCCATGGTCTGAGAGAATATTTCCTTCCCCTGCTTGGGGAAGTTTGCATCAATTATTTCTTTAAAGACACTTTCTATCCCTTTTCTCTCTCTTCTTCTTCTGGTTGCCCTATAATGTGAATATTGTTCCATTTGGATTGGTCACACAGTTCTCCTAATAGTCTGTCATTCCTGGAGATCCTTTTATCTCTCTCTGCCTCAGCTTCTCTGTGTTCCTGTTCTCTGATTTCTATTCCATTAACAGACTCTTGCACCTCATCCAGTCTGCTCTTACGTCCTTCCAGAGATTGTTTCATTTCTGTTATTTCCCTCTGGAATTCATCCCTCAGCTCTTGCATATTTCTCTGTAGCTCCATCAGCATGGTTATGACTTTTATTTTGAATTCTTTTGCAGGAAGATTGGTGATTTCGGTGTCACCACCCCTCTCTCTGGTGTTTGAGGTATTTTGGACTGAACAAGGTTCTTATGCCTTTTCTTGGCAATGGAAGTGATCCCCAGCAAGTGGTGTGTGTGTCAGCTGGGAGAAAAAAGTCCCTTCCTGCTTGCTGGTCACCTTGCACATCTCTACTACCTGTGCCAGGCAACCGCACACAGGAATAAGCCTCTGCTTTGATCCCTGAGCTGCTGTCGACGGTGCGGCCATTGGAATAACCCAGGGCACTAGCAGGGGTTGCAGGCGAGTGGCATGTGTTCTTCCATGAGAACGGTGCCCTTTGTGCTTTCAGAACTCTGTGCCATTCTCCACTGACTGTGCTGGGCAACCTCTGTGTTGATTCTCTGAGCTGCCGTGTAGCCCTCAGGATGTCTTAGGGCACTGGTGGTGGTTGCAGGTGATCAGCGCATGTTTGCCACAAGAACAGATCTCCTATGTTTTCCTGGCTTCACTTTGGCTTCCTCTGCCTGTGCTGGTCAACCACACACAGGGTGGCAGCCTCTGGGTTGATCTCCTGAGCTGCCATGGGTGGGGTGGCCCTTGGGGTGGCCTAGGGCACTGGCAGGAGTTGCAGGTGAGCAGTCCATGCTCACTGCGAGAATAAAGCCCCATTGTGCCTTCCAGGCTCTGCACCAGTCTCCACTGTCTGTGGCAGTTGACTGCGGGCAGGAGGCAGCCTCTGGGTCTGGCCCCATTAGCCGTGTGCAGGAAGAAGCCTCTGTGTGTTGCTGTGGTCAGGGCTGCTCCCCGGTTGCTCCACAGCAATGGCGGATCACCCAGTTTGCTTGCAGTGCCAGCAGTGGGGGGAATGAATGGCAGGCTGCTTATCACTGTGAGGGGCTTCTTTGTAGTGTTGCCATGCAGGGGGTTAGGGCACCTGGAGTCCCTTAAAATTCCCAGCCTGCTGGGCTGAGTTTGCCAGGATGATTTTTTCCACCTGTTAAACTCTTATCTCTTTAAGGCTTTTGAAAAACCTGCTTTTCTTTTGTCCCAGGTCAGCTGGCTGTGGGAACCTGTTTGCAGTCTTAGTCTCGGATTTTGCTTTTCCATCCCTCTTATATTCAGTACACCATGTGCTGTGTGTCTGAGCTCCTGGTGCAGATTACTAGGGCTGGTTACTTAGCAATCCTGGGCTTCTGCTCCCTCCCCGCTCTGATTCTTTCCTCCCTCCAGTGAGCTGGGGTGGGGGGGGTGCTTGGGTCCCACTGGGTCATGGCTTTGTATCTTACCCCTTTCATGAGATGTTGAGTTCTCACACATGTAGATGTAGCCTGGCTGCTGTACTGTGTCTTCTGGTCACTCTTTTAGGGATAGTTGTATTTGCTATATTTTCAAAGTATATATGGTTTTGGAAGGAGATTTCCGCTGCCCTACTCACACCACCATCTTGAGAATTCCCCTGGACAGTGACATATTTTTAAAAGCTCTCCAAGTACTTCTAATATGCTACCAGGTTTGAGACTCTCTAAATTAAATGTTGCTTCATATCAGACTCCCTCTAAGAGGTTATTGATACTTTTATCAATAGAAAGGTGCAGAGGCTGAGATATAGGTTAAATATTTATTGTACTGTTGATGTCTTCAAACAGACCCAGTAACTCAGTGCCTAACAGCAGGCATGATTTTCTGTATTTAATCAAAAGAGTAAAAGGTACAGGGCATTACCCTGCATAGCAAAAATCAACTATTTATTTCTGTTGAATCTAAAATTCTGTTAATATAATTTTATACTGTGCTGCTAACCATTGTGGGGATAGTTATGGAGTAAGAAAGAAAAGCAAGGCAGTCACGTGCTGGTGAGACAGCACTAGTTGTTCTTCTCGAGCCATCTGAGCACCTGATTAATACCGATGTTTGTGAGGCCACAGGGAATTCTGAATATTCCAAATACTGATGCTCCTCTGCTCCAGGTTGATGGAAAGTCACATTAAGAAACAAGTGAAGAAAACTAGGAGAGGAATTTTACTTTCTCAGTGAAGGGAGAATGGAGATGGGTGGAAATAAGACCACAGCCGGGAGGTAGAAACTGATTGTAGTTCTAACTCCACCAACAATCTTGTGGGAAGAGTCTATGGGTTGGTTCCCTTGCCTGTACAGCAGGAATCGGGGTGACGATACGACCTAATTTACAGGCTACAGAGCAGATGTCAAAGCATTTGGAGAAGAGCAATCTGCAAACAAAATCTTACGAATCTCCTTATCAGCAGGGTATTTCTTTGAGGCCCCAAGTTGATACTAGGGAAATAAAGAGCTATGTAGTCAGCAACAGATGAACCATTCTATTTATTTTGCTTTCCTAAGGGTTGCCTATCCTGAATTCTTCCATATTTAGCAATTGGTACTAAGTGCTTCAGAATCTCCCTATGGGGATGAAGGCCCTCTGACCGTGGGCTTGAATGACTAACTTCCCTACTTAGAGATTGTTTCACCTTTTCATTTTTGCATGACTTATTTTATGCCTGCTTGCTCAAAGTATGTGTCTGTTTCTCCAATAAACTTAGATAGCCTTAGACTTCTCTGTCCCCATGTTGATGGTAAAAGTCCAGAATATTCCCACAAGATGCTCTCTACAAGCCAGAAGACAGAGGCAAGATCTGAGGCTTCCCAGTCACACAACTTCCTTTCTCTGTCGGCCTATTCCATGTCCAAGAGTTGGCCCCAGTTTGGAGTTTCCGTGTTTACACAGGTGTTGGCCTGGCAGGAGTAGAAAATTGGGTGGATCTGGAACTTAAAGCCAGTTAATTTGACCACCTGTGGAATCAAATTATAGGTTTCTTGTTTGCTTTGAAGTGGGATAGGATAGACCCACCAAGCTGAAAAGTCAGACCAAATCTCCTCTTCCTAGAGAAATAGACAAATTTCTTTTCTCATGTCCTCATCTTCATCTCATGTCCTGCATCCAGATCCGAGGGTGACAGGGCTTCTCATGGATCGATCTGTCCTGCATTCACCATTCTCACACTCCTCCCTCCTAAGTGCTCCATAAAGAGGGCAAAGGCGAAGAATTACTGTCTCTGAGATTATACTTGCCTACCTTATGCTAGATGAGGGTCCCAAGAACCATATGCTATTTGGGATTGCCTTTTACCAGCACTGGGCTAATAGACACTCAAAAAATTATTTAAATGTTCAGTGATACACATGAAAAGAGCAAATGGAAGAACACAAATTCCTGAATACTTGTCACCTAGGTGCAACAATTATCAAGGATTTTCCACACTTGTTTCATCTATCCCTTTTGTTATTACTGCAGTTCTAGACATTATGTCATTTCGCTCCTACATGCTTCAACATGATTCTCAGAAGTTTGGACATTTTCTTGCATGATCCTAATTCTCATTTTGCACCTAACAAAATTAGCAATTTTCCTTAGTATCATCCCAAATCTCATCCATTATAATGTTCCAGATGTCTCAAAAAGATTGTTTTCTCTTGGTTTGTCATCATTTAAAAGAGGATCCACATACTGCATCCAGTCAGCATGCCTCTTGAATCTCCTGTCCTTTCTTTTCCTTTTTCCCAGTGAATATACATTGTTTGATCAGTAAGGAGTCTGAGACCCTATGAAGATCTATACAGAGAAAGGCTGTTACCTGCTTTGATTCTCCCAGGCTGTCCAGAGAATCACCAGCTCTCCCTCTACTGTCAACTTCACCCAGGCTGATGGGATGGGGTGGATGGAGAGAGTGGGTAAGGACCCAGAAAAGTGAAACTATTTTCTCACCAATGAATCAGAGAAAGAAATTGAAAAGACAAGGGCCAAAATAAGGGCAAACATTGAAGAGTGAGATTTGAGTCTCAGGAAATAAAAAGTAGCCCTTCAAACAATTCTGGCATGACCCGCAGGATGGAGTGAATTATGAGTGATTATAGGCAATGGCCTAGGAGAGAAGAGGATTCAAAGCTAGTGAGAGTAAGGGTGGTTGTCAATTGCACTGGGGGAGTCAGGCAGTCTTGGGGGAAATCTTCCAACCCTTTATTTTCCTGCTCTATTAAAATGGATCTGACCCCACTCTAGGTAAATTGGCTAAAGACAGTGAACAGGCACAGACAGGGAAGAGTTGAAGTGAACTTACTAATGGGAAATTGGTATGATTATAGGAATTATGTGGTTACCTGAGAGGGGAAGCAACCTGACAATGCCTTTCAGCCTCAGAATCCAAGTTAATACGGCATTTCACATGGGTACAAATAAGCCTGTAAATATTCTTTTCTCTTTGGTGTTGGGAATTTGCTATATGTTGATGGATCCAGTTCTTTGGTATGGATCTTTCTTTGGTAGAATAAAAGCCATAAGCATTTGCCCTTTCATTGCACTAAATATTATACTTTAAGCTGAGAATTAGATGGGTTTTTTGCTTCATTACTGTTTTTACAGCATCAAATCCTTTGGGCAAAGCAAGAGATAGTAAGAAAGTATTAAACGCTCCTGGTATACCATAAAAAGGAACATAATTGTGCTTTGTTGATAATCTAGGTATTTGCACAGAGTTATACCTAACAGCTTAGCATTCTGATTATAAATTTTGTTTTGGCAACCAAAAATAAACTCAGCAGATGCTATTCATATGGCTACCTTCTTGGTATGCAGCAGCAAGGACCAGTAATGAAACCAGCATCCCTATTTTAGCAGTTTAATTTGCTAAAATTACCATGCAGAGAACATGTGCACAAGCCCTCAGGAAGCCACTCAGCTTTGAAGCTGCTGGCATACGATGGCACATTCATACACAGTCTTACCTCTAGAATCCTGGAATAACTTTTTGACACTGAGTTCTTCTGAAATGAATTTCTTATACTTTTCTTCCTTTTTTTTAGTGATGATCCACATGACTTGATATAAAACACCACAGATTTAGGAAGACCAAGGTAAAATTATCAAAGAAATTCACTCTGAGGCAGAGAGAATTAAACACAACAGATAAATCTCTCCCTATTAATACATAATGACTGGAAAGTGCCAACATTCAACTAGCTCATTTCCTTAGTAAACACATCTATTTGTATGTTGCTTAAAAAAAATCATAGTTTAACGAGCATTTCTACACTTTGATTAGACAATAGTGCAAACACAACAGGTCATTGATTCATATAACAGATTCACTCCACACCAATATCCTTTTATCAATTATTATTATAATAAATCAATATTAAGAACTCTGTAAATGTACAGTTACATAAATGAGTCATCCCAATAGCTAACAATAAGCAACTGAAGTGATAATACATTATCATTTATAGACTGCTGAAAATTGCTGCAGGCTGTAATCAAGAGAATAAAATATATAAGGTCATGAAAGAATGCCTTATTCACAAATGTCATTAGAGAATACATAATAATGCATGTCTTCCCACATAAATTCTTTAAGCTTCCCTCCTCTGGACGAGCCCTCCCTACTTTTTTGGCAGAAAAAAATGCCAAGTTAAGGAGCTCTATGAGCCAAAGCTGAGACCAGGTGTTCTAACTGCATCTCTTCATGATCACCAGGTCTCTCTCTAAAGCCCCAAGGAGCAGCAGTTTATGCCCTTATGTATTATTTTCGATTCTATAATAAGATGCCTGAGTGCTAAACATTTGAAGAGCTACTTTTAAAAGTGTTGTCTTAACAGGAATAAAGTGAATGTAACTCAAGTTGGAAAGGACTGCTTTAGTTTTAAGACCATTGAATTACCTTAACTGTAACCTCCAAGCTAAAAGAAGGCTGTGATCATATGATATTATTATAATTGAGCCCATGCCTTTAGCTATATTTGCTGTCACATAATTGTCAGTCAGTCTTCCATCAATTCAATTTCCTTGTTCAGATAGCCAGAGATAAATTAATTGCCCATGTGAAATATATGTTAGTTTTGTGAGAAACACTCACTGGTCCAAACTCAATAAGTGGACATGGAGACAGAGAAGAGCAAAGCAAGGCTTTAATGATCATCTTGCAAGATCGGGTGTCTAGTGGGCAGGCACATCTGGGGCGGTTGGAACCCTGTAATTTATTCCCTAGTATGTGAGTCCCTCCCCTGGTTCCTCATTGGCTGAGTACTACAGGGTTCACATTCTTTCCCAGATGTTGCCTAAGCCAATTATATCGACATTGGGCCTTCTCTTATGTTTGTCTTACTTTTAGTGGTAGGTTTAAAAATCTCAAACAGGTATAACCAGGTTCTTACCAATCCCCACCCCACCCCCACTCTCAGCCTGAGCAGCTTTCTGGCATATTTTCCACCACATGGCCCTTTGTTAATACCTTACTGTTAAAATGTTTAAACCTCCTGGTGGGAATAAATCATATTTAGGTTTTATGCTTTTCTAACTGTTCCCCCTCTTATTATTTACGAATTTCTGATTTTATTCCCAGTAATGTATTTCAACTCATGCTTGGTCCTTTTTCAAATTTCTCTAATAGATTTGTACTCTTGTCTTCGTAATCAAATTTACCTTCTAATAAAAGATTATTTTGGGTGTATGTCATAAGTATTTGTTTATGGCTGCCTTTATAGCCTCTGAGTCAGGCCTCCCACACAAGGGATTATGCAGCATCTTACAGCAGTTACAACCCCTGCAACCATAACAAGGATGTCAAAACAGAGGCAATCATAACTTTCCATTTTCCAAACCATCCTTTTAACCAGTTTGTAAAAGGGTCATTGATGCCAGAGTTTGCAGCTAATTCGTTAGCTAAAGTGCTGAGTCCCTGTAGGACTTTAGTAATAGTGCCATCAGGGGCAGTGTTATTTGGGATAAAAGTACAGCATTTTCCTCTCAACATAACACAGATTCCTCTCTTTTTTTTGCTGACATCACATAGAATGCTGTCCTATTTTCCCAGACCATCCTGCTGATAGTGTCTGATTGGCTAGCTACTCCTTGAAGAGCATACCTGGCATAGTTAAAACTTTGTTGATTATAGTAAATATAACTTGTCGCAACCCTTCAGGGACCAAAGCAACACGCCCAAGGTCTTGATTCTTCTCTAGGCTTTATTGTCTAATCTCTCGTGGTGGTTACAGCAGTTGTCAGGAAGCTCCCCTCCCTCCCGGCGGGCTCCCTTATATTCAGTCACCCAACCAATCCGGGACAGTATCATGTGTGACCTTTAAGCGGATAGGTGTCACGCGCCACTCTAAGTGGGCAGCACGAGCTGTGCACGGGTACGGAAGTCTGCTGGGCCAATCCCCAACAGGGAAGAGGGGAAAGGGTGGTGAGCAGGAAATGGGCGCCATCTTCTCCAGCTGGTGACGAGGCTAAAATACCAGGTCTTAGAACTACCACTGGGCAAGGGAGCTGCGGTGGATCAGCCCTGGGACCGAGCCCTGGCCAGGGGCCCGGCCCTCACATAACTGACCCAATTTACATTTTTGTTGATTGTGGACCACCAAAATAGGGCTGATTTAAACCCTGTAGCTAGCTTTAAATTCATTATGGACTCCTAATGAGTCAATGTATACATTCAAATCAAAGGGTCCTTGTTATGATCTGCAATTTCTATGAAAAATTTCTTTTTCATTGGGTGTGGTGAGAAATGCCAGGGTAAATGGAATAGCCAATTGGACTAAAGCACAAGTCCCAGTCCAGTTGGATGGCAATTGCACAGGTTTATCTTTCCACAGTACCACTGAACATCCACTCAGGGGATTTGTAATTTCGAGAAGTTGCCCTCTTTAGAGACATTCAGGACATAGGCACAAGTCAGTAAGTTCCCCACAGGAGTTGTGAAACCTTCCCCCGGCCTAGAGAGGCATGAGGAGTGATTCATTTTCCCTATGGAAAAAGTGGGGATTGCCCTCGGGTCTGACTTCTTTAGTGCAGGGAAGAGTAGAGACAAGCTTTTGCAAGTTGCATTTCCCCAAGCGTCCTTGTCCTGACATAGGGCCAACGTGCAGTTCATCCCAGTGGTGTCTGTGTCCCAGCCGAGAGGGAACAGAACCACCTGCGCCTGTGGCCGTCCAGCAGCACATGCATAACAAATGCTTTTGCTCAAAGCTAGGACTGAAAATTTGACCCATTTTACCCAGGCATTGGTGTCTCCATAACCTGTCTCAATCTCAAGAGTCTGTTACAGATCCTTTACCTCTGTTCCAATAACTAGTTTAAGCTCATTACAGGGAAGCTCTGGCTCATTATCTCCCTCAGAACTGGGGATGGTCACTACGGGTAAACTCTTATCTTCAATTAAATTAAGACCAAATCTTCCCTTGGGGTCTACTCCAGTAACATCTGCACTGAGTAGTTAACAAGAGGGGGTTACATTGTCCTGGCAATTATCAGGAGGGACACCTTTAGCCAAGTGCAGTTTTCCTTCTAAAGGTTTCCCTGTTGCATGAGGGACTATCCATCTTTGAAACTGGGTAGTCCACCAAACACTGCTCCACCCTGGACACGGGGAAGCATTCGTCCACTCAGGACAGGATACTTATTATCTCCAGAACCTGACACGCATCGATGCTAAAGATGTTTTGAAAGACTCCTTAAAAGTGGGGGGGAACCTGGGGCACTCCTCTCTCCCAGGCTGCCTGCACCATCAAATGCACAACATTTTATCTTCAAACTTTCTCTCTCCAACCTCCCAGGGTGCCCCTCCCTGCCAAGGTGGCCTGCACTTTCTCTCTCCCCAATTAAGTCTAAACAAAACTTTTCACTCTGCCTCACTGCCATGTCCCCGCCCCCCAACTCTCCACTGCTGTGGCCGGGACAAGGACCGAGGAAAATACACAACACTCCCCCAACACCAGGACTTGTCCTGGGAAGTCTCTTGTAGTTCCTCCTCCTAAGTTTTCCCTTCTCTAGTGTTTAGGGGAAATATGGGAAGCACCTTTGGTAACCAAGAGGGCATGGTCCCTTTCCTCAGGTGAATTGGAGGCTTTATTACTCTCAAAAATAACTTAAACCTGGCAAAGCCAGTTTTCATCCAATCCAACTTTAATCCAGACAAAATAGCAAAATCTGATTATCTTCTGTTTGTCCTTAACCGTAGTACAGGAGGCTTCCCCCAATACTTTAACCTTCACCCCAGCAGGCTATCTGGGAGAATTTCAAGGGAGCTCATCTAGTTCCCTTTCCCTGGTTCCCTAGGCCTAGAATTTGTATTTCCCTTCTTTCAAGAGGTCCCTGTGTCTGAGTTCCCTGTTTACTCAATCCCCCGTAATGGAGGTTTCTTGCACACACCCCAAGATTCACTTCGTCCGTGCCCGGCCATTTCCCTCGTGGGAGAACGGAACCGCACGGATCGGGACTCCACACTCTCTTCGCATCTAGGACACATCTCAGTCACACACACTTGGCCTCCAAAAAATGGCCAACCACCAAGGCAGTACTTACAGCCCAATTTTCCTACGTTGGCTCATGCGTGAGGTCGCCTGGTTGCCGTAGTGCCTGCGTTTTCTCTCCTGTGTTGGTCACGCTGTCTCCTACAACAGTCTCGGGCATTCTCTCGGCTTCTGTGATAAGGTGAGACACCCAGACAGAGCGAGCCACCCAAAGCCAGGCAGGACGTGTCTTCCCACTCCGCTTGGCCCCCCACCTCACACAAGCAAGAGGATCCTGGACGAGCCCCCAAATGGTAGAAACACCCTTACTGGTCCGAACCCAGTAAGTGGACACAGAGACAAAGAGAACAGCAGAGCGAGGCTTTAATGATGGCCTTGCAAAATCCGGTGTCTGGTGGGCAGGCACACCTGAGGCCATTGGCACCAAGCAATTTACTCCCTAGCACGCGAGTCCCTCCCCTGGTTCCTCGTTGGCTGAGTACTACAGGGCTCACATTCTTTCCCATGGCATCGCCTAAGCCAATTACATCCACATTGGGCCTTCTCTACATTTGCCTTAATTTCATTGGTAGGTTTAAAAAACTCAAACAGGTGCAGCCAGGCCCTTACCAACCCCCCTCCCACCCCCACTGTCAGCCTGAGCAGCTTCCTGGCATAGTTTCCACCACCTGGCCCTTTGTTAATATCTTACTGTTAAAATGTTTAAATCTCCTGGTGGGAATAAATCACATTTACGTTTTATGCTTTTTCTAACAGTTTCATTATGTAAACCATATCTGAAAAGGGTTAAGATAATTTATCCTTTCTCTGAGATGAAATATACCAGGTAGCTTTATTTATAAGGCCCAATTCCATTTTCCGTCTGACTTACGTGTCCACTAATGAATACCAATGTTAGTCATACGTGTTGGGCAAAGGAATAATAGCATGTTACATAAGTATGCTTCCCACACACTGTCGGGTACATTCTCCTAGAACCTAATGTTTTTTTCTATTAAAGATTCCCAAAGATGTAACTTTGTTCTGGTGAGAACAATAAAAAATATGAGCTTATAAAAATGGTAATTTCAGTAAATTCAAATAGCAATAGAAGATGTCAGTATCATTTTGATGATGTTCTGAAGTGAAAAAGCAACAATCACCATTAACTAGAAATGAGCTGTCAAGCTCTAGGGATAAACAGACTGCGTGCAAAAGCGCCCCACGGAGCTGGTCAGGCCAGCACGGGACCATTGTCTTCTACATCGGAGGATTGTTTTTTTAATCTGGTGATCAAAAAGTGAGGGTTTGTGGGTGGGTGTATTTTTCTCTTAGCAGGACCAGCCAAGCTGTCTATGAGCACCATATGCCCAAGAGATTTTTCCCTTTTGATATACATGGGTTTTGCTGTGTTTTAAAACGTATTCTAGATTTTGCATTTTAAAATGAGTCATGACAACACGAGTCAAAAATCCACTCAACCCTCATGATATTTAATTAAGTTTTATGTCTCGAATCATTTCTCTCCTAAGACCATGAGGCCAGCTGCTGCTACGCCTTACATTTGTTTAATCCACCAGAATGAAAGAAACAGTTTTCATTTTCCCCAGGCTGAAACAGTGTCAGTTATCTAGAAATTCCTATAACTGACTGTCCCAGGGACTAGACATGCTATTAACATTTCTTTACTCTTCAAATGATTCAACCAGACCCTTAAAATATCTTCGCCATGCTCTGCTGTCATTGCTTTGGGGGGAGGATGAAAAAGAATGAAAGAGGAGAGCAGTAATGTCAAATTATCTTACTTCTACATATTATGTCTTCAGATGCAAAATTTGTGTTGTTTCGTAAGTAGTGCATTCATTTGATTGATAAAAGTCAGATTCATCTTCAAAGGGCAGGTTCTAATTATAGGAAAGACCTTTACTCTACACTAAGCTCTTTATATATGTTACCTCATTTTCTCCTCACAACAATTTTGGTGACTTAGGTATTATTATCCTCATTTGATTAACAAGAAAAAATGGAACTCAGAGAGGACTGGCATCTTGGGTGAAGCCTGGGTCGGCCTGGCTTCAGAGCCAATGCTTTTCTATCCTACCCTATACTAAGAATCAAAGTTGATACACACAGATGGTGCCTTCCCTCAAGAAATTTGTAGATTGGTTAAAGAGATGGGATATTCGGGTAAGTAATCATAATACAAGCGAGTTCCTGAAAATGTTAATTCCCATCAGAAATGCAAAGTTTTTAGTTCACAAAGCAAAATCCCTCTGACTGAGCTACTCAGAAAATGCTTTGAGAAACAGTTGGCCTTTATATCAAATGATAATAATGGAGTAAACCCATTGAATAAAATAAGAAACCATTAGTCCACCCTGACAATAAAGAAATAAACAAACAAAAAATAAATAAATAAAAGAAATAAGGAAGTCTCTTGCAATAGCAAAAAATGACTGAATTCAAAGAGTACCCATTTGCCACCATCATATGATAATTGATTTGAGCACAAATCATCAATGGAAGTTAAAATTTCTGGGTTAAAAAAATAAGATAGCCTCAAAGTACCTCCTTGCCAACTACTTATCAATTAGAAAAGGAAAAATAGCAACCTTCCAGGGGAGAACCTGGCCAACAACACATTAACTAGGTAATCAAAGTTATCACCAGTAATAGGACCGAGTGACTCCTTGCGCCTTCTGATGCAATGTCTTGAGAAGGACAATATCACTTATTGATATCACTGCCAAAAATGCATAAACTGAAACTAATCACAAGAAAATATCAAAAAAAACCAAACTAGGGAACATTCTATAAAAGAACTGGTCTGTACCCTATGAAAATGCCATTGTCATGAAAGACAAAGACCGAGGAATCATCCCAAATTGAAGGAGACTCAAGATACCTGGCATGAGAGGCAGCACATGATCCTGGACTGGCTCCTGGAGTAGGATAGGGGGACGATATATGGGACATGAGTGGGACAATTGGTGAAATTTGAATAAGGTCTGTACATGAGGTCATAGCATTGTATTGGCTTCCTAATATGGATAATTGTACTGTGGTTATAAGTGACTGTCCATTGTTCTTGGGTAATAAATACACACTGGCATATTTAAGAGTAAATCTGCATTATATTTGCAAATTGCTCAATGGGGCAGAGCAAATATAATTATAAATATGATATGCAAATTGTTCTCAGATGATTCAGGAAATAATGTGTATGTATGTGTACATGGAGGGGATGATAAAGTAAAACGTGGCAGATGTCAACAACTGGTGAATCTGGGTGAAGGATATACGAGAATTTTTTTGTGCTTTTCTTGCAATTTTTCTGTAAGTTTCAAATTATTTCAAAATCACATCTTTTTTTAAAAATTGACTTTTAAATGGGCTTCCAAAGTTAAAGTTTTTAGACTTTATCAGTGTTCATAGTAGTTCAGCTTTTAATTATCTAAAATTCGATCTCTTCTAAAACATGCTCATTTCCTGCTTCCCTTGCTTTTACCTCTTCAGATCGCACACATTTTCCTAGATGTAGCCATTTTTATCTTTATGGAAACTTCCTGCAGTTCCTGTCTCTTCATCTCCCTCTCCTTTGAGATAACACTGTTATTTCAAATTATTAATAGCTAGTCTTATCAAGCACTTACTACATACCAGGCAGCATGTATATTATCTCACACCTCACAAAAATCCTCTAATGAGCCAGTCCATTCATACAAATTAGGAGTCTGGGATTCAGAGAAGTTAAGTAATATAACGTGCAGAGCTACAAGCAGCTATAAACTGTAAAAAAAAAAAAAACCCTGAGCCCAGATTGCCTGACGCAAGAGTCCACACTCTTGTCTCTGCTCTGCTGCTTTCCTTGGAGCACTTAGAAACAGGTACCACTTAAAATTTCTCTTTGTTGTTTCTTACATCACAAGTTGTCTCCCATCTGCTTATATACATTCATGTTTTCTTTTCCATTAAATTATTAAAACTTTAAAGCAGAAACCAGTCTTTGGTTCTTCTTGGATCTCAAACATGTAGCATGCTGTCAATGTTGAGCATGTAATATGTACTTAGTGATTATGTATTAATTGATGGAGTCTTAGAAAACATGGAAAGAAAACCATCTTTATCAGTTTCCAGAGATTGTGAAAATGAATTTCTTCCTTTTTCTTCTAACTTAGATGAACCTAAGACTTTATTCTTGAAATCTTTGGATTTCTCAGTCATTTACCTCTTAAAAGCACTTCCTTGTTTAATGTATGTGTTTAAGCTGAAGTTCTGCCATCCACAGGGATAACCAAAGGTCAGGTTAGAAGATGTCCAAGTACTTGTGATTGTAAGATTGAGTAATGCCTTAATCTCAGTTGAACCTTACAATGCTTTGCTTTTTATTGAAATAGGGAGGAAATACTACTCTCATTCTATAGATGCCAGACTTGAGGTTCAGCAAATTTAGTACTTGCCCAAAAGGCTGTCTTGGTTCTTCCATCTCCTTGATGAAGAGTGTGATTATGTTGAGTTGTTTTATAGACATTTTCATCCATTCAGATCTCTTGTCTTAGTCACTCAATGTAATATATAATTCATGTATTTATCATTTGGTTGGCAAACAATTAGCATTGCCTGGACTTATTTTAAAGTAGTACATTAAAAAAAATAACCACTCTTCAACAACTGGTGCTGGCAAAACTGGACAGCTACATGCAAGAGAATTAAACTGGATTATTGTCTAACCCCGTACACAAACATAAACCCAAAATGGGTCAAAGACCTGAATGTAAGTTGTGAAACCATAAAACTCTTAGAAGAAACACAGGCAAAAATCTCTTAAATGTAAATATGAGCAACTTTTTCTTGAACGCACCTCCTCGGGCAAGGGAAACAAAATAAAAAATGAACAAATGGGACTACATCATGCTAAAAAGCTTCTGTACAGCGAAGGACACTATCAGCAGAACAAAAAGGCATCCTACAGTATGGGACAATATGTTTATAAATTACATATCTGACCAGGGGTTCACATCCAAAATATATAAAGAACTCACATGCCTCAACACCCAAAAAGCAAATAACCCGATTATAAAATGGGTGGAGGATATGAACAGGCACTTCTCCAAAGAAGAAATTCAGATGGCCAACAGATACATGAAAAGATGCTCCACATTGCTAATTATCATGGAAATGCACATTTAAACCACAATGAGATATCACCTCACACCAGTTAGGATGGCCAGCATAGAAAAGACTAGGAACAACAAATGCGGTGAGGATGCAGAGAAAGGGGAACCCTCCTACACTGCTGGGGGGAATGTAAAGTAGTTCAACCATTGTGGAAAGCAGTATGGAGGTTCCTCATAAAACTAAAAATAGAAATACCATTTGACCCAGGAATTCCACTCCTAGGAATTTATCCTAAGAATCCAGGAACCCAACTATTAGCACACATAATGTAGCAGGGGGCACGGGGAAGGCAGTATAAGCACAGAGAAGACAAGGAGTGATTCTACAGCATCTTACTACACTGATGGACAGTGACTGTAATGGGGTATGTGGGGGGAACTTGATAATAGGGGAAATCTAGTAACCATAATGTTGCTCATGTAGTTGTATGTTAATGATACCAAAATTTAAAAAAAAAAGAATGCAGGATCTCAGTTTCAAAAAGACTATGTTTATCATAGAACTGTGTTGTTGTAATATACAACAGCCAAGAAATGGAAGCAACCTAAGTGTCCATCAGTAGATGAATGGATAAAGAAGATGTGGTACATATACACAATGGAATATTACTCAGCCATAAGAACAAAACACATCCTATGATTTTCAACAACATGGATGGAGCTAGAGGGTATTATGCTCAGTGAAATAAGCCAGGTGGAGAAAGGCAAGTGTCGTATGATTTCACTCATATGTGGAGCATAAGAACAAAGCAAAAACTGAAGGAACAAAACAGCAGCAGAATCACAGAACCCAAGAATGGACTAACAGGTACCAAAGGGGAAGGGACTGCAGAGGGTGGGTGGGAAGGGAGAGAGAAGGAGATTAAGGGGCATTATAATTAGCACACATAATGCAGCAGGGGGGGGGTCACGGGGAAGGCAGTACAGCACAGAGAAGATAAGTAGTGACTCTGTAGCGTCTTACTATGCTGACGGACAGTGACGGTAATGGGGTGTGTGGTGGGGACTTGATAAAGGGGGGATTCTAGTAACGACAGTGTTGCTCATGTGTGATTGTATATTCATGATAACAAAATAAAACTAAAGTAGCCAGTGACTTAAATATATCTACTTTTTTTTTTAAAGGTTAGTCAACTGTTCTGTAATGGGTACCTTACCACCATATAATAAGCAGACACTTATTTTTAGGATCCGCCTTAAATAATCATTTAGCATGGCAGGCTATTTACGTCTGGCATGCATGCCTCTCTCAGACAACCCAATCAAACTTCTGCTCTTGACCAAGATGTGGGGGAGCACAAACAGGATGGCACTGTTAGGAAAGAAGAGCAGAGGAACACGGATCAGGCATGAAGAAATGACTCAGAAATCACAGTGGGGCTGGTGCACTGCATCTTACATGGCTTCATTGGGAAAAGGAGTAAGTCACCAAAGCATTTAACTGTTAGGTGATTACTTACTGATTCAGCTTTTCCTTTTCAAGTCCTGATTTCTTGGCGCTTGCTTTTGCAGAAGGAATGATGATTTTTCTAAAAGTTGACAGTGATTTTTTTTTTAAGTTTTATCAATGTAAAATTCACATACCATAAAATTTACTCCTCTGGGGTGTACAGTTGGCGTTTTACAGTTGTGCAGCCGTCATCACAACACAGTTTTAGAACACTTCCATTACCCACCAAAGGTTCTCCTATGCTCCTTTGCCTGCTCCCATCCTTGGCGCCAGGCAAACATTTGAACTAATGGTGGAGTTTTTTGCTTTTGTCAGCATGTCAGCCCGCCAACCTCGTCTTACTTCAGAGGACTGGTCTGTCTATCTTGTGGAGGAGGCGTAGCTTTGTAACTATGGCAACTGTTGGTTTTTAAATTAAACAGGAGGACATTCCTCCTGAGAAATACTTTGGTGAGAACTGAGGCATCGTTACTATTTTCATTCAGAAATCACAGATGCCTCTTACATTTTCTACCATCAGTGGAGATCTTCCAGAATTACTGGTCTCTGTGCTTAATTAGAGAGAATATTTGGTTATAAACAAATAAAAAGGGGAAAGAGGAAATGATAAATAGAGGAAAACACCATAAAATACGTTACTCCTCAAGGATTAGGGCTATGAGGTCCTGCTATCATGTTTTCAGTTTCGTGGTGTTTGGTGTTCTGCAGCTAAAGCATATACAAATGCTAATGTGTTCCCTCATTTCCCCAGAGAAAGGAACTCCAGTCATCCTTGCAGGGCTTCACTTTGCCTTTGGTTAATCCTTGGCTTTTCCATATCTTAAAATTCAGAAATAAAAAACATATATAATGCAGACTGGCTGGATTTCCTTCTATTATCTAAAGGAGAACATGGAATATCAGTAGATCTAAGCACCTTTTTCAAGACAGTTTAAGAAAAAAGCTAATTTATAAACCCCTTGACATTGCTCTAAAAAGAAAATCTGATAGAAAAAGCAGGACACAAAATTTAGCATTCATTATGCTCAAAATTAGCATATGTTAATGGAAAGAAAAGAGTTGAAGAAAATTGAATATACCAAAATTCTACTGGTGGTTAGAAACAGTGTGGTTCTTCTCTCCCCCTCCCAGCCCTGCCTTCTTTCTACCTCTGTATTTTCCTAGCAGAGCTGAGTGGTTCTGTGCTTGGAAAAACTGAATCTAATGAGTCCTGTTCTCTTTAATGAGTCTCAGTATACTTAACTCTAGCGATCAATATTGACATCCCTTCTAGCGGGCAGGACAGCTTGTCCAGCGACCTTGTGTGTCCATCGTTGCCTCCACTGCCCATTCTGAACCAACCGTTTGGAGATTCACTCCTAACAGGTGTCGAGAGGAGGTCTGCCTGTAGCTGGCTATGAAATCCTGACCTTATGGGCTCCCTAGAGAAACTGTTCAGATCTGGGGAGAAAGGCCTACTAACTCAGGCTAATCACAGTCGCCAGAAGGTATAAGCCAGAATACCCGTTCATAAAGATACCATGGGACACAGAACTGTCACATGGGCTGAACTTCCCCAGGATTTTTCTTCCACTCTTACTGCCTGTACCTGAAGCACTACGACAGGCTGCAGTTTAAGGCCTGCTGCACGGGCCTTCAGCCCGGGCAAGTTCACTATGGATTCAATGTGACCAAAGAAATGACAGTACAATGTTCTTGGGGTGAAAGGGTTATACTCGACTTTATTCCCACAGTGGCAGGTCAGTCACTAGAATCACATCCACTCAGAGTGAGTCTGCAGGCAGCAAGCTGGCCTCTGCCTCTGGGCCTCTCTGCCTGCACAGCCATCTCAGTCTCTGTCCTCGGCGCTGCCACTACTCCAACCTCTGCTCTGCTCTCCTGCAGCCGTGCAGCCCTGCCACCATGTCACACAGAGCACTGGGCGGGGCTCTATATAGAGTCAATAATGACATATTGCAAAACAATCTCCATGCTGTCTAGTTACCATCTGTCACCATCATACATGTACTTGTATGTGAGCTCTCTCCTCTCCAGTCCTAGCTCTGGGTAACTCCAAATGTCTGCAATTTCAAAAAATAGTTGTGTATCATATGAATAATACATAAATACATTTCCTTTATAAAAATTAATACAAAAATTTTAATGCCCCTATCTCCCAATCCCACCTGCCCATAGACTGTCTGTGTACACTTTCAGACCATTTCTATTCATGTACATTGTTATATATTGTTTTGTTTTTAACATTACTAGTATCATACTCTGCTTTGTTCTGCGATTGGTCCTGGGTATCTTTCTATGTGGGCATATTGTTTTTAACTGCTACATAGTATTCTATCCCAGGGTTATACCCTAATGTATTAGCCATCCTGTAAAGACTAACATGTATATAATTTCCATTTTTCCACTATTACATTGCCTGTCATGAACATCCCTATATATCCCTGTTGTGAACTTGAGTATTTGTCTATAAAAGATGCCAAAGAGTAGATGTGATACATTAAAGGAGAAGTGTATCTTACATTTTCAGTAGATTTGTACTGCCAAATTGCCCTCTAAATCTCCGAAGGTGTACCACTTTGCACCCCCCCAAACAGTGATACTGCAGTTCTACTATAGTCCTTTCTTCAGGGTAAGGCTTTGGTCCACAGGAGCATCTGGTATTAACTGCAGTCCAGCCCATCTCTCTCTCCTGCTCAAGCAGCCACAACACCGCCCCTCCCCCTCCCCCTCCCCTCTCAGGTGCAGATAAGCCCTCTGTTGCCCAGGTAATTACCCATTGATATGGAGATGAACTCCTTAAAGCCACACTTCTTTCCACCACTGAACGCCTGTTGATATGCAGATGTACCAAAGCCAGGTGAGATATTCTGGAAATGTTTCAATTTTACCCACAGTCCTGCTCTCTAATGTTAATTAATTTAATGAGACATTTAAACTTTGCAAAGAGAGGCTATTTAAGACTGAATAGTATTTTTTTAAGTTGGATTAGAGAAGTTGTAGCAAATTATTTTAAATGACGTTTTAAAATGTCAACCAACTTTACATCATCTTTTTTTTCTTTGTTGAGGATCAGAATTACCTGGGGACCTTTTCAAAATCCCTATACCCAGTTTATGCTCCATATTAATTAAGTCAACATGCCTCAGAGTGGGAGTAAAGAGCAAAAAATTTTGCTTTAAAAATGTAATTCCTAGAAAGTATAAGACAATCATACAATTAAAATATTTCAAATAACTTTGAAATGTTATTTGAACTTTCAAATAACTTTTCCTGTGATCAAATGATTCCATGATACAGTAGATCAATTGAGCAATAATTTACAAAATGAGATATAATACTAATAAAATTTGCCAAATTGAGACTTTTTTTCCCTTTATTATTGAAAGGAAAGGAGCGACACACAACAGCAATTTACCGGAGAGTTCCGCTTTATTAGGGAAAGGTGCTGGGATATATAGGATGGGGCATAGGGTGATTGTGGTGTTACTTCTACGGGGCTGGTGGCTGTTGGCTAGGTGCTGGGATTGGGAGGGGGGCGAGAGGTGATTGGGCTTCAGGTGGCGCCGGCGGGAACCGAGGACCCCGAAAAGAAGCCGGAAGTTCGCCATCTTACTGGTGGGGACCCTTCATTCCCCCCTTTCTCCTCTATGGGTTTGTGGGCGTTGCTTTCTTTCTGACTGCTTCCTGCTGAACAGGGGCGGAGAAGGGAGTGAGGGTTTGAGGATTGGGAGGAAAGGGTTGACAGGACTCCCCACAGTAAGGATGAGTAGATGTGGACTTCTTCAGGTTGGAAATCAATGAAGGTTCCCTGTAACCATAGGTTGAGGACCTGTTGATTCCAATGGTGCCAAGAGGATATGGGTGTCAGGAGCCAGGCGTCTGCGGCCATTGTTTCCAGAAACAGTTTCCAGCGGAGAGAGGGGTCCATCTCAGCATGTGGTGAGGAGGTCACGTGAGGGTGAGGGGTCTTCCGTGGCCAGAAGCTGGTAGTTCCTGAGTAAAAGCTGGTTGAAAGCTTGATTAGAGATTTTCCCGACTTGGGATTTGATGAACTTTATTATACAGGGTAAGAAGAGACAGACAAGAAGAATGACTATTATGGGGCCTGCAATGGGCCAGAGCCAGGTGAGGAGGGGGTTTGTTAGTATTGACGAGAATGGGTTGGAATTGGAAGCAGAGTGGAGGCTGGAGGCAAGGTCAGTGAGTTTGGTGATGTCAGTTTCTACAATGCCGGATTCGTTGATGTAATAGCAGCACTCTTCCTGGAGGAAGACACAGGTGCCACCCTTCTCGGCTGTAAGCAGATCTAGGGCCCGCCGGTTTTGAAGGGTGACTTTAGCTAGCGAAGTGACTTGTCTTTGGAGAGAGGCTAGGGAATCGGCAGTGGATGCCAGGGCTCCCTCAAGTTTGGCGTCGAGATCTCTAACTGCCCATAGAGAGTGACCCAAGGCTCCTCCTGAAAACCCCACCCCAATGGCTGAGGTGATTAAAGAGATACCGACCATGATGGGAAGGAAAGCAGCCCTTTTTGTGCGCGAGTGCAAGGGAGGTTGGAGCTCAAGGAATTCTGCCATGCTGTAAAGTGTAAGCTGTGGGATTAGGGTGACGAGAATGCAGGGTGTATCGGAATTGAGAGGCAGTGAGTTGAAAAGGCTGCCATTACACCAAAAGAAGTGTCCCGGTTGTGTAAAAGTCTTGGAGCCGGAGGTAGGGGTGTAGATAGAGAGGCAGTGAAGTGCACTGGAGGGGGGTGGAGTTGGGCCTACACAGTGGTGGATGGTGAGATTATCTGGGTATTCTGGCTCCCATAGGGGTATGTCTGCCAGGGGACGGAGGGGTTGTCCTTCTGCATGGAAGGAGTAGTTGGAAATATTAAGGGGCACGGCGGCCAGCAGTGGGCGCTGTAGTGATGCGCACAAGAAACAATTGGCGGTGTTGAGGGTGTGGTTGAGAAAGATGGTGGTGTCTTGAATGAGCTGTAACCAAGAGTAGGAGGAATAAGATGAAGAGGCGCCGTCAAGAGTTTGGATAATGACCTTTTCGGAATGTCTGATATCTGATGCAACTTGAGAGATCTGGGAGCGAGAGGGAACATACTCTCGAGAGATATGAAGGGTACCGTGGGGGGTCGAGGACCCCTTGTAGTAAACTGAGGCTGTTACTCCAGCAGCCCATCGAGAGTCCCAGGGATCTGGGATTGATAAGGAGAATGAGCCGTTGGGATATTTCATGAAACGGTTGGAGGAGTAATACTGTGGGTACTGGAAGTCACCCATGTAGTGAATGGTGCAAGACCAGTAGGGGCATCCCCCGTAGGTGTCTGGCCATCGCCTGCAATAGGCTTGTCTTTGGTCATAGAGGAAGCAGAGGTAGGGAGAATAAAGGTAGCTGTAAATGAATACTTCAGTGGAGGGAGGAAAGTGGAGGTACAAAGGCTCAGAGCAGCCTTTCAGAGGGCAGTCTGATGTGGCAATGAGGGCAGTAACTTTTGTTTGATGCTGTGTGTAAGTCTGCTTGACTTTGAATCGCCATACAAAGGAGGATGGGGCGGCAGGGAAGACAATAGGAATGAGGGAAAAAAGCGAGAGAGCAGTAAAGGAGGAAAAAGTCATGATTCAGGTATGGATGGCAAAGAGGGTGCACGGGAGATGCGGAGCTTCAGGGGATCAGAGGGATGAGGCGTGGTAGAGTAGACAGCGTCTTGGGCTGTGTCCGAAGGACTCTGGATTGTGACTGATGGGTCTTGGGTGTCCAGAGAAGGTGAGTCTTGGGTATTTGGTTTCAACCTGGAGATATGAATCCAAGGGGTGACAGAGTTATCAGGCAGTGAGAGCTTGGCAGCCGAGGGGGTGCAGAGAATAACTGGGTGTGGACCTTCCCATTTCGGGGTGAGAGAGGGCTGATCGTCTGGTGGCTTATAAAACACTAGTTGGCCGGGCTGTAAGACAGGAGGATTTTGGGAGGCGGATGGATCAGGAAGGAGCCAATCTTGATATTTCCACAATTCAGTGCGGAGGAGAGAGAGTAGTGGAAGGGCTATATTGGGAGGAATTGGTCCTTTGTGGGAAGGGAGCCCCGGGGGTAGAATCGGGCGGCCGTACATGATCTCAAAGGGTGACAAGAAGGAAGGTTTTTTTGGGAGGGCTCGAATGCGGAGTAGAGCTAAGGGAAGTAAGCGAACCCAGTCAAGGTGTAGTTCTAGAGATAGTTTGGTCAGGATGTCTTTTAGAGTCCTATTGGCTCTTTCTACTTTTCCTGAAGCTTGTGGTCGATAAGGACAATGTAAATGCCAGGGGAGCGAGAGCGACTTGGAGAGGTTCTGGATAATTTGGGCAGTAAACTCAGGGCCGTTATCTGATTGGAGGGAAGTGGGCATCCCGAACCTAGGAAAGATCTGGGTGAGGAGGATAGAGGCAACTACGGATGCTCGTTTGTTAGTGGTGGGGAAAGCTTCAACCCATCCTGAAAATGTATCTACTAGCACTAGTAGGTATCTGGTACGTCGTACAGGGGGCATGTTAGTGAAGTCTATTTGCCAATCTGCAGCGGGGACATTACCCCTTGCTTGATGAGCCGGGAAGGGTCGGGCTTTGAGGGGGGTATTAGGGTTAGTGCGTTGGCAGATGGTGCACTTGCAGGTTATTTGGTTAAGTAGGGTTTTGTCTTCAGGAGAGAGAGGAAAAAAAGATTGTAAAAAATGGATTAAGGATTGGGGGCTGGGGTGGAACAGGTCATGTAAGAGGCGGAAGAGAGACTCTTTGTCCTGAGAGCAGAGGGCATCTTGTGATAAGGCTAAAACTGCAAGGGCAGACGGATTGTTGCCTGGTGCGTTTTCTGATAGGGCAACTGACCGGGCTACTCTGTCGGCCTTGTTGTTACCTCTTGCAATGGGGGAGTCATCTTTTTGATGTGATTTGCAGTGGACTATGCCTAGTCGGTGTGGGAGTTGTGAAGCCTCTAAAAGTTTAGTAATTAAGGCTGAATTAGTTATGGAATTCCCTTTTGTGGTGAGGAGGCCTCGTTCTTTCCATACTGCCGCGTGGGACAAGAGAATGTGGAATACGTACTTGGAGTCAGTGTACAATGTGAGAGACGTGTCCCGGGCCAGAGTGCAAGCTCTGGTGGCTGCAATGAGTTCAGCCTGCTGATTGGTTGTACCAGGGGGTAGGGCTCGTGCTTCAATGACATCTTCGAGGGAGACTACTGCATATCCTGAGTAGTGGATGCCCTCATGTTTAAAGGAGGACCCATCAGTAAACCAGATGAGGTCGGAGTGTGAGAGGGCTCCTTCGGAGATCGTGGAGTGGCATGGAAGGAAGTTGTGAAGGGCTTCTAGGCAATCATGCGAGGGAGTATGAGGAGAGCAGGGTAGAGGAAGAAGAGTGGCCGGATTTAGGGGCAGGCAGGGGAGGAAAGAAATGTTTGGATTTTGGAGGAAAGAGGACAGTAAGGTGAGGAGTCTGGAGGGGGGGAGAGTCTGTAAACTTTTGTAGGTTAAGAGATCTTTTAGGTGATGTGGGGACAGAATGGTAAGTGGCGCTCCGAATGTTAGTTTATGAGCTTCTTTCTGCAAGAGCTGTCCAGCAGCTAATGCCCGTAGGCAGGGGGCCCATCCCCGAACTGTGGGGTCTAATTGCTTGGAGAGATAAGCTACTGGGGCAAAGGATGGGCCATAATATTGGCCTAGGACTCCTAGAGCTTGACTGGACCTCTCATGAATGTATAATGAGAAGGGTTTTGACAAATCAGGGAGATGGAGAGCTGGAGCTTTTACAAGGGCTTGACGGAGCTTAATGAAGGAGTGTCGGGGTGAGGATGATAATGGTTCTTCAGGGGGGCCCTTGCTGAGGTCGTATAGGGGTCTTGCCAACAGGGAGAAGTTAGGGATCCACGCTCTAAAATACCCAGCCAAGCCTAGAAAGGAAAGGATTTCTGTCTTGGTTTTGGGAATGGGCAGGTCAGAGAGGAGTCGTTTTCTGTCTAAGGTAATGGACTTTCTTTGCTGAGACAGAAGGAATCCAAGGTAAGTGACAGAAGGGGAAGAGATTTGAGCTTTGGCAGGGGATACTCGGTAACCTCTGGAAGCTAGAAGGTTAAGTAGAGACGCAGTGTCAAGTTGAGACTGTTCCCACGAGGGACTGCAGAGCAGAAGATCATCTACATATTGTAATAAAGTGGACTCGGGGTGATCATGGTGAAACTGTTTGAGGTCTTGAGCTAGGACTTGTCCAAAAATATGGGGACTATCTCGGAAGCCTTGTGGTAAAACTGTCCAAGTAAGCTGAACAGAATGTCTGGTGTATGGGTCCGTCCAGGTGAAGGCAAAAAAATCTTGGGAGGAGGGGTCTAGGGGAATAGAAAAAAATGCGTCCTTGAGATCTAGGACTGAGAAGTGGGATGCAGAAGCAGGGATCTGCGATAAAAGGGTGTATGGATTTGGAACTAAGGGATGGATAGGGACAACGGCTATGTTGATGAGGCGAAGGTCTTGGACAAGGCGGAAAGATCCGTTGTTTTTTTTTAACAGCTAATATGGGGGTATTAAATGGGGAGTGAGTGGGTCTGAGGTAGTTTTTGTTTAAGAGATCTTGAATGATGGGTTGGAGGCCTATGAGGGCTGAAGTGGTTAGGGGGTATTGGGCCTGACAGATATACTGAGAGGGGTCACGTAATTTGATAGAGGCAGGGGGACATAGGGCCATGGAGGGGCTTGTAATGTCCCAAACTTTGGGATTTACAGGGTGTATAAGGGCAGAACTGGAGCTTTCATTGGGTAGAGGGGGGCTGTCGGCTATGAGGGCCATCAGAAAGGGAGTACTGGGGGCTGTGGGATTGGATATAGTTATGGAAACGTGGAGGAGGGAAAGGATGTCCCGTCCTAGTAAGGGGATGGGACACTGGGGCATAACTAGGAAGGAGTGGGAGAAAGGTATGGGACTGTCTAGGATTGTGCATAAAAGGGGGGGGGGTTTTAATGGGAAAATCTGTTTACCTCCTACCCCGACTATAGGAGTAATGGCTGGCGTGGTAGGGCCCCGGTATTCTCGCAAGACTGAGAAGGTGGCTCCTGTATCTAGGAGGAAGGAGATGGGGCGACCGTCTACTGTTAAAGTAACCCTGGGCTCCTGTTTGGTGATGGAAATGGTCGGGCGAGAAGCCCCCGGGCCCCGTCAATCTTCTTCTGCCAGCCCCACTACGGTGGGCTTAGGATGGGGGTTGTTCGTCCAGCCTCCCCTTCGGGTGGTTGGGCAATCAGACCCCCAGTGGCCCTTTTTGTGGCATCTGGGGCATGGGGTGGTAGGAGATCTGGGGGAGGGGCACGCCCTTGACCAATGTCCCTCTTTTCCGCACTTGAAACAAGCTCCTTGGGGGGGCTTGTCTGTAGAGGGGCGCCCAGGTTGTGGTTTTATCAGCTGGGCCAACATCTGGAAATTGGCCTGATCAGCTTTTTGTTTACGGCGTTCTTTCTCCTCCTCCCGGTTATGGAAGACTTTAAAGGCCACTGTTAGGATCTCAGTCTGTGGGGTAGCGGGGCCCTGTTCTAACTTTTTGAGTTTAGCTTTAATGTCGGGGTAGCTTTGAGCTAGGAAGTATGTCATAAGGACCTGTCTTCCTTCAGGTGTTTCTGGGTCCAGGCTGGTATACTGTAATAGGGCTTGAGTGAGTCTATCTAAGAACTCGGAGGGGGTTTCATCTCTCTTTTGAATTATGTCTTGGAGCTTTTGAAAATTGACTACTTTACGAGCTGCCTTTTTTAGACCTGCTATTAAGCAGGAGGCAAAAATATCTCGAGAGTGGAGACCCACAGCGGTGTTATAATCCCAGTGTGGGTCTTGTTCGGGGACAGCAGTGGGACCAGGGGGACAGGTGGGGTCAGTCCTGTGGGTTTCGGTAGCATGCATTTGGGCGAAGTCCCAAGCTCGTCTACGCTCTTCAGGGAGGAGAGTATTGGCCAGGAGCATGAAGATGTCATGATGCGTGAGGCTGTAAGACTGGAGGGTCCATTGAAACTCCCTGATGTAGGTCGTGGGATCAGTGGAAAAGGAACCTAGGCGTTTCTCTAGTTGGGCTAAATCTCCTAAGGAGAAGGGGACGTGAACACGCAAGATGCCTTCGGATCCTGCTACTTCCCGGAGCGGGGCGATAATTTTGGGAGGCCCTCGGGACCGAGTCTGAGGGGGACTGAAGGGTTCTGGCTCAGTCTGTGCAGGGGAAACAGGTAATGGGGGCAAAGCCGCGATAATTTTGGGAGGCTCTCGGGACCGAATCTGAGGGGGCAAAAATGGACGAGGCTCTTGGAACTTAGTTAGAGGGGGGCTGAAAGGCTCAGGCTTGATTTGCGGGAGGGGGGAAGGTGAGGGGGACAGAGGAGGAGGTGGTGAGGTGCAGGAGGAGATGGTGGAGGAGGGGGAAGGGAGAGGATGGGAGGCTTCTGCGGGGGTGGAGGCGGCGGCGGCGATAGAGGAAGGGGGAGGGGCTGTTGTAGGAGAAGAAGGGGAAGGGAGAGGATGGGAAGCTTCTGCCGGGGGGAAAGCGGCAGCGGTGGCGGCGGTAGAGGAAGGGGGAGAGGCTGTTGTAGAAGGAGAAGGGGAAGGGAGAGGATGGGAAGCTTCTGCCGCGGGGAAAGCGGCAGGGGTGGCGGCGGTAGAGGAAGGGGGAGAGGCTGTTGTAGAAGGAGAAGGGGAAGGGAGAGGATGGGAAGCTTCTGCTGCGGGGGAAGCGGCAGCGGTGGCGGCGGTAGAGGAAGGGGGGGGTGCTGTTGTAGGAGAAGAAGGGGAAGGGAGAGGACGGGAGGCTTCTGCCATGGGGAAAGAGGCGGCAGTGGCGGCGGAGGGTGGAGGGGTTGTAGGAGGGGGAGGGGCTGAAGGGGGAAGTCTGTATGGCGGAGGCTCGTCGGCTGGGTCAAAGGTAATTGAAGAGGGACTGGGAGTGTGTGGAGGGGAGGGAGACGGCTTGCAGGCTAGGAGAACTTGGGGCGGGGAGCAGGTGGTGCAGAGGCTGGGATTTTGAGCTAGGAGGCGAAAAGCTTCGATATAGGGAATCTCCTTCCATTTTTTCAGGCGCTGGCAGTAGTTAAAGAGATTGCGAGTGATGTTAGGATCAAGAGTTCCCCCTGCGGGCCATTGGTTGTTATTGTCTAGGGGGTATGTCGGCCAATCTTGGGAGCAATATTTACGGAGAAGTTTTGGTTTTATATCAGGCGTCAGGGAGAGGGTAGCCAGATGCTTAAGCAGGCATTCAAGAGGTGAACTTTCAGGGAGGGATGAGGAGGCTCCCATGGCTAAAGGACAGAGAAGGAGACAAACAGGGGAAGACGAACGGAGATCCTCAGACTGGAGGCAGACCACAAGGAGACAAAATGGCTAAAGGACAGAGAAGGAGACAAACAGGGGAAGACGAACGGGGATCCTCGGACTGGAGGCAGACCACAAGGAGACAAAATGGCTAAAGGACAGAGAAGGAGACAAACAGGGGAAGACGAACGGGGATCCTCGGACTGGAGGCAGACCACAAGGAGACAAAGGGCGTCCCCGATGATCCTTGGTGGTCTGCGGAAACTCGTATACGAGTCGGAATTTCTTGGGAAGTGTGGGTCATCACCCAAACTTCCCTAAGAAGGCAGAGTGCCGGAGTCACGAGGTACCTAGCGCTAGGCGTTTTCGGCGGGCCGAACAGGTTTCGGCGGACGGAACAGAAGGAGGAGGGAGCGGGAAAAGGAGCGTTCTCATCCGCAAAGGAGTCACCTCATTTATGGCTGTTGGGGGGGGGGGCTGAGAGTCTGCTGCAGCTGTGAGGGCCTGAGGTGGGGGTTTATGGCTTTTGGAGGAGGGGCCTGAGGGTCCGCTGCAGCCGTGAGGGCCTGAGGCAGGGATTTATGGCTGTCGGGGGAGGGGCCTGAGGGTCCGCCGCAGCCGTGAAGGCCTGAGGCGGGGAGCGTTCCCTCCTCGTCCCGGAGCGTCAGGGCCTTGCCGGACGATCACGGTCAATGGCACTGCGATAGCTCAGGGAAGAGTGGCCCACCCCGGGGAAGTTTTGCTTAAAAAGTCTCAGCTGAGGTGGGGGTTTATGGCTTTTGGAGGAGGGGCCTGAGGGTCCGCTGCAGCCGTGAGGGCCTGAGGCAGGGATTTATGGCTGTCGGGGGAGGGGCCTGAGGGTCCGCCGCAGCCGTGAAGGCCTGAGGCGGGGAGCGTTCCCTCCTCGTCCCCGAGCGTCAGGGCCTTGCCGGACGATCACAGTCAATGGCACTGCGATAGCTCAGGGAAGAGTGGCCCACCCCGGGGGGGGGGGGGGGGGGGGGGGGGACTTACCTAAAGGCCAGAGAGGAGTGGTGAGTGTGATGAGCCAGCGCCGGAAAAAGAGGACGAGGGCAAGCTGCTGCTGGTGTTGGGGGAAGACGGGGCCCAGTTGGGGTGTCCCGTCTCCCGGGTTTCGGCACCAATGAAAGGAAAGGAGCGACACACAACAGCAATTTACCGGAGAGTTCCGCTTTATTAGGGAAAGGTGCTGGGATATATAGGATGGGGCATAGGGTGATTGTGGTGTTACTTCTACGGGGCTGGTGGCTGTTGGCTAGGTGCTGGGATTGGGAGGGGGGCGAGAGGTGATTGGGCTTCAGGTGGCGCCGGCGGGAACCGAGGACCCCGAAAAGAAGCCGGAAGTTCACCATCTTACTGGTGGGGACCCTTCAATTATGCTCAATCATTTGGGGTTTTTTTGGGTTTTTTTTTGGTATCATCGATATACAATCACATGAGCAACATTGTGGTTACTAGATTCCCCCCATTATCAAGTTCCCCACCACATACCCCACAAATTGAGACTTTTTAAGGTGAGTTTTTGTTTATAAAATTGAGTACAGAAAGAATGCAAATTAATAGTGTTTCCTTTATATTTATAATAAGCTGGCATGATACAAAAATAGCAAAGGCTGTTTTATCAACCTAAGAAGGTGTTTATAATGAAAAGTGGACAGACCTCTTAGTAAGCAGCAAAAAGCACTTAGGAGAAACTCATTAAGGATTCAAGTGAATCATGGGTTTTTCTGAATCATGGGTGGGGAGAAGTAACCAGAGAGAGCCTTATTTGCACCTGCATTTTGTCTTGCTATGTGTGTACTAGATATTAATTTTACTACCTACACACACTTCCACTTAATTACTTCTCTAGTTCTAGAGAATGATCCGAAACTCAAGCTTCCCGCCCCAGCTGGAATGGATGGGATGCGTGTCCCACCCGATCAAAGAGCGAGCCAATTTCCTATTGCTAGGCCTGTTGCCAAGTGAGTCAGCACCTGTGCCCTGCAAGAATGCATACAAACCTGAGCTGCTTTGTTTTGGAGAAATTTAAAAACCTGCAGCAGCATGAGGGAGGGGACTTTTTGACCTCTTCTTTCTGGGGAAACAACTCAAACCTTCCTTTGCTGTGTTGCTTTGGATAGCTTCGAGTAGAGCTAGTAAAGTTGGCTTTTCCATTGCATCTAGAAGGATTACAAGAGAGTTTTGTCATTGTTTTGTAGCTTTTTTGCTTCCTTGCTGGGTCCTTAAAGGGCAGTTGGTGCTATTCACATACACCAATTGGTTGGAAGTCTTCAATTTGGACAATAGTGTCTCCCCTTGTGCTAGCCCATCCCCTTCCCCAGACTGCGGTTCCCTGCTAAAACAATGGTATGTGACCCAACCCTTTCTGATCTAAAGGGAATAAAATTACCTAAGAGCTCTAAGGCTTTGGGGAAACTAACCTGGGACTTCTGTGCAGCTGAAGTTGTGTTGTGACAACGCATCTTACTCAGTCATTGTAAGTCTTCACAAAAGCCAAGCAAGCAACTAAAATGGGCTGTGTTCTCTCTGCCGTATTTTCCTCTTTATCTTCTCTCTTCTCTTGTGTTCTTATCATAACCTAGATTATCGCTCCTTTTGTGAGCACTCTCTTTACTCTTCTTACTGGCACTGCCACAATAGTGGCGCAGTCTTATCTTTCTACTTAAGAAAAGGAAGTACAAGTAGGAAGTAGAAAAAGGAAGAACAAGTTTAAGTAAATTCATCTCTAAAGAAACTTACTGCTTTTATCCCTATGGCTTCTTTATATAAAATTCTACCCTAAGACCTGACTGTTCTGCATGTGATTCATGGTTGGGCTGAAACTTTCACCTGAAGTATTTGTGTGTTTTTGCTACTGTTGTGGTTGAATAGAGATAAACATTCCAAGGTTTTCATGTTTTTGGAGGTATGGTTGAACCTTGTTTTTAAAAACATCCCTGAAGGAACCCTAAAGTGACTGATAATTCTGTGCCACTTATGTTTATTTATGTCTCAGGAAGTGGGTATCTTTTTTCTTTACCTGAAAGCCCAACCCTTTGGTTTAAAAAGAACATGTTGTAGGAAAGAAGCCTTCCAAGCGTGAACTGGCCTCATGACTCACCTCACCTCACCTCTGTCATTGTTGACAAGCACAGTGTCAACAGTGTCTGTCTGAACCTGCCTGTAATTTGCCATAATCTTTTCATTGTCTTGCAGGACTACCAGCCAGACTCCCAGAAATCATGTTGGTGGGATCCCAGTCCTTCTCACCTGGAGGGCCCAATGGAATCATTAGAAGCCAGTCCTTTGCGGGGTTCAGTGGCCTTCAGGAGAGGCGATCCAGGCAAGTCGTGTGTCGTTTACTCCTGAGATGCAACTTGAGAAGGTTTTGAGCTCTGACACTCCGAAGAGGGTCTGTGTGCATGCAGCCTTGTTAAAGCACTGACAAACACACAAACACACACGTATCATTTTCATCTCTTTCATGAAAAATATGTAATCGACCAAAAATTAAGTGCTACAGTTTCTTTTCTATCATTTAGAGTTCCTCCTGCAAAGGGGATGGCAGGGGACCTAGAACACGCTAGCCATGCATGTGTATAGCTCTGCCCCCTCCATTCCACCACTTTGGAAGCCCATTTTCCATTGCATCCAGATTTTGAAGACTTTATTAGGGATGGAGTCATGCAGTAGATAAAGACTGCCTCAGCAGATTGACCCTGGGGAGCAGATATCATTTAGACACAGACTTCAAAAGTTAGTTTTCCTAGAATCGTCCTCAACTATATTCGAACATAGGGAAGCTCAAGAAAGAAAATACAGTAGGTAGTGAATTAGGTGACATGGAATAAAGTTTGTCTTTCATTTTTCTGACATGATAAAGGTTTTACGCTCAGGGCCTATGTGCTTTGGCCTGTACTGTCCCCTTTTGTACACATGGTGATGGCCAAGGAACATAACCTAATAACTGACTTGGGAGGCACACAACAGGCACCTGCCAGACTCAGAGGTCACGGTTTTCCTGTTGACAACTGGGTCAGTGAATGGTCTGGCCTCTGCTCCTAATCAGATCAGTAGTTTGGGTCTAAGTTATCAGGTATCCATCTTACCACTGCAGGCTGCCTTCCTGCTACTAATAGAAGTGTTGAGTTTTATGTCATAGCTAAACATAATTTATGCATATAATAACATAACACCACATAAAGCTTTAAAAAAAGCTGTTGATCCAGCTTTCCTTTAACATTCTATAGAATTAGCTATTTGCCATGCTATGGCCCTTTATCAAAAAAGTGCTCATTCACACCCTAGTCAGTGAGTAGACCTTGTACCTGGTGCTCCATGGCGCACATATTATTTCAGGTGGATTATATCCTTCTACTTATTCATTATTCCCACTGCAAGTGTTTGTCTTTGGCTTCCTGTGAGGTTTCAGTGGCATGATACATCTTCACTCAGAGTGTGATGTTACCTGAAGCCAGGCTTTGATTCTGCGAAGCTGCTGCCAAGCAAAGCTTCCCAATTTCAGCAGTTAATAAATATGATACCAAGAAGCTAAATGTAGAGTGCCTCAGGTAAGGGAATGTTACTTTCCCCAAAAAATCACAGGCTGAGTTTGTTCTCCTCAGCTACTGTCCCCACCGCAACAAAGAATTGAAAGGCAGAGACACAATAGTGAAGCAATGTGAAAGTTTTATTTGAATCCACTCCAGGGGAGGATAGAGCCACAGTCAAGGTACACAGAGGCCCTGACTTTTAGGGAAGGTCTGTCATGACCCAGCAGGCAGGCACTTCTTTGACTGACAGGATGCGGTCATTTAATTAACAGCTCTAGTTATACACCCATTCTCTTGGTGCACACGTCTTTTCCCAAAATGCACACAGAAAAAGCCCATGGGAGGAAGGAGCAAAACCACAATTTTATTTTAATGAGATTATGATGAGGTGTGGCTTGGGTGGTTCTTAGTTTTGTCCAGTTGTCCCCACACTGGGATCTGGTTTGGCCTGGTTCCAGTAGACAAGAAGTTACCTCCCTGCAAAGCCTTTGTGGTCTTCATGTGGGACCCCTTACCTGAGCAGTTTGGGCAGTTTTTTCCTTGAACATTCTCTCTCCCTTCCCCGGCTGCTCATGCCTGTCTTTCTGCCTAACAGAAACACGAATACAAACACAAGATGATTACAAAGGCACTTCTTTGGTGGAATCCATTTAGATGCCTGAGGTTCATCATTTCTTTCTCTCCTTTTCCTTTCCATAGATGTAATTCCTTCATTGAAAATGCCTCTGCTCTCAAGAAGCCGCAGGCCAAACTGAAGAAAATGCACAATTTAGGACACAAAAACAACAGTGCTCCCAAAGAACCTCAGCCTAAAAGAATGGAGGAGGTCTACAGGGCCTTGAAGAGTGGGCTTGAGTAAGAATATCGAACCTAATAATGCACTGAAACAGTTTTCCATTCTGAAATGCTCAGCGGGGGTGAGGGGGTGTCAGAGAAACTAATCTTATGAGATAATTTTTAAGTGTCTATATCTGTAGTTGATATTTTATTCTTGCATCTTAATTGAGGAAGCCTTAAATGAGTCTCAAAGGTGAGAAATGTGTTGGGTTTCCACATCACATCCATATATTGTAGCAGACCTGAAATAGTAATGTGTTTATATTTAATTCTGTATAGTATTGATTTCACTTAAACAGTGGTGGACAGGCATATCCATTTTAGAAATCACTGAAAAAGCATTCTTAAACCTTCCCAAGTATATTGTAGGGATTGTTTGCCCAGAATCAAACTTCCCTGGTGTATGGTGACATACCCACAGCTGGTGTTGTATTTACCTAGACGGGATTCTGTGAGCACAGACCCAGGACTGACTTCATAGCTGTCTGGCCCCTTCCCTCCCCGTTGGCTTCTTTCCTGGGCTTTCCACCTCACAGGGGTTCTCCTTTTTTGGCCACCTGGATAGTATCCCATGCAACTACTAGAGCTCTCAAAACATTGAGAAATTGGGAAAAAACAGAGCCTCTTCCCCGCCATCTCTGCCATCCACAGAGCAAAGTTCAGACTCTTAATTTCCCCTTCAGAAAGAAAAGGTCAGCAACAGAGCTGAATTCCACTTGACTGTCACAGAGTTCATGATCATGTCACATCTTGTCTTTGCAGCGAATATCTAGAGGTTCACCAGATGGAACTGGACAAGTTGACAGCTCAGTTAAAAGATATGAGAAGAAACTCTCGCCTGGTAGGTACCATCCAGTCATTAGGATGTTAATATGGTGTGCTTTTTTTGGTTGTTGTTCTTTGGGGTTCTTTTGGGGGTGATTTTTGTTTTGTTTTGTTTTATTGCCAAGTATATCCTTTTACTGGATGGGGATGAGGATGAGGAAGAAACTTTAAGAAAGGCAAATCCAAGGAAAAACATACTCTTTGCTTCCTGATGTGTATTTTAGAAGCTTCAATTTCTTATTAGTGTTTATTTAAAAAATATTTTTCAGTATTTTTCTGAGCATGTTTGTGCAGATAAACTTTATAATCAGAGAAAAATATAGAAACTCACTATGTCTCTTCCCCCAAATAATATAAGGAAATGAAAAGTTGGAGTTTTCCTATCATATTGTTAGTACAGAATTGGAGACCCAGATTTTTTGCTTTATTTCCAATTTTTAACAAATGGACTATGTTATCGATGTTGGGGAAGGAAAAGAGACCCAAGAGGTGACTGTTATGAGAAATCAGAGGAGTCCTTGAGCTACTTGAACAAAACATTATTTGAGATGCTTGCAAATTTCCTCTATTCTAATGAATTTATGAGGATTCATCTGAATAGATGTTTCTAATGTATACATACTATTTTAAATAATTTTGTTCAGTTCTAAATAATAATACCCTAGATGTGCTAAAATAGATATTGTTCTTTTCAGAGGCTTAGAGGTTAAAGGCTTTATAGACTTTAAAGGTTTTCCATTCAGATTGCCCCGTCTATGTGGAACTCCTTGGGAAACGGCCGTCAGAGCTTCTCAACGCTCTTGACCCTCCTCCGTAGCAACAAATAGTCCCCTTGGAGAACAATGGCGAGTTGGTGGAGGGACATCGGCCAGGACCTGGTGCTCCATGAAAATCCCCTTGAAGGGGGACGTGGCAGTAGTGTACTGACTCTACTGTGATGCTGTGAGCACCCAGGAAATGAACTTGTTTTAAAAACAATTAATGAAAAGCCTACCACCATCCTCAAGGACTCTTCTTAATTTTTATGTGTTTAAACATGAAGGCAAGTCTTTTTTTAGCATAGATATCACCGCCACGTTTTATGTTTACAATATTTATTTTTGAACAAATTCGAAAGTGAACATGATTTTATGTCTCCCTCAATATGTAGGAGAGGAGAGCGCCAAGCAAGTGAAAACCTTACAGCTCCCAAGAGGCAGAAAGGACTGGGTAGAATTCTGGAGACAAAGAGTATAAATAAATATTGGTTCTTAAAAATACTCTTATTGGTATTTAAAATAAGCCAGATCTTTATTTTTTTAAAGCAAAGGTCAAAAAATCCAGCAGGACTTTGAAAGATTGATTGTTATTTCACTGGTAATGCAGAAATGCAGACTTTAGTATATCATTTATTAATATCCATAACAATCTTGAGGAAGCTGTGTTTTTTTTCCCACCTATTTCGCCGTCTCCCACTTCCCCACCCTCCCACCCCAGGCGATCACCAGTTTGTTCTCTGTATTTATGAGTCCATTTCTGTTTGGGGTTTGCTTGTTTTGTTTTTTAGTTTCCACAAATACCGTTATTTGTCTCTCTTTCTCTGACTTATTTCACTTAGCTTAATACCTTCTAGGTCCATCCATTTTGTTGTGAATTGCAAGATGTGGTTCTTTTTTATAGCAAATGTTCCATTTTATGTGTATATACACCACATCTTCTTTATCCATTCATCTTTGGGCACTTGGGTTTCTTCTATATTTTGGCTATTGTAAATAATGCTGCAATGAACATAGGGTTTCATGTATCTTTTGAATTAGGGTTTTTGTTTTCTTTGGGTAAATCTAGAAGTGGAATTACTGGATCGTGTGGTATTTTTATTTTTAGCTTTTTGAGGAAACCCCATACTGTTTTTCATAGTAGCTGCACCAATTTACATTCCCACCAACAAAGCACAAGGGGTCCCTTTCCTCCACATCTTCATCAACACCTGATTATGTTCACTTGTCTTTTTGATGCTAAGCATTCCAACAGGTGTGAGAATATATCTCATTATGATTTGATTTGCATTTCCCTGATAATTAGTAATGTGGAGCATCTTTTTATGTGTCTGTTAGCCATCTCCATATCTTCTTTGGAAAAATTCTGTTCAGGTACTTTGTCCATTTTTTAATTGGATTCTTTGGGGGTTTTTGGTGTTGAGTTGTATGAGTTCTTTATATGTTTTTGGATACTAACCCCTTACCATATACATCATTTTCAAATATTCTCTCCCATTCAATAGGCTGCCTTTTTGTTTTGCTGATGGTTTCCTTGGCTATTCAAAAGCTTTTTAGTTTAATATAGTCCCAGTTGTTTATTTTTGCTTTTATTTCCCTTGCCTGAGGAGACAGATCCAGAAAAATACTGCTAAGGCCAATTGCCAAGAGTCTATTGCCTTTATTTCCTTTAGGAATTTTATGGCTTCAGGTCTTATATTTAGATCTTTAATCTGTTTTTAGTTTATTTCTCGTATGGTTTAAGAAAGTGCTCCAGTTTCATTCTTTTGCATATAGCTGTCCAGGTTTCCCAACTCCATTTACTGAAAACACTTACCTTTTCCCCCTTGTATATTCTTGCTCCCTTTACCAGAGATTGACCATATGAGTCTGGGTTTTTTTCTGGGCTCTCTTTTCTGTTTCATTGATCTATACATCTGTTTTTGTGCCAATACCATATGTTTTGATTACTATAGCTTGGGACATATTTTGAAATAGGGGATTGTGATACCTCCAGCTTTGTTCTGCTTTCTCAAGATTGCTTTATCTATTTAGTCTTTTGTGATTCCATACAAATTTTGGGATTATTTATTCTAGTTCTATGAAAAATACTATTGGTATTTTATAGGGATTGCATTGAATCTGTATTTTGCTTTGTGTAGTATGGGCACTTTAACAATATTAATTCTTCTAAGGAAGATATATTTTAATCCATATACTCCATTTTTGTTTTAGGGTGTGCTGTATGACCTAGACAAGGTGAGTTACCATTCTGTGTTGGAATGTTCCTGAAAAATAAAGCCTTGCATCCTTGAACAGAGGTCAATAATTTCCATTTAGTTTGAGTAAGATCCTAGAGAACTGATTACTTTTCTAATCCTAGAAAAATTCATGCTTTTGTCTAATGAGGATAATGAATATGTACTAGGGTCTGTAGACCCAATAATGTCCTTAAGGTCCCTTCCTTAAAAAATGCCACTTAGTTGTAGGCATTCTCAGTGTGTCAAGAAGTTTAGGAGTTTCCCAAGTGTTTAAGGCCCTTACCTGTGTTCTCTCTAAATATTGAAAACCATGTTCCATCAAGTTGAAAACATGTTTGTTTGGAAAACGCCTCATTATTTTATGCGCCACCAAAAATAGTGATTCCAGTTAGAGTCTGACACAGGTCTTTCTTTTCACTTAAAATCTGTATTTTATACTTAGTGACAAAACTCTTTTAGTCTGATTTTTTTTTATTAAAGTATCATTGATACACACTTTTGAAGGTTTCACAAGAAAAACAGTGTGGTTATTACACTCACCCTTATTATCGAGTTCCCCCCATATCCCATTGAAGTCACTATCCATCAGTATAGTAAGATGCCACAGAGCCCCTATTTGTCTTCTCTGAGGTACACTGTCTTCCCCGTGACCCCACACCCGCCACGTGCACCAGTCATGATACCCCACAATCCCCTTCTCCCTCCCTCCCCACCCACCCTCTCCCACCCCTCCCCTTTGGTAACCACTAGTCCCTTCTTGGAGTCAGTGAGTCTGCTGCTGCTTTGTTCCTTCATTTTTGCTTCATTATACTCCACAAAAGAGGGAAATAATTTGGTATTTCTTTTAGTCTGATTTTAAATGTAAAATTTTTTAATTTATATGTGATGCTGCTCTCTTTCCATGCCTTTCTGTATATAGAATAACTTTAATGCTGAATCATAGTATAATCTTTTTGAAGACATTTTAAAGAGTAATTAAATGTAATGAATGTAATAACAATTCTTACAACTCATATGGAGAGATGACACATGAGTAACTATGATTGTCTGTGAGCACGCACAGGCAGTAACAATTGTAAAATACACCCCAGTTTTAAAGATATTAAAAATGTGGCTTTAAAGACATTTAATGTCTTTAAATCGAGGTGGGGGTGGGAGAGTTCAACTTAGAACTGATAAAATATGGCATTTGAAGGAATACAGTATACTCCGATTTAATACTGTCCTGACAGGTGTCCAGTGAATTCCGCTTGATCGGCCTCCTTGATGTCAGACACAAGGACTCTAATAACTGACTCAGTCTCCTTGGCGCAGTAGGAAGTGTGTCGGGCTCATGATAACTAACTCAAGTTCACCTCCCAGAATTTTTTTAAAACTTTCCAAATTGATTAACTAGAGGATCTCTAAAATAGCAACAAAAATAGGAGAAAGGGGAAATATTTATTATTTTCTGATTCTTTCAAGTATGAAATAATGAAGATATCCCCACAAGTCTAGATCAATTAAACTGTAAATGGCTGAACTTTTTCAAACTTCTTCTTTTAATTCCAGCAAATTAAAACGATTGAAAGATACATGAGACGCCTGGAGTTTCACATTAGTAAGGTAATCGGAGTTCCTGTTCTTTGCCTCTGTTTTTTGGCTCTTGGTTACTGATCAATGCACCTTTAGCCTAAGCACAGCATCTAGTCCATGGAGAATTTCTTATCTAATTAACTCCTAAGCCAGTTAGCAATTAAGTCCTTCAACAGGCAGCAAAGATGGAGAAAAAATGAGAATGAGAGTCTAATAATCTAGCATAGTTACGACTCCTCTCCAGCTCAACAAGCACTAAGTCCTTCCCATGCAGCATTCTCAGCACCTCGTGGAAGGCTTGCCGTCGCCGTGCGGTCTGGTTAGAGTTACGACTGAACTAAACTGACCCTACACAAACCTCCCACTTGCCTAACTTTACACTCTGGTTCCACATACCACTTGGTACCCCATGAACTTCTTCATGAAGGCCTTTAAAACAATTAGCAACAGCCCTCATGTGCCCCCCTAAGTCTCTCGCAAGCTGCTGCTTCCTCCTGTCTAGGTGCCGCTTCATCTTCCTCACCCCCTAGACGTGCACCGTTTTGTCAGGGTCTCTGATATCCAACCCTGAGCCCTATAAATAGTTCACTGAGGGTCCAAACAGCCACCTGTGGAATGGGACCATCCCTGCTCGGACGCCATTAGGAGCAGCTGACTCACACCAGTAGCGATTCCTGTGCCCGTCGTAGGCGTCAGCCTCTCTTCCGAGTGGGGAGGCCGAGGGTGGCGGATCTCCCTCCCAGGAGTGGGAAGCCTCAGGTTCTGTCCCAGCGCCGCCACATGCTCACTTAGCTCCATCATCCGGGTTACTCTCCTGTCTGTGAAACGGGGCTGGAGAGGTGCATGTGTTCAACCTAGGTGATCCTAAGAATCCTTTCATTTTAAAATTATGATGATTTATATGTGTACATTACTGCCTTTGTATGTTCTTCCCCTGAAAGATACTTACTGCCTAAACAAATCTGAAATTGCTCCTATTTCTCATAAACTCAATAAATAAACAATGATTAGAAGTATTTATGTGGTGGGCAAGCTTTGACAAATTACTCTGTTTAATTTGGAAAACAGCAAGAAAATCAAATCAGTATTGGTTAGGAATGTATTCATCCATCTTGTATCCATCATTGCTAAATACAGCAATCCTAGTGGTTATTAAAGGTTGGTGGTACCTTATAGACAAGATGCCTAACATGTTATATTTAATTGAATGAGTCAGTTAATTGGATGAGAGCCACTGCTGACTTACTATGGTTACACAAATGCCTGCCTACAGATGGGCCCATTTCTGCTCAGGTAAGTACATAGTTATCCTTTATCTTAAAGTTTAATTCCATTTGTTGATATATAAAAGAAGCATATGATTCCATAAGTTGATATATAAAAGAAGCAAAGAATAAACTGTAAATAAAATAAACACTGTGGTTAGTGTACTGATTACTGAAAATAGTACAAGACTATAGAGATATACATAATGGGGAATAACTTCAGGTTTTCCCAACCTAGGCACTCTTGATATTTTGAGGCAATTGTAGGGGCTGTCCTCTGTGTCACATGGTATTTAGCAGCATCCCTGCCCTCTACCTACTGGATACCAGTAGGACCTCCAGCTGTGACACTGAAAAAGTCTCCAGTTTTGCCAAATGACCCCTGCATGTCAAAGTAGCCTTGGGTTGATTGAGAATCACTGCCTTGGAAGCACAGAGTGATTACCAGGCTTCTCTAATGAGTATGACTGGTAGTCACTTGCAGAAGGTATATTATTGTTTGCAAGCACACATGTAGATGTGTACCAGGGAAACCTTCATTTCCATTGCTTCTCTTTATTTTTTTAATTGTATAATTTACATACAAAGTTTCACAGTCATAGTTTAATAAGTTTTGACAATTGTGCTTCACCCTAATTTTAGGAATAATTTAGTAACTTCACATTCTTTATTATTGAGGCTATTGAAAATAATTTTTGTAAAGTGTTGGCTCAAGTTCTTTTTTTAAAAAAATGCTAAATTTGGATATTGAACCTCACCTTGTGACAAATAAAGTAATAATAGCCTAGTATACTACAAAGTTTTCACCCTAGTGTGACACTATTTAAACCCTTTCATTGTTCATTCCTTGTATAGAAGTCTCCATTACCCAGTACTTGGCTCACACAGTCCACCAATGTTAAGTTCATTTTCATTTTGTGTCATTTGAAAGAAGGCTCAGAGTAAAATCTATTTTGAAAGAGAAAATGGACCATAGTGTCTAAAACAAAAATGACTGGTCTATGTCTAACAGGATTAGGCATTTATAAGATTCTCCTCCTTGAGGTCAGAAACAAAGTATCTTTAAGCACTTAACAATGGCTTACGTAACTTATTTCAAGTGTGATAAATACTTACATCTGTTGTGTTCTCTGTTTTGATTCTGGCAGGTAGATGAACTCTATGAAGCTTATTGTATCCAAAGACGCCTCCAAGATGGTGCCAGCAAAATGAAACAAGCCTTTGCAACGTCCCCTGCCAGCAAAGCTGCCCGAGAGAGCCTGTCAGAGATCAGTCGGAGCTACAAAGAGTACACAGAGGTATGTGGTGACCTGCTCAGCTGCTGAACTCCAGCTGGCACGTTGTTGGGAACCGCCAAGAACAAGAGAAATGACAACGGCAACCTGCAACCTCATTCTACTCTTTAGTGAGATGTTTTACTAAAATGCCTCTCTTGCATTTTTTTAGGCTGCCAGTGGCATTGTTTTAAGTGACTCTTGGGTAGTATTGTTGGTTGTACTTTTGCTTAGAGCCTTCATTTGACTCCAGAGCATATCCCTTTCTTAGACCCTGAGTATCACCTGCGGGGCACTCATGTCCTACCTAGTCCTTGTAACATGCTTGTTCACAGACTTGTAAAACCACAAGATTTTAGAGGTTATGAAGCTATTCACTGACCAAGTCTTACACAATTCTTTATGAGCTCCGTATTGCGTTATCCAGCCTCTGAACATGTAGACTACAAATGCTTGTCGAAAATGAATAAGCCGCAGTACACTGGTTTTTGTCATTGAAATGCACTCCCCAGTTCTCTCAGAGCAGTGAATCCAGTCTAGCTTTATTCCTGGAACACACCTTGTAGTGAAGATGGTTATTTGCTCATTGGGTATCAGTAATCCTCCTGTCTGCAGTAATTGTATTGTAAGAAGTCTTCCTTCTATCTTAAAGGAGGCAAGATTAAAAACCATGAACAGAAGTGTGTTTTCCTGGTTGTCTGTCTCCAGGGCCCAGGCATATGACACAAGGAGATCCTCACTCCTGGGGTCACCTGATACCAGTGTCTTTGATGAAATCATTAATTATTGAAACAGCACATCTCACCAGCCCGGAGGTCAGATTTCATGCATGAAGTCGCCCTGATGAGGGTCTATTGGACACTCCCAGAGCTGAGAGCGTCTGTCTCAGCCCTGGGATGGGGAGGGCCTCTCGGATTGCAGCAGGAGCGCTGTGTGTGTGTGCTCCAGCAGCCCCCCCTGTCTGAACCAGGTTAGTTACTTTTCATGGCCTGAAACAAGGGCTATGTTCCCCTTTCAAAAAAATGTTTCTTAAATGCATAAAATACATAGGAATTCAAAGGAAACAAATTACACTGAAATCATTATTTCAATATTATCAGGACAGTTATAAGAATATTTTAAAAATCAAAATATTGTATGATATAGTATTATGCTGCTGCTTTGCTAACACATCAAATTATGATAAGATCTAGCAGTGATTCCAGTTTGAAATTATGAAATTTCAAAGTAGTAAAAATGTAAATGATTCCTCAAAATATCAGCAACAAATTATGTGACATGAACATATACATGATTTCTGTCAGTGCCAAAGTCACAAGTACTAGTGATACTGCTGTGGCTTATTTTCCACATTCCTGATACAAGGACATGCGAAATTCCAGTTAACGCTTAGTGGAAAGAATAATGAGACTTTCTTTTTACCCCATCCAAGTTTATGAACCTGCAGTTTGAGGGTCTCTGGCTGAGAGGCAGCCCTAGTTCATGAGACCTCACGTCTACATGCCTCTGAAATGAAAAGAGCTGTTGCCAGTTGTAGAGCTGTTCCTACACAAGCAGGTAACTGGCCAGCAGCCTGGAGGGACTGCCTGTCCTGGAACATTTGCAGGTTGTTTCAGAAATACTCACCTTTGGTTAAGTGCCAAGACATGGCCTCATAGTTTGCTCACAAATTCGAACACACAGAGGGTCACCTCAGCAAGAGGAAGGGCTTAGAGAAGAAAGAAGCCCAGGACTTGTGTCACTTCATGCCTCACTTGACATCGGGTGGGTTTCTATCTTCGCACAACCATAGTAGCCAGGATTTCATCACGAGAGAGCATTCAGGACAGGGTGGCTCCGGGTGCTTCTGCAGGTGCAGTAATATTATCAGTGGCTGCATAGGCGAGATGGAAGAAATTCTGACCATGGATGTTCTCAGCTGTTGAACTAGCTGCTCCCCGAGGCTTTTTTGGACACTGATAGCAGTCCTGATCTGCATGACAACATCAACGATATTTCTGGGAACTGTAATATGTCCCTTTACAGAGTCACTCAAAGGTACATAAAATGGGTTTATAATCCTGGGGCTTTGCTAGACTCTGTGAGGTACTGCAAGCACGCAAGGGGAAAGGTAATGCCATTCTCTTAGCATCTCATCAATGTGCCAGTTCAGGAGATTGATCTTTTGGAGCGGAACAAAGGAACAAATAAGAACCAGAAGCTCTAGCCTTACAAATCAACCCTGAAGTCCTCAGCAAGCAAAATTCCTCTGGAAGCAATCCCTCTCAGTGCCCACCGAGCTGCCCGTGCGTTAGAAGGAGCGGCCGCCTCTGAGCCCCCCTCCTTGATGGAAGGTGGCTACCTCAGGGAGAAGCCTGCAGATGCCTGCCTGGGGCTGGGCTGGGGGCTGCTGCGTAGAATAGCAGAGGAGGCACCCAAAGCTCTCGCTGGCCAAGCTGCAGAAGAGCCCCCCAGGGAATAACCCCCAGACATGACAGTGTTCCTTTTGAGTTCCAAGTTCCAGCACCCTGTTAAGGCCCTCAGATGCTGAGGAAGTAGGGGGAGGGTAGCGACATATCTGACCACATGCTTAGATAGTGTCCCTCTTTCTGCCTTTACTGTTTCCCTGAGGACTGGAGTGAAGGGAAGACTCTTGTCAGACCCAGAAATCATTAGGGGGGCACTGTGGCGATTCAGCAGGACCTCTGCCTCACTCACTTTAGGTTGAATCGAGCTCCTGTGCTCTTTTTGCCCAAACTTTTATTAAGAAAAATTTCACATCTACAGAAAATTTAAAACTATTATAATGAAAACCATATACCTTTACCTAGATTCACCACTTGGTAACATAACTGTTGCCCTATCTGCTTTCCTTCTCTCAGCACACTCAAATTTTTTCTTTTTTTGCTAAGTCATTTGACAGTAAATGGTAGATGTCATGACATTTTGCCCCATAAATATTTTAGCATGGATCTTTAATGGTAACCTATATGATGTGTAGTCCCTTTATAACCAAAAACCATTGTCACAACTAAGAAAATTAACAGTCATCCTGGGTATTCTCAAATTTCCCCTATTTGGCCTAATGTCTTTTATATAACTGTTATAGTTTATTTACGTCTTTCAAATCAGGATGTAATTGAAGTTCACCCATCGTATGTGGTTGTTATGTCTTTAGTCTTTTTTATCTGGAACTGTTTTTCATGGCATTGCCTTTTTGTAGAGTCCAGGCCAGTTCTTAGAGAATATCTCACATTCCAGACTTGTCTGTTTATGACACAAAAATTTAGCTTGTTCTTCTGAGCTCTAAATTCCTGTACACTAGGAGGTTTGCATAGACTTAGGTCAAACATCTTGTCAAGAATGAGTCATGGGCAGTGCTGTGCGGCTCATCGCGAACGGATAAATGCCTCCAGCTCTTCAAGCACTGCTTGTCCGCAGCTGTTAGACCATCATGTGCTCTGAGCTGCTGTGTGAAAGAAATCTAGCTCTAATCCCAGCCTTCTGTATTTTCACAGAATATGTGCACCATTGAAGCAGAGCTGGAGAACCTGCTGGGGGAGTTCTCCGTCAGGATGAAAGGTACTCCTGTCCCTGTTCAGAGAGAGTAAGGCGCCATCCCTGCAGAGCTCCTTGAAGTTTGAGAACACACAGTATTATTTTTCTTGCAAAGATACTGTGCTGCTCACTCTCAACCCTCCCCCCTTATATTAATTGATTGATGTTCCAGAACCTTCTCATCCAGAGACTTGCCTACACGCTTAAATATTTATTATAACAGAATCTCAAACATACACAAAAGTGAAAAGAATATTACAATGAACCCCCATGTCAGCTAGATTTAATAATTAGCAAAATTTTGCCACATTCACTTCATGTTCTCTTGTCTTTGTTCTTCCTTCGATGAAGCAACACCCAGAGATGTGAGCCTGCCCCTGTGTGCCTCGGTATGTGTCTCTTACACAAGGACAGCCTCCTGTGCAACGATGACACGTATCAACACATCTACTAAAACGAAAATGCCATCATTCCGTTATCAGATTTCCCTGGTTGTCTCAAAAATGCTTTGTACAATTGGTTAGTTCAAATCAGGATCCAAACAAGGTCCATGCATCATAATTGGTCATTAGGTATCTCTTTTAGGTTTCCCTTCATCTAAAACAGACCCCTCCCCATTGTTTTCCCTAGATTTGCCTTTGGCCTCTTCTTGGTGTCATTTCAGTTGTTTCTTTATGCTCCATGTTTCCCGTAAACTATCTGTAAGATAAATTTTAGCCGAAATAAGCAGGCAAAGAGAGGCAATAAAGGGCCAGGTAATTTATTTAAATACCGCCGGGTGAGGTTCTGTGGCCTTCTTGTCAGAGGCCAGAGAAGTCACGTCCGGTTAGGGAGGTGGGGCGCTTATAAGGGATTAGGAAGGGGGAGGGGTGGGCAAGCTATCTTAGGGGGCATGGAGAGGTATGATTGGCTAAAGGTGACGTAATAGTCAACTAGAAACTTTTTCTCCTTCCAAGAGGGAGGAGGCTGACATCCGGGTCCCAGTTGGCACATCAGGATGGAATTCAGGGAGAGCTGCCCCCTTTCCATATAAGGCACGGACTTTGGGGTCTGGTCTGTTCTCCCCCTGTGGCATCTCTCTGTTCTCTTTGCATGTCCTTGTTTTTCCTTTCTCCAGCCTAACACTATCTACCAATTTTTAAATTAAAAAAAATTTTTTAGTGTTAAACCCACAGAGGGCTATGCATTTTTACTCCAGAAAGTTCCAGTCTAGAAGCATTATTGACAGATATCGCAGCATCTTCAGAACAAAAAGCAACTATCACCTCAGCTAATGGAGCGTCACCCAGGTGTCAGACGCCTCCGCAGCGGGGAAGGCCACCAAACCAGCCGTCACGCCAGACCATCTTTCTTCTCATTTTTGACTCACTGGACTTCTGCGCTCTTAATTTCTTTGCCTAAAGGTTGATACATTGCTTGCTCTTTCTGAGGTTTCTTAGCCACTTGATCCCTGAGTTGCTAATGAGGATTTACTCCCCTTCCTGTCCCTTTTTGTGACTAAGGGAGTAGAGAAGGGGTACTTTTTCTTAAAGTGCTCAACAGGGGAGCCTCATGTTTGAATGAGTCACCTAACTCAGGAGGGAACTGTCCCTGTCAAGTACCAGACAGGCATGCAGAGCTGCTCTCAGTGCGAACACCTGGAATAACAATGGTCCTGACCCTCTGCTTCCCAGGTGGCTGCTGCTCGTCCTTGGCAGCTCTGGGAGTGAATCACTTTGCCATCAAGGTCACATCTCAGCGCCTGTCCTTGGCTGAGGCTGGGAGCCCATGTGCTTTTTTGGTGTTTTATTTTGGGTCCTCCCCTGAGGTAGTGGTTCCAGAACCGCTCAGGCCCTGCCCCTGTCCCAGCAAGTCACGGTGCCCCTGGAATATTTTTTCTCAGCTCTCAGGATGAATATACTGGAAAACAACTGTCTAGTCGGTGTTTAGGAGAAAACACGTCCTTTTCCCCACCAGCACCCAGGCACCCCCCTCGGGGCTAGCCCAGCCAGTGTCCGCCAGCTGGGAGAAACTCAGGTCACGCAGTTCCTCACGGTTAAGCCAAGGAGGGCCAGATGTCCGCCATTTCTGAAGCTCACTATTATCAAATGCCTCATGTTTTGGTGGGGTGATGATTTCCCATTTCATCCATGGGAAATGGAGGTTAAAAGACTTGTCCCAAAAGTCACACTGTTGGTTGGAGTCAAACTTGGAGCTCAGTTCCAGGGCTCTCGTCTCCTGGTACCTTCCACCTCTCGACTCTGCCTGAGGGGGGACGTCCTACGAGGGCTGAGCCGGTGCTGAGATCTGCTGCTCCGAGAATGGCCTCTTCTAGGGGAGCGCCTTCTTCAGTCTGGCACACAGGCACCCTGGCAGTGGGTGGGAAGAAAGGGCTTTCAGGCCTGATGGTCACTGAGAGGATGTTGGGGACCCTGCCATCCACTGAGGGACCTGGGCCCCCTCTAAACAACAGCTCCGAGTTATAACGGGTCATCGTGACAATGTGACAAAACTTTCTGCTGCTCCTGTTCTTCGGTCTTTACCTCCGTCTGTCATTCTGTCTGTCCTGCCAGACCAGCCTCCTTAGGTTCCAGACTGAGTTTCTCCCAGGGTGTGTCTCAGGCCTGAACCCGATTCTCCCTTTTCTTTATAGATTTAAATCAGTTAAACTTTGCTAATCTAACATGAAAACTCAGAAACTCCGTCTATGAGGCCTTTTGAGTGTAACACTCCCATGGAAATCTTCCTCTCTTAAAGGAATCCCCTCATGCTGCCAAGAAATCTCACATCTTTGCAATCTTACCTGTTACTAATTCTGGTAAAAATAACCACCCACAAGATATTGGCATAAACAGGATATTTCATAATATTCTCAGACCTGGTAACTCACCTTCTTTCTGTCACACCCTTCTACCCTGTGTTCTGCCTCAACACAGAGTCAACAACCATTCTGTGGTTTGTTTCTTGGGGGTGGGGAGTGGTGATGATAAAGACACTTGATCAAGCACCTACTGAGTTCCTTTTATTGACCAGGCACTAGGCTGCATCCTGATGAATAGTCTTTGGCCTTGAGCTCCACATACTGGAGAAAAAAATGGAATATGAGCCAGTGAGCTCTAATTCAATGGAATGAATGACCTAACTAACCAGTAAGGTGACAGATTGCTTCAGGAGCCTGGGGGAAGTGGGGAGATGAGTGATCTTGGGTGGGGCGGCGGGGGAGGGGACAGGAAGGAGGAAGGTCCCCAATGTAGCCTTTGTGTTAAGATGAGAGGGACTGTTCTGGGCAGATGAACAGCAAAGCAGTAGCCTTCACCAAAGAGGAAAAAGCATGTTTAAAAAAGGCAGGTAGGCTGGTGAGGACATTGGAAGTTCTGCTGGCACAGGATTTTAAAAAGCTTTGCATGCCAGGCTGGAGACAGCACTACCCCCATGATGGAGATTAAAAGATATGGTCTCACAGGGAAATCTAGTTCTTCTCCCAATTATTACTTTGGTCAAATTAAGTTCCGGGCAGAGTGTGTCTCCGGAAGTCTGTGCTGGTTCCTGCAGGTTCTAAGGCAGGGCAGGCCTCAAGAGGGAAGGACGACCAGTAGCTAGTCCATCTGCATTATTTACTCTTGGGCAATAAACCCGCAAGGCCTGTGAGGGGCTCCTGGCTCTTCAGAGCTGCTTGGCTGTTTTCTTGCAAGAAGCAGTGTGACTCTTCGTTAGCTTGACAATTTCTCCGTCCCGTGCTAAACTCGGTTAAAATTGTTAGGATATCCAACCAGCCTTTTCTCTGTGTATGTGGTGCCTGTCAACATTGCAATCCTTTCTGACTTTTCAAAGGAAGATCACAGAACCAAAACAAATGCAGAATGTTCTAGCTGAGTGGTCCTTGAGCAAAGGAAGAAAGGAGTGGGCAGCTGCACATCGTAGCATCTGAGCCTTCTAAACGAGGCTGTGGGAGAGCTGTTACATTGGTAGTATGTGTTTACAGTCCAACAGGCAAAAGGTACCGGAAGGCGTACCATGGAAATAAAAGCGGTCTGCCCCCACCGCCTCCCCGCGCCCTGGGAGCTAGCCCCCGTGATGGCTTTTGGAGTGGCCATAATGAAAGCTTTCTAGTCAGTGCAACAGTAATCACAAAACTGCTGAGAGAACATGAAGCTTTCCCCAGCTGTGAAAATCTGAGCAGGCAGGATTTTCTGAAAGAAACCTGGGCAGGTTTAAAAGCCATTAAGCTGCACCGGGAATTGCCCCGCTGTTAGTTTCAGTTCCGCAACCGGCACCAGCAGTGGTTTGCACAAGCAGGCAGGACTTCCAGAAGCAGAGTGACAGGACTGGCTCTGCCTAGCTATTGCCATTGGCTGCATTGTGGGCATAAGCAGGCTATCAGTGTGGTGTCACCATAAACCATTCCAAGAAATTTTGCTTTAATAATGTGGGCTGAGAAGCTCAAAAACCTCACTGCCAAGTACCCTTCTCCAATTTGGATAAGCTTATCAGGTATGAAATTTATGGTAGTTTTGAAAGGAAAACAAGGGATTTTCCCCTTTACTTGCCTTTATCCCCAAGACCAGGTCAGTTTGTCGTTGTTCTGTTTTCTAACCAGGCTTTGGTTGTAATTGCCCAGGTAAACAGAAACAGCTGATGCTGAAATAATTTGCAGACGTTCTTAAAGAAAACTTTGGATTTTCTTAGATTCAGCATGCCCAGCCATTTCTGGTTTATGAAAACCAGTCAATTTGGCTTTCTTTCAGAAACATTTTTTAAAAAGGACTAAATCCTCCAGAAAATTGTTAAGTGAAGCTGGCTTCTTCGAACACTGGTCCATAATGGGCTGAGAGTCGTGAGTGGCTGGTGGGTTGCTGCCATCTACTGACAGTTAGTGGTAATGGCAGGTGCCTTTTTAAACCTCCTTGGACTTGCATCGTTTTAACCCTGCTAATGTGCATGAGACCAAATGGAAGGCAAATTCATGACTTAACAGGGCCTATGCATAGAGGGCAAAATTGTGTGACACCATCCCCATTGTATTTTCATGGATAAAATTGTTTAATATAAAAACAGCTAGGAATTCAAAGGTCATAAATAGCACTTTAAAGAGGCTGAACACTATGGATGTCTTGTGTGTGAAGGAATCTAAGAATCCCAGGGCTGCTTTTGTACCAGCTAAGCAGAATCATTTCCTCTCAGGCACTTCTATGAGAAGAGGACTGTTCTTGTCTTCGAAAATCTGTTTTAAATTTTCAAACCGATACCTTCTCATTTTTTTTAATTTTGGGAAATATACAGCAAAACTTTATCATACATAATCACCCCACCCAATGCTACACTTTAATAAGTTATCATGAATATACAACCAGCTTTTTTTCTGTGGGTATGCTGCCTGCCAACCAACATGTATTATCTTTGTTATGTCTTTTTTCTCACAAAAATAACATGATATTTGAAGAAAATCAAATAAAAATTACTACTTAATGTCAAACATATAACTTTCTCCATAATCCACCATACCAGAGATAATTCTTTTTAGCAGTTTAATATGCTCTCCTAGAATTTTTTTTCTGTAGATACATCTTTAGATAGTGGAGGTCATACTCCATGTAAGATTTTGTATCCTTCCTGTTTTAAACTTAATATTACATTATAAATATTATCTTTTATTAAAAGGTTATTCTAAACATTTGTACTGAATTCTTAACTGGAATTTTTCATCATAAAATTTTACTGGTTCTTTTCACCAGAAAATGAAAACTTGCTAAAGATTTTTGACCATTTTTATTAAATTTGCTTCCTTCCTTGATTAAAACTTTGTCTTTGGGTTCCTATTAGGGTAAAAGACTTTGTTTTGTGATTGGCATAGAAGCTGGAAACAAGTGATTAAAGTAAAACAGTTGGGATTGCTAGTAACCCTCTGATGACGAGCTTCATCCTGTACTTTTATAGGCTACCTATGACTACTGCCTTCCTTCCCACCCACTGTATTCATGCTTGACACACAGTAGGCATTCCAGAAATCTTGCTGAATGAATATGTGCGGGCTCTGCCTGAAACTACCTTTCACCCAGGCCCTCAATTTACTGTGGTGAAATTCTTTATTCAAATGTTACCTTCTTCCATGAAGCTATCCTGCATCATATGAGATAATTTCTTTGTTTTGTTTTAATTATATAAATAACGTGGTTTTAAAAAATATAGTGTATATGTGATATTATATTGGTTTCAGGTACAACATAGTGATTTGACAATTATATACATTACTAAATGTTTACCACAGTAAGTTAAGTTGCCATGTGTCATTTTACAATGATATATTCCCTATGCTGTACTTTCATCCCTGTGATTAATTTATTTTATAACTGTACCTGTTTATCCCTTTCCCCAATCGCCTATCTCCCCACCACTCCCCGTAAAGCAGCCATCAGTCTGTTCTCTGAAGTAACACATTCATATAAAAATTCAAAGCACAGGTAAAGCAGAGATGTCCTTTTCCTGTCTCTCCACTGCTGTTCCTCTCCCCCATGGGTGTCAGTTTGCTGTGTCTTTCCACATAGGTGACATCTTTTAAATGAACTGTGTATCACACGTGCTCAATGAGTAGTAGTATCTCACTCATGGATCTATAATTACCACTTATTAAGCACCTGCTTTGTGACAGATGCCATCTATTGTCCTTAAAAATAATTATATTAGGTGGACATTTTTATCCCTATTTTAAAGGTGAAAAAACTAAAGTAAATAAATTATCAGCTAGATAAGCTAACTGGTGGATAAAACAAATCAACTTCAGGTTTAACTCCATCTTACTGCCTACAGGTCCTTATTTGTTTCATTCCTGTGGGCTTTGACCATCGTCTTTTCTGTGTTATGAGTATCAGTAAAGTCTTTCTTAATTTCCAGATTGGACCTCAATGCATAGATCCTTGTGTGCATTGAGTTCGTAGCAAATATCTATAGAAAGAAAGAGAAATAGTGATCAGGCTTAGGGCTCCTGAGATGCTGCATGATACGCCATTAGCCTGACAAAATTTGTTCTGGCTGCCACACCGGAAGTGGCACTGGCTTTCCAACTGAACAGATTGAGTAGAAATGACACGAGAGAAGAGAAGCCGCGTCTTCATTTTGGGAGTACGGGTTGCTGTTATTTGGTTGGTTGGATTCTTTTTTTTTTTAATCGCTAGTTTTGTGTAGATGATAATTCCCCCTAAGTCATTTCATAACACAGTGGGTGGTAGTGTCATTATGCAGGATGGATAGGGTAAGGGAAATACTGGAGGGGGTGAACTGCAGCGACGCAAGGGGAAGAAGTACGTGGAACTGTAACCCAAATGGGAGGCACTATCAGAAATCACAAATCTTGGGATACGAAGAAAAACAAGAGCTGTTTATTTTCGTGGAAAGAAGTTGGGTAAATAAATGAATGTATCTTTCTGGCTCTCATTCCCCGATCCTGGACGCTGGTTGGATGTTAAGTCAGCCAAAGTTACACTGAGCTCTGGCCCCCACTGAATAGTGTTCCTTGCCCAGAAACCACCTCTTTCCTTACCCCTGCAAGTAATGCCCTCTCCAGCTGTGACAGACGGAGTTCCCCACAATAGCTGCAACCACAGATGGTCCCCCAAAACGATTCGTGGGTTTTCATTAAGGTCTGACTTTTGGAATTTTACGAATGTGCCAGTGTGGGTTCGTGAAGGGGGAACATGTTCCAGGCCTCATGCCCCATCTGCTTGCTTGCAGGTCTGGCTGGCTTTGCTCGCCTCTGTCCTGGAGACCAATATGAGGTAAGTATTATGTCGGACTGGGTGTGGGAATTGAGGGCTTGGTGGGTAGGTGTCAGCTGAACCATTTTAGATTAATACACAGACATCATGGCCCTTCACTCCTGAATTATTTTCCTGAAAATGTAAGGACATTCTCTCATACAAGCATTGTACAATTCTCGACCAGCAAGCTTAACATTGGCATGGTAGCTAATGTCATTTGATATATGATCTACATCCAGTATTTCCAAGTGTCCCAGTATTGTAATTGACAAGTTTTCTTTTCCTGATCCAAGATCCAATGCAGGATCATGGCTTATCTGTATCATGATTGAAGAATAACAGTCTCTAAATTTTTCTTTATAAAATCATGCTCCATAAAGTAAACGGCGTTTTATTATCTTTTCCCCTTGCAACAAAAACGGAACTTACATAATTATTTCATCTAACACTCTCCTCCAAGACCCTCTATAATCATTCTTCTTGGGGTGGGGGGAACATCTTCCCCTAACCAGTAAAGCCATCTGCCCAAGGAGAGACCACACACCCTCTCCTCAGAAGATCGGTCAGAGTTTGAAATCCTGTCCAGCCTCTGTCTCCCTCATCCAGAAAAAGGATGTCTTATTTCTGGCTTCTGGCTGTGAAGAAGATTTGAGCTGATGGCTTATCTCTCTAAAGGAATGGGGGGGAGTGGGGGTGGATATGGAGAATTAACGTAAAATAACAAGAGAAAGAACTGGTCGACCTGCGTGAGCCAGAGGGCATGGTGTGATGACGTCCTGCTGAAGGAAGCTCTACACACCCTCTGGTCAGAGAAGCGGAACTTACCCCTTTCAGACGTCCCTTCCTCACCTGTCATCTGTGTCACCCCACCCCCCACCCCCAGCCCAGGGACTGGAGGAAACCACCGTGAGGGCTGGAGCGGGGGCGGGGAGGGGCGGGGGAATGGTGGCTGCTTTATTTACCTGGGAATTTGCATAGGGAAGGCAGGGGAGGACAGGTGTACACAACGGCCGTTTGCTGTCTTCTCCCCAGATTTTCATGAAGTATGGTCGGCAGAGGTGGAAACTGAAAGGCAAAATAGAAGTGAATGGCAAGCAGAGTTGGGATGGAGAGGAGGTGGTGTTCCTGCCCCTGATAGTCGGACTGATCTCCATCAAGGTACAGTGCGGCCGCTGCTGTTGGCTGTCTTCCCAGCGCCGTGGCCTCTGCCCATCGCCTCTGCCCGCTGTCCCTCCCTCCCGCAGACTTCTCTCTGCACTACAAGTGCATGGTGAAGACAGCTGCGCTCGTATCAGAGTGGACAAGGAAATGTAAGACGAGCTCTGGAAGTACCCAGCTCCCACTTCAGACACCACTCCGGAATGACTCGACCGGCCGAGAGCCACCGCCGCCTACCTCACTCCTGTGCTGTCTCATAAGACCCTCCGCCTCCCTCTCTCACTAGGTCACAGAACTCAAAGGTCTAGCAACGCACCTCCTGGTCGGCAGTGTGACCTGCGAGACCAAAGAGCTGTTTGCAGCTCGACCTCAGGTGGTAGCTGTTGACATCAATGACCTCGGCACCATCAAACTGAGCCTGGAAATTACCTGGTAGTAAGTTGGCCTTTTCAATTTCATTATGTTAGGAATACGTGATACAGACTAGCGCTGCTCCAAGGCCTGTGCGTGGACCATCAGAAGCGCCAGGGGGCTTGTCACGCAAGCAGACTCTAGGCTCGAGCCCAGACTTACTGGGCCAGAATTTCTCAGGGCCCAAGAATCGGCTTACCCGGCTCCCCAGGCAGCGGTCGTACATGCTGAAGCTGGAGGAGCCCCTGTCTTGCCCCAGCTGCCCTCTTCTACCTCCTGCTCTAAAATATGCCTCTTTCTCTGCTGAACCTTTACATATTTGTAAAGTAATACATCTCTCTCTTAAACTGATTGGAAAGAAAACTGTCCAATATGAGATAGTTTGCCCTCAGAAAAATCCTAACTCTTGCTGTGGTGTTTTAATTGGTTATCCCTCGCCTCTTATGCTGATCTGGAAATTTTTGAATATCCGTAGTCCCTCCACACTCTATTTACTGAAATAGAATATTTCCAAAGGGCAGGAGATAACTTTTGTCTAAGCAGTGAACTTGAAAGTGGTTTTCCGAAGTCACCCCGTGAGAAAGGTCATAAGTTATTAAACACTGGTTGCTCACAACTTTTGATATTATGCTCCTGGAATATCACCAACAAAATATGACGTGTTTGAGCATCAAAATTCAGGGTCCCCTCTACAAATAGAGGATCAGACATGGAAGCAGCGAAGACCTTGTAGCCTTGTCATCGAAACAGTGTCAGCACCTTTTGCCTAGCTCTTCCCTCCTAGTTGGAGTCACTTACGTCCCAAATGCAAGAGCACCCATTCCTCCTGCGGGGCGACCCACTGGCACGCTGATGAGAGCGTCCCTGTGAACAGACAGCTCTTCTCTCCTTAGTTACCAATGAGGCTCTGAGCCTTAGAACGAATGAGGTTTTACTTTTGTTTTCTTCAGAACTGAACAATCATCTATTATTCTCGTGTATTGTTAAAGTGTCTAGCCCTGCAATGCTGAAAGAACTTTTAGACTTCTTCAACATCTGATGTTAGGACAAGCATTAAAATGTTTGCATTTCTAATACTAATGACAAAACAGATTAATCTAGTATCTAAGTATGCAGATAAATCGTGCTGGAGGCTGTGATGATAATCTGTGGCCCCTTGGGTGGGTCTAGACTCAGGTTTCTGCTCTGCTTTCTTTTATCTTGCTTTATTTTCTGACAGACAAGTTTGGCTCAACCCAGCCCAGTCCCCATTGGTTGCATTTACTTGGTATAATAAGGCACTTTCTTGACCTGTGGCCGAGTGATTGTAGGTGATTTTAACCCAGGTCCATTCATGGGGCCCTGTTGTTCTGCAGTCCGTTTGACGTGGAGGACATGGCACCGTCTTCAGGCGCAGGGAGCAAGGCGGCAGCGCTCCAGAGAAGAATGTCCCTGTACAGCCAGGGCACCCCGGAAACGCCCACCTTTAGAGATCACGCCTTCTTTGTAAGTCCTGCGGGATTTCCGGAGGGGAGAGGATGAGCCTCAGGCACTGCTTGCACCCACTGTTTGAAATGCTTAACATCCCGCCTGCCGTAGGGATTCTCAGCCTTCCTGATGGTGGTATCGCTAGAGTTCACCTGGCCAGAGGGACTGAGGAAAGTGCTTTCCAAGATGCCTCTGGCCATCTGCACACAGTTGATGAACCTTCTCTGTCTTCCTCTCCCCTCACCCCGCATGCCAAGTGCTTTGATAATAACATGCAACTAAGATTAGCCTTTTACAGAAGTAGATGTAAAAATGACCTCCTTGCTAATCAGAAACACTCACCAAAAAGCTCACAAAACATGGTAACCTGATGCTTTCCACTAACTCCCCATCTTGCTTTGACTTCTGAAGAGATGGTTGCATCCTTCTCCAGACAAGCTAAGGTCTGTCTTGAGCGCCTTGCAAGGTACTTTCTTTGCCAAGCTGCCCCGCAGCCGCTCTTTCAGTGACCTGCCCTCCCTCAGCCTGAGACGCAAGGCCCAGCTAGAGTTTTCTGTGAGTGTGGGTGGCCTGCCTGAGTCTGAAGTGCTTGCCTTTCTGGGGCTTGGGGCGGGTTTGCTTTGGCATGTCTCTTGTTTTCTCTTCTTCCCTGTCTGGCCCAGTGGTTAACAGTCACAGGTCCCCTGTCCCTGGGGTGGGAAAGTCTGTCATGCATGCACCTTTATTCGTGAGGTGGTTTGTCCTTCCTTCTAATCATCCCTGTTTTTGTGCTGTGATTTTTCTCCACTGTGGCAAAGCTATCCATGGTAACAAGATTTTCATTAAAAAAAAAAAACAGTTACACTCAAGGTCAAAGAAGATTTTAGTTTAGAAGTTAAGCTAGTTTATCACTGATACTCATCTTTACACACAGTTCTAGCATTCAAAACCTGGCATTTGAGGAAATCAGGAATAAAACCAATTTTACTAGAGCTATTTTTATTTAAAGAGGTTCTTAGCCTTAGTTTACTGTGGTTTTTGTCAGTTTTATACTTATACCTTAGTAAAAAACACTCTGTAATTTACATTCAGGATTGCAATAGGTGGCTTACATTGTATGTGTTAACACTTTATGTCACAAAACACACATGTACATTTATAAACACATATATGGAGTATCCTGCTCTTTACAGACCTAAAAATAATCTTTTAATGTCCAGGGAGGAAGGGATTAAAAGTTTTCTGGTTAATAATACTAATAATTGCATCTTATTCATTGAATTATAAAACACAGGTGAAAAGGACTCGGCTAAACTCGAGTGGAGTTTCCCAGGAAAATGGGAAGACTGTATGGGGGAAAACACGCAGCGTGAAAGTGTGTGCCGACGCACCATATTGCTGATAGTTATTTCCATAACTATTGATGTAATGTAGATATTTATGCCCACATATTGTAGGTTGGAGGGGTGGGGAGGAAGTCGGTAAAGGTTTAATAGCATAATTTAAACATGAGCAAGATAAGAAACAACTTGATGGCTTCCTGTAGCCTTTTGGATGAACAAAGTCCTCTTCACAGCTGCTCCCACTTGGCCACAGCCCCGTCGCCCGGGCCCACCACCCGTATGTCCATTCTCCAGCCCCCTGAACTCCCCGCTGTTTTCCAACTGCACCACCCCTTTCAGGAGGTCCTGTCTTTTCACACACTCTGTTCCTTCTCGAGTGCACGTCTTCCGCTTCCTGTCCCGTGCCTCCCAACCTCTAGGGCTGAGTTCCAGGACCATCTCCACTCGGGCAGCAGCCATCCCCTCTCTGGGGCTGTGTCGTCATATGAGTCTGCGGTTCTGACCCGCATTCCCTTGCACTGCTGTGTGCCTGTGTATCGGCTCATCCCCTTGCTAGACTGTAAGTCCCCTTGAGCAGAGCATCTCCACTTATTCTAAGTCAATCTTTGCCACTTCAGTAGATGCAAATTACAACTGAGAATGTGAGACCCCGGGGAAGTGGCAGGGGAGGACTTTGGGATTGGAATGGGAATCCCAACCACCCGGCTCCCTGCCGTGGCCAGTGCCTCCCACCTCCCTCAGAACCGCCAGGAAAGGTGTGCTCTGATGAGCTGAGGTGGGGCAGGACCTCCTGGGGGACCCAAGGGCTCTGGGAGATGCCTAAGGGACCCCCAAGGAGAACGTGCATGGAGGAAGACTCCAGGCCTCCCCCCTTCCTCCCCGGCAGCTCCCCCTGTATCTCTCCTAAAGGCATAAAATGTACTTGGGGGCAGGGGACTTAAATAGAGGAGGGGGAAATGGAGGTAAGTAGGCTGGAAGTGGAGAAGAGGAGCCCAGAACCCCCTCTCCTTTGCAGATCCTGAAGGGGGTTCCCTGGAACTCCTTCCACCCCTTCCCCGACCCCCCAAGCCACAGGAGCACGATCCAGTAATCACAAGAAGAGGGGAGCATTCTCAGTTTTTAGGGGGCAGAAAGTGAGGCTACAGAGTTAGTTGGGTACCCCAGTGATACATTTATTCAAGGGGTCACCTTCCATCAGACAAGAGTAGGGAGTTTGGGTTGAACTAACTGTCAGAATCTAGTGGCCCCAGTCCAGCCATGATGGGACCAGGGACTGTTGGTGGGGGCGGGGGGACAGGGAGCTTTTGTCTCTCTCTGTTCCCCATTTCACTCAGACAACATTTTTGTTTCATGGACTTAGTCCCAGCACTCTTGTGTTAATTCATTGCCTTATATGTCATTAAAATAGGTGTTCGTGTGGTACTTATGATTTACTTAAAAAATCAAATCTAGACTCCAAGAGAAATTACCTGTTTTGAAGGAGTTGATCTTAAAAAACTAGAAAACTTCCCACAGAGCAGCATTTGACACTTAGACACCATATGCAGAGCGCAGTGTAAGGAAAGATGACTTGGAAATTGTTTTAATTTAACAGATTATCTTGGTTACCTGGATATTTCTAACCTTTCCCTTCCTAGTTCTACTCCAGGAATCACAGTGCACCTGACCCAGCCTGGGTCCACTTGACAGGAGACTCAGTGCTTCTAGACACCCTGAGAACTCCAGGAATTTGTAATCCTGGAAGACAGATGTTCAGTTTATTAGGCTTTTTCTTCAATTTTTATAGAAGCTATGCAAGTGTACTTCTAGCCTTTAATTATTTGTGGCATGGTTACTAAATTTATAAGACATTTCCAAGGACCTGGGATTTGTGGATAGAGATTTTTAAAAAATTATTTATGAGAACTGAAGCAGAACAAAGTATCACATCTTTTGTGTGAAATAGCATGAATGTTGGAAAGTCTTCTAAGATAAATGCAAAAAACAAAAATTAGGTAGTATTACTCACACCTCTGGCTGTCAGATATTGTGAGACCCTGGGATTTAGGAAACAAGCGCCATCTCCCCCACCCCCAACCTTTTCTTTTGAGAAATGTCACACTTAAAAATAGTACAATGAACTTTCACCTAGATTCAACACTGGAAATAGAGTTTTAAGGGTTTGTTTTCTTTTGACACACACACACACACACACACACACACACAAAATCAACAAAAAGAATGTTAATAACATGAAAGGTCTGGTTTTTAATTGTCTTCCATTTTGTCTGAAATAAACCATGTCAAATGCATCGCTTACGTTTAACATAATAATGAAATGCCTCTTATCCACAGTCTAATCTACCTGATGACATCTTTGGAAACGGAAAGGCAGGCGAGGAGAAAGCACCGCTCTCTCTCAGCTTCAGTGACCTGCACGGAGGGGACCGCATCCTCGCCCCCGACCCAGCAGGCTCTCTTTCCAGCACATGCTCAGCAAATCCAGAAATTACCATCACCCCGGCAGAGCTGAACCACAGCAGCCTGTCCTCCCAAAACGAGGGCATGGGTGACGCCAGGCCAGCATCTTCCAGAAACTCCTCGGGAGGCGGCCAGGAGCCAAAGCCACACGTGGAGGAAGACGCAGAGGAGCCCGGGGAACCCGAGGCATGCCAGGGGTCTGCTGGTGGCGAGCACCCGTTCCTTGCGAAGGGTGTCGCAGAGGCGCTCCTGCAAGAGTCCGATGAGGCTTCTGAACTCAAGCCTGTGGAACTGGATGCTTTTGGAGGAAACGTCACGAAGCAGCTGGTGAAGAGGCTCACCTCAGCAGAAGCGCCGGCCACCACGGAGAGGCTGTTCTTTGAGGGCTCTGTCCGCAGAGACTCCCAAGGCTGTAGGTCCTTTCTAGACGGAAGCTTAGAGGATGCCTTTAATGGGCTTTTCCTTGCATTAGAACCACATAAAGAGCAGTATAAAGAGTTTCAGGATCTGAACCAAGAAGTCATGCATTTGGATGATATTCTAAAAGTAAGTACTTCTTCAGGAAAATTGAATTCGGTTTGGAGAGAGGTGTGTTAAACCAACATTCTGTTTAAAATAGCATTGTCTTATTTAAAGATCCTGTTCCATCACAAAACCAAGAAAAAAATCGTTATTTAAATGGCATTGATTTTTAACACGAATAGTGCATATGAATTTTTATTTTCCTGACATCAGGTCACTTAACTAAAATGATTAGGAGTTAAAATAACAGCTCTAAAGAATGTCCAAACTCCTTCAGTTCCAGAGTTAGTCCAATTCCAAATGTGAAATGGTGGCATTTTGATCATAATCTCATTGAGACGTTACTGAATACCTCTTGGAGTCAAAAAAAACAGGAAAGCCCTTCGCCAATTGAAGTCAGAGTTAGGCAGCTGCAGTGTGAGAGCCGTGGGCATCCCTTCCCCCTCCGGCACTGCCTTCTGGAGGAATCCTTCTGCTGAACGTGGCCCAAATCTATGAGTCAGAATCTTAAATTAATCATCCGTGAATAATCACCTATCATACTCTAGAAGCTAGGGAACCCCCAACTCCACCAGAGTTTATCTTCTTTAGTCCTGTTCCAGGTCAGACAGCTCAGGGCTGACACAGGAGAGTAGGAATAAAAAGGATATTTCCTCTCAGGCTGAAGGACCTAATAAGGAAATGATTATTGCCATGCTAGAATGTATCTGTCTCCATTTGGCATACAGATTAAATTTTTAAAAACACCGCACCAGAGGTCAGAACTTGAATTTCTTTCCCAAATCCCACTGCCATTTCTTGCATTCTTTGCTTTGCCACTCGGATTCATATCGCCATATTGAAGAGAAGTTGAATATTTTTTCTTGAAAGAGCAATTCTGTTCATGTAAAATAGGCTGGAAAGTAAAGTGCCAGTGGCAACCCACAGAAGGCTGCTGTATCCCTTTGCTTGCTTTAAAACATGGCCTTCCCAGTGGCTTGAAGAACTACATTTCCAAGGCTTTTCTGACCATCCGATCCCTCTCGGTCATGCCCACCTAGCTCTGGAAGGGATCATCGGCCCTGGGCAGATAATAATTCACGCCCTACGTCTCCAGCCTCTCTAATGCCCCTGACAGACTAATTCAGCTCGAGGCAGAGCCTCTGAGAATCAGGGAAGGGTGCTCTGAATCTGCTTTCTGTAAAACAGCTCAAAAGTATGAGCTCAGGGCTCATGTATAGCGGCTGCTTGTCGAGTAATCCAATGAGACCATCTTTTATCCTCTCGACATGATTTTGTCTGCATAATTGACAAGCTTTGTTTGTGGACAACAGGTGTTAAATTTAGAGAGCTAAGACACAAGTCACCCCTCCTAAAATATGCAAACGCCTTGAAGAAAGCCAGTAGTGATGGTAGCTCCCATGTCCAGGCATCTAGGGCGTTGGTAAGTAGCTCATTCCACTAAGAAACAGTGATCAAGTCATTGTCACTTAGTCTTACAAAAATCTGGTGGTCACAGATTTCTTTCCAGAGTGTTATTTCAATCTGCTGTTGTTCCAAAATTATTCTACTAAAATTCTTAACTGCTCCTCTTTTGTTATGATCAATATATTTAAACATATCCAAATTGTGCCGACTGCTAGTCTAGGAAGTTCTGCCTATTGCTAGTCTAGGAAAGAAGACCTCTAGAAGTGGGTTGAGTCTAGACTGGTTCTTTCTCTCCCTCTGAGACTGAAAATAGTACTAGAATTTAGGTCTGGGGCAAGTGGCTTTGTATCCAGCCAGAAATAAAGCATCAGCTGGACAAAGGTTTCTCTTTTTTTCCCCCCTTCACATTCTTAGGATGCTAAACATCTTGAGGATCAGAAACTAAATGATGCCGCCTCTTGGACGGAGATCACTGAGGGCGAATGAAACAACTCTGATTTAAAAGACCGAATGTGCTTTCTGTGCCATCTTGAGTGTCAGAGGCAGATTCCTGCAGGGCCCTTCCTGCCTTGCGTTAAGAAGTCAGCAAAGTGCGCCACCTAACTGGACGGAGGACATTTAGTTCTTCTTGACTGCAGGACTTGTCCTGTCCGGTCCACCCCAGCATCCTCTTGACTATTTGGAAGTACTTCTCTCCATCTCTGTGCCCTTAGCAACTGACATCATTCTGTTTGTTGTGTTTCTGTTTATGTCCAGCAATATAAACTTCTCCAGACTATAGAATGGGTTTGCTCACATAATTCCAGGGCCAGGCCAGGGAACAAGTAGAACTCGGTCCTTCAAGGACAGAGCTGTGGAGGAAGCAGGGCTGTTTGCTGTTGTGCCCATACCATTCATTTTCCCCTTGATGCACAAAGAAAAACTATATGCTGTGAATGTAAAATTAACATTTAAGTCTACTTGCCTAGGGAGTGGAGGTTAGGTGAATTTGAGTAGTTTTCTGTTTCTGGGGTTTGTTTTGTTAATCATTTAGAACAGGTGCCCTGATAGCTAGTTACTGTCTCAGGACACTGAAGACGTTGCCACTTGAGGTTAAAGATGTGTTAGTATTTGGCACAGATTCAGCGATTCTTTAGATTGTCTGCTCATTGTAGTTTTATTGGGGATTGAACACCAGGCAGAGGAGAATAGCAGTTCTGTTTCCAAATCTTTCTAGTTGTAATTTTTTTTTAAGTTTTTATGGGAAAAATTCAAAACTGAAGTAGAGACAATCATAGAATGGATCCCAGTGTGCCCATCCCACAGATTCTATAGTGCTCACCTCCTGGCCAGTCTTATCTGTTCTTCTACCTGCTTACTTCCTTCTGGATTATTTTGGAACAAGTCCCAGTCATTTTATCCATGGTTGTATTTTTTTTACTATGAATATTTTCAATGCATTTTTTAAATGCCAACAAAAATAATAATAAAAGCTTTTTGACAAAAAAGAAAATGTCTCATCTCAAATCGGGTGCCATACCTTGTCTTTCTCCTTCTGAATATGTTGACGTTCTCCTTGGTCATTCTTTCTTTGCAGTGCAAGCCAGCAGCAAGCCGCAGCAGGTCTTCCAGTTTCAGTCTGACAGTTGAGAGTGCTTTAGAAAGCTTCGATTTCCTGAACACCTCTGATTTTGACGAGGAGGAGGATGGTGATGATGTTTGTAATGTTGGAGGAGGTGCTGACTCAGTATTTTCAGACACTGAGACTGAGAAAAACAGGTAAGTCTGAGGCCTGGAGTGTCTGCTTCTAGATGGTATAGTAGCTCTCTGTCACCACCAGACAGGACCTGCTGCATATGTCCACAAAAGATAAAACTCCCTATGGGATTGGCTTACAGTTCCTTTTTACTGTTGAGGCCAACTTTTAAATACTGTTCACATCTTTTGTGTTAAGGGAAAATAAATTGCTTTCCTTCCTTATAAATGAAGGGGGATTTTTGTATGCGTGTGTGTGTGTGGGTGTGCCTTTATGTGTGTACACATACTTCTTATAGGGCTCAGTGTCTGCAACTTGACTCCAATGTAATTAATACCAAATTAACTAACTGTACGGTGTTTCCTGAGAGCTCCTACTAGACGGTCAGTTTGGACCTGGTTTTCCTTGGTTTGTGTCTTACCTCTAATCTCTCCATTTTGTTGCATTTGCTCTCACATTCCCTTTAGTCCAGATGAAGCTCATCAATGCCCATATCTAAACCAGTTTAAGCCCTGGAACACATACTTCCCTTAGAACGTAAGGAGGGATGCCTGGTAACTGCTGACTGTCACTGCCCTCTGCAGAGAGCATGTGGCCTCCTCTAGGGCATGGACAAGCCAGGGCAGTGGGAAGGGGGATGAAGAGGAAATACTGTCACCTTCCCCATCAGGCTTTCTTGTATAGCCAAACCATGTATTCAGAGCTAGAGCCTGGGGCCCATTTTGTAACTTCAGTTGAAGCAAAACAAGGACAGTGAAACATACTTCCATCAATTGCTCCAAAAAAAAATACACACTTTACCCCCAAAAAAGGTGATTTCCACCCATCTTTACTTATGACATGTTATATAAACAGGTTCTCAAATTACAACAAGCTATGGCTGTTCAACCTTCACAAACCTCTGTGGGTGCTGTTAATATTTTGGGGGTTTGTTAATACAAAATAAAACCAGGAAAAGAACAAATGAGATAAAGAATTTTATCCCTTGAGCAAACCGGGGACATAGAAAACTCATTAATTGAATGTAATGTTCAAGTTATGCTTATACATCCTACACTGAGATTTTCCTAACTTAATTGATTTTTCAGATGTTTTTAATTAAAGTATCATTGATATACAATCTTATGGAGGTTTCACATGAACGACACTGTGGTTTCAACATTCACCCATATTATCAAGTCTCCCCCTCTGCCCCCCACCACTGCAGTCACTGTCTATCAGCGTAGTAAGATGCTATAGAGTCATTCATTACTTATCAGATGTTTCTTAAACTGAAAACCTTTCTTTGTACTTATTATCTTAAGCTGTTACATGATATATCAAGGTCAGGCATCAATCTAACTCCTTTTCTTTATGCTATACAAAGCATTTTATACAACCAAACCCTCATAAGTTTTGTATGTCTAATTTGGTCTATCTTACTGTATGTCACCAGAGGCCCTAAGGAAAATTGTGAAAAGTGTGCATGTGCTTTAAATCTGTGTTGACTGTCAGAACACAAGCGGAGTGTTTTCTCCCTGGAGTCAAATGTGAATCAGAGTAAAGCATTCACACCTTTAAGCTCTGGTACATCTTTTTAAATTGTGGAGGCCAGGGAGAGGGAGACCGGAAGCCACAGCTGCCCTGTCACTGCCTAGCTGTGCGAACCAGGACACTGGTTACCATCTCTGCCACTCAGTCCTGCCATGTGTGAAATGAGACAACTATTCCCACCCTCCCACACAGATTACTTTAAGAATAAAATAACATAGATGCAACAGATTCATTTTTATTTCTTTGTGTTGTCTGATTGCCGTGGCTGGGACCTCCAGAACTATGTTGAATAAAAGTAGGGAGAGTGGGCATCCCTGTCTTGTTCCGGATCTTAGAGGAAAAGCTTTCAGCTTCTCACTGTTAAGTATGATGTTGGCTGTGGGTTCGTCATATATGGCCATTATTATTTTGAAGTACTTGTCCTCTGTACCCATTTTATTGAGTTTTTATCATGAATGGGTATTGAATTTTGTCAAATGCTTTTTCAGCATGTATGGAGATGATCATGTGATTTTTGTCCTTTTTATTGATATACTGGATGATGTTGATGGATTTTGGAATGTTGTACCATCCTTGCATCCCTGGGATGAATCCCACTTGATCATGATGTATGATCATCTTGATGTGTTTTTGAATTAATTTGGTTTGCTAATAAGAAATAGCTAATGTTTTGCTCACCTTCCTGCTTCAACAGTTACCAGTCAGCACACCCAGAAGCCAGGGGGCATCTTAGCGAAGCGCTGACTGAAGACACAGGAGTCGGGACTAGCGTGGCAGGAAGTCCTCTCCCACTGACCACAGGGAACGAAAGCCTGGACATCACCATTGTTAGGCACCTTCACTGCTGCACCCAGCTCGTGCAGGTAGGCCAATGGGTTTCAGCCCCAGACAAGTTCACTGTGGATTCAGTGAGACCAAAGAAATGACAGTAGAACGTTCTTGGGGTGAAAGGGTGATACCCAACTTTATTTCCACGGTGGCAGGTCAATCACTAAAATCCGTTCCACTCAGAGCGAGTCTGCGTGCAGCAGTCTGGTCTCTGCCTCTGGGCCCCTCTGCCTGCACAGCCGTCCTCTGGGCCTCTGTCCTCGGCGCTGCCACCACTCCAGCCTCTGCTCTGCTCTCCTGCAGCCTTGCAGCCCTGCCACCGTGTCGTGCCCAGAGCACCGAGTGGGGCTCTTTATATAGAGTCAGTAGCCATGTATGGCCCACAGGTGTGCAGTGAGCTAGTCAACCAGGGCCAGGTGAGAATCCTGCCACAGGAACTCTCATTTTATCCACAAACAGGAAAGAATATTTTTATGACCCATTATCATTACAAGTTAGCTCTCACTCTGGGACACCAGGGAGCTTTCTTTTTGTCTTATTTCAGGCTGTTTACTACCTAAGACTTCACAACAGTGAAGCAAATGTTTTGAAATCCTTGTGGCGCAGGAAGTGCTCCAGCTGTCTGGAATAAGCGCCCTCCCCCAAGCCCTGCTTGCTGACGTGCCTCCTCCTGGTCTGGTTGCTCATCTGCCAGTCTTGTTCTCCCGGCTGGCTGTGGCTGTGTGGGTAACAGGAAAATAACATGAAGGCAAATGTACGATGGTTTTGGGGGGATGCACCAGGCAGGAGGATGCAGAAGGAGCTGAGCTCCTTAGAGCAGGAGACCAACTGGAAGGGCCCCAGGAGCTACGTCTCCAGGATGAACGGGCCCTGAAGGAGCCTCAGGCACCTGCTGTGGTGGGAATCGTTGGCAGCTTGCCAGTAGGTTGGCCAACACCCCAACTGATCTCTTCTGCTGGCTGTTGAATTTAGAAGCCAGTACTGACAACCAGTCTGACAGAAGGTGTGATTTTCTTTTTTTCTGTGCAAAATGGGCAATGATTACTGTTTACTTACAGCTATTCTCTATTCACTAACCATTTGAATGAGATGATTTTCACAGCTCTGTCTTGCTGAGCCTAATACAGTGCTGAGCAAACTACCTGTTTACCTTTTAGAGGTAAAGTTGTTATGTTGTGAGAAATAAGAGAATTTTCCCAAAGACTAATTGACATGCAATATTCAGGGCAGTGTTTCTCCCTATAATAAGGCCACAGTTAAAAGTTCAGCTCTTCTGTGGGGAAAATCAACACTAAGAAAGCAAAACAGGGAGATAGAAAGATGTAAAATGAAGGAGTAAGGATTAGAAAATTTCTCACACCCATTCCTCAGTCAGTGGGTTTATGTATTTATTTGGTATGGAATTGCAAAGAGATAAAAATGGGCATTCCCTAAGAATCATAACAGCTATAATTACATTTAAAATTAAGCAGTTCATTTCTACTGTATTCACTTACATGGGAGGCATTAATTACTGAATTGCTGCACTAGACTTTTAATTTTGAAAACTATTTGTTTTAGAATCCAAATGCTTTAGACAATGCAGAGTGTTCATACGGGTCTGCATCATGCATGCATGCCAGCCAGGTGACTGGGACAGGCCTCTGCAAGACACAGAAAGGACTGGAACCTTCAGGCAGCAACTGACTTCGGCCTTTTCCTTGCTCAGGCCCTTCCTTATTCAGGCACACAAGTGGAATCACTTACTACTCACATGAACTTTGGCAGGTTATTTAACCTCCCACTGCCTCAGTTTCCTCAGCTGTAAAATGGGATATCAATAGTGTCTACCTCTTTGGGCTGTTATGAGAAATAACATGAGTTAATACACGTATAGGGTTCAGACCAGTGCCTGACACATAATAAGCACTCGTTAATTAGTGAGATAGCTTTGATTATAATTATGATTATTATAGAACACGCTCTTAATTTTCAGCTTGAATGCAAGGAAATACATCCATGCTGTGAAAAATCAGTGCACTTGTAAAATATGTCTTTTTTCTGCTCACACACAGATAGGCAACCTAAATAAGCCCTCCAAATTTCAAAGAGGATTTACAGATTTTCTGTACATAGAAGTAAAGGCAACTTTATAATAACCTTGCAGCTCTACTATTAAGAAAAATTCAGAACTTATGCAAGCATAAAAAAGTTTAAAGCAGTGAAAACATGTCTGATTTCATCAGATGTTTTAACTGGCATGGAATGAGGAACATTATCAAACTGGAACAAAAACACTGAGTTTAATTACTGCTACATTAGGAAAGATGAGTTTGAGTGAAGAACACTGTACTGACAATAACCTCACTGATGCAGTGGTTTTGTTTGTTTTATCAGCAAATTGTTTTCTCAAGCAAAACCCCATTTGTGGCAAGAAATCTGTTAGAGAAGCTTTCTAGGCAAATCCAAGTGATGGAGAGACTCTCAGCCGTCAGCGATGAGAACATAGGAAGCATGAGTTCTGTGGTTGAAGGTAAGCGCCTGCAAATCACAGCCCTTCCATGTCAGTGGCGACCTACTAGCCCACTCCTCTGCCTACCAGGAGAGCACAAAGGTGTTCTTGGGCCAGAGAATAGAGCACACAGTGTCATCAACACCACGCCTCAGCTTTTGGAGTCAAACCAGCAGACACACAGCTTTTTCTAGAGGGGCCTCGACCTCCAGAAACCAGATGTCAGAGTGTAAACAAGCAGCAGCCACCTCGTAGACAGACTTCCACAGACTTTCTCTGCTGCTGTGGTTCCATTTCAGGACAGATGATCAAATTGTGTCATGGAGCTCGTTAAGACAAATCCCATAGCAGCTTACTGTCAAATGCAAGATGCTCCCAACCTCTACTGGGAAAAGGTAGATACATGGATTCAGAGGCCTTCAGGAGAGTCCCTGGTTCAGAGGGTTTTTGGTGGAGAACTTGACATGGGGAAGATATCTTGGAAATTGTGTGGTATGGCTACAGGGTTCTTTAGGAAACCTAAAAATTTTTGTCTTTTGGTGATTTTCAGTGGAAGTAGCAGAACACAAGGATCTTCAAGGTTAGCTCTGCTTAAGCCTAGAACTCCCTGTAGGTTCTCCCTGTGCATTTCTGCCTCCTGCATCTTGGCCTGCTAGGAGCAGGTGACCTTGGTAAGGATCTGACAGGCATGCAAAAGGGCAGGACATTCAGGCTGTGAGTGCCTAGCATCCCCTTCTCTCGCAGGCCCCTCCTCACCATCACAACTGCACACAAGTGAAATCTCGACTGTGTGCCGCGCGGCGCAGGGCCCTTGCATCACTTCTGTCTGAGGGCCGCCCGCACCCTGCTCCGGCCGCCCGCTGTCCTGTTCCATCCCCACCTGAACACTCTCCTGGGGTGTGGCCCTTCAATCCCATACAGGTTTCTGTAAAGTTAAGGGAAGTGGGGTGGTTAGAACGTCTCCCAAGAGTGGGGCTGCTGTGTTCTCCATCCCTGAAAGCAAATGGCTTTGCTTCTGCAGCATTTTCTTTGCTGCCCAAGCTGGATGGGCTCCTCATCAGAACTTCTTGGTTGCTTAGACAATCTGCCAACTACAGAGGAATCATGCAGTTCTGATTAAAAACTACAGTCTTTAAAAAAACAAATTTTCTAAAAACCCCTGATGGTGCCTGCCTGACCCCCATCCCACCAGCTACGGCTCTTCAGTCAGCTTCCTTCAGGTCATGTGTGGACGGACGGGGGTTCTTCTGCTCTTGCAGCCATACCAGGATTCCACACAAAGCTATCTTTGCTGTCATTCTGGACCAAATGCTGTGGCCCAGCTGGTGTCTACCACAGCTCAGCTGACAGGGTGATCGAGCAACTGGAAGCCAGCTTTGCCGGAACTGTCAACAGAGAATATCCAGGACTTGCAGACTCAGGTACAGGGAGGCCGTGGAGGGGGAAGCGCTCCTGCCATCCAGTCTGGGCGTGGGCATTGGTCCGAACTCCCTTGCCATTTCCCCTGCAGCCAGCCCTGAGAAAAGGCTTCCTCTCCAGGGAACCACGTCAGCTACTCAGTAAGATATAAGAAAAGAGAGACTTTGAACACGTGTAATTAAGAATATCATCAGTGACTTTTAAAAGCACTATATTTCTGTATTGCTACTTAGTATATATACTTTTTTCATTAAAATGTCACCAATACAGGAGTATCCAATGGTATAACCACTTTAGAAAAACTGGTAGTTTCTGGTAAAGCTAAATATGCCCTTACCCTATAATCCAACAATTCCACCCCTAAGTATGTCAAGAGAAATATGTGCTTATGCTCACAAAAAAAGGACGTGTAAAAGAAGATCCATAGCAGAATTATTCACAAGAGCAAATGCAATTTGGAAACAAAGCAAATGCCCATCAACAAGAGAACGGATAAATTATAAAATATTTATACGATAGGCTATTACACAGCAGTTTTTTAAAAGAATAAATTACTAATATAAGCAGCAATTTGGATGAATCTCAGAGATATTTTGGTGAGTAAAAGGAGCCAGATTCAAAATACATAACTCCATTTATGTGAAGTTCAGGAACAGGCAAACCTAACTTGCATTGGTACAGTCAGACTTCTAGTTACCTGTGAGGGGCGGGAAGTAACTATGGACTGCAAGGGGGCACAAGAGAACTTTATGGGGCGCTGCCAGTGTTCTGTGTCTTGATCCAAACGACAGTTATACAGGTGTATTGATGTCCACTGAAGATTAGCTCACTTTACATACTCCATCATATGACGTATAAAAAGATGAATGAATGAATGAATGAATGACCTTGCTTCTTAAAAGCTGCTTCGTATCTTCCCCTTCCAAACAGTGTTTCAAACCTTGGTGTCCCAAATCCTGGACCAGGCTGAGCCCCTGCTTTCCTCTAGCCTCTCCTCAGAAGTCATCACCGTTTTCCAGTATTACAGTTACTTTACCAGCCACAGTGTGAGCGACCTAGAGAGTTACTTAAATCAGCTGGCCAAGCAAGGTGGGACATGTTCTTTTGTCACACTGTGTGGTGTCTCAATTTGGAATTTTCTTTGATGTTTTTAGTCACAGATTTTAGTGATGGTAACCTTTTTTTCCCCAAGTCAACAGCTAGGCTGACATTTACCTTTTATATGACATCTGGACCCTTAACATTAGTAAGCTTCTTGGCAATGAACCAGGGACTTACTAAGAGCATCCCCACCATCCAGCAGCGGTGTAACAGTAACAGGAACCTGGTAAATTACCTAAGACTTCACTGCAGTTTCTTTCCTTCATTAATGTATTTGCCGTTTCTAGGATGAAGCCTACAGGCAATATTATTTTATGTTGGTCTTTTTGGTGGCACTTTCCTAATAATGAGCAGAAATGGAGTTCAAAAGAAGGCAAGTGGAGTGACATATTGGGAACGTAAAGGAGGGAAGAATGGAAAACCACAGCTTAGGCCACATGTCCAATGCACCAATATGGGAGCTTGGCCGCGAAACTCAGGATTGCCTTCTCATGCGGGACCTCGAGTATCAGACATAAAATCAGTCTCTGCAGTGAGTGAACTCCTCTTCAGGAGCGGAGCCACTGCAGACGGGCTGGTTTCAGGTTCCCAAGTTCTTGCTCTGCATACCCAGCAAGGCTTGACGGTGGAGTGTAAAGGGTGGCAACGTGCTGTGTTCTTGGGAAACAGGTTGGCACAGCATCAGGCTGGAGCAGTGTGTCTGGCCCAGACCCAGGCGTGGCCCTTCTCTTTTCAGAACATTAAACCCGCAACACACATCCAGCACAGAAGAAAGTCTTTCTGCACCCGGTGCCATACCAGCCCGAGCATGGGACAGTCTGTGCATAGCACATCCCCAGTGGCAGATGCTGGCACAGGGCACCAGAGGGAGAGGGCCCGGCAGGAGACAGGCACGGTGTCAGGACCCAGGGTCTCACTCTATTATACTCTTCATTTCTTGATTCGAAATTTGTCACAGTCTAAATCATTTTTCTGAGTAAGTTTCTGGATTGCTCAATTGACATCAATTGCAGTTAACTTCTCTAAGCGTCTTATTATGTAACCCCAGAGAAAACACACACACATCTCAGTAATGGAGGATGGATAAGAGAATAACAATGCAAAAATCCTAATGTTTACATGTCTTTTTTTTCTTTCTTTATGAAAGGAAAAGTCCTTCCTTATAAAAACAAAACTAGAAAAATATAGAGGTAGAAAGGAAAAGATTCAAATCCCCTATTCTCCTACTTTGAAAATTTTATTGTCTTTTTCAGTTGAAAGTGCATGGGTTTTAGATTTTAAAATTGTGGTTGCTCATCATAGACTATTATATCCTAGTTTTACTTGACATTATATCCCATGTTATTAATTCTCTGAAACATATCTTTAGTTTTATAATACTCCTGTATGTGGGAACATACCAACGTATTTGGTTATTGTTGAATGTTTAGGTTATTTGTTTACTTAGTTGTTTTATATAATACTATCTCGACTTTTGACTGTGGTATTTATTAAGCAGTGAAATTACTGGAACATCCACAGTGGGAAAAGTAGGAAATTAAAGCAAAAAAAAATCTTTTATAATTCACAAACTTGTGCAGTGTGTAGAGGATGCGGCTCCATCAATGGAACGTGGATTTTAGGCTATTTTCCCATCTCTACTGACCAGATACACCTTTGACGTGACGTTTTTGTGCCCGATGGGCTCCTGTGCTGGACATCTCGTTAGGGACTGGAATACATTCCTTAGTCATGAAACATGGTCAGTTTGTCCAAATGGGACTCAAATTCCTATTTTTTGTCATATTGCCTCCATAATCCAACCAAATAACTGTATTTTTCCATCAGGAATCAACTATCTGAGTGCAGCCAAAGAGAACACGGTTAGGGTCATTCAGGGTTGGGATTTGCCAGACAGGTATGACTGAAATAGAGAGGGGCAACAGAGCCTGCTGTATCTGGAAGGCTATGGAGTTTTTACTGTTACTTTGTCACTGTTCATTTTATAGTTGACTACTTAATTCACCTATAAGTTAATTTAGTTGCCATTATGAGATGGAGACCCACCTTCACTTTCTTCTCATATGATTTGTCATTTGCCTTAATATAGTTATATGAATAATCTGTCTTCTCACAAATGGGAAACATCACTTTTATTATATGCTAATTTTTCATATATATTGGGATCTGTTCTTATGTATGTATTTGAATCTTGTTTATATTTTTAATGAGCTTGTACTTTATTGTCAGAAGGTGACCTATGTATTCTCTGCTCTCTAGTTTCCATGGTTCAGACTCTGCAGTCACTAAGAGATGAAAAGCTGCTCCGGGCCATGACTGACCTTGTGCCCAGCGGCCTCCCAGCCCAGCAGGAAGTACTCAGGACACTGGCTCTGCTGTTGACCGGTGCTGACAGCACAGTCAGTGAGGCTGTGATGCGCTACTTGGCAGCAGCCTCTAGAAACAAGCACTTCAGAGAAAAGGTAGGGCACAGTATCGTGGACATCAAGCCAGAGGCTTGTTTAATTTTCTATCATTTACTCTTAATATTTGGTCATCAATTCTTTTACAAAAATAGTTTTCTTCTGCTTATTAATAATATATATTCTGGACAACAGTTTACTATAATAGTTAAGTGCCTTAAAGTCCAGCCCCCAGAGAAAACTATTAATAACTTAATGTATATTCCTTCAGATTGTTTCCTGGAGATCTAGTTTAGAGATTGGAGTATATTCCTTAGTTATGGAACATGGTCAGTTTGTCCAAATGGGACTCAAAGTCCCGCTTTTTGTTGTATTGTACATCCTAACATACATAATCATTTTTTCTTAAATGAGCTTATACTGTTCTGTCATATAACTGTGTTTTTTTTAATGTAATGTATCATGGTTATTTTCCATACGAAAATATATTGATATACTTTATTTTATAGGTTAATGGTGTCTCAGTATATATGGATATCCCATAACTTATTTTATCATTCCATAATGTATGGGCATTTGTGTAGTTTCCAGCTCTGAAAAATTTTCTGCTGAACACACGTGTATGTACACACATATGACAGACATACCTTATGAGAAGTTTGGGGTCAAGTCATCAAACTATTGGGTCCAAGAGCTAGAATATTTTTAATTTTAAAAGCCATCATCACTCCTATTGCTAGGAAATAAGCCATTTGCCTCTCCCTTGGCTTCGATCCAATAGCCATCCTGATGTAACAGGCCATCTACAATTCAAACACGCTGGGGCCTGTTACAGCCATGGTTTCAGTCCACTGGGAGCCCTTTCAATTTGAACAGTAATTCTGAAAACTAACTCACACTGACCTCAGAAACATAACTCACAGTGACCTTCAGAAAATTAAACTTGGCCCATCTTGTCCTTGGAAATGTCAAATGTTGAACTCTGAGAAGAGTAGCTTTCCTAAGGTATTCCTAAACTAGGGTGGTGGGATGTTTGTGTGCTCATAAAAAGATATCCCATTCTAACAAAATAGTGGTAGACTTATAGACACTGAGAAGGAACTAGTGGTCACCAAAGGGGAGGGACTGGGAAAGGTGGGGAAGGACGGAGGAGGGGATTAAGGGGCACCATATTTCACAATCACAATTATAGGTTGGTCACAGGGATGGGCACGGAGACAACAATTAATGATTCTGTGACATCTTAGTACATTGATGGACGGTGACCACACTGGAGGGGGTGAGGACTTGATAATATGGGTAAATGTTGAACCACTGTGTTGTGTATTTGTAACCAACATAAGATTGTTTATCAGTGATACTTCAATTAAAAAAAAAAGATGTTCCATTCAATACCATTTTGGCCCAAGAATATGGACTTCATATTATTGCTTCCTACAAGATTCTGGTCTTTTAGTGGGATTAGCTCAAAAGGCTTTTCTGTGGGCCAATCATCCACACCCCCATTGAAGAGAGAGGAAGAAAATTAAAGAAGTGTAAACACTGCTGGTGGCAGTTACACAGGCATTTATCTGCGTGTGCACTCTGTGAGGAGGATGGTGACACTGTTCAGCCCTAGCAAGGAGCCAGTGGCCCGGTGTCCCCTGACCAACAACAGCAATGACAGACGACAGCACAGCTGTGCTTTGCTCCTCTGTATGCGCCTTTGCTTTTAGGGCACATGCCGCAGGCTGTGTGCTGCCCTCTTACCCAGTTCAGCTCTCATGTTTATTCTCTTGGATTCATTTTCTACAAATGAGCTTGTTCCGTGACTGCTGCTGTCCCAGGCACTGTATGGAGGCTTTTGTGGACATAGTGGACGTAAAGGGAAAATAGTCCCCTCCCCCCCTTGGAGACTTTCCAACCTTGTCCAAAAAATAATAAATAATAAAACTGCCGATTACTAAGTACCTACTAAACACCAGGCACTGTGCTATGACGTCACTCGCCTGTCTTCTTTCTAACGAAATGAATGTTATTATCCTCCATTTTATACATGAGGAAACAGCCTCTGAAGATTTAAGCTTGGCGAGGACACCACACTAGTTAAGGGGTACAATTTGAATACCACCTAGAAATGTTTGACCTCCCCTCCCCACCAAACCCTGAAGACTTTCCGTTTTTTCTTATATGAATTAGCAAAAGTCAGTGCATTAATTCTGTACTAACATAATGAAGAGCTTAAAACAATGCAAAAAGTTGGTGATCCTATAAATCTTGAACCTTGGTTCAAGAATCATGGCTATTAAAACATACCAAAAGTTGTGTGTTTTGATTTCATATTCAATATTTTTTACCCCCCCACCTAAACAAGTAGGAAATAGTTATTCTCCAGTCAGACTGCTGCACTGGAGCGCTGTCGCTTCTTCGGTCACCGAGCGCCCGACTCTCTCGCGTGCGCAGGGGCTTCTTGCTTCACGGTGCGCACTTTGTTTGCTTCCTCGCCACCTGAGTGTCACAGCGGCTGCTGTCAGACTGAAGTGAGTGACGTGATTTGTTTTGCGAGGCACGGGGACGTGCCAGGGGTGTGCCACATGCTCCCTTGGGCCAGGAAACAGTTCCCAGTCCCGCTCGGGCCGGTACAGGTCTGGTCTTCATGCTCCTCGTTAGGTGCTGGGAGCAGAAATGCTGTGGGAGTGATCCTGGGATGGAATCAAGAACTTGACAAAATATGTGGCCACGGGAAGAGAGATAACTCTAAGAAATATAAATTATTTAGAAAGAAATTAACTTGGTAAAAATAAGAAAATCTATTTTTATGTCAAGATTTTTATACAAAGCATCCATATCTCATGTATCGCACTTGGCACCCGCCTCTTGCTGCAACTTACCGCCTCCTCCTTTCTTCCTCTCTGACGGGATGCCAGATTCTCCCTCCACATCCCACTTGAAATCTAGCCATGTTTCCAGTCCAAACATCATTTTCATGAAATCTGCATGGCACCGTAGCGGGTGATTTTTTCCCATGTGACTGACTTAGCATCTTGTAGCTTTCTTATGGAACTAAGACATTTTTTCTCTGCAGTTCCCTCTGAACAGTCTTAGTGTTATGGAAAATACTGGAAAAACCTAGGCTGGATCACTAATGGAAGAACCAAGCGGCACTCGGATGTCTTGTACTGTTGAGGTTTATTTTACACCGGCGGGCTCAGAGGGGAGTCATCTCCCAAGGTCTGAGCCCCGAACAAAGGCAAGGGAAGTAATATGTATCTTTCTGCTTCCGTATCTGCAACATTTCTACGTGCACAGCAACTGAGCAGGCAGGGGAGTAAGTTCAGGGCGTGAGGTTAGGGAGTGAGTGCCTGGCAGAGCGGGGAGTGAAGGGCGGGGTAAGCTAAGGGAGTTTCTGTTGTCTTTGCTCAGAAGAGCAGCAGAAGGGGGCCACCTGGACTAGACTGCTCTCCTTGTCACTTTTTCCCTATCACTCCGCCATCTGATGTCCCTTTAAACACTTGGTTTTAGGGAGCATCACCTCCTTGGTTTATGATACGGTCATAATGGCTCTGCATATACATGGCTGTACAGAGCAAATGCGTTCCCAGATAAAGTTAATGAGCTACTTAAAGACGAGGGTCTCACTAGTAGTTCAAGGAGCAACAGAAACGCTGGCCCAGCAAGGCCAGTTGAAAGAGTTGTTAGCCATGGATTCTATTCTAACATTTGTAGCTCGGAAGGCGCAAATGTCAGAGGGGTGTTGCGCAATTGGAGGGGATGGGCACCTTTTCAGAGGGACGATTAAAATTAGAAAGGAGTGCGAGGGGCACGTGCCACCACCCTGCCCCCACCCCCCGGCCTCCTTGGCGCACTTTTTTTAGTCCAGCTCTCTACCAACTTTGAGCAGTAGGAGCTGAGGACCCTCAAGGGACTGAAGGCAGACCCCGTAGTAATACTAAACTGCTTAATCTGTTATGGAAAAACTTGAGAGGTCAATATTTTGCAGTAAACTGGCTCTTTACTTAGTACCTTCAGGGCCTGCTTGACCTTTCCATCCCTGCCCCTCGGGCTTGGCTCTGGACTCCCCACCATCAGACGTTCCAGTGTGGGTAAGGCAGGTCCAGTGGGCAGTGGGTCCCTTTCTTCCCCTAATTGCACAGTCTGAGTCTCATTTATTTATTGTTTTAGTTCACTGACTTTCCCGTCTTTAAGGCAAAGGGCTGTGCTGTTCTTATCATAACATTTAGCAGGCACGTAGGTGTAGGCACTGAACCTGGTCCCCCATTTGTCTGACTTTATGCAACCACACTGAGGTTCCCCAGGAGTGAGGGGGAGAAAGGGATGGGAAAGAAGATATAAAAATAACGTTATAGAGTGGTAGTGGGAGATGCAGGCTGAGACTTGAGTACGGTCAGGAGAAACAGGCAAGCAATGTACACACTGTCACTAGGGGGCATCTGAGCCTTCTGCTTGGCTGGACATCCGTGAAGTCTATCTCAAGGTCTTCAAAGGGGGCAACTCCTGCTCTTTGGACGCTGGGCGGGGATCGTGGTGCAGATGGAGCGTCATTTCTGGCACAAGTCATGCACTGCTCACTTACTGCTCAGCATAATGCTGGCAACTGGCTGATGCAGTATTGCTTGTGTTTTTAGTCAGGGTGGCTTCTTCAGCTATGGCTCAGTCCTTTTCTTTTTTAGTGTGCTTGGGTGGAGGGGCCTCCACTGGGGGTGTTAGGGCCATATTGGAGGGAAGGAGCTTTATCTGTTTTGTATTGGCCACTGTTTGAGCTGCTTTATCTGCTCGCTGGCTCCCCTGTGTTATAGGGTTGTTTTCCTTTTGGTGCTCTTTGCAATGCAGAATTGCTACTTTTTTATGTATGAAGAGATTGAATGGCCTTTTTATATCTGGCAGGCCTAGGGCTGGTGCTTGTTCTGAAGCAGCTTTTATTTCCAGGAATATGGCTCTTCCCTCTTTGGTCCAGACAGGGGGCTTTCAGTCTGGCACCCCCCAGGAGGCTGTAGAGGGGTCTTGCCATTGCTGAGAATCTGGGAATCCAGATTCTGCAGAACCCGGTGGCCCCCAGGAATTCTCATATGCCCTTCTTTGTCTGCGGCTGGGGTAAGAAGTTAAAGACTTTTTTCCTCTCTGGCCCTAGTGCCCTTTCTCCCTGGGTGGAAAGGAAGCCCAAGTACCAGACTTGTTGCTGGCAGATTTGTGCTTTTTTCTATGAGGCTCAGTATCCTTGGTGTCACAGGAGTTGCAGGAGGGCCTTTGTGCCTTTTACACAATTTTCCTGGGTGTCACTGGCAAGGAAGAGGTCATCTACCTACTACAGGAGGGTGCAGTGTGTGGCATCCTTTGGAAAGCTGGCAAGGTCTGCAGCCAGTGCCTCTCCAAAAAGAGTGGGTGAGTTCTTGAACTCTTGTAGAAGCTGTGTCCATCCCAACTGCATCTGCCACCCTGTATCCAGTTCAGTCCATTCAAAGGCAAACGAGGATTAAAGATGGTGGCATGAGAGGTGAGACAGAGGCCTCCTCCTAAAACTGCATATAATACAAAAATAAAATTAATACAACTAATCCTGAAAGAGCAACAGGAAAGAAGACTGCGCCAAACTGCATACACTGGAGAAAAGAATAAACCTCACAGAACTGCCAAAGCTGTAGCCCGGCAAGACCGGAGCCCTTCCCCCACCCCAGCTCACTGGAGGGAGGAAGAGAAATGCTTGAATGGTACTCTCGTGATTAGGGGGTTGGAAAGCTAAGACAGGCATAATTCCTCGACAAACTGAGATTCCAGCCACTTGTGGAAAGCAGGGATCCATATCCGGCTGCTCTAGGATAAAAGTAAGGTGGGCAGTCTGAGAGACTTCCTAACAGCAAGAGGGCTGCTAAAGGGGCAAGGATGGCACAGAGCTTACTGCTCAGGAGAAACAGCAGGTAGACAAAATTGTCCAGGTGTACTCTGCCCAGCAGGTTGGGAGCTTTCACGATCTTCAGGTGCTCCAGCTCCATGGCTGGCTACACAGCTCCAAGGACTCCATCCGTGATACACATGGAGGATTCACAACATACTCCTAAATAACCAATGGATCAATGACCAAATAAAAACAGAGATCAAGTAGTATATGGAGACAAATGACAACAATAATTCAACAACAAAATCTGTGGGATGCAGTGAAGGCCATGCTAAGAGGAAAGTATATTGCAATACAGGCCTACCTCAGGAAAGAAGAACAATCCCATATGAACAGTCTAAATGCACAATCAATGAAAATAGAAAAATATGAACAAATGAGGTCCAAAGTCAGTAGAAGGAGAGACATAATAAAGATTAGAGCAGAAATAAATAAAATCGAGAAGAATAAAGCAATAGAAAGAATCAAGGAAACAAAAGGTGGTTCTTCAAGGAAATAAACAGAAGAGATAAATCCCTAGCCAGACTTACCAAGAAAAAAGGAGAGTCTACACACATAAACAGAATCAGAAATGAGAAAGGAAGAATCACTACATAAACCACACAAATAAAAAGAATTATTAGAGAATACTATGAAAAATTACATGGCAACAAACTGGATAACCTAGTAGAAATGGACAACTTTCTAGAAAAACACAACCTTCCAAGGATGACTCAGAAAGAAACAGAAAATCTGAACAGACCAATGACCAGCAATGAAATTGAACTGATAATCAAAAAGCTAACCATGAACAACACCTGTACCACATGGCATCACCACTGAATTTTATCATTTAGTGAAGGCCTAATACCATCCTCCTTAAAGTTTTCCAAAGAGTAGAAGAAGAGGGAATACTTCCAAACTCATCTATGAGGCCAGCATCACTCTAATACCAAAACCAGGCAAAGACCCCACAAAAAAAGAAAATTACAGACCAATATCCCTGATGAACATAGATGCAAAAATACTCAAGAAAATATTAGCAAACCAAATTCAAAAATACATCAAATAGATCATTCATCATGATAAAGTAGGATTTATTCCAGGGATGCAAGGATGGCACAACATTAAAAAATCCATCAACATCATCCACTACATCAACAAAAAGAAGGATAAAAACCACATGATCATCTCCGTAGATGCTGAAAAAAAGCATTTGACAGAATTGAACATCCATCCATGATAAAAACTCTCAACAAAGTGGATATAGAGGGCAAGTACCTCAACATAATAAAGGCCATATATGACAAACCCACAGCCAACATTATACTTAACAGCGAGAAGCTGAAAGCTTTTCCTTTAAGATCGGGAACAAGACAAGGATGCCCACTCTCCCCACTTCTATTCAACATAGCAGTGGAGGTCCTAGACACAGCAATCAGACAACACAGAGAAATAAAAGGCATCCACACTGGCAAGGAGGAAGTTAAACTGTCCCTGTTTGCAGATGACATGATATTGTACATAAAAAACCCTAAAGAATCCACTCCAAAACTACTAGATCTAATATCTGAATTCAGCAAAGTTGCAAGATACAAAATTAATATGCAGAAATCTGTGGCTTTCCTATACACTAACAATGAACTAGCAGAAAGAGAAACCAGAAAAACAATTCCATTCACAGTTGCACCAAAAAGAATAAAATACCTAGGAATAAACCTAACCAAGGAAGTGAAAGACCTATACTCTGAAAACTACAAGACACTCATGAGAGAAATTAAAGAAGATACCAATAAATGGAAACACATCCCATGCTCATGAATAGGACGAATTAATATTGTCAAAATGGCTATCCTGCCTAAAGCAATCTACAGATTCAATGCAAGTCCTATCAAAATACCAACAGCATTCTTCAACAAACTAGAGAAAATCATTCTAAAATTCACATGGAACCACAAAAGACCTCGAATAGCCAAAGCAATCCTGAGAAGGAAGATAAGGCTGGGGAGATTATACTCCCCATCTTCAAGCTCTACTACAAAGCCACAGTAATTGAAGACAATTTGGTACTGACACAAGAACAGACTCATAGACCAATTGAGGAGACTAGAGATCCCAGATATAAACCCAAGCATATATGGTCAACTAATATATGATAAAGGAGCCATAGATACACAGTGGGGGAATGACAGCCTCTTCAACAGCTGGTGTTGGCAAAACTGGACAGCTACATGCAAGAGATTGAAACTGAATTATTGTTTAACCCCATACACAAAAGTAAACTCGAAATCAAGCAAAGACCTGAATGTAAGTCATGAAACCATAAAACTCTTAGAAGACAACATAGGCAAACATCTCCTGAATAGAAGCATGAGCAACTTCTTCCTGAATGCATCTCCTCGAGCAAGGGAAACAAAAGCAAAAATGAACACATGGGACTACATCAAACTAAAAAGTTTCTGTACAGCAAAGGACACCATCGACAGAACAAAAAGGCATCCTACAGTATGGGAGAATATATTTGTAAATGACATATCCTACAAGGGGTTAACATCCAAAATATATAAAGAACTCACATGCCTCAACACCCAAAAAGCAAATAAGCCTATTAAAAAATGGGCAGAGGATATGAAGAGACAGTTCTCCAAAGAAGAAATTCAGATGGCCAACAGGCACATGAAAAGATGCTCCACATCACTAATCATCAGGGAAATGCAAATTAAAACCACAATGAGATATCACCTCACAGGAGTAAGGATAGTCAGCATTGAAAAGACTAAGAATGACAAATGTTGGCGAGGTAGAGAAAGGGGAACCCTCCTACACTGCTGGTGGCAATGTACTCTAGTTAAACCATTGTGGAAAGCAATATGGAGGTCCCTCAATAAACTAAAAATAGAAATACCATTTGACCCGGGAATCCCACTCCTTGGAATTTACCCAAAGAATACAACTTCTCAGATTCAAAAAGACATATGTACCCCTATGTTTATCGCAGCACTGTTTACAATAGCCAAGATATGGAAGCAACCTAAGTGTCCATCAGTAGATGAATGGATAAAGAAGAGGTAATCTGAAGAGGTTCTATTCAGCCATAACAAAGAAACAAATCCTACCATTTGCAACAACCTGGATGGAGCTGGAGGATATTATGCTCAGTGACATAAGCCAGGCAGAGAAAGACAAATGCCCAATGATTTCCCTCATTTGTGGAGTATAACAATGAAGCAAAACTGAAGGAACAGAATAACGGCAGATTCAGAGACTCCAAGAAGGTACTAGTGGTTACCAAAGGGCAGGGGTGTGGGAGGGTGGAGAGGGAGGGAGGGAGACGGGGATTGAGGGGTATTATGTTTAGTACACATGGTGTGGGGGTCACGGGGAGAACAGTGTAGCTCAGAGAAGGCACATAGTGGATCTCTGGCAACTTGCTGCACTGATGGACAGTGACTGCATTGGGGTGTGGGTGGGGACTTGATAATATGGGTGAATGTAGTAACCACATTGTTTTTTCATGTGAAACCTTCATAAGAGTGTATATCAATAATACCTTAATAAAAAAATTTAAAAACAAAAAAGCAAAGGCAAACAAGAGCTGGCTTTGGGGGGCCAGCTGGAGGCAGAAAAAGGCATCTTTAAGTCTAGGCACGTGAGCCATTTGGCAGACCCCGGGATCTGGCTGAGGAGGGTGTACGGATTTGGGACCACCGGGTGTAAAGAAACAGTCATTTTTTTAATGGCTCACCAGTCTTGAATAGGTTAGTACCTTCCTCCTGGCCTTTTGACTGGTAGAAGCGGGGTGTTCCGGGGTGACTGACACTCGATTAGAATGCCTGCCTCTCAGTCTGATCAGGTGTTCCTGGATGCCTGCTCTCGCCTCTTGGGAGAGGGGGCACTGCCGCTGTCTTTGTGGCTCCAAGAATAGTTGCAGTCTTTTTCCCTGAAGGGGGCAACAGAGACGGGGACCACAGAGTACTCTTCCCCTGTGTCAAGCATGAAAGTCATGTTCTGGCCCCCCACTTTCATTCTGACCGTGGGCTCTTGGGGGCTGAGAGTAAGAGAGCCCGTCCTTGTCAATCTGCATCTGCTCCTGCCAGGCCAGTGAGCCCTTCCCCGTGGGGCTCCTCCCGGCAGCCACTGGGCTTCAAGGCTTTGCCTCAGTTGGGGCATTCATTCTCCCAGTGCCCCTTCTCTTTACTGTAAGCACACTGGTCCATGGCTGGGGGGTTCCTAGGCCTCCCCCCTCTTGGCGGCCGGCTTTTCTCTGCCTTTCGGTCATCTCTCTTTCTTTCAGGGCGGCTGCCAGGATGCTGGCCTTTTTCTTCATTTCTCTTTCAGCCTGTCTGTCAGCCCGACCTTCTCTGTTTAGATATACTTTATTGACAATCTTAATTAGCCGAGTGATATTCATCCTGGCAAAGCCTTCGAGTTTTTGGAGCTTTCTTCTGATCTCTGGAGCAGCTTGAGCTACAAATGAGGTGTTGATCATCTATTGGCTCCCTGGTAACTCAGGATTGAAGGGGGTGTAGATGCAATAAGTTTCACACAGTCTTTCATGATAGTTCCCAGGAGATTCTCCTGGTTGTTGAGTGACTGAAGAAACTTTGGTTGTGTTCATAGGCTTTTTGGACCCAGCTTTGATCGCCTGGAGGAGGGTGTCCTGATATTGGTGGACCTGGTACTGTCCCTCAGGGGTGGTGAAGTCCCACTTGAGGCACTCCTTGGGGACAGAAATTTCAGTCCATGCACCCCAAGGACCCCGACTACCCTTCCCTTCCATTGTGAATAGGGTGTGGAGAAGCCGTTGACAGGTTTTTTTTATGTTGGCTGATGGATTTGGAAGAAGTATTTCATGAGATCAACCAGGGCTTGTGGCTTTTCTGACCAGGTGTCAGTTGTGGAGAAGGGTTGATATTAAAACATGGACTGGCTGGGCTGGATGGTCCCATATTTATTATGTCTTTCAGGTTCCTGCATCTCTTGCACTGGCATCTGAAGGGTGCCTGCTCCTGGCCATGGGTGCAGTCTGGCTGCTGGTCTGGGGGAGAGTGGATTCACTGGTTCTGGAGTTGGCAGGGAGGCTGACGGCAGCGGGATATCAGGGACCAGGGGCTGGGTGCTGATGGCCTTGTGGGTGCACATGGTGGGGGTAATACGAACTCTTCCTCTAGGTCACCAGCAAGAATCTGTGGAGGCTCAGGGTTCTATTGATTATTTGCAGGCTTCTTTGTTGAGGCGACTAAGACCCTACCATCTCCCTGCCTGTTGCAAGCAGATCGCACCCGAGGGGGAGGGTCTGGGCGATTTCTAACCAGGAGTTAATGTATGGGAACCGGTCAGGATGGCCTGGATCTCCAGTGATGACCCGCCAGACCTGGCGGACTGTTGGGACAGCTGGGGCCCCTTCTGGAGGCCATCCTGCACTAAAGGTGGGCTATTCAGATTCACACAGGGTTTTTAACCTGCTGGGAGTGAATTTTACTCCGTAGTCTTTTGAAAATCCCTTCCTCAAATTTTTGATCATGGTGTCAAGGACTGTGGATTTGCTGTGCCCTGACCCCTGGTGTGTCCGTGGATGGTGCCACAACAGACAAGGGAGGGGTGCCTCCTGTAGAGAGGAGACCAGTCAGATGCCCGTCTGTTCACACTCCTCTCGGAGACTTTGGTCAGCCTTGCCCAAGGTGCACCCGTGTAAGTCCCGGGCCAGGTCAGCCGAAGCTGAGTCACTGTTATGTTGTGGCGGCTGACCACGAATATGGCCAAGGGCCCACTCAGATTCCGTAGTGCAGGCTGTGGAATCACAGATTCAGTGCAGACTGAATGGCTTCAGCCCGCCCTGCACACTCACTCGCACACTCAGACCAGAGTTTAAACACTCCCCCCCTGGGAATGTCTACTTGTTGAGACTTCTAAGAAGTCTCCGGGAGGTGATCAGGCTCCCCTTCCACCCCAGCGGGTGGGAACTGGCTGGGTCAGGGGCCCCGGGGCCTCACCGGATTCAACGTCGGAACCAGGTCCTCACCTGCCAAGCCTCCTTGAGTCCGGCAGGAACAGCGGAGCAGGGCCGGCCCAGGGGGACAGGGTGGGAGCCTGCCAAAAGATCAGGCAGGGCGCACCTTCTCCATTGCAATCTCCCCTTCAGTCACCGCCCCGCTGTTGCCCCAAACTGGTAGCAACAAAGGGCCAGAGCAGTTGGGTTTCCAGGTCAAGGAACCAAATGTTATGGAAAAAACTGGAAAAACCTGAACTGGATCACTGATGGAAGAACCAAACAGCACTCGGAAGTCTTGGAATGTTGAGGTTTATTTTACGCCAGCGGGCTCAGAGGGGAGTCATCTGCCAAGGTCTGAGCCCCAAACAAAGGCAAGGGAGTAATATGTATCTTTCTGCTTCCGTATCTGCAACATTTCTACCTGCACAGCAAACAAGCAGGCAAAGAGGAGTAAGTTCAGGGCGTGAGGTTAGGGAGTGAGTGCCTGGCAGAGAAGGGAGTGAAGGGCGGGGTAAGCTAAGGGAGTTTCTGTCGTCTTTGCTCAGAAGAGCAGCAGAAGGGGGCCACCTGGACTAGACTGCTGTCCTTGTAAAATTTTCCCTATCATTAGCATTTCTACTAGACCTGAGGGTCTCTTGAAAGCTGGCATCATAACTTTATATCTTCTAACTTCATGTTCCCCAGAATCCATGGCCTGGTAGATTATAAGAGATCAAGGTATTGAGTAAAGAGACAGCTATTTTGAGATTCATAAACATTAATTTTAATAGACTCTTTTTTGCTTTGAACATAGTACAAAATACCTTGTTTTATCTGTAGTCTATCTCAGGAAGTAAAAATTAGATATACCTCTAAAACTACACACAAATCAAAATGTCTTGAGCGTCCTTCCTTCTCTTTCAGGCCCTGCTCTATTACTGTGAAGCATTAACGAAGGCGAACCTCCAGCTCCAGAAGGCAGCTTGCCGGGCCCTGAAGAGTTTGGAGGTAAAGTCCAGCCTCGGAGCCCCAGCAGTTCAGCTCTGAGCAAGATTAAGCAAAATAAATATACATAACAGCTTTCCTTCCACACTTCGAAGTACTTGTTTTAGCAACATTTCTCATGTCCTTTGCACTATATATTGGTTTAGGGGTCCTTTTTTCTTTAAATAGTAATTAAATGTGTCAGTAAAAGAGTTATTTTCAATAGGCCATGAGAATCAGTTTGCCTCTGGGACAGTATTAGAAAAGTTTATCTTATCCCAAAAGAGAACTAATAATGATGATTTTGTAGCCGGGGTTCTTGTTCACAAAGCTGAAGAATGAGCTTCACAAACACTCCAGGTAGGAGAGCAAGGTACAGGCTTTTATTTAGAAATAAAGTGAGAGGAAAGAGCTCCTGGCTTATGCCAGAAGGGGACAAGAGAGCCTGGGGTGGTGCATTGTCTAGGGGATTTATAGGCAGTTGAGGATTTTGGGGGAATTGAGGGCTTAGGGTGTGGACTTCTAATGCCTGCCCTGCCCTCAAGGTGGGCTGGGTTATTGTCTGTTTGCCAGGGCTGTTTATTGTGAAGTCATGGGTTATGCTGAGATACCCTTGCAGAACACCCAAACATTCCAGGCCAAGTTGCTCCTGGCCAATTGATCTTACTGAAGATGTCTATATTCCTAGTCTGGTATCTTTACCCTAGAGAATTAGTGTGACCTTGACTTTGCATAATGCTGAACACAGAGTTTCAATAGGGACTTTACATTGTTACATTGCTTTGACTATAAATATCCTGCCTTGCTTTTTCCGGAGGCCCTCACCCTACTCTGTCTAAGCCCATGGTCCCTGTCTCAATTTCACCAATTTTTATTCATATGAAAAATAGCAGGGATAAATAACATTTGCAAAGAAGAATTGGAATTCAGTATGCCGCAAATTCCCAGATTCTTCCCCATGAACTCCTTTTATCAAGTTGCTCACCAATCTTAATGGTGTTAGAGGCGAGAGCAGTGAGAGCTAAAATGTAAGTGAAAAAAGGGCTAATAATTCCCAACGTGAAAGAGTTTGTCTTTCAATAGCCAGGATTTAATGTTTGACCTGCCTTAATCACAAAAAAATGACACTAATCACTCTTGAGAAAAGAACAGAAGGCCACACCCTGGGACTTGCTAAAATCTTGGATGGGCACAAAGGACCTACAGGCCTGGTAGGACATGAAGAAAGGGACCAACACCTCAAAAGAAAAAGTTAACGACCTGTGAAGAAAAACAGCCCTGGGAAATTTTGCCTTCCTTGTTACTTGGTCAAAAAATTACCTTGAGGGGGCCAAAAAAGCCCACAGTGATCACTGTTATCTGGGTGATCCGGTGTGAGGTGATGTGCCACTGACGAAGGCTGATAGAGACTTTATAATGTATAAAGACACAAGGATATGGTGATCTACATCCATTTTTGTGGGTTTACATGCTGTGAGGGTGTAAGTATAGGGACAGGAAATCCCAGGGCAAAATACCTCTAAAAATCAAAATCAGTCAAAGGGAGAAATAAAGTTTAAAATCTGTTTATTGCTCACAAACTGCAGTCCAGGCCCTTCTTCCCTTCCTTCCTGCTCCAGCAGAAGCAAAACCGGCCCTCCCCTCACCTCTCAGGTACAAATAAGCCCTCCTTGCCCAGGACATTACCCACTGATATGGAGATGAACTTCTCTCCACCCCTGAGGAAGGATGCAAATGCACTAAAGCCACACTTCTTTCCATCACCAACTGCCTATTGATATGCAGATGTACTAAAGCCAGGCGAGATATGGAAATGTTACAATTTTACCCACAGGCCGCCAGATTTACATGCTGTGATGTTATAGTAAAAGCTAGTTTTAAACTCTAGCAAGCCCCAAGTCTGGGAGCACCAAATCCTCTCCTTTTCTTTTTTCTCCTGGAGGAAAGGATCCTCAAACAAAGGGCTCTTTCTGAACCATCCCCAGGCCCCCAGCTCCTGAAAAGGGCTCTATGCAACATGATGTGAAAAACAGGGCAGAATCATGATTTCAACGACCAAAACCAATCAGCTCTAACTAACTTGTCAGGGAAAACATTTCTTTTTTTTTAATTAATGATAGCAAGCAGATATCCCACATTTTCCTTTTTTGTTATCAAACTGGAAACACCTATGAGAGATCAAGGTCCTCACATCAAGTGGCCCTCCAACTTTAGATCCCCCATTGAGCTAAAATGACCTATTGTCTACCCTTGCTGCTCACTCCAGGTGTCCATATCCTGGCACCCAGACCACCACTGCTACTTCCCAAACCTAGCTTTCTTCCAAGAAAGAAAACCATAACTGTTAGCCCATATCAATTCTTCAAATCTCAGCAAGAGCATTTTGTCATAGCCAGGCTCCCTTTTTCTACATGCCCTACATATTGGCACCCATAGAAATGCTATTCTAGGCCCCCTCTCCCTCTACGTGTTCTCTCAGGGGGTTGAAGGGGTGGACATCAACTCATGTTTTCCATTACCATCTATATACTAATGATTCCCAGTATTTCCAGTCCAGGGCTTCCCATCCCATCTGTTAGCCAGCGTGCTGTCAGATACCTCCAGCAGGAAGTCACCCCCCATTCTCCCCTGCCCCCACCTCTGGTCTTGTCTTAGCAGATTCTACAGCCACTACCAGTAGCTCGTGCCCTCATGCTCCACATCGAACCAGCCTCCCATCCTATACACCCCACTTCCTTTTAGCCCAAATCTTCCCTCTCTTCTATCCCAGCTCAGTTCACCTTGATTCGAGCAGCCTTCCTGCCAGTTTCTCTCTCTGCCACCTTAGAGTTGAACTCCCTTTAGTCCATCCTCTCCACTGCAGTTAGAATTCTCACAGTAAACATAAATCCTGCTTAAAATTCTCACATCTTTCCCTGATCTTAGAATGAAGTCTGAAATCCTCAATGTGGTTTATAAGGCCCTCCTTGATTTGAGGCCTGTCACTAACTATTCCGATTGCCTAGAATTTATCACCTTCACATACCCAGACACTTACACAAAACACACCTACACACCTACAGCATGCCCAGACTTAGTGAAGCCCTCTAAGATATCATTTCCTCCATGAACACTTCCCTGATCAGACCAGCTCCTGTTTAGACATGTTCTGCCCTAGCACCCTGACTCGGCCTATTGTTCATGATAATTACTTTACTTGTTTAACAATCGGTCTTTCCACTACACTTTAAACTCTTGAGGGCCAGAACCATGTCTTGTTTGTTGCTGAATTTCCCAAGTCTTGTGAACTGAGCACTCAATAAATGAGTAATAAATGAATAGAATTTCTCATCATTGACCTGTGTTTGGCTAAATATTCGGAATTTTTTAATTAGAGCTATTCTGGAAGCAATGTGATATAGTGGGAAGAACTAAAAGAGGTGGCTTCTATTCTGGAAAAGCAGGCTAGTCACTTCACTTCTCTAGGCCTGGAGTCCTCTGTGAAATGAGGAATTTAACTGATCATCAGAGCTCCTGCAAGTTACACATCCTGCGCTTCATCCTGGGAAATCCTAAGACAGTGCATTTTGGAGTAGTGCCAAAGAATCTGTACTTTTTAAGGGACCCTGACACTCAGCTAGGTTTGGGAACTCCTGGGTAAGATGCTTTTTAAAGTCTCCATCAGCTATGAAATGCTAAGTCTCCTGTGAGCCCAAACATAAATTAAAACCCTATTTTAACTATTTTCTCCTTGTAGGCTACTGAAAGCATTAAAATGTTGGTGACATTGTGTCAGTCCGATGCTGAAGAAATCAGAAATGTGGCCTCAGAAACCCTTTTGTCTCTTGGTGAGTTTTTTTTTCTTTTTTACATGATTGTTTACTTTTGACACTGTCCAAGGAACTAAAAGGAAGAGTTTCGTGTGCACTGTTTTAGCAATTCTCCCCCTCTGGGCTATCTTCTCACACGTACATGCACAGAGTATGAGGAACCAGTCAATAGCTCTCTCCCTCAAACTCCTTGTTCTAACCGTTTGGATGTTGAGGGTAAAGGTTCTCTCCTGAGCCTTCTAGATGGGTTTAATCAGTCTGTGTACTAGTTGGAATCAAGAACGTAGAAGCCAAACCGTAAAGGATGGGGCAATAGTCAGGAATCCAGGTTGGCTGGCCAGGTTGGGGTTGGCAGTACCTGCAGGACAATGATCGACTGAGGTTGCAGGGATGCATTCCCCAGCGACTCCCCCAGGTATCATAGGCTCACCCTGCCTCTCATGTTAACCTCTGATTGCTCTGCTGGCCTATGCCCACTTGAGTCCTGACACCAGTGAAAAGAATTGAAGTATTTATTCTATTCTGGAATATCCAGATAAATCTTCCCCTTTACTTCACTTCATAAAAATCCATGCCTAGCAGGTTTCATGTTTGTATTTTTCTAGGGAGGTGAGAGGGTGGAGAGAGGCTTTTTAAACTGAATAAAAAATATAAATAGTCGATATAAATAATTTTACCACTATAGGACAATCTTAAAGTGTAAAAACTATACTCTTAAAAGTCCTCAATATAATCTGGTCAATAATATTAGTTGGAAAAAAGCCACCCTGGTTCAACTATAGCAGCTTATTACTAGCATAAGCAAGAACCTTATAATCTCCATAAAAATCACATTCGTTGTTAGGTGTTCTTTCTTACAGTTACCCATTTAATAAAAGGCTTTGTTCTGCTATTAAATATAGTAGTCAGTGTATGAAAGTCTTAGCTAGCATATGTTTGTTTAAAGGATAGAACAGTTATTCCTTATGGCTGTTTCAGGCATAGAAATTATCTCATTCTCTAAAAATGTGCCCAGGGTATTATTAGTTTGAATTTCTTTTATCCCCTAGTGTTCTGATATAACAGTGAAGGTAAGCCAGACATTTGTAAAGCAAATGTCGTAAGCCAACAAGGCTTATGTTCCCAGTACAATCTAAGAAAGCTTATCCCTGTTGAATGTGCCCCAAGACTCACTTCAGCTCCACAAACAGCAGCATCTCCGGGAGCAATCATCATGTCTGCTTCACTTTAGCTTTCACGTGTGGCGCCCCGCCGCCCTTTCACATCACCAGTTCATGGTTCTCAACACTAGCTACACACTGGAGTCACCAAGTGTGATTAAAATATGCCCACGCCTGGGGTCTCCTTCCAAAGACTACTTTCAGTGGTCTGAGGTGGACCTCAACATCGGGACTTTTAAGAGCATCCCTATTGGTTCTGATATTCAACAAAGTTTGAGAACCTCTAGACTCATTGTTATGTCTCCTTTGACCCTAGTATACAAATACTGGTGCAATTTTTTCTTACATAGACGACTGAATTACTACAGTGAAAATAGTATTTTCAGTAGGAATTGATAAAAGATACTCTGTGATGAAAGACAGAGGGTCATCTCAGTACATTCAAGGGACTCAGAGCAGCAGCAATTTTACCAACCAGTATGGAATTATTTCAATATGTAAATCTAGAGCTGTCCAATAGGTCCCCCTGCGATGATGGGACTCTTGTGTTTGTGCACCACCATCCCTTACGGCAGCCAGTATGCATGTGTGGCTATTTACCTATGTGACTCAATAATGTGACAACCATGAATACAGAAGTAAAATTTAACATTATTTAATTTAGAGTAGTCACCACTTAAATATAAGTAGTCATGTGAAGCTGGTGGTCACTATATTAGAGCAGTTTCCACCATGGCCATAGACATTCCATTACACCCCTGGCTGGACCTCAGTCCAGTTTGGAACCACACTGCTTGATGCCCCAAACCTTGGGCTCTTTCTCCTCCAGCACCCTGCCTACTTCACAAGGTTGTTAAGAGACTAGTGGAGTCGCCAAAAATAGAGCAAATAAAAAAACAGATCAAAGCCTACCAAAAATGGAATGTTAGTGAGAGCAAGATGGCGTGAGAGCCCGGCCCTGCTGCATCATAATAATATTGGCAAACACCGGTAGCGGATTTGCTCTGTGCCAGGCACAGTTTTGAGGGATCTGCATGGGTTAGCTCATTTAATCCTCCCAGAGCTCCAGGAAGAAGGACAGTTAGTCCCATTTTAAAGAGGGACATACTGAGACATGCTGAAGTTGCCTAACTCACCCATGGACACCTATACCCAGCAGGGCACTGCAGTGGGTCACCTAAACTCTGTGGGACTCTGGGGGAAGAACTAACTGAGCTCCTCTCAACTGGAACATATCCATTAGCAAACTAGGAACTGGCCTGCTATTAGTTGTGTTTTAAATAGTGTTCACTGGCTGAGGCATCAAGGTGGGGGGTAGGAGGGGTGTGAGTGGGCAAGGAGCATGGTACGGATGGGCCTCCTCAGGCCTCTGTCTCTCCATCTTCAAGTAAAGGGGTCAACTCCAAAGTACTGAAACGTTGAAAACTACTGAATTAGGGAAAAAATAGCATTTGCCTCAAAAAAGTTAAGGCATGCAGAAACAACAAAAATCTAAAAATTGGTGGTGTTTGCTTATAGAAGAGTTTGCTAAAAGTTCTTTCAAATGCAGGCAAATCTCTGCTTTTGTATCTAATATATTAACAAAAAAAGTAAATGTACCAGAAAAAATGAAACACAGACTTTTGGCTTTTTGAAAGGCTTCTATTTCCAGAGACTGCAATATATTATAAAATTCATGATTACACTCCTTTTCTAAAACCCACTAATATAAATATATTTCCAGCATCTCATGAATCTTTTTTTAATTTTGCTTTTTTCTTCATAATGAACTTCTGGTTGAGAACTCATTATTCCCATCTTTGTCTCACTTGTATTATTAAATGTTTGAAAGCCTGCTTCTTATAACTCGCTATCTGTACTCAATTCCCCCATTTTCTAATCATCTTTTTTCAATAGAAAAAAAATGAAACAAAATGTTCATATAATTTGCAAATATACATTGGCTGTTCAAGATGGTACTAGTGACAAAATTGAACTAGCTGTTGGCTGGTAGATGTCATCGCCCATGTTTACATGGCAAAGAGCAACTTTTTAGCTTAAGTTTGAAAATCTTAATTTGACTTTTATGAAAGACCATTTAGAGGTACAATATATAATGTATAAGAGTTTTGTAAAATTTCAATGCACTAAAGTCAGGGACTAGCCATATTGAAATCCCTAATGCACTTAAAACAGCATCCATACAGTTTTTCAAGAATATGTCTATTATGTGAAATTATTGACATCAAATGCCCATGGAAACTAGGCTCTGTTTCACACCCTGGCATTTCTTTAGTTTCTGGTGTTACCTCAAAAGTTCTTGATTGTTCTAAACAACAAAATAAGAATAACAGAAGAGGACCTTTCCTTACCTAAAGTTAACATTAGCAAAATATAACAATCCATACCTCAACAACTGGTATTAGTTTATTATTCCGGGTGATGAATAAAGAAGTTCAGTTCCAAATGGTACTCACTTTTAATTTTCTATGTCCAGGAGAAGATGGGCGGCTGGCATATGAACAACTAGACAAGTTTCCACGAGACTGTGTAAAAGTTGGAGAATGTCATGGAACTGAAGTTGCCACAGCCTTTTAATTGTGGGTTAACTCTGCCTGACAGCTGTCTTAAATGGCCCTATTCGTCAAGATGGTGCTGTGGTTTAGCTGGAATGTGTAAACTTTGAAGAGATCTGTTGAGGTTGTCTGAAAATGTAACATGTTATAGAAAGAATTCAAGTCCAGTTTCACAGTACCTACCTAGTTTTCCTTTGGCCGGAAGAGTAGGGCTATGTGTGTAACTCAGTAGATGGCATTGCTCATTGTGTCTGACAATACAAGAGGCTATCTTATCTAGTATCTATGGAATTTTAAAACAGCCATCCTTGTACTTTTTTGGAAGTTCTTCTATAAGCTTGAAATAGTCATGTGATACTTTGATAAATATTATATACCTTGCAGTTTTTCTCTCTTGTGGTCTCAGGGTTGAATGGCCCCCTTTACCTAATTTACCTTAGATGCAAAGCACAAAAAAGAATTTCTTCAAATAAGTTTGCCTGCAGAACCAGATAAAACAACACATTATAAGAGTTTGATTTGATTTTTCAAGGCTCTGTTATTTCTTTTGTTTCTTTTCTCCATCCTGAAACTCTAAAAGCGGTTCCATCATGGTAAAAACATAGATGGATGACTAAAAACTACCTTATTTAGATTATACCTATACTCATTTTAAAAAGACACACAAAGCTAAAGCTTTTTCTTTATTTAAACAAGGGCCATTTTTTTATACTTCTACAATGGAGGTATTTTGCTGCTAAGACAAATCAAAACCAAAGGTCATGGATTCAGAAAGCAGGGATCTCTTCAAGGTAGAAGAACCTGGAAGCTGGAGGAATCTACAGGGGTGGAAACTGAGGGACATTGAAAGGGTCCTTGCTTCCATATAAATTAGCATGAGATTAGGAAGAAGAATGCCTGAGGGATGGTCTGCCCCAGAGAGATCGTTGCTGGGGGATCGCTTGGCCAATTAGCTAAAACAACAGCTCCCATTATTGCTTCCATACCAGGATTAGCAAATTCATTAAATAAGTACAATACCATTCAATAGCTCTTACTAAACAACTTTTCTTCCTCTTAAGAGTATGCAAGGTGAGATGATATGTGTGAGTGTAATTTAAACTGTGGACTATCTGTACTCTGGATGTGTTTGTATGAAATTTCATTTAGATGTCATTTTAAATAATTACAGTTTAGCAAGACCTTTAAAAACAACTCATTTCATTGTAAAGTAAAAATTGTTTGTGCCAGGCTTCCTGGCAAATTGTTCTTTCGACTGTGAAGTTACAACGTATATATATATTTGTACATTTATAAATATTATATACATGCATATATCCTTCATTTTAAAGGTATACTGTACAGTCTATAGTTAGTATGTATAGTCCATAGTTTCTGTTAAATGGTAAAATTATTCTTTTTATACAAAGTCAAATCACAAATGTTACAGAGTGTTTTTTTAATATTGCATGAGTAATTCTGTATCTTTTGTATTCGCTTCTGCATTTTATTTTGGTTGAAGGGGATGCTTTTAGTTCTGGGGCATTTGTATTTATCTCTCTTTCAAATCATGTAAGTTAAAATAAAAGTTATTTTTCAATTACTAGTCTCATATACAGAATCTGCTCTGTTTTTTTCACATGCCCTTCTTGAGTTGTATTTGTACAACACACTATAACTCATTCTCAATGTGAATTTATTGTTATCTTGAAATTCCTTCATCTATAAATGAGGACAGTGATATTTGCTTCTCAGATTTATAAAACTAACTGGAGAAAAGAGACCTGTGTTTCAGAATTGTGATAGCTATGAGCAAAGACTGTCTGCTCCTTGGGGGTAAAAAGAGCCTTCATCTACGTGTGTATGTTCCCAGTCCATACCCCCACCAGGAAAATCACAGAGGACCCCCTGACATTCAAATTTGAGAGTATTTACCAACTGACTCACTAAATGCCAGTGATGACTTTTGCTGAGTCAGCAATAAACACAATTTCCCCTTTAAGGTTTGTGGTTGCAGTTTAACTGAATTGCCTTACTTACTTTACAAAATTATAAAATTGTAAACCCAAATTCAGCAGAAAAACACCAGCACTTCCCACTATATCAGAAAAGCAAATCAATCAAACAGAAAAATATTTATATCCCTGAAATTTTCCTGGAGACAGTTATTTCTTGTTAAACAAATATATTTTTTTATTTTCTAAGTACACCTTGTACAGGAATAAGTTGTTTGCTAAAAACCAGATCTCTATAATTTCTCATTTATTCATCAAGTTTTTGTTGCATACTTACTATATATAGACCAAGGACTCTTCTGGACTCTGGAGTTACAGCAGTGAACTAAAAACAAAGACATAAAAATCTCTGCTCTCACAGGGCTCATATCCTAGCAATAAGATGGAAAAGGCATAGAAATTGCACAGGGTTGGAGACGGGAGATGTAATGAGGCAAAGATCACAAGTTTGAAGATAGTGGTCAGGGATGGGCTGACAGTCACACCTGAGCAATGATATGAGGAATGGACGGCGTGAGCCGTGTGGGCATCTCTGGGAAGAACATTCAAGGCAGAGGAAACCATACACACAAAGGCCTTGATAAAGGGCCATACTTGGTGTTTTCGATTTTCTAATAGCCACATTAAAAGAAGTAAAAGAAACAAGGGAACTTAATTTTAATAATATATATTTTCAATGTAAAAAGTATAAATATTTTACATACCTTTTTATATTAAGTCTTTGAAATCCAGCATTTATTTTATACTCACAGCAAATCTCAATTCAGAAGAGTCACATTCATAGTGCTCCATAGCCACAGGAGGCCAACATACTGGACAATGCAAGTCTATGATTCACCAGTTGTGCCACTGTAAGTCCAGAAGAGGAAATTCCAGGGCAAAATACCTCTAAAAACCAAAATCAGCCAAAGGGAGAAATAAAGTTTTTAAACCCATTTATTGCTTACAAACCACAATCCAGTGCCGTATCTCTCCCCTGCGCCCCTGCTCCGGAAGAAGCAAGCAAGCCAGCCAGCCCCTCCCCTTAAACTCTCAGGTTCAGACACACCCTCGGTTGCCCAGGTAATTACCCATTGACATGGAGATGACCTTCTCTCCACCTGTACGGATATGCAAACGCACTAAAGCCAGGCAAGATATTCTGAAAAGGTTACAATTTTACCCACAGGCCACCCCTCCAGAAATCTCGCCTTACAATCTACTCGTTCCCCTTCTTCTGCAATGGTCCCTGGGTGAGAAAACTGGAGGATTGTGACCAATGATATAACAATAGAAACAGCAATAAAATCATGATAATCCTCAAGCCTGAGGCCTCAGCTAGCTTCAAACTCTTATGCAGATTAAGTCCACAGCCCGTCCATCCCACAGGCAGGTGGTAGCTGAGGGTTCAGAGCCATCATCACATGGCAGGTGCAGACAAAGGGCACATTCAGGTGGCAAGGACTGTAGGAGAAAATAACCTTAAGGGCAGTAAGATACATGGCTTAATGACACCTGCATAGGCAAACCTTGTCCATCAGGTAGGATACACGCAAGAGAGTGGTCTTGTGATAAAAGAGTGGCAGGAATGGGATCTTGTCCTAGTCTAGTGACCAGACTTTCACCCCCTCCTCCCTGTGGGAGTTACAGAGGGGTCAGTATATAGGGCTACGGGAGGTACATGCACTGGCCATAAAGATAAAACAAAACTTCCCCGCAAGATGCTCTTACCTCCTGGACGTTTTGGATACACAACCATGACCTTTGGGGGCCATTCAGCTGTTATTCCAGGAATACACAGAAGGCCAGCTTCCAGGCCTTTCCCCCAAGGTGCCAGAAGGGCCGGCCATCGCTGGTCCATGTGTTGAAATGTCCAGGGCCATGTGCATTCAGCAGTGTCTCCAGGGCTTAATGCAGTAGGGCGGGCAGCAGGGTGTGGCTCTGCCGGCCATACCCTGGTTTCAGTAGCTCCTCTTTGGTTTGGACGCACAGTTGTATAGGGGAGGCGGCAAGGTGTGTGAGCACATCCACGGGGCTCGGAGCTCCTTCACGGAGCCTCTCATCCAAACGCCACAGCACCGTCCATAGGCGAACTGACCAACCCTATAGACTATTGGTGTCCAACTTTAGGCCAGATTTCAACAAACCATTGTACTTCTCTATCATGCCTGCCCCAGTACAATTATATGGTACATGACATCTCCACTTTGTTCCTAATTGCTGCACCCATTCTTGTAATGCATGTCCAGTAAACTGGGTGTCATGATGGCTCTCAGTCACCTGCAACCGGCCATAGGCTGCGAAGAGAAGCTCCAGGCCCCTCGTGGTGGTTTGCTGATCTGCATGACGTGCAGGAAAAGCAACCAGTAGTCCAGTAGCCGTGTCCACACAAGTCACGGCATACTGATAGCCTTCTGATATGGGCAGAGGCCCAATATAGTCTATTTGCCACCTGACAAGGGGTATTGGCCCCCTTACTATTGTCCCATGTTGCTGTGGGACTCGGTGTAAGTCCCTCTTAGAGCCCACAAGGCACTCCTTCCGGGCTCTGCTGACTTCAAAGGTCAGTGGCAAGCCCCACCAATGGGCTACAGCCCACATGGTCTTCTGCCCCACGTGCAACAAACGCTGATGAAGCCATTGGGCCCCATCAGAGGCAGGCTTTTGTTCTAGCTGGTGTACCAGGGCAAATGTGTCTGCTTCATCATTCCCTGGGGATACCAAAGGCAAATGGCCAGTCACATGATATACAGTAGCAGTCTTAGTCTGACCAGAGGCCCATAGGTCTTGCCCCAAAAGGGGCCAGTGACCAACCATCCAGTTGGCATGACACCATGTCGATAGCCACAAGGTCAAGCCCCAATAGGCGGCCCAGCTGTCAGTGCAGACAACTATGGGGGAGGGCTCCTGGGTGATCATGAGCCATTCTGCCCACAACGCAGCCCATTGGCTGCTCTTCCCCTCTCCATAGTCCATCTGTATTGTCTCAGTCTTAGAATGGAAAGCCACAGTCCTCCACTTCGGGGGCTGCCCATGACTAGAGCTGTATACCAAGCATCCTCAGGTATAGAGGCTTTTCTCTCCTGATAAGGAGTCTCAGCTAACAATGGCTCCAAAGCAAATTCTTCCTGCTTTCCACTGGTAGAGGTCATGGTCCCCAATAAGCACTGGAGTTCTCCACTTAAGGGGCTAGTACAGAAGGCACTCCACTGCTATAAATATGCAACCCATTTGGTCAGTGTAGGTATCTGTGCCATGCCAGTCCGTGGCCTTTGGGTCCAGTCTTGCACCCACCACATGGTGGAATAAGTGGTTACTACCTTGGTCAGAACTGTTCCAGTGATAAGCTCCATAGCCAGCAAGGCATGGTACACAGCAGCCAGTTGCTTCTCTGTCAAGTTATAACAGACCTCTGCTCCTTTCCATAGTTGTGACCAGAATCCGATAGGTTGGCGTGTCCATTCAAGCCACTGCCAAAGACCCATCCATAACCGTCTTCAGTCACATGAACATCTAGCTCACAGGGCCTTGGTGAGCAGGCTGCCCACTTGGCAGCAGTGAGAGCAGCTGCACATGCCCATCCCAGTCTCGCATGATGCCCTTTCATACAAATCGGTATGAGGGCTTCAGAATTTGTGCCAATTGCAGGATAAACACTTTCCAGTAGCCCAAAAGACCCAAAACTCTTGTAATAGTGCCACAGTGGTAGGGGTGGGGAAAGCCTGGACCTCGTCTATAACTGCTTCAGGAACAACTTTAGTCTTACCTGACCAGACAACCCCCAAGAATTTCCCAGACAAACGAGGTCCCTGAACCTTGGTGCTGTTCACAGCCCATCCTTTCTCCTGTAGATGTTGCAGCAGTCTAGGAAGTGCCCCTTCTAAATCTGAAAGAGAATCAATCTTGAGCATAATATCATCAATGTAGTGATACAACTGCACTGTTTGCAGTTCCTTCCATTTGGCCAAGTCCTGGGCTACAAGCCCATGACAGACAATGGGACTGTGGAGGTATCACTGTGGAAGGACAGTGAATGTCCACAGCTGGCCTTCCCACGTAAAAGCAAAGTTCCTGGCTTTCCTGTGCTATGTCAATAGAGAAGAAAGCATTAGCAAGGTCTACTACATAATGATACATTCCCAGTTCTTGGCTGAGGGTGTCCAGAATGTCTGCTAGAGAGGGGACAGCAGCAGGCCAAGGGGTGTGACTTTATTCAATTCCCTGTAGTCTACAGTCTTACACCAGGCTTTCTCACTGGCCACACTGGGGAATTAAAAGGACTATGAGTGGGCTTTATGATGCCCACACTCTCTAATTCCTGCAGAGTGTTTCCAATTTCCTTGTGCCCCCAGGCAATTTATACTGCTTAGTATTCGTCATCTGCCAAGGTACATGCAGAGCTACAGGTGGGTGCTTAGCATGTCCCCTCAGAACTGCCTTTACCACACGTACCCTCAGTCTGAACTCAGCTGCAGTGGTCTGTGACAGGCTCTGCAAGATATCTATCCCCAAAATATATTCAGGGATTCAGCCGTTCTACTCATCTCAGTACCACTTTGGGGGTAAACACTCTATCCCCAGTGAGATTTGGGCTTTCTTCACTCTAACTGCCTCACCCCCATAGCCATCTATCACAGCAGGGGGCCCGGGAAAATGCTCAGCATTGCCATGAATCAGAGAACCCTCAGCTCCTGTGCCCACCAGCGCTAGGGCACGCTGTACATTCACAGAGGACCAACGAACTGCTAATTGTACATGTGGTCTCTGGTCCCCACCATGTGCCCCAAGGTGGGGACTTTGACACCCCCCCTCAGTTGAACCGCGATGCCCAATCATCCTCCTCTGGGAGTGAGGGCTCAGGCAAATCCTGAGTACTGTCTCCGATGAAGTTTTGCAGGGACCCAGGCCGGGCATGAGGCCTTGACTCTGTTTTCTGTGTCCCAGACCTCAGGGCCTGGAACTGCTGCTCCGGCTTTAATTGGTGCCTCAGTTCTAACAACATTCTATTGGGATGCCCATCAAGTTTTTCTCTCACTAACCTGGTCTTTATCAAATCAACCCACACCTGGGTCCTCGAGACCTTCACGGGGCCTTTTGCACCTCTCCTTTCACTCGTGGACCGTACTTCCCTCCGTGCCCTTATTGTTTCAACCTCCCCCAGATCTGCTAAAGTACGAGTAGCCTCCCTTACGGGGTGCCCTAGGTGGGCAAGAGTGTTCACTAGGAACCCAAAGAGAGATGGGGGAGCTGTACGCAGCACCAGGTTTCTCATCCCTATAGTGAACACCTACCTCCTCCTCAGGGCCCTGGGGGTCCGTATTACAGATGATATTTTTCATGCCCAATTCCCACAGTACCTGCCGGAGCTCTGCATACATTTTCCAGCTACTGAGAAAATATGGTGAATCACCCTGATTAGGTCAAACTACCCTGATGGCAGCTGTCAGCCATTCCAGGAGTGTCTGATTCCCTGAGTTGTGACAGGCATTTTGCAGCCACTGCCGGAGGGAAGGCTGGGGCATCAGGGAAGCCATTCTACTCATCTCAGTACTCGACACAACAACCTTTTCCACCCCCACATGCCAGAGACTTAAAAGCCATGTAGGCAGAGATACCTACGGCCCTCATGTCCACCAGCTCATTCTGGATGCAGGGGTGGAGCATGGAGGGCTCCACAGCCTGGGGAGGGGCTGCTCTTCCCCCTGAGGAGCCTGCGGTTGTTTCATTTTTATTTTCTTAATTACATCCAGGTGGGCCTTTAAAACAGGAGAAGGGGTACCTCCGGCGGTGGCCTGGGCAGCAGATCCGCCCTGGCCCCGCCCCTCCTGTTGTCCCTCAGGCTCCTCCTCCACCATCTCCGGGCTGGGGGCACCATTCTTCACCCCTCTACCCCCACGGCCTCCTGTAAGGCTGCTTTTCCTGCTCCCGTCTCCCCCCTTGCCGCTAAGGAGTCTTCCAGGAGCGTGACCTGCCTTTTCAGTGACTGTCTCTCTTCTTTAACAGCTTCCCATGGGTTATCGCCCTGCTCCTCCCGGCGATGCTGAGGTGTGTCCCTCTCCTGTGTAAGTCCCTCTCTCTCCTCTATAACATTTTCCACTATCTTGATGAAGAGAGACCTACAATGGCAGCCACTACACGGCCCCCTAAGGTCTCCAGGCAGTCTTCCAACTCGCAGAGGGCTAATTCCGCAGCTTACAGTGTTTCCACCCCGCCCCAGTTCTGGGGAAGGTCCCACCCCTCTAGGAGGTACTTTACCCTAGACCACTCCCCCAGCTGGGGTTCCCAACTTGGAAGCCCCACAGCTGGGGGGTAATGACAGGTGAAGTGGCACCTCTGCCGCTGCACCCACTGGGGCCTCCCCACCATCCACAGGAGCCGCCCTCCCAAAGGTTGCACCCATTATGACAGATTTCGGGTTCAGAGGCACCCTGCCAACTGCCGCCAGATGTAAGCCCGCGGAAAGGAAATCCTGGGGCAAAATACCTCTAAAAACCGAAATCAGTCAAAGGAGAAATAAAGTTTAAAACCTGTTTATTGCTTACAAACTGCAGTCCGGTGCTGTCTCTCTCCCCTGCTCCGGAAGGAAGCAAGCCAGCAGGCAAGCCAGCCCCTCCCTTTAAACTCTCAGGTTCAGACACGCCCTTCTCGGTTGCCCAGGTAATTACCCGTTGACATGGAGATGAACTTGTCTCCACCTGAGGACAAGCAAATACACTAAAGGTAGGGGAGATACTCTGGAAGTGTTACAATTTTACCCACAAGAGGTCAGAAGTATTTAGAGAGAACCAGCAAATGAAAATGAAGAACAGGCTTTAGAAGAAAAATCAGAGTTAGAAGCTAGGTGAAAAAAGTGCCTCGAGGAGAAGTGTAAAAAGCTGAGGACCGAGAATTGGATTCAGCAAAAGAAAGGTTATCAGTGACCCTAACGAGAAATTTCACTACAGTCCTATTTGTAGTACATCCCAGAAAGAATGAAAGAATAATTGAAATGGCAAGTATGGCAACTCTTTGAAGAGATTTTATATAAAGGGGAGCAGAGAAATGAATGTGCAAAACTAGGAAATGGGTTATAAGACATCAAGAGAGTGTTCTTTAATGGGAAAAAGCATAGCATGCTTACTGATGGAAATGGGAAATGGGAAAATCAGTAAGGCAGGAGAACTGTAGAACAATCTTCCTGAGCGGACTGAGAGAGGTTGCGGGAAATCTGCCACAGAAACGACATCCGTAACGGGAGGAAAGTCAGGGTGCGCACAGAGGCAGGTAGGCGGACTGGGGCAATGGGTGGAGCTATGGGAGTTCTTTTGATTGCCTCTATTTTCTCAGCAAAATAGGATAAATGCAGGAAATCTATCATGTAGAGAAAAACTGTGACTACACACCGAATAAGCAGAATAGGCATAATACTATGAAAGATCACGGGGAAGAAGTTCAGTACGTGTTGAAATAGTCAGAGTAGATTCGTAAGTTCCTAGGAGGCCTTGCCTAAGCAAATGTGCAAAAACAGAAATGAGCTTACAGTGTGCAGGTAAACCAGTTTAATTTAAGCCAAGACTTTGTGCACAAGAGGACTGAAATCAAACTTGGTTTAGTTCAAATTGTACAAGGCTTCGAAGCCAGGTTGAAAAACGTAGGCATACGTTGACTGCTCCCTCGTCGACTGCTCCCTGATTTATGTATTCCATTCCATAGTGTTGCTAAGTGATGCATTCCAGAGTTCCTGACTGTTACTTCTGTTACTGCCAGTGGTGTAACTGAAGCACCATTGGCCTCTTTACGCAATGGCTAATACCCACGTTTATTATATGCAGTTTGGGACTCAGATTTATGAATATTTTGTGGGGCTTTATCAGTGCTTCCAGAAATTCTGGAGTGTCACTGTTACAGGCTTTTTCCTTAAGAAGAAGAAAGAACACATACCTACAGTGGAAGATATTTTTCACAAAGAAAAGATTGTGATGCATGGCCACATGCTGAAGGATAAATCTCTGGCCATTGAGAAGAGAGCTGAAGCTGCCTACAGAATCGGACTGCTGGCCTTCACAGGTACTGATTGAACCAGCTGTGCTAAAATAGGCGTTTCCAATTTTTTTTTTGCTTCTCCTAACATTGTTAGTGATTTTCATTTCTTTAGTCTTAAAATTCCAATACCATTTCCTTTGCCTATATTATTAGTTTTTTGTCTTTGTACCACCAAATATATTTATTATTAATTATTTTCTCCTCAAGGATCTCACTTTAAAAGTGTGTCCTTCAAATAAATTTACTTGATTAGGAATTAAGAATTTTCCCACTTTTTAAAATTATAAATATACATATTGAAATTGCCTATCAAAGTTCTCATTATCATAAAAAAGCAAGGAATCTATACTGAGTTAATATATTCCAACCTAGTGATATGATAGCAACACAGAGTAACACTACTTGATCCTTTATTTTTATGGTGTAAAAATACATTACACAAAAATTTGTTTGGAAAAATCAATGAAGAACTTAATACTCTTAAAACATCTACCAGGGAAGCCAATAGATATATCAAGGAAAAGTAACTATTAATGTATTGTTCACTGGAAAATTAAGGGGTATTCCATTTAAACACGTATCACTCTAACGACTGTCAGATCCAAACTTGCTCCACTTTTTTTTCCCCTAATTTCAGGATACGTAATGAACTTTCACAGCTAGTCTTCAATAACACGTCTCGGAATTAGAAGCCTTTCTTGGTTGTTACAAGATAGATTGATTTTTTTTTATGAACAGGGAAAATTAGTTACTTAGGTAGTTTGATAGATTAAATCTTTCAAAAAATGGTGTCCGTGAGAGAAAACATTTACTCTTTCCTAGGTGCCAGAATAGTTGAGAACTACCAGCATGGCAGAAAACTCAGAGCTCCCACGTAATGCAAGTCACACCCAGCACGAGGCAGGCTCGGTGTCTTGTACAGCTGTATTCACCATTTGTGGAAGAGTTGGTTAATTATAAAAAGATCAGAATCCTCTAACTTGATGTTATTTAGCCTTAGCTGTACTGGTAAGGAAGAGAAAGGGCTTATGTCCAGGCTTTAGCTAAAGCTTTAACATTGAATAGAATATTCTTGGGGCTATGGGGCTGTGGTAAAGCAGATAAAAGAAATCCAAGCCAGTCAAAACTCCAGTGGCTAGAACCTTGCCAACTAGGTCAGCTACTCCTCACCATCTAAATAGGCTTCATTTAATGACTTCTTGTCTAGTACTTTTTTGAAGTTTGAGTTTTGAACCAGGAAGATCTGGGGTTTGGGTATATGATGCAAGTAGAGTTTAGGACCAGGTTGAGTCAGTAACTAAAGTAAGGAAAACCTTGTAAAGTCACATTAGTCCCAGATCTGTGAAAGAATTGTGGAAGGAGAATGGAATAGCAACAGACAACTCATGAAAAACCTCTCTTACCAGTTAAACCCTGGCTTGACAACTCAGCCTTTGAGTTTTCCCTTTGTTTGCTCTAATGCTCTGGTGTATTTTCATGTACTAAAGATAGGGAATCAGGAACGAGACCATGAGGGAGATTTGCTAGGTGAACACAACCAGGCTTGATTCACCTTGAAATACTGGCTCTAGGTACCCGAGTAAAAGAAAGAGAGGAGGCTTCGGTAGGCAGGGACTTTTCAGTGCTTTTCATATTACTCCTTGTTTATCAACAAACGCTCTCATCTTCACAGCAGCGCAGGAGGTGGGAGAAAAGAAAGAGGAGAATTCAAAGAATCCAAAGTGTCAGCATATAGACAGGAGCAAACGTATGAACACATGAGCACTAAAATGTCACTAGCTACTAGATATGCCAAATACTTCTGGAACCGCACATGCTTGTTTTACAGGAGGACCAACTGCCGGGAGATGTGCAGCTGAGCACATGAAACAAGTAGCACACTTGCTGCAAAATCAAAAGATGGCACCAGAAGTGACCGTCCTACTGCTCCAGAGTGTAGCATGTTGGTGTTACTTAAACCCTGTCAGCCAGAGAAGAGCCAAAAATCTGCAGCTTATTCCTATTCTCATTGATTTTTTTGAGAGCAGACTTGAGTCTACCATCCAAAGTGAAATCAATAGGCACCTCCTTGTTAAGTTTTGGACTTGCTGTGTCCTCTCTGTCATGGCATGCAATAACTTGTCTTGCATGAAGGAGCTTAAAGACTGCAGTACTCTAAAATATCATTTGCAAATGTTGGCTAATGAGAATTGGTCTGAGTGGCCTGAGAATTTTGCAGAGGTGCTGTATTTCCTCATTGGTTTTCACAGGAATTAATTTCTCTAAATCCAGTTACACGATGCCACTGACTGCACCATTGTATTGCCCTGGAACACTGAGATAAATAATAAAAGTCATTATGTCATTCTTCACCGTTTTCTTTTTACATAGTTGAATAATTCTATGTAAATTTTCATAGTTACTGTAATAATCACCCTTATGAAATGCAGTTTAAAATGGCTTTATCAAAATTAAGTTCATAAAATGGAAAGTCACTGGAAGATGCATTATCTGTATCACTCTTAGGAGCAATGGTGTGATTTGGGGGGCTACTAGATAATGTTAAGCCATGGCACCCAGAAATGCACAGGCTAACCCAATGTTACTAGAGGACACTGTTGTAACTGCCCTCACCCCCTCCCATATCCTTCCCATATCCTTTCAGACCTATTTCAGCGCTGGCAGCTCCACCTGCCATGTCTTTGACAGAGTTGGTTTTCTGACTACAAGAATATCTTGTTGCCCATCAGGCCGCTGGAAGTTCGGGGGAATGAACACTCATTAGGAGCAGCCCTCAACTTCACTGGCATAACCCTGGACGGAGATGGGAGTGCCATGTATACAGTCACCTAAAGACAGCCTAAAATTAGGCTCTAGAATTTCCATACAGATTACCACTCCATTTTGTGTGTTAGAGAATATGTAACAGAAAACCTGCACTTGAATTTGTGTTGCAGTCTCCTTAAAAGCTTCATTATAAAGTTTTATGAAAAAGTACCTAAACAACATATGCATGTTTGTTTCTGCAACTACACTAACATGTCTCTAGCTTATGTGCAGCCATCATAGATGGAACGATGTCCTTTCATCTGTCACAAACTTGCTTTGAGCCGTGCTAGTGTGATGCTTCCACCTTTCACCAAGGGGCCTATTTAGAAAGTGGCGTAGGTCTGAGATCCTTGCTTGTATTTATTACAGGAATGTTTTTAAGGATGCTGATCATATCACATGGACTCATGAGCATCTCAGGGGAAATTTTCTCAGAACTTAAATCAGGAAAAGTGTTTGAGTAACCACATATTTTCATCCTTTGTGGATTTTTTTCATTGTATACAATTTCTAAAATTAGAATCCAGTTTATAGTGGTAGATTAAGGGCTGGAAATCAAAAATCCCACTCTAGAGACTTGAGTCAGTCAAATTATTTTTTAAGTGGTTTTTAAATTTTAATCTTTTCTCAAAGTTATACATGAACATAATTTAAAAAGTCAAATAGTGCGAGGCTGTGAGGAAAAATAGTAGTGTCCAAATTCCCTTCTGATTCACACCCCCAGGTGACCATTTAAATTTTTTTGGCTGTTTTTTTCCAATATTTATTTACCTCCATATTTCTAAATAGTTTATATACATCACTAATTCCTTTTTTTAGGTATTTTCCTTTTCACTTATTAATAGGACAATAAGAACAGAGACGTTCATATATACATATATATATTTTTTATTAAGGTATCGTTGATATACAATCTTATGCTCAGGTTTCACTCACATGAGCAACACTGTGGTTACTACATTCCCCCCATTATCAAGTCCCCCCCACACACCCCATTACCATCACTGTCCATTGGCACGGTAAGATGCTACAGTCACTACTTGTCTTCCCTGTGCTGTACTCCCTCCCCCGTGCCCCCCCTACATTATGTGCACTGATCATAAGGCCCCTTAATCCCCTTATCCCTCCCCACCCATCCTCCCCAACCCCTTCCCTTTGGTGACCACTAGTCCATTCTTGGATTGAGTCTGCTGCTGTTTTGGACCTTCAGTTTTTGCTTTGTTGCTATACTCCATAGATATATAACAACAATACAATATATAAAATATAAAATCATTTGGTACTTGTCTTTCTCCTCCTGGCTTATTTCACTGAGCATAATGCCCTCTAGCTCCATCCATGTTGTTGCGAATGGTTGGATTTATTTTCTTAAGAACTGAGACTTTTAACACTGCTTATGTCCACTTGCCCCCATCTTCCTCACTTAATATAACTGTGCCACAATTGTTGATTAAAATATGATTATCTCAGTATTTTTCATGACTACTCATATCATGTTGAGAACAGGGACTGTGGGCTTAGACAGAGTAGGGTAAAAGCCTCTGGAAAAAGCAAAGTAAGATAATTACAGTCAGAACAATGTGGCAATGACATCTTTATTCTTCACTTGCATGATCATTTGAGTTCAGCCTGTCCTTGACCCTGGCTGCCCCGTGTGTGCCCTCACACCCCGGAAGGAAAGAGCTGAGCTGAGCACATTGCTTAGTTTTCACCAAAGCCTCCAATCAGGTAGGTCACTCACTTCTGCTGAAACCAGGAGTATTCAGCTAGTGGAGCTCCCTATTCCTGGAAGAAAACATTGCATTTAGAAAAGCAGCAGCTTCTACTGTATCTTTCCAGAGGTATTCTATCTACTTACAAGAAAATATATATCCCTTTTCTTATAGTAACATTTTATACACACAAATACTTTATCTTGGTTTGGTTTTATATCTTATTCATTCTTTTCTACTGCTTTGGAGGTCATTCCATTGTATGACTGTACTATAATTTATATAACCAGGCCTGCAGTGTGGACATTTAGATTATTTCCAATCTTTAGTTGTTCAAAGTTGTAAAGAATAACCTTAAATATATGTCATTTCACACATGTGAGTATATACGTGGAATAATTTCTAGAAATGGAGTTGCTTAACATTTGTTTTTGTTTTCTTCTGTACCCTTTATTGTCCCTTGTCCCTCATCTTCTCTTGATTCTTTAGCTCTCTTCAGTGAGACTCTTTTCTGGCTCATTTTAATGGTTATTTTAATGTCATCTTAATAATTAACATTTAATCAGAAACTGCTGAGGCCTCTCTTCTGACAATGTTTAGAGAAACTTTAGTCAACATTTCATCTACAGAAGGGTAGCTTGTAAGGCAGCCTAGCCATATTGTGCTATTCAAAGTCCCTTTTGGTCTCTGGCACACATCTAAATTGAAGGTGGTAAAACATAAGGTTCATCATATTTAGACGCTGAGGCATCTTTATGCTAAGCTTTGAATTCAAAACTGGTTTACCTAAGTTTTAACAATAGTTAACATTTTTTTCCTTTGTCTTCCCTTTTAAGTTCATTTTCCCCCAATATTTGGGTTCTCCTAGAAGCAAATCTGAGGTAAGAATATGAAGGCAAGGACTTTTTGGGGAGATGACCTCAGGAACTAGCAACTGGAAAGGGAAGAAGGTCAACAAAAGATGTGTTGGCAAGAAAGTTACGCTGGAACCAGGCAAATGGCATTTGTAATCTTCAGGAACCGCTCTGGTGATACGCAACACACAGGCTTCAGTCATCTCATCCAGAGGTCCCAGGTGCTCAGATACTTACTTACACACAATTCCTATCCTTGCTGGTTGACCTAATGACCTAATTATAGCTAAAACCTAAAATTCAGCTGAGATATCTTGAAGAAGACCGGGTAGGCAGGCACCAGTTTTCTAAACAAAGCAAAGGTTGCAAGGGTACTAAGGCAGTGCAGTGGACATCTACTGATTCCTGGCTAACTAGAATCTATTCTTTCTTCTCGTAACACTTCAGTTTCTTTTGAGGGACTATCTTGCCCATGTTGTAGTCTTAAGAAGACTCAACCAAGGTACCCTGCCCTCCCAAGAACTGGTAACATAAGCCAGGCTATAACAATCTTACTATCTCAGGGAACTCTGAATCTTGTGCAAAATGGGGAGAAAAATCATTTCGGAGTCAGCACTAAGACAATGTTGATTAGCACCTGTTAACAGGACACCCAGAGCTGCTCTGGTGTTTTCTCCCTTAGAACCATCGTATGCTTTCAATGAATTCCATTTTTGCTTTGTTAACCATATTTATCTTTACTTCTAACAAAGAACCCAGAGAAAGGCAAGAAGAAATATGACATGTTCAAGAACTTTAGAGCACTTTTTTCCCATCTTTTAGTAAGGTTTTAGTTTTCTTCACATATCCCTCTCACCACCCCTCACACACCCACTGTTTTTAAACTTGTTTATACTGATATAGAGAAAAGCAATTAATTTAGGATTATTATTTTTAAATCCCACTACTTGATTTGTTTCCAGTTGCTCCTGGATTTTCTTATGTGAATGAGTTCTCTTTCCTTCCCCTAATTATCTTCTGTATTTGGTTCTATTGCACCAAACTGAGACCTCAAAAAAGAATTTGTAATAATTGTGGTCCATTCTCTAGCTCTTGGTGTTACAACCATTTCTAAGCTTTATAGGTAGAGAGCTTCGATCAGGTTAAAATTTCTTCTTTTTGTAGCTTAGGTGTTGACTTTTATTAATGCTATTTTATTATCTATTAAGATTACGTGTTTCTCCCCCTTTAACATGCAGAATTTCAGGTGTTTATTAATATCGAAACAGCCCTACATCCCTGGGATAAACCCCAACTTGGTCACTATGTTTTATCTTCTAGTATATAACCAGGTTAAATTTGCTACTTAGGATTTTTCCTTCTGTGTTACTAGGCCTCTAGTGTCCCCCACCTCAACCCTGGTCACTTTGCAGTATGTTATGATAACCTTACACAAGCTAATTCAGTCTAATCCAGGCTTCACACGTTCTCCAAATGATTTTTAATCTTTTGCCATTTTCCTTAAAGAAGCTCGACTGCATTTTTTAAGTGAACTCCAAAGAACTTAGAGACTCTAACTTGCCAAGCTTGATTAACCTCTGACCCTGCCTCCAAGGCACTCTGACTGGGGTGTTCTGACATTTGATACCTAATTGAAAATCAGACTCCTCATCTAAAGGAAATTCTTCCGAATTCCCCATCAACTAGGATCACAGTTCCCAGGTGCTAAAACCTTAAAATCCGTCACCCCATTTCCTCTTGAAACCCAATCCCAAAGCAACCCCAAGATCCCTAAGAAACGAATCTACCTCAAACTAAAATTTTACAATTTTACTTAATTGGAAGTAAATGGTAGATACTTTACCTGATTTCTTTCACTCCATATCTGAGATTCACTCATATTGTGCATAGCAGTTACTCACTTCTTATTGCTGAGTAGTATTCATGTGAATTTGTTTATCCATTAACTTGCTGATGGGACATCGGCTATTACAAATAAAGCCATGAAAATCTGTGGACCGGTGTTCCGGTGTTGCTTTCATTTCTCTTAGGTAAATAGCTAGCAGTGGAATAGCTGAATCATTTGGAATGTGTATGTTCAACTTCTAAGAAATTGCTGAACATTTTCAGAGCATTTGTAGCACTTAACATCGCCACTAGAACTGCAGCAGAGTTCTAGGCGCTTCACAGCCTTGACACTTCGTATAGTCTCATTTTTCTTTTCTAAACTTTGCCATTCTGATGGATACATAATGTCTCACTGTATGTTTAATTTGCACTTCCCTGACTGACTATGACATCTTTTCATGTGCTTATTTGCCATCTGAATGTATTATTTTTTGGTGAAGTGTCCAAATTTTGCCCCCATTTTAAAAATTAGGTTGTCTACTACTTATTGAACTTTAAGAGTTCTTCATAAATACAAATCCTTTGTTGATTAGGCAAATATTTTTTCCCAGTCTCTGGTTTGTCTTTTTATTATCTTAAGAGCCTTCCTAAGAGAAGTTTTTGGTTTTACAAAGTTCAGTTTACTGATATAATTCATGCTTTTTGTGTCCTATTTGAGAAATCTTTGCCAAATTCAATATCACTAAGACTTTTACCCCTAGATTTTCTGCTAGAAGATTAATAGTTTCTGAGTCTTCCACTTCGGAATCTTCACCGGTTTCCTCTTCAGAATCAAATTCAAATTCTTGACTATCTGGTGATAGCTCTTACATTGTATTTTAAAATCATCCATTTCCTCTCCTCTTTTGCTCCCCACCACTAAATCCTGGCAATCCAGTTGTGGCATTTTGCAGAAATAGTTTCTCTTTGCCAAATCATCCTATTCTACTTAGCTCTTCTGTTTCTTCCTAACAGCCTCCAGCTGATTCCCCTCTCCCTCAACCTAGAATATTCTTTCTTAAATTTTTTATTGTGGTCAAAAGCACATAACATAAAACTTATCTCTTCTTCAATTCTATCTTCAGGCTAGCGCCCCATATCTAAAACATACAGAGCTGTACTAATACAGTAGCCAATAACCTCATGTAGCTACTTAAATATAAATGAAAATTTCAGTTCCTTATTCACACTAGCCAGATTTCAACTGCTCAATAGCCACATACTGCTGATAATCATTCTGGATTAGCACAGGTATTTCCAACATCTCAGAGTTTTATTGGACAATGTTATAAATTACTAATAGCTTCTAGCTTTGAAGCATCTAGTTCAGGCACTCTAGTAAAGGATTTAATCCTCACAATAATATCAAGGTAGAGTTTATCTTGATGTTAAAGAAAACTGAATTCTATAAGGTTAAATAACTTGCCTAAACTAATCCTTTAAATCCTGGCATTGCCCTTCATTGCCAATTCATATTCTGGTACTTGTATGCTTCTCACAGAACATATTCAATCCCAAAGCTATATACTTTGCAATTTCCTTCTGCCCTTCTCTTCTTTCAAAACACTACGTAAAAGAAAGCCCTAATTTCACCATACTCTTATTTCTTATTCCTTCATTATATACTGTACTACAACATATGTGAAATCTGTGAACAGAAAGTTTCAAAACCCTTAGTCTTACATCTTTTAATTGGATTTTCACGTGCCCCACCCCCCTAGTTTACTATCACCATCACCTATTATTTTAAGCTTCCAAGAAGAGTCTGATCAAGCCAGACAGCCAAGCCTTTACTTAGCTAATCAGATCCATTCAGGGAGCCTTTGAAACCAGATTCTCAATACTCCATTACAAAAACTTCTCAGTAAGAGTATCCGGGCACTACAGACTGGAAATCAATAGTCCCTACAGTGAGCATGAGGTACAACCAGATTTAGGAGTAAGACCTTAATTATCTCACTCTAAAGATATATAAATTAATTTTCTTCTTGTTTCTTCCAAGATAGCAGAGGAATAGAAAGACAACAATATAAAACCACAGATATAGATAAATTTTCCATGTAGGCTCTTTGTACTTTATCCTTCTAAGACATATGCAATCCTCAATAGGAGACTGGTTTATTTATCATATACACAAGTCATGTCTGACAACTGAGAAAATCCTACTTACATAAAACATCATAGATTAAAAATACATAGTATTTGTATTTTAATACAACAGTGTCCCAGGAATCAAACAAGGAAGTTTAATCCCAAGTTTACATTACGTTATTTGTTCTGCTACAAAGAACTATGGTCAAGGTAAACTTTGGCAGTGTATTTCTCAAGAGTCAAATATTAATGAATTTCACATACACGGTTTTCCATCTGTAGAGGAAGATACAGTTTCTTCAGCACATGTACCAATTTCTGAGTCTTCCACTTCGGAATCTTCACCGGTTTCCTCTTCAGAATCAAATTCAAATTCTTGACTATCTGGTGATTCAAAGTTATCCAGAGGTTCACCATTCAGTCTCTGTTAAAGAATAAACCAATAACTTATTTTAAAAGCTTTAAAATCCAAGGTTATTATGAGTATGTTGACTTCAATGTTGTAATAAAATTCTTTTCATTATGGCTCTTGAATTCACTTAGTCAATCAAGTGTCATATCAAAGTCTCTACCATGATAGATCATATTTTAGCAAAGTCACAGTGCTTAACAATTTGCTCATTTTTTAAAAGCACTGAGTTGCTTTCAGAGTACAACTAAAATCAGTACTTCTCAGACTATCTACAGTAAAGATCGAGTTGTCTAATTCACATTTGCTGTGGACCAACACTTTCATGGCAGTTAAGAAAGCTACTGTACTTTCAAATGGAAACTGCGAACATTAATTCTGCTAGAGCCCTAATAGGCAAGCAATTCAGTGTAAGAGAAGTTTTGATTCGAATGATTTGTTTCCCATCAGCAACACAATTTTCTGCAAACATGAGTAAGTTTAAGACCTATTATTTAGGCCAAGACTGGTAAAGTACCAGTCATTAGACTAATTCTTATCAACACATTAGCTACTTCTAAATTTTAAAAAAAGGCCATCAAAGTTATTTAGTACACCTATTAGCAGTTTGATAAATGACAGTAATGTCATGCTGGCATTAAATTAAGAACTGTCTAAAATTTGTCAACTATGAAATATAATTTTCTGTATTTTTCAGGTATAAGTAAATTGCCTTTTATATCTCTTAGAAGAAAATAGATGTTCTTTGGCTTCATAATAATAAATAATATCTAGCAGTTACTGGGCTCTTACTATGTAAAGGCACACTTTCATTTACGAAAACTCATAACAAGCCTACAAAGCAGATACTATGATTCCCATTTATAAATGAGGAAAATGAAGCTCTGACAGGATAAATAACCTGCCTGACTCAACAAACTTAATGGTGCTGGAGAGGGAACTAAGACTCAAAACCAAGAAATCTGGATTCCAAAGGCCCAAACATTTACTGATCACACTATTGACTCAGTATTATAGAAAAATAGATGACTTTCAATCAGGTGAATGTTAAAATACTTACCTCTATTACTTCTGCCATATATTGTACATGTTCTGCTACTTCTGCCAATTCTTTATTCTCCTTCTCCAGGCGGGCAATTTCATTGTCCTTTTCTTCAATTTCTTTATGAAGCTACATGAATAAATAAGGTTTAGCATTCCATAGATTGGCTACGCTACACCAACTTATTTGCCTCTAAGTATATAACTAGTAGACACATTTAGACAAATTACCTAACAAAGATCCTATTTTTAGTTTTCAACATAAGCTTCCTTTTGTATAATACTTCTGTAACAGAGTTGCTTCTATAATTAAACTTTTTTTAGACCAATATTAAAGCTAGTTTATAGAGCTCTAACCAAATATGCAAAGCAGCAGAAGGAAAATAATCCTGGAATGTTAAAAAAAAATGCCACAAATTATACTGAGTACATACTTTCTCATTTTCTTTAAGTGCTTCATAGAGAGCCTTCCTCCGTTTTTCTGCCACTTCTTTCCAATATTGAGAGGATGGATTTTCTAAAGTAAATTAATATATTACATGTTAGCTTTGAAAACCATTACTGTTATATGCTGCTGTAAAAACCCAATACTTTCTCTTATTAAAAAATTTATAAACCAGAGAGGGGAAAAAAGATGGTGAATAGGCAGGGCAAGGCGGAAACCTCTCACACACACACCAAGGAAGCAACTACAGCATATACGACGAAACCTGAAAACAACTGAAGACTGCACAACAGACCACCTGCACCTGGGGAAGAAGAGAAGACCACACAGACATGGGTGAAGTGGCAGAGCTGTGATCCAGTGGACACAAGTCCTTCCCCCATCCCAGCCCAGAGGCAGGAGAAAGAGGAATGGAGTGGGGAGGGGACAGGCATTCAGAAGATCAGCACACTTGGCCTGGAGATCTGCTCTGGGAACATCAGTCCACAATGCATCAGGCTTTGGTGACTACCAGGGCTGAACACCAGGGAGAACTGGAGCACTCTGGGAGGCTGAGACCCCAGCCGCTTCTGTAGGACAGCATGCTCTGCTGGTCCCACAGAGACCCAAAACAGAGGTGGCAATTTAAAAGATGTGCCAGCTGTATGAGAGGTGCCAGAGGGGTGAAGGTTGGACAGAGCTCTCTCCTTAGAAGAAAGGGCAGGTGGACAGTATCTCCCCAACCCTCCCTCCATCCAACAGATCGGGCACTCTTAGGAGCCCCCAGATGCTCCACCTCCCTCACTGGCTGCTCAGCCCCAAGGTACTGCCCTGTGTACCACAGGTGTGCCAGCCCACTTGGCACAGCTGCATCACACTTTGCTGCTTGGCAGGCAGAGGGAGGCTTTCCCAGCTTTCTCAGCCCAAGTAGGTGTCTACAGGTGCCAGCTCTAAGCACTCCATCCTCCCCATGGATGGCCAAGCCTGGTGTTGCATGTATCGTGGCTGCTAGGGCTCACCCACATGACTCACTGCAGTAGCTGTGCACTGCTGACAGCACAACTTGCTGCCACAGCACTCCCGCACACCCTGCCACTGTGGGAATCCCAGTGCAATGCACCCAACCTGTTAACCCAGCAGCCCTGACATTGCTGCAGGGCAGGAAGAGGGCAGCCTACCAACAATGATCCCAGCAGAAGCCACTACTCTGGTCTTTGTGATCCAGACAGCCTCAGTGGACTGAGATAAACCACTGCCAGCAGACAGAAAGCAGAAAGGTGGCCACACCCATTGCCCACCAACAGCAACTGGGGCTACACCACAAAGGAGTACCGGGCACTAGAGAGGAAAGAGTCTTAAGCTTTTAGGCACCACAGGGCACCTTCCTCATAAAACCATTACTCTCTAGACCAAGAAGCATAGCAGAACCATCTAATACAAAGGAAGAAATAGTAGCCTTGACAAATGAGGAGGCAGAGGAATATGACACAAACAAAAGTACAGTTTAAGACACCAGAAAGAGGGCTAAATGAAAAGGAGATCATCAATCTTCTTGATTAACATTTCAAAGTAGCAGCCATAAATATGCTCACTGATTTGCAGGAAAATATTGAAGATGTCAGGGAGAACTTCAACAAAAAGATACAAGACCTGAAAAAGAGCCACTCAGAGCTGAAGAAACAGTTACTGAAATGAAATATAGACAGAGAAAACGAATAGATTGTTGCAAGTAGAGCAGACAATCAATGAGATGGAAATTAGAGAACAGGAAAAGGAAGCTGAGGAACAGAGAGAAAAATGATCTCTAGGAATGAAAGAATGGTAAGAGAGCCATGTGACCAATCCAAATGAAACAATATTCATATATGGGGTACCAGAAGGAGAAGAGAGAGACAAAAGGATAGAACATCTCTTTGAGGAAATAACTGGTCAAAACATCCCCTACAAGAGGGGTTGGGGGGAGGAAACAGACACTCAGGGCATGGAAGCACAGAGTTCCTAACAAAAGAGACACCAAGAAGACAACATCAAAATATATAATAATTAAAATGACAAAGAATAAGGATAAGTAACGAGTTCTGAAAGCAGCCAGGGACAGAAAAACATCACTTATAAGGAAAACCCTATTCTGCTAGACTTGCCAGCAGAAACTTTACAGGCCAGACAGGAGTGGCATCAAGTATTTGATGTACTGAAACAACCAAGAATTCTCTACCCATAAAGATTATCATTCAAATGTGAAGCAGAGCTTAAAACAATTCCCTGATGAATAAAGGCTCAAGGAATTCATAATTACTAAAGCAGCATTACAAAATGTTAAAGGGCCTGCTGTATTTGGAAATGTTCCTATGTTCCTAAGGCTCAATAGTTTACACCAGTGAAAATAAAACCACAGTAAAGTAATTGCTTACCAAGCAAGTATGAAATTAAAACAGGAGTAATAAAACCAACTATACACAAAATCAGACAAGGGATACACAAAAAGTGTAGATGACATCTAACACTAAGTGTGAAGGAAGAAGAAAAAGAAAAAAGATAAACTTTTAGATTGTGTTTCAAACAGAGCAATCATCAACTTAATATGGACTTTTATATAGTCAAGAAGCTATCATTGAACCTTATGGTAACCACAGACCAAAAGCTTTAATAGATAAAAAGTTAAAAAAGAGAAACCCAATCACAACACTTAAGAAAACCATCAAATAACAAGAGAAGAGTATAAGCAAGGACTAGAGGAACTACAAAAACCAGAAAACAATTAACAAAATAGCACTAAGTACATACTTAACAATAATTACCTTAAATGTAAATGAGTACCAATTAAAAGAGTGGCAGAGTGGATAAAGAAACAAGACCCATCTATCTGCTGCCTACAAGAAACTCACTTCAGATGCAACGATATACAGACTAAGTGAAGGGATGGAAAAAAGATATTTCATGCAAACAACAGGGAAAAAAAGGAGTAGAAGTACTTATATCAGACAAAATTGATTTCAAAACAAAGTAACAAGAGACAAGGACATTACGTAATGATAAAGCAGTCAGTCCAACAAGAGGATATAACCATTATAAATATCTATGCACCTAACATAGAAGCTCCTAAATATGTAAAACAAATACCAACAGAATTAAAGGGGGAAATATATTGCAACACATTTATTTTAGGAGACTTTAACACACCAGTCACATCAACAGATGAACCAGACAGAAAGTAAATAAGGAAACAGAGGCACTGAACAATATATGAGATCATATGGACTTAACAGGTATCTACAGAACACTCCACCCAAAAGCAGCAGGATACACGTTCTTCTCAAGTGTGTATATGAAACATTTTCCAGAATAAATCACATACTAGGCCACAAACAGAGCCTTGGTAAATTCAAAAAGATTGAAATTGTATCAAGCAACCTCTCAGACCACAATGGTATGAAACTAGAAATAAATTACAAAGAAAACAAAAAGCCTATAAACATGTGAGGCTAAACAACATGGCTTTAAATAATCAATGGATCGATGAACAGATTAAAACAGAAATCAAGCAACACATGAAGACAAATGAAAACAAAAAATCAACAGTTCAAAGTTTGTGGATGCCGCAAGTGGTCCTAAGAGGAAAGTACACAGCAATACAGGCTTACCTCAAGAAACAAGAACAATCTCAAGTAAGCAGTCTAAACTCACAACTAAAGAAACTAGAAAAAGAACAAATGAAACCCAAAGTTAGTAGGAAGGACATAATAAAGACCAGGACAGAGACAAATAAAATAGAGAAGAATAAAACAATAGAAAAAAAATCAATGAAAGTAAGAGTTGGCTCTTTGAGGAAAAAAAAAACAAAATAGACAAACACCTAGCCAGACTTATCAACACAAAAAGAGTACACAAATAAAATCAGAAACAAAGAAGGAATTTTCACAACAGATACCATAGAAATACAAAGAATTATTAGAGAATTCTATGAGAAATTATGTGCCAATAAATTGGACAACCTAGATTAAATAGATAACTTTCTAAAAAAATACAACCTTCCAATATTAACCCAGGAAGAAACAGAAAATCTGAACAGACTGATTATGTGCAATGCAATTGAATTAGCAAACAAACTCCCAACAAACAAAAGACAGGAACAGATGGCTTCAAAGATGAATCTACCAAACATTTAAAGAAGAGCTAATACCCTTCCTTTTTAAAGTATTCCAAAAGGTAAAAGAGGAGGTAATACTTCAAACTCATTCGATAAGGCTGGCATCACATTAACCAAAATCAGGCTAAGACACCACAAAGAAAGAAAATTTTAGACCAATATCCCTGATGAACATAGATGCAAATATCCTCAACAAAATATTAGCAAACTGAATCCAGAAATACATCAAAAAGATCACCTGTCATGATCAAGTGGGATTTATTTCAAAGATGCAAGGATGGTACAACACTCATACATCAATCAATATCATACAACAAATTAACAGGAAGGTTAAAAACTACATGATCATCTCAATAGATGCTGAAAAAGCATTTGACAAAATTTAACATCCATGCATGATTAAAACTCTTAACAAAATGGTTATATAGAGGGTACATACCTCAATATAATAAAGCCATATACGACAAACCCACAGCTAACATCATACTCAATGGCAAAAAGTTAAAAGCTTTTCCTCTAAAATGAAGAACAAGACAAGGATGTGCACTATCACCACTTTCATTCAACACACTACTGGAGGTCCTAGCTATGGCAATATGACAACAAAGAAATAAAAGGCATCCATATTGGTGAGGAAGTAGTGAAACTGTCACTGTTTGCACATACATACTGTACATAGAAAACCCTGAAAAATACACCAAAAAACTACTAGAAATAATAACTGAATTTAGCAAAGTTGCAGAATACAAAATAAATACACAGAAATTTGTATTCCTATATACTAACAATGAACTAGCAGAAAGAGAAATCAGGAAAACAATTCCATTTACGATTGCATCAAAAAGAAGAAAATATCTAGGAATAAACCCAACCAAGGAGGTGAAAGACCTACACCCTGAAAACTACAAGACACTCATGAGAGATATTAAAGACATGAATAAATGGAAATACATCCTGTGCTCATGGATAGGAAGAATTAATATTGTCAAAATGGCCATCCTGCCTAAAGCAATATACAGATTCAATTCAATCCCTGCCTAAAGCAATATACAGATACAATTCAATTCAATACCAACAGTATTCTTCAACAACCTAGAACAAATAGTTATAAAAATTCATATGGAAGCACAAAAGACCTGGAAGAGCCAAAGCAATCCTGAGAAAGAATAAAACTGGGGGGATTATACTCCCTGACTTCAAGCTCTACTACCAAACCACGGTAATCAAAACAATTTGGTACTGGCACAAGAACAGACCCATAGATCAATGGAACAGAATAGAGAGCCCAGATATAAACCCACACATATATGATCAATTGATATACAATAAAGAAGCTATGGATATACAATGGGAAAATGACACCTTCTCCAACAACTTGTGTTGGGAAAACTGGACAACTACCTGTAAGAGAATGAAACTGGATTACTGTCTAACACCATACACAAAAGTAAACTAGAGATGGATCAAAGACCTGAATGTCAGTCATGAAACCATAAAACCTCTAGAAGAAAACGTATGTAAAAATCTCTTGAATATAAACATGAGCAGTTTTTTCTGGAACACATCTCCTCAGGCAATGGAAACAAAATCAATAGTGAACAAGTGGGACTACATCAAACTAAAAAGCTTCAGCACAACAAAGTGATACTGGGGGTTCTTGTTTACGGAGTCAAAGAGTCAAAGAATGAACTTCTCAAATGCTCAAAGTAGGCAAGCAAGAAAGAAACTTTTTATTGATAGACGTAAAGATACAGAGCTCCCAGGTATATACTAGGAGGGGCAAGGCTGCCATTTATGGGCTAAGGTCTAGGGGTTTTATGCCTGTTGCATCAATGAGGGAGAGAAGCTGTTTTCTATAGATTCCCATCAGAATGGCAGCTATATTTTAGCCAATAATACTTGAGGTTATTTCTATTTTTAACTCGTATGCCTTGGTCAAGCTATGTGAGGTACATGACTTAACAGTCAGTAAAAATGGTTCTTTATCACAAAGGTTCAGTGAAAACCTTCTTATACATTGTTGCATTGTTTTGGCTGCAAGTCTCCTGTTTTTCACATTACCAAGGTCCTTAGTAAGCATCCCATTTGTCCTTCTCAGGGCCCTTATCCTGCTCTAACTGGACAGGGGCTGCTCCCATTCTTCCCTGTCTCAAAAGAACACCATCAACAGAACAAAAAGGCAACCTATAGTATGGGAGAATACATTCATAAACAACTCATCTGATAAGGGGTTAATATCCAAAACATATAAAGAACTCATATGCTTCAACACCCAAAAAAACAAATAACCCAATTAAAAAATGGGCAGAGGACCTGAACAGACATATCTCCAAAGAAGAAATACAGATGGCTAGCAGGCACATGAAAAGATCCTCCACATTGCTAACCATGAGGGAAATGCAAATCAAAACCACAGTGAGATTGACACCTCACACCAGGTAGAATGGCCAATATCCAAAAGACAAGAAATAACAAGTGCTGGAGAGGTACGAAGAAACGGAAACCCTCCTGCACTGTTGGTGGCAATGTAAATTGGTACAACCACTGTGGAAAGCAGTATGGGGGTCCCCAAAAAACTAAAAATGGAAATACCATTAGACCCAGTAATTCCACTTCTAGGAATAGATCCAAAGAAAACAAAACCCCCTGATTCGAAAAGAAATATGCATGCCTATGTTTACTGCCACATTATTTACAATAGTTAAGATATAGAAGCAACCAAAGTATCCATCAATAGATGAATGGATAAGGAAGATAGGGAACATATACACAATGGAATACTATTGAGCCATAAAAAAAGAAATCCTGCCATTTGCAAAAACATGGATGGAGCTAGAGGGTATTATACTCGGTGAAATAAGTAAGCCAAGTGGAAAAAGACAAATACCATATGATTTAACTTATCTGTAGAGTATAAAAAAGCAAAACAGAATGAACAAAACAACAGACTCACAGACAATGAAAAGTGACTAGTGGTTACTGTGTGGGAGGGGTTGGGGTGGGTGGATGGGGAGAATGAGGGGAATAAAGGGGCACAAAAACTCTCAATCATAATATAAGTTGGTCACATGGATAGCAGTACAACATGGAGAATATAGTCAATGATTCTGTAACATCTTTCCATGTTGACAAGAGAGTAACTGCACTACTGGGGGGTGAGGATTTAATATTATGGGTAACTGTTAAACCACTGTATTGTATATTTGAAACCAATATAAGATTGTATATCAATGATACTTCAATAAAAAATTAAAATTTATAATCTTAGCACTTTCCATTACTTAATAATACCCATTTTAAAAGATTAAAGTTAGAAAATCAAATCATACTTTTCTATTATATTTTTCCCAACATTTTAAAGATTTCAATCATTCAGAATTGCAACACAAGTACAATAAATATACATACTTTACACCTAGATTGTTAAAGATGTTTTGTAACATTTGTTGTGTGTGTTTAACAATAACTCTTCAGTTATTTTGTACTCTGTCCTTAAATTTGGATTTTTCTGTTTGCATCATTGATTCAAGCTAAACATTTTTTGGCAGGAAAAGTGTGTAAGTATGTTGTATCCTTCTCAGTGTATCATCAGGAATCCTAGAGTAATTTGTCTCAATATTGAGGAAGTTAAATTTGATCATCTGGTTAAGATGACACCTACCGGATTTCTCCCTTGTAAAGATACTTTTTTCCCTTAGTAACAAATAAATGATCAGTGGAATAAAACTTCTGAGTCTGTGTTAATATCCTGTTCCCTAACAGCCTTTCACCCAATTTTACTCCATTTCATCTATAGTGGATGAAAAGTAGTAATTTTCTATTTATACTAATTCCCTCTACATTTAGTAGTTGTCATCATTCTGCAAAAAGGACTTTATCCCAATTCAAAAGAATATTTATTGCTATGGATTCATGTTTCTTTTTTCAGTCAACGTATAAAAGCCATCGTTGTCATTATTCATTTGATGTTCAAATTCTCCCAATTTTAGACAGGGGGAATCCCTGCAAGCTGATCATCTGTTTTTGAGTACTTCATTATTTCCTAAGACAAAAATATCCCAAACTTACTCTATAGTTTCCTAGGCCCTGTCCTGAAATCAGCCATTTCTCCAAGGAGCTCCAGTGGACAGCAGTGTTTACAAAATAAGAACTGGTGTTGGGTGTGCTCCCTATTATTGGGGTGTCGTTTCTAGGCTGTTTCATGGCAGAGTTAGGAAATGTACTGTTTAAAAAATCACCAGTTTACAGTGATTTTCCCAATTTCAATTCAACAAGAGTTCTTCCTTTCCTTCCCCATTCCTTATTTCTATCTCCATTCACCATATCAAGAGCTCAACAATACCAACATATGCTCAATCCTAAAATGCATGCAATTTTTTTGAAAATTGCTATACCAGCATCACAACCAACAAACAAAATTCAGGATCCTTTTGCAGTTCTTTTAATAATCACAATGCAGCCCACTGAAGGTCTATAGTCACAGTTCTATGTTCAAGTTACATAGATTAAATTTTTTTATCTGTGTGGTTATGTTAGCACTATGATGTACAGTAATTGTTTCTGTATTTAAGTTGTGCTTTTTGGCACCAAGCTTTGTTAATTTTAACCAAGTCAGATATGAGTGTTACACATCCTGTTGTTTACATTATTAAAGAGCTTCTTTATTTCTTGGCAGCCCACCTTTCCTAATTTTGCCTAATAAACCTGTTTTCCTTACTGTCCTCCAGCAATTTAAAATGAGCCCATGTGTCACTATGACCTTGAGTTTGTCAGTTACCTTCTCCAGGTCTCAACATTTTTCATCCATAATAATATCCAATGACTTATGATTAGAACAGAAGTAATCATCTTCCATAATGCTTATAAAACATCATTAGCTTCCTCTTCTGATTTCCACTGCCATTCCATTAAAAACTATTTATTAAAGATACAACACTTCTCATTTATCTCTACTCCCTTTGTTTAAACATTGTTTTTATTGGCTTCCTTACTTCATATCCTACTATATTCAAATTCCGTTTTTCAGATTCACTCTTTAGACATTATTCTTCTGAAAAGACTATTTCCAAGAGCTATCATATTACTCACTATCCTTAGTATTTCATCCATACTTAAATCTTACCTAAACAATAAACCTGCCCAAATGTACAGTGTTTGTATATACAACCATAAGAAATTTTAAGTTACCAAAAACAGAGTAAAATATCTAATAGTGTCCCCAGATTAAGAGGCTTTGGTCAGAAGTCCTAACAGTAAAATAAGTAATGTTTACCGGCATGATAAAAACTTTAAGATTTAAAGAAATAAATATAGATAGCTCTATATACATAAAATAGAGAAAGATTTTTCCATACCTGTAATCAGAAAATCAAATGCTTCTTGACTAACTTCTCCAAAATTTTTATTTTCACTATGTTCTGGGACAATAACCCCAGAACTGGAAGTCTTAGATGTTAACTGGTTGCTCCAATGTTTCCTTTTAGACAAGCCTTTAACCACCTATAATGGAAATATGTATATTAATCTCATTTATTTTGATTTAATGAACAAGAAAGCAAGGTGGTTCTGTCATTTATGTATTAAAAATAGAGCACTCATGTCTGTATCTTTTCGACATCTTTGGATCATTTAAAAGTTCACAGTTCAAAACTCTATCAAAATGTATAGTTGTATTTCAGGAATTTTATCTTCAGTAACTATTTTGTATTAGACTTGGGTCTAAGGCTTAGCCAAAATTATTTTTATTGTTTAAATAGTGTAGTCCCAAGGAGAGACAGTATTATCAGGCTAGATACCCTCATCCATGATTTCATCATTTACATACAAGGACAAATGAACGAATCTAACATTTTATTCTCTAAGAATCAAACATTACCTCTACAGGTTAATTCAGAACTTATATCTTCCCACTTCTATTACAAGTATTCATGCTAATTTTGAACTTCCTAAATCAAACAATTAAAACAAAAACCACTTCTGTAGGGAATACACAATTTTTATTCTTAAATTATTTCCAAATTTTAATGATTTAGGTATTTCTGGCCAAGGAAATCTTGGGAATGTTTTCAATAATATAAAGATAAGTATCCCATGTACCCCATTCTAGCCCAATAAAACATACCTCATTTTCTCTTCCAACAAGAGACCCAGCAACAGAAGGCTGAATCATCTTCAGAGTTCTTCTAGGGACAGGACTATTCTAAAAGTCAAGATCATTCACCATACGGTTACTGAGTTGCTATGTGAATTATTACTCTCTTAGCCCTACTGTAATTTAGAAACTAAAAACACAAATATTTAGTCTGCTATCTAATTTTATAATGCTACATATGAACAAGATATTGATTTAATCTACTAGAAAACTTGTAATTTCCCTAAATGTAAACTTAAATTTGAGAAATTGGAAATTAGAAAAATTCTAAGAATGGAACATAACACCCAAATTTGACACCAACAAGTAGCTATTCTTCTACTTCAATATACGCTCTTGCTATAACCATTTTGATAATCAATTTGTCAACAAATACCTTGCTAAAAATACAACAAAATTTCTAAGCTCTAATACTGCAAATCATATGCAATGAAATTCCAGTACAACAGGAATATTTCTGTTCACTCTTAAAAAGATCTCCCACGCAGAAACTAGAAATTTACCAATCACAACATTTATGTTAGAAACCCACAAAAGAGGTAAATTGCAGGAAAAGGTTATTTACTTACAAGGTCAAGTCTTTCCTGCCCTAATCAAAAGGATACATCTCAGACTCCCTTAAAATCATGAATATTCCCTAACTCATTTATACGCACTCACCAAAGGGATATAATTTTGGAGAACATACTTCACACCAGATCAAACACATATGCAGCAGGATCCCCTCCCCACAACCTTTACCAGATTGTAGAAACAGTTTCGCTTCAAGTCCATTCATTAGACAGCTGTAAATGTCAGTACCTGAGTCATACTAAAATATTGTAAAATGCCCAAGCTATTGTTTTGGAAAAAATAATGTCTTCCTTGTAGTATGTAAATACCTTCCTGTTTTCCTGACCTGAAAGCTCTATTTTCACAAAAAATTATTAGTTATACTGCCACCATGGGATAGCAAACAATGGTGAATACTCAAACAATGTGAACAAGAACATGATACCAAAGCAGCGTGAGAAAGTTACTGCTTGTGCACTGTGCTTCACAGAACAAGAGTTCACCTTTCCCACGGTAAGGTCTCTGCTGCTGATTATTATCTCACTATTTAACTGAAGAACAAATGCCAGCTACTGTGAGAACAAATATTACACCAACGTTTCAGATATAATTTAGATTATACATTAGTCAATAGCCTCCAGACCAACAGAGGAAAAAACATAACTTTGGTACCTTAATAATAAAAGGTGTTATTTATTCCAATGCTTTTCCTAATAATTATGGCCAGAGAAGCCAACTAAATTACTCTCACAAAAAAATGACAATTTCTAAGATCTTTAATACATGTAAGCTTTATAGCATCCAGCTCCAAAGATGAATGTTATTATTTTATTTATACAGATCATGCATTGGAATAATACTCTTTAGAGCCAAAAAGGATTTTCATATTATTTTTTAATGGGTCTTAATCTTTTCAGAACTAGTTGAGAGTCTGTGAACCTTCTCTCAAAAAAAAAAAAAAAATACACAGAAGAGCACACTCAGAGTTTGTAAATTGGCATGGGAACTGTGAGCTCTTAAAATTCACTTATAAATCTAGTTTTAGTCAACTTCTATGTTTTACAAGTAAACCAAGGCTGAGATAGTAAATAACTTACCCAATGTAGCAGTTTTGGACAGAGAACCAAACAGAACCCAGGTCTTTAATTTATATATATAAGATAGTTTTAGCCCAACTAGTAAACATTAGACTTATCTTTAAGTGTAAGGATCTGCTGAGATTATATAAATTGTCTGAGATTTGCCTCAAAATAATTAGGTGGGGGAAAGAGGGAGTGAATGGAGATGTAGATGCAACAAGATTAGCCATATACTGATTGGCTATAATTGTTAAAAATACAGAGATTAATTGAAATTATTATATATGGACCATAGTTTTAAATACTTGAACAATTTCATAATAAAAAGTTTAAACGCACACACAAAACATAGTGGGAAGTCATCTCTGTAAATGGAAGTTGATGGACTCAAGTTCACACATCATCAATGCAAAGTATTATTCAAGAAAAATAATGTGAGGATACTTAAAAAGGCAAGGTAAACAACACAACCTATCAAAAAGCACCTGCTATCACCAACCAAAGGTTTTTATTTACTTAACTTAAATCTGTAAACTGATAGTTTTCCTGAAGATGTAGTCTCATTTCCAAGAATCATCATCTAAGTTGTGATAGAACCTAAGTCGTAAATTCATTTAAAATATTAAGAGCAGCACCACTCAAAATTACAAATAAAATTAATCTGCCCTTATTGCTATACAAATAGATATTTGGGATAGGATTTCCAGTAACAGTATCATACAGGGATCCAAAAAGTGTGGCAAATAAGTAGGTTAGATGGTAGTGAGTATGATGTACTCTGGAAATACATGCAATATCATATAATGCAAAATGTCTCTGTGGTCAAAGACATTAATTCTGGAAATACAAAGGATTTTAATAAAATCATTTCATAAAATGTAAGAGAAGGAAAGCAATAATAATCTTATTTATGAAGTCCTAAGGAATCTACTAAAAAACTAATAGCTCTAATAAAAATAAGTTTAGCAAAATTGCAGAATACAAGATCAGAATACAAAAATCAATTGGATTTCTATACAGCAGCAAGAAGCACGCTGAAAATTTAATTAAGGAAACAATTCCATCTACAACAATTTTAAAAATACTTTAAAAATTTTAACAGAAAAGAAAATAAAACTCATACTCTGAAAACTACAAAACACTGTTGAAATTAAAGAAGACCTAAATAAATGGAAAGACATCCTAAATCCCATGATTGTAAATCAGAAGACTTAATATTCAACCATAACCAGTTTTGTAAATGTTCTCTATTGTCTTCTGGCTAAAAATTCAAAGTTTATAGAAACTATAGCAAGGTTAAATTCGGCTAAATTATGTCAAAATACTTTTAAGTACATGATTTCTAGAACAGATTAAAGTAATTCCATCACATACCTTTACATTCTCTTGGATTCCTTCTTGTTTCTGCTTCATACTGGGATTCATTGTACACCTGGTGAAACAAAAAAGACTGGTAATTCAAAAACACAATATGGCTTGCACCTGTAAGTGGAGTCTAGATTTTGTTGTTGAAGGCACTTACAATCATAAAATTTATATATATTACTGTATGGTGGAACTACTCTCTTTTCTCACTGTAATATACCCAAACTCAGTCCTGTCAATGATTAAAGTGACTAAAGTTAGTGACTCTTGGTATCTGTATCTCATGCACACACACACACAATAATTCTGGTTGGAGAAATCTTGTTACAAAAGGAAAATGATGTATTCTAAACAAATTTACAAAACATGATGTCCTGGATTAAATACAGGTTCTCAAAGATGGGAGAACTGGTCACCCAGAAAAGCAAAACACAGATACTAGATACTTGGGTATGCCAAAGTCTATCCTAACTTTGCTGTTTCAAAGGCAGATTCGACTCTATAATCAACTTGGCTCTGGTAACCAATAACTTAATAATGACTTAATATCCCATCAAATGAGATTATGCACTGACATTTGTAGGGAATGTTTTACCACAACCATGAACCTGAGATACTGATGGAAGCAAGGAAGAGGGAACAGGAGATAAAAAGATATGTAACGTGGTTAACAAGACCACCAGGCCAGACTCATTCCAAACCCAAGGTCTGAACCCCCCGCCATGTCTTGTCTCCCACGCATATCTGAATTTTGTGGCCATGCCTTTATTCAGTGCAGCCGCCTCAAAACCTTGACTATGATCCACCTTACATGAATACATTTTACAGTGTCCTAATGTACACATACGCGAACAAAAAAGTTTAGGAAAAAAAAAATGTATCTAATTATTTGATGCGCCCTATTTTCTATTCTGTTTCAGGTTACACAAATAACAGGTCGGGGCCCACTAAACTGAACCGGGGCAATGTTTTTCAAACTGCGGGTGGCGATCCGAGGTCCCGAAATTATTTAGTGGGGTCATGAACTGTTTAGAAAATGTAACTGAACGAATGGAGCTAGAGAGGATAAAACATAAAACTACACGGCGTCTGGGGAATAAGCATTGCGTCGTGAAACTTCTTCAATTAGATGACTGCGTCCTAAAATGTGCTTTTTAGTACATCTCATTAAAAAAGCTGAACGCCCCTTACCAAGTGTAATCTTTCAACGTTTAACACATTCCTGTCAACAATCTTGAGCCCTTTTTACTTAGTTCTTTTAAACAACTAGAATAAGAACTGTAGTACAGCACTGGGTCCAAAAGCAATGCTGATACACAGGTGAAGCTAGTGTCACCAACACCGGCATCGTTTTCTAACGGCAGCAGGGCTCGGCGCCCTTCTCCCACGGGCCCAGCTTGCGGACCCCCTCGGCTTCGGCCAGTTAGTGGTCCAGAAATGGGCGTCCCACCTCATCCAGCCAGCCAGGCATGCCCATGCTTCCTCCCTCGCGCCAACCGGCTGCACACGGACGGGCCCGGACGCCGCCAGCTCGTCCTCCGGAAGCCAAGGCCCAGCGACCAGCAATGGGCGAGCGGGCGGGTGCGGCACGCCCGGGCCCTCCAACCGCTGCGCGCGCTTCGGGGGACGGCGCCTGCCAGCCAATACGGAGCGCGGACGCGAGTGCGCGCCAAAACCGACCCAACCAAAGGGGCAGCGCCTCACCTCCCTCCCCCGACCCAGCTCCCGAAGCCGCTCGACCACCCACTCACCCTTAGCGATGCAGCGGCCGCAGGAAAACGCGACTTCCGGCCGGCCGGAACGAAAGCAGGCTTGCCTAGAAGCCCCTGCGTACCCACCTCCTGCCACCTCCGTCACACTTACTGAATGGAAACCCCTAAGCCTCGTCGCAACGCAAGTAGCTGCGGCAGCAGAGCTGCACACAAGGCTCACACACTAGCCACGTTCGTCCCTTTAGCCGCCAGAGCGGCCAGCGCGAACGGCTGTAAAAGCTTGCGAACTCAGTCTGCCGGGAGCGGCTCCGTGACCGACAGACGCAAGACAGGGGGTGGGGCCACCCGAACCCGGCAAATCGCCTCTCGCCTAGGCCCGCTTCGGCCCCGCCCCTTCCCGCGCCTGCGCGGAAGGGGTAGCCTGTAGTTTGCCAAGGACAAAGTCTCGGGCGTTCAGTCCCTACGCTCCGAGCTCTCCTGCTGGGTTCTTTTCTTGTATTTTTACCAGAGGCGGGAAGATACACTCCCACTAGACTTAAACACTGGGAGAACAAAATATTGTATATTTAGTACACGACTTTTTACATTTCTGTAAAGTCTTCATTCCGCGGACTCCTAATTGTATTAAAAGCTTTTATATTTCGGCTTTGTATTTTGACTGCTGTAGTTCGGCAGGAGTTCCGGGAAGACTTTATTCGACGATCAATGTAGTAATCCTGCAACTATTCCCTGGATGCCTAAAACGTACCAAATACTGCTCTAGGCACTGAGAATACAGCTACCATTGAAATTGAAAGATCAAGGAAACCTTGTAAATACGTTTAGCTTTTTTAAATTATTACTTTGCTAAATTCTCAAATGACTTCTTTTTGGACATAGTACATTTGGGCTTAGTGGAGTCTTCTTAACCTTTTGTTTACATCTACCATAGATTTTAATACAAGTCTTTCTTCCCATTTAACTTTTCATGGAATTACCATTCTTAGAGGAAGGAAATATATACTAACTACACACAGCACTTCTACGAAATGCTTTCCGATCTATATACTTTGCAACCCACCTTCTGCCACCTTTCACTAGATTTCTTTTTTATTGCTCAGAATGTACCAAGTAGAGTTGTATGGTTATAGCTTTGCGGGAAATGTATAAAATCTAAATCCATAAAGGAAACAGCCCATTCATTGGAAAACTATCAGTAACACTGGGTTTTCAGAGTAAGAATTCTGCTGTCAAGGGGTCAATACAATCATTAACTCATTTGCCTTAGAAACACCAGTCGGTCAAAATAGTAAATCTCACTACCATTTTCTTCAATCACCCACATGATAAACAGGGATCACTGAAAGAACCAAAACAGGTAAGTGTCTATTCAAAAACAAAGTTATGTTCAGGTAGTCTGTGCTAGGTAAAGTATAAATCAAAGTTCATAGTGGTATTTCCAGAACTAAAAATCTAGGAAAGAAAACGTCTTCGATACACAAATGGTAAGCAAACTAGGGGGGTGCAATCTAGAACTTAATCATTGTTAAAAAACTACAGGGGCAATAAGAGTTGGTGATTTTTCCAAATGTGTCATGAAGCCAACTTACCCAAATGTTATCTGTAGTGGCTGACAGCATTGGTTAGTTTTGCAGTGATGTGAGGAGATTTTTACATTTCAGTGTTGTTTAACTTATTTTTTTGGTATCATTAATCTATAATTACATGAGCAATATTATGGTTACTAGACTCCCCCCATCATCAAACCCTCACCAAATACCCCATTACAGTCACTGTGCATCAGCGTAGTGAGATGCTATAGAATCACTACCTGCTTCTCTGTGTTGTACAGCCCTCCCTGTGCCCACCCTACACTATGACTGCTAATCGTAATGCCCCTTTTCCCTCCTTGTCCCTCCCTTCCCACCCATCCTCCCCAGTCCCTTTCCCTTTCATAACTTTTTAGTCCCTTCATGGTTTCTGAGGGTCTGCTGCTGTTTTGTTCCTTCAGTTTTTTTCTTTGCTCTTATACTCCATATATGAGTGAAATCATTTGATACCTGTCTTTTCCTGCCTGGCTTATTTCACTAAGCATAATACCCTCTAGCGCCACCCATGTTGTTGAAAATGGTAGGATTTGTTTTCTTCTTATGTCTGAATAATATTCCATTGTGTATATGTACCACATCTTCATTATCCATCCATCTACTGATGGACACTTAGGTTGCTTCCATTTCTTGGCTATCATAAATAGTGCTGCGATAAACATAGGGGTGCATATGTCTTTTTCAAACTGGGCTGCTGCATTCTTGGGGTACATTCCTAGGAGTGGAATTCCTGGGTCAAATGGTATTTCTATTTTGACCATTTTGAAGAACCTCCATACTGCTTTCCACAATGGTTGAACTAATTTACATTCCCACCAGCAGTGTAGGAGGGTTCCCCTTTCTCCACAACCTCGCCAACATTTGTTGTTGTTTGTCTTTTGGATGGTAGCCATCCTGACTGGTGTGAGGTGATATCTCATTGTGGTTTTAATTTACATTTCTCTGATAACTAGCGATGTGGAGTACCTTTTCATGTTTCTGTTGGCCATCTGAATTTCTTCTTTGGAGAACTGTCTGTTCAGTTACTCTGCCCATTTTTTAATTGGATTATTTGCTTTTTGTTTGTTGAGGTGTGTGTGCTCTTTATACAAGCCTTTATTGGATCTGTCATTTATGAATATATTCTCCTTTCTTAAAGTTTCTTCCTCATCCTCATCCCCATCCAGTAAAAGGATGTACTTAGCAACAAAACAAAACAAAACAAAATCACCCCCAAAAGAACCCCAAAAACAAGAACACCAACAACAAAAGCACACCATATTAACATCCTAATGACTGGATGGTACCTACCAGGTGAGACTTTCTTCTCATATCTTTTAACTGAGCTCAGTGAAATAAGGCAGGCAGAGAAAGGCAAGTACCAAATGATTTCACTCATTTGTGGAGTATAAGAACAAAGAAAAAACTGAAGGAACCAAACAGCAGTAGAACCACAGAACCCAAGAATGGACTAACAGTTACCAAAGGGAAAGGAACTGAGAGAATGGGAGGGAAGGGAGGGATAAGGCCGGGGAAGAAGAAATGGGGCCTTATGATTAGCATGTGTAATATGGGGGGTTGGGAATGGGGGTTGCTGTGCAACACAGGGAAGACAAGTAGTGATTCTACAGCATCTTACTATGCTGATGGACAGTGACTGTAATGGGAGTTGTGGGGAGGGGACTTGGTGAAAGGGAGAGCCTTGTAAATATAATGTTCCTCATGTAATTGTAGATTAATGATACCAAAAAAAAAAAGATCACGTACAAAGGAAAGTCCATCAGGCTCACGTAAGAATTCTCAGCAGAAACCTTATAGGCCAGAAGGGAGTGGCATGATGTATTTAATGCAATGAAGCACAAGGGCCTCGAACCAAGATTACTTTATCTGGCAAGATTATCATTTAACTTTGAAGGAGTTCCTAAGGTTTAATAGCTGTCACTAGAGGGAATAAAACCACAGTAAAGAAACTAGAACAGCTAATTACTAAGCAAATGCAAAATTAAATTAACTATCCCCAAAATCAATCAAGGGATAGACAAAGAGCACAGAATATGATACCTTATATATAAAGAATGGAAGAGGAAGAAAAAGGAGAAAAAGAAAAGAACCTTAAGATTGTGTTTGCAATAGCATATTAAGTGAGTTACATTAGACACTTACATAGAAAGGAAGTTAACCTTGAACCTTACGTAACCACAAATCTGAAGTCTGTAATGGTAATAAGTATATACCTATCGATAATCATCCTAAATGTAAATGGACTGAATGCACCAATCAAAGACATAGAGTTAATGAATGGATAAAAAACAAGACCCATCTATATGCTGCCTACAAGAGACTCACTTTAAATCCAAAGACATGAACAGACTAAAAGTGAAGGGATGTAAAAAGTTATTTCATGCAACTAATAGAAAAAAAGCAGAAGTCGCAGTACTTGTATCAGACAAAACAAACTTCAAAACAAAGAAATTCACATGAGACATAAAAGGACATTACATAGTGATAAAGGGGTCAATCTATCAAGAAGATTTAACCATTATAAATATCTATGCTCCCAAAACAGGAGAACCTACAAATGTGAAACAAATCCTAACTGAATTAAAAGAGGAAATACAATGCAATGCATTCATTTTAGGAGACTTCAACACTCCACTCACTCCAAAGGACAGATCAACCAGACAGAAAGTAAGTAAGGACACAGAGGCACTGAACAACACATTAGAACAGATGGACCTAACAGACATCTACAGAACTCTACACCCAAAAGCAGCAGAATACACATGATTCTCAACTGCACATGGAACATTTTCAAGAATAGATCATATACTAGGCCACAAAAAGAGCCTCAGTAAATTCAAAAAGATTGAAATTGTACCAACCAGTTTCTCAGACCACAAGCCTATGAACCTAGAAATAAATTATGCAAAGAAAATGAAAAATCCCACAAACACATGGAGGCTTCACAGCATGCTCCTAAATAACCAATGAATCCATGACCAAATGAAAATAGTGATCAAGCAATATATGGAGACAAATGACAATAATACCAATACCACAAATTCTGTGGGATGCAGCGAAGGCCGTGCTAAGAGGAACGTATATTGCAATACAGACCTACCTCAGGAAACAATCCCATATGAACAGTCTAAACTCACAATTAATGAAACTAGAAAAACAAGAACAAATGAGGCCCAAAGTCAATAGAAGGAGGGACTTAATAAGATTAGAGCAGAAATAAATAAAATTGAGAAGACTAAAACAATAGAAAGAATCAATAAAAGCAAATAGATAAAATAGATAAACCCCTAGCCAGACTTATCAAGAAAAAAATGAGTCTATACACATAAACAGAATCAGAAATGAGAAAGGAAAAATCACCACAAACACCAGAGAAATACCAAGAATTATGAGAGAATACTATGAAAAATTATATGGTAACAAACTGGATAGCCTAGAAGAAATATACAAGTTTCTAGAAAAATACAACCTTCCAATGCTGACCAAGGAAGAAACAGAAAATCTGAACAGACCAATTACCAGCAATGAAATTGAACTGGTAATCAAAAAACTACCTAGGAAAAAAACTTCTGGACCAGATGGCTTCACTGCTGAATTTTATCAAACATTTAGTGAAGACCTAATGCCCATCCTCCTTACAGTTTTCCAAAGAGTAGAAGAAGAGGGAATACTTCCAAACTCATTCTATGAGGCCAGCATCACTCTAATACCAAAACCAGGCAAAGACAACACACACACAAAAAAATTACAGACTGATATCCCTGATGAACATAGATGCAAAAATACTCAACAAAATACTAGCAAACTGAATTCAAAAATACATCAAAAAGATCATCCATCGTAATCAAGTAGGATTTTTTCCAGGGATGCAAGGATGGTACAACATTCGAAAATCCATCAACATCAACAGAAAGAAGGACAAAAACCACATGATCATCTCCATAGATGCGGAAAAAGCATTTCATAAAATTGAACATCCATTCATGATAAAAACTCTCAACAAAATGGGTACAGAGGAAAGTACCTCAACATAATAAAGGCCGTATATGACAAACCCACAGCCAACATCATACTGAACAGTGAGAAGCTGAAAGCTTTTCCTTTAAGATGGGGAACAAGACAAGGATGCTTACTTTCCCCACTTCTATTCAACATAATACTGGAGGTCCTAGACACAGCAATCAGATGACACAAAGAAATAAAAGGCATCCAGGCTGTCAAGGAAGAAGTTAAACTGTCCGTGTTTGCAGATGGCATGATATGGTACAGAAAAACCCCTAAGGAATCCACTCCAAAGCTTCTAGATCTAATACCTGAATTAGGCAACATTGCAGGATACAAAATTAATACACAGAAATCTGTGGCATTCCTATACACTAACAATGAACTAGCAGAGAGAGAAATCAGGAAAACAATTCCATTCACAGTTGCATCAAAAAGAATAAATACCTAGGAATAAACCTAACTAAGGAAGTGAAAGACTATACCCTGAAAACTACAAGACACTCTTAAGAGAAATTAAATATACCAATAAATGGAAACTCATCCCATGCTCATGGTTAGGAAAAATTAATATTGTCAAAATGTCCATCCTGCCTAAAGCAATCTATAGATTCAATGCAATTCCTATCAAAATACCAACAGCATTCTTCAACAAACTAGAGAAAATCATTCTAAATTTCATATAGAACCACAAAAGACCTCGAATAGCCAAAGAAATTCTGAGAAGGAAAAATAAAGCTGGGGCATTATGCTCCCCAACTTCAACCTCTACTACAAAGCCACAGTAATCAAGACACTTTGGCACTGGCACAAGAACAGACCCATAGATCAATGGAACAGACTAGAGAGCCCTAATATAAACCCAAACGTATATATATACATCAATATTGACCATATATATATATATATATATAATATATATGGACAATTAATATACGATAAAGGAGCCATGGATATACAATGGGGAAATGACAGCTGGTGTTGGCAAAACTGGACAGCTACATGCAAGAGAATTAAACTGGATTATTGTTTAACCCCGTACACAAAAGTAAACTCGAAATGGATTAAAGACTTGAATGTAAGTCATGAAACCATAAAACTGTTGGGAGCCGGTCCAAACCGCCAGCCTGATGACATAGTCCAGGCAGTCGGATGGAAGGGACTTCACAATGACCTTCTCAGGGGAGCACCCCCAATATCCCTCCTGCTCAAAATGTCCCTCCTAATAAATTTGCTTAGTTTGGTTTCAATTCAAACTTTCCCTTCAGGGAATAGGCCATATCTAATTTTCCCTGAAAATTTTAGGTACTGGCCCTAAAGGAAATAGGAAAAAATCACTACTGTCCCTGTGACTACCCCCAATGATGGGTAAGTGTGACCCCATGAGAATTGAACCCACATTTATTAGAAAAATATATGGGAAATTTACCTGGGTCAAGGTTCCTTACCCTGCCCCTACATGGCCTCCAAATAATATATCCAATGATTAATGGCAACAGGTGGGTACAGAGAACAAATGATATTCTGTAGTTAGCCAGCCAGAGAACAACCTGGCAAACTATAAAACAACAGAGAAAAGGGCATTACCTAACTCCAGATCAGAAAAATCTCCATTATAGTCTTACTGAAAATGAGTCTGAGGCACATTCCATAAAATTTGTCCCTGCCTGCCAAAAAATCATCATGTTCTTTTAGAGAGCCTCCTTCTTTCCTACTGGAGATGAAGAATGGGAATATAGCTATGAAAGAATGAGGGCCATACATAAAAACAATAGAATAGTGAACTTCAGATAGTCATCTGTAAAGAAACCAAGAGTCTGGCACCTACCTAACCTTTGTGAGATTTTCTGGCCACATTAACTAAAAACCAAGCTTACTTAGAAACAAGTTAACTGCTAAGACCTGCCAAATGATGTAATCTCATTCTCCAAACTCATGTAACTGTGCTATGTGTCAATTATATGATTAACGTCTGTACTTTATATAATCTAAGAGTATATAATCAAAATGCTACTTTTCATCAAAGGCCAGGCTCAGCTTTTGCTAGTGTCTGTGTCTTCACTCATTCCATCTGTCACCCACGCCATTCATCCTTCAGGGACTCCTGGACTCGCTGGAACTGGACTCTGGCAAAACTCTTAGAAGACAACACAGTCAAACATCTCCTGAATATAAGCATCAGCAACTTCTTCCTGAACTCATTTCATCAAGCAAGGGAAACAAAAGCAAAAATGAACTTCTGAGACTATGTCAAACTAAAAAGTTTCTGTATGGCAAAGGACACCAACAGAACAAAAAGGCATCCTACGGTATGGGAGAATATATTTGTAAGTGACATATTCAACAAAGGGTTAACATCCAAAATATATAAAGAACATACACACCTCAACACCAAAAAGCAAATAACCCGGTTAACAAATGGGCAGAGGATATGAAGAGACAGTTCTCCAAAGAAGAAATTCAGATGGCCAACAGGCACATGAAAAGATGCTCCACATCACTAATCATCAGGGAAATGCAAATTAAAACCACAGTGAGATATTACCTCACACCAGCAAGGATGGCCGACATTGAAAAGACTAAGAACAACAAATGCTGGCGAGGATGTGGAGAAAGGGGAACCCTCCTACACTTCTGGTGGGAATGTAAGCTCGTTCAACCATTGTAGAAAGCAATATTGAGGTTCTTCAAAAAACTAAAAATAGAAATACCACTTGACCCTGGAATCCCACTCCTTGGAATTTACCCAAAGAATACAACTTCTCAGATTCAAAAAGACATATGCACCCCTATGTTTATCGCAGTACTTTTTACAATAGCCAAGATATGGAAGCAACCTAAGTGTCCATCCATAGAAATGTATAAAGAAGAGGTGGTACATATACACAATGGCATACTATTTGGCCATAAGAAAGAAACAAATCCTACTATTTGCAGCAACATGGATGGAGCTGGAGTACATTATGCTCAGTGAAATAAGCCAGGTGGAGAAAGACACGTGCCAAATGATTTCCCTCATTTGTGGAGTATAACAATGAAGCAAAACTGAAAAAACAAAATAGCAGCAGACTCAGAGACTCCAAGAAGGAACTAGTGGTTACCAATGGGGAGGGGTGTGGAAGGGTGGGTGGGGAGGGAGGGAGAAGGGGATCTAGGGGTATTATGTTTAGTACACATGGTGTGGGAGATCACGGGGAGAACAGTGTAGCACGGAGAAGGCACATAGTGGATCTGTGGCATCTTGCTGTACTGATTGACAGTGACTTCATTGGTGTATGGGTGGGGACTTGATAATATGGGTAAATGTAGTAACCACATTGTTTTTTCATGTGAAACCTTCATAGGAGTGTATATCAATCATACCTTAATAAAAAAAATTTTTTTAATATGAAAAGAATAAAAAAGAAAAAGAAAAAACCACTATGCAACTATAGTAAGTCAAAGGAGTTACATACATATATGAATAGATGTATCAATGAAATAAAATGGAGTCCACAAATTATAAATGCACTCAGAAATTTAATATATGATTAAGGTTTCATTATAAACTAGTGGAGAAAAATTATATTTTAAAAAACTGCTGTTTAGACAATTGGCTAGCCTTATGGCAAAGATAAGCTCTCCCATTTTTTATTTTGTTATCATTAATCTACAATTACATGAGGAACATTATGTTTACTAGGCTCCCCCCTTTACCAAGTCCCCCCCACAACCCCCATTACAGTCACTGTCCATCAGCATAGTAAGATGCTGTAGAATCACTACTTGTCTTCTTTGTGTTGCACAGCCCTCCCTGTGCCTCCCCCCACATTGTACATGCTAATCATAAGACCCCCTTTTTCGCCCCCACTTATCCCTCCCTTCCCACCCACCCTCCCCAGTCCCTTTCCCTTTGGTAACTGTTAGTCCCTTCTTGGGTTCTATGATTCTGCTGCTGTTTGGTTCCTTCAGTTTTTTCTTTGTTCTTATACTCCACATATGAGTGAAGTCATTTGGTACTTGTCTTTCTCCACCTGGCTTATTTCACTGAGCATAATACCCTCTAGCTCCATCCATGTTGTTGCAAATGGTAGGATTTGTTTAGCTCTCCCATTTTTAAATAAAATAGTTCTTTCAGACTTTGAAAAAAAATGACAATAACAGTAATGCCGCACTCATAGGTCCTAGTGAGGTTTACATGTAAAGTCCCTTGCTTGGTGCCTCATGATAAGTCATAAACTCTCAACAAATACAAAATAGCCCTAATTTTTATTTTTCAACTTCATTTGAAATTGAGTTTCTCTATGGGGCAAATTCTTAGAAGTTGAATTGCTAGAACCTAGGGTATACATTTAAAATAGATGGAAAATATTGATTTGTCTCTGTGTTGGATAGTCTGTTTGCCCCTATCGACAGACATATGCTACCTTTCCCCACCCTGCTCTATACCCAAGGAAGCCAACGATAAAACTGTCTCAGCCAGTGTATTTGCCCACCAACATTCAATCAGAGAGACAGACACAAGATGGGAAGGTGGGAGGAAAGGAGCCTGAAGCCTCTCTTTGGCATTGGCTGTAATCCTTTTCCAGAAGCCAGTTGGGCAGCTCCTCCCTAGTGACTACCACTCCCTCTATATTTCACAAAACCTCCCTCCCCTTGCTTGTTTAGGCCTGGTGGCAACCACTTCCTGCAGGTGCTTGCCCCTGGGAGCCTCACTAAGCCTTGTAGGTTCCATCTCTATAAAAAATCCTTTCATTAAACTTCCTTCAGTTAACCTTTTAAAATGTAATCTAGCTGGTACACTAACCAATCTACACTCCCACTAATAATCTATGAGAATACTTGTTTTTGTACATTTTTAGCAGTATTGTCATGTCAAATGTATTTCTTGAGATTTTACCTAAAGTTCTTTAAATCTTTTATTTTTTCTGGGCACTAGATAAAATATTTATCCTTTATCATGGACAATGTTTCCTGTTGAACTAAACTTCTTCAAGGCTTTTGCATAAGTATTGTTTTAATCCCTCCACTCTGTTATCACAAAATACCATAGACTGGGTAGTTTATAGACCACAGATATTTTCACCTCACATTTCTGGAGGCTGGGAAGCCCAAGGTCAAGGAGTTAGCAGTTTCAATGTCTGTTGAGAACTTCCTGGCTCATGCGTGTCCTCACATAAGTGGAAAGGGCAGAGAAGCTCCCTGGGGTCTCTTTTATAAGGGCACTAATCCAAATCATGAGGGCTCCACCCTTATGATCTAATCCCTGCTAAAGGCTCTACCTCCAAATACTACCAGTTTGGGGATTAGGTTTCAACATATGAATTTTGTGGCAGATATTCAGTCTATAGCAATTACAGAAGCTTGTTTAGTTTATTAGTTCAACATTTAGAAGGTGTGGGTAAAATTGCAGTATTTCCAGAATATCTTGCCTGGCCTTACTTCATCTCCATATCAATAGGCAATTACAAGGGCGAGGGAGGGTTTCTCTGAACCTGAGAGGTTGGGTGGAGTTCTCTTCTGCAGCTGGGTTGAGAGAGATGCTGGATGACTGCTTGAAAGAAATGAAGTTTTCTCCCACTTTATTCCTCCCTTTGACTGATTTCAGTTTCAAAGGTGTTTTGCAATGGGATTTTCCTCTAGAATTACATCTGGCAGTAATCAGCAGGACCTCTGAACCCAAAATCTGTATATGTGGTGCAATTCTTGGGCGGGCTGCCCCTAGAGATGGTGGGGAGGTGCCTGGAACCCCCTGTGGATAGTGGGGAGGCCCCAGTGGCTGCAGGGGCAAGGGGTGCAGCTTCACCAGGGAGGCCCCTGTCTGTGGGGCTTCCAATCAGGGAGTCCCTAGTAGGGAATTGGTCTAGGATAAAAGCACCTCCTACAGGGGTGAGGACTTCCCTGGAATTGGGGAGAGGTGGAGACACCAGAAGCTGCGGAGTTAGCCCTCTGTCAGGTATAAGAGTGCTTAGAGGCCCTTAGTGGCAGCTGGGATTGTAGGATCTCTCTTCCTTGAGAAAGTGTTATCGAGAGAGAGGGTTAATGAGGAGAGAGAGAGGGTTTTCTAGAAGAGAGAGAGAGAGACTGACAGGAGAGAGACACACTTCAGCATCGCTTGGAGGAGTTGGGCGATGACCTATGGGATGCCCTTAAAAAAGAGAGACAGTTATTGAGGAGATGGTTCATGCTTCCGGAAGATTCTTTAGCATTGAGGGAGGAGGCAGCCAGGAAATCCATGTGGCAGGAGGACATAGGGGAGAGAGAGGAAAAAGCAGTGTGTTCAGTGTGGGAGATGGCAGAGAAGACGTCTGGAGAGGATAAGGGGATGTAGCCAAGGGCTGATCTGTTGCTGAGGCCACTGCCCGAGGCACCAGCCCTTCCTGTATTAAAGGCCCGAGGTGTTGTAATTTAAAAAGTAAAAATGCAACAAACAAACACAGGCTCCTCAGGGGGAGGAGCCACCCCCTCCCCAGATTGTGGAGCACTCCATGCTTCGCCGCTATATCCAGGATTAGCTGGTGGACATCAGCATCCAGTTTCAGCAGAAGCCATTGGAACCTCTGCCTACATGGCTTCTGCGTCTCTGGGATATGGGGGTAGAGAACATTGTTATGTCAGGTTCTGAAATTAGTAGACTGGCTTTCCTGATGACTCACCATTTCCTCCGGCAGCAGTTGCAAAGTGCCCATCATACCTCAGGGAATCAGGTGCTTCTGCATTGGCTGACATTTGCCATCAGGGCAGTTTGGCCTAATCAGGGTGATTTAGCATATTTACCAACCGGGTAGGAAATGCATGTAGAGCTCTAATAGGTGTGTGGGAATTGGGCATGAAAAATATCATCTCTAATATGGGCTCCCAAGGCCCCAATGAGAAGTTGTTCACCATAGGAGTGAGCGATGTGGTGTGGCACACAGCTCCCACATCTCTCTTTGGGTCCCTAGTGAACACTCTTGCCCCCCACCTAGGGCACCCCATAAGTGAGGCTACTCGTACTTTAGCAGATGTGGGGGAGGTTGAAATAATAACATGGAAGGAAGTACAGGCTACAACTGAAAGGAGATGTGCAAAAGACCCTGTGAAGGTCTTGAGGACCCAGATGTCCATCAGTGCCAGAATTTGTACATTCACAGGGGATTGATGAATTGCTAATTTTGCATGTGGCCTCCGGTCCCCAACATGTCCCCCAAGGTGGGGTCCCTGACCTCTTCCCAGTCAAATTTCAATGTCCAATCATCCCCTAGTGGGGTGAGGGTCAAGGCAAATTCTGAGTACTGTCCCCCAAGAAGTTTTGCAGGGACACAGCAGACATGAAGCTTTGACTCTGATTTCTGTGTCCTGGATCTCAGCAACTGGAACTGCTGCTCTGGCTTTAATTGGTACCACAGTTCTAGCAAGATCCTATTGTGCTTCCCACCAAGTTTTTTCTTTCCCTATCCAGGCCTTTATCAGATCACAGGAGGTGAGTACTCTCTAATTTATGGCAACCCTGAGTGTTTTCTCAGACCCCTGCTGTGATAGATGGCTATGGGTATAAGGCAATTAGAGTAAAGAAAGTCCAAATCCCACTGAAATAGGGCATTTACCCCAAAGGAGTATACTGTATACATTTCTCCCATCCCTGAATATATTTTGGAGGTAGATATTTTGGAGGGCCTGTGGTTACAGACCATTACAGGTGAGTTCAGACTGAGGGTACGTGTGGCAAAGGTAGTTCTGAGGGGACATGCTAAGCACCCACCTGTAGCTCTGCCTGTACATCGACAGGTGACAGATGCTAAGCAGTATAAATTGCCTGTGGGGCACAAGGAAATTGGAGAAAGTCTACAGGAGTTAGAGAAGGCTGCCATTATAAAGCCCACTCATAGTTCTTTTAATTTCCCATGGTGGCCATTGAAAAAGCCAGACGGCTCCTGGCATATGACCATGGACTACAAGGAATTGAATAAAGTCACACCCCCTTTGCATGCTGCTGTCCCCTCTACAGCAGACATTCTGGACACCCTCAGCCATGATATGGAAATGTACCATTATGTAGTAGACCTTGCTAATGCTTTCTTCTCTATTGACAAAGCACAGGAAAGTCAGATACAGTATTCCTTCACATAGGAAGGCCAGCAGTGGACATTCACTCCTTCCACAGGGACAACTCCACAGTCCCACTATCTGTCATGGACTTATAGCCCAGGACTTGGCCACGTGAAAAAAACTTAGTGCAGTTGTATCACTACATTGATGATATTATGTTCACATCTGATTCTCTTTCAGATTTAGAAGGGGCACTTCCTAGACTGTTGCAACATCTACAGGAAAAAGGATGGGCTGTGAACAGCAGCAAGGTTCAGGGACCTGGTTTGTCTGTGAAACTCTTAGGGGTTTTCTGGTCAGGTGAAACTAAAGTTATTCATGAAGCAGTCATAGACAAGGTCCAGGCTTTTCCCACCCCTACCACTGTGGCACTATTACAAGAGTTTCTGGGTCTTTGGGCAATGGATAGTGTTTATTCTGCACTTGACACAAATTCAGAAGCCCTTATACTGGTTTGTATGAAAGGGCATCAGGTGGGACTGGGATGAGACAGTGCAGCTGCCTTTACTGCTGCCAAGTGGGCAGTCAAAGCTGTACAGGCTTTGAGTATAATGAACTCATCAGTTTGAGTGTAATGACCCTGTGAGCTAGATGTTCATGTAACTGAATATGGTTATGGATGGGGTCTTTGGCAGCACCTTGAACAGACATGCCAACTTTGATTCTGGTCACAACTATGGAAAGGAGCAGAGGTCCAGGTCACCTTGATAGAGAAGCAACTGGCTGCTGTGTACCACACTTGTGGGCTATGGAGTCCATTGCTGGAACAGCTCTGACCAAGGTAATAACCACCTATCCCACCACGTGGTGAGTGTGAGACTGGACACAAAGGCCACAGGGTAGCATGGCACAGATGCCTACACTGGCCAAATGGGGTGCATATTTATAGCAGTGTAGCATCCTCTCTAGTACCTCCATAAGTGGAGAACTCCAACGCTTATTGGAACCTGTGACATATACCAGTGGAAAGCAGGAATAAGTTGCTTTGGAGCCATTGGTAGCTGAAAGTCCTTATCATGAAGGAAAAGCCTTGGTGTACAGATGGCTACAGTTGTGGGCAGTCCCCAAATTGGAGGGCTGTGGCTTTCTATCCTAAGACTGAAACAATATGGATGGGGGATGGAAAGGGGAAGAACAGCCAATGGGCTGTGTTGCAGGTAGTATGGCTCGTGATCACCCAGGAGACTTCCCCCATAGTTGTCTACACTGACAGCTGGGCCATCTACTGAGCTTGACCCTGTGGCTACTGATCTGGTACCTTTCCAACTGGATGGTTGATCACTGGCCCCATTGGACCAAGAGTTGTGGCAAGACCTATGGGCCTCCAGTCAGACTAACACAGGTGCCATATATCATGTGACTGGCCATTTGCCTTTGGCATCCCCAGGCAATAATGAAGCAGATACATTGGCCCAGGTGCACTGGCTGGAAGGAAAGCCTGCCTCTGATGTGGCCCAACGGCTACAGCAGCGTTTGTTGCACATGGCGCAAAAGACAATATGGGCTATAGGCCTTGAGTGGGCTTGCAGTGGGACTTGCCATTGACCTTTGAAGAGGTCAGCTGAGCCCTAAAAGAGTGCCTTGTGTGCTCTAAGAGGGACTTACACCAAATCCAGAAGCAACATGGGGTAATAGTAAAGGGGCTGATAGCCTTTATCGGGTGACAGATAGACTATATTGGGCCTCTGCCCATATCAGAAGGATATCGGTGTATCAGAAGGATATGCCATGACTTATGTGGACATAGCTACTGGCCTCTTGGTTGCTTTTCCTATATATCATGCAGATGAACAAACCGCCAAAAGGGGTCTAGAGTGTACCCTGTGGCCGGCCACAGGTGACTGAGTGTCGTCGTGGCATCTACTTTACTAGACATGCATTATAAGGATGGGTGCAGAGCATGGGGAAGGCAGTATAGCACAGAGAAGACAAGTAGTGGCTCTACAGCATCTTACTCTGCTGATGGAGAGTGACTGTAATGGCGTATGTGGTTGGACTTGATAATAGGGAGAATCTAGAAACCACATTGAACAGACATGCCAACTTATTGATTCTGGTCACAACTATGGAAAGGAGCAGAGGTGTGATTGTATATTAGTGATACCATTATAAAAAATATATAAATAAATAAGTAAACAAATAAAAGAATGGGTGCAGAAATTAGGAATAAAGTGGAAATTTCACATACCATATAACCCTACTGGGTCAGGCATAATAGAGAGGTATAACGGTTTGTTGAAATCTGGCCTGAAGTTGGACAGCAATAATCTATGGAGCTGGTCAGTTCATTTTTGGACATTGCTATGGTGTTTGAATGAGAAGCCCTGAAAAGGAGCCTTGAGCCCTGTAAATATGCTAACACACATTGCTGACTCTCCTATACAACCGCATGTGCAAACTTAAGAAGAGTTATTGAAGCCAGGATATGCATAGCAGAGCAACATCTGCTGCCAGCCCCTACTGCATTAAACCTGGGAGACACAGTTGAGCAGACGTGGCCCTGGATATTTTGACACATGTTCCATGGGCTGACCCTCCTGACACTTTGGGCAAAGACCTGGAAGCTGGCCTCATGTGTATTCCTGGAGTAACAGCAGAGTGGCTCCCAAAGGTCACAGAAGTGTACCCAAAATGTCCAGGAGGTAAGAGCATCTTACAGGAAGTTTTGTTTTATCTTTATGGCCAGTGCATGTACCTCTCGTAGCCCTATTTATTGACCCATCTGTTACTCCCACAGGGAGGGGGGTGAAAGTCTGGTCACTAGACCAGGACAAGGTCCCATTCCTGCCACTGTCCTATCATAGGACCACTCTCTTGCATATGTCCTACCTGATGGACAAGATTTTCCTATGCTAGTGTCATTAAAACTGACTTCAGCTGCTGTGTGATGATTGCCCTGAACTCCTTACCTGTTCAACTACTGACTGCCTGTGGAATGGGCGAGTTATGGACTAAATCTGCATACAACTTTGAACTTAGCTGAATCCTTCGGCCTGAAAATCATCATGATTTTATTGCTGTTGCTATTGAATGTTATTGGTCTGGTTACCATGCTCCAGTTTTCTCACCCAGGGGCCATTGCAGAGGATGGGGAATGAGTAGATTGTAAGGCGAGATTTCTGGAGGGGTGATCTGTAGGTAAAATAATAATTTTTTCAGAATCTCTCACCTGGCCTTAGTGAATCTCCGTATCAATAGGTGTTTCCAAGGGGTGGAGAGAAGTAGTCCATCTCTATTAATAGGTAATTATTACAAGGGTGAGTGAGGGCTTATCAGGACTGGAGAGGGTGGGTAGAGTTCTCTCCTTCTGCAGCTGTGTCGAGAGAGACACAGGACAACTGCATGTAAGAAATAAACAAGTTTCTCCCACTTTATTTCTCCCTTTCACTGATTTTGGTTTCAAAGGTACTTTTCCCCGGGATTATCCCCCTGGAGTTACAGAAGGCCAATTAACAATATCAGAAAATTCAACCAAAATTACATGAATTTATTGGAAATCTTTAATAGTTTACTCCAAAATATTATATGGTATTAAGGAATCATTTTGTTAGGTATGAAGGTGACACTATTGGCATGTTAAAGAAAAGGAAAAGCTCCTATCGTTAGAGATATACTCAAGCACTTACAGGTGAGACAATATGATATCTTTCTAGATTTACTCTAAAACGCTCCAGGAAAATAAAAAATAGGAATACATGGAACAAGACGGGGGAAATGTTGGTAATTGTTGAATTTGGGTGATGGGTAGGTGGTATTTCAACCATTCTTTCCCTTCTATTTCCATTCATTATCTCCACTGTTCCATTTATTTGAAAATTTACAAAATAAGCAAGCAAACAAAACCCGTGGTAACAATAAACAAACAAGCAAAAAGAAAAGCAAAAATCTCAAGCTGGGGAAGGAGTAGCTCGTTAAATGCCCTCACTGTCCGCAGGTGGCCCTGCCCACCTGGCCATGATCAAGGCCATCCTCATTTGCAGTGAAGATGCACAACTGTCAAACCTTCAGCGAGACCTTCATTTGGTATCTAAGAGAGATGAAAATGTTTGTAATTCCCTAGAAGGATGATTATTAATTTGAGAATCTGACAACACACTGACTTACAGACATTATGCAACCTATGTTTTGTCTTCATGTGGACTGTTTAGAGTGAACTTGGCATTTTAGATCTAATTCAAGTATTGTTAGAAACCTTAGACAAGTATTTTTCAAAATGTCTCTGAACTGGATTTAATTTTCCTTGTAGGCAGAGTTTACAATATTCTTGCAGAAATGGTGATGGAGGAATGGTATTGAATACCAACATCAATGAGGCTGTTACAAAAATTGATGCACAAAATAAACTGAAGAAATCTGAGGCTGGCAAAGCACGAGCTCAGCTCAAGTATGTATGAGCTGTAAAGAATATGAATCTTCCTGCAACCCCAAGAACTATTAACATTGATGGCATATGTATAAAAGTGCCAAACCTGCCTTCTTTTATATAAAATATTAAAAAGACTACTCTCAGAAGACAAGTAATGAGTCCACAGAATCTTTACTACACTGATAGACAGTGACTGCAATGGTGGGGGGGGATGGGTGAGGACTTGATAATATGGGTGAAAGTGGAAACCACAATGTTGTTAATGTGAAACCTTCATAAGACTGTATATCTTTAATTTTTAAAAGTAAATAAATAAATAAATAAGACTACTCTCAGGTAAAATCCAGAGGGAAAAATCATATATACAGTTGTTTACCAAAAATAGAGGAGAATCTTGTATTTTCCTCATGGATTTAAGTCAAGGTACTATACACAAGTGTAGTATTATTATGCAAAGATCAGAGTTGCTTTTCTTGCCTAATGATTTTAAAGAAAGTGAGTACAGTAGTTCCCATGTGATTTTCTTTTTCATTCCTAAACTGCATTCCTGTACCTACTGAAGGCATTCTCTATGTATTGGCTACTACAGTATTTCAAAAAGTGTTTTAGACATTTATTTAATTATGTACAACCCCATATGTTGGTGTTTTGAATGGATTACAAATTAATTCTTTCTATTATTTGTCACAGTCATTATTTGAAGAACCAAGTATGTGTTTCATGAAAACTTTATGACCTTTTCCTCTTAATTTAAATAAATGCCAAGGTAACTGGGAAAAAAAAATCAACTGAAACAATTTTAGTAGGTATATACTTCTACTGAAGGCATTGCTCTGTGTATTGGCTACTACAGTATTTCAAAAAATGTTTCAGACATTTCTTTAATTATGTATGACCCCACATGCTGGTGTTTTGAATGGATTACAAATTAATTCTTTCTATTATTTGTCACAATCATTATTTGAAGAACCAAGTATGTGTTTCTCTTAATTTAAATAAACGCCAAGATAACTGGGAAAAAAATTCAACTGAAACAATTTTAGTAATTATATACTTCAATATGATCTGCATTTCATTACATATGACTATGAATAATTAACCATAACTTTTTGGTTATAATTATATGTTTCCATTATATTTGAATATCTCCTAATATTTTAAAGGAAAATTTTCAAACATATTTGGCCTTTCTACAGATTTCTCACACCCTTTTTACTCTGAAAATTTTCAAATATACATGAAAATTGAAAGACTAATCAGGAGATGAAAGTACAGCACATGGAAGATACTGATTATTTTGTAACATCTTTGTATGTTGACAGATGGTAACAAAACTTACTCTAGTGAGCACTTAATAATATAGTTAACATTTGAATCACTGTGTTGTACATCTGAAACCAATGTAATATTGTTTATCAACTATACTTCAATAAAATAATAAAGTAAAAAGCAAAAAGAAATGCAAAACAAAGAACACTACCATGAAAGTCTAAATACCCTCTACCCAGATTCAACAACTGTCAACATCTTGCCATGATTCTCTGCATGTACTTTTTTTTTTAACTGAAATTTTTTTTACTTGAAAGTTTTTGTGATACTTTTGCTCCAGAATTCTGGTTCTTCCCCTTCCTTCTGAGTTTTTAGTTGTCCCTGCTTGGAACCATTCAAAAATGCCCTATTCTGCTTGCCCTTGAATGTGGGCATTCCAAAAGGCTCTAGCTCTATCTTTTATTTAAAATTAAAAACTAAAACATTTTGTCCTTTATTAGAGGAATATCTAGCGTCAGAAAATAGTTAGACATAAACTGCTTTGTGTGGGAAAACACATGAGAATGTTCCTTTTGATCCCCAATTTATATGTCTTCTGGCCTTTGCACATGTATTAAAAAACCATACTCACAGCTATTCAGAGGGAAGCATGTATAAAAAGCAAACATGATTGTGCATACTAGAGGTTTGTATTAATTTTTTAATTTTTTATACTTTTTAATTAAGGTATCATGAAGGTTTCACATGAGAAATATTCTGGTTACTACATTCACCCATTTTATCAAGTCCCCCCAATAGCCCATTGAAGCTACTGTCTATCAGCATAGTAAGATACTACAGAGTCACTACTTGTCTTCTCTGTTCTGCACTGTCTTCCCCATGACACCCCCACACCATGTGTACCAATCATAATACCACTCAATTCCTTTCTCCCTCCCTCCCTACCCACCCTTTTATAACTGACAGTCCCTTCTTGGAGTCAGTGAGTCTGCTACTGTTTTGTTCTTTCAGTTTTGCTTCATTGTTCTACTCCACAAATGAGGGAAATCATTTGGTACTTGTCTTTCCCCGTCCAGCTTATTTCACTGAGCATAATACCCTCTAGCTCCGTCCATGTTGTTGCAAGTGGTAGGATTTGTTTTTTTATTATGGCTGAATAACATTCCATTGTGTATATGTGCCATCAGTTCTCCATACATTCATCTACTAATGGAAACTTAGGTTACTTCCATATCTTGGCTATTGTAAATTGTGCTGCAATAAACATAGGGCAGCATAAGTCTTTTTGAATCTGAGATCTTGTTTCCTTTGGGTAAATTCCTAGGATTGGAATTCCTGGGTCAAATCGTATTTCTAATTTTAGTTTTTTGAGGAACCTCTATATTACTTTCCACAATGGTTGAAATAATTTACATTCCCACCAGCAGTGTAGGAGGTTTCCCCTTTCTCTGCATCCTCACCAGCATTTGTTGTTCCTTGTGTTTTGGATGTTGGCCATCCTAACTTGGGTGAGGTGATATCTCATGGTGGTTTTAATTTGCATTTCCCTCATAATTAGCAATGAGGAGTATCTTTTCATGTGCCTATTGGCCACCTGAATTCCTTCTTTGGAGAATTGTCTGTTCAGATACTCTGCCCATTTTTGAATCGGGTTATTTGCTTTTTGGGTGTTGAGGAATTTGAGTACTTTATATATTTGGATGCTAAAAAACCTTTTGTTAAATATGTCATTTATGAATATATTCTCCCATAATGTAGGATGTCTTTTTGTTCTACTGACGGTGTCCTTTGCTGTACAGAAGCTTATTAGCTTGATGTAGTCCCATTTTTTCATTTTTGCTTTTGTTTCCCTTGCTCGAGGAGATGTGTTCAGGAAAAAGTTGCTCATGTTTGTATTCAAGAGATTTTTGCCTTTGTTTTCTTCTAAGAATTTTATGGTTTCATGTCTTACATTCAGGTCTTTGATCCATTTTGAGTTTACTTTTGTTTATGGAGTTAGACAATAATCCAGTTTCATTCTCTTACATGTAGCTGTCCAGTTTTGCCAACACCAGTTGTTGACCAGGCTGTCATTTCCCCCATTGCACATCTATGGCTCCTTTGTCATATATTAATTGGCCATATATGTGTGGGTTTATATCTGGGTTTTCTATTCTGTTCCATTGATCTATGGATCTCTTCTTGTGTCAGTACCAAATTATCTTGATTACTGTGGCTTTGTAGGAGAGCTTGAAGTCTGGGAGCATAATCCCCCCAGCTTTATTCTTCCTTTTCAGAATTGCTTTGGCTATTCGGGGTCTTTTGTGGTTCCATATGAATTTTAGAACTGTTTTCTCTAGTTCATTGAATAATGCTCTTGTATTGTGATAGGGATTAAATTGAATCTGTACATTCCATTAGGCAGTGTAATAATTTTGACAATATTAATTCTTCCTATCCATGAGCATGGGATGTATTTCCATTTTTGGTGTTTTCTTAAATTTCTCTCATGAGTGTCTTGTAGTTTTCAGGGTATAGGTCTTTCACCCCCTTGGTTAGGTTTATTTCTAGGTATTTTATTCTTTTTGATGCAAATGTGAATGGAATTGTTTTCCTGATTTGTTTTTCTGTTTGTCCATCATTAGTATATAGGAAATAGATTTCTGTGTATTAATTTTGTATCCTGCAACTTTGCTGAGTTCAGCTATTATTTCTAGTAGTTTTGGGGTGGATTCTTTAGGGTTTTTTAAGTACAATATGTCATATGAAAACACTAACAGTTTAACTTCTTACTTACCAATCTGGATGTCTTTTATTTCTTTGTGGTCTGATTGCCGTGGCTTAGGACCTCCAGCACTATGTTAAATAAAATGGAGGAGAGTGGGCATCCTTGTCTTGTTCCTGATCTTAGAGGAAAAGCTTTCAGCTGTTTCCTGTTAAGTATGATATTCACTGTTGGTTTGTCATATATGGCCTTTGTTATGTCAAGGCATTTGCCCTCTATATATACACATTTTGTTGAGATTTTTCATCATGAATAGGCGTTGAATTTTGTAAAATGCTTTTTCTGCATCTATGGAGATGATCATGTGGTTTCTGTCCTTCTTTCTGTTGATGTGGTGGATGATGTTGATGGATTTTCAAATGTTGTACCGTTCTTGCATCCCTGGAATAAATCCTACCTTGATCATGATGGATGATCTTTTTGATGCATTTTTGAATTCGGTTTGCTAATGTTTTGTTGAGTATTTTTGCATCTATGTTCATCAGGGATATTGGTCTGTAATTTTCTTTTTTTCTGGTGTCTTTGCCTGGTTTTGGTATTAGAGTGATGCTGGCCTCATAGAATGAGTTTGGAAGTATTTCCTCTTCTTCTACTCTTTGGAAAACTGTAAGGAGGACGGGCATTAGGTCTTCACTAAATGTTTGATAAAATTCAGCAGTGAAGCCATCTGGTCCAGAAGTTTTTTTCCTAGGTAGTTTTTTGACTACCAGTTCAATTTCATTGCTGGTAATTGGTCTGTTCAGATTTTCTGTTTCTTCCTTGGTCAGCATTGGAAGGTTGTATTTTTCTAGAAACTTGTATATTTCTTCTAGGCTATCCAGTTTGTTACCATATAATTTTTCATAGTATTCTCTCATAATTCTTGGTATTTCTGTGGTGTCTGTAGTGATTTTTCCTTTCTCATTTCTGATTTTGTTTATTTGTGTAGACTCTCATTTTTTCTTGATTAGTCTGGCTAGGGGTTTATTTATTTTCTCAAAGAACCAGCTCTTGCTTTCATCCATTCTTTCTATTGTTTTATTTTCGATTTTATTTATTTCTGCTCTAATCTTTATTATGTCCCTCCTTCTACTGACTTTGGGCCTCATTTGTTCTTCCTTTTCTAGTTTCATTAATTGTGAGTTTAGACTGTTCATTTGGGATTGTTCTTCTTTCCTGAGGTAGGCCTGTATTGCAATATACTTCCCTCTTAGCACAGCCTTCACTGTGTCCCAGGGTTGTTGCAGTGTTGAATTATTGTCGTCATTTGTCTCCATATACTTCTTGATCTCTGTTTTTATTTGGTCATTGATCCATTGATTATTTAGGTGCATGTTATTAAACCTCCATGTGTTTGTGGGCTTTTTTGTGTTCTTTGTGTAATTTATTTCTAGTTTCATACCTTTGTGGTCTGAGAAGTTTGTTGGTACAATTTCAGTCTTTTTTAATTTACTGAGGCTCTTTTTGTGGCCTAGTATTTTATCTATTCTTGAAAATGTTCCATGTGCACTTGAGAAGAATGTGTATCCTGCTGCTTTTGGATGGAGTGTTCTGTAGATGTCCATTAAGTCCATCTGTTCTAATACATTGTTCAGTACCTCTGTCTCTTTACTTATTTTTTGTCGAGTTGATCTGTCCTTTGGAGTGAGTGGTGTGTTGGAGTCTCCTAAAATGAATGTATTGCATTCTATTTCCTCCTTTAATTCTGTTAGTATTTGTTTCACATGTGTAGGTGATCCTGTGTTGGGTGCATAGATATTTATAATAGTTATATCCTCTTGTTGGACTGACCCCTTTATCATTATATAATGTCCTTCTTTGTCTTTTATTACTTTCTTTGTTTTGAAGTCTATTTTGTCTGATACAAGTACTGCAACACCTGCTTTTTTCTCCCTATTAGTTGCCTGAAATATCTTTTCCATTTCCTCACTTTTAGTCTATGTATGTCTTTTGGTTTAAAGTGAGTCTCTTGTAGGCAGCATATAGATGGGTCTTGTTTATTTATCCATTCAGTGACTCTATGTGTTTTGATTGGTGCATTCAGACCATTTACATTTAGGGTGATTATTGAAAGGTATGTACTTATTGCTCTTGTAGGCTTTAGATTTGTGGTTACCAAAGGTTCAAGGGTAATTCCCTTACTATCTAAGAGTCTGAGTTAACTCACTTCATATGCTATTACAAACACAACCTAAAGGTTCATTTTTTCCCTCCTTTTCCTTCCTCCTCCATTCTTTATATGTTAGGTATCATATTCTGTACTCTTTGTTTATCCCTTGACTGATTTTGGGGGTCGTTGATTTGATTTTGCATCTGCTTAGTAATTAATTGTTCTGCTTTGCTCTAGTTTTATTTCTCTTGGTGATGTCTATTTAGCCTCAGCAATACTTTTGTCTATAGCAGTCCCTCCAAAATGCACTGTAGAGGTGATTTGTTGGAGGTAAATTCTCTCAGCTTTTGCTTATCTGAAAGTTGTTTAATCCCTCCTTCAAATTTAAATGATAACCTTACCAGGTAGAGTATTCTTGGTTTGAGGCCCTTCTGCTTCATTGCATTAAACATATCATGCTGGCCTGTAAGGTTTCTGTTGAGAAATCTGATAATAGCCTGATGGGATTTCCTTTGTATGTGATCTTTTTTTTCTCTCTAGCTGCTTTTAAAAGTCTGTCTTTATCCTTGATCTTTGCCATTTTAATTATTATATGTCTTGATGTTGTCTTCCTTGGGCTCCTTGTGTTGGGAGATCTGTGCACCTCCATGGCTTGAGAGACTATCTCCTTCCCCAGATCAGGGAAGTTTTCAGCAATTACCTCCTCAGTAACACTTTCTATCTCATTTTCTCTCTTCTCTTCTTCATCTGGTACCCCTATACTGTGAATATTGTTCCATTTGGATTGGTCTCACAGTTCTCTCAATATTCTTTCATTCTTACAGATCCTTTTCTCTCTCTGTACCTCAGCTTCTTTGTATTCTTCTTCTCTATTTTCTATCCCATTTACCATCTCTTCTACTACATCTAATCTGCTTTTGAATCCCTCCATTGTATGTTTCATTTCAGATACAGAATTTCTCAATGAAAAAAGGAATCTCCATCTTAAATTCATCCCTGAGTTCTTGAATATTTTTCTGCACCTCCATGAGCATGTTTATGATTTTTATTTTAAAGTCTCTTTCAAGAAGATGGGTGAGTTCAGTTTCATTTGGCCCTTTTCCTGGAGTTTGTGATATTTTGGTCTGAACCGGGTTCATTTGACATTTCATAGTTCTATGTGGTGCCCTCTAGTGCCTGGAAGCTGTAGTCTCTGGAGCTTCTCAGCCCCTAGAGTGAGGATGGGGGTCATAGGGGAGTTACACTGGTGCCTGGGGTCAGGAAAGAGGTGTGTCCTGATTCCCAGCTGCAGTGCCTGTCTTCAGTATCAGAGCCAGTGGGCCGAGCACACAGGTGTAAGCCTCTGTGCTTGGCATCTCTAGCTGTTTTAGGTGGGGCCTCCCTCCAGCTGGCCTGATGTCAGGGTACTGACTGCTGGTTTGCAAGTGCCAGCAGGCCAGGAGCAAGGTGCAGCAGGCTGTGTGTCATAGTGGGAGTCCTCAGAGCTGAGTAGTCACCCAGTGGGTTGGGGTGCCTAAAGTTCCTCAAAGTTCCCATCCTGCTGGGCAGAGTGCACCCAGACAACCTTGTCCACCTCTCCCTTCTCCCGTGTAGCAGGCTCCATGCAAAGCCCGCCCCTTCAGCAGCCCTCCTGCTGCTAGGAAGCCTCTCAGACCGCTTGCCTTTCCTTTGTCCCAGAGCGGCCGCATGTGGATCCCCACTCTCCACAAATGGCTGGAATCTCAGTCTTTCAAGCACTCCACCTCTCCCAGCTCCCCAACCCCATCAACCTCCAGAGAACCACACAATGTAGGTCTGTGGTCCAAAGCAGACCTCCAGGGCTGGGTGTTCAGCAGTTCTAGGTTTCCACCCCCTCCCCACTCCATTTCTCTTCCTCCCACCAGTGAGCTGGGGTGGGGAGATGGCTCAGGTCCCACCGGATCAAGGCTATCTTATGTTACCCTGTTCTGTGAGGTATGCTCTGTTCCTGAGGCCTGTATGCAGTCTGGTGCAGCCTTATTTCCTGTTGCTCTTTTAGGGCTAGTTGTATTAACTATATTTTCACACTATATGTGGTTTTGGGAGGAATTCTCTGTCTCACCTCTTGCATCACCATCTTGAATCCAAAATGCAAAAATTTTAAGTGTATGGTTCAATAAGTTTTGACACTGCAATCCAAGATCAAGGACATTACATGTTTCCTCATTACACTTCCCAGTAAATCCCTGCATCTACCCCCTGCAGAGGCAACCATTGTTCTTATTTATTTCCACTGTGGATTCATTATACGTGTTTTAGGACTTCATGAAAATGGATTCAAACAGTATTCACACTTTTATGTAAGGATTCTATTATTTAGCATAATGTTTTTTATATTCATCCATATTATAGTCTACATTGTCCATATTGTAGTCCTATTGATGGACACATGGGGACTTTTTCAGCCAGTATGAAATAAAGCTGATATACACATTCTTGTACACAACTTTTTGTGGGCATAGTTTTCATTTTTCTTGGACAAATACCTAGGAGTGGAGATGCTGAGACATAGAGTAGCTATGAGTTTCATTTTTATAAAGACCTGCCAGATATGATTTTGAACACCTTTTCATGTGCATTTTGTGTATTTTCTTTTAGGTAGTGTCTGATCAAATCTTTGGCTCATTTAAAAACATGGATTATCTTTTTATGAATTGTAGGGGTTCTATATATATTCTGGATTCTAGGCCATTGTGAAATACGTTTTGGAATTTTTTTTCCCTGTCTGTGGCTTGACTATTCATTCTCTTGACAATGTCTTTTGATGAGAAGAAGCTTAATGTTTGACAAACGTTATCAATTCTTCCTTTTTTTGTTTTCACTTTCAGTGTCCTTCCTTCCCCCAAGTCATGAGGATGCTCTCCTTTGTTTTCTTCTTTTTGTTTTAATTATGTTTAGATGAAGCATTTATCTCAACTTTATATGTGATTTGAGGTAGAGGTCAAGATTCTTTCCCCTGCTCCCATATAGATATCCAGTTGTCTCCGTACCATTAAAAAAAAATCTAGTGTTTTCTGATATCTGATAATTACAGATAGCCTGTTACCAGTCTGATTTTATTCCTTTGAAAGTGACCTATTTATCACTTTCCTGAGTGCTTTTTGGATCTTTTTTCCATAGTGCAATGTAATACTATCTTGCTTATCTTCTAGTAGTAGTACTTTTCTCTCTAAAGAGTTATGGTTATCCTAGCTTTGGCATATTTTCTCCAATGATTTCTGTAATGACTTCTACCTTTGCATTTTCTCAGGCTTTCTTTTTGGAATTCCTATTGGTCAAATCTTGGACTTGGATTGGACACTTAAGTTTTTTGTCTTTCTCCTTTTTCCAGTGTCTCCTTTTTCCAGTGTCATATTTCCACCTTTCCAGAAAAAAAAAAACTTGTTTGGTAAGCATATTTTTATTTTTCGAGTGCTCTTTCTTGGTCTCTAATTGTTACTTTATATAGCATCCTGTTTTTATTTTATGTACTTAATATCCTCTAGAATAATTCCAGGAATATTAATTAGAGGTTTGAAAATTTCTTTTTTTTGTTACCCAAATTGGTTCTTATGACGTCAACTTTTTTTTTTATTAAGGTTTCACTGATATACACTCTTATGAAGGTTTCACAAAGAAAGGAAGTGGGGAAAGAAGAAGAGGTTAAAAAATAAAGAAAATCCATGGTTCAGTATAAGTACTTTCCTGCATATTCCTTAGACAAACTTCAGGACAATGCTGTTTAATGGCCAAATCCCATTTTTCAAGCCTATCACTTGCTTGCCTTCAGTAAACATTCAACTATCAGTCTGCAAGTACTGACCTCCAAGTTAGGCTTACATGAATGTAGAGTAAAACTAGAGAAGAAAATAACAAACTATCTTCTTATGTTTACCAAAAAGGGCAAGCAAAGCCTTAAAACAAATACAGTTTCTCCTTTTTGTACCATTTTTGTTTAGTAACTGTATGACTGCTATAGACAAGAGTGTGTGCTAGAGTAGATGCTGTGTATAATTCCTTATTAAACTGTGAAATTTTATTAGCCCCTATTATATAGTCATCTTAGATGGTAAACCTTTAAGGTTGAAATCTGGAGACCAGGTCCCTATTAGGATCAAATTGTAGAGTTGCAGAACTAGTTCTCTAGACCAGGATAGTTTAAGCATAAACTTGTTTTGTATAAATAATTATCATGCTGATCAAACTGCCAATCATTAATATGACCAAAAATTAAGACATGTCTTATAAACTTAATAGCACTAATGAAAGGACAAAATATTTGAGAATTCCTGGAAAACCTAGTATGCTCTTTGGCCATGAATATGAGGGGAATATGTTGAGAAAACCAGATTTTTATAAGAGGAGAGAATGTGTGTGCAAACAATGTACATTTCAAAGGTTAAGTCTCTGGCTGGTTCTTTTAGAATACTGAAGACCAATTATTAAATACTTCGTCGGTTTTACTGTCATATATTTAGGCTATGTTAAGCATATGCTTGAGTTATCATTTCTTAACTTGTAATGAATGCAGAAGAATTGGTTTCTCTGGAGGTCAAGAAGTTAACCTTGGAGCCCACTGGATTCTGTTTCTTCAGGCAGGAGGTTAGCACAGAATTTTTATAAGGTGTTATTTTGTTAAAAACGTAACCTTCTCTACTGGAATCTGCTTTTCAACTAAGAAAATATCACACAGGGTATCTAATGGTGTAAGTTAAACTTCTCAGGGAAAAATAAGCAGGTATTTTTAGTCAAGGTGCCACCATTTTCACTCCACAAATCCCATTGTGTTTGCAGCAGCTCAACACAAATAAATTGATAATATAATTGAATCTTTTCCCCATAGTTGACAGAGCTAAATCTTAAGTGAGTTATATCTGACTTTTAACTGAATTTTATCAGAATGTTATGGTGATGACTTAAAAAAATTATTTTTGATTATTCTTCCCATTTTACAGCTCTTCCAAGCTGCAGAGAAAATTGAGCAAGAAGTGTTTTCATCCTGCAGGACACACTGCTGCTGTTTCTTGGCTCATCTCACAAGACCTGGCAGAGGCCCACAGCACATGTTGTTATAGGATTTGTTCAGTTGTGACCAGATATCTCCAATTCTGTTTCATAATAACTGAAACTCTATGCTTCACTTTTTTTTTTTTTTACCTCAACAGCTGTTCCATTCTGTTTTTTTAGGATTATAGCAGTGTAAAAACTTTTCAATGGTTTCTTAGATGACACCAGCATCACAAACAATAAAAGAAGAAAACTGATACACTGGACATCTTGAAAATTTAAAACTTTTGGGCTGCAAAGAACAGCACCAAGAAAGTGAAGACAACCCACAGAATGAGAGAAAATATTTGCCAATCATATATCTGATAAGGGGCTTATATCTAGAACAAAGAACTCCTACACCTCAATACTTAAGAGACCAATAGCCCAACTAAAAAAATGGCAAAAATCTCTAATTAGAAATTTCTCTAAAGAAGATAGAATGACCAAAAGCACATGAAAAGATGCTCAACACCATTAATCATAAAGGAAAGGCAAATCAAAACTACCCGTGAGATACACCTACTACAATAGCTATATGAAAAAAATAATAAGGATGTAGAGGAATTGGAGGTAATGTAAAACAATGCCACCACTTTGGAAAACATCTGGAAGTTTTTCAAATGGTTAAAGATAGAGTTAACATTTGCCCCAGTATTCACTCCTAGGTTCAATTCAATTCTCACTCAAGAGAACTGAAAACATGTCTACTCATAAACTTTTATACAGATGGTCAGGTAGCATTATTCTAAATAGCCAAAAAGCAGGAATAACCTAAATGTCCATCAACTGATGAATGGATAAACAGAATATTACTTATATGAAGAATACAAAAACTAATTCTAAAAGATATATGCACCCCTATGTTCATTGCAGCATTATTTACAATAGTCAAGATATGGAAAACACACACACACACATATATATTTGTACAATGGGATACTACTCAGCCATAAAAAGGAGGAAATCTTGCCATTTGAGACAACATGGATGGAATCTGAGGGTATTATGCTAAGCAAAATAAGTCAGACGACAAATTCTGTACTGTACTTATATGTGGAATCTAAAAAACAAAACAAATGAGCAAACAGCACAAAACAAAAACTTTAGGTACACAGAAGATTGGTGGTTACCAGAGGGGTGGGCAATTGGTGAAGGGACTCAATTGTGTGATGATGAATGATAACTAAAGTTATGGCGGAGATCACTTGTAAGGTATACAAATATCAATTATAATGCTGTACATTTGAAACTTACATAATGTAATATAACAGTTTTGCCTCAAAAAATACATATGGGATATCCATACAATGGAATATTACTTGGCAACAACATGGATGAACCTTGAAAACGTTGTGCTAATTAAAGTATTTAGACACAAAAGAGCACATATTACATGATTCTATTTCCATGAAATGTCCAGAAAAAGCAAATTGGTATAGAGACAGAACAGATATTAGTGGTTACCTACGGCTGAGGAAGAGGAAGGAGAGTGACTATCAGTGGTACAAGGTTTCTTGTTTGGGTGATGAAAAACTTCTAAAATTGTGGTGATTGTTGCACAACTCTGTGAATATATTAAAAGCCACTGAGTTGTATGCTTTAAGTGATAAACTTTGTGGTATGTGAATTACATTTCTAATAAAGCTATATTTAAAAAGCTCTTCCATGGAGATGATCATGGCTACAAATCAGGGCCAGATCCAGAAGCCATGAACTAGTGCTTCTAGAACTATAAGGGTAACCTTATTAGTTTTCCACACAATTATTATTATGTGATAGTGAAAATCAAAGAGGGACATACTAGCAAAATGCTAGCTTTATCTTTTAAATTTAGCAATAATTTGGAAACCTCAGGGATTTTATCATTTAGTTCTGGAAAACAATTTATATCAAACAGTGGGTCCCCATTATTCTTTTAGCTCACTGGTTAAAATTTATTAGAGGTAATCCATTTTGATTTTACCAAGGGAAGGGCCCTAATTTGGGGACCCAACAGAGGTCTAAAATTTCATTGCAGAGAGTATTCATAAAGGAGTATAGACTTTGCCTTTGGAGAGTATTGAGTTTTGCAGATCACTTAGGTAACTGCGTTTTTACCTGCACATTGGACCTCTCAAAAAACGTGATTCAAGGTTTTTGGGAGACAAGGACTTGGGATTTCGAGGCAAAGTCTCACAGCACCCCCCTTATTGAGTGGACAGAGAACCACAGAGGGACAGGACCTCGGTCTGAGGTAGTGGGGAATCCCAATAGAATTTGTATTCTTAAAGTAGGGGGAAAAAACCCACGGCGCAGTTTCGTCTGTTTTCTTAAGTCATAGCAGCCACGCCGGACCTACGTCTTTGACCTTCAGAGCCTGAGGACCGCCTTCCTTGCCTACGCACGTGGCGACTGGAAGACAAGAGTCACGTGGGACCTACGTAAGATACTCTCGGAGGCACGCTCTTAAAGTTTCATATATTGGAAATGAAATTTCAGCTTGTCGCTGTAAGATACAGTGGAGCTGACTCCCAGAAAGTCTACCAATCAGTGGGTTACAAATAAAATCATTAAGGACGATATCCTGCCCCATCTTCAAACACACACTTCCCTTTTCCTCCCTCACTCGAGCCCCCGGCCAATTCTCGCCTGACTCTCCCCTCACCCACCCAGTCTATCCCGCCCAGCCTGAAATTCAGGCCTACTAGAGCGGGGTAGAGCGACTCCATCCGGGTGCTTTGTCAAGGAGCGCATAAAGGGCGTGGTTTTATGACGGCCGACAGGACGGGGAGAAAAAGCCAACTCAAGAGACCGGGACAACCTGACGGAGGGGGGCGGAGGAAGTTTGGTTTGTCTCTTTTCAGGCCCCATGGAAACTCCATCCTGCAGAGCAGGGTAGTGTCTATTCTCAAACTCTCCTTTAAGGCAGGAGTACTAATTAAGAAGTTTCATTTCAAAGGCTCACTCTTTTAAAAGTGTTTCATAAGTTCTCTTCCTGCTCTCCTTCCCTGTCTTCTTAATAACCATGAAAACTTCTCCGCCTCCAGTTCCTTCTCCCCCTCTGTTCCTGCGCAGATGGTGGAGGCCGGCGAGGTGCGCAGCCGCAGACCGTTCGGGGCGGTGCCGGTGAAGGGCGGGTGACGCAGCGGTCGTCGCTGCCATTTTAAGTTGTTTGTTCTCGCTCGTCTTCCCAAACGCGGCTGTGCCCCGGACCCGAGAGGCCTCCGAGGCCGCCGTCGCTTCCGCAGCCACCGGTTTGGGGGAACGAGGCTGTGCCACCGGGGACGCTCACCATCCGCTTCGGCTTTCCCCGCCCCGGGTCCCCTCGACCTTTTTTCCTGAGAACCGGAACCCGATCGTGGCGGGAAGAAAGATTCAAGAGCAGATGCTTGAACTGAAATAACTTTACTTTGGGGGTTTGCCTCGCCGACCGGCCCCTTAGCGCAGGGCTCCCCTCCCTTTCCTCCCCTCCCCTTCCGCCGCCAGTGCCACTTCTGCCCCCTTCGTTCGCCTCCGTTTTTCTCTTTCTCTCTTTCTCTCGCTCTCGCCGCTGCCTCCGCGTCCTTCCCCTACGCCGCCGCCGCCCGGGGCACTGAGCCAGACTATGGGTCCCAGGTGGGGGCTGAGCGGCGGCAGCAGCGCGGACGGCACGGCCCCAGTGCGCACTGCAGCGGGGATGGAGGGGCGCGGTTGGCTGGTGGTTTTCTCTTGACATGGCCCCTGCCCGTGCTGCGAGCAGCGCCGCCGCCGCCTCTTCCGCCGCCGCCACCGCTCCGCCCGCCGGCTGCGGCTAGAGGGCTGCACCCCGCCCGAGAGTCGGTCAGTGAGTCCCGGCCTCCGCGGGATCAGTCAGGGAGGGGTTTCCCCGGCACCCACCCCTGCCCCAGCCGCCTCACTTCCGCCCCCTGACCCCCTCGGGGAGCGAACTAACGACCCCGCCCTAAACAGTCCAAACTCGGCAAACATGGTCTGTTCGACGTGACAGGTAGCTCATCGGGAACCCGGGAACTTAATTTTTTTTGGGGGGTGGGGTGGGCATACTTTAGGAAGTACTTAATATTAACACTACTATTTTCTCTTTTCCCACTGATCCTTACCCACTCCCGCCTACTCTACCCGGGCGGGAATTGTTTCCACGATGAAATGAGTGAAAACCTGAGTGATCCTGTGTCTCCCGTGGTGCGAGTGAGTCGCTGCCGCTGAAGGCAGAGGGTGGGGGTGGGGCCTGGGGGTGGAAGGCAGGTGGTCCCCGGGCACTGCCTGGGATTTGGGAGAAGAACCCGCCACCTTTGCCTCAGCAATGCTTGCAAGAACATAAGTCGCTCTCCCCACGATCTTGAACGGGGGCAGATTCCTAGGGAAGAAGACTCCCTCGGGGAACGTAGGACTCACTGCAGGGCCAGGGGTGTTGGGATCCAGGGCATTAATCGGGTCTGACCACAGAGCCGGAGTACTACTACATCGTGTTATGTCCCCCTTTCCCTCTGCCATCATGATTCTCCTTGGCAGCAGCATTGGCAGCCGCCTGAGGGTGAAGATGTGGGTGTTGGGGAAGCTGGTGATGACTCCGCTGTTCTTTCTCGTGGCTCCTTTGGGCAGCAGCTGTCCGCCCCCGGTATCCACTGTAGTCGATCGCAGGGAAGCCCTGTACCTCTCCCCTTCCTCCTCTGCCGGCTTCGCACTCTTCTCTTTGCTCGCCACCAGGAGTGATCAATAACAAGCACCGACGATACGTAGCAATAGTGAAATCCGAAATAACTAAGAGCTAATTAGGTACTACAGCCATGGATCTGGCTGGGTAAAATCCGATTGGATATTTCAGTTTCACCTGCCCTGTTTTCGGTGTTTTGCGGGGTGGTTTGGTGGGGTTATTTTTTTCTTTCTTTCTGATTTTGGTATTTGGAAAGCAAGAATCACACTTCCCTCTCCCCATTCCTTTTCATAATCCCTTCCCTAAAGGGGGAAAAATCCGAATGGATTTTAAGGACCGGACTGGTGTCAGTTTTGTTTTATTGCACCCCTAAAATCCTGATAATAGGCTTTTCATTCCCCACTAAAGCCTTTATTTTGGCGGTTAAGCCAAATGTGTTTTCCAAAAAGTTAAAAGTACTTTCTGCGCTTCCCGTCTGACCACAAACGTTATTGTCCAAACATGACTGGGCAGCAACTTTTGTTTCTTGACCCTGTAACATGACAGTCTGCTAATATTGCCAGAGGTGCAGTTTTTGGGTTACAGTCGTCATTTTAGCTATTCAATCATATTAGCAGGAAAAAAAATGACTTGTTTCTGTTGTACTTGAGTCTTAAGAAAAAGTGCCCATAGTTTAGTGACAATTTCCAAAGGCTTTAGTACCACCTGTTATTTCAAAATGGGGGACCCAAACTCCCGGAAGAAACAAGCTCTGAACAGACTACGTGCTCAGCTTAGAAAGAAAAAAGAATCTCTAGCTGACCAGTTTGACTTCAAGATGTATATTGCCTTTGTATTCAAGGAGAAGGTAATTTAAAGTTTTTAATGTGAATTAGCAGAAGTGAATTTTGTAAGTGTATATATTAAGTTGTTACCTTTAACTGAGTATTAGTTTAAAGAGTGGTTGAGAAAAGTCTACCTTGCATGCTCTTAACTTTTACCCTTATGAGTAATTCTCAGAGTGAAATTAATAGTTGCAGTTATAACTGAATGAAAGACTTGAGTACTCATTGGTTTAGAAATTCCAAAGCTTAGTAGGGTCTACGTTTAGCTAACACAGGGTGGGTAACATGAAAATTTATGTTTTACAATTTTCACTTATGTGTGGAGTTACACAGGAATTTCATAACTGAATTTTAAAGATTTTCTGAAATATAGTGTGTTCGAAAGAGGTGAATTAGAATCAAAATGTTTATATGCCAAAAGCAGCCTGTTTCATAGTGCATTTAATGGAATACAATATATTTCAGTTTTAGGAGCAAATAAGTACTGTAATGGTTAATTTGTGTTTAGAAGTGCAATTTATTAAAATTTAAAATGACCAAAAGAGGAAGTTTGAAGTTTTTGTCTTAATCAGAATTAATTCCGTAGTTAAATAGCACCATATGAGTTATGAGTAGTCAAGAATGTCGTAAAAGCAGTATTTTTTTACAACTTAAAATAGTTAACAGTTTCTTAGATGATCTCTATATGACATGAAATTGGGTTATGAATAATAAGGAAATACTTCTAATTTTTGCATTTTGTGAGCAAATTTCAGGTCAGCAGTATAATCTTTGAGAGAAATCTGTTTAATATTTGGATGTTACATAAGTTTTTACCACACTGAAAGGTTACTAGTATTTAAGAATGCTGTTAGTTGCTAGACTATAGAATTGTAAAGTGGTTTCAAAAATGGTTTATTCTGAAGTTACTGTCCCAAGTTTTGGGTAGTACCAAAGATTTCTCCTTTTTGTCTTTTTGTTAATAGGTTAGCTGCAGAATTGATAAGGTCAATTTTTAGGTGAAGTTACAGGTTCATTAGAAATCCAAGATACATGATGAAACTAGATCTTTGTATCTGTAAGATACCCCAAATTGTACCATCTACTTCTTTAAGGCTAATAAAAACCTATTATTCTATGAATGGGCAGTGTCCAGGTAATTGTCCTGGTTTGTGAATTTTATAACCTAAATTGATGATGAGCACTTAACTAAATTTGAAACTCATTTCGGTAGCCTTTTTTTTCTCCTTTCAGATATTCACATTTGTAAATACATAAGAACCAGGAGTAATGAAAATAACCCTTTTAGAAGTTAAAACCATTAATTTGTCTGAATAGCTTTGTTTTTAAACTGCTGAGAATCAGTTAAATGAAATCATACCAAGAGTAAATCACTGTTGTTGTTTTTTTAACCTTGGCAGTGTCTGATGTTTGAGTCTCACAGTACTGAAGAAATATCATTGTCTAAAATAAGTACTTGCAGTAGGTACCATAATGCCATAAAACCATAGTTAAACATTCTGATAATAGTCTGGAGGGTTTGAGGGAAGAACCGAAGGATCCACTTAGTTGAGAAACCTGTGTTTTTGGTACAAAAATTACTTAAAAATTTTGCTGAATTAGTATAAAAGTGTGGCATTGTAATATGAACTGGGTATTGAAAGCATTCTACTATTGGGTTGATCAGTTTTTTTTCTTTCAGAGGAAAAAATCAGCACTTTTTGAAGTGTCTGAGGTTATACCAGTCATGACAAATAATTACGAAGAAAATATCCTGAAGGGTGTGCGAGATTCCAGCTATTCCTTGGAAAGTTCCCTAGAGCTTTTGCAGAAGGATGCGGTACAGCTCCACGCTCCTCGATACCAGTCCATGAGAAGGGTAAGTCCCGTTCTTTTTTTTTAAGTCTTGACGTACAGTAAGTTTTTGTGGGTTAAGCCTGCATTTTTGCATCTCTGAGAATGAGTAGGTGCTCTGGCTGCTCTGAAAAGCCGTCCTTGCATCGTTCCTGTGTCCAGCCCCCCGCTTCCGCAGCTGCCTCTGCTGCCCGCCTCCACCGCCGCCGCGGACCCCAGCAGCCTTACCGCCCGCCGGTCATTGAACTCTTGCTCTCTTTTGAATCTGCTGCGTCGGACCGCCAGCGCGCCCATCATGTTAGACGCGGTGGTGGACACCAGCCCCGAGATCACCACCAAGGACTTAGAAGAAGGAGGTTGTGGAGAAGACAGAATGGAAGAGATGCACCTGCTAATGGGAAGGCCGAGAATGAGGAAAATGGGGAGCAGGAGGCTGACAGTGAGGTAGATGAAGAAGAAGGTGGTGGTGAGGAAGAGAATGGAGATGAAGATGAAGATGAGGCTGAGGCAGCAACAGGCAAGGCATATGCACCACCGAACACGAGGAGGGCGAGGGTGTTGGCACCAAGAAGCAGAAGACTGATGAGGGTGACTAGACAGCAAAAAAGGAAAAGTTCAACTTTAAGGAAAAAAAAAAAGGCCCCCTTGAGCTATTCACCCTCCACTTCTCAGAATCTAAACGTGGTCACCTTCCAGTAGAGAGTCCAGCCCGCCCACCCACCGTGGGCAGCGCCACCCGCAAGTGACACGCTCTCCACCACTCACCCGAAACCACAACGTGAATTTGCAACGGGGGAGGAAAAAACCAAAACTTCCAAGGCCCTGCTTTTTTTCTTTAAAAGTACTTTAAAAAGGAATATTTGTATTTTTTATTTACATTTTTTATTTTTGTACATATTGTTAGGGGTCAGCCATTTTTAATGATCTCGGATGACCAAACCAGCGTCCGGAGCATTCTCTGTCTTATTTCTGACTTTACTTGTGGTGTGACCATGTTCATTATAATCTCAGAGGAGAAAAAAAAACCTTGTAAAAAAGGCAAAAACAACAAAAAATCTTATTCCAAGCATTCCAGTAACATTTTTTGTGTATGTACTATAAGTAGTTGGCTTGTATGAGATGGTTAAAAAGGCCAAAGATAAAACGTTTTCTTTTTTTCCTTTTTTGTCTGTAAAGTTGCTATTTATTTTTTTTGGCTTGTCTGATGTATGTGTGAAACAATGTCCAACAATAAACTAGAATTTTATTTTGCTGCATTGTTCTAACAACAACAAAAAGAATGAGTAGGTACTCTTTAAAAGTTGACTCTTTAAAAATTTTGGATTTCCCTATTTGTGGGGAGAGCTAACATCATGCCCCTTACAAATAAGAAACTTAAAGCAGAATAAATTATTGTTGCCAGCCTTTAAAGTTCTGCAATTCATTGGAAGTTAAAATGGGACATACTTGAATCAAGAGATCCCTACAATTAGTTGGGGGGTGGGGGAAGAGGCTGAAGATAACCATGTACTGGTTTACAAGAGGCTTACTGGCCTTTGAAAATTGCTATATGGACTATGATAAGAGGAATAAGAATGGAGAATAATAGTTTTCAACTAACATATAGCAAAGATAGCATTTTATCTGTAATAAGAAGGTAGTGATTCCTGTTACAAGCTCCAAGACACCTTTGCTTAAAAAGTTTCCGGTATTGAAGAGAGGAAATAAAGGTGCAAGGGTCAGAGTTTTAGTTGGAGTTTGCACCATGCACTGATGAAGTTAGGTCTTGCTATGAGGAACGCTGGACTGAGTGACTGTGAATTCCAGAAGATAAAAATGAGAATTAGGTCATGAGCTATTTAAATTGTATACAGTCCTGTACCTTCTTAAAATACAGAATGTTATATTGTGGACCTTTTCCCCTTAGGAAATGTTTCCATAGCCAAACCCTATAATTTGTGACATTGCTTGCTACAGCTTTGCTTTTTTGAAAGTAATGATTTTGTGTGTGTGTCATTTTATAGGATGTAATTGGCTGTACTCAGGAGATGGATTTCATTCTTTGGCCTCGGAATGATATCGAAAAAATTGTCTGTCTCCTGTTTTCTAGGTGGAAGGACTCTGATGAGCCTTTTAGGCCTGTTCAGGTATTTATTATAAGTATGGTGAGCACCCAGATAAGTGAAAACTCCTGAAATAGAGCCTAACTTAAGAAATTCTTGAGAATATACTTTCTTTAAAAGTGTTATTTCATTAATCCCTCCTGTTCTTTTGAATATTGTAATACAAAGGAGAATGCATTTGCATTATAGACTTGAGAATGAAGTGGTTCAACCACTCAATGTGTCTTTGAAATTATGGCCAGAGAAAATACTTTAAGGTAGACTTTTGTTGTTACAGAGGGGTCCATGGATAAACTTCAGATCTCTTCCCCTGTGGTATTAAAGGAGTCTGATATAAGAAATGAGTTCAGAAGCCATTTTCTAGAAATGGATTTGTATATAAAATGATACAGAACAGAAGTAAATTTAGTAGTGGTTCTTAATTAACCTTCCTTGGCATCTTGGAAACTTTTGACTTGTCATTTGATGTACTAGGCAATTTCTAGTGTAAGGGCATTTACCCATGTGTTGATTCTATTTTTATTTATAGTAGATTTATAGGCATAGAAGAAAGTATAATGAAATCCACCAAAATATTGATTATGGTTAGTGGTAGGTCAGGTATAGCTAACTTTTCTTTTATAAATACATGTATATACATATATATCAAATGAGCATACTTTATTTGCAATCAGAAAAACAAGATGATGACCTTCAAGGACTCATTTTAAGCATACTAAACTAAACATTAGAAGTTTATTTTAAGCTGAGTGCTTAGAAATATAAAACCCATTTAAAAAAGTTTTGCATATGTCCGTTACTATGAAGTATCTTTATGGTGGTTGTGTGTGATAGACAAATTGGTATACTCCCCCTGTTGCCATGGTAAGGTTGCTACACATCAGCTCAAATGAAGTACTCCATTTACTAAGATGGATTTGACAGTCATAAGTTCTAAGGATAACACATAAGGCTAAATATAAGTAAAAGTATCATATATTCATGTTCTCTTTTAATGGATAATACCTGACTAACACGACTGTGCTGGAGAATAAAGCTGAATATAAAAGGCAGGAAGACAGGAATGGAAGGCACGTTTATAGTATCAGCAGGTCTTATACCTCAACTATAACTGCTCTCTGGAAGCACTGTTAGTCTTTTTTTGTTTTTTTCTTTTTAATTCAGAATTTCCCCTTGGAAAAATTTAGGTCCACCTAATCACAGTATGTATGTTTTTAAATTTCTAGTACCCTGTCTTAACTTTAAACCTTTCTTAGATTAGTTGTTAAAATATGCTTGTCTCAATTACTACTATTTGAATCTTGGCTGTATATGGTCTCCTAAGTCCTTGATATATATTTAACCTCAGTCTTTACAAGAACTAGGAAGATAGGAACCTCTTTTTGCAAAGAAAGAAACTGAGGCAGTTTAGAGATTAGGTAAACAACCAGGCCAAGGTCATGTAGTTAACTGGCATTCAAGACATAAGTCTGGATTGTAAAGCTTTACGTTCTTGAATCACTACCCTGTACTGTGGGGAGTTCCTTGTATTATAGAACCTTAAATTATGGATTGAATATAAATAATAGGATATATATAGGTAATACTTTAGAATTTTAAAATTCAACTGTGTTAAATAAGTAAACTGTAAAAATGAGTTTACTTCCCTGAATTAAAAGTATAAATATCCTAGAAACATTATAAATTCCAGTTAGAAGGTAATAAAAATGACCTTCCTTCTGAATTCTGTCTGGATAGCCCACCTTAATGATCCTCTGGTGTGAAGGAATATAGTCAGTAATAGTATAATATCTTTGTATGGTGACAGATAGGAACTACACTTACTGGTGAGCATTTTGTAATGTATGTAAATATGTAAATGTCAAACCACTGTGTTGTACACCCAAAATTAATATAATACTGCAACTGTACTTCAATTAAAAAGAAAAAAAGTGAATATCCTGAATGAGAAGCCTAAATACAAGTAACTTAATTCTTTCTCCAGGTGAACAAGATAAAGAAAGGTAAACTTTAATTTGAAAACTTTTTTTGACTCTTGAAACAGTTGAAAATTTACTTAAGTAGTGAGATTTAATAGGCACCAAGGTAAAGATTATTTTTAAAACTTGAGTTACTGCTATATTCAGAGTACTACAAAGTAAGTTAGCTCTTCATCATACTATTGAAGTATTTCATTACTTTTCTTGGAATTGTTTAGAGTTTTCTTTTGGTGTGGACCATTCCTTCCCAAATCTGGATATTTAGTAGGATAGAATCAAATGCCATAGAAATATATGAAAGAACTTTTTTTAGTCTTATTAAAAATCTCTTTTCAGTATGATACTCTCCTGGCCTCTTCCATCCACCCCAGTATTTGCTTTGTTGGAATAGATGAAGCTTTCTTATTTGAACAGTATTTTGTTTTTGACACATTTGTATTTGTGTTGGTCCTATTTCCTAGAATGGCAGTTTACAAATTACTTAACACTATTACTTTCGCCATGGAAAATACAGTCAGTCTTTCAAGGTCCAACCTAAAATCACCTGTTAATACTGCCTGCAGTGCCCATTATGTTAATTATTTTTCCTTTGCTCCCATAGCACTTTATAAAGGAACCCTTTTTAGGTTTTTACACATAACCACATCTCATTCTATGAAAGATTTAAAGTAAGTTAAGTCTTATATTGCATGTTCATGTCCTCTTCAGCAGTGAGTGAGCCCCTGAGGCTGAGATGATCTTACCATATTTGCAGTATCTAGTAACATTTGTTCCATATACTAAAAATTCAGTAAGTATTTGAATTGTGCAGGAGTACAATTCAATATATTTTACATACAGTAGTATGTAGGGACACCATATCATATTTTATGTTACAGCTTCTAAGAAAACCTACCAGGTGGTAAAATCCTAAATAGCAGGAACTGATGGTTTGTTTGTCCGTGTTAGTATTTCCTACTCAATCTTTTGACAGAATAAAAATTAAACTAAATGCTCGAGACAAGTGCTGGGCATAGAAGCCACAGGGCATAAATCCGCAAAGAAGTAAAAAGCTAACCCTTTCAAACAATATGGCTTCTCTCTCACTTACCAACTTTACATCTCCCTGTATGGCCCCGGAAGATGACTGGTTAGCCAGAGACGGGTCAGATTCCTCAAGGGAGGAACAACCTAAGACAGGCACAGTCGTAGGGGGGCCAACAGGTGAGAATTTGGGGATCAACAGAGGTGAGGCTCAGAACCTCACCCCCCCTGCTTTGAGAGAAATCTTCTGCATCCGTGGATGTTTTGCTGCCCTTGTCTAGCCTGGATTAATACTTAGTCCATAGGCACACACCTGATCATCTGATCATCTACATTTGCCCTCTTACAGCACTAAACTATGTTTTCTACCTTTATCTTGCATCTACCTACCACTTCAGCATTTTATTAAAAATAAAAATAATAATAATAATAGAGGGAGAAATGTGGGATCAACATATAAATCAAGTACAAAAATCAAACGAATATTCATATTTGACCTGATTGTTTATAGGTCATAATGCGTGATCAAAACCGAAAGTTTCTGTGATGAATGCCCTTGTACTGTTCACCATGTAAGAATTTATTGACTATGTAAGAATTCGTTCACCATGTAAGAACTTGTTCGTTATGCTTCAGAAGATTGGAGACTGACGAGAATTAGACTTGAGATGGATTAATGATTGTACATTGAGCATTGACCCCCCTATACTGAATTTTATTGTTGTTAACCATTTGATCAAGAAATATGAGAGATGCCCTCTCAAAAAAAAAAAAATTAAACTAAATGGACTAACAGTCATATTTACAATTTGGTGTTATCTAAATACCAAATTATTTTAAATTGTTTAAGGTTCCTAGGTTTCTTGATTTTGCTGTTAGTTTTGTCTTTTCACCCAGCATTTGGGCTCTCCACATTTATTTTGTGGGAGCATGGAGTTGATCTTTCTCGTGTTAAAATGTTAAAAGGATGTTCTGACTTGGTAACAGTCCTAACTCGAAAAAATGTTTAATATGACAAAATGCACATAAAAATATTTCATAAAAACTTGAGGGGTTCACATATCTTCAGAAGTGCATCTGTGTAAGGACTGGAACTATAATATTTCAAGGATGGGCTTTACATTTCATTTAATCCTTCTGCCCTGATGCATAGGGTACTAAGGTGGGGGTGGGTGTCATGAACTGAGTAGGTTTGAAAATTTAATTTTATGAAATTTGGTTTAAAATTGTTGAGTGTTAGGAATTTTTCATCACTTTGATGCAGTTTTTCTTGAAGGTCAAATTATAAAATGGAGTGCTATTTGATAGAACTCTCTGTGATGAAGGAAATGTCTGTATCTCAAGAGACTGTTCAAAATAGTGGCCACTAGCCACCTATGACTATTGAGCATTTGAAATGTAGCTGTTACTGAAGAACTGAATTTTAAGTTTTATTTGTTTGAAAGTTGCCACTATTGGCTACCATATTGGACAGCACAACTGTATGCATATGGATGCACTAGATGTTTCTGATAGTGTAGCATGTTTGTAGTTACATACAAATATTTTTATTTCTTAATTAGGCCAAATTTGAGTTTCATCATGGTGACTATGAAAAACAGTTTCTGCATGTACTGAGCCGCAAGGACAAGACTGGAATTGTTGTCAACAACCCTAACCAGTCAGTGTTTCTCTTTATTGACAGACAGCACTTGCAGGTAAGCTCTTTTTTTTGGAAACCACTTACAGGCTCATTTAAAAAGCTTATTAGGTGACAAACTTTTTGATACAAGTCACTTAATTTTGTTTTGCCCCTTCAACATTGAATTATTTTTGAAGTTATTCAAAAAACAAGTTACTTTAAACATTCCAGAACAGGGGTTCCCAAAAAATTCCCATGACCCCAGTGTACAGTGGAATTCTGAGACACTGCCCTGGAGCTTTTCTACCTAAAATAAGATATTATCAACAGGTCAACATCACCTGAGAACTTTGATATGTAGAATCTCAAGCCCTACTTAATCAGAATCTGCGTTTTGAACAAAGTCCTCGGGTAATTGGTAACACATATTTTGAGAAACATTGGTGTAGACCTTCTAAGTAAAATTATAAAGGGATTAGGCACATCTGTATTTAAAAGGTGCACATGTGTTTTAAATAGGCACCACCAATTTGAGTTAGCAATCCAGGTATTCCAAATCTTTATTCTATAGAATATTGTTTATTCTCATCAACCTTACCTGCATCATCACTTAAAATTTACAATAGATACTATATTATTAACCTTTAAAAAATAGCATTTTAATTTATTTACCATTTATTTAACAAATGAGTGACTATTAAGTGCCAGGCTCTGTAAAATAATGAACAAGATTGACAAAAAGTCTTGTCATCATGGACTCACATTCTGCTGTGGGAGACCCAGTAATACATGAATAAAAATACAGTCAGATAGTGTTCAGTGCTAAGAGAAAAAGAGGAGCTGCACTGTTGGGTGTGAATTCTTAGATGGTGTCATCAGAGAAGGCCTCATTGAAGGTGTAATTTTAAGTAAAGACTTGAAGTTTGTGACACTAATTGAACTAACATAGAACATGTTTAAGTGAGTCTGTGCAAGGTACTAAAAAGTACAAAGTCAAATCATACTGCTACCTTCAAGGAGCTGATAGAGACTACATGGTGTAGGATAAATTCCAGCCGAAATAAGCAGGCGGAGAGGCAAGAAAGGGCCAGGCAGTTCATTTGAATGCGATCCCGGGCGAGGTTCACCAGCCTGTACAGACACAGTCTAGGGAAGTCGCGCTCAGCAGGGCAGGCAGCGAGTGTCTAGAGAAGGTAGGGGGAGGCAGGGGGCTCAGATTTACAGCGTGAGGATCGGCCAGCCCAAGGCACATTTTTCAGGTTGGGCGGGGGCAGCAGCATGTCATCAGTGTGACATGCTCGCCCCTCCCCCTAGTCCCTTCAGCCTTACACATGGGAAGATACTACATTTAATTTTATTTTTAATTGAACTGTTGTTGACATAACATGTACTTTTTCTCTTGTAGAAGGTTAAGTAATTATGGCCTAGGTCAATAAAAGAATTGTGGGAATTAGAGAAGAAAGTTGATTTCACTGGAGGCATTTGATAAAAATAGCAAAAAAAACATGTAACTTAGGTGGGTTTTTTGGGAGTTTTCTTTGGTTTTCAGTTTTTTTACCTTAGCTCTCTTATGGTGGGTATTTTTTAGTTGCCTTATTTTTCTTTTTTATAATTGCTTGTAATGTATTTCCATGTGCCTTACTTGTTGAGAAAATACAATATAGTAGGATTCACAAGGACTTTGTCATAGATATAATGATTTAATTTAATGTGAATATATATAAGATCATTAATACTATGAATAAACTTACTTGAAGGAGTTACTTTGTTAATTGTCACCTGTTACATACATTGATACTTGCTATGCTTTATGAAGCAAACATCTTGAATCCTTCTAATATAAAAAAATAAGATTATGAGCCAAATTTTGGGTTTTAGGTAGGGTGACCAGCAATCTAAGTTTGTCTGAAATATCCTGGTTTTAGCACTGTAAGTCCTAGGTGCTAGAGATGCTTCAGTCCTGGGTAAACTGGGGTGGTTGGCCTTAAAACTGAATTTGATCTTCAGTACTCTTAGGATCTTCTTCCACTCAGGTTCTGTTCTTGATCTTCACAAGGTGGAGCTGTCCTGTCATATTCGCATTAATTATGTAGAGGAATCACCCTCCAGTAACTCATGAGGGAATTCATGATAGTGGTCAACACATACATGGTATATTATAGCTGAGGTTAGATCTTACTATGATTCTATAGCTAAGGAAGTCAAGAAATTAAGTAACTTGATAAAATCATCTAGCAGAGGTCTTGTGCCCTTTATCGTATCTGTCATAGCGGCTAGATCAAATAATTCTGGATGGGGAAGTTGTATAGAGGCACATGCCCAAAGTCTGGATTTTAGTATGCATGCACCTGCTATAAGATCTTGGACAAAGAACTTTTGTGGGCATGTTCTTTTTGTTAAATTGACTAAATTATATTTGTAAGTTTGTTAAGGTTGATTTACATATGTCTTGGCCTTTTTTAGAGGTGCTATAGTGAAGAGAACTCGAAAGGCAGGTCTGGGTTCAAATTCCATCTTCAATTTACCATCAGTGGTTATTTGTGATAGTGCCCAGCACAAGTCTGCTATAAGTTAGATGTCAAAATAGTAACTACCTTTTAAAAATAACACTTAGTTTGATTTGTCTGAGAATACTTGGCTTTCTTCTAGTCCTTCATGCCTGGATATGCTTTCGTCTTTTTTACCTGTTAATGTCCTTCGCCTTTACTCTCACCACATCTGTTGCCTTTCTATATACAAACATGACTTGAGACCTCTAAAACCTCTACTCAAATCTGTCTCTATGAAATCCCTTCAACCCTGATTTCGTTTGCAAGTAGGTTTTGTTTGCCTTTCCTTTTATTTTTCATTCTGCATAAGTTCTGTAAACATTTATTCATAATCGTATACTCTTTCTGTATTTTGTATGGCAAAGGTCTGTCTTCCTAACTAAACTAAGTTCCCCATGGTTCGAGGCCATGATTCATTTCCTTACTCTATATATTTTGTTACTTTGTCCATAAGTGCTTAATAAATTGACTTCATGTGATGATCAGTTATGCTAATGTCTTATTTAATAAGAATATTACAAATTTTCCCCTTTCAGACTCCAAAAAACAAAGCTACAATCTTCAAGTTATGCAGCATTTGCCTCTACCTGCCACAGGAACAGCTTACCCACTGGGCAGTTGGCACCATAGAGGATCACCTCCATCCATATATGCCAGAATAGAGTACCAGCAAAATGGAGAAGATCAGAGAGTGCAGCAGTTTTTTTTCTTATTTTCTTACCACTTATTCTTTCAGAGTTTAAAGAAAATGGACTCATGCACAGAACACTATGCATATTGAAACTTGCTCATCCTGGATTTTTTTTTAAAATTCATTTGTATCTCAGAACTTTAAAAAAATTAGATGTCTTCTGCACAGACTGTGTGAAAGAAGATGCTTTGCATATTTGCTGCACTGCATCAGCATCTTACTAAAAATGTGAAATGAATGGACTATTGTACACTGAAATGCTTAAATGTATCTGAAAGCACAAAGTGATACCTATTTTTGATTGTCTTTGCATTTATGCTGGTTCTGCCTCTTTGACCTTTGTCATCAGTATTTAGAGGATGAGAGGTGAATGTAACAGATATAAGTAACATTCTCAAAAGCTTTATAGCTCTGGTATGAGCACTGTTCCAGAGCACCGTCAGATGCATTTCAATGATCAGAAGTGGTTGGTTAAAAATATATATATATATACACAACCATGGGAAAGAAATCTTTAATGAAAAAAGCATCTCATTGTAGGCATTCTTGCCTCATGTTTTACTGGGCCATGTTTGTTTCCTGGTACTCATGTGTATTTTATTTCCAGATCTCTTTCCCAAGTTATAAGAGTATTCTGCTCTGTGTGGATGCAGGATACAGTTACACACATTAAAGCAGATCTGGAGTCTGAAGTAGCTAAAGCAGCTATAAAACTGAGAAATACACTCATAGCTGCAAAAACCATGATAAGCTGAGAACTTTCTGGTTTTTGGTTTTTTTCTTTTTTGGTTTTAAAGAGGAGATTTTTTATTACAAAGAAAAAAATTCCAGTGAATTGTGCAGAAATACTGGCTTTCTATACCATCTTAAAGAAACACTTAACGTTTTTTTTTTTTGGAGTAGAAAAAGTTACTAAAGATGGCATCTTAAATTGTGAAAAACAGAGCATCAAAGCTCTAACAGCAGAACTCATTTTGTGCAATGAACATAAGGAAAGACTACTGTATAGTTTTTTTTGTTTTTTAAATGAAGAAAAGCTTTGCTTAAGGGTTGCATACTTTTATTGGAGTTAATCTAATGATCCTACTCCTTTGGAGTAAAACTTAGTGCTTACTGGTTTCCAATTGTATTTAGCTTCTGGTTGGAATTTAACAAAATGAAAACCTAAATAAAATAGGTGAAAGTTCCCTGACTGTTCAGGTGAATACAGAAAGCTTGAAGTGGTAGCTTTTTTTCCAAGTCACTGGGTATGTTACTGATGACCTTGGGGGTTATTTTACAGTTCATGGCTAAATAGTAAATTGAGAAGAAAAAAAAAATCCAGCAATTAATTTGTAAGTAATAGGAACTAAGGACATTTTGTCAGCTTTTAAGAATCATCAGCCTGGTCTTACGCCTTGCTTCGTGGAAAAGAAAAAATATATTCTTAATTTCAAAATGCTTTCACATGTTTTCTGATCCAATTGAAAATTAAAATCTATTTGAAATAGGCTTTGAATGTTTATCATGACCAGATACTGTTCTAAGCTCGTCTTTACTTACCTAAGCACCGAGTGGACATAGATGCCCAAGCTCATACCCTAAAATCAGGTTGTCTTAGATCTAGAGTCCAAGCTCTTAATCGTTTTTACTATACTGAATTACATTATATTCAATAGGTAGGGCATCTCAGCAGCCACTGGTTTAAAGTTTTTATTTTAATATCAGTTCAGAAAAGCTGTAACAGTAATACAGAAAGCCTTTCTATAATCTCTACCCACATTTACTCTTTCAACATTTTGCCAGGTTTGTCCATTAACTTCATACATTTATATTCTGAGCCATTTGAGTTTGTGGCATACATCATAGACCTGGATTTCTTATCCCTTAGCACTGGCATATGTCCCAAATACAAATATATTCTTGCATAGCCACAATAAAGTTACTGAACTCAGGAAATGTAGCATTGATATACTTCTGACAACCATCTAAATATAGTCCAGTTTTGTTAATTTTCTTAATATCCTTGATACCCTCTATAGTCAGTACAGGATCATTTGCATTTAGTTGTGAAGTCTTATCTGGGACAGTTTCTCAGTCTTTAATGACCTTGACATTTTTTAAGAGTAAAGTCTGGTATTCTAAATTTCTCCTTTTGCATTTGAGTGATCTACATAGCTGGGTTTGGATTACAGTCTTGTCAGTACTCAATTTAAGTGACTTTAGGCCCTTGTAATCTCCAGAAGCACACCGGCAGTTTCCTCTTTGTTGATGTTAACTTTGGTCAAGGTGGTAGTTTTCTGCATTGTATAGTTAGGATTTTTCTCTCTGCAACCTAAAAAGCAACCTGGGAGAGAAAACATGCCAATATCCTGCTCTTTATCAGGAGCACCTTTGATGATTTATTTTTGCTGTAACCAGTCTTCACTATGGTGGTTGCAAAATGGTAACTTTCCCTGTCTACCAGCATTTTTCAGCATTCTGTTGTAAGGAAAAGTTTTGTCTGCCATTTAATCTACCTAAATAGTATGGACTCACCTTTTTTTTTCTTCATTGCTGCATAGTTTGCATTCCCCTATCATTTTCTTGAACACTTAATTTTGAAGCACAAGACATGTTCAACTTGTAACTTCCCTATCCCAGTCCCCTGCCCTGTTTCTCCAAGGAACCAGGTTCCCTTCAGTGGGAAAGCACTGCTGCTATTAAGTCAGCAGTCCCTTCAGCAGACTGATCAACATGTATTCTAATATATGCAAAGGGTAACCTCTGTTGACTGTTTCCAAGTTCATTTAAAGTTGCTTCCTTTTTTCTGATTTTTAGTCATGAAATAGATTCCCTGATGCAGAATTCGGTTATTAAAAATGCTATAGTCAACAGAAGTTTGAGATATTTGTGAGCTTGGTCTTTCCAATAGTGCAGACTGGAAGATTCAAGATCTGCATGGTTTTATTCTGGTACTAGCACAGGGGCTGATAGTACGTGTTTCTTTGCCCCTTATTGTAATATATATCAGTCATGTGATTAATCCACTTACCAAAGAAAAAGCAGCATATCCATTGGACTGTTTCTCATATCCCTGTTTAGCCTCAAACTTCTTTAGAGGACCATTTTAGGCCATTATAGCTCAGTCTATTTCATTTTCCAATATGGGTTATGGTTCATCTATTTTGAAGTTCCATAATCTTAAAACAGGGTTAAAAAAGAAGAAATGTAGCTGAGAAGGACCTAACATTTATTAAGGATTAACAATATTTCTCCTTTATAGTATAATACTGGACTTTAGTTTTAAGGTAGTCTTAAAATGGCACTACTGGCTTCTTTGCCTTAAGTTTTCAAAATACTTTGAGCTCAGAATTTTTTTCATCCAAGTATCATTAATATGATTACAAACTAAAACTAAAGAGGCTTAAAATGAAAAAAAAAAACACAAACAGGCAACACCATCCTATATCCACTTGGTCTCTGACATTTTCTCCAAGGAAAATTTTTTTTTTTTTTCAGGGGAAAGCACGAACGCAGTCCCAAGGAAAGTGTTTCTTAGATACTTCTGGTTGTGCTGATTTATTTTGAAAATTACATTTGTTTAGTCAAATTTACACTTGTAGTCATTGTTGGGTTTCTTAAGGTCATGCTACTGTTCTGTTTCCCAGGTGTTTTGTGTGTTTGCCTTGTGCTATTAATTCTCCTGTGGCCTTGTTTGTCAGTTCCACAGAAGCGAATGCAAGTGTTTTTCCTTGCTTCAGAACATGTGCTGTAATCATTACATCTTCTCCTAGTTTAGCAGGTGACATGTACCTTGAAAGGAAACAAATTTAAATATAGTTAACAACAAATAATTTCCTAAAAGGGACAGTTGTGTGCATCTCTAACAGCCTTCTTATGTTACTCCTAAAAACAGTTCAAGAGTATCGGCAAGCTTTCTGTCCTATCGAATGTGAATGGCTGGTCCTGGCCCAAGTACCTTCTTACACATTTCTTATTTACATAAGTTTCTTTATGGGAAAAGTTACCTTATGGAAAGGAGTTTTTACCTCCCCCCTGCCCCCCTTAAGTTTCCAACTTCATATTTGGGGCTGATGAAAGATTTTCTCTAGCTTTCAATTTTGTCTGCTTAACTTCTTAGATTATTACTTGCATTCTACCTTATCCATAATTTCGCCTTCTGTGGTTTCAGTTACCTGGGGTCAGCCTGGTCTTGAAGCAGATGCTTCTCCTGATGTATTGTCAGAAGGTGAATAGTAGCCTGACATTATATTCACAATGTCAATGTCATTGACCTCACCTCATCTTACCATGAAGGCATTTTATCTCACATCATCACAAGAAAAGTGAGCATAGTTCAAGATGTTTGAGAGAGACCACATTCATGTAACTTATTATAGTTTGTTATAATTGCTATGTTTTATCATTAATTCTTGTTCATCTCTATGAGTTAAACTTTATCATAGGTATGCAGATATAGAAAAAAAACAGTATATACAGGATTCAGTACTATCCATGGTTTGCGACATTCACAGGGGGCGAGGGTCTTGGAACATATCCCTGTGGATAAGGGGGGACCACTGTATCTTGTCATATCAATATTTAGAATTTATTCAACCCCAAATTGACTCTTTAAGAGACACTTCCTAACTACTTGTAATCTTAATTGTCATTCACTTACTTTTGAAATATCTTCAGTAAATCTATGTCCTAGTTTCTGTTCAAGTGAATTAATTTCTGAAGCTCAGGCAGTTCATTGTCCATTACTATCGGCAACACATACTTTGAAAGGCTGAAACTATGTTTGACTTATTAAAAATTCCTTAGGGTAGTAAAACCAGCAGTAGCTTAGAAGATCATGAAATGCTGCTAGGCTTGAATATCTCTGCTCTTAATACAGGCTCTTAAGGCCAAGCAGAGTCATCAGTTGGTCTTACTCCTCATCACATGGACTACTGCAAGATGCGGACTAATGACTATACGTAGCAATACCATAAGCAGAACCTTTTCTTTTTGTACATCTTCAAAACAGCATTTGCTTCTTGTCCTGTGATTTGCTTATTGCATCCTCTATTTAAGTTAGCCTTATAAAAAAGTATATTCTTGACAAATCTGATACCTGACATTATTTCCATTGTCATGTTAACATTAGCTTTCTCACCCTAACTCCTGACTGTCCTCCACCAAAATCATTTTTCTGTGTTTAAGTGTAAAAAGCAATTGTCTTGAAACTAAATCTCTGGGTCCTGCACTCCTGACCAGCAACAGCACTAGTTAATGTTGGAATTGGATTTTTTACATTTGGAAACATTTGACCCTGCAGGGATTTTCACAACAGTGAGAGACAGCCTGACATCTGGTGTACAGCTCCCTGGTCATAGTTTAGATCTACAGAGCATGTGTATGCAACTGCAGGGAGAGATGCAGGACTGCAAAACTGCACATGTATAGATGCAAGACTGCAAAGTGCACATTTGTGTTTACCTCGCTACAAGATGATGACAATATATATGGAGGTTTCTTCAGCTTTGAATTTTATCCAGCCTCTCATCAATCTGTACTCAGTGTAACCCTCGTAAGACATTTGTACGAGTGGCACTTTTAAGGATTTTTTTTCACCACCAGTATACATATTAGAAGCTGAAGATTTGCTTTTTGAATGTGGAGATCATTCTCCCTTTACTACTGATTTAGTCTGTACTTAGAAATTAGTTCCTTTAGTTCTAAAATCTAAGGCTATGGAATATTTTAGAGCAAATCTGTGGTTGTACTTAAGGATGATCAGCTAGGTTACCTCATGATTTATGTTACAAATGTGTTTGACTCAGTTGTTTGAAATGCGTTATCACATTTAAAAAATGTTATTTGGGGTACAGTTTGGATACATACGATATGCTCATATCGACACTGACTCCAGCCGCTCCCCTTTCTGTGCATAGCAGTGCCATTGTTGATATGTTGTCCACTAAGGTAGCTGTCAGACCACCATGGAGAGTGCCCATTTTATTGATATGCTCTTCTTCTACCTTCATTTCACAAACCACCTTCCCAGGAACAGCAGAGACAAGAGTCACCTATGTGTAAAAAAACAACTTTGAACATTCAGTTGTATTAAAAAAGGCCAAAGAGCCCAACAAAATTTTTCATTGTACTAAATAAACTGAATCACCCAAAAAAAGTTGACTAGAAATTCAAATTACCAATCTATGATAGAAATAAACACTTACATAAATTATTTTCCAAGAAAAAGGGATATTTAGGGAAAATAGCAGTTTTGTTAGTCTCCACTCCTCTGCAGAAATCAAACATTCCATCTACACTTTTCGGCCCTGTGAACAACCACCTGACATCTTAAATTCTCCTTACAAATTTTGGGCCAACAAATTCAGCTGGTCCCTGTGATCTGTTGACCCACTACAGGTTTAATTTGGATGTTACTTAGTTTTTTTGCACAGAGTGAGCTTGAAAAAGACTTTGTAATGAATTATTTATTTTATTTTATTATTATTTTTATTTTGGTATCATTAATCTACAATTACATGAGGAACATTATGTTTACTGGGCTCCCTCCTTCACCAAGTCCCCCCCCCACAAACCCCATTACACTCACTGTTCATCAGCATAGTAAGATGCTGTAGAGTCACTACTTGTCTTCTCTGTTGCACATCCCTCCCCGTACTCCCAACGCACTATACATGCTAATCGTAATGCCCCCTTTCTTTTCAGCCCCCTTATCCCTCCCTTCCTACTCATCGTCCCCAGTCCCTTTCCCTTTGGTAACTGTTAAGCCATTCTTGGGTTCTGTGATTCTGCTGCTGTTTGGGTCCTTCAGTTTTCTCTTTGGTCTTATACTCCACATATGAGTGAAATCATTTGATACTTGTCTTTCTCTGCCTGGCTTATTTCACTGAGCATAATACCCTCTAGCTCCATCCATGTTGTTGCAAATGGTAGGATTTGTTTTCTTCTTATGGCTGAATAATATTCCATTGTGTATGTGTACCACATTTTCTTTATCCATTCATCTACTGACGGACACTTAGGTTGCTTCCATTTCTTGGCTATTGTAAATAGTGCTGCGATAAACATAGGGGTGCATATGTCTTTTTCAAACTGGGCTACTGCATTCTTAGGGTAAATTCCTAGAAGTGGAATTCCTGGGTCAAATGGTATTTCTATTTTGAGCTTTTTAAGGAACCTCCATACTGCTTTCCACAATGGTTGAACTAATTTACATTCCCACCAGCAGTGTAGGAGGGTTCCCCTTTCTCCACAACCTCACGAACATTTGTTGTTCTTTGTCTTTTGGATGGTGGGGATCCTTACTGGTGTGAGGTGATATCTCATTGTGGTTTTAATTTGCATTTCTCTGATGACTAGCGATGTGGAGGATCTTTTCATGTGTCTGTTGGCCATCTGAATTTCTTCTTTGGAGAACTGTCTGTTCAGCTCCTCTGCCCATTTTTTAATTGGATTATTTGTTTTTTGTTTGTTGAGGTGCATGAGCTCTTTATATATTTTGGATGTCAACCCTTTATCGGATCTGTCATTTATGAATATATTCTCCCATACTGTAGGATGCCTTTTTGTTCTATTGATGGTGTCCTTTGCTGTACAGAAGCTTTTCAGCTTGATATAGTCCCACTTGTTCATTTTTGCTTTTGTTTCCCTTGCCTGGGGAGATATGTTCATGAAGAAGTCACTCATGTTTATGTCCATGAGATTTTTGCCTATGTTACTTTCTAAGAGTTTTATGGTTTCATGACTTACATTCAGGTCTTTGAACCATTTCGAATTTACTTTTGTGTATAGGGTTAGACAGTGATCCAGTTTCATTTGCTTACATGTAGCTGTTCAGTTTTGCCAACACCAGCTGTTGAAGAGACTGTCATTTCCCCATTGTATGTCCAAGGCTCCTTTATCATATATTAATTGACCATGTATGTTTGGGTTAATGTCTGGAGTCTCTATTCTGTTCCACTGGTCTGTGGTTCTGTTCTTGTGCCAGTACCAAATTGTCTTGATTACTATGGCTTTGTAGTAGAGCTTGAAGTTGGGGAGCTAGATTCCCCCCACTTTACTCTTCCTTCTCAGGATTGCTTTGGCTATTCGGGGTCTTTGGTGTTTCCATATGAATTTTTGAACTATTCCAGTTCGCTGAAGAATGTTGTTGGTAAATTGATAGGGATTGCATCGAATCTGTATATTTCTTTGGGCAGGATGGCCATTTTGACGATATTAATTCTTCCTAGCCAAGAGCATGGGATGTATTTCCATTTGTTAGTGTCCCCTTTCATTTCTCTTGAGAGTGTCTTGTAGTTTTCATGGTATAGGTCTTTCAATTCCTTGGTTAGGTTTATTCCTAGGTATTTTATTCCTTTTGATGCAATTGTGAATGGAATTGTTTTCCTGATTTCTCTTTCTGCTAGTTCATTGTTAGTGTATAGGAAAGCCACAGATTTCTGTCTGTTAATTTTGTATCCTGCAACTTTGCTGAATTCTGATATTAGTTCTAGTAGTTTTGGAGTGGAGTCTTTAGGGTTTTTATGTACAATATCATGTCATCCGCAAATAGTGACAGTTTGACTTCTTCTTTACCAATCTGGATTCCTTGTATTTCTTTGTTTTGTCTGATTGCCGTGGCTAGGACGTCCAGTACTACGTTGAATAACAGTGGGGAGAGTGGGCATCCCTGTCTTGTTCCCGATCTTAGAGGAAAAGCTTTCGGCTTCTCGCTGTTCAGTATGATGTTGGCTGTGGGTTTATCATATATGGCCTTTATTGTGTTGAGGTACATGCCCTCTATACCCATTTTGTTGAGAGTTTTTATCATGAATGGATGTTGAATTCTGTCAAATGCTTTTCTGCATCTATGGAGATTATCATGTGATTTTTGTCCTTCTTTTTGTTGATGTGGTGGATGATGTTGATGGATTTTCGAATGTTGTACCGTCCTTGCATCCCTGGGATGAATCCCACTTGGTCGTGGTGTATGATCCTCTTGATGTATTTTTGAATTTGGTTTGCTAATATTTTGTTGAGTATTTTTGCATCTATCTTCATCAGGGATATTGGTCTGTAATGTAATAAATGATTTTAAACAGTTTAAAAGCCACCTTGGAAACTGGTTTTGGAAAAAATGTGGACAGCTACATGCAAGAGAATGAAAATGGATTGCAAACTCCATACATAAAAGTAAACTCAAAATGAATCAATGACCTGAATATAAGACATAAAACCATAAAACTCTTAGAAAAAAACTAGGCAAAAATCTCTTAAACAGAAGCATGAGCACTTTTTTCCTGGACACATCTCAGGCAAGGGAAACCAAATAAAAGAACAAGTAGAACTACATCAAACTAAAAAGCTTCTGTATGGCAAAGGACACCATGAGCAGGAAAAAAAAGGCATCCTACAATAGGGGAGAATACATTCATGTACTGTTCATCTGATAAGGGATTAACTCCAAAATATATAAAGAACGCATTATGCCTCAACACCCAGAAAACAACCCAATTCAAAAATGGGTGGAGGACCTGAACAGACACGTCTGCAAAGAAGAAATACAGATGGCCAAGAAGCACACGAAAAGATGCTCCACAACACCACTAATCATCAGGGAAATGCAAATCAAAACCACAATGAGATATCACCTCACACCAGTTAGGATCACAACTATCCAAAAGACAAGAAACAACAATGCTGGTGAAGATGAGGAGAAATAGAAACCCTCCTACACTCCATACCCTAAGGGGTGTTATGTTTACTACACATGGTGTGGGGGGTCACGGGGAGAACAGTGCATCACAGAGAAGGGACATAGTAGACCTCTGGCAACTTGCTGCACTGATGGACAGTGACTGCATTGCGGTATGGGTGGGGACTTGATAATATGGGTAAATGTAGTAACCACATTGTTTTTTCATGTGAAACCTTCATAAGAGTGTATATCAATAATACCTTAATTAAAATTTTTTTAAAAAAAGCTTCAAAAAGGGGGCACAAAAATCCTCAATCATATAAGAATAAGTTGGTCACGGGGATAACAACAGCATGGAGAATATAGCCAATGATTCTGTAACATCTATGTTGACAGAAACTGCACTAGTTGTGTTGAGGATTTAATAATATGGGTAACTTTTGAACCACTGTTGTATATTTGAAACCAATGTAAGATTGTATATCAACAATACTTCAATAACAAAAAATTGAAAACTAAAACAAAAAACCAGATTGGAAGCAATCTAGGAATTCAATGAGTTACTAGAATTATTAAGCTTATACTATTAACATATTTTAATATAAAATAAAGCTTAACAATAGAATCCAGCAAAGTTATATTGTTGCTTTTAGGGTCCTGCCCCATTTATAGCATAATGAAAAAGAGTTACATGAAAGATAAAATGTGGATCAATTAACTTAAAATTGTATACCAAACATCTTTAAAAAGGAAACTTACAGAAAAATAGTAAAAATATGTCTCTTATACCTTATTTAAATTACTAGGAAAAAACATCATAGCAAAATATTTAGAAGTTGGAACTGAGCTGTGAATTGTACTGTGCTGTATCCAGCAACAGTAATTTTCACCATTACTAGAGTTGTTCAGGAAGAATATGGATGAATACTTGGGCATGTGTTGTATTTAGGGGTGGAGGGGATGTCTCATACATTAAATGGTTAGGTTCTAGCTAGATAACTATCATTTACTCAGCAAGCACTGGGCTAAACATTTTACCTATACTATATAATAAGGAAAGGATTATTTTCATTTTGCAGGTAAATAAATCATGTCTAGTTATTTATTCTCACAGTCACCCAGGATGTGACAGAAGTGAGATTTATATCTTGGTCTGTCTACATTAAAGTTTCCCTAGTTCCTACCTATAAAGTCTCTTGATATACAGTGGCCTTTATGGCTCCCAACAAGGAAGGTATTTTAGAATTTTACAAACCACAACTTTAGTGAAAGGCCCTGAGGTAAAACATAAACAGAACCACACAGTATAAACCATCCTGAACAAAATTGTCATGTTCTACCTAACAGGTAAAACAATGGAAAAATAAATGTTAAAACAGGGTCATTTACTTATACAATAAATGATCTAGCCACAAGATGTCCTCATAAATTAATAACACATACCAAGCAGGACCAAGGTGTAAACTCACCTTCTTTGGGTATGTAAAGGTATGTAAAGACACATGCCAAGCACTGGCAATGTAAAGATCAATGAGACCCAACCCCTGCTCTTAAGAGGTTCACAGTCTAAAGGAAGAGACAAATACACAAACTGCTGCAGTGGAGGTTATTACTGCAGACAGGATGGTTGCATAATAAAGGATATGTTTCCAGAGAAGGACATTCGAATCTTGGAAGGACAGACGGGTTAGTCAAGGGAAGATGAGGGAAAAAGCCATGCAGTTCAGGAACAGAACTAAATATGAGAGCCTCAGAGACACCAAAGATAGGTCAGTGTAATTTTAAGGCACTGTGTGCTTAGTAGAGGTCAGTTCTTAAAGTTCCATTAGATTATCTGACTTCAACTAGGATGACAAAAGGTAAAATAAATGTCAATTGGATTTTCTACTAAGTAAGTTTTTATTTTTCCCAACTTGAAAGGCCAAAGGACATACTAATATACAAAGATTAGTTTAAAATGTACATTGGAATAGAGATAATTTTGTACCAGTCAGCCTGATAGGGCAAGAGAAATGATTTTATGTGCTGCCAATTCTTATCTTCCTAAATAAATTAAGGAATTAAGCCAATGTAAGATAATGATGAAGGAATGTCCTACTCAACTTTCCAGAGCTAAAAAATAGTCTTGTGGGGAAGAGGCCAATGGAGAACTAAACTCTTTGATGAAGAATGTGGGTAGGTGGTGAATACTGCTAAAAAAAAAAAAAAAATATATATATATATATATATATAATATATATATATATATATCAGTCTCAGTCAAGACATGGGCTACAGGGTACACACTTGTTTATTCAGTTAACTATGCCTGTGTGAGACACCATGCTCAGCAACTTTACATGTCTCAATCCTCACAAATCTCTTAAGTGGATACTCTTATCATTTCCATTTGACTCAAAGGGTTTAACCACTATGCAAAATCACCTTCCCTCACATTTCATCTGGACTGCTGCAGACAACTAGCTCTGATTCATTAGGTGTCTTGTGGGAAGACGGGCATGTAGCCTTTTATGATGTCACGGGATCAGAAACATATCTGCCATTGTCCCAGTAATATGGAGAATTGCCCAGAGAAGTTCCATTCCCAGAACCCTGCAGGTTAGACAACTGCAGTAGGTTAAAGAATCTTTCTGGCTCAGCTCAGCCTGATACAATGGGCTCCTCAGTTTATCCTAAATATTATATATGAGCACAAACACATATAATCATGTCCCTTTTCTGTATAGCCTGCAATGTATTGCTCTTCCTGTACCTCATGCATTCACTTAAGCTTGTGACTCATGGTGTCACAGCACCTTCCTCCCTCACGCTAAACATTCAAGTCAAATTCTACTACAGATGAACGTACTTCAAGTGACAAACACATACAGCCTTGGCTTTCCTCAACTTTTCAACATGCAGTGAGAAGGGATGCCCAATAACAGCAATGAAGGAGATGGCCCCAAGGGAAGGTCTATCCAGAACCCAGAATCTTTCTTAGATCGTGACCTTTCAGATAATTCTCTTTAAGAAACTACCAGTCACTGGGACTCCTGCTGATTGCTGTGCAGCTCATCACATTGCCTCTGATAACAGATAAAGAAATTTGTCTCTGGCTTTGTAAGAGTGTTTGTGATGGGCCTAAAGGAATGTGGCACATGGCATAAGAAAATCTGTGTGTTTACAAAAATCTGAGTCAAGAAAGGAGACTGCATATAAAAACCACACAACTGCACAAAAGCACAAAGGAAAGAAAATATAAGTGGATGGATAATTTAAAAACTATTTGTGAAAGAGGCTGTTTTTGAGCATTTTGCCCTGATGATGGAAATTGCTGATATCATATATGAAACAGTGCAGATACCAAAGGAAGTGTGTCTGAAGACAACATATAAATGCACTTTCATAAAAGCAGGAAAGGAGGTAAAAAGACAAAGAAGAAAGGTAGCAGCGTTGGGGTGACAATGGCAAAGAAGATGCAAATTGTCTTGAGCCCATAAAAGGGCATATGCTATATAACAATGTGGTTCAACCATGATACTGTTTGAGTAGAGCATTTTGGTTGTATAATAAATGTGTGTTTGGGCAGTTTAATTACACAGGTGGTTGTAGATCAATGGTTAAGAGCACCAGCTCTGGAGCCACTTACACAAGACCCTTCCCTGAGATTTCCCCATTTGTAAACTAGAGATAACAGCACTGCCCTCACAACACCAAGTGCCACTTGCACATCTTCATCTCATTTTCAAGAGGATGACTCTACACCATTTTACCTTGCTTTTTAACTCTACTCCCTTACTTCTTTGCATGTTGGGTTCAACATGGTATTTCCAGATCCTAGCACAGTGCCTGTCACTTGAGTTCCCAAGGTAGTTCCTCCACTAGTATTATTGTGGAGGAAAAAGTTCCATGGGCAAATATCTACATGTGATAAAGTGAAACTTATTTATTTATTGCAGAACTAGTTAAAAGTTTTAATATATAAAAGGGATACATGTCCACTTATATGAGGTACCTAGCATGGTCAAACTCAGAGGGAGACAGTAGATGGTAGTTGCCAGGACTGGAGGAAAAGGGGTTAGTGTTTACTGAGTAATAGGTTCCAGTTTTGCAAGATGTAAAAATATCTGGATATGGATGGTGGAGATGGTTGCACAAAAATGTGAATGCAATTAATGCTTTTGAATTGTATACTTTAAAGTGGTTAAGATGGTGAATTTTATATTATCCCCCACAATTTATTAAAAAGGGGGATATAACATCAATGCTTATTAAACTTATGTATTCATGGGACTCTTTTCTCAGGGCACATCTGATGGGATTGTTCTTGGAACCCACTTTTCTCCTGGCCTAGATGATAAACTCCTACAGGGCAAGGAATTGTAATTGCTATTTATTTATAATCCCACAGTTCTTCATTTGCTGATGGATTTAAAAGTGATTTTACAGCAAGAGTAGGACATCTGAGTGTTAGTTTTTCTGTATCAGTGTTTTATAAAAGATAGGCTTTGTGGATATTGGTAAACAATGACAAACCAGAGGTTTTAAAAAGAGAACTAGCAAAATAAATAAGTTTTAATGTAGTATCTCATGTACTGCATTGACACCTATCCCAGGAATGATTGGAAGTGCCTTCTTCAACAAATCATTTTCAGAAGAATAGTAAGTTCACCATGATTTGCTCGCTTCTTTATACTGGGACATGTAGCCAAGAAAACAAAACTCCCATTCTAATATTATCAGCCAAATTTCCAAGGTTTATTCTATCTATTCACTGACTTTAAAAAAATCATTAAAAGAATCAGAGGATAAAATCCACTTTCTTATACAACCAAGAAGAAAATGCAGCTCTGTTTTGGTGAGGCAGTTCTCTCTCAGGGTATTCAGTCAGCCAGTAAAGGCCACTGTGGGAGTGGGTAATGGGGCAGACTTGAAGTGACAGCACTATGTACCTCATCTGCCTCATGTACTCAGAAACAATATCCCTTCTCGACTTTGCAAAAGCAAAGTAGTAAGAGCACAGGTATGTATGAGAGACCATTACATCCTTAATCCAATTTAGTTTTAACAATATTCTTGCATTTAAAGAAAAGACTTCTTGTCTTGAAACATCTCTGGTGTCTTACTTAAATAATCGGAGGGACAACTATTTCACAAACTAATTTTGTCAGTCAAGGTCCCCTGAGGCAACAAAAAGCACACTAGTTAATTGTAACAAAGAGACTTTAATATATATAATTGTTGACCAGAGATTTAGAGAAAGACCTCTGTTTCATACCAAGACAAGTAGAAGTCCTATGACCTGAACAACCAATTCAAAGTTCAGTGCAAAGACACAGTTTACATGTAGAAAGAATAAGAGAGTAGAAATTTATCTAGCTTTGGCCCGGGACAAAGTGAATGATTAAAAGGATGGTTCTGAGTCAAGTTTTCTCAACCTCAGCACTGCTGACATCTGGACTGGACGATTCTATGTGGCGGGATATTTAGCAGCATCCCTTACCTCTACGTGATAAATGCCAGTAGTGCCCCTTCCACTTCACTCTAGTTGTGATGATCAAAAAATGCCTCCAGACATTGCCAAATGTCCCATGGGGTGCAAAACCACCCCCATTTGAGAACAACTGGTTTACGTCATGTTACCTTAAAATACAGTAAAAGGAATCATGCTCCCAACTATATTAATGGATCACCCTGCATAAATGAATACGTTAACCAGAGCAACTCTGCCCACATGAAACATAACCACAGAACCTATTTTAAATCAAATTAACAAACACAGAGCATCTATTACGGTATTGACTTGTGCAGTTGACATGGTAGCCACCCAACTACATGTTGGTATTAAGCACCTGAGACATGGCTAGGATGAATTGAAAAATGTGTTGTTAAGTGTAAAATTCACACTTTCAAAGTGTGATTTCAAATATTAAGCACATATTTTTTTGTACTGATTACATGGTAAAATAATATTTTGGATATAATGAGTTACTTAAAACATATTACTAAAATTAATTTCACCTGTATCTTTTTATTTTAAAAGTGGTTATTATAGAATTTATAATTATTCATGTAGCCTTCATTTGTAGCTTGTATTGGAAAATGCTGATCTATACACAGGGTGTACTACTGTGCAACTTTACTGCACCTTCTGAGAAACTCCATACATCGGTTTAACAGGCATATCTTCTTGGAAGGCAAGTTACCATAAATGCTGACTCAGGCATGCATGTAGTTTATAATTGTTCCAGTGTTTGTTCAAAGAATGAGGATTTAATTAGACACTCAAGGGCAAATCTAACACCTGGCAAGTTTATCATAAGAAAACACACCTATAAGGTTATCGAAAGCTTAACAATGAAAATGGCTATAGATTTTTTAAGGAATTCAAACTTCCCCTTAGACCAATACTTCCTTTTTTGCATAATTTATGTTCAAAAAGTTACTGTGAAATGGTAGTGTGTCCTTAGATTTTACAGTATTTGCAATTTGAAAACATCAAGTACATTTGTATAAGTATTACTTGCTGTTTTTACAAAAGCCCTGAGAGATAAGGACAGTTATTTACATGCTGAAATACAGCCCACGTGCTCCAGCAGAGCCTTTGGTTCCACATTCTTCCTACAAACAACTGCAGTTGCTAGTATTTAAACTCTGCTTTCAAATTATTTCCATATTTCCTAATACTCTATTATAGTCAGAAGGAAAACAGACATACACACATTAGAACATTGAGAAAAAAAGCTAACAGTTCTTAGTTGTTAAATGTCCTCAAACCTGGCATAAAGGAGGGCTTCGTTATTCATGCTTATTTATAAATTCTTATGTACATGATGTCCTTCTACAAAGACCGGAAACTAGGAATCTAGGCTAGTTTGTTCAAGTGTAAATGGGCAGCAGCTTTGCCCACCTAACTCTGTAGCACCACTCTAGCTTTCTTACCTTATAGCAATTACTTTTCTAATTTCCAGGGCGCTGCAGGCACTCTCGCTTGTTGAACGGTGAGCTAACTCTAAAAGTCCTCTCTAGATCTAGAACCCAGCAATTCTACCTCTAGGAGTGATAACCATACAGCAAGTCCCCAACATATGACAGTTCGACTTAACGATTATTTTACTTTAAGATGGTACAAAAGCGGTACACACTCTGTAAAAACCGTACTTTGAATTTTGATCTTTTCCTAGGCTAGAGATATGCCCTAGATATTCTCAAGATGCAGTAAGCCACACATCCCAGCCAGCCAGTCAGGCCCTCACAAGGGTAAACATCTGATACACTTACAACCATCCTGTTTTTCGTATTTGGCACAATATTTAATAATTACGTGAAATATTCAACACTTCATTATAAGATAGGCTTTGTGTTAAATAATCTTGCCCAAATGTAGGTTAATGTACGTGTTCTGGGCATGTTTAAGGTAGGCTGGGCTAAACTTTGATGTTCAGTACGTTATGTGTATCATTTTCAACTTCCAAGAGGTTTATCCCGCGGTAATTCCATGTTAACTTAAAAAAGATCTGTACTTATTTACGTATATTTAGATGAGAGTCTATGCACTTGACCTAGCACATAATGGCCCTCCCCTAAAGTCGTAATCATAATTACTAAGGCGAAGTTTTCAAGGGCGCAGAAGAACTGAATCTACCTAGAGATACCTATTCAGCGCTCACCGCGCACCCAGCTCGCGCTTTCTTTCCCTTCATTACAAGCCGCGGCTTCGCCTTTAATACCTTTTGCAAAACTCTATCAAAAGAGCCAACACTGCTTAAAGCCTTCATCACTTCCCGCAGATTCTGTGTCAAGCAGCTCATCGTGGACCGATCCGCGGCAAGAACAAACGCGGGGAAAGCGGAAGCCCAGCAACTCGCAAAACAAGGGCACTGAGGGCGAAGCCCAGCTGCGCGCTCCACCTATGGCGTCGCACGCCCCCACCGCCTCGGGCCGCCGGGGCTACGCACTGACGTCAGCGTCCGCTGTGACCGCGGCCCCCGCGCAGACGTGCCGGGCGGAGCCCGGGGCGGCTCTCCGGCGGCGGCACCGCCCAGCCCACTGTCCTCCGAGAGCGGAGCGCGTTTCCCCGCCGGGAGATTAAAGCCGAAGCGCCGAGGGGACGCGCGCCTGCGTAGAGCCGGGCGTTGGTCGTGCGACGCGCGTAAGGCGGCGATCGGGCTGATGGACCCAGGGACCGGCCTCGGGGTCGGGCCGCGGGGGGAGCGCGAAAATGGGGAGCCCGCGGTGAAGAAGAGGCGACTGCTGTGTGCGGAGTTTGCCTCGGTGGCGAGTTGCGACGCCGCCGTGGCGCAGTGCTACCTGGCCGAGAATGACTGGGACATGGAGGTACGCTCTCGCCTGTCGCTTCCCGCTCTCTGCCACGTGGAGCGCACAGTCCGATGCTGCTTTCTTGTTTTTCAGAGAGCGCTGAACTCCTACTTGGAGCCGCCCGTGGAGGAGGGTGCCATAAAAAGCTGCCCTGAGGCCCCCTCTGAGCCCAAGCTCTGGTAAGTGATAATGGGAACCGGGAGCCAGTCCCCGCGGAGGTGGGGTGGCATCGGGCGCCCTGGCACCAGCCTTGGGGTTGGGCGCGCGTGGCTTGAGTAGGTGGTGGTCTCCCGTGTGAATTAACTCTGGCGAAAGACTTATGTGGGTGCTTCCGGGTGGAGACGCACCCCAACAACGGGGCAAACGCTTCTCTCCTGAAGTCCAGATTTTTCGAAAGTAATTTGAAGTCCTGGGAGGAAAAATCTGAAATGTAAGCGAGGGGTTCGAAATGAATGAATGAGGTAAAATCCCCTACTGAAGAATGCCAACTTGAAAGTCTTTTTGCTTCCTGTATTGTTTGTTTAGTCCCTGACGGCCAGCTGGAATGATCATTTTTTATAAAATGATTATTAAAAACCCTTCCCTCTTACTCCAATGCCGCCTCCCCAGTTCTTGCACTATTGCTCTCTAAGTCCGTATGCTTGGCAAGTTCCTCCACGGTTTGACCATTGCCTATATCTCTGAGAAGCTTTCCCTGATGTCCCAAGCCTGGGTAAGTCCCCCCCTTAGGTAATCCCCTAGCATCCTGCATAACCCCGTGTCATAATAACTTAGTTCATGTTATAATTGCCGTTTAATATTTTACATCTCCTACTACATTTGGATGTAATAACCTCTCAGTAAATACGTATTGAATGTATATGACTTACAGGTGTGATAGGACCATTCTGCCTAGCCTTTTGTTGGAGAATTACTCACCCACCAACATTGTTGTATCTCTGGTTCCTACTTTGTAATAGCGAGAGCCAGTTAGATTAGTATGTAGTCAGCTAGCCCAAGCTGGCCAGTTGGATCCTCTCTCCTGGGATTTTGGGATTAGGACCGAGAAAGTGAAGTCTCTAAATTATATGGTAACAGTGTATCACTGATAATTTTCTGACTTTTGATAATTGTATTCGGATATGTATGTAAGCATGTCCTTGTTTGTAAGAAACAGAAATATTTATGCAGACATTTCAGAATAAGATGAATAAAGCAAGTAAATGTTAAGTAAAACGTTGATTCATTTGAGTGAATGGTGAATAGAATTCTTTTTACTGTTTTTGCAATTCTGAAAGTCTGATATCACTTCAAAGTAAGTTAAGTAAACTTACTGTGTTGATCATTTTGCAATGTATATAAATATCACATCATTGTTGTGTACCTCAAACGAATACACTGTTATATGTCAATTACACCTCAATAAAAGTGTTTTTAATTAAAAAATTAAAATACTGGCAATGAGTTTATTAGAATTAAATACAAAAACCTGTTTCTTAAATTTATGTATAGTTTATAAATGCTTAGCAGTCACCTTTTGATGTTTTGTCCCTTCTTTCAAATGTCTGGGCCTTGGTGAGCATAGTGGAAGATGGGGTCAGATAGGACTGTGGACGGGAGCACATACATGTGACTCTCCAGCATGACAGCCTCAGAGTGGCCAGGCTTCTTAAAAGGCGACTCGGTTCCTGGAGAGAGTGCTCAAAAAGGCTGGAGTGGAAGCTGCAAGGCTTCTTATGACTGAGCCTCAGAAGTCCCAAAAGATCTTTTTCATCATATTCTATTGGTAAAGCAAGTTACTGAAGCTCAGATTCAAGGGGAGGAGTATTGTATTAGATGCACTTCTCAATGAGAGGACTGACAAAGAATTTACAGACGTTATTTATCTGCCACAAGGAGATGTTATTTCAAATATGATTTAAAATGAATCCAGGCAAATTTTGAAATCACATTTCTTGTCTAATTTGAGGTCATCCTTGATACAGTCATTTAGTGGTGCATGTCATCAAAGGATACTGAGTTGGCTCTGTTTAAGTGAGCAAACATTTTGATAACACTGTTAAGAATCTATTTTTTCTCAGTCATATGACTTTTGCTCTTCTGTAAGCAGATACTTTTAGGGCTCTTTTTAAATTTATCTGTAAAATGAGAATTATAAATACAAAATAATTTTAAAATTAATGAATGTATAGATTATTTGTAAAGCTATGTTTCATTCTGATCTTGCCAGTGTTGACCTAACCAGTGAAGAAACAACTGATTCCATTGCTTCTAAAACCAGCACTTCTGAAAATATTCAGCAAGAAGATGGCAGCACATTCTCTTTCATTACTTGGAATGTTGATGGATTGGATCTAAACAATCTGCAAGAGAGAGCTCGAGGGGTGTGTTCCTATTTAGCTTTGTACGTATGATTGCTTCTGTTTAATGGTAGTGTGATAATGTGTCTTATCTATATCTACAGAAAGGGGAACAGTCATGGCGTAATGAGGGTAACAGTCAAGATTATGGGCTTTGGAGTCAGACCTGAGTTCCAAGTCCACCTTCCAAAAAAGCACTGAAGGAATGGACAGTGACTGTTTCTGAGGCAGGATTGTGGGCTGTAGTGGGGAGGGAACACTTAATTTTTGTCAGATGCCTTCTTGCACTAGTTTTCTTGTTAAACTTGGTGTATAATTATTGCTATGAAAATAAAATAAAAGTCTTTATCTACTACATACTCTTCTGTGACCTTTTGTAATCACTTGCGATCCCCTTTAGTTCTCTGGAGCTCAGTTTTCTTCATCATGGATAGTAACTATTCATGAGGTTTGAAAGATAATAACATTTAAAGCATGTTAGAATGTAGGACCATTGTAGCCTCTTAGTGTACTCGTTTGTTGTTAGTGATTCCAATTTTTTTCAGTGTTAAAGAGTCACATGTTTTTTTTTATCTTTGTAGTATTGTATGTTAAGTAGCACAGATCTTTCTCATTTCATTGTTAATAACAATCAGAATAAACAATGAATATTCGGTGTCCTAGAGGGTAATAATTTTGTGCTTCTTTAATGTGGTATTTGCCTAATCTTAGCTGCAGATGGAATGGTATACCTGGTGTTTATCATAAATTGATGTTTTTAACTAGGTACAACCCAGACGTGATATTTCTACAAGAAGTTATTCCCCCATATTGTAGCTACCTAAAGAAGAGAGCAAGTAGTTATGAGATTATTACAGGTAACAATATTCCTGCTGTTGTCTTTTTTTTGGAAAAACAAGTCAGTGAAAGAGATAGATCAAAGTTAGCTTGTTGGACCATAGACAAGAAAAAACACAAAATGTTTAAGAAAAATAAGCCAGATGCAGGATACTAAAAAAACTGCAGGAAAATGTTATACAGCTTAATGTTAATAGATGTGAAAAGATGGTTGAAATGAATAATTTTTCAGGAAAATATGAATTGCCAAAATTTGAGATACTGAGTAGCTTTTTGGTGAAATTAAATCATTAAAAAATTGAAGTATAATTGCATTCTGATTATGCTTTTTCAGTCTTTATTAATTCCTTCTTATTTTCTTTTTTTAGCTTTTTGACCTGAATAATTTAGTTTTTTTTTTTTTTCTATTTTGTTTTTACTAAGTGTATATAAAGTACTGCTTTGGCTGTATTACATGATTTTTGGCTGAACCTCATGATTTCTTTGACATTCACTTTTACATAGTATTAATTTTAACTTGGATTAACTGTAATCCAAGATTGCTAAAGAGAGGGTTCTCTTAATCTCTGTGTAGGACGGTTTTTCTGCGTTCTCTTGGGGATTCTTTATGTCTCTCTTCTCTTCTGGAGTTCTTGTTCTCTGATCCCATGCTTCCCCCACTCTTGGTTTACTTCCCCGTTTTAGTGGAGCACATTCTCCAATCACTATCTAGGCAATAATGCATAGGGAGTACATTTTCTCGTTTCTGTTATTAATGATCATAAATTTGATGCCATTCAGATACCTGTTGTTTTTTTTCTATGATCGTTGTCTGGAAGCTTTGAAGGTCTTTTTAATCCTAGTGTTCTTTGGGTCTTTTATTCATTTATTGAGCTGAGCACTTGGTAGGACTTCCCATCTGGAGGTTTGTGACCTTCAGTTCTGGAAATTATGTTTTTCTTGTTTTTTCTCTCTCCTTCCCTCCCTTCATCTCCTTTCTCCCCTCCCCCTCCCCCCCCCCCCCCCCCCCCCCCCCCCGCTGTCTTTCTGTTTTCTAGCCTTCCTCCTTCCCTCCCTTTCATTCTTTTTTTCCTCCTTTCCTTTTTCCTTCCTCCCTTCTCTTCCTTTTCCTCTTTTCCTGGTTTCCCTCTGTTCTGATAACCAGCTACCACTTGTCCATCTACTTTGTTTTCTGAAAGACTGTTGTAAGCTTTTTATTCACTGCCTCTACACTTGTTATCTTTTTTTTTCTTGCAACTTCACACCTTTTAAAATTTCTAATTAATTTAGTAAAATTCTTTTGGTGCTTCCAGAGTGAGAAGTAAATGCATGTCAACTTGTCTCAGTGTAAGTCTCATCTACTCTTTAAGAAATTTTTATTGTTTGATATTGGCACCATTAACTATTTTTGGTACTTATGTGAATTCATTTTTATTTTTATGTATCTTCCATACTTCCATTTACATTTTGGGAGGGAGTAGGTAAATACAGGTATTTGGTTGGCCACCTTCAACTATTTTGAAATAATAGTTTACTTTTAAGATTTAGATCTATTTAAATATCTGTACCTATCTGTTATAAAATCTTCAGTAGTGGAACTTGTGATAAACTGCAAATACCTTTGACCTCTCAGCCTAAATTATTTCCCACAAACTTTTGAAGGTGATGAAGATGGATATTTCACAGCTATAATGTTGAAGAAATCAAGAGTGAAATTTAAAAGCCAAGAGATCATTCCTTTTCCAAATACAAAAATGAGGAGAAACCTTTTGTGTGTATATGTAAGTGATTTTTTTTAAAATTGTTTTTTATATTTCTGTGATAGTATCTTTAAAAAAAAAACACTGCCTTTAGAGAAAGATTTGTTCCTTACTTGTATATGCTTTTAAATAGTCTTAACTTGGTAAATTGTTTTTATATAAATTTTAAATATAGACAGATTTGTAAATATAAAATCTGTGATTCATTATATGTTTCCCTAAAACTAAAACTATTTTAAGAGTTTGCTACCATCCACCTATTTCTAAAGTATTTTTTTTTTCACTAAATGTACTGTTTACAGTATGGTGTACTCTGTGAGGCTTACAAAAATGAGTCAAATAGATCTAGCTCTTACCAGGTTTATAGATTAGCAAGGGAGAGATTATATATATAGTAACAGAAATAAAGGAAAGGCATAAATGCCACAGGAGAGGTATAATGATGTACCTGGCATTTTAGAAAAAAGATAATTTTTAGCTATACTTTTTGTTTTTTTAACAGATATAATTGGAATAATGTTATATTAGTTTCAGGTGTACAATGTAATGATGTGGTATTTCTGTACATTGCAAAATGATCACAATAAGTCCAGGTAACATCTGTCACCATACATAGGTACAAAAAATTTTTTTTGCTTATGACGACATCTGTTAGATTGTTAAGTGGAAGTTTCATGAAGGAAATTGTATTTGAATTGGGCCCTGAAAAATATGTAAGATATAGACATTGAGAACAGTCCAAGTGGCAGAACTACCATGACCAAACTCTTGTAAATCTCATGTCTGTGTATATGAGAAAGGGTATAAATGAGCATTCTATTCAGTTGGGTGTACAGGGCACAAAAGGGGTCATGTGACAAGAAGTCGGTAAGATCCACATTATAGAAGGTCATAAATACCCAGTATGAAAGAATTTGAACTTGATTCTGCAGGCAATTAGTCTAAGTAATGACAAATCCTGCATTGTTGGTATCTTAATTGCAAATGGTAAATGATTCTCATTTATTCATTTAACTGATCTTTTTTTAAGTACTTATGTGCCAGGCTCTTGATAATACAGTAGTAAATAAAAGAACCATCCTTGTTTTCAAATGACTCATGGTTTTGTAGGAGAGAAATGATGGTGCTGTACGATTCAGTCTAGGGGACTTTAAAGCCAGTCTCCAGCACGCTACAAGTATATAGGAGAGGGAGCCACTGACTTGCCTGGGAACAGCGGGGAAGGGCTCACAGTGGAGACGACGTTTGAGGTAGGCCTTGAAGTATTAGCAGGTGCTTGATAAGTAGTCTTCTTTGGGAGCAAGATTAGCGCTTTATGCTTTTTTGAACTAGAAGGATAGCACAGTATTGGTTATGTATAGTTTCACTTTAGTATATGTACACCAGTCAATTGAATAATCTCCTAATTCTGTTACCAGAGTTCAACATTAGTGGTTAATGGATAATTATAATGACTATTATTATTTATCCTATTTCAGGCAAGTGTGTCGGGAAATGAACTTTGCCTTATGACGTCCCATTTGGAGAGCACCAGAGGGCATGCTGAGGAAAGAATGAGTCAGTTAAAAATGGTTTTAAAGAAAATGCAAGAGACTCCACAGATAGCTACAGTTATATTTGCAGGAGATACAAATTTAAGGGATCAAGAGGTGAGTAACAAAGTCAGTTCAATATTTATGGGCAGATTATTGCTATGGAAATTAATTTAGATTCCTTTTAACTAAAGTTGTTAAAATGTGTAAATGACCTTGCAGATGCAATTCAGCAAATATTTGGAGTGTGCTCTATGTTTATACTAGGGAAGCAGAGGCAGGAGGGCTTTTATATTTTTTTGGGAAAAACATAAATACTGCATCTGAAACAGACAACACAAACCAATATATGTTGATTAACAAGAGACATATAGAGAAATTAATAATTAGGAGAGTCTAGAAGAGACAAGGTTTATTGTAGTAACCCTAGTTGCGAGATGAGAAAAGCAGAAAGCTTTGACCATCATAGTTGTCCATAACTTTTCCTTCTGAGATTTCCTTTTTCAACTTTAGTTTAATCCTCTTTCCCTGGTACCACCATGTCCAGATCTGAAACAAAGTCTCTTACCCCTTAGCTCAGTTGAGACATGTTGGGATCTTTCAGGACCTTCATAGATTCAGAATATATCAAATGGTGAGCCTGCCTTGCCTTTTCCCCTGGCTCTGGCTGAGCTCACATCAGAGTAAAAGTGATTTGAAACAGAGATTCTGTTCATTTTCACTGCCACAGCTCCATAAGTGGAGGGAGAAGTGAAAGGAAAGTAAAGGCATGTCAGGACTCACGGTCAGAGGCAGGATCCCAAATGAAGTGCTGCTTGGCTTCTCTTAATAACTTTGTGTCCTTGTGCACAGATTATTAAAAAGCTTTCTATTAGAGTATTTGCAAATCAATGACTTTCACCAGCTGTCTCTTAGTACCCGACTGGCTGACTTATGTACTCAGAAAGAAGTCCTGCTTTTCCAAAACAATGAACGAAATAGCAGTAGACTCATGGACACTGAGAAATGACTGGCGGTTACCATAGATGGATTTGGGGTTAGGGTGGGTGGGTGGGGATGGTGAGGGGAATAAAAGGGCACAAAAATTCTCAATCATAATATACATTGGTCACGGAGTTAGTAGTACATGATTCTGTAACATCTTCCTATGTTGACAGATAGTAACTGCACTAGTGGGGTTGAGGATTTAATACGGTAAACTGTTGAACCACTCTGTTGTATACTTGAAACCAATATAAAATTATATATCAACAATACTTCATTTGAAAAAATCCTGCTTTTCAACAGATGGGGTTGATAAAAGTAGATATCCACAAGGCAAAAAAATTAAAGCTGGATCCTTATTTTGTACCCTGTACAAAGTTGATTTAGGATGGATCAGAGACTTAAAAAATAATAGCAGTAAGAGCTAAAACTATAAAACTCTTAGAAGAAAATTCAGGGAAAAGCTTCATGACATTGGATTTGGCAATGATTTTTAAAAAGCAGATGACAACAAAAGAAAAAGTAGTTAAGGTAGACCTCATCTACATTAAAAATTTTTATGCATCAAAGAATACTATCAACAGTGAAAATTAGTGGAATAGGAGAAAATATTTGTAAATCATATGTCTGATAAGCAGTTGATACTCAGTATAAAGAACTTCTACAAAAAGAAACCAGTTTAAAAAACAAACCCTGATTAAAAAATGAGCAAAAGACTTAAATAGACCTTTCTCCAAAGAAGAGATATAGGTGGCCAATAAGTACATGAAAAGATGTTCGACATCACTAGTCATTAGAGAAATGCAAATCAAACCCATCATGAGATACCACTTCATATCCATTAGCATGACTATTATCAAAAAATAGAGAATGACAAGTGATGGTAAGAATTCAGAGGAATTAGAACTCTTGTGTATTGTTGGTGGGAATGTCGAATGGTGCAGCTGCTGTGGAAAATTATGTGAGGATTCCTCCAAAAATTAGACATAGAATTCCCATGTGATCTAGCAACTCCACTTCTGTGTGTATGCACAAAACATAAAAGCAGAGTCCTGAAGAGAGATTTGTACACCTCAGTTCATGGCAGCATTAGTCACAAAGCTTAAATGTGGAAGCAAGTGTCTATTATGAATGGATAAACAAAATGTATACATGTGCAATGGAATATTTTGCAGCCTTAAAAAGGAAAGGGGAATGACACATGCTACAACATGGATGAACCCTGAAGGCATGCTAAGTGAAATAAGCCAGTCACAAAAGGACAAAATACTCTTACATGTGTTTCCTAAAGTCAAATTCATACAGGCAGAAAATACAATGGTGGCTGCTAGGGGCTGGGGGTAAAAGAGTGGAAAAGGGAGTTAGTGTTTAGTGTTCAGGTACCAAGTTTCAGTGTGGGAAAATGAAAAGGTTCTAGAGATGGATGGTGGTGGTCGTTGCACAATTTGTGGATGTACTTAGTTAAAATGATAAATTTTATGAATATTTTACCACAATAAAATTCTTAAAATATTTTTTAAGAATTGATATTGTTAGTAACATTAAATAAAACTGAAGACAGTCAACATTATTGGATCATATGAATAGTTCTACAATTTATACACTAAAGTGGAGTAATGGTTTTGCCTTCTTTTCACTTGTGTTCATTTTTTAAAAATCACTAATAGCAATAACTGAGGACATGGGTTTTCAGCCTTCTTAGTGTTGTGTGGTATCTCACATCCAAGACATCTGTTGATGGCAGAAGAGATATTTTTATATTACTTACTCTACCATGCAACAAAATAATTTTTATAGTATTTATAATATACCCAGTTATAACATCTAGTTTTACATTTGTGCTTAATAATTTGTGACATTCTAACTTGAAATGTGCTTAGGTGGAATAGTAAAGGCACCTTTTTTTTTATTGATATACAGTCTTATTTTAGTTTCAAGTATACAACAGTGGTTCAACAGTTACCCCTTTTATTAAATCCTCACCCCAGCTGGTACAGTTACTATCTGTCAACATAAGAAGGTGTTACAGAATCACTGAAAGTATACTCCCTGCTGTAGTACTATCCCCATGATGACCCTACATTATAATTGAGAATTTTTGTGCCCCTTTATCCTCCTCACCCTCCCCACCCACCCACCCACCTACCCCAGCCAGTCCCAAGACACCTTTTTAGTTTAGGGGTAAAAAGACTGAATCTTAAAAGAGTTTTCTTTTTTTCTTTTCAGGTTGCCAGATGTGGTGGTTTGCCCAGCAACATTCTGGATGTCTGGGAGTTTTTGGGTAAACCTAAGCATTGCCAGTACACGTGGGATACACAAATGAACTCTAATCTTGGAATATCGGCTACTTGTAAGCTTCGTTTTGACCGAGTATTTTTCAGAACAGCAGCCGAAGATGGCCACATTGTTCCTCAAAGTTTGGACCTCCTTGGATTGGAAAAACTGGACTGTGGTAGATTTCCTAGTGATCACTGGGGTCTTCTGTGCAATTTAGATATAATATTGTGAACTGCTTTTCAAGTACGAGTTTTGAATGTTCTGAGTAATACTGTTCTGGATTTTTGCAAATATTTCTCTCTGGAAAAGTAGGCTTAATATGGAGGAATCAGTGTTGGGAGAGTGTTTGTGTATTTTCCCTGGTCCTTGTCCCGCCGCAAAAAAGAATTGAAGGGCAGAGACACATTAGTGAAGCAGAGTAAAAGTTTTATTTAAAGGTACTTCAGGCGACATCACAGGAGCACCCCGAAAAGTTGGGTGTTCCCCCTGTAAGTCCAGGGAAAGGAAATACCGGGGCAAAATACCTCTAAAACTGAAATCAGTCAAAGGAAGAAATAAAGTTTAAAATCCGTTCATTGCTTACAAACTGCAGTCCTGGGGCCTTCTCTCGCTTTCCTGCTCCAGCAGAAGCAAAACTGGCCCTTCTCCCCTCTCAGGTACAGATATGCCCTCTATTGCCGGGGTAGTTACCCACTGATAAGAAGAACTTCTCTCCACCCCTGAGGATCTGAAATAACTAAAGCCATACTTCTTTCCACCTCTGAATGCCTATTGATATGCAGATATACTAAAGCCAGGTGAAATATTCTGGAAATATTACAATTTTACCCACACCCTCTTTTAAGGATTCTTCAGAAATGTGACTAAGGGCTGGTTGTGCAGACCTATTAAATGGTTTCTGAATATTTAGAATTAACACAAGGAACTTCCTGCTCTGATTTCCCCTTGAGATAACCAGCATCTTGGTCTGGGAGCATATCAAACAAGACTGCCTGCCCAGCCCCCAAGGTGGGCTTAGTTACTGTCTGCTAAAAAGTTGAGAATCCTTCTAGCCTTTTACTATGTTGTTTGTGGCTGGACCTGCGTGCTGAATTAGTTACCTAGGTTACTAATCAGGTGAACAACCTGATTAGGGCTGAAGGAGAAAAAAGGAGCATATAGGTGAAGTTAAAAAAATAAGCTAGGCCTGCATGATTAACACAATAAAGACATGGGCTATGCTGAGGTACCCTCCTTTATCTGGGGAATATTCAAACATTCCAGGCCAAGTTGCTCCTGGTTTTTTGAGTTTTAACTTATCAACTCTGGGCTTTCCTGGCCTTATTCTCTTTCCACCTGGCTCGTATCTGTTTCCCTGCCTAACACCAGTATACTGGATCACTGTAGCAAGAAAAAACTATTGTGGTTTTATTTTGTCGATTGAGTCCTCAAATTTCAGAACTGTTTAAACTGAAGCCTACCTATGTTCAGAATCTGAGACCTAAATGAGAGGGTGCATAGAATATCAGAGCCTTTAGTAGCGCACAGCTGTCAGCTTGATTTCATGCAGGACCATGTTGTCTCTGGGCTAGGCTTTACATTATTATTTTTTTTAACCAGGCACCAAAATAGTTACTATTTTAAGTGAATCTTCAAAAGAAACAGGTTATTGAGGCGTTGGGACTAGATCTTCTATTTATGTTTTATAAATTAAGCCGAAATAAAAAAGCCATGACCATCTGCATTTTAAGTAGATGCTAACTCTCCTGCATTAGACCTAATTTTAGTCAGCTAACAATACATAATTAGCCAACTATAAATGAAATTTTAGGATTTTAAATTCCTGAACTTTTTACAGTTCATGCTTGTAGTTATGTTGCCAACAGAGGCAAAGTCATTGATAATGATTAGTCAGTTTCATAGCGCCTTGGACTTCTTTTCTCATAGAAGAAAAACTGTAAAGAGTGTAAGTCTGGGGAGAGGAAATGCCGAGGCAAAATGCCTCTAAAAACTGAAATCGGTCAAAGGGAGGAAAAAAGTTTAAAACCTGTTCATTGCTTACAAACTGCAGTCCAGGGCCCTCTTCCCCCTCTGCTCAGGAAGAAGCCAGCCAGCCCCTCCCCTTAAACTCTCAGGTGCAGACACGCCTTCAGTTCCCCAGGTAATTACCCACTGACATGGAGATGAACTTTCTCTCCACCCCTGAGGATATGCAAATGCACTAAAGCCAGGCAAGATATTGTGGAAATCTTACAATTTTACCCACAGGCCACCCCTCTAGAAATCTCGCCTCACCATCTACTCATTCCCCTTCCAGAAAACTGGAGCACTGTAACCAAACTCATGACATAACAATAGCAACAGCAATAAAATGACAATCCTAAAGCTGGAGGATTCAGCTATGTTCAGTCTTATGCAGATTAAGTCCATAGCTCGTCCATTCCATAGGCAGGCGGTAGCCGAGGGTTCAGAGCAGTCATCACGCGGCAGGTGCAGCCAGGGGGGCACATCCAGGCCACAAGGACTAGGAGAAAATAACCTTAAGAGTGATAAGGTACATGCTTTAATGACACCAGCATAGGCAAATCTTGTCCATCAGGCAGGATACATGCAAGAGAGTGGCCCTGTGATAAAACAGTGGCAGGAATGGGATCTCGTCCTGGTCTAGTGACCAGACTTTCACCCCCCTCCCTGTGGGTGTTACAGAGGGGTCAGTATATAGGGCTATGGGAGGTACATGCACTGTGAGATAAAACTTCCCTGCAAGATGCTCTTACTTCCTGGACGTTTTGGGTACACTACTGGGAACTTTGGGGGCCATTCAGCTGCTTATTCCAGGAATACACAGGAGGTCAGCTTCCAGGCCTTTCCCCCAAGGTGCCAGAAGGGCCGGCCATCACCAGTCTATGTGTCAAAATGTCCAGGGCATGTGCATTCAGCAGTGTCTCCAGGGCTTAATGCAGTAGGGCGGGCAGCAGGATGTTGCTCTGCTGCCGTATCCTGGCTTCAGTAGCTCCTCTTTGGTTTGGACGCACAGTTGTATAGGGGAGGCGGCAAGGTGTGTGAGCACATCCACGGGGCTCGGAGCTCCTTCACGGGGCTACTCATCCAAACGCCACAGCACTGTCCATAGGCGAACTGACCAACCCCGTAGACTATTAGTGTCTGACTTCAGCCCAGATTTTTTCAACAAACTGTTGTACCTCTCTATCAGGCCTGCCCTGGTACAATTTTACGGTACATGAAATTTCCACTTTATTCCTAATTGCTGCACCCATTCTTGTAATGCATGTCCAGTAAAGTGGGTGCCTTGATGGCTCTCAGTCACCTGCAGCCGGCCATAGGCTGTAAAGAGAAGCTCCAGGCCCCTCTTGGTGGTTTGCTGATCTGCACGACCTGCAGGAAAAGCGAGGAATAGTCCAGTAGCCGTGTCCACACAAGTCACGGCATACCGATATCCTTCTGATATGGGCAGAGGCCCAATATAGTCTATTTTCCACCTGACAAGGGGTATTGGCCCCCTTACTATTATCCCATGTTGCTGTGGGACTCGGTGTTAAGTCCCTCTTAGAGCCCACAAGGCACTCCTTCCGGGCTCTGCTGACTTCAAAGGTCAGTGGCAAGCCCCACCGATGGGCTACAGCCCACATTGTCTTTTGCCCTACGTGCAACAAACGCTGGTGAAGCTATTGGGCCACATCAGAGGCAGACTTTCCTTCCAGCCAGTGTACCAGGGCCAATGTGTCTGCTTCATCATTGCCTGGGGATGCCAAAAGGCAAATGGCCAGTCACTTGATATACAATAATGGTCTTAGTCTGATCAAAGGTCTTGCCACAACTCTTGCCCCCAAGGGGCCAGGGACCAACCATCCAGTTGGCATGATACCATGATGGTAGCCACAGGGTCAAGCCCTGATAGATGGCCCAGCTGTCAGTGCAGACGACTATGGGGGAAGGCTCCTGGGTGATCACGAGCCATACTGGCTGCAACTCAGCCCATTAGCTGCTCTTCCCCTCTCCATCCTCCATCCATATTGTCTCAATCTTAGGATGGAAAGCCACAGCCCTCCACTTCAGTGGTGACTGCCCACTAGAGCTGTCTGTGGGCCAGCATCTTCAGGTATAGGGGCTTTTCAGTCCTAATGAGTCTTGGCTATCAATGGCTCAAAAGCATGTTCTTCCTGCTTTCCACTGATATAGGTCACTGGCCCCCAATAAGCATTGGAGTTCTCCACTTATAGTAGAGAGGGCGCTGTGCTACTGTAGATATGTGCCCCATTTGGCCAGTGGGACAGTGCCACGCCAGTCCATGGCCTTTGGGTCCAGTTTCACACCCACCCTGCGGTGGGATAGGTGGTTATTACCTTGGACGGAGCTGTTCTGCTGATGGGTATCCACAGCCAGTAAGGTGGGGTACACAGCAGCCGGTTGCTTTTCTATCCATAGTTGTGACCAGAATCCAATATGTTAGCGTGTACATTCAAGCCACTGCCAAAGACCCTATCCATAACCATTTCAGTTACATGAACAAGGCTGTGATGAGTCCATTATATTAAAGGCCTGTATGGTCTTGACTGCCTGCTTGGCAGGAGTAAAAGCAGCTGCACATGCCTCATCCCAGCCCTTCCTGATGCCCTTTCATACCAACCAGAATAAGTGCTTCAGAATTTATGCCAAGTGGGGGGGTTAAACTCTCCAGTAGCCCAAAAGACCCAAAAACTTGTAATCCTGCCACAATGGTAGGGGTGGGGAAAGTCTGGATCTTCTCTATAACTGCTTCAGGAACAACTTCAGTTTTACCCAACCAGAAAACCCCCAAGAGTTTCACAGACAAACCAGGTCCCTGAACCTTGGTGCTGTTCACAGCCCATCCCTTTTTCTGTGGATGTTGCAACAGTCTAGGAAGTGCCCCTTCTAAATCTGAAAGAGAATCAGACGTGAGCATAACGTCATCAATATAGTGATACAACCACACTGTTTGCGGTTTCTCCCATGAGGCCAAGTCCTGGGCTACAAGTCAGTGACAGATGGTGGGACTGGATATACCCCACTGGAAGGACAGTGAATGTCCACTTCTGGCCTTCCAACATGAAGGCAAACGGTTCCTGGCTTTCCTGTGCTATGTCAATAGAGAAGAAAGCATTAGCAAGGTCTACTACATAATGATACATTCCCAGCTCGTGGCTGAGGGTGTCCAGAATGTCTGCTATAGAGGGGACAGCAGCAGGCCAAGGGGGTGTGACTTCATTCAATTCCCTGTAGTCTACAGTCATACGCCAGGAGCTGTCTGGCTTTCTCACTGGCCACACTAGGGAATTAAAAGGGCTATGAGTGGGCTTTATGATGCCCACCCTCTCCAACTCCTGTAGAGTTTCTCCAATTTCCTTGTGCCCCCAGGCAATTTATACTGCTTAGTATTCGTCACCCGCCGAGGTACAGGCAGAGCAACAGGTGGGTGCTTAGCATGTCCCCTCAGAACTGCCTTTACCACACGTACCCTCAGTCTGAACTCACCTGCAGGGGTTTGTAAGCACAGGCCCTGCAGCATATCTACCCCCAAAATATATTCAGGGATGGGAGAAATGTCCATATACTCCTTTGGGGGTAAATGTCCTATTCCCAATGAGATTTGGGCTTTCTTCACTCTAATTGCCTTACCTCCATAGCATCTATCACACCAGGGGTCCTGGGAAAACACCTAGGGTTGCCATCAATCAGAGAACACTCAACTCCTGTCTCCACCAGTGCCAGAACACGTTGTACATTCACAGGGGACAAATGAATTCCAAATTTGACATGTGGCCTCTGGTCCCCACCATGTCCTCCCAAGGTGGGGACTTTGGTCCCCCCTCAGTCCAACTGCAATGCCCAGTGGACCTCCTTTTGGGGTGAGGGCTGAGATGAATCCTAACTACTGGCTCCTATGAAGTTTTGCAGGGACATAGGCCGGGCATGAGGCCTTGACTCTGGTTTCTGTGTCCCAGACCTCAGGGCCTGGAACTGCTGCTCTGGCTTTATTTGGTGCCATAGTTCTAACAACATTCTTTTGGGCTGCCCATCAAGCTTTTCTTTCACTACCCCAGCCTTTATCAAATTAGCCCACATCTGGGTATTCAAGACCTTCACTGGGCCTTTTGCACCTCTCCTTTCAGTCATGGCCCATACTTCCCTCCATGCCCTTATTGTTTCAACCTCCCCCAGATCTGTGAAAGTATTTGTAGCCTCGCTTATGGGTTGCCCTAGGTGGGGGGCAAGAGTATTCACTAGGGACCCAAAGAGAGATGTGGGAGCTGTGTGCAGCACCACATTGCTCATTCCTACAGTAAACACCTCCTCATCTAGGCCCTGGGGGGTCCATATTATAGGTGACATTTTTCATGCCCAATTCCCACAGTACCATACCACGATCTTTGAGGGCCACTCTGCTGTTACTCCAGGAATACACACAAGGCCAGCTTCCAGGAGGTAAGAGCATCTTACAGGGAAGTTTTATGTCTCCCGTAGCCCTATATATACACTGACCCATCTGTAACTCCCACAGGGAGGGGGATGAGTCTGGTGCTAGACTAGGATGAGACCCCATTCCTGCCACTGTCCTGTCACAGGAGCACTCTCTTGCATGCATCCTACCTGATGGACAAGATTTGCCTATGTTGGTGTCATTAAAACGTGTTTCCCTATTGCCCTTAAGGTTATTCTACAGTCCCTGTGGCCTGGCACTGCCTTCTGGCTGCAGCTGCCGCATTATGATTGCTCTGAACTCCTACCTGTTCAGCTACTGACTGCCTGTGGGATGGACAATCTATGGACTTAAGGACTCTGAACCTAGATGGATACTCCAGCTTGAGGATTATCATGATTTTATGTTATTAGTCTGGTTCCAATGCTCCAGTTTTCTTGCACAGGGGCCACTGCAGAAGATGGGGAACATGTGCATTGTGAGGTGAGATTTCTGGAGGGGTGGCTTGTGGGTAAAATTGCTATATTTCCAGAACCTCTCATCTGGCTTTAGTGCATCTCCATATCAATAGGTGTTTCCAAGGAGGGGAGAGAAGCAGTCCATCTCCATATCAGCAGGTAATTACAAAGGCCAGAGAGGGGCCAGAGAGGTAAGGTGGGGTTTTTCACTCTGCTGCGGCAGCTGGGTCGAGAGAGGCACGGGACAACTGCCTGTGAGCAATAATTGGGTTTCTTGAACTTTATTTCTCCCTTTGACTGATTACAGTTTCAAAGGTATTTTGCCCCGGGATTTCCCCTCCCTGGAGTTATACAAGTTAAAAGAAATGTATGAAATAAATGTAATGACAGTGTGAGATGTATGACAACTGTTCATTCTTCTACTGAAAACCTTATCTTTGCCCAAGGCCAAATGCTGCAATTTCAGGTTCAATGAGGCCAGCTGAAATTTCTTAAAATACAAATGAATACTTGGTGAAAATATAAGACACACTGTTGAAATAATTAACAGTGATTATATCTGAATAGCAGGGTTTCAGAAAATTTCTTCCTCATACGTTTCTGTATCAAAAGCCTCCCTCAAATTTTGGGAAAGGTACATAGTGTATAACAGTAGCAAGTGTAGAACAGAGAGTGGTGAATTTGGGAAAGCTGGAGTACACACCTTTATGCAGCCACACCTGCCAATGAAGTCAATTCTCAACTTAGCTCAACAAACGTTTAAGGAGCACAAACCCTGGGGCATGCCCTCCTGTAGGTGCCGGAGCACAGAATGTCCAGGCCCAAGGCACTCCCAACTAGCACTTGCTGGGGAGGGAGTGCCTTTCACCCATAGTGCAAAAATAACTTTCCCTTCTGAGTTCTTAGCTGAGACCCTTTCCAGTAATAAAAGATTAACAAGAGAAAAACAAGTTTATCGACATGTATACCCCATGTATACATGGGAGATACCAGGGAAAAATGAGTAACTCAAAGAAGTGGCTTACAAAGCATCTTCAACAAAGAACAATAAATTTGTGGAGAAATGAGTTGTAGGCTTTGAAGGGCAGAGATAAAGGTTAGTCAATAAAATCTGTTATTGTAGAGTCCTCTGGTGCCCAGTGATGCCAATAGGGTCTAGAGTTGACTCTGGGACCAAACTTTGTCCTTCCTGGTGGAGGCAGGCAGGGGAAGGCGGACAGTTTGTAAACTTAAGTCCTGCTTTTAGGCAAATAGGGGGAGGGCAGAGAGCTTTTCTAACATCTGTTTCATCTCAAATGCCTTCAGCTCACAATAATCCTTATGCCAAAGCAGCGTATTTTGAGATGGCATGTCCTGAACTCCTACTGTCCTATTTTGGGGCAACATATTCCCCTGCATATCTGAACTGGCCTAATGATACCTAATACAAACTCAAATAATGAGCTGGCAAGAAAAAAAAACATAAACAGAAACCTTAATGCAGAAATAGAAAATTCCATTAATTCAACATTTATTAATTACACACTCATACAACTCTACTGACAAGACATTGAGGCATTTACAAAATTATAAAAAACTGGAAAAATGAGCTACGTGCATGTTTCAAAGCAAAATACTTCCACATCTCCAACTACACTTACTCTAAAACTTTATCACATAAAACACAGCACAAAAAAAATCACAGCATAGAAGTTACACTCAAGTAAGGTGCTATCTAAAATAGCTGCACATGAATAAGTAAAACTACAGCCTCCTGACTTCAGAGAAGGCAGTCAGTCATGTGGCACAATTTAATAATGTAAGTTAACAAAGAACATTTATTTGCATTGCTTCTGATCTTTATTTTCATAGAATCTTTCCATAAGAATCAAGGTAGACATGGAAACAATACTTGCCATAAAATCATATTTAAAAGAGATTCAAAGAGCTACTGATAACAGATGCAGATGAGTTCTTTAAGTGAGGCCCCCTGCACAGCTGGGAAAGTAAACTGAGAAGTGTATTTTCTTGCCCATAGGCTCCTGTTATCTGGGTAATTTCATTTGAGTTATGTGATAGTTGCTGGGAAGTTCTTGATGAGAACTCACTGGAGCAATGCTTTTTTACATAGAATGTTTAGTAAGATAAAATAATACTTGAAAAATGAAGGAAGATTAATATCTATCTCCCTCTCGGCCTAGATTAGGGGTTGGCAAACTTGCAAAAAGCCAAGGAGTAAACATTTTAGGCTTTGTAGGCCTTTTTCAAGTACTCAGACAAGAAAGTAGCCATAGATCATATGGTAAATGGGTATGGTATTAAATGTTTCAATAAACATTTATTTATGGATCCTTAAATCTGAATTTCATGTATCATGAAATATTGTTCAGATTTTTTCCCAACAATTTGGTAATGTAAAAACCATTCTCAGGTTTGGGTTGTAAAAAAACAGGTGGCAGGCCAGATCCGGTTTGTGAGCTATAGTTCGCCAACACCTGGTCTAATGACGGTCCTTCTCTAATTCTTGTTGTTAAAATATATTTAAAAAAAAAAATCCCACTTGCCTCTACTCTTCTTTGCTTTATGCTCATTTCCCAAAGGAAACTAATGAAACTGAAAATAGGGCAGAAATGGAAACATAATTTCCTAGTAGTAAATTTAGATGAGGACTTCAGTGTAAAAATGGGTCCAGAAAAAGTCAGAGTGGCTCCTTCATTCCTCACAGAAACACAGGCAACTCTGCTGTTTCAGAAGTTGGAAAAGTGATTGATTCAGCCTCTGTATCAACATCCCTGACTAGCTGGCGAGGAGTGTCAGGCTGCGCTGGCAGGTGGCCAGGGTGCCGTGCCTGTGACCAGCCCGCCAGTCCTGCTCGGGGGACGCCCCTGCAGCCCTCTGCATCTAAGTCCTGGAGCCACGTGGGAGATGGCTGCGCCACTGCCCTGGGTGACGGGGCCCCACGGGCTGGCTGGCCTCACTCCACACCTTGCCCCGAGGTACCTGGGGTTGTGGTGGGGCTTCAGGGTTTCATTATAAACCCAACGAGGGCTCTCGGGGACTCTGCAGACACAGACCAGCCACAGGTACTGGCCCCTAGGCAGGTAAGGGGAGGGGCGCCTAAGATCATAAGTACTGGATGAGCTTTAAAAAATCATTAATTCCAATAAATTCTAAGTTTATTTAAAATAATGTATGGTAATGGCCTCATATATGACGTAAGCTTGCTTTTTTATTTTTTTTAAAAAAAGGAAGAATCCTACAAGCCTCCAAAACACACATACTTGAGTTCCAGATACTCATCAATGCCATACCTGGACCCCTCTCGCCCAAGGCCAGACTGCTTCACCCCACCGAAGGGGCACTCCACGGAGGAGATCAGCCCTTCATTCACGCCAACCATGCCGACCTCCAGCTGCTCTGCCACCCTCCAGATCTGGGCTGGGTCTTGAGAGTAAAAATAACCTGTTACAGGAATAAAGGACAGAGCATGTGGAACAGTTATTAAGGACATGTCTATTGCCTAGGATGCCACTGATGACTATCTGTCTAGTCACCTGGCTGGAACTAGTCACTAGTCACTCCTCCCTCATACAGCCCCAACTTGGTCTTCTCCATTGCTCATTCGAGACCTTTGGAAATCACCTTTCTGCTTCTGTTCCATTCTCATGAGGGCTCTCACCACCTCCCACCAGGACTGTAACAATAACCTCCCAGCTCCTAAAGTCTACTCTTCAATCTATCCTGCTGGGTTAGGTTAATCTCATGATATTTTTGCCAAACCTTCTGGTGACCCCTCATTATCTATAAAATAAGGTTAGACTCCTAGTAGGTATTTAAATCCTCCCTAGGGTGGTTACAATCAACATTTCCAGCTTTACTTTCCATCATTCCAGTCACCAACCACTGTCTCTAAACTCCTCAGTCAATTCTCCTTGCCCTTTCTTATTTCACTCTTAACTTCCTTGATCCTCTCGGCCCAGAATCTATCTCCTCCAATCTCTGCACAATCAGAATCCTGCCCATCTTTGATGACCTAGTCTAGAGCACAGCTTCCTACACCATCATCCCAATGAATGAAAGAAAGGAATGCTGAACTCAGAGCCACAGGGGCTCTTCTGCACATTGTACACCAGCTCTGTAACTGTTTGGCATAGACAGCATGGGGCGAGGGACAGCACACTCTTTCTCTTGTTATAAATAGTTCTCTTAGCCCCAGATGGGAAGCTTCTATAGAGGTGCAGCTCTATCTTTACATCTTTGTATCTTCCTCAGTACTTTGCTCACTGTGGATGCCAAACAGATTTGTCGAGTGCATTTATGCACGTATGATTTTGTCAGGGTAATAGGGTGCACACCGTGGCTGCCTTGACCACCTCCTCATTAAAGAATAGTGGCCAACCAGCAAAAGGCATCTTCGCTTCTCTCGCCATCCTTGACACTCTGCTGATGCCCTTGGTCTGGTGCTTCCTCTTCAGTTCAGGTTTCCAGGAGCAAAATAGAGGGGAAAGCACTTGGGATTTCCAGACACCAAGCCCCTGAGAACATGGGACTTAAGGGGTGTGTGCAGTTGTCCACCTGGAACTAGCTGCACAGCCTCGGCTCCCATTGCTCTCCTAGGTCTAACCAGGTGCATCAAGGGGAAATGACAAAAGAATTGCACAACTTGCACAAGCCTGGAAAGCAGCTAAACACATGTGCCAATGATGTTTCCTTCTTAAAACCCAGTGCAATATTTAGAAGGCAAATTCCAGCATCAGCTTGAGAAGTGAGCATGACTGCCACCCAGCAAGGTGAGGCCTACCTGCTAACCCAACGTCAGTCGCGTTAGCGATCGCCACAGCCTCCTCCTCTGTATCGAACCTGCCAAAGGTAAGATGGGTCATCAGCAAGACGTGTAAGAGGGGAGTGAAAAAAACCAGCTGTCTTTTCTCCTGGTTAGTTTCCCAAACAATGATAAGCTGGAGTTTTGCAAAGAGATCCCAGGGCAGATCACAGAAGAAAACAGCACCTCTTTGCATGATGATTCCACGTCCGAGTCCAGCTGCACCAGCCGGCACTGGTTCTTCCCTCAGGAGAGAGCAAGAGACAAGCAGGCCAGTGTGCAGGGAAACGCACCAAAGCCACCACGTCAAACAAAATGCCTTCAAGGGTCAGTACTCTCGCCACCTACTAAGAATATACAATCATAACAACTACTTTAAAAGCAGCCGTAATGTAGTAGAAAGAAAACCATCCAGAGGAAGTTGGGGCCCAGGCTGCTGTCGGCCGTACCACTTATGCTGCACACAAGAGTGATGGCGCCAGGGCTCCGTCCTCTGAAATGAAAGCATGGCAGCAGCACTGAAGCCCTGCGCACTGTCTTTCAGCTTTATCATTTCAGTTTTGGAACAAGATTTGAGGCATTTTTCTGTTGCCCCGGAACTTTAATGGCACCAGGCAGAGTTGACTGGGCTGCCCTGGGCCCTGTCAATAGAAGATGAACGCTGGAGAGAAGAGAGTTTTGGGGAGGGAAGGCCAAGGAGGGTGACCCCAGGAGAATCAGTTGTTCTGAGGATTCCTTGTTCTGAGCTGTGTCTCCCAGGGCTTGTCTCTCCACTCTCAGGTAGCAACCCTTTCTAGCTACAGAACAGGAAAACAGGGCATCACTTCCCTCTGGACCTCAAAATGCACTAATCACACCTGCAGCTGAGGCATCATTGAGGACTTTCACTTTTCAGCTGTGATACAGCATCGGAGCTGTGTCCCTCCACTCCGTCCCAGGAGAGGGGGGTGAAACTAGAGTCCACTGGTAACAACTGTTTATCCCAGACCTAAATTTTAATTATATGGCTTCCATGTAATGGTATCAGGCAATGTGCTAAGTGCTTTACATACATTAAACATTTAAACCTTAAAACCACCCTGGGTGGCAGGTCCTAGTTTTCTCCCTTTCTCCGTACGAGGACCCTGAGGTTCAGAGAGGTTTACTCGTCTGAGCGTACACAGGTACGAAGTAGCAAAGCCTGAATCTACACCCAGTTCAACTCCAAAGTCTGTGTTCCTAATCACTGCATCCTTTCGATTCTTTGAAAAGGCCAGGTTCACATTCTAGGTAAAAAAATTTTTATTGAAACAAAGATGATGAAAGTTCTTCAAGTGGTCCCTTTCCCCAGTGGAGGATTAATATATAAATCTCATTAGCAAGATGGTAACAAAGCTGACAAAGGATATGATAAGAAAGATGGTATAAAATGAAAGACACTCTGGAAAAGACAAGAAGGTAGTTGGATCCTGGGGAGAATGATGGCCTCAAGGGAGAAAGCTAGGGGCCATCCACGGAGGGTGGGAAGGGCCACAGCTTATGGGGCCTGCGCCTCCCCCTTCACACATGTGAATTTCAGATGCTGTTGCCTACAGACCTGGATCCCTGTTGCTATGGGCAGAAGAGCAGCAAGGCCAGCTCAGGGAGGCAGGGAACTCAGGCAGCTGGCAGAGTGATACCAAAGCAAGTACGGGCAGCCACACAAGACAGGGGCCTCTAGTCTGGAATCCCTTACGAGAGAGGCAACTGCAAAATGCCCTGGGAGTAAAGGACACCTGGGGCAGGAGGAGTGGTGTTGAGACTGGGTTTTAATACTAGAGGCTTCCTTTCTGAGGCTTGACCCTTTGTCCTCTAAATGTACCAGAAGGAACATAAACTAAACTCTACGCTTTTTACCGCAATTCCAAGGCAGATGCTACCAGACAAAGCAGCTAACAGTTCAAGAGTCTAAAGATGAGTTCAGAGAAATTGATAGGCCATCTGAAGAGCTCCAAGATTAAGATATCAGAGTAACCTATGCTAGAGGAGGCAGATAGTGGAATGGGATAAAAACGTAAGAGAAGGGTAAGTATCCACCTCAAAAGAAGGGCGCACAATGAAGCAGGAAGGATCAGTTATGGGGCAGAGCCACTTGGTGGATGGGTTAGATGGTAGAATGGGTATATTTGAATAATGAACTGCTACACACGCAGATGGAGGGAAAGGAGTATCTCAGAAGACGTCAGGAATGGATGAAAAAGAGTTCAGAGAAGTGGAGGATGAAAGTAGACATATTACTACAGTAGACATTGTAGAAGGCTGGGAGAGGATAAGTGGAGGGGAAAGAAATATTTGGAAAAAACGATGACCAAGAATTTCCCAGGACTAAACACTTTAGATGTTAAAGGAAGACATAAGGACCTCAGAATGAAAAAAGCCCATAATGTGTCACACCAGTAACACTTAAGAATATCCAAGACCATGAGATATTTTAAAAGTGTCCTAAGAGAAAAAGTAGATCCTTTTTAAGGGAAAGACCCAGACCTTAACTTCTCAGTAACAACCCTGGAAATAAGTCGACAAAGGGGTAATATCTTCAAAGAGTTGAATCTATAATTTTATCCAGGCAAATTATTATTTACTTGTGAGTGTGAGAGAAAAGATCATGTAAGAACCCAGAAAGTTCACTTCCCACAGACTCCTTGAAAGAACCTTTTGAAGATGTATTCCATTAAAAAGACAGATGAATTCAGCAGAAAGCAAGAAGTAAGAAAGCAAAGAATTTGGTAATTTTGTGGTCTAAATAGGCAATAAGAACACCCACCCAGGCCTTACAACAGCACATGAACCAAAATTCTCTCTAGGTTTCCTTTTTCTATACGTTCTCCTATCTTCCTACCAGCTGAATGCTCTTACTTGATAACTGGTGCCAGAGGTCCAAAAGTCTCTTCATGAGAGCAGAGCATGTCCCTGGTGACATTGCTGAGCAGAGTGGGCTCAAAGAAGTTCTTTCCAAGTGGATGTCGCTTCCCACCTGTCACAATGGTGGCCCCTTTGGAAATGGCATCACTCACGTGTTTCTCTACCTGCACGAAGAGAAAAAGAAGAGACTTTGGGAAGGCTGCTTGGGGTACTCTGGAAATGATGCAATCTCTTAAACTGTTTAAACTGCAGAAAACTATAACTGGTTTGCTCTTTTCTCTTTTGAAAATAGGTTTAAAACATACCCTAGTTCTACATATGCAGATACAGAGACCATCAGAGGGCACATGGTGTGTACAATGGTGCCCTCTCCCCGGTCTTTGCCTTCTGGCTCCTTGATCTTCCTATTTATTGAATGGCCTGCCGTGTAGTGGTGTCCTTCCAGGCCTGAGGCCAGGTGGTTTTCCTGGGATCTGTTCTCACTGTATTCCTCGTTTTTTCCAGGAATCGTGGAGCCCATGTTGTCTCCTGGACTTCACTATCATTTTACTCTAATCCACTCTTCTCAAGTTGTTGTTTTAAAAAAGGTGCACTAAAAATGGCTTACTTTTGGACTTTTCTGACCCTGCATGTCTGGTGTTTTACTTTGTATTGGTGGTGATGAAATTGTGATCTGAACTAATTTTCCTTCAGAATTTTGAGTGCACTTGTGCACTTCTAGTGTTGCTGATGAAAAGTCTAATTCTAAAGCAGTTCTACTTGAACAGCCAAGTTTGTGGGTAGCCTGTCTTCTGGGATCTTTCTGTATGTTCCTGACATTCTGAAATTTAGCAAAATATATCTGGGTTTTTCTTCTTATTCATTCTACTTGGCAGTTGGTGAATGCTTTCAATCTGAAGAACTGTTACTTTCCCTACCTGGGATAAGCTTTCTTCTATTATTTATTTGATACTGCTCTTTTTTCTATCTCAATTCCTCCTTTCTAGAGCTCCTATTATTAAATGCATATCCCCATCATCTTCGGCATTTGTTGTATTTTTCATCCGTTTTCCTTTAAATCTAAGAGCTCTACTTCATTTTGTTTCTTCATCAACTGACTTTTAAAAGAATTTTTATAGGAGGATTAAAGATGGTGGTGTGAGACACTCTTAAGAGAAATTAAAGAAGACTCCAATAAATGGAAACACATCCCGTGCTCATGGATAGGAAGAATTAATATTGTCAAAATGGCCATCCTGCCTAAAGGAATCTACAGATTCAATGCAATCCCTATCAAAATACCAATAGCACTCTTCAACGAACTGGAACAAATAGTTCTAAAATTCATATGCAACCACAAAAGATGCCAAATAGCCAAAGGAATCCTGAGAAGGAAGAATAAAGTTGGGGGGTTACACTTCCCAATGTCAAGCTCCACAGTAATGAAGAAAATTTGATACTGGCACAAGAACAGACCCACAGACCAATGGAATAGACTAGAGAGCCCAGATGTAAACCCAAGCATATATGGTTAATTAATGTATGATAAAAGAGCCATGGATGTACAATGGGGAAATGGCAGCCTCTTCAACAACTGGTGTTGGCAAAACTGGACACCTACATGTAAGAGAATGAAAATGGATTATTGTCTATCCCCATACACAAAAGTAAACTCGAAATGGATCAAATATCTGAATCAAAGTCATGAAACCATAAAACTCTTAGAAGACAACATAGGCAAAAATCTCCTGAATATAAACACAAGCAACTTTTTTCCGAATGCATCTCCTCAAGCAAGGGAAACAAAAGCAAAAATGAACACATGGGACTACATCAAACTAAAAAGCTTGTGTACAGCAAAGGACACCATTAGTAAAACAAAAAAGCATCCTACAGAATGGGAGAATATATTTGTAAACGACATATATGACAAGGGATTAACATCCAAAATATATAAAGAACTCACATACCTCTACACCCAAAAAGCAAATAACCGGATTAAAAAATGGGCGGAGGATCTGAACAGACACTTCTCTAAAGAAGAAATTCAGATGGCCAACAGTTACATGAAAAGATCTTCCACATCACTAATTATCAGGGAAATGCAAATTAAAACCACAATGAGATATCACCTCATAGCAGGATGGCCAATATCAAAAAGACTAAGAACAATTGCTGGTGAGGATGCAGAGAAAGGGGAACCCCCCTACATTGCTGGTGGCAATGTACGCTAGTTCAACCATTGTGGAAAGCAATATAGAGGTTCCTCAAAAAACTAAAAATAGAAATACCATTTGACCCAGGACTTCCACTCCTTGGAATTTACCCAAAGAATATAATTTCTCAGATTCAAAAAGACATATGCACCCCTATGTTTATTGCAGCACTATTTACAATAGCCAAGATATGGAAGCAACCTAAGTGTCCATCAGTAGATGAACGGATAAAGAAGATGTGGTACATATATGTACACAATGGAATACTGTTCAGCCATAAGAAAGAAAGAAATCCTACCATTTGCAACAACATGGATGGAGCTGGAGGCTATTATGCTCAGTGAAATATGCCAGGCAGAGAAAGACAAGTGTCAAATGATTTCCCTCATTTGTGGAGTATAACAACGAAGCAAAACTGAAGGAATAAAACAGCAACAGACTCAGACTCCAAGAAGGGACTAGCAGTTACCAAGGGGGAGGGGTGGGAGATGGAGAAGAGGGCTGAGGGGTATTATGACTGGCACACTTGGTGTGGGGGGGATCATGGGGAAGACAGTGTAGCACAGAGAAGGCAAATAATGAGTGTGGCATCTTACTACACTGATGGACAGTGACTGCAGTGGGGTGTGGAGGGGAGACGATAACATGGGTGAATGTAGTAACTACATTGTTTTTTCATGTGAAACTTTCTTAAGAGTGTATATGAAGAATACCTTAATAAAAAATTTTTTTACCATCATGTGTTTGATTTCAAAAAGTCCTTTTTGTTTTCATCACTTCATTTTCCTACAACCTGCTTCTATTTTATAGATGTACTATCTACTCAAAACTTGGAGGACACTATTAGATTCTTAGAAAACCCCTTTCTGTTCCCAGATGCATCTGCTTCCTTGAGGGTTTTGCTTGTTCTTCCTGATATTTCCTCTTACGTGCTGAGGGTTTGCCCTAAAAATGTCATGACCTTGGCTATTCATCTTTCTAATGAAGGACTGGGTTGATTAGTTTAGGTGGTTGGCATGCGCAGCCTCTGCTATTTCTAGTCTGTTCCCTGAATAAGAGGGACAACAGCAAGCCTGGGGTTCTTCTGACTTGGCCGGCTTCACTCCAAGGGCAGCCCCCATCCCTAGAGGCCAGTGACCGCAGGGACGCCCCACTCCGGTGCGCCTACCCGCAGTCCTGAAGCTGTAGCTCTCCTAGGCAGGCCGCTACATTTCTTCAAAGGTATTTTCCTGCCCAGAGCACATGTCTGCTGTCTTGTATGTACTGGTGTGGAGTGGTGTGGGAATGACCCAGAAAACCGTGCAAAAGAATAACCAGTTAAGAGCATTACCCTCCTCCTCCCATTCCTATTCCCACCCCTGACATTTCAAGAAAGGTGCCATCCTAAAAAATGGTGCCCATTTCCTCTGCAGGCTTCCTCTGCTTTGACTTTTCTGTTAACATGACCCCCTCTGCCTTCTGGAAATTCATCCCAATTTTCTGCCCACTGGCATCCTCCCTATCCTCCCATCCTCAGCTGAATATTCTATAGATTTCAGAAAAGATAACTATAGGTTTGGGCATTCTGCAATCCAGGCTCACCCTTTTAAAACTGTCACCCCTACAATGTTCTCATAGTCCATTGTCTGTAACAAATCCCCATTAGCCAAAGATGGCTTCCTTTCTACGATTTATGTCTCTAAAAATAATTATATTTAACATACTTAATGGCCCGTAAGTAGAATATGCTCTGCTGTTTACTTGTCATATTAAATGTGATGCGCAAGTTTTTCCCCTAGAGTTTACCCTATGACTGTATAATGTATATTAAAGCCACCACAATGGATTGTTTTCAGACAAGCTGTTTTCTACTTAACTCCAAAAAAGGAAATCTTCAATCCTTCCTACCTGCTTCAAGTCCTAGGAAATGGTGCCCTCAACAGAGCGATGTCTGCATCTTCACTTTGGCAAGAACGACAAAGTCTCTGGGATAAGGGCTTCCCGGCCTGCAAACTACCATCAACTGGGACACTAAAGAAATCAACATCTAGGCCCTTTTCCAGACAAATTCACACCCAGTCTCCTCAGATAGGACCCAGGCACCCGTAAATTACTGTTAAAGGCACAGGGTGAATGAGAACTACCATCACCACTTGAGCCACAGCTGGTCACAGAGCCAGACTATCTTCACTGGCTGATTCACCCCAGGGACCAAAGTTACCTCAAAATTACAGGTGGTAGGGGGGCGGAGCCAAGATGGCGGCGTGAGTAGAGCAGTGGAAATCTCCTCCCAAAAACACATAGAGCTATGAAAATATAACAAAGAAAAATCTTCCTAAAATAGAGACCACAGGACACAGGACAACATCCAGACCACATCCACACCTGCAAGAACCCAGCGCCTTGTGAAGGGGGTAAGATACAAGCCCCGGCCCGGCGGGACCCGAGCGCCCCTCCCCCCGGCTCCCGGCGGGTGGAGAGAAACCGGAGCGGTTTTTTTTTTTTTTTTTTTTTTTTGGCGAGCGCTTTTTGGAAGCCTTAGAGGGACGGGCCCCCGTTGCTGGGGAGGCAGGGTGGTGGGACCGGTGAGGAGGTGCCTGGGAACGGCGCCGGAGGACAAAGAATATCCCGCGTTTCTCCCTGCGAGACCTGGGGGCGGGTGCCTGAGACCGGTGCCTGAGGACGGAGGAGGTCGCGCATTTTTCCCCCCTTTTTTTTTTTTTTCCTCTTTTTGGCGAGCGCTTTTTGGAAGCCTTGAAGGGACGGGGACCCCAGTGCTAGGGAGGCACGGTGGCGGGACTGGTGAGCGGGTGGCTGGGACCGGCGCCTGAGGACAAAGAATATCCCCCGTTTTTCCCTGCGGGACCGGTGGGCGGGTGCCTGAGACCGGCACTTGAGGACAGAGGAAATCGCGCGTTTTTCCCCTTTTTTTTTTCTCTTTTCTGCGAGTGCTTTTTGGAAGCCTAAAAGGGACAGGGACCCCGGTGCTAGGGAGGCAGGGCGGCGGGACTGGTGAGCGGGTGCCTGGGACCGGCACCTGAGGACAAAGAATATCCCGCATTTTTCCCTGTGGGACCGGTGGGTGGGTGCCTGAGACCAGCACCTGAGGACGGAAGAAATCGCGCGTTTTTCCCCTTTTTTTTCTCTCTTTTTGCCGAGTGCTTTTTGGAAGCCTTGAAGGGACAGGGACCCCGGTGCTAGGGAGGCAGGGCGGCGGGACTGGTGAGCGGGTGCGTGGGACCAGTGCCTGAGGACAAAGAATATTGAGCGTTCCTTCCCTGCGGGACCGGTGGGTGGGTGCTTTTTGGAAGCCTTGAAAGGACAGGGACCCTGGTGCTAGGGAGACAGGGCAGCAGGACCAGTGAGCGGGTGCCTGGGACCGGCACCTGAGGACAAAAAAAAAAAAAAAAAAAATCGCTTGTTTTTTCCTTTTTTTTCCTTTTTTTTTTCTCTTTGTTTCTGTTCCCTCTCTCATTGTTGCTGCTGTTGTTTTGGTTTGGAGAGTGCTTTTTGGAAATCTTAAAGGGGCAGGACAGGTCACTTAGACCAGAAGCAGGGAATCTGGGGATCTCTGGGCACTCTAACCCCCTGGGCAGCAGGGAGCACAGAGGCCCCTTACGGAGATAAATAGTCTCCTGGCTGCTCCCCCTCCAACGGGGCTCCACCATTTTGGAGGAACAGCCCCAGCCAGGCCAAGCCCACAGCAACAGCGGAGATAAACCCCAAAGCAACTGGGCAGGAAGCAGAAGCCCTGTCTGCGCACAGCTGCCCAGCACAAGCCACTAGAGGTCGCTATTCTCCCAGGAAAAGGCTACAAACCAACAAGAAGGGAAGCTCTTCCAGCGGTCACTTGTACCAGCTCTGCAAACTATCTCTATCACCATGAAAAGGCAAAACTACAGGCAGACAAAGATCACAGAGACAACACCTGAGAAGGAGACAGACCTAACTAGTCTTCCTGAAAAAGAATTCAAAATAAAAATCATGAACATGCTGACAGAGATGCAGAAAAAAATGCAAGAGCAATGGGATGAGATGCAGAGAAAAATGCAAGAGCAGTGGGATGAAGTCCGGAAGGAGATCACAGATGTCAGGAAAGAGATCACAGAAGTGAAACAATCCCTGGAAGGATTTATAAGCAGAATGGATAAGATGCAAGAGGCCATTGAAGGAATAGAAGCCAGAGAACAGGAACGTATAGAAGCTGACATAGAGAGAGATAAAAGGATCTCCAGGAATGAAACAACACTAAGAGAAATATGTGACCAATACAAAAGGAAAAACATTCGTATTATAGGGATACCAGAAGAGGAAGAAAGAGGAAAAGGGATAGAAAGTGTCTTTGAAGAAATAATTGCTGAAAACTTCCCCAAACTGGGGGAGGAAATAATCGAACAGACCATGGAATTATACAGAACCCCCAACAGAAAGGATCCAAGGAGGACAACACCAAGACACATAATAATTAAAATGGCAAGGATCAAGGACAAGGAAAGAGTTTTAAAGGCAGCTAGAGAGAAAAAGGTCACCTATAAAGGAAAACCAATCAGGCTAACATCAGACTTCTCAACAGAAACCCTACAGGCCAGAAGAGAATGGCATGATATACTTAATGCAATGAAACAGAAGGGCCTTGAACCAAGGATACTGTATCCAGCACGACTATCATTTAAATATGATGGTGGGATCAAACAATTCCCAGACAAGCAAAAGCTGAGGGAATTTGCTTCCCACAAACCACCTCTACAGGGCATCCTACAGGGACTGCTCTAGATGGGAGCACCCCTAAAAAGAGCACAGAACAAAACACACAACATATGAAGAATGGAGGAGGAGGAATAAGAAGGGAGAGAAGAAAAGACTCTCCAGACAGTGTATATAACAGCTCAATAAGCGAGCTAAGTTAGGCAGTAAGATACTAAAGAAGCTAACCTTGAACCTTTGGTAACCACGAATCTAAAGCCTGCAATGGCAATAAGTACATATCTTTCAATAGTCACCCTAAATGTAAATGGACTTAATGCACCAATCAAAAGACATAGAGTAATAGAATGGATAAAAAAGCAAGACCCATCTATATGCTGCTTACAAGAAACTCACCTTAAACCCAAAGATAAGCATAGACTAAAAGTCAAGGGATGGAAAAACATATTTCAGGCAAACAACAGTGAGAAGAAAGCAGGGGTTGCAGTACTAATATCAGACAAAATAGACTTCAAAACAAAGAAAGTAACAAGAGATACAGAAGGCCACTACATAATGATAAAGGGCTTAGTCCAACAAGAGGATATAACCATTCTAAATATATATGCACCCAATACAGGAGCACCAGCATATGTGAAGCAAATACTAACAGAACTAAAGAGGGAAATAGACTGCAATGCATTCATTGTAGGAGACTTCAACACACCACTCACCCCAAAGGATAGATCCACCGGGCAGAAAATAAGTAAAGACACACAGGCACTGAACAACACACTAGAACAGATGGACCTAATAGACATCTATAGAACTTTACATCCAAAAGCAACAGGATATACATTCTTCTCAAGTGCACATGGAACATTCTCCAGAATAGACCACATACTAGCTCACAAAAAGAGCCTCAGTAAATTCCACAATATTGAAATTCTACCAACCAATTTTTCAGACCACAAAGGTATGAAAGTAGAAATAAATTCTACAAAGAAAACAAAAAGGCTCACAAACACATGGAAGCTTAACAACATGCTACTAAATAATCAATGGATCAATGAACAAATCAAAATAGAGATCAAGGAATATATAGAAACAAATGACAACAACAACACTAAGCCCCAACTTCTGTGGGATGCAGCGAAAGCAGTCTTAAGAGGAAAGTATATAGCAATTCAGGCACACTTGAAGAAGGAAGAACAATCCCAAATGAATAGTCTAACATCACAACTATTAAAACTGGAAAAAGAAGAACAAATGAGGCCTAAAGTCAGCAGAAGGAGGGACATAATAAAGATCAGAGAAGAAATAAACAAAATTGAGAAGAATAAAACAATAGCAAAAATCAACGAAACCAAGAGCTGGTTCTTTGAGAAAATAAACAAAATAGATAAGCCTCTAGCCCAACTTATTAAGAGAAAAAGAGAGTCAACACAAATCAACATAATCAGAAATGAGAATGGAAAAATCACGACAGACTCCACAGAAATACAAAGAATTATTAAAGACTACTATGAAAACCTATATGCCAACAAGCTGGAAAACCTAGAAGAAATGGACAACTTCCTAGAAAAATACAACCTCCCAAGACTGACCAAGGAAGAAACACAAAAGTTAAACAAACCAATTACAAGCAAAGAAATTGAAACAGTAATCAAAAAACTACCCAAGAACAAAACCCCGGGGCCGGACGGATTTACCTCGGAATTTTATCAGACACACAGAGAAGACATAATACCCATTCTCCTTAAAGTGTTCCACAAAATAGAAGAAGAGGGAATACTCCCAAACTCATTCTATGAAGCCAACATCACCCTAATACCAAAACCAGGAAAAGACCCCACCAAAAAAGAAAATTACAGACCAATATCCCTGATGAATGTAGATGCAAAAATACTCAATAAAATATTAGCAAACAGAATTCAACAGTATATCAAAAGGATCATACACCATGACCAAGTGGGGTTCATCCCAGGGATGCAAGGATGGTACAACATTCGAAAATCCATCAACATCATCCACCACATCAACAAAAAGAAAGACAAAAACCACATGATCATCTCCATAGATGCTGAAAAAGCATTTGACAAAATTCAACATCCATTCATGATAAAAACTCTCAGCAAAATGGGAATAGAGGGCAAGTACCTCAACATAATAAAGGCCATATATGATAAACCCACAGCCAGCATTATACTGAACAGCGAGAAGCTGAAAGCATTTCCACTGAGATCAGGAACCAGACAGGGATGTCCACTCTCCCCACTGTTATTTAACATAGTACTGGAGGTCCTAGCCACGGCAATCAGACAAAACAAAGAAATACAAGGAATCCAGATTGGTAAAGAAGAAGTTAAACTGTCACTATTTGCAGATGATATGATACTGTACATAAAAAACCCTAAAGACTCCACTCCAAAACTACTAGAACTGATATCGGAATACAGCAAAGTTGCAGGATACAAAATCAACACACAGAAATCTGTAGCTTTCCTATACATTAACAACGAATCAATAGAAAGAGAAATCAGGAAAACAATTCCATTCACCATTGCATCAAAAAGAATAAAATACCTAGGAATAAACCTAACCAAGGAAGTGAAAGACTTATACTCTGAAAACTACAAGTCACTCTTAAGAGAAATTAAAGGGGACACTAATAAATGGAAACTCATCCCATGCTCATGGCTAGGAAGAATTAATATCGTCAAAATGGCCATCCTGCCGAAAGCAATATACAAATTTGATGCAATCCCTCTCAAATTACCAGCAACATTCTTCAATGAATTGGAACAAATAATTCAAAAATTCATATGGAAACACCAAAGACCCCGAATAGCCAAAGCAATCCTGAAAAAGAAGAATAAAGTAGGGGGGATCTCACTCCCCAACTTCAAGCTCTACTACAAAGCCATAGTAATCAAGACAATTTGGTACTGGCACAAGAACAGAGCCACAGACCAGTGGAACAGATTAGAGACCCCAGAAATTAACCCAAACATATATGGTCAATTAATATTTGATAAAGGAGCCATGGACATACAATGGCAAAATGACAGTCTCTTCAACAGATGGTGCTGGCAAAACTGGACAGCTACATGTAGGAGAATGAAACTGGACCATTGTCTAACCCCATATACAAAGGTAAACTCAAAATGGATCAAAGACCTGAATGTAAGTCATGAAACCATTAAACTCTTGGAAAAAAACATAGGCAAAAACCTCTTAGATATAAACATGAGTGATCTCTTCTTGAACATATCTCCCCGGGCAAGGAAAACAACAGCAAAAATGAGCAAGTGGGACTACATTAAGCTGAAAAGCTTCTGTACAGCGAAAGACACCATCAATAGAACAAAAAGGAACCCTACAGTATGGGAGAATATATTTGAAAATGACAGATCTGATAAAGGCTTGACGTCCAGAATATATAAAGAGCTCACACGCCTCAACAAACAAAAAACAAATAACCCAATTAAAAAATGGGCAGAGGAACTGAACAGACAGTTCTCCAAAAAAGAAATACAGATGGCCAAGAGACACATGAAAAGATGCTCCACATCGCTAATTATCAGAGAAATGCAAATTAAAACTACAATGAGGTATCACCTCACACCAGTAAGGATAGCTGCCATCCAAAAGACAAACAACAACAAATGTTGGCGAGGCTGTGGAGAAAGGGGAACCCTCCTACACTGCTGGTGGGAATGTAAATTAGTTCAACCATTGTGGAAAGCAGTATGGAGGTGCATCAAAATGCTCAAAACAGACCTACCATTTGACCCAGGAATTCCACTCCTAGGAATTTACCCTAAGAACGCAGCAATCAAGTTTGAGAAAGACAGATGCACTCCTATGTTTATCGCAGCACTATTTACAATAGCCAAGAATTGGAAGCAACCTAAATGTCCATCTGTAGATGAATGGATAAAGAAGATGTGGTACATATACACAATGGAATACTACTCAGCCATAAGAAGTGGAAAAATCCAACCATTTGCAGCAACATGGATGGAGCTGGAGAGTATTATGCTCAGTGAAATAAGCCAAGCGGAGAAAGAGAAATACCAAATGATTTCACTCATCTGAGGAGTATAGGAACAAAGGAAAAACTGAAGGAACAAAACAGCAGCAGAATTACAGAACCCAAAAATGGACTAACAGGTACCAAAGGGAAAGGAACTGGGGAGGATGGGTGGGCAGGGAGGGATAAGGGGGGGGAAGAAGAAGGGGGGTATTAAGATTAGCATGCATGGGGGGGAGGGAGAAAGGGGAGGGTGGGCTGCACAACACAGAGAGGACAAGTAGTGACTCTACCACATTTTGCTAAGCTGATGGACAGTAACCGTAATGTGGTTGTTAGGGGGGACCTGATATAGGGGAGAGCATAGTAAACATAGTATTCTTCAGGTAAGTGTAGATTAAAAATTTAAAAAAAAAAAAGAAAGAAAGAAAGAAAAGGGGGATTACTCCTTAACAGGATAAAACTATTGGTAAATCAAAGATCAACGCATGCTTTAAATATCCTTAATGCTGATCACTTAAAGGGTGTCAGATGATCAGCTATGGAGGTACTCTTTTCTGATAATATTCCTTTCTCTTAATTAAAAAAAAAAAAAATGCAGTTACTGTGTGCTGACCTCCAATGAGTTCTGCACAGTGGTATAGAGGGCATGTCAAAGTGTGGGCAAAGGGTCTGTTTGTTTCTACGCAGAAGATCAAGGCCTAGCTTGGATACCCAGAAAATGAACTAAGATACGATATGAGGAGGAGCTTCCGGCATCAGCACTCTCTGGAGGACTCGTGCCGGGGGATGATCATCAAAAAGCCTCCACAGGGATCCGGACGATGCTGCGGTTGTGGCTGCATCCAGCCCACCGTCTCCTGGACTTGCCATAAGAAGGAGGAGGGAGATGTCTAGGCTGGCATGTGCATACAGTGAGACAACGAATTTGACTGGATCTGTACTGTTGGAACTCAACCAGGAGTTGGGAGGGGTGCAAGTTGTAGCACCCCAAAATCTCATGACTATAGACTATCTATGGTTAAAAGAACATATGGGATGTGAACAGATCCCAGAAATGGGCTGCTTTAATTTGTCTGATGGTTCAAGTACAGTTGGACAATATCCATCATATCATAGATAAATTTTCACAAATGCCTAGGGTGCCTAAATGGTTTTCTTGGCTTCACTGGAGATGGCTGGTAATTATAGATTTGCTTTGTTTATGTCACCGTATTCCTATTATGTTAATATGTGTGTGCAAATTAGTTAGTAGTTTAAAACCTATACATACTTAAGGTACTATACAAGAAGATATGTCAAAGAAATAATCAATCCTCCCAAGTTTCCTTCATATGCTACATCTATAGCTTTTCTTCTTCCTTCCTAATTACAAACCTTAAATAGAATTCGTGCCTCATATCGAATTTACCAAGTATCATAATTCCTCCAGGTGGTAAAGATGCCTCGAGACAAGTGCTGGGCATAGAAGCCACAGGGCATAAATCTGCAAAGAAGTAAAAAGCTAACCTTTGCAAACAATATGGCTTCTCTCTCACTTACCAACTTTACATTTCCCTGTATGGCCCCGGAAGATGACTGGTTAGCCAGAGACGGGTAAGATTCCTCAAGGGAGGAACAACCTAAGACAGGCACAGTCGCAGGGGGGCCATCAGGTGAGAATTTGGGGATCGACAGAGGTGAGGCTCAGAACCTCACCCCCCCTGCTTTGAGAGAAATCTTCTGCATCCGTGGATGTCTTGCTGCCCTTGTCTAGCCTGGATTAATACTTAGTCCATAGGCACACACCTGATCATCTGATCATCTATATTTGCCTTCTTACAGCACTAAACTATGTTTTCTACCTTTATCTTGCATCTACCTACCACTTCAGCATTTTATTAAAAATAAAAATAATAATAATAATAGGAGAAATGTGGGATCAACATATAAATCAAGTACAAAAATCAAATGAATATTCATATTTGACCTGATGGTTTATAGGTCATATCGCATGATCAAAACCGAAAGTTTCTGTGATGAATGCCCTTGTACTGTTCACCATGTAAGAATTTATTCACTCTGTAAGAATTCGTTCACCATGTAAGAACTTGTTCGTTATGCTTCAGAAGATTGGAGACTGACGAGAATTAGGCTTGAGATGGATTAATGATTGTACATTGAGCATTGACCCCCCTATACTGAATTTTATTGTTGTTAACAACCATTTGATCAATAAATATGAGAGATGCCCTCTCAAAAAAAAAAAAAAAAAAAAAAAAAAAGACGGAAGGCATCTCTAATCTAAATCTCAAAAAAAAAAATAAAAAATAAAAAATAAAAAATAAAATGAAAATCTAATGACATTTATAAGACAACTGGCGATCTGAACACTGATTGGACAGTTGATGTTGTTTAAGAATTATACTGTGAATTATTTTTAGCTATGAAAATGACCCTTTTTCTTTTTTGTGGGTCATTTTTTTTAGATACACACTGAAATATTTATGAATGAAATTAATGTTGGGGTTTACTTAAAATTGTTAAAGGGTTAGGGTGAATGAATAAAACAAGATTGTCATGAATTGATGATCGCTGAAGCCAGTAATAGGACATGGGATTCATTATACTACTCTATTTCTGTATATGTCTAAAATCCCTAATAAAAGGTATGAAAAATGTAAAAAAAAAAAAAAAAATTACAGGTGGTAGCAATCAAACTTGAGTATATGTTCCCGATCTAGACTAGCCCAAGGCAATAACTAGAAATTTATCAGCGTTCTGTCCAATCTTGATGGTTCCTTTGGTTTCCACTGGGGAAGGCATCAGGTAGGGGGTTTAGCTGACCTGACAGCCCACTGGGGGGGCTCAGTCCTCGGGCTCTCAGGGAGCCCATGAACACAGCTGGGCTGTGCACCCCCTGGATGCTCACGGGCTCTCGCTTGGTTTCGGTTCCTGGGCGGGCTGGCTCTGCCCCACCTTCCAGCCACCTTTCCTTCCTTCTTTGCCGCACACAATCTCCAGTCTCATTTGTCTGACTTTAATTATTCCATTAAAATCCTTTCTATTTGTAGAGACTTATCTAGGGAGAATATTGGATGTTTGGTATTACAAGAAAGTTTCTTGTAAGCATCTCTAAAAAGGATTATTTTCTAAATCAGAACAAGGAGAGATCTTACCTAGCTAGTACTCAAATAGTGATAGTCTTTGAACAAACAAAACCTTCCTAAAAGCAATTTCCCTTTCCCACCATCTCTAAATCCTGAACATGGCTTCTACTGTTCTGTCTCTACTAGGATGCTTTCATCAAGGATTCTTCTGGAAAGGCAATTTTTTGTGTCAGTGCCAGCCAGCATTTCAGCCAAAATATAAACAATTTAAAAATACAAAACTATAGTCTTACTTTCCTTTTAGATTTTCTATAAATTAAAGAACTTAGTATTTCAGGATCCTAATTCCTCAGGTTATGGGGAATAAAACTATCATCACCATGAGGGAAAATTTAGGAAAGGCAGTAAGAAATCTAAAGTGACATGGGGACTCAGTGTAATGACAGAGCTGGGAAAACTTATGACCAGATGATGCCACTCAATTCACACAAACTGGCAGAAATGAACCCTTTTTCAATTTCTCTATTTTTCCCAAAATAGCCTTGCTGGGCACCTTGCTAAAAGTGTTATATGCTAGTTAAACTTTTGATAGTGAATCCATGAAATTTACTTAGCAGATCATAAAGCGAACTTACCTTTTCTACTGCCTTTTCATTAATTAATGGGCCTTGAGTGGTTCTCTCCTCAAATCCACTGCCCACATGCAGGTTTGTTTTAATTGCCTCAGCAAATTTTTTCACAAAAGAATCATGGATACCCTTTTGCACCAAGAAACGGTTTGAGCACACACAAGTCTAGACAGAAAAAAACATATTTATATAGCTTGTCAGGAGCTATTGACCCAACCAATAAATGTGACTGCTGCTACCTCTCTGAATGTGAAAACACTTCACCGGGGATTCTCATGTGTCCAACCTGCTCTTTGCCTCTCCCCGTGGCCTTCGCCCTAATGATACATTTAGGGCATGCTTCTCCAACCCCTCCTCCCATGACTGTTGTCATACTTCTGTGGATAAATAAGCAAGTATAAAATATCTGTGTGCAAGAAAAAAAGGCCACCTAACCCAAGTCTTTCAAGTGGTTTAATAAGCCATTATAAAACAAATATGGAAAGCAAAAGCCAACGTAAAAAACTGTATCTCCCTGAAAGATAATGAGGCTGCAGAGTCAGAGAGCAGAAGCTAGATGGAATGTATGTCCCTCTGCTTATCAAACCTTTCAAGTGTTTGGCTGACCCTGACATTTTGAAAATGGACACAAAACCATTCTTCCACGCCTGCCCAAATTAATCAAAAGGCCCTTGCTTATTTTTTTTTAACTAGATATAATTTTTAAATTATAAAATATAATCACATTATAGGAAACATAGTTATCATTGATGAATTTTTTTTCTTATTCATGTATTACTCTACAAGAAACAAGTATAAAGATAATTTTGTGTCCTGTGCATTTTTATTGGCTTAAGGCAACAAACCCTGAAGTCGTAGGTTTACCAGTGTGACTCTGAAGGTTACGCACACTGGCATTCTGTGTTTCTAAAAGGAAACAGACCTATTTGTGAAACAACCATGCTTATTTAGATTATGGGGGAGAATTAGGTTACCAGTACAGGTTAAAGGGGTAAAATTAGTTACCAAAGGCCAAGACAAGCATGAAGACTATTGAATATAGAATATTCCACAACATTTCACCTTTTTTCTCACAATATAACCTTTCAGAAGTTTTTATTCCATTTCTGGAACGCATTTAAAACTGCTTATTGATGAACTCAAAGACAAAGTACTTCGGACTATTTCGTAAGAAGCCAGGATCCTGGCAAGAACTTCGGTAGAAACTGGGAGCCAGGACCCTAAGCACACAGTCCTTGCTCCTCTCAGCAGAGTTGTGACTGTGACCCTAGGATGTATGACTTCAAGACAGTTAGTCTTTCCAGAGTTTCATTTTCTCAGCTGTAAAAGGCAAGGTTCATGTCAGATAATGCTGAAGGTCCTTGCCAGAACTATTATCTCACAATTTCCTGTGAAGGAGTGAGCTCAAGTTGCTACTCTCCCAGTGACAACCCGGACACCCCCTTGGGCACACTGCAGGGTGTCCCTGTAGTGGGTAACAATCATGGCTCCTCCATCTCAGGAAGAGTGAGACCCAGACACAGGGTTTTTGAGTTTTTCAAGGCACCATCTCAACATCTTCCTACCACCTTTTCCTTAAGACTGTGGGCCTGAGACCCTAGCTGTTCAGACTGTTTTGTGTCTGAGGAGATGATTATACTAGTTCAGTTGAGAACAGCCCAATGAGGGAAATTTGAAAAAAAAAAAAAAAAGACTCAAAGAACAGGGGAAAGACAAGAAGAGAGAACAATTTGATTAAAAGACATCTGCTGTTCACAATATTGAAATCAGAGATTATACCTCATTTCTCTTTAGACCCTCTGAGCCTACCACAATTCCCAGGCAGAAAGAGGACCCTTACTAAATATTTGCTGAAAAAGCGAATGAACTAATAATGATGAAAGAAACCTGAAGTTTCCTTCCAGGAGATGAGTGAAGTGGCAAGATCTTTCTAAAATATATACACACACAGCCTGAAAAACGCTACTGGACTCACCTGTCCAGAGTTCCGAAATTTAGATGCCATGGCCCCTGCCACAGCCTGGTCCACATTGGCACTGTCAAATACGATGAATGGGGCATGCCCACCTAGCTCCATGGAGACCCTTTTCACAGAGTCTGCCGCGTGGTGCAACAGTATCTGCGAGCAGAAGAGAGAATGCTGTGAGCCCCTTAGTCAACTACCTGGAAGGGAAAGTCTGTTTCAAAATATTATCCAACAGCGAAAAAATCCAGGTGCATGGTAGTGTATATGGGATGACAGTTTACATAAGAAAAGGGGGACATAAGAATATACAGTAATACGTGTATCTGACAGAGAAACACCGGGAAGATATCAAGAAACTAAAAATCCTTACAGAAGGAACGGAATCAGTGGCAGGGGGTGAGGGTGGCCTTCTGAATGTGAACATGTTTATACTGTCTTGAGTTTTGAACCATATAGGTGTATAAACTATTCAAAAAACATTTTAAGATAATAGGCTTAAAAATCATAATGTAGAGATAAAAATCATAAAACTACCCAGAATTCCATAACCTGTAGCTCATCACTGATAAAAATTTAAGGTATATAAGGACACACACACAGATTTGTATACATACTTTTTTTTTTAATTAAAGAAAACAGGATGGTGGAGTCATACAGGTTTGTAATCTGCTTTAATTCCCCAACTAACCATATATCTGGAACATCTTAGTATGTTCACAACACTTTACACCTTGCTCCTTTAAAGTAACACTATACCGTGAAGATTCTCTCATGTGAGCACGTGTTTACAGAACATTCCTAGATGCCTGCAGAGTATTCCACAGCATGGCTGTTCCACAATTTATTCAGCCCCCATCTGTTGGAAATTTAGGTTGTTTCCAATTCTGTGCTATTAAAAATAACACTGCCATTATTTCTTTAGTATGAATCTGTAGAATTACTAGCTCAGTGCACAGTTGTAAGACTTTCTGATACATATAGCTATTATGCTTTAAATATCTAGTAAGAGATTGGCATGGCCGAGGAAAGCTGCCCAGGAATGTTTGCTTTATTCTAAGACAGTAGTCATTTGTCTAGTCACAGCTGCAGGACAGATGGAACCTCTTGGTTGGTTCAGTCAGCACTCACACACTCAAGGTCACTCGAGGAATGGTCGCCAGCGATGTGTACCCTGAGGCCATGGGTTTTACCAAAGAGCTGTTGGTGAAAATGCAAACAGCTGGAGGACTGCCGCCCTGCTGTTACTTCTCCATATGCCCAGATGTATTATGCCAGCAATTAAATAGTAATGATCTTCTCAATGAAATGTTAACCATTTGACAAAGTAATACACGTTTTAAGATCAAATATATTTCTTTACTGGACTCAAGAAAACTGTTTTTATTTTGAATTTTTAAAAAAATGCTATCTGCCAAGCCATTAATTTTCCTTAATTTGCTCACTCTTGGGTCACCTGCCTCCACCCGGCCTTGGACACTGACCCTGTCTCACAGTGTCTCTTCCTCCGTGCGCACTTGCTGTGTCCTCTGACCACATCTTCTTTCCACCGAGTCCCCATGATGTTGGCGTGAACCTGGCTTTGGCCTGACATGGCCCTGCAGCATCGCACACACTCCTGTCACCTCTTAAGGTCTGCTCTGACCTGAAGGTTCCCACTGCTGACCTTCTCAGGGCCTCAACTTCCAAAGCCCTGGAGAGGGAAGCTGACTGACCAGCTCATCTTTCTATGCCAGGTCACTGGCCAGCCTACCAACTTGTTTTCCTTAGGCCAGGTGATCACTCATGGTTGAATTCAGTCGGGGGAGAGACAAGGGGTTATGTGCTATAAAACACAGCTGCTGTCCCCTCAACTGGCCCAGGGAGGGGTGGTCCCCAGAAGCAGGTGAGGGTAGGGTGGGCCTGTCCAGGACAGGTTCACTGGATGGGGTTCAGGTAGGCAAGGTTCTATGCCCAAAGATCAGGAGCTAAGCCGCAGACTCTCTGCAAAGATCAGCTCAGAAGAACTTCATGATATATTGAGTAGTTAGTCCCTTTATCAGTGGCTCCTATCACTCTTCCCTTTAATCCACTTGAAGAGAAACACTCTCCTAGATAAGTAAGAGGCAAAACTGGGTTTTGCGGGAACATGGTCGGTATTTTCCTGGGACTCTGTCAGACGGCGGCAATTCTCCGAGCGAAGTGAGGAGAAGCAATGAGCTGCTGGCCTTTGTCCGACTCCCTGGGAATTTCTCTGGCTTCAACAGGAAAGGTTTGCGACTTCTCCTCCCAGGCTTCTCTTTTTCTCTAACTAGTTCATAGTAGTGTCTGAAACCTTCTGAGAGTAAATTTGCATTGTAAGATCCACTGATTAGAGCTGTAACAGTTTCTGTATCTAGAAGTTTCTGCTTCTCATAGAAGTGAATGGCAGGTTCCCAAGTGTCACTCCCTGAGCATGACTTCATGGCATGAGAAGAGTAATTATGGTTGGGAGTCCTTAAAATTGCTTAATTCCTTCCTTCTCATGGCATCTAAAAATGACCAAAGTTTCACCAAAACTTTCAGATTACTTCTATTATTTTTATCTGATATGTGTGTCTAGCCATAGACATGTGTTTCATGCTATATATATGTTGCATGTAAGATATGTGTATGTGTATGTGTGTGTGTGTATATATCTGTATATCTATCTATATATATATAGTGGCAGAAAAGTACACCATCCGGAGAGAAACACCACAAATAAAAACTTCTGTTTTACCCTTTTCTCTCTGTTGAACATTTAAACAGATATATAAAAATCCACTCACAGGCACACACATGATGTTTTGGGAGAAAAATGTTTGAATGTTGAAGGCAAAACAACCAACCGACCAACCGACCAGGACCTTTCTGTTTCTGTAAGTCCCTTTATGCTAAGGACAATTGTGTTCAATTCTAAGACATTTATTTCAACATCGACTGTGTGTTTCTGGAGTCTTTCAGTCTAGATTATGAAAGAAACCTGCATTCCAGAATTGAGGAAATACAATGGATAATCTCCAGCCACCTCACATACAACAAATAATGAGAATCTTTACTACCCTGACTCCTTTGGTACTGGCGAGCAGGAACCTGTGTCATTTCACAACAGGGAACACCACCCAAAGAATCGATAGGATCAGACATCACTTTATCCAAAGAGCTTTTAACACTGTTGGAGATCTTCCTACAAATGGTGATCAAGATAAAACAGTAATTTTACAGTCTATCAAAAGAAAACATTAGAATTATGTGTTTTTTTAGACTAAGTCACGTACCTTTCCAGTAGTTGTTGAGCCAGTGAAGGAAATTTTGGATACTAGAGGGTCAGTACAAAGTGCTTCCCCTACTTCCTTGGCCTTCTTTTGAGAGCAGGGAATAACATTGTACACACCCGGGGGAATTCCAGCCCGATTTGCAAGCTATAAGGAGAAACAGCAACCATGTGGTAGCAAATGATCAAACTGAAAATAAATAAATAAATAAATAGCTGCTTTCATTCAAAAAGCAATGGGCAGAAAAAACTTTTTGGGGACAGAATAAGAGTATATTTGTAACTGAAATAAGATTGCTATTGTGCTAAAGTGATATTAATGTGCTGTGATACATCATTAAAATAAAATTTCTTAGAGCATTACTTTCTATGCCACATCCTGTTAAAATATAAAAAACCCTGGATTTTTCTTTCCCCAGAAAAATCAGAGAAGAGTTCAAGAAGTTATTTGCTCACCTGTAGAATTAAAGGGAGACAGTAGAGAAAAGCACCTACTGTGTGCAGGGCAGTGGGAATGTGACGGAGTGCAGAGAGCATCAAGAGTCAGGAAAAAGAACTAATGACACTTAACCTGACTGCCTAGAGCGAGAGCCACCCAGTCTTTTCTTGTGTAAATTACCGGAGGCTTCTGAGAAATGCGCCTACCCTAAGTTAGATAACTAGAAGTGGGCAACAGCCTGGGAACGCCTGGGGATGTAACCCGTGATAAGTAACATAGACATGCTTAGGTAAGCAAGAGATAACAATTGAAGCGGGCAGGCAACTGGCACGTTCCCTAAAAAAGGTTACAATGTTTCCCATTGGTTACAATACAGAGTGTGTTTTAAACCTATTGGTTGTAGAACTGCGCGGGCTTTGGTGTAACGGCTGTGAAGATCCTATATAATCAGTACCCAAAGTTGCTTCGGGGTGGGCAGCTCGGACTCGGCCTGCGTGTCAGGGGAGGTGCTGTCGACCCCAGCTTGCTGGCTGAATAAAGACTTTGCTTAGATTTTCATCTCCGTGTCCATGTGTCTTGCTCTCTGGGAAACCCCGGAGTCCTAGACCCTAACAGGAAGGCCTTCACACAGGTGATTTCCCAGGGCAGTGGGGAGGAAAGGGACGCCTCGCAGGAAGAATCATGCCAAGGCCACACACTGGGAGTAACCGAACCAGCAGGCCAACCCGCAACCAGCTGACCCGGAAACCAGACCTTTCCAGAGTGATGCTTTTTGGATCAGGCATATCCTAAATCATTTTGATGTTTGAATCCCATTAACAATGAACTTACTGCACAGATATGACTGGGGATTTTAGGAAGACAGTGGGAGCAGCAGAGTTTTTAAGTCTCTCTAAATCTCTTCAAAAGAACAGAACCAGTTAGAAATCCAAACTGGATTTTACAAGACTGGTGTAAATAAACCCTGACAATTTTTTAAAAATTGCAATGTAGTGCTTGACTTAAGTTTGATTGCTAAGGCATCCACTTCTAAGATGGCTATCTTCATAAACACAGTGCCCGCCACCTGACTAAAGAGCCAGGCTGCCTCCCCCTAAAGTCTCCTTGTTTCAGAGCTCTCTAGTTGACTTAGCTAACCATTTGGCTGCTTGTTTTTGCCTTCCCTTGCTTTAGTTCCACTCGTATGTTTTAAATCCACCAGTATAAGGAGTGAACCCATGAAACCCTAGGCTGCCCACCCTCGACCTCAATGAAAGCCCCAGGTGCTGGCACTTGCCACAGCCTTGCTGTATGGCCTTATATGGGTCATGCACCCTCCAGGACTTGTGAATAATAGACCTGTATTTTGAAGTTTCATGATGGTTACTGTGAGGGTGCTTTGCAATCACAAGAACCACAAGGGGCCAGTCCAGCCCTAACACTGGTTCTGAAAGCAGAAATGGCTCTGGGGAGTCTGCTGTGGCCCAGGTGACACCCTCAGACATTTCTATTGCTGTTGATATTCTGAGGTCCTAAGAGCACAACAATGGATGACAAAGTATCTTCACAAACTGCACATTGCAAGTGGGTGGGGACACATCACTGACAACTGGAGAGCGCCAGCACCTTCCTGAGAAGATGCAGAGGGAAGCAAGAGGCCATCTGATGGGCCTGGTAACAGAGAACCCCAAACAGCCCACAGGTGTTCATGGAATACTGGGCGGCCACTTGGAAGAGCAGGTGTAACTGCCGCCGCAACAGCAGCGAGGGCAAGCAAGCGGGCACTAAGTGTAGGGAGGGTGCCACGGTCCCGGGGCCCAGTGGGATAAGGGCGAAGGTCCAGATAAACGTGGGGGGAGGGAACGGCCAGGGACTCTCAGAAAACAAGAAACCAAAAGATGACTCTGTCAAGTCAGAGAAACTATCTCTATCCAGGCCACCTTCTAGAAGTTTATGAAAACTAATTTAATACATACATAAATTCTCAAAAAAACACCTCAGTCAAATCCCATACATTATTAAAAGAAAAAACAAGAAGAGCAGAAAAGCATCCTCACAGACCACAAAAGCATACCAGAAAGACATGCCCATAAAAGAGACCAAAACGGTCAACTTACTATGAGATAAAAAATGATAATAGAATTGTACTAATAGACAAAAGAACAACATGAATTGGAATTAGAACAATATGGAAATGACGTGAAGCAACACACTGAAGAATCAGATGTAAAAGAAAAAGATCATTTCTGAAATAAAGAAGTAAACTAGAAGGAATATAAGAATGAATAAACATAGCAGTTAATACCTTAAGAAAAATGGGTGAAAAAAAGGCATTTTTAGAGATTAGGGAAAAGATGAAAAGAATACAAGAGAAAGTGACAAAAAATATCAACACATGGACAGTGATGATGTAGAGCAGAGAGAGACAAGCATCCTGATCAATTCTCCAAAAAGACAAGATATAAACAGTATAGAAAGAACAGGAAAGATTCCATCTTTAAAGCTAAGATTCCATTTTAAAAACCAGGAAGTTTGGAAGTAAGATTCCTAAAATACTCCTTAGCAAACAGACAATAACTCAACCCCCTCTGGGGGCAGGGCTGGTGGCCCTGATCGATGTCTTCCCAGAGGGCAGCACTATCCTGGAGAGGAACCGACCAATTTCTTGTGTTAATTTTGCACAATTACCTGGAGGACTGATAATAGAAAAGAGACATAATAATGTCTATCAGCAGAGATAAGCATTTGTAAGTCTATACTCCCTGGCCCTTTGTCACATTCCTGAAAAAATCCTTAAAAGACAGAACCCCAGCTTTTGGGTGTGCCTCCTGAGGATGCCCACACTTTTCCTTTCTTTAAGTGAGTACCTTTAAATGAAGCCTTCTCACTGCTCAACTTACTGCAGTTCTGTCTTTTTGCTATTTCATTCTATTTCCAAGTCTGCAAGTGGGGAGGGGATGCTGAGAGCTGATTTGGGCCTCCGAGTTCCCTTTGTCTGAGTGACCCTGGGCAGCCGGCTTCCTCTCCCTCTCTCCGCACCTCTGCATTTTCCTGTTCTCAGCCACCTGCAAGGCCACTGACATTCATTCCTAGTCTTGCAATAATGAATTCCTTCCTTACCTACTGTAACTCCGGCAGAAGAAATCCCAGGGCAAAATACTTCTAAAACCGAAATCAGTAAAAAGGGAGAAATAAAGTTTGAAACCCGTTTATTGCTTACAAACTACAGTCCAGGGCCGTTTCTCTCTCCTGCTCCGACAGAAGCAAGCAAGACCTCCCCACAACCTCTCAGGTTCAGATAAGCGCTCAGTCGCCCAGGTAATTGATATGGAGATAAACTACTTCACTCCACTCCTGAGGAATGACTGTTTATATAGAGATGAACTAAAGCCACGCGAGAGATTCTGGAATATTACAATTTTATCCACACCTACACTCTTCCAACCTGCTCAAGAATTCTTTCTCATTCAGAATCAAGAGCCCTCCCCTATCCAGGTTGAGGCTTCACCTGGTGCGCAGAGAAAGACCTCCCCAAATGCAGCTGCCTGGCAATAGTAAGAGTCTCCGAATAAATAAAATAAATCAAGTGTAAAGAACAAATCCTGAAAATTTTAAGAGATTAAAAAGAAAAAAAAACCTGGACATACATATTGAGAGAGCACTCCTAGAGTACTGACCAAAAGCAACCATCACAAAGACACAGTCTTGTGATATTACCAGTCTTAAAAGAGGAGAAAAAAACCACATTGCATTGTAAGTGGACTTACAAAGGCAAGAATCTTAGATTTTCATCAGACTTTTCAAGGGTAATACTTTATATCAGAATAAAATGGAGAATACATTTGTAAGTCCAGGGAAAAGAAATCCCGGGGCAAAAAAATCTCTAAAAACCGGAATCAGTCAAAGGGGAAAATAAAGTTTAAAACCCGTTTATTGCTTACAAACTGCAGTCAGGGACGTCTCTCTCTCCTGCTCCAGAAAGAAGCAAGCAAGACCCTCCCCTTAACTTCTCAGGTTCAGATAAACCCTAGGTTACCCAGGTATGTAACCACTGACACAGAGACGAACTTTTCCCACCCTTGAGTATATGCAAAGGCACTAAAGCCAGGGGAGATATTCTGGAAATATTACAATTTTACCCACAGGCCACCGATACAGAAATCTCGCCTTAGAATCTACTCATTCTTCCTCTTCTGCAATGGTCCCTGGGCAAGAAAACTGGAGTATTGTTACCAGAATAATGACAGAACAATAGCAATAAAATCATGATAAACTCCAGTTAGGATTCAGCTACGTTCAAAATCTTATGCAGATTAAGTCCATAGCCCGTCCATTCCCCAGGCAGGCAGGAGCCGAGGGTTCAGAGCAATCATCACACCACAGCTGCACCCAGGGCGCACATTAAGGCCACAAGGACTGTAGGAGAAAACCTTAAGGGCAATAAGATACATGTTTTAAAGACACCAGCATAGGCAAATCTTGTCCATCAGGTAGGACCCATGCAAGAGAGTGGCCTCGTGATAAAACAGTGGCAGGAATGGGATCTCGTCCTGGTCTAGTGACCAGACTTTCACCCCCCTCCCTGTGGGAGTTACAGATGGGTCAACATATGGGGCTATGGGAGGTACATGCACTGGCCATAAAGATAAAACAAAACTTCCCCACAAGATGCTCTTACCTCCTGGACGTTTTGGGTACACTACCCTGATCCTTGGGGCCACTCAGGTGTTGTTCCAGGAATATACATGAAGCCAGCTTCCAGGACTTTCCCCCAAGGTGCCAGAAGGGCCGGCCATCACTGGTCCATGTGTTGAAATGTCCAGGGCCAGGTCCATTCAGCAGTGTCTCCAGGCCTTAATGCAGTAGGGCGGGCAGCACGGTGTTGCTCTGTTGCCGTATCCTGGCTTCAGTAGCTCCTCTTTGGTTTGGACGCACAGTTGTATAGGGGAGGCGGCAAGGTGTGTGAGCACATCCACGGGGCTCGGAGCTCCTTCACGGGGCCTCTCATCCAAACGCCACAGCACTGTCCATAGGCGAACTGACCAACCCTATAGACTATTGGTGTCCGGATTCAGGCCAGATGTCAACAAACTATTGTACCTCTCTATAATGCCTGCCCTGGTAGGATTATAGGTACATGAAATATCCACTTTATTCCTAATTGCTGCACCCATTCTTGTAACGCATGTCCAGTAAAGTGGGTGCCTTGATCGCTCTCAATCACCTGTGGCCGGCCATAGGCTGCAAGGAGATGTTTCAGGCCCCTCTCGGTGGTTTGCTGATCTGCACGATGTACAGGAAAAGTAACCAGTAGTCCAGTAGCCGTGTCCACACAAGTCATGGCATACCGATATCCTTCTGATATGGGCAGAGGCCCAATACAGTCTATTTGCCACCTGACAAGGGGTATTGGCCCGCTTACTATTGTCCCATGTTGCTGTGAGACTCGGTGTAAGTCCCTCTTAGAGCACAGAAGGCACTCCTTCCAGGCTCTGCTGACTTCAAAGGTCAATGGCAAGCCCCACCTACAGGCTACAGCCCACATTGTCTTCTGCCCCACGTGCAACAAATGCTGGTGAAGCCATTGGGCCACATCAGAGGCAGACTTTCCTTCCAGCCAGTGCACCAGGGCCAATGTGTCTGCTTCATTATTGCCTGGGGATGCCAAAGGCAAATGGCCAGTCACATGATACACAGTAACAGTCTTAGTCTGACCAGAGACCCATAGGTCTTGCCACAACTCTTGCCCCCAAAGGGGCTGGTGACCAACCATCCAGTTGGCATGGTACCATGTTGGTAGCCACAGGGTCAAGCCCTGATAGATGGCCCAGCTGTCAGTGCAGACAACTATGGGGGAAGGCTCCTGGGTGATCACTGCCTGCAACTCAGCCCATTGGCTGCTCTTCCCCTCTCCATCCTCCATCCATATTGTCTCAGTCTTAGGATGGAGAGCCACAGCCTTCCACTTTGGGGGCTGCCCACAACTGGAGCCATGTGTACCAAGCATCTTCAGGTATATAGAGCCTTTTTCCTCCTGATAAGGAGTCTAGGCTACCAAAGGCTGAAAAGCAAGTTCTTCCTGCTTTCCACTGGTATATGTCACAGGCCCCAATAAGCATTGGAGTTCTCCACTTAAGGGGCTAGTAGAGAGGGTGCTGCACTGCTGTAAATATGCGCCCCATTTGGCCAGTGTAGGTGTCTGTGCCATGCCACTCCGTGGCCTTTGTGTCCAGTCTCACACCCACCACGTGGTGGGATAGGTGGTTATTACCTTGGTCAGAGCTGTTCCAGCAATGGGCTCCATAGCCAGCAAGGCATGGTATACAGCAGCCAGTTGCTTCTCTATCAAGGTGTATTGGACCTCTGCTCCTTTCCAGAGTTGTGACCAGAACTCAATAGGTTAGTGTGTCTGTTCAAGCAGCTGCCAAAAGACCCCATCCGTAACCATCTTTGGTTACATGAACATCAAATTCACAAGGCCTTGATGAGTCCATTACATTCAAGTCCTGTACGTCCCTGACTGCCAGCTTGGCAGCAGTAATAGCAGCCACACATGTGTCATCCCAGTCCCACATGATGCCCTTTTATATCAACCAGTATAAGGGCTTCAGAATTTGTGCCAAGTGTGGGACAAACACTCTCCAGTAGCCCATAAGACCCCAAAAGTCTTATAATACTGCCACAGTGGTAGGGGTGGGGAAAGCCTGGACCTTGTCTGTGACTGCTTCAGGAACAACTTTAGTTTTACCCAACCAGACAACCCCTAAGAATTTCACAGACAAACCAGGTTCCTGAACCTTGGTGCTGTTCACAGCCCATCCCTTTTTTTTAGATGTTGCAGCAGCCTAGGAACTGCTCCTTCTGAAGCTGAAAGAGAATCAGACGCGAGTATATCATCATCAATGTAGTGATACAACCACACTGTTCACGGTTTCTTGCATGTGGCCAAGGCCTGGGCTACAAGCACAAGAGATGGTGGGACTGTGGAGATATCCCTGTGGGAGGACACTGAATGTCCACTGCCGGCCTTCCCACCCGAAGGCAAACTGTTCCTGGCTTTCCTGTGCTATGTCAATAGAGAAGAAAGCATTAGCAAGGTCTACTACATAATGATACGTTCCCAGCTCGTGGCTGAGGGTGTCAAGAATGTCTGCTATAGAGGGGACAGCAGCAGGCCAAGGGCGTGTGACTTTATTCAACTCTTTGTAGGCCAGTCATATGCCAGGAGCTGTCTGGCTTTTTCACTGGCCACACTAGGGAATTAAAAGGGCTATGAGTGGGCTTTATGATGCCCACTCTCTCCAACTCCTCTAGAGTTTCTCCAATTTCCTTGTGCCCCCCAGGCAATTTATACTGCTTAGTATTCGTCACCTGCCGAGGTACAACAGAGCTACAGGTGGGTGCTTAGCATGTCCCCTCAGAACTGCCTTTACCACACGTACCCTCAGTCTGAACTCACCTGCAGTGGTCTGTAAGCACAGGCCCTGCAGCATATCTACCCCCAGAATATATTCAGGGATCAGAGAAATGTACACAGTGTACTCCTTTGGGGGTAAACACCCTATACCCAATGAGATCTGGGCTTTCTTCACTCTAATTATCTTACCTCCATAGCATCTATCACAGCAGGGGTCCCAGGAAAACACTCAGGGTTGCCATGAATCAAAGAACACTCAGCTCCTGTGCCCACAAGCGCCAGGACACATTGTACATTCACAGAGGACCAACGAACTGCTAATTGTACATGTGGTCTCTGGTCCCCACCATGTCCCCCAAGGTGGGGACTTTGACCCCCCCTCAGTTGAACTGCGATGCCCAATCATCCTCCTGTGGGAGTGAGGGCTCAGGCGAATCCTGAGTACTGTTTCCCATGAAGTTTTGCAGGGACACAGGCCGGGCATGAGGCCTTGACTCTGGTTTCTGTGTCCCAGACCTCAGGGCCTCAAACTGCTGCCCTGGCTTTAACTGGTGCCACCGTTCTGACAACATTCTATTGGGATGCCCATCGAGTTTTTCTCTCACTAACCAGACCTTTATCAAATCAACCCACACCTGGGTCCTAGAGACCTTCACGGGGCCTTCTGCACTTCTTTCAGTCGTGGTCCGTACTTCCCTCTGAGCCCTTATTGTTTCAACCTCCCCCAGATCTGCTAAAGTACCAGTAGCCTCACTTATGGGGTGCCCTAGGTGGGGGATAAGAGTATTCACTAGAGACCCAAAGAGATGTGGGAGCTGTGTGCAGCACCAGGTTTCTCATTCCTATCGTGAACACCTCATCAGGGCCCTGGGGGTCCATTGTTTTTTTATTTTGGTATCATTAATCTACAATTACATGAAGGACATTATGTTTACTAGGCTCCCCCCTTCACCAAGTCCCCCCCACATCCCCGTTCACAGTCACTGTCCATCATCATAGTAAGATGCTGTAAAATGACTACTTGTCACCAAGTTCACAGTCACCGTCCATCAGCGTAGTAAGATGCTGTAGAATCACTACTTGTCTTCTCTGTGTTGCACAGCCCTCCCCATTCCCCCACCAACAACTATACATGCTAATCGTAAGGCCCCCTTTCTTTTCTTCCCGCCCTTATCCCTCCCTTCCCACCCGTCCTCCCCAGTCCCTTTCCCTTTGGTAACTATTAGTCCAGTCTTGGGTTCTGTGCCTCTGCTGCTGTTTTGTTTTCAGTTTTCTTTTGTTCTTATACTCCACATATGAGTGGGATCATTTGGTACTTGTCTCTTTCTCTGCCTGGCTTATTTCACTGAGCATAATACCCTCTAGCTCCATCCATGTTGTTGCGAATGGTAGGATCTGTTTTTTTCTTAGGGCTGTGTAATATTCCATTGTGTATATGTACCACATCATCTTTATCCAATCATCTACTGATGGACATTTAGGTTGCTTCCATATCTTGGCTCTTGTAAATAGTGTAGCGATAAACATAGGGGTGCATCTGTCTTTTTCAAACTGGAGTGCTGCATTCTTAGGGTAAATTCCTAGAAGTGGAATTCCTGGGTCAAATGGTATTTCTATTTTGAGCCTTTTGAGGAACCTCCATACTGCTTTCCATAATGGTTGAACTAATTTACATTCCCACCAGCAGTGTAGGAGGGTTCCCCTTTCTCCACAATCTCGCCAACATTTGCTGTTGTTTGTCTTTTGGATGGTAGCCATCCTTACTGGTGTGAGATGATATCTCATTGTGATTTTAATTTGCATTTCTCTGATGACAAGCGATGTGGAGCATCTTTTCATGTGTCTATTGGTCATCTGAATTTCTTCTTTAGAGAACTGTCTATTCAGGTCCTCTGCCCATTTTTTAATTGGATTATTTGCTTTTTGTTTGTTGAGATGCATCAGCTCTTTATATAATTTGGATGTCAACCCCTTATTGGATGTCATTTATGAATATATTCTCCCATACTGTAGGATATCTTTTTGTTCTATTGATGGTGTCCTTTGCTGTACAGAAGCTTTTCAGCTTGATATAGTCCCATTTGTTCATATTTGCATTTGTTTCCCTTGCCCGGGGAGATATGTTCAAGAAGAGGTCACTCATGTTTATGTCTAAGAGATTTTTGCCTATGTTTTTTTCTAAGAGTTTTATGGTTTCACGACTTACATTCAAGTCTTTGATCCATTTCGAACTTACTTTTGTGTGTGGGGTTAGACAGTGATCCAGTTTCATTCTCTTACATGTAGCTGTCCAGTTTTGCCAGAACCATCTGTTGAAGAGACTGTATTTTCCCCATTGTATGTCCATGGTCCCTTTATCGAATATTAGTTGACCATATATGTTTGGGTTAATGTTTGGAGTCTCTATTCTGTTCCATTGGTCTGTGGCTCTGTTCTTGTGCCTGGGGGTCCATTTTATAGATGATATTTTTCATACCCAATTCCTGTAATACCTGTTGGAGCTCTGCATGTTTTCCAACTACTGGGAAAATATGGTGAATCACCCTGATTAGGTCAAACTACTCTGATGGCAGCTGTCAGCCATTCCAGGGGTTTCTGATTCCCTGAGGTGTGACGGGCATTTTGCAACTGCTGCTGGAGGGAAGGGTGAGTTGTCAGGGAAGCCATTCTACTCATCTCAGTACCTGACATAACAATGTTATCCAGCCCCAAATCCCAGAGACGTAAAAGCCATATAGGCAGAGATTCTGATGGCGTCTGTCTACACTGGACGCTCATGTCCACCAGCTCATCCTGGGCATAGGGGTGGAGCATAGAGTGGTCCACAATCTGGGGAAGGCCCTGTGGTTGTTTCATTTTTATTTTCTTAATTATAGCTGGGCGGGCCTTTAAAACAGGAGAAGATGGTACCTCCAGAGGAAGCCTGGGTAGCAGATCCGCCAATGGCCCCGCCTCCTCCTCCTCTCCTTTGGGCTTCTTCACCACCGGCTCCTGCTCCACCATCTCCGGGCTGAAGGCACTACTCTTTCCTCCCCCTGCCCCATGGCCTCTTGCGATGCAGCTTTTCCTGTAGACTTCCCCCTCATTGCTGCAAAGGCATCTTCTAGGAGGGTGACCTGCCTTTTCAGTAACTGTCTCTCTTCTTTAACAGCATCCCATAGGTTATCGCCCAGCTCCTCCAAGTGATGCTGAGGTGTGTCTCTCTCCTGCATAAGTCACTCTCTCTCCTGTATAACATTTTCCAACATCTTGATGAAAAGAGACCTACAATGCCAGCCGCCACACGGGTCTCCTAAGGTCCCCTAAGGTCTCCAAGCAGTTTTCCAACTCAGAGAGGGCTAATTCTGCAGCTTCCAGTGTTTCCACCCTTCCCCAGTTCTGGGGAAGGCCCCACCTGTCTAAGAGGTACTTTTCCCTAGAGTAATTCCCCACTAGGGGTTCCCAAATTGGAAACCCCACAGCTGTGGGGATAATAACAGGTGAAGCTGCACCCCCTGCCACTGCATCCACTGGGGCCTCCCCACCATCCACAGGGGCGGTTCCGGGCATCTCCCCATCATCTCTAGGGGCGGACCTCCCAAAGGTCGCACCCATTATGACAGATTTCGGGTTTCAGAGGAATCCTGCCGACTAAAGCCAGATGTAAGTCCAGGGAAAGGAAATCCCGGGGCAAAATACCTCTAAAAATTGAAATTGGTCAAAGGAAGAAATATAATTTAAAACCCATTCATTGCTTACAAACAGCAGTCTGGGCGTCCATCTCTCTCTCCTGTTCCCACAGAAGCAAGCAAGGGAGCCTCTCCCCCTAACGTCTCAGGTTCAGGTAAGCCCTTGGTTGCACAGGTAATTCCCATTGATATGGAGATGAACTTCTCTCCATCCCTGAGGATATGCAAATGCACTAAAGCCAGGCAAGATATTCTGGAAATATTACAATTTTACCCACACATTTAAGACAATCCAGTAAAAAAAGTGAACCAAAGATTTTCTGTCCATCCAGTAGCACCGATTTACAAAAGCTCAACAGGCACAAGCTATTGTGAACATTTAAGGAGGATGTTTGTTCCATGAGCCCTTCCTGAAGAATCTACTGGGAACAAGGTTCATACGACCAAGGTGACTGTAAAAAACACAGAGCTGCTTATTGTGCTAAACCTAAGTGAGGATTGGCGGGAGAAAGAATAGCACAGAATAGTTATATCCCTGAGGATGCAGAGATGGTATAACTTATTTTAAATGGGGGAAATTGTCACACACACGAGGAGCTGATGGAGGCATGAGAACTAAGTGTCAAGTGGGATCCTGGAACAGGAAAAGGGCATTCATTCGGCAAAAACCCATCAAATCTGAGTAAGATACGGGCTTTAATTAGTAATGATGTATTACCTTACCATACTAGGATAAGATGCTACTAAAGGGGAAACTGAGTGTGGGATATGTAGGCAATCCCTGTATTATCTCTTCGATTTTTCTGTAAATGGAAAGCTATTCTAAAATTTAAAGGATGAACAATAAAAATGAGGAGATGGGGGATAGAAAATACAAAAAAATTCAACTGTTTTCAGTAGGCATGTTGGTGCTGATGGTATTATTAGGATTAGTATCATAAGCTGTTGTGTGTTTTATTAGGGGAAAGCAAATGAGTAACTATGAGATATTCTAATTCAGTTATTCCGAGTCCTGGGGACCCAGGAAAGGAGGAGATGCAGGTAACACTTACAAGAGGTGCAGTTAAAAATCTGTAGTACTAATTTGAATTGGAAATTTCTGTATGAATTTATGCAGCATTTTAGTGTGTGTGTGCACCTGTCTATCTGTTTCCTAGCCCAGCCCACTGAAAAGGTCTAGAAACAACGACCAACAGTGGCAATGAACATCCCCAGTGCCTCAAGTTAAAATATTTCCTGCCAAAGAAAACAAGGACTTTCTGCAGAACTGTTTATTCCAGGTCTGCGGCAGGAACTACATATATAATAAGCCTGAAGTACCTTGTCACACTAGGCTGTAAGGATGCTCTCAAAGACTATTACAGTGATGTGAAAATAAAGGCTCAAGAGCCAACTTGAAAAAGCTGCCATTTGCCCAAAATGGAGCAATTTGAGCTTCATTAAACAAAATAACTGCAACAGACTGAAACTCATCAAATATGTTAAAATCTATTTGCACATAATAATACTTAAAAAAACTAACTGGTAACGTTCAGCAGATGATAGAACTGATTTACTAGTTTGAAAAACTGGTAAATAAAAAGAAAGAATCAAGCACTTATGCTGCCTTTCCTATATGAATGTATCACTGGGGAACCAAATAGTAGATGATTATTGGAAGTCTAGTGAATAGAGGACAAAGAAATGAAAGAATTCAAATATAACCATTTTGCAACTCCTACAGAATTAACAGACTAAGCAGCATTGAGCAACAATGGCTGTTAACATTATGAAAATGGAAATGATCAGATACAGGTGCCTCCTGACAAAAGAACACAGAAGGGAATCACACTCAAGTCCGATGAAGCCTGTGGACGAGGCTGCCAATCTGCAGAAAAGGCAGTGGACAGAGGAGCAAGGGTCTGGCAAATCCCAGACTGTGGGAAGCTACAGTCCCACTGCTTCAAAAGATAATGCAAGAAAAGAAAAGGATGGAGAGGTTAAAAGAGACTTACAACACATTCCAAATTTTAAAAAAGAGTAAGACTGTAGATGCATACTTGGTTGATGAGGCTATTAAAAAACACAATCTGATTACTATAAAAATCAAGATGAGCTGCTTTTGAGGGAGGGACAGAGGCACCAGGTTGAGGCAGGGCACACCAAGTGTGATTCAGGGACAGCTGGCAATTTTATTTCTTAGCAAGGTGGTGTTTACAAGAGTGTTCAACTAATGATTCATTAAGCTATAAATCTGTTTTGCATGGTTTTGTATCTGCTTTACTTTACAATAAAAAAAAATGGAAGAAAAAACACACACTAAATGCAAGTACTTTATGATTATTTTTTAGGTGAAAACAAGGCAAAGCCCAGGCTAAAGAGAGAGCCTAGGAGTTTCTAGGCCTTTACTAAAACCCTTTATTTTCTATAGTCCTAAGAAGCAGCATTTTCCCTTTGAAATAATCTCTCAGTATATACAGGTTTAAAAGAATGTAGTCCTTAACCTTTCCACTCAGTATAGATGTGTTTTCAAACAAATTTCATAAGCAAATGGGGTCTAGCAGCCATAGATTAGTACTGGCTCTAAACATAATTTGTAGGAAATACTCCATTAACTATTATCTTTGCCTCAGGAGTCTAATAAAGAGGGTAATTTACACACATCACACAGATTTAAGAATTATTTCAAGGATAACTTCAAGAAGGCCCATAAAAAAAAACTCTTCCATTCAGTTTTACATTTCTGTATGATTACAATGACCAATTTGCCCCTGAAATTAGTGCCACTGGGTGAAGGAACCTTAAGCATAGGAACTTCTAGTCCCTGGGTCTGGAGCCCCGCCAGGTCCTGACAGTCTAGAAGAGCAAGTGCCATAACTGCCACTGCGGTGAGTGTGGTCAGCCCAGCCTCTTGACAACTATTCAGCAAAAGGCCAGACAGCAGCAGAGAGGCCTATCATAGAGGGTGCGGTTGAGGAAAGGGGTCAGAAGCTGACTGCCAGACTCCTGAGTGGCTCTGGTCGCACCGAAGCTCTCCCTTCCTTTCTTTTCCTGACCACCCCCCACCGCCTCCTACACCCAGGCACTGCTCTGGTTGTGGCATACAACAGGGAACAAAACAGGGCCAAGCCCTTTCCCACAGATCTTACATTCAGTGGGGGCAGTTATCTCCCAAACCAACTGAATAAAATATCTGGCATGTTAGATGGTGACACGTGCTATGGGAAGGAAAATAAAGCAGAGGAAGAGATCAGGTGCACAACAGCTCAAGGCCGTGACTTTTCAAGTCGGGTGGTGGGGAAGCCTCACTGAGAAGGTGATGCTTGGGCAAAGACACTGAGAAGCAAGTCCTGGGCATACCTAGGAAAGAACTTTCCAAACAGAAGGAAAAGCAAGTGTAAAGCTGAGTCGCAAGTGAGCCTGGTATGGTCCAAGAAGCACCAGGGGCCAGAGTGGCCACAGCAGATGAGTAAGGGGCTCTGGACTAACAGATAAGGGGACTGGAGACTGGGGAGGAGGCTTCTTTTGGGGTCTGGAAGTTTGAGCAACATGACAAGCCATTACAGGTTTTAAACAGAAGAATGACAAGATCTGACTTGAATGCAGATTGAACTAGAGAAGGAAGACTTATAAATAAGAGACTCCCTAAATGTGAGAAACGCCCATATTTTGCTATAGCTGTCTACTTAATACAAATGATGGATAGATATTACTTTTAGGAGAGCCTGAAACATACATTGTCCACAGATGTCAGAAAATCCCCCATCCGTTGTTTTTTATAAAAAGAGCAATACCTGATTTTAAATAATTGCTAGTAAATTAAAACACACCACCATCCAGCATGAGATTAAGGTGAAGAAGGAGGCTCCCGAACTGCTTCTTTCTGTCCTGGATAAATATCCCTTTTTGGACTTTGTCAGCTCTGCACAATCACAGGGAGAAAGGCTCACCTCGGCCAGGGCCAGGGCAGAGAAGGGTGTATCTTCGGCAGGTTTCACCACGACGGTGCAGCCAGCTGCTAGGGCAGCTCCCACCTTCCGGGTGATCATGGCACTGGGGAAATTCCACTGGGGTCAGAAGAGCAGAGGAAGTGTGTGAGGGGAAGGATTACCCCGTAGTTCAAAGGAAGGCACGTCAGGGAGTCAGTCAGCAAATTCCACTGCACAACTGACTGGCAAAAGCTATGCTCTGGCTCTCGTGCAGGTGAGCTCTTAGAGCACCTGACACCTGTCAACCTAAGGGACTCAGCAGACAAAGGTTCATAAAGACAGGAAACATTTTCAGAATTTAAAACAGTACAAAATCATTTCACACTGGGGGTCAGCAAACTTTTTTTGTAAAGGGCCAGATAGTAAATATTTTAAGCTCGGAATGTAGTTTCTGTTGTAACCACTCAACTCTGTGATTATAATGCAGAAGCAGATATAGACAGTATGTATAGGAACAGGCATGGCTCTGTCCCAAGAAAACTTTATTTACAAATATGGGCAGCAGGCTGGATTTGGCCTGAAGGCCAGCATTTACTGCCCTTTGGAAGAAAATATTAGCAAATGTGATTTTGAAAAATGGCAAATGATTTATTACTTCCCTCCCTCTTTATATTTATAGGTATCTGCAGACATCTACATATCTATATTAACAGTATTTTATTTTGACAAATACTTGTATAGTGCTTATTCTATGCCAGACCACGTTCAAAGCACTTTTATATTATAATTAATGAAATCCTCATCACAACCCAATGAGCTCAGTATTATTATCCTCATCTGCAGATTTGGGGAAAGTGAGGACAGTTAAGCCAAGGTCACCCATCTAGTAAACTGAACTTTGAGTTAAACCTAGTCAGTATAGTCAGTAAGAGGGTATCCATCTCTATGTGGAGCAGGGAAAGAATAGCCATCTTGAGACCAGCTGGTGGGCACCATGTTTATATGGGACCTAGTGGAAAGAGGCAGGTCCAAGAAAAGCTGGTTACTGTGAGAAAGCTGACCACACCCACAAGTATACTTCAGCACCATCCAGGCACAATATATTTCTTAGCCTTTTCCCCTCCGGAACCTGGCCAGTGCCTGCTGGTAGTGCACAGATACTTTGCGGGTGATGGCAACCATAAAGTCAGCTTGAAATTTTCTCAAAACCATGGCACATTAAAAAATGTGTCATATCTTAAGTCTTTAAAAAAAATGGTAAACCAGATCTTTTCAGATGTGCTAGGCAACATCAAGAAGCTTTTATGCCAGGACAGAAAAGCCTGCTGGGGGTGTGGGTCATCCCACTTCTGCAGCCATTAGAGAACATGCATTCCCACACACCATCCCCAGACCTCACATTATCACAGAGAACCCGGAGAACACACCTCTGCACGCAGCAAAGCAATCAGGAAACCCAGACCAGGGGATAAAAAGCTCACAGGAAGAGCATGCCTCCTCACAAGGAAGAATGACTTGTTTTCCAGTCCCTACTCCATCTCCCTCCCTCAGATCTTGCTGATCCTGCCACATACCGGGGTAATGACTGCAGCTACACCAAGCGGCTGCTTGAGGACCAGAGCCCGCCTTTCTTTTGCCGGAGTATAGATAATGTCTCCGTAGATACGACGGGCTTCCTCTGAAAACCACTCTAGGAAAAGGGCGGAATAGAGAATCTCTCCCTGGGCCTCCTTCAGTGGTTTACCCTGAATTAAATCAGAAAAGGAGACATTCATTACCTTCTAATAACAACAGCAGGACTCTGTGTTTTTAAATTCTTCAAGGCTGCAAGCAGAGTAAAAACTTCTCTCATTACAAAACCCACAGGGTTGTTGAGACATTTCTAGCTTCAGCATGAGTCTTAGAAAGCAGATTACAAATGGTGATGAAAATAAACATGCCATTCTCCATGGTTTACAAATCCCCATTCTTCATGTTTACAAATTAGGGGAACACAACTAAAACTGTATCTTCTAATTCTTTTTCTCCTCCTAATATCTTCTAAATGTGACCACAGTGTCAAGTCATTTATTATAGCTACAGAGAAACTACTGGTACATTTTTAAATGTACAAAAAACAACTTGAAAAAAATCAACCAAAATGGTCACACAGAAAAGCCTGTAATGGTGCAGTGTACATGTAGTTACACTCAAAATCTATTTCTTGTATATTACTGAAGAACAGAACGTACAAATTGTTTTAACAAATATGAGTGCCTGGCACAATAGCTGTTATCGAACCATGAGGCAATTCACAGATCGGGCTACAGAACTGCACTGAAGTTGCCAGCTTCCCCATGCGTTAGCCTAAGAATTCCTGGACGATTTATTAGGGTAGCGAGTTATGATCCTGAACTTACACTTTCAGCTGTAATTATCCTGGCAAGGTCATCCTTATTTTGTATCATTAAGTCATACCACTTCCGAAGTAATGAACTTTTCTCCTAAAAGAGAAATAAAAAGAGAAATCATGAAATGCCAAGTGTAAGAGAGTATTAAATAATCTTCAACTAAAATATCTGCTCTGTGATCTCATTCTTGGGGAGACACGCATTGACCTTTCTTTTTTTTAATTGTGGCATGACTGACATATAACATTATGTTAGTTTCAGGCATACAGACCTTACTTTGATATGTAATAACAAAGATCCATTTCAAGTTGTACTAAAGGGGTGAATGACTCCTAAGTTGTAAAAGAGAAAAAAAGTTTTGTGGAACAGCTGTTATTGTTGATCACGGTAAATATGAATAACTTGAATTTTACCACACAAAGGTATGTTCCTTATTTTTAAAATTATTTTTAATTGTGGTGAAATACATACAACATAAAATTTATCATCTTAACCATTTTTAAATATGTAATTCAGTGGCACTAAGTATATTCACATTGTTGTACAACCATTACCACAATCCATCTCCAGAACTTTAAACAGTAACTCCCCTGCCCCCAGCAACCCCAATTCGACTCTCTGTCTCTACGAGTTTGACAATTCCATGACCTGACAGAAGTAGAATCCCACAGAATTTTCCTTTTGTGACTGGCTTATTCCAACACAAAGTCCTCAAGTACAGTTCTTATTTTAACAACTCACTGGTGAGTTGGATTCATCCCAGACTGGGGTAGGGGTTTTGCAGTGCGTGAGGTGTAAGAAAGGGTTTTATACACTTAGGAAGAGGACCCAGGTGCAACACTGTGAAGGCACTTAATGCCACTCAACTGTACACTTTCAAATGACAAAATGGTATAAATTTCACAATTTTTAAAAAATCTCCAAAGATAAAAGGATAGATTGGATTATTAAGTATGTTATGGACAAAATGATTTCTTTAAAAAAATTTAAAGAAAGGAATTTTGGAATTTGAAATTTTGGGATCTATAAGCCAAGCAGAGACACCTGGACAGACAGATCCTTCGTCCCTCAGAACCCTCAGCAGAAGTCAACCCTGCCAACGCCTTGATTTTGAACTTCCAGCTTCCAGAGTTGAAATAATATTTTTCTGTTATTTAAACCACCAAGTTTGTGGTACTTTGTTACTGCAACCCCTGCAAACTACTACAGCCTTTATGAGGAGCTGTGTGAGGACAAGAGTCAGACAGGGGGCCTGGGAGGCTCATAGTGGGTGGAGTCACCTGGGACTCATCCCAGATCCTCCTCATGAGCAGGAGTAAAGCGATGGTGAACCATGAGCCTTTCTCAGCCAGTCTCCTCATCCACAACACAGACCAAGCATCTACTTCATAGGGCCACTGACAGGACTGAATAAAACACACCGTACTCAGCTGTGGTGGGCACAATGAGGGCCCTCAAGGATGTCTGTATCTTGATCCCTGGAACTTGTAAACATGCTACCTTACATGGCAGCAGGGATTCTGCAGATGTGACTTAGTTAAGCCTCCTGAGGTGAGGAGAGTAACCCGAACTATCCAGGTGGGCTCGGTGTGGCCACAGGGATCACTAGAGGAGAGAGGCAGGCGTGCCAGAGTCAGAGAAGGCAAGGATGTGGGGCCACAGACCGCGGAAGGGTGGCAGTTCCAGAAGCAGGAAAAGGCACAGAAGCCCCTTTCGGAAGGAACTAAGCCCGGCCGACCTCCAGACCCGGAAGGGAATAAATTTGTGTTGTTGTGTTAAGTTATTAATTTTGTGGTAATTTGTTATGGCAGCCATAGGAAACTAATGCCTTAGCTTTTAAGGTGGTCAATAAATATCAGCTCCCTCCTTTCCCTGAACTCGTCCAGGTGTTCACAAGGTGGGAAAAGGGAGGTCACAAACTATGTGAAAAGAATGATGTTAAACAATGCAAAAGAAGTGCAAGACAAGGTAGGAATGGAAGGCCCCGTGGTCTGACAGGCTCAGTGGCAGGAGTAACAGATGAACTAGACGTCAGGAACAGGGAACATGAGTGGGGCTAAAGAAGGGAGTGGAGAACAGCCTGGGGTTGGGGGATGAGGAAGACCCCAAAGGCCAGGGGGCAAGAGGGGTGAGTCACAGAGCCAGCTGTGCTAGTGCCCCCTCTCCCCCTTCTCCTGGCTGCACAGGTGGACCTGTCTTCCTAGGGAAAGCTGATCCCACCGCTTCCTTATCAAGCTGCTTCAAGATCCTCTCAAGAGGGAGGGGCCTCTGAGAAACAGAACTCCTGTAAGATAGAAGCTGACACCACATTAGTGTTCAAGGGCATTAGCATTAGCATAGGTGCTATGATCTGAACACAGGCGACAGGGCGAGTATCAGTGAGAGATCCCAGCACCAGTCCTGAGGCTCCAACCAACTCCTGAACGACAGACGGGGCTGGAAGAGCTCCTGTAACACCACTGCAGGGCAGTTGTGGGCCCTAGTTGGGCTCCAAAGTGATGCCAGAGGCCCAGAGCTCAGCCTTGACCTCCTCCCTTCCTGTGATCTCATCACTCCCAGAGCTATGAGTGCACATGTGCATGACTCCCACGTTTCCATTCATAGCCAGGGCTCGGGCTCAACTCCACATTCCCGTTGCCAACTGCCTGCTTACCGTCCTCACTTGGGTATCTGACAGACCTCTCAGACTCACTGTGTCCAAGACGGAGCTCTGATGTCTCACCCAATGCCTGCTGCTCCTTTCACACCCTTCCCTTCTCAGCTGATGGAACTCCTTTCTTCCAGGTACTCTGGCCAAAAGCCCTGGGGTCATTGTTGACTCCTCTCTCTCACACCCCATAGTAATGTGCCCGAGAATCCCACTGCCTCTACCTTCAAAGTACATCCTGTATCAGACCTCTCCTCACCACCTCCATGGCCACCCCGCCCCCCAGTCCAAGCCACCATCATCTCCTATCTGAACAGGCACAGCCTCCACGGGTCTGTTTCCAGCGCTGCCCCTGTCTGTTCTAGCACTGTGGCCAGAGAAGCCATGCAAACGGCAAATTGGGTATCTCTGCTTAAAATTCTGAAATGGTGCCCCATCTCACTCAGAGTAAAACCCCAGTCCTAGAATGGCTGTGTACCCCACTCCGCAGCCTCTCCTTCCTGCACCTGTGGCCTCTTTATCCTGAACTTTCCCTATCTGTTGGTTTGCAGGAGCCCCCAGCCTCTCTTTGGTTCTGCAAATGCATCAGGCATGCTCTCAACTCAGGATTTTTGTTTTAGCCGAATTCCCTCCCAATCTTTGGTCTTTGCATCCTATGTCCTCAATGAGGCTTACCCTGAAGTTGTAGGCTGTACTGTGTCCCTCTTCCCAAATTCGTATGTTGAAGTCCCAACCCTCAGTACCTCAGAATGTGACTGTATTTGGAGAAGACAGGGTCTTGAAAGAGGTTATTAAGGTTAAATGAGGTCATTAGGGTGGGTCCTAACCAATGTGACTTGTGTCTTTGTAAAAAGACGAGATTAGGACACAGATACAGTGCGATGACTGCGGGAAGATGGCGGTCTACAAGGAGAGGCCTTAGAGAAAATCAACCCTGCCGACATCTTGATCGTGTACTTCCAGCCTCCAGAAATGTGAAACAATACACTTCTCCTGTTTAAGCCACCCAGTCTGTGTTACTTTGTGTGGCATCCCTAGCAAAATAATACATCTGCCCACATTTAATTGCATCTTGCCCTTTCCTTCTAGGTCTGGTCCTTATCCTGCTTTAACTTTTCCCCTCACAGTTGCCCTCACTGCTAACATGTGTCTAGAAATTATACTTCACTTACAGTTCAGATCTTCTCTTAACCCACATGAGCTCCACTAAGGGCAGGACTCTTTCCATTGCTCACTTGCTATACCTCAAGCTCCTCCAGCAGTGCAAAGCCGCAGGTGCTCAGTGACTATCTAATGGGTGAGTGAAGTAACGCTCTTTCACATGCTTGGGTCTCAGCACTCGATGTGTGTTTGTGATGTGTGACTTCAGAGAAGGCTGCTGAAGAACAGAAAATGATTTCACTAGGCTGGACCTAGGGGCCACATAATAAATGAAAGAGAAAGAAAATCTTAGTTTCTTCTCTACTCTCTCCATCTAACATCCCACAACCCTCACCCTCACCCTCATTTTCCAAGTCTGGGAAATACGCCAGTTAATAGCAGGATTTCTCTACTCAGGCCAAAACCCTGGAGAATGGTCCTGGCCTTCTCCCTTCTCCTGCACAAAACCCTATTTTTTCTACAGGTCTGTCCATGCCTCACGTCATGTCTGTAGCCCGGGGCCCTCACTACCAGCCTCCTGCGTGCTCTCCCTGCGGCCAGGGAGGTACCGCAGATGCTCTCAAGGGTCACTAGTGCTCATTCCCTGACACCCTGCCCCCCCACCCACGCATACATACACGCGCACACACACACACACACATACACGAGTCACAAGTGCTCATTCCCTGACACCCTGCCCACACACGCATACATACAGGCACACACAAACGAGTCACTAGTGCTCATTCCCTGACACCCTGCCCCCCCTGCCCACACACGCACACACACACACGTCACTAGCGCTCATTCCGACACCCTGCCCCCCTGCCCACACATGCATACATACACGCACACACACACACGAGTCACTAGTGCTCATTCCCTGACACCCTGCCCCCCCGCCCACACACGCACACACACACACGAGTCACTAGTGCTCATTCCCTGACACCCTGCCCCCCCAGCCCACACACGCATACATACACGAGTCACAAGTGCTCATTCCCTGACGCCCTGCTCCCCCCGCCCCCCACCACACGAGTCACTAGTGCTCATTCCCTGACACCCTGCCCCCCCGCCCACACACGCAGACATACACGAGTCACTAGTGCTCATTCCCTGACACCCTGCCCTCCCGCCCACACACACATACACACACACACACACACACACACACACACACGAGTCACTAGTGCTCATTCCCTGACACCCTGCCCCCCCGCCTACACACGCATACATACACGAGTTACTAGTGCTCATTCCGACACCCTGCCCCCCCGCCCACACACGCATACACACACACGAGTCACTAGTGCTCATTCCCTGACACCCTGCCCCCCCGCCCACACACGCATACACACACGCACACACACGAGTCACTAGTGCTCATTCCGACACCCTGCCCCCCCGCCTACACACGCATACACACACACGAGTCACTAGTGCTCATTCCCTGACACCCTGCCCCCCCGCCCACACACGCATACACACACGCACACACACGAGTCACTAGTGCTCATTCCCTGACACCCTGCCCCGCCCCCCCACGCCCGCGCGGTCATGCCCTTCTATTCGTTCGTATTCTGCACTCCCCTACAGGGCATTTTATGAGGCTTGAGCATGGGGCCAATTCCCTAGCCCAGGGCACAGTGCTTGGCACAAAGCTCACGCCCCAAACTTAATTTGCTGATTATCTCTTTTCTTTCTCCTCACGGTGTGTCCCGGAGGGCTGCGGAGAGGGAGGAGGCATGCGGCTGGTTTCACTATGGCGCAAAGCTCCCGTCCCCGCTGCGATCCGGTGCACACTCACCTTGGCCGAGACGCCCCTCCAGCTGCAGAAAGCTTCGTAGGCGGTGCGCACGGCGGCGCGGGCCTCGGGCACCCCGCAGTCGGCCACCATGCCCAGCTCGGCGCCGCTGGCCGGGTCGTGCACCGGGAAGGCGGCGGCGGCCGGAAGCCAGCGGCCGCCCACGAAGCCGTCGGTGCGCAGCAGCGTCGCAGAGAGGCCCGCCGAATCCCCAGCGTAGCCGCGGCCCCGAGTCCAGAGGCGCGCGGCCCGGCAGCTCCGCAGCCGCAGGCAGGTCGCCATGGTCCGGGGGCGGTGGCAGCGGCCGGAAGCAGGCAAGCGAGCGCGCGCGCCCGAGGGGGCCGGGCGGCGGCGGCGCGCTGGGGAGGCGGGCTCGGGCTGAAGGTTGCGGGTACGCCGAGCGGCGCCCCGTCCCCGCGCGCTCGCGCCGGCCGTCGCGCTGGACCCCCGACCTCATCCTGAGCGCCGCGCAGCGCCCTCCCTGCGCCAGCCACCCGGGAAGGGCTGGGACGGGGGATGGGCAGGCCCGCCGGGAGAAGTGTCTGCGGACCGTGCCTTTACCCCTCGCGAGTGTTCATGTTTAACGATTTCCTAGCCTCTGACCTTGGCAGGAGAACCACTTCTTCCTCCCGCCATCCCTCCAAACCCGCATCCCCCGCGACTGGAGTTTGCTTCGTCCATGGATGCGCCTGTGTCCGTCCCAGCTGCAAAGTGCATGGTCGCGTGTCTTCATCGCCGCAGCATCTGCGCGTTTACGGTATGGGGGCGAGGTTTCTCTGAGGGGGCGAAGTGTGGCCCAGCTTGCTGCTGCCTGATGCCCTTCTGGGTGTATGTCTAGGTGTTCTCCGTAGTACTCGGGAACAAGGAATGCCCCTCATCCATAACGGCGCCTTTGGATACAGACTGGGATCCAAACAAAATAATCCCTGGTCAACAAGCTGTGTGATCTTTGACAAAGTACTTAAAACCTCAGTCCTCCCATTGCACGATAGGTTTGTTGTGAGATAATGTTTAATGCTCAATACAGTTGCTGCATTGTACTCAGTACAAAGTTCAAAATCATACGAGCTGCTCTAGGTTAAGCCACTAGCAAGATTAAAATTAAGCACCAACTAGTCAATGCGACCGTTTACGAATCCACCAAAATGTAACCACAACTGGACATGGCTTAAAACACAGCAGCAGCAAGGAATCTTCAACTTTAATGAGAATAAAAATAAAAATAGCGGGCCTATACTCGAGAGTCCGTAAGTTCACACGTGCATGCATGGAGCCCAACTGTGCATCGGTTTACCCTAGTAGGTCTCAGCATATTTTCCCTTCAACATTCCTACTGAGCGGAGAGTCTCTTGCTGGCTTTTCCAGAGCTGTGGGCTCTCCACCTTTTTATAGGACGTTGGATTTGGATCTGTAAAATGCCCGGGCAGTCAATTTTTACCTTGAGTAGTACTGCCTCAGCAAAACACGATCCTGAGTTAGTCACATCTGGCAAAAGTGGAACAGCGGAGTTTCACCTTTTGTATATGTTAATTCACTATTTCCTTCCCTATCTTATTAAGGGAACTGGAGAGAGAGGAAGTCCTGGTAGCAAGAGGGCTGCCAGGTGGATATCACACTCAAGACTGGGGAGCCGGCACGCTTCCTTCTACTGGCTGCAGAGGGAGTTCTACTGACAGCTGACTTCCACAGCTTTGGGGAGATAGTTCTGTTGTTGAGGAAACTGAGGCCCAAAAAAGCGCAGACAGTGGTGGCTGCTCTCTTGATCCACAGTTAGCCTGTTTATCTTTTTAAGGTTCCATTTCGAACAGTACACAGCTGACTTCTGTGTTAGGCACAGTAGGCCCAATGACTAGGAGCCCACAGTACTTTCAGGGGCACCCAAAAAGTTTAATTTCTTCTAAAATTGTAAGGAAAATAATGAACTTTTAGTGACTACAAATTAATATTTATACCAATACAGATGTAAAAAGCATAATGTTTTTAATTTTTATGAAGGAAGGGGCCCCCTAAGGCAAAAGTGCCTAAGGCCTGGGAAATTCATGATGTCACCCTTCCTTCTCACCATGGTTTTGTGCCCTATGCAAGCCCGCATTTGGAGTAGGAACATTGCCTCCTGGTTCCTGTGTTACCTCCAGGCTGCCCTGATGCCCCCCCAAGTCTGGCTGGGTGCTCACCAGGGTCTCCAAGGACAAGTCCACCAGGTGGCAGGGACCTTTCTTCCTTTCTCCTCAGCCTGCCCTCCACCTCCTAATTCTCATCTTTCTCCATGTCTCCCTCATTTGCTTAAAGAACCATGATGGCAGCAACACATTAGACCTAAGTTTATAGAACACTAGCCCAGACAAAACATACCAGCTGATGGCCTCTGGCCTAAAGGCAGTCAGGAGTAACTGGGCCCAGCACCCTCAAACTTGAGGCAGAGCTTTGGGACTCTTTTCCCTGGGCTTGCAGGTGGCTGAGCTAAGGTTACAGAGGAAACTTGGCAGACACTGAAGGGCCTCAGATCATCCCATCTTCTATTCTTCTCTTCCATTTGGCTAACCTGAGGATGAATACCATTTCCTCCCACTCTTTCAGGGTCTCCCTTCTTGTTTTTAAGGTGTAATATGCATAATTAGGGTTTTAAGATCACCATCATTTCCATAGTCCAACCTAATTTTCCCCATGGAATATATGCTGTAGATTGGATACTTCATGACAAGTATATTCTGACCCGAGTACTTTCTGAATCTTTGTTTCTCAGTCCAGAAACTCTGCCCACTCCCCTATACCAAGCAGAATCGGCATTTTTGCTTGGGCTGCGAGAATCTGACCATACAACAATCTGGATAAACCCTATGAGAATAGTGTAGGGAAAATGGAAGTTCCATGGCCAGGATCTCACCTGACCCTAATATAGTTGCCCATTGTGCGTCTGCAATGCTCACAGGTGATTTCTTATGGTATCAAGGGCATTGAATCTCTCAAAAGACATGCTTTCACTCTTATGGCAGCTGAGCTGTTACTGACTTTATATAAAGAGTGCTACGCAGGGTTCTGGGGCTGCAAGGCAGTGGAGATGCCCAGCTTGCTTGTGCAGACTGGCCGGGAGGCAGATGGGATTCTAATGCTTGACCTACCACCATGGTATAAGACCTTTTACCCCAAAAACGTCCCGTTGTCATTTTTTGGTCTCAGCCAATCCAGAGTGAACTTGCCCGGTCTGAAACCCTCAGGTGAGACAAACAGCCGGAAGTAGAGACACCAGAAGTGATTGCTCTTGTGTAATCACATGCAAATGTCAGTATCTGTTGCCAAATACTGAAAGAGAAGCCGGTTCCAGCTGATCATCATAAAACCTTTCCCAGCCTCGCAGCTTTCGGAGGCCGAGGAGGTAGCAACCTGTTTTTGTGTGGAAAGGATGCATAAGAGATCAGCTCTTGTAAGGTGAGTCGGTCCAGTGTATTGGGTATCAATATTGATGGGTGATTCTTTTTTTTTTTTTTTTTTTGGGTGATTCTTTTTTAAGAAAGCAAAGAATATTTGGACACAACTTTGCTTGTGCCTTTGTTCAAATTTCATGTTAAAAACAAACCCAGAGGAAACCTTGGTCAGAAGATAGCAATGCTTCCACCTACAGGCACTTAGATTTCAGCTTATTGCTCATTTCCTCTCCCAGGTGGAGTTCGATTGTTGGTCTGGTGAAGTTAAACAGTAATTAACAGTTGACTTTACTGGAAAATGTTAGTATTTTGAAATGAGGCTTGGTTTTCTGTGTCAGTGACCTGCGGAGAGGGAAAGCAGTGCGTCTGGGCCTGGGTTTCGGTCTCTGCGCTGACCCAGCTCTGTGCATTCTCATCACCAGAGGAGCAGAGAGTAATGAGAGCATGTCTGCTTTCAGGTTCTGGGCTGGGCTGCTGATTACACTGGGTTCTCTCTGCTCTAGAGGTTCACCGTGTGGCATTTCAACACATGTAGAAATAGGTAAGTGCTGGTGATTTCTTATGGTATCAAGGGCATTGAATTTCAAGGGCATTCAAGGAGAAAATTTAAACTCTTTCTCATCTATTGATAAAAGTTCCCCTGCTGCAGTGAGGGGGTCCCTGGCTATTTTCTCTGGATGGGAAAATAATGAGTTGGGAAAAATAGAGGCTGCCATGAAGCAGAAGAATTGATAGGACAAGAGGAGAGAGAGATGGTAGGATATGGCAGCATGAGGAACTTACTGCTGCTATTTTGTATTGCCAAGCAAATGTGAATGCCAACATGGCCATGGGAGTGGGTCCCCTGAATCAAGTGTTTTGAAAGTGGTGGGCTTCAGGGAGGGCAAGGAAGCAAAGGGGTTTGGATAGTCACTGGTGTTAGAGGGGCCCAGAATGATGACAAGAGTTGTGGAGGGCAGGGTACCTGTGTCCACCAGCTCAGGGCTGAAGGCAGTTATCTGGACATATGGTAGCAAACGGGAGCACAAAGATTTGGTTCTTGTGTGAAGTGTATTTATAATTTTTTTTTAACTTAAAGGAAATATGAGCCAATTTATAACAATTAGTTATGATTATGTTGTATAGCAATTTTCAGATTAATTTCAGATATTCTTGATGTCTGGGTTTTCTTTAGATGAAAATAATAACAATATTATAGTTTTGCCTGCAGAATAGTTTTGTATTGTTTTGTACCCCCAGAAGGTACAAAGCACAACAAAATTACAAATAAAATATGAACATTTATTTGTGTAAAATAGACCTAGATCTTGAGTTCTGGTTGGCAACAACCTTATGATCACAGAATTTTACCATTTGAAGGGGTACTAAAGGTCACTGAGTCCAATTATCTTTTATTTTACATATCAGGAAATTGATCTTAGGGCTTTTTATAGCTAACCTGTTTGTGGCCTGGCCTAGAATTACATTTATTGATAGATAGTCCAATGGTCTTTCCCAAAACATTTGCTAAAATGAAGAAGACAGGGATTAATTGAAAAGAGAATCAGACCTAGGTTCTAGTACCAGCTCTGCTGTAAACTTGATGTGTGACTCTGAATAATGTACTTTCTCTTTCAATTCCTGTTCTGTAAAATGAGCGGTTTTCCATAAAAACCTCTTCTTAGTGAATTCTGAAGTATCTTCCAAGTGTTACGTTATTAGAAATTGAGATTGCTAAAATTACAGAAGTGGGCTGAAGAGGAACAAATATAAATGGAAATATTCTAGTTTTTAATCCTTAGAATTTAAACATTTACATAAAAATTTAATAATCAGATAATCGCTTGCCTTTCTTCAGTAGGTACCAAAGGTCCTAATAAATTAATATATTAAAACTATACTTTAAGTATTTTAATAGATATTATATATAATGCTTATGTGAAGATAATTGAAGGCAATTCCAAACTGCACAGATTTTAGAGATGTTTATGTAAAGGAGACAGCTCTAAAATTTGAAATTTTTTTCAAACTAAAATGATTTTATAAATATCTCGGTTCACATTTTCACTTCTTATATAGAGCCCGTGTGGAAGGTTGACACCACGTGAATGAGTTAGAATTGGCCTCATTAGGTCATTCGGAAATCACTGGCGTCCCCCATACAGGCTGTTTGTGTGGGCTGTGAACTTGTCTCTTATGTCATCAACACTTACAGTAGTGGCTGTATTTTTTTTGTTGTATGAATTAAAAAATTGGGTGTGATTCACAGTAGAAATAAGGTATCACTTTGAATGTGTCTTTACAAGGAATGTTCATCTTCCTGTTGATTCTAAGAAGACTCAGGGTGTAAGTGGGTATGTGGGTAGAGCAGGCAAACTTCTGAGATTCTGTTTTTGTCCTTCTAAAGTTGCCCAATAATCAAAAAACAGTTGCGGATCATTGATTCAGTCCATGCCTAGGTCCTGTATCACATTTCCTACCTAGATTTATCTATCTCAGTGGACTGTTGAGGGAAAATACGGTGACAGCTCTGTTCATTGTATCAGCCATTGTGTTTGTCACTTAGCACTTATTTTCTGTGAATCTCCCAAGAAACCTGTATGGTGGGTATTGTTTACTTAATTTTACATAGGAGGGGACTGAGGCCTAGAGAGGGTAAGCGACTTACCCTGGGTCATAGAGCCAGTTCTGAGACTTTAGATCACCATGCAAACTTTATTTGTATTATAACAACATAAATATTGTATGAATCTAATTATGCCTAATGAAAATTACAAGTGTACACTTAATTTTCATTTCCCACTTTTTTGATGGTTAAAGTGACGAAATTACATATTTTCCTTTTAAAATTATCTCTAGTAAGTTCTGTTTTTAGTTATAGTTGAACTTAAATGACTTACGTATTTATTTCTCTCAGGACACAGAGCTCTGGAGTTTCTCCACCTTCAGGGTGTGAATGTTAACTACAAAGAGGTATAAAGTTTAATTTTTCTTTTATTCCTGTGCATTAATTTTCTTCCATAGCTGTTAGACAAAGGTCCTGACATATTTAAACAGTAATTTTAAAACTCATTTTTATGTCTTTATAAAACATTAATATTTGGGGTTAAAAGGTGTATGACCCCTCCAATGCTACTTGAACGTTATGTATATTGAACTAGTATCATTGAAATATTTTAGTGATCATAATTTGAAAAATTTTGAGAATTTTTTAAATGGTACATCTTTTGTTTTTATAAAGAGAAGTCATATCTGAGATAAATCATTTGTTTTCCACTTCTTGTCTCTGTGTGTTATATACAAAACATATCACAACAAGGAGAAGGAAATATTTATACAGAAGTATGCTTTGAGATGCTTCTTTCAACTTCTCCCTTCTGTATTCTTCCTAGGACTCTGGCTTACCTTTTAGCCATTCTTAAATTAGTTGAACCCATTCTGACTACGTACTACTTCTAGTTCTATAGCTAAATGATACGTTGTAACAAAGATGATTCTTAAATACTTACATTTGATAAGAGAGGTTAATCTCTGCCCAGGACATCAGAATTGGATCAAATTATTGCCAGGAAATCTTGATACTCTAAGTACGGAAAGCAGAAAGATAAAATAACTGAAATCTACTACATCCTCAAACCACTTTTAGGCATGAATTTCAACTTCCTTACTCACCAGTTTAACAGCATTTATATTTGATTATTTTCCATATTGAACCTGATAGAAAGTAGTCAGGAAAGAAGAAGTGAAGTAAGAATCTGCCTAATTCATCACATGAACAATCCAGTCCTGAGTGTGTGGAGTGATTTTCTGGTAGAGCTACTCAAGCTTGAATCATTAACTTAACTTAAAATATTTTAAATGGACACAGATACTTCCCCTCAGCAGCAGTCCTATGCAAAAACTGACAACCTCATTGGAAATAACTAAGTGCTCTGAAAGCTTACACTTCCCACTTTTAACTTATGAAGATAAATAGGGATCACTTTACCTCTGACAGTATTATCTTGTGCCCTTTCGAAGACTGATGGTCTTTTTTATATCTCTATACGTGGGAATCGTCTTTCTCCCTACCGACCTCTGCTCTTCGACTTCTGGACTCATTGGTATTGTTTGGTCAAGTGATACAGAGGGAAGCCATCTGAAGGATGCTGGCTGGCTATACAGGTGGATCTCTGCAGGTGCCAATATTTGGCAAGCTCTGCACATTCAGGGTCTGAATTTTGATGGTTCTGGGATTATCTTTTGATAGTATATCCAGAGGTGACTGTACTTCAAAGATGTTGACTTACACTAACTAAATTAATAAGAGATTAATGCATAAAGATGAGAAAATCAGTTTATTAACTTATGAGAACTATAAGAAGCAAGCTGACCTCACATTGGTGGTCATTATTTCCCTGACATTTACTTTCTTTCTATAAGAATAAATAGAATGTGGTGTGTTTACCATGGAATCAGAGCGATAGTAGTTATTTGTTTAGTTGCTGTCTCCTCGTTGCCCTGCTTCTTCCTCCCCACTCATCATACAGTTTTTTTCTTTTCTAATTAGAAAACTAAAAGAAATTTTATTGTTTTTAAAAAAATGAGAGATAACCAGTGTTAACACTTGGTTTTATGTCATCCTATATATTTTCTCTGCATTTATTAGCACTTAAAAAAATTACACACTATTTTGTAACTTGATGTTTTTCCTTTCACATATTGTTGATATATTTACATGTCAATAGAAATCTTCATAATGATTTTAACAATTATATATTTTTCTGTTATCTAGAAGGTACCATAATTTATTTAACTAATTCTCAATTTTGCAGTAACTTGAAATAGAAAACTTGAAAAACTAAACAAATAATTCCGGCATGCCTTTTACCCAGTTTCCCCAGTTGTTGACAGCTTATCATATTTGCCTTTTCATCTTATGTTTATATATATTGATTTTTCAATGAACTATTTGAGAGCTAGTTGCTTATTATCCTTTAACACATTGTGTATAAAAACAAGGACACATACATATCACAATGTAATAATCACAAGCAAGTAATCAACATTGAAATAGCACTCTCACCCAATCCTTAGGTCTCGTTTAAATTTTACCAGTTGTCTCAATAAGATTTTTATGATTCCAGGACCATTTCAGGATTATGTGTTGTGTATGTTCTTTTTAATCTCCTCCAGCCTAGAACTGTTCCTCATGCCTAGACTGTCTATAATGATCTTGATATTTTACAAGTCCAGTAACTGTGTAGAATGTACTTTATTTTTATTTCTTCTGGTGATTCCTCATGATAGATTCTCCTGGAGATTATTTTTTGACAGAAATATCATAGAACATTGAAGTGAGGCTGTATTCTCCTCATTACATCATGTCAGAAGGCACACAATATAAACCTGTACCACTTCCAGTGATGTTTACTTTTACTTCAGCTATTTTATTTTTCAGTTCTGAAATTTCCATTTGCTTCTTTTTATCTTCTGTTTCTTTGCTGAGACTTGTTTGTTTCAAGTGTATTTCTAATTGTTTTCTAAGTATTTTGTTGGTGGCTGTTTTGAAATGTTAGATAATGCTAAGATTTCTGCCATCTCAGTGTTGGCATCTACTGATTATCTTTCTTCATTCCTTTTGAGATCTTCCTGGTTTTTGGTATGATGAGTTATCTTTGATTGAAACCTGGACATTCTAGGTATTACATTATTAGACTTTGTATCTTATGTAAATTTTCTGTTCCAGTTGACTTCTGGCAGTGAAAGGGGTTGGGGGACAGTCACCTTCTGTTAACTGGGAGTAGAAGTCAAGGTTCTCCACTAGGCCTCCACTAATACCCCCCTGGCTGTGAGCCATGGGAGTGCCTCATTACTGCTCCTCACAGTGGCCTTTACTGATGTCAGAGGGCAGGTGTGGCACCTTATTGCTGCTGATGGTAAATGTCCTCATTCCCTCTGGGTCCCCCTTCTGACACAACCTCACTGGGGAGGGGAGACTCCTCATTACTGCCAGTTAGGATTGAATGTCCAGGCCATCTTCATGGTCTCTCCTGACTCTGAAGGATTGGTGTGAGGGCAGGATGGCAGGGGTGAACGTCCTGGCTCCCTCCTTGGCCTTCTCTGATGCCATTCCAGTGGGGGTACTGGGGTACTGCAGTGCAGCCTGGTGAGGGGGGAATCTGGGCTCCCCATTTAGCCTTAGCTGGTTGGGTGTAAGGGTAGGGCCACAGTTTTTTCTGTGGTGTTTGGCTGGAGTAAAGAGGTGGTTGTCTAAAAGTGTTTTTTTTTTGTCATTAATCTACAATTACATGCAGAACATTATGTTTACTAGGCTCCCCCCTTCACCAAGTCCACCCCACAATCCCCATTACAGTCACTGTCCATCAGTGTAGTAAGATGCTGTAGAATCACTACTTGTCTTCTCTGTGTTATACAGCTCTCCCCATACACCCCCACATTATACATGCTAATCATAATGTGCCCTTTCTTTTTCCCCCTTATCCCTTCCTTCCCACCCATCCTCCTCAGCCCCTTTTCCTTTGGTAACTGTTAGTCCATTCTTGGGTTCTGTGATTCTGCTGCTGTTTTGTTCCTTCAGTTTTTCTTTGTTCTTATACTCCACATATGAGTGAAATCATTTGGTACTTGTCTTTCTCTGCCTGGCTTATTTCACTGAGCATAATACCCTCTAGCTCCATCCATGTTGTTGCAAATGGTAGGATTGGTTTTCTTCTTATGGCTGAATAATATTCCATTGTGTATATGTACCACATCTTCTTTATCCATCTACTGATGGACACTTAGATTGCTTCCATTTCTTGGCTATTGTAAATAGTGCTGCGATAAACATAGGGGTGCATCTATCTTTTTCAAACTGGACTGCTGCATTCTTAGAGTTCCCCTTTCTCTGCAACCTAACCAACATTTGTTGTTGTTGTTTGCCTTTTGGATGGTGGTGATCCTTACTGGTGTGAGGTGATATATTATTGTGGTTTTAATTTGCATTTCTCTGATGACTAGCTATGTGGAGCATCTTTTCATGTATCTGTTGATCATCTGAATTTCTTCTTTGGAGAACTGTCTGTTCAGCTCCTCTGCCCATTTTTTAATTGGATTATTTGCTTTTTGTTTGTTGAGGTGTGTGAACTCTTTATATATTTTGGATGTCAGCCCTTTATCAGATCTGTCATTTATGAATATATTCTCCCATACTGTAGGATACCTTTTTGTTCAAATGATGGTGTCCTTTGCTGTACAGAAGCTTTTCAGCTTGATATAGTCCCACTTGTTCATTTTTGCTTTTGTTTCCCTTGCCCGGGGAGATGTGCTCGTGAAGAAGTCACTCATGTTTATGTCCAAGAGATTTTTGCCTATGTTTTTTCTGTCTAAGATTTTTATGGTTTCATAACTTACATTCAGGTTTTTGATCCATTTCAAATTTACTTTTATGTATGGGGTTAGATAGTGATCCAGTTTCATTCTCTTACATGTAGCTGTCCAATTTTGCCAGCACTAACTATTGAAGAGACGGTCATTTCCCCATTATATGTCCATGGCTCCTTTATCATATATTAATTGACCATATATGTTTGGGTTAATGTCTGGAGTCTCTATTCTGTTCCACTGGTCTGTAGCTTTGTTCTTGTGCCAGTACCAAATTGTCTTGATTACTGTGGCTTTGTAGTAGAGCTTGAAGTTTAGGAGCGAGATCCCCCCCACTTTATTCTTCCCTCTCAGGATTGCTTTGGCTATTCAGGGTCTTTGGTGTTTCCATATGAATTTTTGAATTGTTTGTTCCCGTTCATTGAAGAATGCTGTTGGTAATTTGATAGGGATTTTGCATCAAATCCGTATATTGCTTTGGGCAGGATGGCCATTTTGATGATATTAAATCTTCCTAGCCAAGAGCATGGGATGAGTTTCCATTTGTTAGTGTCCTCTTTAATTTCTCTTAAGAGTTTCTTATAGTTTTCAGGTATACGTCTTTTAATTCCTTGGTTAGGTTCATTCCTAGGTATTTTATTCTTTTTGATGCAATTGTGAATGGAATTGTTTCCTGATTTCTCTTTCTGTTAGTTCATTGTTAGTGTATAGGAAAGCCACAGATTTCTGTCTGTTAATTTTGTATCCTGCAACTTTGCTGAATTCTGATATTAGTTCTAGTAGTTTTGGAGTGGAGTCTTTTGGGTTTTCTATGTACAATATCATGTCATCTGCAAATAGTTTAACTTCTTTACCAATCTGGATTCCTTGTATTTCTTTGTTTTGTCTAATTGCTGTGGCTAGGACCTCCAGTACTATGTTGAATAACAGTGGGCAGAGTGGGCATTCCTGTCTTGTACCCGATCTCAGAGGAAAAGCTTTCAGCTTCTCACTGTTCAGTATGATGTTGGCTGTGGGTTTATCATATATGGCCTTTATTATGTTGAGGTACTTGCCCTCTATGCCCATTTTTTTGAGAGTGTTTATCATGAATGGATGTTGAATTTTGTCGAATGCTTTTTTGGCATCTATGGCGATGATCATGTGATTTTTGTCCTTCTTTTTGTTGATGTGATGGATGATGTTGATGGATTTTCGAATGTTGTACCATCCTTGCATCCCTGGGATGAATCCCACTTGGTCATGGTGTATGATCCTTTTGATGTATTTTTTAATTCAGTTTGCTAATATTTTGTGGAGTATTTTTGCATCTACATTCATCATGGATATTGGTTTGTAGTTTTCTTTTTTGGTGGTGTCTTTGCCTGGGTTTCGTATTAGGGTGATGCTGGCTTCATAGAATGAGTTTGGGAGTATTCCCTCCTGTTCTATTTTTTGGAAAACTTTAAGGGATATGGGTATCATATCTTCTCTATATGCCTGATAAATCCGAAGTAAATCCATCTGGCCTAGGGGTTTTGTTCTTGTGTAATCTTTTGATTACCCATTCAATCTCTTTGCTGGTAATTGGTTTGTTTAGATTTTCTGTTTCCTCCTTGGTCAGTCTTGGAAGGTTGTATTTTTCTAGGAAGTTGTCCATTTCCTCTAGGTTTTCCAGCTTATTAGCATATAGGTTTTCATACTAGTCTCTAATAATTCTTTGTATTTCTGTGAGGTCTGTTGTGATTTTTCCTCTCTCGTTTCTGATTCTGTTGATGTGTGCTGATTCTCTTTTTCTCTTAATAAGTCTGTCTAGAGGCTTATCTATTTTGTTTATTTTCTCAAAGAATCAGCTCTTGGCTTCACTGATTTTTTCTATTGTTTTATTCTTCTCAATTTTATTTATTTCTTCTCTGATCTTTATTATGTCCCTTCTTCTGCTGACTTTAGGCCTCATTTATTCTTCTTTTTCCAATTTCAATAATTGTGACTTCAGACTATTCATTTGGGATTGTTCTTCCTTCTTTAAATAGGCCTGGATTGCTATATAGTTTCCTCTTAGGACTGCCTTCCCTGCATCCCACAGAATTTAGGGCTTTGTGCTGTTGTTTTCATTAGTCTCCATATATTGCTTGATCTCTATTTTGATTTGGTCGTTGATCCATTTATTATTTAGGAGCATGTTTTTAAGCCTCCATGTGTTTGTGGGATTTTTGTTTTCTTTGTAGAATTTATTTCTAGTTTTATACCTTTGTGGTCTGAGAAGTTGGTAGAATTTCAATCTTTTTGGATTTACTGAGGCTTTTTTTGTGGCCCAGTATGTGGTCTATTCTGGTTCCATGTGCACTTGAGAAGAATGTGTATCCTGTTGCCTTTGGATGTAGAGTTCTGTAGGTGTCTATTAGGTCCATCTGTTCTGGTGTGTTGTTCAGCACCTCTGTGACCTTACTATTTTCTGCCTGGTGGTTCTGTCCTTTGGGGTGAGTGGTGTGTTGAACTCTCCTGAAATGAATGCACTGCATTCTATTTCCTCCTTTAATTCTCTTAGTATTTGTTTCAAATATGTAGGTGCTCCTGTATTGGTTGCATATGTATTTATAATGGTTACATCCTCTTGTTGTACTGAGCCCTTTATCATTATATAATGTTCTTCTTTATCTCTTGTTACTTTCTTTGTTTTGAAGTCTATTTTGTCTGATAGTAGTACTGCAACACCTGCTTTTTTCTCCTTGTTCTTTGCATGAAGTATCTTTTTCCATCCCTTGACTTTTAGTCTGTGCATGTCTTTGGGTTTGAGGTGAGTCTCTTGTAAGCAGCATATAGATGGGCCTTGCTTTTTTATCCATTCTATTACTCTGTGTCTTTTGATTGGTGCATTCAGTCCATTTACATTAGGGTGATTATTGAAAAATATGTACTTATTGCCATTCCAGACTTTAGATTTGTGGTTACCAAAGATTCAAGATTAGCTTCTTTAGTATCTTTCTGTCTAACTTAACTTGCTTATTTAGATATTATAAACACTGTCTGATGATTCTTTATTTCTCTCCCTTCTTATTCCTCCTCCTCCACTCTTTATATGTTGGGTGTTTTATTCTGTGCTCTTTTGTGTTTCCTTTGACTGCTTTTGTGGGTAGTTCATTTTACTTTTTGCCTTTAGTTAGTATTTGTTTGGTCTGCTTTCTTTGCTGTGATTTTATTTTCTCTGGTGACATCTATTTAGCCTTAGGAGTGTTCCCATCTAGAGCAGTCCCTCTAAAATACCCTGTAGAAGTGGTTTGTGGGGCGCAAATTCCCTCAACTTTTGCTTGTCTGGGAATTCTTTAATCCCTCCTTCTTATTTAAAATGATAATCTTGCTGGCTACAGTATTGTTGGTTCAAGGCCCTTCTGTTTCATTGCATTAAATATATCATGCCATTCTCTTCTGGCCTGTAAGGTTTCTGTTGGGATGTGTGATGATAGCCTTATGGGTTTTCCTTTGTAGGTAACCTTTTTCCTCTCTCTAGCTGCCTTTATACCTCTGTCCTTGTCCTTGATCTTTGCCATTTTAAGTATTATGTGTCTTGGCGTTGTCCTCCTTGGGTCCCTTCTGTTGGGAGTTCTGTGTACTTCCGTGGTCTGAGCAACTATTTCCTCCACCAGTTTCTGGAAGTTTTCAGCAATTATTTCTTCAAATACACTTTCTATCCCTTTTTCTCTCTCTTCTTCTTCTTGTACCCCTCTATTGCAGATATTGTTCCGTTTCTATTGGTCACACAGTTCTCTTAATATTCTTTCATTCCTGGAGATCCTTTTATGTCTCTCTGCATCAGCTTCTATGCGTTCCTGTTCTCTGGTTTCTAATCCATCAATGGCCTCTTGCATCTCATTCATCCTGCTTTTAAATCCTTCCAGAGATTGTTTTATTTCTGTATTCTCCCTCCTTAGCTCTTGCGTGTTTCTCTGCAAGTCAATCAGCATGGTTATGACCTTAATTTTAAATTATTTTTCAGGAAGATTGGTTAGGTTTATCTTCCCATATTCCTTTTCAGGGGAGACTGTCTGGGTCAATCTGATCTGTATCAAATTCTTCTGTCTTTTCATGGCGATAGAGGTAGTCGTGGGTAGTTGGCATGTGTCAGCTGGAAGAATGTCCCTTCTTGCTGGTTTGTGGCCTTCCTCTCCCAGGAAAACGGCGACCCCTAGCGGCTTGTGCTGGGCAGTTGTGCGCAGACAGGGTCTCTGATTCTTGCCTGGCTGCTGTGAAGGAAGCTCCGTGTGTGGTTGCTGTGGGCATGGCCGGCCTCAGGCTGCTCTTTTGCTGTGGTGGGGCCGCCAGGCCAGAGTGGGAATGGGCAGGAGGCTGTTTATCACCGTGAGGGGCCTTGGAGCTGTGCTGCCGCCCAGGGGGTTAGGGCGCCCAGAGTTCCCCGGGTTCCCAGCTGCTGGGCTGATTGCGCCGGGATGCCTCTGTCCAGCTGTGGGGTCCCTGTCCCTTTAAGCCTTTCAAAAAGCACTCTTTTCTTTGTCCCAGGGGCACCGCCTGTGGGGACCTGCTCACAGGTTTTACTGTCCTGTTTCCCTATTATCCAGCACCCCACGCACTGTGTGTCTGCGCTTTGATGCGGATGGCTAGGGCTGGCTATTTAGCAGTCCTGGACTCCCTCCCCCTCCCCGCTCCGACTCCTCTCCTCCCACTGGGAGCTGGGGGGACGGGCGCTCGGGTCCCGCTGGGCTGGGGCTTGTATCTTACCCCCTTCATGAGGCGCAGGGTTCTTGCAGGTGTGGATGTAATCTGGCTGTTGTCCTGTGTCTTCTGGTCTCTCTTTTCGGAATAGTTGTATTTGTTGTATTTTCAAAAATATATATGTTTTTGGAGGAGATTTCCGCTGCTCTACTCACCCCGCCATCTTGGCTCCTTGTCTACAAGTTTTCTGTCATGTTAGGTTGCCTCATTCCTGGTTCTATGGCAAGAAAGAGCAGACTTTTCATTTTTATTTTTATTTTTTCTGTATCCATTGGGGTTCTAGGTGGTTGGAATTTCTAGTATCCCGTTTGGGATGTATAAGGCAAAAAGAAAACCAGGGAATTCACCCCAGTGAGGTCTTGAGTTCCTTGGCCACTCTGCATACTTATCTCCAACTTTCAGAATCATCTTATGTTAATTTGTATACATGTCCAGGTTTTAGCAGCAAGAGAACTATGGAAAAGTACATCGACTCCATCTTCCTAGAAGCAGAATTCCTAGTAATATTAATTTTTATCACTTGGCTTAGATGGTTATCTGCCACATTTTTACACTGGAAAATTAATGAGCTATTTCTGCCTTTTAATTAATTAGCAAGTAAATATTTTGTGGGGAGATATATTGAGGTAATATAAATATCCTGTTTCTCATCAAACTTTTTCCTACTAGTTTAAGCATTCATTAATTCTTGCCTGAATAATAAACAGTTTGGCAACCATCATAACAATGATCTGATTCCATCATTCCTTCTACATTTATTAGTTGGCATTCTGCTGTTAGGTAGAGCTTTCCCATCTTCCCCATTTATTTATTTATTTGTATCAGTATACAGTCATGGATTCTTATTTTATTCAGTGGTTTATATTACATTGCTATCATTATTTATGTTAATGCTCAAATTCTCCCATTTTCCACTTCAAGTTGGCTTTGTGTCTGTCTCTCCATTTAAAACCTGAGTTCACAGAAGTATCTCCGATTTCAACCCATTGCTACAGGATTTATTCTAACCTTCTCTATGTCCATATCTGTAACTCCTTTCTCCAACAGTGAGAAACCTGGCCTCCATTATTCTTGATAGATATTCTCAGCAAATCCCTTTAATCCTGGCACTGCTAGTTAAATCCAAATGGCACAGAAACAGATGAGAAAGCAACTCAGGGAAGTCATTTATAACCAAGGAAGGGTTACTATTCTTAATTGAAACTTCTTGATAAGTAGCTTCAGTTTTGGAAACAAATTTACATTTAGGGCCTATTTTTAATTTTTTTAATTAAAAAAATTTTTGCCAATATGGTAGGTGAAAATAGCATTTTGTTATAGTCTTAATTAGCATTCTAATTATTAGTAATGAGGTTAAATATATTTTCAAGTGTTTATCCTCTATTTCTATTACTTCTTCTGTGAATTGCGTATGTCTTTTGCTCATTTGTCTATTAGGATGTTTATCTTTGTGTTTAAGAATGGCTTTTTATTAAAGATACTATCCCGTCATCCATAAAATGATTTCATCGTTATCTATTTTTCTCTGATCTTTGTTTCTGGTGCTTTTTACCATGCAGAATACTTAAATTTTTGTGTAGTTAAGCGCATCAATTTCCTCTTTTCTGCCTGTATGTTTTGCTTAGAAAAATCATTCCCACTCCAAGATTATATAATTATTCGCTTATACTTTGTGGTGTTAATTTTATGGCTCCATTAATGACATTTTACTCCATAATGCAGCCTGCATTTATTTTGGCATAAAGTGTGGTAGGGATCCACAATGACATTGCATTGGCAATGTCAACTTCAAGCCTGTGTAGCCCCGGATAAGCATGGACACCCCCTGCAAAAATGGAATCGCTGTCATGGTGAGATGGCGCAATCCCATTCGTTGATCATGCCCCTTTCATTCGTCTCTGTCGTACACGTCACTATGCCTGCTTCAGTCTGTTTCTTTGCTCTTTATTCTGTCTCACTGATCTGTCTTGGTTCCAGGATCATACTATTATTTATTTCTGTAGCTTACAGAAATACCACTTTTAATATCTGAAGGCTGCATCTTTCCTCTGTACTCTTTTTTCCCCCAGAAATTTCCTATTTTGCTGACACATTCACTTTTCAAATTTTACTTCAGAATTATTTTTTATGTTAAATAACAATATCTATCTCACTAGGAAATGCAGGTTCAAGTCTTAATATATATAAAGTGACTAGAACAGTGAGTGGCAAGGTAAACATTCAATGAAGTTAATAAATGACAAAGGTTCAGCTCTAGCTACCTTTAGAAAAAAAAAGGCATGTTTCATATAATTGATATCCCTGAGACAGAGCTGGATCCAGAGTTATAGATGCCGCTCTATCTCTCCACATGGAGGACACTGGTCATCCAGGACTCTGCTTGCAAGCTTAAAATCCCCAAAGGGAAGAGGGCATCTTGCCCATAGCTCCCGCTGAGAAGTCTTAGGGAAACTTCTCATTGAACTAGCTTTAATCAGATGTGCATCTCTGAGCCCAGCTTTGTGATGGGAGTGGAAATGCTGGCCTCGTACCCCTGTAGTCAGCCCTACCTGATTAGCATGGAATTCTCCTCAAGCGAGAGTGATTCTTTCTCTGTAACAGAGTGGGAATGAGATACTTATTGGAAAATAAAAATAAAAAACCAAATGATACTCTATTTTGGATGTACTTCTTTGTTGCCTCCATGCATGGTCCATGTTGTTAGTAAGTCCTTATTGAAAAATTAAAAAGTTGGGTTGCCAACCTTTTACTTTGCCCATTGGGTCAATCAGAGTTCATTTGCAGATCATAGCTAGATTATGGCGAGAGGCGCTCGATACGAAGAGTTAGGGAATTCAGTGCTGACAGACTGTGTCAACTGAAGGAGTAGGTGCTAGACTGAGCTCCAGAAAGGACACAGAACTGGCCTGCCAGGGTGACCTATGCCTAGTCAAACAGCCACTGTCCATTGACTATCTCCAGGTCCAACTTTCTCCTTCACAGTTTGGAAAGTAAGAAGCTGCCACTTTCACTGTTGGCTTGGGGACCTCATAACCTCAGCCATGCTAGTGATGTCGGGGTTCTTGTTTGCAGAGTAGAAGAATGAACTTAGCAAACACCCAAAGTAGTAGAGCCAGGGAGAGGCTTTTACTGAGAGATAAAGTGAGAGGACAGAGTCCTGGCTCCCACCAGGAGGGGATAAGAGAGCCCGTGGTTGCATGTTGTCTGGGGGTTTTATAGGCAGTTGAGGATTTTTGGGAACGTGAAAAAAGGCTTAGGGGTGTGGACTGTTAAGCAGTCCTTGAATATTGAGAATTAACACAAGGAACTTCCTGCTCTGATTTCTCCCTGAGATACCTGCCTCTTGGTCTGGGAGGTATCAAATACTGTTTGCCAAGCCCCCAATCTGAGCTGAGGTATTGTTTGCTAAAGAGTAAGTTAAGAATCTTACTTCTTAACTTCCTGGGTATTAAAATGCAATCTTATCCTTAAGGTGGAATCCTTCTTGCCTTTTAGTATGTTGTTTATGGCAGGGCTTGCTTGCCATTATTAATTGCCCAGATTGCAAATCACTTCATCAGGTCTGAAGGAGGAAGGACAGCACACAGGCCTGGGCCTTTTAGCGTGCTAGAGTGAATCTTACACATCACACATTACAAACCATTAGCATGGAATATTAACTGATCTCACCGAAGAATGACTCTAGAGCTTAATGTTTAACACAGAGCTTGGTAGGGGCTTTCCTTGCATGCAATTATATTGCTCTGACTGTAAATATCCTGCCTTGCTTTTTCCGGAGGCCCTCACCCTACTCTGACTACACCCACGGTCCCTGTCTCACTAGCATTACTAGCAAAATGGATGCCCTCTCTGCCTGGGAACACCAGGGCTCCTTGCTACTCCTGTGGAAACACCAAGCACTCCCATGCTACCTGAAGAAGCAAAAGACGGAGAAGTGGGTTCCATGGTGGAGTCTGTGAAATGTACTTTTTGTTTTCTAGATTCTAGCATGCAGCTGCAGTCATCATAAGCGAGTTGGAATTAGGGAATTAGCCAGACATCTGAGGGAGAACTTTGAAAGGAAAATCTCTGTTATCTACTTTGACATCATTTTAAAAAGGAAAATATATCATCTTGCCCCTCAAAAAGCACAAAGGACATAATCTTACTCTAAAGACAGCTAGCAACTATACACTGATTTATCTATACAGACATATATATATATATACACATATAATTGATATATAAATGCACACACACACACACACACACACACACACACATATATATATGTATTTATGGCTATATTTTTCTCACTTCAATGATCACAGGAAAACTTAACACAAATCAGTTCTGGTTCCATGAAATTAGCCTTAGGGAAATCCTGCTCTACTAGCTGGACAGAGAAAATGAAAGGAGGTAAAATTCAAGTAGGTGATTTTTGCTACTTCTTAATTAACCTGTCTGTATAAGAAAGAACCTGAAGTTATATATTGCAGGGTGTTGTCTTATATTATGTATGAATTTTTATTTATTATGTTTTCCTTCTTGCCTTCCTTCTTTACATTCCTCCCCCATCCTCCCAAATTGTTTTGGAATCTCATAGCTGGAAATTGACTGGTCCTGCTTTTCCTAGGCTGTTTTGGCTCTTGCACCCTAATTTCTGTGTTTTCCCGTTCACCAGCTGTTACTTGAACACCAGGATGCATATCAAGCTGGAACCGTGTTTCCCGATTCCTTTTACCCCAGCATCTGTGAAGGAGGTAAGATGATTTGCAGACCAAATGATACCACTTTTAGTTGCTTAATAGGAATAGTTATGATTTAAAAAGCATGTAAATATTTTCCAGTCATTGGTTTGTGACTTAGTTCACAAAGTTGCATTTTCCATTTCACTAAAACTTACTAGCTTAACCATAGGAATTCTGAAAACTTTAAGTGCCCTTACTTTACTGCTTTGTGGCAGAAGAGAACATTTTCAAAGAGATCAAAAGATCTGGTTTTGTTCCTTCTATGTTTACTAGCATACGACCTTGAAAAAATCACTTCCAGGCTGAGTATCAGCTTCCATATCTTAACATAGTGATAATAATGCATGCCTTGCTTCTTTGCTGGATTTTTTTTGGCATTAATGCATACTGTTTTGTCAAATGTGATGCAAATCTAAGTTAGTGTTATCAGTAAACTGGGCTGAGGGGTTGTATCAGTCAGGGCCCCAGCAGGCACAGAAGGTGCACTTAACTGAGTAATTGAAGGGAGTTTTATAAGGGGATCATTTACAAAGGTGTGGACAGGATGTAAGAAATTGTAAAGGATAGTACAGGGGAGGGAGTGGTTTCTGGAATCGCAGACAGAGAGCTACTTCAAGAGGGCTGCTTGATGGGTCCAGACCTTTAGGCAGAGACACAGCCTGCTGTGACTCCATGGAAAGGGCTGGGAGAAGGAATGCAATGACCTTTCTCCTTTCTCTGCTGTCATATCCATTACCCCCATTGGCCAAGCCCAACCCAGCCAAAGCCAGAAGGCAAAGAAGCCAGTTGAAGGAGGTCATCACCTCAGAGGCACAGTATAGAGCAGAAAAGGATGGAAGCAAACAGAAGTCCAGATCTGGATCTGGAGGCACAAACAGAAGACATCCAGGTCGCTGGGTCATCATAAACCATTTTTGGAGTCTCAGGGTCATTAGCCATTAGGCACCCCCCTCTTTTTTTTTTTTAACACAGTGATGCATTTAGGATCAAAGAGCTATTTAGGGCTCTTACTCCTATAGTTACCATCCCAGGTAATTAAGCTTTTGTATTTCTCTTATTTGTAAGTTTTCTTTTTTGCTTGTTTCCTTCTTAGTCTGTTAATTATCACCTCTCAATCCTATTATTTTGCCTGATGTTGTACTTCTCTCTCTAACCTATTCTTTCTAATTTAATGTATCTTAAAATGCATTAGGGGGGCTCTAATGTCTCTTGGGATTTTAATAGTTCCTTGATATGTTTTATGTTTACATAAAAAATAAATTAGAAATGTTTCTTGTCAATTTGGGGAACATTGCTTAATAAATGCTTAGAAACAGACAAAAATACAATAATAAAATTCTGAGAAGAGTGTAAAAGGAATGCAAACTATCCAGAATTTTCCGCTTTTTACACAGTAGTAGATACCTTCTTATCCGATGTAAAGACTGGGACCAATGTGTGACCGATAAGCCAAAAAGGTCAATTAGAAAGAATTATAAAATGTATGCTGATTATAAGGAATTTGACGCAGATTCCTCTTAGATTTTTATGAACTTTTCCGAATCTTTGTCTCATACATATCTTCTTCAACAATGTTTCTTTTTCTTCTTTCGTGATTCACCTGTATTGCACCTTTCAAAACCACTTAACTTTATTAGATATTTAGTTGCCAAAGAAACAACTTTGGTTTTTTACATCAGTTTAGCTAATATTGAATTAAATGCTGTAATTACAATAACAAGGACAACTGGCTTAAAGAGGATTAGAAACAGATCTGGCTGACCCTCTGTAAGCTACAGCACAGCTTGGAGACAGGTGCTCGGGCCTGTGGACAGTGGCCTGCTAGCTGTCAGCACCCAGCATGCCCCAGGGTTTGGCTTTCTTTTGCCTCTAGTCAGTATGATTTACAGAAGGAACAAAGAGCTTTGGTTAATCTGGCAATTGGTAAGTGGAGGTTTGTGAAAAGAGCTACTGCTATACTTATTTCTGGAGGGTTTTTATACTATATTCGGTAGAATACGAACTGTAAGTTCTAGCTCAAACAAAACTTGGAGCAAATCAAATTTCTTTGTTACAATTTACTTGAAAATCATTTTAAGAAGAACCAATGATTTAAGACTAGTTAGGCTATTTTTACTTCAGTAACAACATAAAAAATTTAAACTGAGGAGTTTGCTTTAGTTTCCTGCATGACAGTTAACACCCCATGAAGAGTTTTGCGGTTTTAGAGATTTAGAAAAGATGCCAATTCCTGTCTTTCCTACCCTTCCTGTGGGAATGAATAAAGAGCTACAGGGGACACCCACTGGCTCACTCAGATGATGCTTGAGACCTGTGCTATTTTATTTTTTTAATTTTTAATTTTTAAAAATTTTTATTAAGGTGTTAATGATATACACTTTTATGAAGGTTTCACATGAAAAACAATGTGGTTACTACATTTACCCGTATTATCAAGTCCCCACCCACACCCCAATGCAGTCACTGTCCATCAGTGTAGGAAGATGCCACAGATTCACTGTTTGCCTTCTCTGTGCTACACTGTTTTCCCCGTGACCCCGCACACCATGTGTACTAAACATAATACCCCTCAATCCCCTTCTCCCTCCCTCAACACCCGCCCTCCCACACCCCTCCCTTTGGTAACCACTAGTCCCTTCTTGGAGTCTGAGTCTGCTGCTGTTTTGTTCCTTCAGTTTTGCTTCATTGTTATACTCCACAAATGAGGGAAATCATTTGACACTTGTCTTTCTCCACCTGGCTTATTTCACTGAGCATAATACCCTCCAGCTCCATCCATGTTGTTGCAAATGGCAGAACTTGTTTCTTTCTTATGGCTGAATAGTATTTCATTGTGTATATGTACCACATCTTCTTCATTCATTCATCTACTGATGTACACTTAGGTTGCTTCTATATTTTGGCTATTGTAAATAGTGCTGTGATAAACATAGGGGTGAATATGTCTTTTTGAATCTGAGAAGTTGTATTCTTTGGGTAAATTCCAAGGAGTGGGATCCCCAGGTCAAATGGTATTTCTATTTTTAGTTTTTTGAGGAACCTCCATATTGTTTTCCACAATGGTTGAACTAGCTTACATTCCCACCAGCAGTGTAGGAGGGTTCCCCTTTCTCCACATCCTCGCCAGCATTTGTTGTTCTTAGACTTTTCAATGATGGCCATCCTTACCGGTGTGAGATGATATCTCATTGCGGTTATAATTTGCATTTCCCTGATGATTAGTGATGTGGAGCATCTTTTCATGTGTCTGTTTGCCATCTGAATTTCTTTTTTGGAGTATTGTCCCTTCATATTCTCTGCCCATTTTGTAATCAGGTTATTTCCTTTTTGGGTGTTGAGGCGTGTGAGTTCTTTATATATTTTGGATGTTAACCCCTTGTCAGATATGTCATTTACAAGTATATTCTCCCATATTGTAGGGTGCCTTTTTGTGCTTTTGATGGTGTCCTTTGCCATACAGAAACTTTTGTTTGATGTAGTCTGTGTGTTCATTTTTGCTTTGTTTCCCTTCCTCAAGGAGATGCTTTCAGGAAGAAGTTGCTCATGCTTATATTCAGGAGATTTTTGCCTCTGTTGTCCTCTAAGAGTTTTATGTTTTCATATCATACATTCAGGTCTTTGATCCATTTTGAGTTTACTTTTGTGTATGGGGTTAGACGATAATCCAGTTTCACTCTCTTACATGTAGCTGTCCAGTTTTGCCAACACCAGTTGTTGAAGAGGCTGTCGTTTCCCCATTGTATGTCCATGGCTCCTTTATCTTATATTAATTGATCATGTATGGTTGGGTTTATATCAGGGTTCTCTAGTCTGTTCCATTGGTCTGTGGATCTGTTCTTGTGCCAGTACCAAATTGTCTTGATTACTGTGGCTTTGTAGTAGAGCTTGAAGTTGGGGAGCTTCCCCCAGCTTTATTCTTCCTTCTCAGGATTGCTTTGGCTATTCAAGGAATTGCATTGAATCTGTAGATTGCTTTAAGCAGGATGGTCAATTTGACAATATTAATTCTTCCTATCCATGAGCATGGATGTGTTTCCATTTATTGGTATCTTCTTTGATTTATCTCATGAATGTCTTATAATTTTTAGACTACAGGTCTTTCACTTCCTTGGTTAGGTCTATTCCTAGGTATTTTATTCTTTTTGCTGCAACTGTGAATGGAATTGTTTTCCTGATTTCTCTTTCTGCTAGTTCATTGTTAGTATATAGGAATGCCACAGATTTCTGTGTATTAATTTTGTATCCTATACCTTTGCTGAATTCAGATACTAGATCTAGTAGTTTTGGAGTAGATTCTTTAGGGATTTTTATGTACAATATCATGTCATCTGCAAACAATGACAGTTTTACTTCTTCCTTGCCAATCTGGATGCCTTTTAATTCTTTGTTTTGTCTGATTGCTCTGGCTAGGACCTCCAGTACTATGTTGAAAAGAAGTGGGGAGAGTGGGCATTCTTGTCTTTTTCCCGATCTTAAAGAAAAAGCTTTCAGCTTACTGATGTTAAGTATGATTGTTAGCTGCGGGTTTATTGTATATGGCCTTTATTATGTTGATGTACTGGCCCTCTATACCCATTTTGTTGAGAGTTTTTTTCATGAATGGATATTGAATTTTGTCGAATGCTTTTTCAGCATCTATGGAGATGATGATGTGGTTTTTGTCCTTTCTGTTGATGTGGTGGATGATGTCAATGGATTTTCAAATGTACCATCCTTGCATCCCTGGAATAAATTCTACTTGATCATGATGGATGATCTTTTTGATGTATTTTTGAATTCGGTTTGCTAATATTTTGTTGAGTATTTTTGCATCTCTGTTCATCAGGGATATTGGTCTGTAATTTTCTTTTTTTTGTGGTGTCTGTGCTTGCTTTTGGTATTAAAGTGATGCTGGCCTCATAGAATGAGTTTGGAAGTATTCTGTCTTCTACTATTTGGAGAACTTTAAGGAGGATGCGTATTAGATCTTCACTACATGTTTGATAAGATTCAGCAGTGAAGCCATCTGGTCCAGGGGTTTTGTTCTTAGGAAGTTTTTTGTTTACCAATTTAAATTCGTTGCTGATAATTAGTCTGTTCAAATGTTCTGTTTCTTCCTTGTTCAGACTTGGAAGATTGTTTTTTTCTTGACAGTTGTCCATTTCTTCTAGGTTATCGAGTTTGTTATCATATAATTTTTCATAGTATTCTCTAATACTTATTTGTATTTCTGTGGTGTTTGTAATGATTTTTCCTTTCTCATTTCTGATTCTGTTTATGTGTGTAGACTCTCTTTTGTTCTTGATAAATCTGGCTAGGGGTTTATCTATTCTTTTTCTATTCTTGAAGAACCATCTCTTGCTTTTATTTATTCTTTCTATTGTTTTATTCTTCTCGATTTTATTTATTTCTGCTCTAATCTTTATTATGTCCCTCCTACTGACTTTGGGCCTCATTTGTTATTCTTTTTCTAGTTTCATTAATTGTGAGTTTAGACTGTTCTTATGGGATTGTTCTTCTCTACTGAGGTAGGCCTGTATTGCAGTGTACTTCCCCTTAGCAAGGCCTTCCCTGCATCCCAAAGATTTTGTGGTGTTGAATTACTGTTGTCATTTGTCTCCATATATTGTTTGATCTCTGTTTTTATTTGGTCATTGATCCATTGGTTATTTAGGACCAGGTTGTTAAGCGTCCATGTGTTTGTGGGCTTTTTCATTTTATTTGCATAATTTATTTCTAGTTTCATACCTTTGTAGTCTGAGAAGCTGCCTGGTACAATTTCAATCTTTTTTAAAATGCTGAGCTCTTTTGCGGCCTAGTATATATGATCTATTCTTGAAAATATTCCATGTGCACTTGAGAAGAATGTGCATCCTGCTGCTTTTGGGTGGAGAGTTCTGTAGATGTCTGTTAGGTACATTTGTTCTAATGTATTGTTCAGTACCTCTGTCTCCTTATTTATTTTCTATCTGGTTTATCTGTCCTTTGGAGTGAGTGGAGTGTTGAAGTCTCCTAGAATGAATGCATTGCATTCTATTTCCCCTTTTAATTCTGTTAGTATTTGTTTCTCATATGTAGGTCCTCCTGTGTTGGGTGCATACATATTTATAATGGTTATATCTTCTTGTTGGACTGACTTCTTTATTATTATGTAATGTCCTTCTTTGTCTCTTGTGACTTTCTTTGTTTTAAAGTCTGTTTTGTCTGATACAAGTACTGCAACTCCTGCTTTTTTCTCCCTATTAGTTGCCTGAAATATCTTTTCCATTTCCTCACTTTTAGTCTATGTATGTCTTTTGGTTTAAAGTGAGTCTCTTGTAGGCAGCATATAGATGGGTCTTGTTTATTTATCCATTCAGTGACTCTATGTGTTTTGATTGGTCCATTCAGACCATTTACATTTAGGGTGATTATTGAAAGGTATGTACTTATTGCTATTGCAGGCTTTAGATATGTGGTTACCAGAGGCTCAAGGTTAACTTCCTTACTATCTAAGAGTCTAACTTAACTCACTTAATAATCTATTACAAACATAATCTAGAAGTTCTTTTTTTCTCCTCCTTTTTCTTCCTCCTCTATTCTTTATATTTTAGGTATCATATTCTGTACTCTTTGTCTATCCCTTTATTGACTTTGGGGATAGTTCATTTAATTTTGCATTTGCTTAGTATTTAATGGTTTTACTTTGTTTAATGTGGTTTTATTACCTCTGGTGACAGCTATTAAACCTTAGGAACACTTCCATCTATAGCAGTTCCTCCAAAATACACGGTAGAGAACAGTTTTTTGGGTGGTAAATTCTCTCAGCTGTTGCTTATATGGAAATTGTTTAATCTCTCCTTCAAATTTAAAAGATAATCTTGCAAGATAATGTATTCTTGGTTTGAGGCCTTTGTGTTTCATTGCATTAAATACATCATGCCACTTCATTCTGGCCTGTAGAGTTTCTGCTGAGAAGTCTGATGTTTTAGCCTGATGGGATTTCCTTTGTATGTGATCTTATTTCTCTCTCAGGCTGCTTTTAATAGTCTTTCCTTATCGTTGATCTTTGCCATTTTAATTACTATATGTCTTGGTGTTGTCCTCCTTGGGTCCCTTGTGTTGGGAAATCTGTGCACCTCCATGGCCAGAGAGACTATCTCCTTCCCCAGATTGGGGAAGTTTTCAGCAATTACTTCCTCAAAGTCATTTTCTTTCCATTTTTATCTCTGTTCTTCTTCTGGTACCCCTATAATGCAAATATTGTTCCATTGGGATTGGTCACACAGTTCTCTCAGTATTCTTTCATTCTTAGAGATCCTTTACTCTCTCTGTGCCTCAGCTTCTTTGTATTCCTCTTTTCTAATTTGTATTTCATTTATCATCTCCTCCACTGTATCTAATCTGCTTTTAGAACGTTTCATTGTATGTTTCATTTCTGATACTGTGTTCTGTAATGATTGGATCTCTGACCGGAATTCATTCCTGAGTTCTTGAATATTTTTCTGTACCTCTGTGAGCATGTTGATTTTTATTTTGAAATCCCTTTCAGGAAGATTCATGATGTCAAATTCATTTGAATCTTTCTTAGGTGTTGTATTCATAATTTTACTTTGAACCAGGTTCCTTTGGTGTTTCATGTTTGTGTATGGCGCCCTCTACTGCCCAGAAGCTCTATTCTCTGGAGCTGCTCAGCCCCAGGAGCAATGTCGGGGGTCGCAGGGGAGTGATATTGGTGCCTGTCAGGGTGGAAAGAGCTCTTTCCTGCTTCCCAGCTGTTATGCCTGTCTCCACTGCCAGAACAAGTTGGCCGAGCACACAGGTGTAAGCCTCTATGCTTTGTGTTTGTAGCTGCTGTAGACAGGGCTTTCCTCTGGCTGGCCTAACATCAGGGTAGGGTTTGCTGGTTTGTGAACCAGGTGCAGGCTGGCCGGGAGAAAGGTGTAGTAGGCTGCATATCAGAGGGGGTCCTTGGAGCTGTGTAGCCATCCAGGGAGCTGGAGCACTTGAAGATCATGGAAGTTCCCAACCTGCTGGGCAGAGTGCACCTGGACAATTTTGTGTACCTGCCCTTTCTCCTGAGCAGTAAGCTCTGTGCAGTCCTTGCCCCTTTAGCAGCCCTCTTGCTGATAGGAAGTCTCCCAGATGCCCTCCTTTCTTTTGTCCCAGAGCGACTGGATATGGATCCTTGCTTTCCATAATCAGCTGGAATCTCAGTCTCTCCCAGTATTCTGCCTTTCTTAGCTTTCCAACCCCCTAATCATGAGAGTACCATTCAAGCACCATGAAATGTAGGTTTGTGCTCCTAGAGCAGAGCCCCGTAGTTAGGTGTTCAGGAGTTCCAGGCCTCCACTTCCTCCCCACTCCATTTATCTTCCTTCCACCAGTGAGCTGGGGTGGGGGAAGGGCTTGTGTCCTGCCAGGCCATGGCTTTGGTATGTTACCCTGTTCTGTGAGGTTTATTCTTTTCTCCAGGTGTGTGCAGTTTGGTACAGTCCTCTTTCCTGTTGCTCTTTCAGGATTAGTTGGATTAATTATATTTTCATATTATATGCAGTTTTAGGAGGAAGCCTCTGTCTCAGTTCTCACGCTGTCTTCTTTAATCTCTGACCTGTGTTATTTTAAAACAATTGTTGTAAATTCAGATGCTTGGAAGTCTTTGGGTTATTTGCTTTTGTCTTTTGTGCTACTAGGGAGATGCACTGTGATGGACAAAGAAGATTAAAAATAAAAACAAAAACAGAAACCTATCTCCTTCCCTTTAGGGCACAGAAATTGAAAACAATTCCAGCCTTTATTGTACCCAGGTGATACATACTGTTGTCAGATGTGTCTGGATGGTCTTTCCCTGTGTACTAGGTGGGACATCTACCTTGGATGGGAGAGGGTTCTTGATACTTAATAAGAAAGAATTCTCAAGCAGGTCGGACCAGCATAGGTAAGGAAGGAATTCGTTAGAGCAAGAATAGTAGGGAATGGCAGCTGCTTTGTAGACATCAGAGAACAAGAAAGAACAGAGGGAGGAAAGGGAATCTTATTGAACTCCTGCTCAGCATAGGGCAAATCCCTTGCCAACTCCTAAATCCAGGGTCACCTGGCATCCACTGTCTGCTTGGGTCTGTACAGCATGAGAACTAAGCCCCTACCACCCCAGGGTTTGGGGGTGCCACAGAGTGCTGGATGGGGTGAGATTATGTTCTGAGAACTTCCCAAAGGTAAAGAAAGGGGATGTTTTGACAGGCTACTAAAGTGCATGATCATACAGCTGCAGTCCTGTCTGGGTCACCCATGTGAAGCAAACCTGAAAGCCCAAATCAGAGCAGCTCTTCCCTACTTGTCTGAAATAGGACAGAGAGTAAGGAGACTTAAGTGCTTAAGTCTAGAAAATAGAAAGAAATAGCAAAGTAACAAAGACACTTACCACTGGAAGAACACAGAGGCAAAACACAGTAAGTTGAACAGTGAGAAGTCTTTATTTAAGGCAAAAGGTACACACTCACATGGAAGTGTGAACAAGCTCACAGAGGAGGCATGCTTAGAAGGCTTATGATCATGTCTTTCAAGGCTTTCAAGAATGGGGCGGAGGACTGTGGGTGGGGGTGTTATTGGGCATAGGCTTGACTAATGGTCTCATGGTGTGTATCTCCAGTGAGAGACATTTTGTTGCCATCCACAGTCTGTCCTTTAGATGTTCTGTAAGATAACACAAGGAATGTCTTGATCCTGTTCTCCAAGATCGTGGCGACCCTCAAGCAGCAGGGACGTATCGTTCAGGACCGCTCACCTGCCTTTGGATAGGGCTGGTTGTTGGCTGATCACTGTAAAATGTGTTAGGTTAGGAATCTTACCTTCCCGACTCCCTGGTTTTAAAATGGAATCTTAGCTTTAAGATGGAGTCCCTCCTGTTCTTACTATACCATGTATATCTTGGCATTTTTCATCAAAGGCAGGAAAATTTAATCATGATGCTTGTTCCATGTCCCTGCCCTACCTCAATACGAGAAGTTGTGAGCCAGTTTAAGCTGTTTCTCTTTGGCTGGCTCTTCTGTTCCAGAGGCTTCCTTTGAACATCAACAGAACCAACTAAGAGGCTTGGAGGGAAGGAGGAGAAGGGACACAGCAGGCAGTTGTGGAAGAGTTGACTGAGAATCTCCAGCTTTTAAAGAAAGAAGCCTGACTTCTGCTTCTGTTTTGTCAGGACAATTCCATGACATGTCTGAGAGCACTCACTGGACTCCATTTCTTAATGCAAGCATCCATCATATCCGAGAGAACTATCCCCTTCCCTGGGATAAGGTAGGCATGGCCCTCTAATCCTCAAAAAATTAAATTCCAGACCTGCCAAATCCTATCTTGGCACCTTCACTTTACTCCATATGTCTTCCTGCCACCCATCCTCCACCTTGCCTTTCCCTCCACAAAGCCCTGTTAAGGGGTGCTCACCATAGTACCATCAATGTCCAACGCAGTATGTGGTACATAGCGGATGGCTAGTTAATATTTGAAAAAGTTACTTTAAAAACAAAGTTTAGGGTATGACACTTGTTGTTTTGCTCCAATAAATATAAATTATCTGAAAGCACTTCCAAGGCACTCAGAACATTTCAAAAAGTCCTTTGTGGTTTATACCTGCATCTGATTTTTTGTCTCAGTAATGGAAACAAATTCATATGTACTAAAACAGTTAATAGGGTTGTAATAAAATAACTAAACATACATGACTCTAATTTGCTTTCCTGATAGGACACAGAGAAATTGGTAGCCTTCTTGTTTGGAGTCACCTCTCACATGGTGGCAGATGTCAACTGGCACAGCTTGGGTATTGAACAAGGATTCCTTAGGACAATGGCTGCTGTGAGTATATATCTTTAGGTTAATGATTTTATGGGAGTGATACTGTCAAACCCAAGATCAAAATCTGGCCCTTTTGAAGGAAAGGAAAACTTTAGGTTACTCAGAGGTCATGTGGAAATAGAGCAATTGCCCAAAGCAGTATTTGTTAGATTTCTATCTGTTCTTACTATTCTTCTTAATTTCCTTGCTATCTGAGCAATTCCCTGACGGGGCAGAATGACTAACTGTGCACTGAAAACAGCAATAGATGTGATGTTTCTTTGAAAATTGAGTCCATCTGTTATGCATGCAGTGAGTTATGCTATTAATCGGGTCAGGCTGTCATCTCACTACCAGCCTGATTGTGGAGTAGGCTACAATTGTGATTGGGCTACAATTTGTGATTAATACCAGATGATTCTCTTTCTTCCTCAGGTTGATTTTCACGGCTCCTATTCTGAGGCACATCCGGCTGGTGATTTTGGTAGTATTTATTTACATCTGCCAAATTTTCTGCTATAGTTATGTTTCACTTGTAGTAAATTCATCACTGTACCCTAAATATGTATATATAAAATTTTTTTTTAATAACCTGCTTTCTCCTCAACTAAGACAATTTCACAGTAAATTAGAACTGGCTATGTGGTTCTGTGGAGTAAAAAATGTCATTTCATACTCCATGAAATAGGAATTAAATCACTTGGTGGAATGTCTGATAGGCAGGTGTCTAGATGACAAGAACCCTAATGTTTCCAGGAGCGTCTGCCAGCAAAGAGGTGGTTCATTGTAGGTTTAGTGTATTACCTCTTTCTCATTTTTTTAATTAAAATTTTTTTGTTTTAAAAAATCAATTTATTTAAACTAAAAAGAAAAAACAAAACATTTATTTAAAAATTATGTATTTTTATTATATCTTATAGCTAGCTTTCTATTTTAATATTACAGTTCATTTAGAGTACAGACATACTTCATTTAATATAGGGATGTATTTCTGAAAAGTTGAGTATGTATAACTTTTTGCTTAAAAATCACATTTCATCATTGATTTCTGTCATAATTTCAGAAAAGGTTTTATATCAGATTAAAATTAATTACTAGTGTCTCCTAATATTTTAGCTTTAAATTGATAAATTCCATTTTTTTCAGTGGTAAATTACCTTTAAATAGACAAACTAGATGGTGAGTGGAGTTTATTTAAAAGAACCCTATAATCTATCTTTCTTTCTTTAATATAAAAACTTTTAGTTATATGAGTGTTTCCTAATCCATATGTTTTACCAGCTAAGATTTTTAAAATCACATTTTCTTAAAGAAAATTCATGCCTGTGCCTAAAATAATGATCAGAAACCTGTGCTAATTTGTGTTGAAAGAAGCATGCTATGTGTTACTACTAATCCACCAAAATGTAAATATTTTTCTCATGTCATAGGAGGAGATGTGTTGAGCCAGTTTGAGTTTAACTTTAATTACCTCTCACGGCAGTGGTAAGAGCAATATATATATTTAAATTTGTGGTATTTAAATGGCATTTAGGAGGTTGATCCTTCTTTTCCTTACAAAATAGAACTAACAATGTAATTAGGAGTCTTCTGCATCGAAAATTTTGAAAAGTAAAATTGCACATCTAAGTAGATTCTAAAGAATTTATGAATTTGCCAACCTTAGAAAAGAATGTGTATCTATAAATGGAGTAAGATGATGCACATATGTGTAGGCACTGCCTAGCTGCAGAGTTGGGGCATTACTGGTATCTTAGAAGCTACTTGCCTCCCATCTGTCACCTCACCTTCTCTTCCACCAGGAGTAATCACTTCCCTTAAGTTTCCTGTTAATCATTTTGTTGCTATTCTCTGCAATTTTATTACATCTATTTATGCACCCATATACAAAATAGTATATGGTTGTAAACGTAGGTAAATGGAATTACACAGCATGTAGTCCGCTAATTATTTCTGAGATGTAACCATTGACATGTTTGACTGTAGTTCATTCATTTGCACCATTACATGGTCCTCAATTGTATTGATCTACCAAATAACTACATTGCTAATGTTGATGGATATGAAGTAGGTTTATTATTATTATTATTATTATTATTATTATTAAGGCATCACTGATATACACTCCTGTGAAGGTTTCACATGAAAAACATTGTGGCTACTTCATTCACCCATATTATCAAGTCCCCTCTTACCCCACTGAAGTCACTATCAGCATACTAAGTTACCACAGAGTCACTACTTGTCTTCTCTGTTCTACACTGTCTTCAACATGACCCTGCACACCATGTGTGCCAATCTTGATACCCCTCAATCCCCTTCTCCCTCCCCACAGACTCTCTCCCACCCCTCCCTTTTGGTAACTACCAGTCCCTTCTTGGATTCTGTGAGTCTGCTACTGTTTGGTTCCTTCAGTTTTGCTTCGTTCTTGTACTCCACAAACCAGGGAAATCATTTGGCACTTGTCTTTCTCTTCCTAGCTTATTTCACTGAACATATTGCCCTCTAGCTCCATCTATGTTGTTGCAAATGGTAGGATTTGTTTTCTTCTTATGGTGGAATAATATTCCATTGTGTATATGTACCACATATTTTTTATCCATTCATCTACTGGTGGACACTTAGGTTGCTTCCATATCTTGGCAATTGTAAATAGTGCTTCAACAAACATAGGGGTGTATATGTCTTTTTAAATCTGAGATTTGTTTCCTTTGGGTACATTCCTGGGAGTGGAATTCCTGGGTCAAATGGTATTTTGGTTTTTAGTTTCTTGAGGAACCTCCATATTTCTTTCCACAATAGTTGAACTAATTTACATTCCCACCAGTAGTGTAGGATGTTCTCCTTTCTCTGCATCCTCGCCAGCATTTGTTGTTTCTTGTCTTTTTGATGTCAGCCATCCTAAGTGGTGTGAGGTGATATCTCATTGTTGTTTTAATTTGCATTTCCCTGACAATTAATGATGAGGAGCATCTTTTCATGTGCCTGTTGGCCATCTGAATTTCTTCTCTGAAGAATTGTCTGTTCAGATCCTCCACCCTTTTTTTAATTGGGTTATTTGCTTTTTGGGTGTTGAGGTGTGTGAGTTCTTTATATATTTTGTATGTTAACCCCTTGTCAGATATGTCAGTTACAAATATATTGTCCCATTCTGTAGGATGCCTTTTTGTTCTATTGATGGTGTCCTTTGCTGTACAGAAGCTTTTTAGTTTGATGTAGTCAAACTAAAAAGCTTTTGTTTTGCTTTTGTTTTCCTTGCCTGAGGAGCTGTGTTCAGAAAAAAGTTGCTGATATTTATATTCAAGAGATTTTTGCCCAAGTTTTCTTCTAAGAGTTTTTATGGTTTTGTGAATTACATTCAGGTCTTTGATCCATTTTGAGTTTACTTTTGTGTATGGAGTTAGACAATAATCCAGTTTCATTCTCTTACATGTAGGTGTCCAGTTTTGCCAACACCAGTTGTTGAGGAGGCCGTCATTTCCCATTGTATATGCATCTGGGTTCTCTACTCTGTTCCAGTTATCTATGCGTCTCTTCTTGTGCCAGTACCAAATTGTCTTGATTACTGTGGCATTATAGTAGAGGTTGAAGTTGGGTAGCATAATCCCCCAGCTTTATTCTTCCTTCTCAAGATTGCTTTGGCTATTCAGGGTCTTTTGTGGTTCCATATGAATTTTAGAACTGTTTGCTCTAGCTCATTGAAGAATATCATTGATATTTGATAGGGATTGATTTGAATGTGTAGATTGCTTTAGGCAGGATGGCCATTTTAACAATATTAATTCTTTCTATACATGAGCACAGGATATATTTCCAGTTATTGGTGTCTTTAATTTCTTTCATGAGTATCTTGTAGTTTTCAGCTTATACATCTTTCACTTCCTTGGTTCTGTTTATTCCTAGGTATTTTATTCTTTTGTATTCAATTGTAAATGAAATTATTTTCCTGATTTCTCTTTCTGCTTGTTCATCGTTATGATATAGGAATGCAACAGGTTCGTGTATTGATTTTGTATCCTGCTACTTTGCTGAATTCAGCTATTAGTTCTAGTAGTTTTGGGGTGGATTCTTTAGGGTTTTTTATGTACAATATCATGACATCTGCAAACAATGACAGTTTAACTTCTTCCTTGCCAATCTGGATGCCTTTTCTTTTTTTGTGTTGTCTGATTGCTGTGGCTAGGACCTCCAGTACTATGCTGAAAAAAATGGGGGAGAGAGGGCATCCTTGTCTTGTTTCTGATCTTAAAGAAAAAGCTTTCAGCTTCTCACTGTTAAGTATGATTGTTGGCTCTGGGTTTGCTGTATATGGCCTTTATTATGTTGAGGAACTTGCCTCCTCTACCCATTTTGTTGAGAGTTTTTATCATGAATGAATGTTGAATTTTGTCAAATACTTTTTCAGCATCTATGGAGATGATCATGTGGTTTTTATCCTTCTTTTTGTTGATGTGGTGTATGACGATGGATTTTCAAATGTTGTACCATCCTTGCATCCCTGGAATAAATCATACTTGATCATGAAGGGTGATCTTGATGTATTTTTGAATTCAATTTACTAATATTTTGTTAAGTATTTTTGCATCTCTGTTCATCAAGGATATTGGCCTGTAATTTTTTTTGTGTGTGGTGTCTTTGCCTGGTTTTGGTATTAGAGTGATGCTGGCCTCATAGAATGAGTTTGGAAGTATTCCCTTTTCTTCTACTTTTTTGGAAAAATTTAAGGAGAATGAGTATTAGGTCTTCACTTAATGTTTGATAAAATTCAGCAGTGAAGCCATCTGGTACAGAGATTTTCATTGCTGGTAATTGGTCTGTTTAGATTTTCTGTTTCTTTTTGGGTCAGCCTTGGAAGATTGTATTTTTCTAGAAAGTTGTCCATTTCTTCTCGGTTGTCCAGTTTATTACCATATAGTTTTTCATAGTATTCTCTAATAATTCTTTGTATACCTGTGGTGTCCATAGGGATTTTTCCTTTCTCATTTCTGATTCTGTTTATGTGTGTAGACTCTCTTTTTTTCTTGATAACTCTGACTAGTGGTTTGTCTGTTTTATTTATTCCTTGAAGAATGAGCTCCTGCTTTCATTGGTTCTTTCTATTGTATTATTCTTCTAGATTTTATTTATTTCTGCTCTAATGTTTATTATGTCCCTCCTTCTACTGACTTTGGGCCTTATTTGTTTTTCTTTTTCTTGTTTGTTAATTGTGAGTTTAGACTGTTCACATGGGATTATTCTTCTTTCCTGAAAGAGGCTTGTATTGCAATATACTCTCTTAGCACAGCCTTTACTGTGTCCCACAGATTTTGCAGTGTTGAATTATTGTTGTCATTTGTCTCCATGTATTGTTTGATCTCTGTGTTTATTTGGTCATTGATCCATTGATTATTTAGGAGCATGTTGTGAAGTCTCCATGTGTTTGTGGGCTTTTTCATTTTCTTTGCATAATTTATTTCTAGTTTCATACCTTTGTGGTCTGAGAAGCTGGTTGGTACAATTTCAGTCTTTTTAAAAATACTGAGGCTCTTTTTGTGGCCTAGTATGTGATTTATTCTTGAAAATGTTCCATGTGTACTTGAGAAGAATGTGTATCCTGCTGCTTTTGGGTGGAGGGTTCTGTTTATGTCTGTTACATTCATCTGTTCTAATGTGCTGTTCAGTACCTCTGTGTCCTTACTGGTTGATCTATCCTTTGGAGTGAGTTGTGTGTTGAAGTCTCTTAAAATGAATGCATTGCATTCTACTTCCCCCTTTAATTCTGTTAGTATTTGTTTCACACATGTAGGTGCTCCTGTGTTGGGTGCATAAATATTTATAATATTTAAATTCTTTTGTTGGACAGACCCCTTTAACATTATGTAGTGTCCCTCTTTGTCTCTTGTGACTTTCTTTGTTTTGAAGTCTGTTTTGTCTGATACAAGTACTGCAACTCCTGCTGTTTTCTCCCTATTAGTTGCATGAAATATCTTTTCCATCCCTTCACTGTTAGTCTGTGTATGTCTTTGGGTTTGTATTGAGTCTGTTGTAGGCAGCATAGATGGGTCTTGCTTTTTTATCCATTCAGTGACTCTATGTCTTTTGATTGGTGCTTTCAGACCATTTACATTTAGGGTGATTATTGAAAGGTATGTATTTATTGCCATTGCAGGCTTTAGAGTTTTTGTTACCCAAGGTTCAAGGGTAACTTTCTTACTATCTAACAGTCTAATTAAACCCACTTAGTATGCTATTAGAAACACAATCTAAAGGTTCTTTTTATTTTTCTCCTTTTCTTCCTCCTCCATTCTTTATATATTAGGTATAGTATTCTTTACTCTTTGTATATCACTTGACTGACTTTGGGGGTAGTTGATTTAATTTTGCATTTGCTTAGTAATTAATTGGTCTACTTTCCTTACTGTGGTTTTATTTTCTCTGGTTACAGCTATTTAGCCTTAAGAACACTGCCATCTATAGCAGTCCCTCCAAAATATACTGTAGAGATGTTTTGTGGGAGGTATATTTTCTCAGCTTTTGCTTATCTAGAAATTATTTAATCCCTTCTTCAAATTTAAATAATAATCTTACCAGGTAGAGTATTCTTAGTTCGAGTCCCTTCTGTCTCATTGCATTAAACATATCAGGCCACTCCCAAGGTTTCTGCTGAGAAGTCTCATGATAGCCTGATGGGTTTTTCTTTGTATGTGATCTTTTTTTGCTGTCTGGCTGCTTTTAATAGTCTGTCCTTATCCTTGATTTTTGCCATTTTAATTATTATATTTCTTGGTATTGTCTTCCTTGGGTCCCTTGTGTTGGGAGATCTGTGTACCTCCTTGGCCTGAGAGACTGTTTCCTTTCTCAGAGTGGTGTACTTTTCAGCAATTACCTCCTCAAAGACACTTTCTATCCCTTTTTCTCTCCTTCTTCTGGTACCCCTATAATGCAAATATTGTTCTGTTTGGATTGGTCACACAGTTCTCTCAATATTCTTTCATTCCTAGAGATCCTTTTTCTGTCTGTTTTCTCAGCTTCTTTGTATTCCTGTTCTCTAATTTATATTTCATTTACCTTCTCCTCCACTCATCTAATCGGCTTTTAAATCCCTCCATTGTATGTTTCATTTCAGATAATGTATTTTTCAATGTTTATATCTCGTTCTTAAATTCCTCCCTGAGGTCTTCAATATTCTTCTGTAGCTCGGTGACTATGTTTATGATTCTTATTTTGAAATCGCTTTCAGCAAGATTGATGAGTTCATTTTCACTTGGCCTTCTTTCTAGTGTTTGTGGGATGTTGGTTTGAACCAGGTTCCTTTGACGTTTCATATTTGTAGGTGGCACCCTCTAGTGCCCAGAAGCTCCACTTTCTGGTGCTACTGAGCCCCTGGAGTGATGGTGGTGGTTGCAGGTGAGTGGCAATAGTGCCTTCCAGGAGGAAGGAGCTCTTTCCTGCTTCCCAGTTGTAGTGCTTGCCTCCACTGCCAGGGCCAATGGGCCAAGCATGCAGGGAGGATCTTCTGTGCTGGGCACTTGTAGCTGCCATAGGCGGGGATGCTATCTAGCTGGCCTGGTGCAATGGTGGGAGCAGCCTGTTTGTGATCCAGTGCCAGCCAGGAGGAAGGAGCAGCAGGCTGCTTATTGCAGTGGTGGTACCTCATATCTGCATCTATTGCCAGGTAGGGGGATCGAGCACCTGAAGCTCCTGAGAGTTCACAACCTGCTGGGCAGAGTGCACCTGGACAATTTTTTCCACCTATACTTTCTCCTGAGCAGCAAGCTCTGTGCAATCCTTGCTCCTTTAGCAGCCCTCGCTGTTAAGAAGTCTCTCAGAATGCCTGCCTTTCTTTTGTCCCAGAGTGGCTAGTTGTGGGTACCTGTTCTCCACAAGCAGCTGGAATCTCTCCAAGTATCTGCCTGTCTTAGCTTTCCAACCCCAGTAATCTACAGAACACCATGTAATGTAAGTTTGTGCTCCCAGAGCAGATCTCCAGGGCTGGGGTCCTAGCAGTTCTAGGTCTCAACCCACTCCCTGGTCCATTTCTCTTCCTCCTGCCAGTTAGCTGGAGTGGGGAATGGGCTTGGTTCCCACCACATCACGGCTTTGGTACTTTACCCTGTTCCCTGAGGTCTGCTCTGTTCCCCAGGTGTAGGCAGTCTGCCACAGCCTTCTTCCCTGTTGCTTTTTCAGGAGTAGTTTTATTTGCTATATTTTCATATTACATGTGGTTTTGGGAGGAGGTTTCTGTCTCATCTTTCATGCCGCCATCTTTAAGCCAATTGGATATGAAGTAGTTTTAAATGTTTTTGCTTTACCCATAGAGTTGCTGTGAATTTTTTTATCAGTACATTTGGGCACCAGCAGGGACTCTCTGAAGTCCTCACCAAAAAATGTCAAACTGCTAGGTCACAGGACTTATGGAAGTTTAATTTTACAAAGCAATCCCAGACTCTCTGTAAAATGGTCTTCCCAGTTATTACTGCCATCAGCTTTGTATAATAGTTCTGCTTCAGCATTCTCCAATATTTCATATTGTCCAACTTAAAATTTTTTCTAACCTGTTTAGTGAGTGATGGTATCTCCTTAGAGTTTTAATTTGTATTTCCCAGATTATTAATGAGGTTGAACATTCTTTCATATTATATTAATCATTTGTGTTTGATAGCAAGTGAAAATTTTTCTCAATTTTTAGCCTATTTTTCTGTTAGTTTGTTTGTCCTTTCTTTGAGAGCTCTTTGTATACTAAAGCTTTTTCTCTTTTGTCAGTTCGTTATTCACTTATCAGAACTATCTTTTTACAGTTTATGGCATGTCTTTTTATTTGTTTTATGATGTACCTTAATAAACAGAGTTTGTTAATGTAGTTGAATATTTGCAATTTGTACTTTTGCATGTCTTAAGAAATCCTTCCCTTAATTTACCTGGAATTAATTCTTTGTATATTCTGAGATAGAATCTAATTGCATTTTTTCCTGTAGAAATAACTGATTGTCCTGGAACCACCTACCAGTAGTCTTTATTTACTGATCTGTAATGACCTCTGTGACATAAATTAAAATTCCATATGTGTTTGGGTCATATTCTGGGCTATTTTGTTCTATTGGTCTAATTGACTATCCCTGAGCAGTACTGACTTTTTTTTTAATTACTGTGGCATCTATCAGGGGTGATGACCCAAACTGTCCTTATCTCCGACATATCTTGCCTACTCTTTACCTTGGCTCTTTCATATAAAATGTAGTGGTAGGACCAAGTTGCCATGTTCCAAGGAAAGTCTTGTTGGACTTTTAATGAAAATTTTATTGAATGTAGAAGTCAATCTGAAGAGAATGGACAATTTTGTAATCAGTTGTCTATCCCATAAATATGCTATTTATTTTATGTAAGTCTTTAATGACTTTAACTAAAGTTCTATGTTTTATTAGACTTAGCTGCAGAGATTTTGTAGTTGTACTTGTTATCATACACAGTAACTTTTGGTATGTTATAGTTTCTAATTGATTGCTGGTGTATAGAAATGCAAGTAACTTTCTAATTTTGATTTTGTATCTAGCAGCATTTCTAAGATATCTTACGAATTCTAATAATTTATGTGGAGATTCTTTTGAATTTACCATAGACTCACAATTTATAATCTATAAATTATAATTAGATTGCTTTTCCTTTCAATGTAAATTACCTTTAATTTCTTTTTTCATGCTTTGTCACACTAGCTAGTATTTCCAGTATAATAGAAATGGTGATATTGAGTATATTTATCTTGTTCCTGATCTTAAAGAGAATTCTTTCAAAATTTCATCATTAAATATGTTTCTGTAGATTTTTATGAATATCCTTTATTAAATTCAGGAAGTTTCCTTCTATTTCTAGTTTGCTAGTAATTTTTACTATAAATTTCATATGTATTGAACTCTTATTCAATATTCGTTGACATAGTTATTTCTTAATCTGCTAATACAGTGAATTATACTAATCTCTCTGCTAATATTAAATCAACTTTCCTTCCTGAGACAAAACCAATTTTGCAAAGGCATGTCATTCATCCTTTTAATATTTGTTGCATCTATTATTGCTTTTTAGCATTTTTGCATCTGTGTTTTTGAATGAGATTATACTGTAATTTTCCTTCTGTCCTTTGGTTTTGGTATCAAGGTTATGCTAGCTTCATGAAATCATGTGGGAAGTATTCCTTCCTTTTGTTATCTGGAAATTTGTATAAGATTAGAACTTTGATTCCTGGAATGTTTTGTAGAACTTGTCCATGCCTGGTATTTTTTTTGTAGGAAGTTTTTAAAAACAATCTTTAATTGTTATAAGACTACAGTCTTACAATTTCTTCTTAAGGAGTTTTATGTTTTCTAGGGTTTCTCCATTTCATCTGATTAAACATTTTGGCATACAGTTGATCATATCTTCTGTTTTTCTCTTTTTGTACTCTATGTTCCCTTTGATCCCTAATGTTATATTCCTGCCTGTTCATATTTTTCAACAATTAATCTTGTCAAATATTTTTTAGTTTTATTATTTTAAAGAGTAAATTTTTGGTGTTAATGATTCTATTATAAGTTCATATTCTCTTTCACTACTTTTTACTCAGTATTTATTTTCTTCTGCTTTCTTTGATTTCCTATGAAACCGAGTCTTGATTTAATGTCTAGCAAATGAACAGTTTTTGTAAATATTCCATATGTGCTTGAAAAGAAATGTTAATTCTCCAGTTTTGGTTTTAACATTATATAGATGCTTATTAGCTTAAGCTTATTAAATTTACTATTCAAATAAGATTTGTGAACTATAGATAGTCCTTTTATTTTTTATCAGGTTGACCTAAGAATTATTGAGAAATTTGTTAAAAAATATTCCCTATAATGGTAGATTTTTTTAAAATTGCTCCTTTTAGTTCCATCAGAGTTTCCTGTATTTGTGTTCTGAAAAATGTTGTTAGGTACATTCAAACTTCAAAATATGTTATCTTTCTTGTGAACTGAACCTTTTGTTATGATGTAGTGACCCTCTTTATCTCTAATAATGCTTACTGCCTTCAAGTCTACTATATTATATCTATGCTTAAACATAATAGTCCTTTTTTGGTTATATTCTTTGGTGTTTGAATTTGCAGTTGTTTAGAGTTGGTTGAATTTAGGCTTCTTTTAGACTTGCATTTCTCCAAAGAGGGTTGGTTCATTTTGGCTTCTTCAGGCTGCCTTGAAGGCATTATTAACCTGGGACCACATAGTTACATTTAACCCTTTAAGATTTTCTGACTACACAGATAGCATGAATGCAGGACAAAACATTTGTGGGGCCTGGTTAGTGTCACCAGTTCTATCCATTGACGAGATGAAGACAGGTAGGTTTCTTTGTTGTCCTTAAAGTACGTTGGACTTATTTCTACCTAATGCTCATGCAGAAGGTATAGACGTGGAGACAGAGTCTCGTCTTCCATAGCCCACTTTGCATGGTTCCAGCATTTCCTTTTCTGTTTCCTGCATACCCCTGACATCAAAAACTCTCCAGGCAGAGGGACAAGGACCAAGTGGTTTCACTCATGTGTGGAGTATAGGAACAAAGAAGGGACTGGGGGAGCAGGACAGCAGTGGAGTCGCAGAGCCCAGGAGTGGACTGACAGTTGCCAAGGGGAGGGGGACTGGGGCGGGAAGGGTGGGAGGGGAGGGCTGAAGGGGGAGGAAGAAAGGGGGCATTACGATTGGCATGTGTGATGTGGGGGGGCACGGGGAGGGCTGTGCGGCACAGAGAGGATGCGTGGTGACTCTGTGGCATCTTGCTACGCTGATGACGGTGACTGTAGTGGGGGTTGTGTGGGCGGGCTTGGTGAAGGGGGGAGCCTAGTGAACATGGTGTTCCTCATGTAATTGTAGATTAATGATGCAAAAAAAAAAAATCACACTAAAGATTAGGTATAGCCAAGTCAAAAAAAAAAAAAAAATTCTCCAGGCTCCCAGGGTTTGGCAGATGTCCTCAATGTTCCCACTCCCTCACCTCCTGAAGTTTCCCATTTTAATTTGTTTTTGGCTTTTGGAAGTTTTCACTTTCTTGCTAGCTTGGTGATACATATAAAATATATTTTTGTTTTTCTGTCTAGCCTTGGAAGCTATTTTTATTGGGAAGACCATTGTGGTGTTCTTGTAAAAATTAAAAAATGGACACCTCAATAGATTCTTATACTAAAATCAGGTTTTATTGGCATGAGTTTTGTCTGGTATAGTGTAAGGTTTTTGAAGTGCAGATAAAATATTATTTAGTACAAATGTAATTTTTAAGATGCTGTTCTTATTTCAACTGAAGTAGCTAATATCTGTGAAGCAAAAACCTGGCTTAGACTTTCTTTTTACCACCTTAACTCTAGAACTAGGATTTTTGGGTAAGGAGCTATTTTTGGTGTCTTTAAAATAATGATTCTTGAGAATAATTCAACTCAAAAGAATAAAAGTAGTTTGTATTATTGCTCTTGAACTCAAAGCTCACAAAACTAAACATCCCTTTCATACTTTATAGTTTGCTTCCTGTCTTTGTACCTTCATAAATATTTGGTTTAGGTGCCTGATTGTTTACTCTGCAACATTGGGTAGGTTCTTTAACTTTTCTGTGTCTTAATTTCTTCATATATAAATTGGGAATATGATAATACCCACCACCTTGGGTTGTTGATAGGATTAAATAAATAGTACATGTAAAGCCCTTTGCATAGTGTCTCGCACATAATAATCCTGGAATAATTGGAAACCACTCTTGCTGCTTTTATGTCTTTAACTTCAAAATCAAAACAACTCTTGCTTTATTCTGCTGCTTTTCTCAGGTATGTGCCCATCGAAGACCTACTGGAAATTTATAAGAAACTCTATGGCCGAGAAGTTATCACCAAAAATGCAATTGTTGACTGTTCATATCTTCAGTTCTTAGAATTGTAAGTGTAACCCAGAGGAAAATTTGCAACTGATTTATTTCAAAAGTACACTTTCTGATGTTTTAGTTTCCTAAGCGTGGATTTTGGATTTATGCATTTTGCTTATTTAAAGGTAGTTTGATAGTGTATACATGCTGATGGAGTTTTTCTTCATTATTTGCTTCACTTCTTTATAGAAACTACATACAGCTCATGGTCAAAATTATTGTTTATGTTGCAGGTATGGTGAGGTGTTAGCTGTTTCCAAGGTAAAGACTTCATTCTTCATAATCTTAAGAGTTATGAAGATACCAGGAATAGCACCTTATTTATTTCCTTATTTTTATTTCTTTCTGCTACAGCTTTATCCCACTTATTCTAGAAGTTCCCCATTTTTGGTGGAACAATTCCAAGAATATTTCCTTGGAGGACTGGACGATATGGCGTTTTGGTCCACTAATATTTACAGTCTAACAAGCTTCATGTTAGAGAATGGGACCAGGTAAATTATTGATCTTATTTCTTCCACCAATCACTCCCTGGCTTGCTACTCCCTTCCCCAACATAACTCTCAGGTTTTTCATATGATTAAATGAAAAGGAAAAAGAGAAAAGTCTCACAAAGTGAATCAAGGGGGAAAAGAATGGAAACCCGGTCATTTCAAAGGTCTGACTAGCTCCCATCGGGTTTTAGATGTACTTGTGCCTCATATTTCATGGGCAGAGAGGCCGGTGGGGAGGAATCAGCCTGCAGCACGGTGCTCCGTCTGTTTCCTCTGGGAGAACACGTGCTGTGGGCTGGGGTGCCCGCTCTCCACAGGCTCCAGCAACTGGGACTTGGTGACTCTCCTCTCCACCCCTGCTGACCTCTTAGACTTCAAGGGCTTCAAAGGGCATGTCACCTAACTAGCCACACTCCACAATTCCGTCTGAAAACGCATTTTTAAAGCACGGCCCTCTGTTGGAAGTTGACGTCTAGCCCCAGAACACCCAGGATGAGTGTCAGGCAGACTCACATGGCACGTAGACCAGGGTGGTCTGGTCGTGCCCACTTCCAGCTGTAGCGGACCTTTAGGCCCTTACAGAATCTGCCCATGGCCTGGAGCAGGCAGGCTTCCTCCCGGAGCGCGTTTCCAGCCATACACTGTGTCGTCCTCCCACACGGCCGGATTGAGTCAGGTCGGGGTGAGGGTCTGGGTAGGGAGCATAGTGGGCAGCACCCGATGCAGGGAAAGGGCAGAGGGGAGGCAGAAGCAGCAGCAGTGGGAAAGAGGGTTCTATGGCAGGAGCCGCACCTGGCGGCCCGTCCGGGTAAGGATCAAGGGAGGGCCGGGGCTGCTAGGTTGGAGTGCCCTGTATGTGTAGCTCTGGAATGTTGTACCCTGGATAATGTTTCTTTGCCCTTAAAAGACTTGCTAATATTCAAATAAAGTTAACCATAATAATGTGTTGATTGGAAGCAAAATCCTGTTTGATGATAAATTTGACATTAGCCTGGTAAATATCAAACATGTTTCAAAGACACTGTTACGTTTGGCAGAGATAAACAATCCCGTATAAATGCCATTTTTAATAGTGAAATAAGCCTCAAGTAAATCTCCAGTATCTCCTCCTACAGCCATGGGTTTTTAGGTGTGTACAGGTGGTAGAGAAGAGGGGCTTCGGAGTTGGAGAGGCTTGCCACTCACTGCTGAGTCATCCTAACCTCGTGTTGAATTTCCCTGAGCTTTGTTTTCTTATCTGTAAAATGGGGGCAGTAATAATTTTCTTTATCATAAGGTTGTGAGGAGGAGCAAATGAGATCACCCAGGCAATCTCATGGTTTAGCAGGTAGTAAGTACTTTGTAAATGTTGGCTACTAGCATTATAATTAGAAGAAAGTTAAGTTTATATTGGAAGGTTTCATAACACATGTTAGAAGGAATAACTGGAATTTTATTTGTTTTATAGGGTCCATGTGTTGAAATGATCTTCAAACTGGAAAACATTTTTGGTGTTTGTTTTTGGTTAGGTTGTCCAAATAGCTAAGGACAGATGTGTAGCTTAACCCTATTCTTTAAGTAGGAGGAAAGAATTAAGAATGAACAGACTTCTTGTCTCTTGATCTCTGTCCTAATTTATCAGGATAGAATATTTAATGAATTGATTACATCTTTACACACAAATGCAAAGATTCATCAGAATCTATGGAACTTTTTGGGAAATTTGGAGAAGGCTCCAAAGAAAAATAACACAAGTTCATGAGAGAAAGAAAAGAAATGTACATATCTTCATATTATTTAACTTACTAATAGGTTATCTTACAAAGCAAATTTATGTTACTTGAAACTCACAGTATATTTTCCTAAAGAAACAGTGAAATAATGGTAGTTATATTCCCACCCACAATTGTACTCAACTCAAAAGTATTTGTAACTGTAGTGCTAATGTAAGGCTATCATCTGAATCCTGGTGATGAAGAAAAAAGAATATAAGGGAAAACCATCCCTCAGCTTGAATCTGACCCTCTGAAAGATCCTGATAGGAAAAGTTTGCCTCCAGCATCTTTCCATCTCCTCTTCTGTAACCCTTTTCCAGCAACTAGTTCTCCTTGCCCCAGGCTTCCTACCACCATCTTAGACTGAACGTGCCTCAGTGATGTCCATACAAATCTCCCTCTCCTTAAACATAGTTTTTGTTCTAGAACAGACTCTGGCAATGTAACCCAACTCCCTTAGTGCTTTGTTTATAGAGTTAGGGGAAAGCTGATCTCTTAAATTCTCTCAGTGGCCTTTCACTTGTAGAAAAGGGATAATTACCTATTAGTGAGTTTATAAAATTTTGTTTTTAAAGAAATAAGATTGGGAAATTCAGACATATTTGAGCACAAGTGGACAGAAGGTGACATCGTTGGGAATCCGTGTCTTTCACACTGTAACTTTGAGATGATGGTTCAGCTTAGTGCGGAACAGGAGGTGGAGCGAAGTGCAAGGCTGGGAGCCTGGGTGACCAGCAGTGGGGGGCTGCCTGTATTGCTGTGATGTTACCTGCAATCTGTTGTCCACCCTTACCATGTAGGGCTTGGGCCGTTTACCAGTCCTTCTGGCTAAGTAACAAACACCTGTACACTCAATCTTTTGGAGGTGCTTTGAAGTGAACCACCAATTCTCAGTAAAATTCATGCTTTAAAAGAAGGTAGAAAAATGCCTAATTCATTTGATTATCTCCCCAGTGACTGCAGCCTACCTGAGAACCCCTTGTTCATTGCATGTGGTGGCCAGCAAACCAAGACCCAGGGGTAAGTGGATTATAAAATTGTTCATAGGAAAAACATATCATCTGGAAGGGTCTTAGTAGACATCAGAAGCATGGGATTTGGAGAAAGATATAACTGCAGGTACAGCTGTGTAATTTTAAACAGTTTGCTTAATTTTTTTGAGCTATAGCTTCCTCTTTTGACAAAACACAAAAAATAAATGTATATACATATTCCCAGACTTATGGTATAGATTATGTACAAGAAGGGATGTAAAGCAATCAGTACACTCGTAAGTATTCACTAAATATTAAATTGTAGTTAATATTATTATTACTGTCAGTTTTATTACTCATAAACTTTACATGAAAAGTAATCAGGACAGGATAGGGAGAAGACCTCTCAGGTAATTTCTGATGAAGAGAGGCAGAGGGTCTGGTCTGTATTCCAAGAGGTGGTATTCTGAGTTGAGGCCTGGTACCACCACGAACCATTCATTCATGCACTTAACTATGTGTGTATTCTAAATATTTGTTATTAATATGAAGTACACATAATAGAACTAGATCCTCATCCCTAGGTGCGGGGGCTAGTTTAGGCATGAAAGACCTCCTCGTGAGCAAGGCAGAAACAGTTCCTGCTCTCACAGGGTGTATGCCTTGCAAGTAGGTGGGCACTGAACAAGAACTTGTAGACACTTTTCAGTGTCAGGAAGGAAAAGTGCCGGATGCTCTAGGGATGTACCTCAGACTGGTTTAACCCAGTTACATAAGAGCTCTTTCTGAGGAAATGATGTTTCAACCAAGATACTGAAGGGTAAGCAAGAGTTAGGTACTCAAAAAGAAGGCATTCCAGTGCAAGGCCCTAAGGTAAGACAGAACTTAGAGCTTAATATACTCAATGGTGTCTCACATGAGCCACTTCATTAATTTCTGTTGCCCCGCTTCCACTTCAATCATTTCTGAAACCTATTTGGCTCCTCTAGGCATCTGTTTTGTAGGTTGGTTAACATATATGAACTTGAGAACACGAGAACACATTTTTATTGTATAATTAATTCTAGTATGTCTTTAAAGATAAATCAGGATGCCTGCATAACAGTGTCTAAAACAGCTATAGACCTATTTGACTGTTTTTATGAAATATTGAAATGCCTTCTTTTTTAGTAATCTGGAAGGAATTCAAACCTTTTACACTATAGAACTTTTAGGCTATAGAAAATACTTTTTATAACGATAGGAATTTAACCTTGGAAATATGTTTACTAAAAGATTTCATGGAGTCTCTAATGAAATTTTTTTTTTAATTTTATTTTTTGTGTTGCTGTTTCTTCTTTCAGATGTTAAAATTGTATGGTCTTTTAACCTGTGACCAACTTGACTATATTCTTCCACTCAGTTATTCAGGCGTTTGCTGTATTCTCAGACTTAACCATTTTATTCCTCTCTTTTCAACAGCTCAAAAGTACAGAAAAATGATTTTCATAGAAATTTGACCTCATCCTTAACTAAAGATGTTGGAAAAAATATAAGATATACCCAAAGAGGAGTGTTTTTTGGCGTGGATTCCTGGACCTCAGTAAGAATTTTATTTCTAATGGGGAATGAGGCCCATGCTGTCTCCTGTGCTATCTTGTTTTGTGAGTCTGGACCTCAGTGGCTTTTGGCAGGTCCGGTGGAGCCCAAGGTGACCTTGGGTATGGGGTCAGTCCTGCCCTGTCCTTGCTGCAAAGTGTGTCAGCAATCTCATAGGCTCATTGTGCAGAAATTCATCCATGAGGTCATCTTTAAGTGTCAAACACTCTACCAGGAGGATATAAAATGAAAGAGAAATAGATTCTAGAAAATGTCAGTCTAATAGGGGTGATAATTACCAAAGTAACCATGTATAAGTAGGGTGCAGCAAATACTGCGGTGGTGGGGGTGGAATACTTAGAAAGTGGGGATACAATTTTTATCTTAGAGGCTGTCAGAGAAGGTTTCATGGAGGAGGTGGCATTTGGATTAGGCCTTGAATAATAGCATTTCAGCAAGGAACAGGTATTTCTAGTAGTAGGTGGGGAGAATTTCAGGATGTTTAGAAATCTGAGCAGTCTTGTTTCCCTGGAACACAAAATGAGGGATTATGGGAGGATTGGGAAGGTAAGTAGGCATTGGATTGTGATGGGCTTTTATCATCTGAGAAGGGTTTAGACAATGGTGTCTAAATGGTATCAAGAGCCTGGGCAGGGTCAGCTTCCTGGATGTGCCACCTGTTTAGTAACATAGAAGGGCCCCATGCTTGGTTTAATGCTCTGCTGTCACTACCTTGAAATTCTTAATCATTTTTGAACAAAGGGCTTTGCATTTTCATTTTGCAATGGGCTCTGCAAATTATGTAGCCAATCCTCAATTTGGGACTTCTGTCAAAGAACATACCATTTTGTCTTGCAGTTATTTGTATCTGTCTCCTTTGCTCAAAATGACAAGTTGTGTAAGGGAGGGACTTTATATTGCCATGGTGCCTGGCACATAACAGGAGCTAATTAAATGCTTCCTGGTTGAATGAGCAAACCAAAGCTGGGCATTAGGATGAGCAATCTGTGTGTGGCCTGCCAGAAGCATCAGCATAGAAACCAGAAGCCTCGACCCCTTCCAGCATATAACTTGCACTTCCCTGGGGCCTGAGCTGTTCATGGCTGTGCCATGGCTCTGAGAAGATCCTGCTGTGTTCTAGGGAAGGCCTTGGAATTCTTGTTCAGTCTCATGTCACTCTTGAGTGGATTTAGAGTTGTATCCCCTTGAATGGATCTGGTATCTGGCCAGGTTGTTCAGGGCCACTCCAGTCTGTGTGTCTTGTGCAAGCACAGAAAGAACAGTTGAGCACCAGTGTTGAGGTCCCCTCCCATGCCTGCCTGGCTTCTTTAGACTCAAAGCAAATACAGCAGCCTCTTAGTTTGGGTGTGGTTTGGAAGGTGTTTTTGGCATCCTGGTGTTCCAGTTTATTTGGGGAAAAGAAATGTACATACACACACACACACACACACACACACAAATATAATTATCAATCTAGATGGAATGGACTTGGCTTTTAAAGAAATTTTAGTCCATAAAAATTTTTTTGTTAGTCTGTACTAACCTGCAGAACCTATCCTGACTTAGTTGGTTCAGGTTAAGTCTCAGCTAACTCTTCCCATGCTGGCCCCAACCTCTAGAGCTATACGTATCAGCCCTCAGTGCATACTGGGGGGAGTGGTTTCACTCTCCTAATTGTCATAAGTGATAGTACTTGTTGATAGAAATTAATGTTTTATTTTTTAGCACTTGTTAAAACTCATTTATTTTACAGAAGTCCAATACTTTTGACAGGAAACAGTAGCTTTGCTGGTCATGCCACATTTCTTAATCTGTCAATAATGATTTTTTATTCTAGGGTTCCCTAAACTTTATGTACCAGATTTTGGAAAAGAACATACGGACAATGTTTACAGACAGCTCTCAGCAGCCACAGAAGCATGTCTCCAGCCCCTTAGCATCTTACTTCTTGGCATTTCCCTACACAAGACTTGGCTGGTAGGTATACATTTATCCCATTCGAGAATGTTATCGGTATTAATTTCATTCAGTCATTCAATAAATGTTTTAGGTGTCACATGTTAGCACCTTTTATTCCAATTCACCATCAACAAAAACAATGTAGTGGCAAAGTTACTGTAAAGATGAAACACTGCCTTAAAACTGGTCAAGATATGTTTAAATGCAAGGAGCTTGTACTTCACTAAATCACAGTAATAAAGTATTTTATAGAATATTTGTAAAGCTTCGATATTCTTGGAGACACAGGTTACAGATTTTTTTAAATCGAATGATATTAGGAAGAAATTAGCATATAACTCTTACAATGATTGGAATATCATAACTGCATATGCAAAAACCTAGTATACCACAATAATTTTATAAAGGTAATGTCATAGGGAGTCCTCTGATTTTAAATATCAACTCAAACTGAGCCCAACTATAGAAATGTGACTATTTCCTGGAGGTTTTGGAGAAAGCTCTTTCTTAAATCCAAATGTCTCTTGGAACAATTCACTGGCAAACCTTCCTTTTTAGACCAGTAACACGTTCAGCTCCAGCACAGGGAATGGAGGTGCATGCTGGGTTCACTGGCTGTTCACTTATGAATAATTGCACTTGGTTGCCTTCCTGAAAGATCCAAAAAAAAGGCCTCCTGCTGGAAGGAGCCACAGGGGGAGTACAGGTCCTTGCCCAGCTAGTGTGTCGTCTCGGGGTGCAGAGGACAGCAGCATCTCCATGGGGTGTGTGTCTGACCCCTTGCACCATGTGTCACATGCTTGGGAAACTTCTTCTCTTTTCCTTCTGTTCTACCACTTACTTATGTGGCCATAAGAATGAGAATAAATCAATTATTTTTGGTCTTTTCAGTCCTAGCAGAGACATTTGAACCTTTGACTCAGTTTGCCCATCTCTGTAACTGTTAGGTAATGGAATCACATTTGAAAACATACATTAAAAGTGTTGGAGATTTAATTTTTTTCCCACTGCAAGGTATGCTATGTAGCCATGGTTGAAATCAAATGGTATACTTAACAACAAGCTTGTCTTTGATCAGGAAATTGAAATGAGTTGAGTCAATCAGAAAGCAACCTGTGCCATTGGCTGGACAGGTTTGGCTGGGGGCCAATTTCCTCTCTGGTCTAGGCCAAGCCCGGCATTGTGCTTTGGCTGTTCTGGGTACTGCATGTACATGATACTTTGTGAAGATGTTCTTATCTGCTTAGGTTATATAGTTCTAAAATGCCCAGAGGCCTTGATTTGTCCATTTTAGTTTTCTTTGACAGTAAGACTGAGTCACAAACAGAAATGAGTATTCACAATTGTCGCAACCCTTCAGGGGCCGAGGCAACACGCCCAAGGTCTTGATTCTTCTCTAGGCTTTATTGTCTAATCTCTCACGGCGGTTACAGCAGTTGTCGGGAAGCTTTTCTCCCTCCCGGCGGGCTCCCTTATATTCAGTCACCCAACCAATCCGGGACAGTATCATGCGTGACCTTTAAGCGGATAGGTGTCACGTGCCACTCTAAGCGGGCAGCACGAGCTGTGCACGGGTACGGAAGTCTGCTGGGCCAATCCCCAACAGGGAAGAGGGGAAAGGGTGGTGAGCAGGTGTCTAGCTAGAGTGGGGCTCAGCCTCGGCCGTAGGCCGGGCCCCCACATCTCCCCCTTTATTGTTTTATAACCAAAGGGCTGTCGGGATCATGCCTGTCTTAGGTCGTCCGGAGTCTGCGGCATTCTTATATGCGCAGCTCCCGATCTTACCCGTCCTTGACTACTGATCCAGCATATTAAGCCATACTCTAGGGGAGATGCCTTCCTCTAGTGCTGCCATGGCCTGCAACAGGACCTTCCGTTCTCCCCGTTGCTGTTTATGTAACAGACTTTCCTCCCAAGCAGGAGAGGCCCACAATTAGCAATACCAGTAATACACCCTCATATACGCAGCCCACAGACAAAACCTCCCCCAAGAGGTCCAATTGTTCTTGAAGAAGGTTCATGCGTTGGTTGACCAAGGCCATCCCATTCTTAAAATGGCCATTGATGACGTTCTGCGCTGTCATTGCCGAGGCAGTGGCCTGGGACAGACCATTCAGCATCTCTGCCGTAGGAATGGTGATAGTCAGCGTGGCGGTGGCTGCAGCTGCAGCTCGGCTCCGCCGTCGCCTGCTGTAGGATCCACGGCAGGAGCAGAAGCAGTGCAATCATCTTGTACCTCTGCTCCTGGGTTTTCCACTCTGCGTATCAGACGTTCAGGCACCCAAACGGGGTTCTGCTGGTCCTGTGGAAAAACACAAACCGAGCCTCGGGTCCAGATTATCACTGGGTCCGGGCCTTTCCATGTTCCTTCCAACACATCCTTCCACAAAACTTTAGGCATGTGTTTTGGCTTGGATTGTTGGCTGTGCCGCTCTGCTGCACTGCGGCCATTTTTGTCCAGTGTTCTAAAGTCTTCTCCTATTCCCCCTTTTTGTTTATATAAGGCATTCTTGAGGGTGAGGTGGGTGCGTTCCACCATACCCTGACCCTGAGGGTTGTCTCTAGCTCCCTGCTGCTCTCATGACACAAAAGGATGTCATCCATATAATGATAGATGATTATCAGGGGAAACTGTTTCCTGACAGTTTGTAAGGCCTTCTTTACATACACATGGTGGGGCTATTAGCCATGCCCTGTGGCAATAAACCTTTGACAGTCTCTGGGGTGAAGCGGGATGGAGAAGAAACAGTCTTTGATACTTTTTCCTAATTACAAAAATAGGTGTGTTCCATGGCGAGGTAGAGGGCTGGAGGTGACCAGCTGCTATCTGTTCTTGTACTAAAGTGTGGGCTGCTTCCTTCTTTTCTTTGGTGAGGGGCCACTGAGGTACCCACACAGGCCTTTTTAGGCTGTTTTCCCTCAGTGGCCCCGAAGAAAAACCCAATCCTGGTCCTCCGTCCCCATCCTCTCTCTAAAGGGGGAAGTATCCTAGTTATGATTTAGATGGACTACGTCGCTAATTCCGCGAACCTTTTGATTTTGTCGCCACTCTGCGAACCTTTTGATTTCGTCGCCACTCTGCGAACCTTTTGATTTCATCGCTGCTCTGCGAACCTTCACTGGCACCTCCTCATTCCATATATTATAATAAACAATGTCACAAACACTAACAGGACACACACTACACATAATATCACAAACACTAACAGGACACACACACTACACATAAACACCCACCGCAACTGCCTGCTGTCTGCCCTGCCACGTATACTTTCAGTTTACTCGCCGATCCACTCACCCTCCTCGGTTCCCTCTCCCGGTCTGGCCAGCCGACCGAACGGCGTCCAGCGACGTTCATCAGCAGGCACCAGGGTCAGCGGATCAGGTCGCGACGAGGTTTAGCGATTCCCGGGTTTCGGCACCACTTGTCACGACCCTTCAGGGACCGAAGCGACATGCCCAAGGTCTTGATTCTTCTCTAGGCTTTATTGTCTAATCTCTCGTGGTGGTTACAGCAGTTGTCGGGCAGCTTTTTCTCCCTCCCGGCGGGCTCCCTTATATTCAGTCACCCAACCAATCCGGGACAGTATCATGCGTGACCTTTAAGCGGATAGGTGTCATGTGCCACTCTAAGGGGCAGCAGGAGCTGTGCACGGGTATGGAAGTCTGCTGGGCCAATCCCCAACAGGGAAGAGGGGAAAGGGTGGTGAGCAGGTGTCTAGCTAGAGTGGGGCTCAGCCTCGGCCATAGGCCGGGCCCCCACAACAATAGTCTTGCAGAATGGAGAGATCAGTCAGAGGTAGTTAAAGTGCTGGATTCTAGAAGGGAAAGAATCAGGTGACCATTTTACACACAGCTCTCAGTAGATACTGTTGTGGGGGGATTTTCTCTCTTCTCTGCAGGGCCATGATCTCAGCTGACCTCAACCAGGATGGGATTGGTGACCTGGTGGTGGGTGCCCCAGGCTACAGTCACCCAGGCCATATCCAGGTCGGGCGCGTATATCTCATTCATGGCAGTGACCTGGGCCTGCCCCCCATTGACCTGGACCTGGACAAGGAGGCCCATGTGATCCTGGAGGGCTTCCAGGTGAGGCACCAACCTCACATTTTCTCTTTTGGTGTCAATAATCCATTGTCCTTATTTCATGGCAAATTCTCCAGAATGAATAGTCAGGAACAAGAATAATGATAGTGATGAACAGCTATTTACATTTGTGTAGCACTTTTCCCTTTTAACAGCATGTTCACTTCATTTATCACAGTCTATCATAACTGAGTGTTTAGTCTAGTTCCTTCCAAAGACTCAGTTCTGTTTAGAACTGCTTTGAGTAGGCAGTCTCAGTATATGATTTCTTGGTAATACAAAACTTTCTCTTTTTTTATATAAATATTTTATTTTGTAAGAATTTTAGATTCACAGAAAAGAGAGTTCCCTTAGCCCCTTTACCTGGCTTCCCCTATATTATCATCTTAAATGATTATGGTATACTTGTCAAAATTAAGAAACCAACATTGGTACATTACTAGTAACTAAACTTCAGACTTTGTTCAGATTTCAGTCCTCTGTTTTAAGAGATTATTCATCATCAGAAAAATTCTGTAATGACTGTGCAAATGCTCTGCTTGGAGTAGCATGAATTCCTCTTGGGTTCACTAGGAGATTTGGAGGGTTTTCCTCCAGGACACCATTGACCTTAGTTCTTCAAAGTGCAGTTAAGAAAGGCAGACAAGCCTGCTACTACTTACAGATGAGTGTGGGGGCTTTGGTGGCACTACATGCTCCAAATATCAAGCCCCAGGAGAAGGATCCCTAGACTTTAGGTTCTGAAGCAAACCACGGAACCTTGCATTGTTCAGTTAATGCTGTGAAGAGAAAGAAGACAGCATGCTTAAATTTACTTAAAAAATGAAAAGTACAATGTTTTGTGACCTTATTTAAGCTCTGATGGAAGGAGCCCTGAATCCAAGAGGTGTTAATAAGTTTCTGACCAGTGTATGAAGTCACACGACACAGTCTCAGAGTGAAAACATTGTCTTGAACCTTCTGGCACATGAGAAAGTTCCAAAATCAGTCTACCCATTTCTGTTGTTTCTTGTTTCTTTACAAACCACTCCCCCTGAGACTTTTATATAAAGTATAATCCTTTAGGCTCCTGTGGACAGGGAATAGGGGAGGCAGCTTCTTTCTGTGGATAGTAAACTCAGACACTCAGGTACAGGAAGGAGCTGGCTGCGTGCCCTCTTCTCCCAGTGACCTTTGATAATTTGGAAGATGGCCGGATTATGGCATGGACTAGGGACGGGAATCCTGCTTGCTGGCCCTGTTCTGCAGTTACACTTTCTGTATCCTTGCCCACAAAGGGGAGGATTAGAATAGATATCCAAAGCATTTGTCTGCTTTAAAATTCTGTGCTTCTTTGGGAGGAACTGGTTAACCCTCAGGAGAGCTTGATGGTATGGCTGGTGGTGATGAAATGAGTCTGTACTCAGTGGGCAGGGGCCCTCATTTATTGGCCCTACCCTGCCCCAATGTGTTTGTGTCCCAGGGCCAATCCTTCCTTGTTTATCAAGTTTCTGCCTTGTTGAAAGGCACAATCTTCATACATGTCATTGCACACAAGTATAGAGCGATCAGCTAGTAAATAATAGATATGGGTTCTTGTGCATGTGTACTGTGTGGTAAATATCACCTGTGCAAGGCCATTATTGTTATATAAGGTGTGAAAGAATAGAACTAAATGACTTACTTTTAGGTCTAGGCTGACTCTAGACAGGAGGAGATGAAGGATCACTTTGGAAGAAAATTGTCTCTGAATGGACTGAGTTTTCCATCTGTAAACGGTGAAAGTGAGGAATAATAAAAGTATCTACCTTAATCCATGTCAGACATGGATTAGAACCATGTCTACAGTGGTGTTGTCAAACAAGACTTTCTGTGGTGATAGAGATGTCCTATGGCCGTGCTGTCCAATGTGGCAGCCAGTAAACGCATTGGCTTTTGAGCATTTGAAATGTGACTGGTGCACTTGAGGACCTGAAATTTTTACCTGGTTTAATGTTAATTAGTTTAAACATAACAGCCACATTTAACTAATGGCTGATAGTACCGGACAGTACGTCTCCAGAACATCCTGGGTATTCAACGATGTTAGCTACTATTATTGCTGGTGTTAGATGTTATTATTTCAGATACTTTCCAAGAGGAGTTTGGCACTTAATGTGGGGCACAGTGCACAGTAGCCTATTTCCTAAAAACCTAAGACTTGTGAGAACAGACCGTCTTCCCCTCAAGGCAGGCAGACATGTAAGCTAGTGTGGCAAATGTACCTGCTACTGCAGTCCTGTTGCTCAGTGTTAGGTGGAGTCTCAGGCCTCTCCCCTCCCAGGAGTCAGGAGTCAGGAGTGCCCTTCCGAAGGTTGTGGCTTAGCTCTGGGGAGTCACTCATACCTCTTCAGCCGTCAGGTCGGTTTGGCTCAGCCTTGGCTGTGTTGGACTTTAACAAGGATGGCGTGCCTGACCTGGCCGTGGGGGCCCCCTCAGTGGGCTCTGAGCAGCTCACATACAAGGTAAGGGTGTTGTTGGTGGGGTTGGGAGAATGGGATGGGAGCCAGCACTGTACAGAGCAGAGTATTTGTGGGGAGATGCTCTTGGGCATTAGGTCCTTGATGCAACCTTGCGTTGCCTGGCAGCACCTGGTCTTAGTTCCACAGATACTTACTCTTCCGCCTCCCACCCCCACCCCCTCCATGATGCTGAACGGAAGTGAAGGGAGACAGAAAGTCCAGCCAGTCCAGAGCTTCCTGTCATCACAGCACACAGGAGACTTCCCTGCATGTTTTCTCTCATGCAGAGAACCCAACCTGTTCCCCATTTTCTTACCCAGAGCAGGGATCCTGGCCCAACAGGGTTCTCTTCCCACTTGTACCCAATGCCGTACCCAGCTTCTGCACCCATCCATTGCCCTCTACCTACTGTAGGCTTGCCTCTTGTCCCTCTCTCCTTGAGCTATGTTTCTAGATTGGCCAACAATTTGTCATCTCCTGGACCCACCAGGAGCTCTCACTTTAGGACCTTTGCTCATACAGCTCTCTCTGCCTGGAAAGCCCTTTCTCCCTGTTTTTTTCCTTCAGGGGTGACATGTCATTTGCAAGAAGTGTTATCTAGCCCCTGGTTTAGGTGAGACCTCATTGTCCTCACATAGCATCCTCTACTTTATTTCCAGGCTGTCATGTGATAATTGCCAGTTTGCCAGCTTTTCAGGAGAACAGAGATTGGTCTTATTTATCATTGTGTACCCAGTCCTTGGCTCACGATGAAAAATACATGCTCATATAATGAATAAGAATGGAAAGGGGCAAGTTATAAGATAAGGACCAATTATTAACACAGCGTATGAGTCCCAAGGCAGATGACATGTTAGTGTCCAGAAGAACAAAGCAACAAAGCAGCATAGCCCCGAAACAGTGCACAACATGGGTTCCCGTCAGTCACTGGGCTCCTGACCTTAGGGAGCCTAATGGTGATTTATTCCATTGTCAGCCCTTTGTCTTGCTGCTGTTGAAGGTTCTCAGGTCCCCACCTGAGCCTTATGGTGGCTCTGTGGTCTGCCTTTGCCTAGGGCGCTGTGTACATCTACTTTGGTTCCACCCAAGGAAGACTGTCTTCTTCCCCCAACATCACCATCTCTTGCCAGGTATGTTTACCACCTTAGTCAGGTGCAGAGAACTAGAACTTGCTGTATTCTAATTGCCTCCAGGGCTGAGTACAATGTGGTTTCCTGGTTTACTTTTCAGGATACCTACTGTAATTTGGGCTGGACACTCTTGGCTGCAGATGTGAATGGGGACAGTGAGCCCGATCTGGTGATTGGCTCCCCTTTTGCACCAGGTGGAGGGAAACAGAAGGGAATTGTGGCTGCATTTTATTCTGGCCCCTGCTGGAGTGACAAAGGTAGTGCTTGAGAGAGAGTGGGTGGAGACCTTCACTGCTCTAATCTGTGGTGGTTTAACTTGCATGTGGGTTTATGTCCTTTTTCTTCATTCCATATCATTTCACCTGAATTTTCTAAAAGTCTCTTATTTTTTGAAGATATTCTGGTAAGTGATATGGATAGAGTCACTGAATATACAAACAGGGACCTGACTTCTAGACCCAAATCCAAAGGGAATCATAGGTTATTCCCAGTCCCAGTGTTAGAGTGGAAACTCTAAAGGCATCCTGGTGATGCTCTAAACAGTCCGACAGGGGCTGTCTTTACATAGCATCCTCTGTTCCACAGAAGTGGAGCTAGAAATTAATTTTTTTATATAAAGTGTAGATCCAGTTCTGACATAGGGGTACTGGGAAGAGCATGGTATCATGAGTTCTGGCAAAAAATGGCAGAATGAACCTGATTCTCATTAGCGTACAAAAAGTGCCCCCACTTTTCCTCTGGCAGTCTTCCCATGTGAAGTAAATGACACGGGTTGTCTTGTGTAGAAAAGTTGAATGTGGAGGCAGCCAACTGGATGGTGAGAGGTGAGGAGGACTTCTCCTGGCTAGGATACTCCCTTCACGGTGTCAGTGTGAACAACAGAACTTTGCTGCTGATTGGGAGTCCGACCTGGAAGAATGCCAGTGGGTGAGCACTCGCACTGGGGCCCCAGGACCACCGAGCACAAGGAGCAGCTGCTTGCTGCTGTGGGGGCCTGCGGCGGGCAGAGAAAGGGCCTCCAAGGAGTTCTTACCAGTCAAGGACAAGCTCAGGCTCTGGGGCAAGGTTGCAAATTGGGCAATTGGTTTTCCATTACAGAGTACCCCAGACTAAGTGCCTTAACAACAGGAATTTATTTTCACATAGTTCTGGAGGCTAGAAATCCAAGATCAAGTTACTGGCGAGAGTTGGCGTCTCCTGAGGCTTCTCTCCTTGGCTTGTAGATGGCCACCATCCCCCTGTGTCCTCACACTGCCTCTTCTCTCTGTGTCCATCCCCAGTGTCTTTCCCTCTTATAACAACACGAGTCATATTGGATTAGGGCTCTAACCTAATGACCTCATTTTAACATAATTACTTCTTTAAAGACCCTATCTCCAAACAGCAAGCTGTGTAACATTCTGAGGTGCTAAGTAGGACTTCAGCATAGGGGCTGAACTGCTCCTCCAGTGTTCATAACAGTTGGCATCCCTATATTTGCTGTCAGTCGGGAGGCAAAAAGATGAGACTTGTATCTGCACAGCCTTGATACTGGGATTCAGTCTGAAAATGACTCCCATTCCCATGCCTGGGATCACAGGCAGCAAGAGCACACAGGGCATTGGGAGGGGTGAGATGGCTTGTCTTTCCTTGGACCTGAATACCTAGCCAGCTCTTAACCCTGTGCTTCAGTAGCTAAGCTCAGTGTGTTTCATTCCAGCCTGGACCGTTTCTTGCGCACTCATGATGAGAAACAGAGTCTTGGACGGGTGTATGGCTACTTCCCACCAAATAACCAAAGCTGGTTTACCATATCTGGAGACAAGGTATGGTGGCTCCTCCCTCCCCAAGAGAGTGGACAGTGCAGAGAAAGTTTTCTTAGCTGTACTATATTGATTTATTGTGTTTCACAGGCAATGGGAAAACTGGGTACTGCTCTGTCAAGTGGCCATGTAATGGTGAATGGGACCCCAACACAGGTGCTGCTGGTCGGAGCCCCAACTCAGGGTAGGTCACACACCATGACACTTTGCTTCTTTTCAGTCGTGTGGTTCCGTCATAATAGGGGGGAAATTATAAGTTCTGGAGACAGACAGACCTGAGTTGGAATATTTCCTTTCCTCATTAACAGCAAGCTGTGTAACCTTGGGGAAGCTACTTACCTTCCCTCAATGTTAATATCGTCATCTGCAAAATACAGATTATAATATCCACCTCAAAGACTTGCTGAAATTCTCACATGAAAGTAATTTAGTGTGTTTTTAAAGCTCCTATCCCAGTGGTCTTGGAGCTAGAGAGGAGTCCAGCAAATTTTATAAATCAGTTCACCAGAGGATAAGTCCATATGGTAATAAATATGTTAATGAACCATTATTTTGTTTACTTTATTGGAAAGAGAGTTAAAAAAAAAAACCTACTCCTTTCAAGATTATCAAAGTGAACCCTGCTTATTGTAGAAATTTGTGAAAGTACAGAGGTATATAGATGAAAAAAACCCCATCCCTTTTCCACATACCTAACACTTAAGCTTGAGATATATACATGCATATCTATAATTTTCACTTAATTAAAAATTTTGTATCCTGAATATGTTCTCATGTTATTATTCTTCTAAAACATTATTTTTGAAAACTGTATTACATATTTTTCCATATGCACGTCATCATTTACTAACACCATCCTATTGCTGGAAATTTAGGTGGTTTCCGATTTTTCACAAGGTATCATTGAATACGTATGCATGGAAATCTTCGGCTGCCTATTCACAGTGTTCTTAGACAGATAACTAGAGGTAGAATTCCTGGAGAAAAGGGTCTCATCTTAAGGCTCTTATATACAGCCAAATTATTTTTCAGGGAAATTTTTATTTGTTTCACACAGTATTGTATTTGAATAATAAATGGATTGGGCAAAGGAATGGCTAAATTTCTCATGCATGATCAAGGACACAGCATTGTAACACCAAAAACTTGCTGAATTAGCTTTGTAATTGTTTATCTGTTGCTTTTTTTTTTTGGTATCCTTAATCTACAATTAAATGAGGAACATTATGTTTACTAGGTTCTGCCCTTCACCAAGTCCCCCCCGACACAACCCCCATTACAGTCATTGTCCATCAGTGTAGTAAGATGCTATAGAATCACTACTTGTCTTCTCTGTGTTGCACAGCCATCCCCATGCCTCCCCCCACATTATACATGCTAATCGTAATGCGCCCTTTCTTTTCCCCCCCTTTATCCCTCCCTTCCCACCCCTCCTGCCCAGTCTCTTTCCCTTTGGTACCTGTTAGTCCATTCTTGGGTTCTGTGATTCTGCTGCTGTTTTGTTCCTTCAGTTTTTTCTTTGTTATTATACTCCACAGATGAGTGAAATCATTTGGTACTTATCTTTCTCCACATGGCTTATTTCACTGAGCATAATACCCTGTAGCTCCATCCATGTTGTTGCAAATGGTAGGATTTGTTTTCTTCTTATGGCTGAATAATATTCCATTGTGTATATGTACCACATTTCCTTTATCCATTCATCTACTGATAGACATTTAGGTTGCTTCCATATCTTGGCTATTGTAAAAAGTGCTGTGATGAACATAGGGGTGCATATGTCTTTTTGAATCTGAGAAGTTTTATTCTTTGGGTATATATTCCAAGAAGTGGGATTCCGGGGTCAAATAGTATTTCTATTTTTAGTTTTTTGAGGAACTTCCATATTGGTTTCCACAGTGGTTGAACTAGCTTACATTCCCACCAGCAGTGTAGGAGGGTTCCCCTTTCTCCACATCCTCACCAGCAAGTTGTTCTTAGTCTTTTCGATGCTGGCCATCCTTACTGGTGTGAGGTGATATCTCATTGTGGTTTTAATTTGCATTTCCCTGATGATTAGTGATGTGGAGTATCTTTTCATGTGTCTGTTAACCATCTGAATTTCTTCTTTGGAGAACCATCTCTTCATATCCTCTGCCCATTTCTTAATCAGGTTATTTGCTTTATGAGTATTGAGGTGTTTAAGTTCTTTATATATTTTGGATGTTAACCCCTTGTCAGATACGTCATTTACAAATATATTCTCCCATACCGTAGGATGCCTTTTTGTTTTGTTGACGATGTCCTTTGCCATACAAAAATTGTTTAGTTTGATGTAGTCCCATAAGTTCATTTTTGCTTTTGTTTCCCTTTCTCAGGGAGATGGCTTCAGGAAGAAGTTGCTCATGCTTATATTCAGGAAATGTTTGCCTCTGTGGTTTTCTAAGAGTTTTACAGTTTCATGACTTACATTCAAGTCTTTAATCCATTTCAGTTTACTTTTGTGTATGGGGTTAAACAATAATCCAGTTTCATTCTCTTGCATGTAGCTGTCCAGTTTTGCCAACACCAGCTGCTGAAGAGGCTGTCATTTCCCCATTGTATGTCCATGGCTCCTTTATCATATATTAATTGACCATATATGGCTGGGTTTATATCAGGGCTCTCTAGTCTGTTCCATTGGTCTGTGGGTCTGTTCTTGTGCCAGTACCAAATTGTCTTGATTACTGTTGCTTTGTAGTAGAGCTTGAAGTTGGGGAGCATAATTCCTCCTGCTTTATTCTTCCTTCTCAGGATTGCTTTAGCTATTCAAGGTCTTTTGTGGTTCCATATGAATTTTAGGATGATTTTCTCTAGTTCATTGAAGAGTGCTGTTGATATTTTGATAGGAATTGCATTGAATCTATAGATTGCTTTAGGCAGGATGGCCATTTTGACAATATTAAATCTTCCTATCCATGAGCATGGCATGTGTTTCCATTTATTCATTATCTTCTTTAATTTCTATCATGAGTGTCTTGTAGTTTTCAGAGTATAGGTCTTTCACTACTTTGGTTAGGTTTATTCCTGGGCATTTTATTCTTTAGATGCAATTGTGAATGGAATTGTTTTCCTGATTTCTCTTTCTGTTAGTTCATTGTTAGTGTATAGGAAAGCCACAGATTTCTGTGTATTAATTTTGTATCCAGAAACTTGGCTGAATTCCAATATTAGTTCCAGCAGTTTTGGAGTGTAGCCTTTAGGGTTTTTTTATGTACAGTATCATGTGATCTGCAAATAGTGACAGTTTGACTTCTTTACCAATCTGGATTACTTGTATTTCTTTGTTTTGTCTGATTGCCGTGGCTAGGACCTCCAGTACTATGTTGAATAACAGTGAGGAGAGTGGCATCCCTGTCTTGTTCCCGATCTCAAAGGAAAAGCTTTCAGCTTCTCGCTATTCAGTATGATGTTGGCTGTGGGTTTATCATATATGGCCTTTATTGTGTTGATCTACTTGCCCTCTATACCCATTTTGCTGAGAGTTTTTACCATGAATGGAAGTTGAATTTTGTTGAATGCTTTTTCAGCATCTATGGAGATGACCGTGTGATTTTTGTCCTTCTTTTTGTTTATGTGGTGGATGATGTTGATGGATTTTCGAATGTTGTACCATCCTTGCATCTCTGAGATGAATCCCACTTGGTCATGGTGTATGGTCCTCTTGATGTATTTTTGAATTTGGTTTGCTAATAGTTTGTTGAGTATTTTTGCATCTATGTTTATCAGGGATATTGGTCTGTAAGTTTTTTGTTTGGTGGGGTCTTTGCCTGGTTTTGGTATTAGGGTGATGCTGGCTTCATAGAATGAGTTTGGGAGTATTCCCTCCTCTTCTATTTTTTGGAAAACTTTAAGGAGAATGGGTATTGTGTCTTCTCTGTATGTTTGATAAAATTCTGTGGTAAATCCATCTGGCCTGGGGGTTTTGTTCTTGGGTAGTTTTTTGATTACCACTTCAATTTCATTGCTGGTAATTGGTCTGTTTTGAATTTCTGTTTCTTCCTTGGTCAGTCTTGGAAGGTTGTATTATTCTAGGAAGTTGTCCATTTATCCTAGGTTATCCAGTCTGTTGGCATATAGGTCTTCATAGTATTCTCTAATAATTCTTATTATTTCTGTGGGGTCCTGGTGATTTGTCCTTTCTCATTTCTGATTCTGTGATATGTGTTGATTCTCTTTTTCTCTTAATAAGTCTGGCTTGGGGTTTATCTATTTTGTTTATTTTCTCAAAAAACAAGCTCTTGGTTTCATTGATTTTTTTCTATTGTTTTATTCTTCTCAATTTTATTTATTTCTTCTCTGGTCTTTATTATGTCCCTCCTTCTGCTGACTTTAGGCCTCATTTATTCTTCTTTTTCTAATTTCAGTAATTGTGACTTTAGACTATTCATTTGGGATTGTTCTTCCTTCTTTAAATATGCCTGGATTGCTATATACTTTCCTCTTAAAACTGCTTTTGCTGCATCCCACAGAAGTTGGGGCTTTGTGTTGTTCTTGTCATTTGTTTCCATATATTGTTTGATCTCTATTTTAATTTGGTCATTGATCCATTGATTATTTAGGAGCATGTTGTTAAGCCTCCATGTGTTTGTGGGCCTTTTTGCTTTTGTTGTACAATTTATTTTTAGTTTTATACCTTTGTGGTCTGAGAAGTTGATTGGTAGAATTTCAATCTTTTTGAATTTACTGAGGCTCTTTTTGTGGCCTAGTATGTGGTCTATTCTGGAGAATGTTCCATGTGCAATTGAGAAGAATGTGTATCCTGCTGCTTTTGGGTGTAGAGTTCTATAGATGCCTATTAAGCACATCTCTTCTAGTGTGTTGTTCAGTGCCTCTGTGTCCTTACTTATTTTCTGTCTGGTGGATCTGTCCTTTGTAGTGAGTGGTGTGTTGAAATCTCCTAAAATGAATGCATTGCATTATATTTCCTCCTTTAATTCTGTTAGTATTTGTTTCACATATGTTGGTGCTCCTGTATTGGGTGCATATATATTTATAATGGTTATATCCTCTTGTTGGACTGAGCCCTTTATCATTATGTAATGTCCTTCTTTATCTTTCATTACTTTCTTTATTTTGAAGTCTATTTTGTCTGATACTAGTACTGCAACACCTGCTTTTTTCTCCTTGCTGTTTGCATGATATATCTTTTTCCATCTCTTGACTTTTAGTCTGTGCATGTCTTTGGGTTTGAGGTGAGTCTCTTGTAAGCAGCATATAGATAGGTCCTGCTTTTTTATCCATTCTATTACTCTGTGTCTTTTGATTGGTGCATTCAGTCCATTTACATTTAGGGTGATTATTGAAAGATATGTACTTATTGCCATTCCAGACTTTAGATTTGTGGTTACCATAGGTTCAAGGTTAGCTTCTTTACTATTTTACTGTCTAACTTAACTCACTTATTGAGCTATTATAAACACTTATTGAGCTATTATAAACACTGTCTGACAGTTCTTTATTTTTCTCCCTTCTTATTCCTCTTCCTCCATTCTTTATATGGTATGTGTTTTATTTTGTGCTCTTTTGTGTTTCCTTTGACTGCTTTTGTGGGTAGTTGATTTTTTTTTTACCTTTAGTTAGTATTTGTTTGGTCTGCTTTCTTTGCTGTGATTTTATTTTCTCTGGTGACATCTATTTAGCCTTAGGAGTGCTCCCATCTAGAGCAGTCCTTCTAAAATACCCTGTAGAGGTGGTTTATGGGGAGCAAATTCCCTCAACTTTTGCTTGTCTGGGAATTGTTTAATTCCTCCTTCATATTTAAATGATAACCATGCTGGCTACAGTATTGTTGGTTCAATGCCCTTCTATTTCCTTGCATTAAATATATCATGCCATTCTCTTCTGGCCTGTAAGTTTTCTGTTGAGAAGTCTGATGATAGCCTGATGGGTTTTCCTTTGTAGGTGACTTTTTCCTCTCTCTAGCTGCCTTTAATACTCTGTCCTTGTCCTTGATCTTTGCCATTTTAATTATTATATGTCTTGGTGTTGTCCTCCTTGGGTCCCTTCTTTTTGGAGTTCTGTGTGCTTCTGTGGTCTTAGTGACTATTTCCTCCCCCAGGTTGGGGAAGTTTTCAGCAATTATTTCTTCAAATACACTTTCTATCCTTTTTTCTCTCTTTTCTTCTTCTTGGTACCCCTATAATGCGAATATTGTTCCATTTGGATTGGACACACAGTTCTCTTAATATTGTTTTATTCCTGGAGATCCTTTTATCTCTCTCTGTGTCAGCTTCTCTGCGTTCCTGTTCTCTGATTTCTATTCCATTCACAGCCCCTTGCACCTCATCCATTCTGCTTCTAAGTCCCTCCAGGGATTGTTTTATTTCTGTAGTCGCCCTCCCAAACTTTATCCATTAGCTCCTGCATTTTTCTCTGCACCTCCATCAGCATGGTTATGACCTTTATTTTGAATTCTTTTTCAGGAAGATTGGTTAAATCTATCTCTCCAGGTTCCCTCTCAGGGGATGTCTGTGTGATTCTGGTCTGGATCCAATTCTTCTGCCTTTTCATGGTGCTAGAGGTAGTCGTGGGCAGTTGGCACATGTGTCAGCTGGGAGAACAACCTCCCTTCCCACTTGCTCATCGCCTTCCCCTCCTGTGAGAATGGTGACCTCTAGTGGCCTGTGCCTGGCAGCTGTGCACTGATGGAGTCTCTTGGTCTGGCCTGGGCGGCTGCGAAGAACACTCTGCACGGCGGCTGTGGGCGTGGCTGATCTCAGTCTGCTGCTCAGGAGGGTGTTTATAACCGTGAGGGGCCTCAGAGCTGTGCTGCCGCCCAGGGTGTTAGGGTGCCCGGAGTTCCCCGGGATGCCCAGCTGCTGGGCTGAGTGTGCCGGTACACTTCTGTCCATCTGTGAGGCCCCTGTCCCTTTAAGACTTGCAAAAAGCCCTTGCTTTTCTTTTGTCTGTTGCTTTTTTACAGAGTCTTGGTAATGATTTCTAAAGTCTTGGAGTGCATTAGTAAATTTATTTGCTTCATCACTATTTCTGCCAGAGTGCTGTGAATTACAGCACCCCACACTTGCTTGTCATGTTGCACATACTGGCTTATTAATTTTCTATTACAAAGTATTATATAAAATAAAAAATAAAAATTAAATTTATGTATTTATATATGTACTATATATAAATTAATGTTTGTGAAACAAGTATAAATTCCCACCCAGCTGTAAGAAGTAATAGTGATCCATGTTAACATTTTATCCAATTGTCCCCAGTGATATCATCTCACAACCCCAGCAATGTCATAACTAGGTTATCGATGTTGATATAATCCACCAAACTTGTTCAGATTTTTCTTTCTACTTGTATTTTGCTTGTATTTCACCCACATAATTTTTGGGGCCCAGCACAAAATAGAAATGCAGAGTTCTTTAAAAAGTTATTCAGAATTTTCAGTTGGTGACAGGAGAGCATTAAGCCAAATACAGGGCCTTTCTAAGTGCAGGGCCCATGTGAGTGCTGCATAGGATGCACATGTATTTATGTCTTAACTTAGCTTTTTGTTACTGCACAACTTCTCAATCCAAAGAATCAGATTAGATACACCACTACCCTCGTTTCCAATCCATGTTGATTTTTCTCATGGTACATACACTTTATAACAACCCCTAAAATCCCAGTTTTGCAAAGACATGACATCCTTGAAAGGACTATGGGGGGACCTAATGTTAAAACTGCAAACTGCCTCTGGCAGGTAGTTCATGTGGCGTCAGACAGATATTACTGTGTTACTGCAGATATTTTGAATTTCTGAAAGTATCCCTGCGTGTTAACTGAAGTGCTTCAGTGTACAGTTTGGGGATCACAGCTGTATGGTACAGATTAACATAGATTTGACCTACATTCAGGGCACCCCTGAGAGGGTGGGCTGGAGTTTGTCTTTCGGGCCTGTCCCTTTCACCCTGTCCTCTGTCTCTGGCTCAGCAGAATCTTTGGTTCAGACTGTGGCCACTACACGTCAGTAGAGGGGATTTTAGGGTGCTGATTAATAGGTATGAAGTACTTTTAGTATGAAAATGATAATACTCAATGATGGCCAGGTGGAGGTGAGATGGGCACTCATATGATGCTGGTGAAATATAAATTGATACAGCTTTTCCTGAAAAGTTGGAAAAATGTCAACAGCCTTAAAAAGAATCATCCCCTTGGATACTATGTGGACCATTTCTCAGAATCTATTCTCAGAAAATATTCAGAACTGCAGGGAAGGGGTATATTTATCATAGTGTTAATTACAATAGCAAATGTTAGAAATAGCCTAATTGTAAAAAATAATTGCAAAAATATACAATTTGTGTATGTGTGCATGCTTATCACTGTCCAGAAAGAAATACGTGCACTATATAAATTTTCTTCTTTATAATTTCTTGGGTATTTTCCACACCATTGATAATCATATGTAAAGCAATCTTGGTATTCACAAGTTTCAAATTTATAGTTTTGACTATTTCACAGTAATCCTGAAAGTTAATGACATGAAGTATATAATTTATAGTTTATCTGAGTTGCCAGTTGAGCCACACTGTAAGGTAATGTCCTTCCTCTCTTCCATGGCTCGTGAGGGAGTCTAGCTGGTGAGATGCATTTATAATAGCTTTATAGTGCTTTCTAATAGCTCTGTTGTTTTCTGCTGCCACTGTAAAGTCACTCTCAAGAAATAATTAAAACACCTGTATGCATGTATGTTTAAGAAATCACACCACCCAAAGAAATCCCTTGGGGTTAGTGCTCATGATAGAAATGAAGACAAAGTTGAGGTCTAAAAATAGTGATCCTTAGCCAGAAAGTATAAACAAGCATCATGGAAGAAATTCTAGGTACCAGTAGGTTCTAGGATATGGGAATTCATAAAGGCCTCAGGAAGGGTCTGCTGAGTTGCTTTTATTACTCAAAATAAAAGATGTAGAAATGCTAAAGCATTGCCTTGGATTTTTTTCTTAATGGTCTAAAATATGTATGATAATCCATTGTTTCATCTGCATCATCAGGGAAATGAGGTATTAAAAAAATTTGTGTTGTTGAAGTGTAATTGACATACGTCTTGTTAGCTTCAGGGGTATGTTATAGTGATTTGATATTTTTATACATTATGAAATGATCCCATGATAAATGAGGCTACCATCTGTCAGGAATGAGGTGTTTTAAATGGCTGAAATTTTAAAGTATCTGAATCCTTCCTTTTCTCTTTCTTTTTAAATACTTCAGTTTTAGAGCAGTTTTACGTGTAGAGCAGAATTGAGCAGCAAGCGTAGAGAGTTCCCATCTAGCCCCTACCCCTGCATGCGCACTGCATCCCTCGCTGCAGACCCTCTGCACCAGGGGTTCCGTTTGTCTCAGCTGAGGAGCCTGCATCAGCACAGTCATAACCAAGGCGGCAGGGATGGACTCAGGCCTGCAGCTGGAGGCCGAGGCCAACGGGGTCCGCTACAGCAGAAAGCGCTGGATGCGCGCAGGCAGGCTGCGGGAGGACAGAGCCTCGGGGAGGAGACACGCCGCCCCTCCTCCCTGTGGCAGGAGGAGGCGGGGGGGTGGGCAGCGCTCCCCCTAAGACTACGTTCCCTCACTCCAGGGAGCTCGAGTCCCCTTGGGGAAGCATGAGGAGGGAATAAAGATTCTCTTTTGTTTCAACCTTTCACCCTGAACATTAATGACTACTTTTTTAAACACTGTTCTCTAGGATATTGTTAGGTCAGGTTGTTCACCCTTATATTAAAGTGCTATTTGTTTCCTATGGTTTTTTTTCCAGCTGCTACTCCTGGCTGTGCTTTGAGCTCTCAGTCGCTTCTAGTTGACAGGCAGCTGTAAACAGGGAAGGTTATCCAAGAAAACAGATCAGTAACCTCGGTTTTACACACAATACTAAGTAGACACTGATGTGAGGTTGTACCTAGTCATGGACATATTACCTGGCTCACAAGGAGGACTCCCAGAGGACCTACAACTCCAGCCCACAGAATGCCGTTATGATTTTTGTAGAAGGTGCTCATTTCTGAAATCAAGACTATGTTCCAAATGATTGAGTTTATAGGCAAAAGTCTAGCTTTGTTTTGAAATTGTTCAAAATTCATTCATTCATAAAACAGGTATTCAGAAAATGTACTGAACCAAGCAGTGCACTGCTAAGCACATTGTGTTACTAAGCCATGGGCCCATCTCTTATGGAATGGGTGCCCTGATGGGCATTCAGAAGGCAGCAGGCACAGTGTAGTACAGGGGCATTTGGGAGCAGGACCTGCTCTAGACCAGGAAGGTGTAAGGAAAGACATCCCAGCAGAGGGGACACCTGAGCCAAATTCTGAAGGGGAGCAGGGGTTAGCTGGCAGAGGGGTGTAGGGGAAGGGATGTCATTCCAGGCAGACAGCACATCGTGTTGCAAGGCCCAGACTTAAGAAATATAATGGGCTGTGGTTTACATTTGTGTTGGGCAAAGGATGGGTTGAAAGGAGTCAACCCACTATAGCCATAAGTAGAAGTCAGATTCTGTAAGATCTTTGGGCCTAAGGAAGGCCTTGTGAAGATTTTGGATTTTATCCAAAGAATTGTAAGTCAGGAGAGTGTCATAGGTAGTTTATGATTTAAAAAAAAAAGGTAGTGTGGAGGATGTGTTGGAGGGGGTACGACTGGAAGAAGGAACACCTGTTGATGGGATTTCACTAAGTTTATCCAGTGTTTGGTCTACGGTGGCCACGCTCGCAGTACCTTTCTAATGACCACAGTTAGTCAGCACTACAACTATCTGTCCTGTAAGATTCTGAGGGACCCTCATCACTTATATAGAAGCACAAGAGGAATAGTAAGATTCTTTTCAGCTTTACATCCTCCCTTCATTCTTGGGATGGCAGCAGGTACTACATACTGTGGTTTATTTCAGATGATGTGGCCAAAGTGGCATTCCTGAGCATGACCTTGCACCAAGGTGGAACCACTCGGATATATGAACTGACACATAACTCACAGCCTTCTCTGCTCAGCACCTTTAGTGGAGACCGCCGCTTCTCTCGATTTGGGGGAGTTCTGCACTTGAGTGACCTGGATAATGATGGCTTAGGTAGGAAAGGAACTATGCCTTTGGCAAGAACTGAGCCCCTTTGCCCAACAGACTGGTCCCCTAATTGCATCATCTAGGCTCTGCCTTCATAATTGACATCCTGCTGGCCCAAGGACCTTTAGATATATTTTGAGTCAGGTAAGACCAGAACCAGATGTACAGGATTGAACTGTACTTCTTGAAGGTGGTGACATAAGTCACCCACATCAGTTGTTATTGATGAATGATGAAATCACAAACAAAAATCTGTCAGAATGAAACTGGATAGATTAGTTAAAGCATACACTAAAATTAATGGGAGGTTGGGTTAGGATCCAGTAGTGGAACAATGGGAAGGATGGTGGTGAGATGTTAGGTGCTCCCTTCTGCTGATTTGTGTTGACAGATGAAGTCATCATGGCGGCCCCACTGAGGATAGCAGATGTAACCTCTGGACTGATAGGGGGAGAAGATGGCCGAGTTTATGTATATAATGGCAAACAGACCATGATTGGTGACATGACAGGCAAATGTACATCATGGATAGCTCCATGTCCAGAAGAAAAGGTAAAGTGTCCTCATACAAAATGCTACACCACACTGGGAAAGGACAGCCACTTGCTGATTCCTTGTTAAATCACGGCCACTGTAGAACTCTTACAATGTTTACTGGGAGTTCAGAGCCCTGGGTTCAGGACACAGGCATTTTTCCTGCATTTTGTCAGTCTAAGCTGCCTGCCTTCCTGCAGTTGCCCCCATCACTAAAGTCCATTTGGACTTGGTGTCACATTGGACCTTAGTCACAGCCTGACACTGTTTGGCTAGAAGCCCTCAGCCAAAGAAAACAGGCAAGGCCATTGGAATTACCTTAAAATTCTTACTCTTTCATTTTGTTTCTTTGCTTTTATTTTATTCCTTTTCTCAGGTGGGTTTCCTTAAGTTTCATTAACTTAAGTGTTGGGCCTAAAATACTTGGCTGTTATTACTATTAAATTTTAAAATTATTCACTAAATCACAAAATTACTGAAAGCTTATCGCAAAAATTTTAGAAAATGCAGAAGTCAAAAAAATTTAAGTTCTCTAAAATACCAATCTGCAGATATGCCAATTAACTCTTTGATGTATATTCTTCTAGTTTTTCTATGAATGCAATTGCTATTTTTTGTGCATTTACTCTGTGCCTAGCATTATAAGCACTTACATATAAAATATATTTATAAATTATAATTATAAATACATATTATATAAATCCACATCAAATCTGTTAAGTTGGTATTATACCCATTTACAAAGAAAGTGAAGATCAGAAAGGAACTTGTTCCAGATCAGAATTGCTAGGAAATGGCAGAATAGGGACTTTAACCAAGAGCTGATTCTAAAATGCATTCCTAGCTATTATATGTGCGTGCATGTTTTTATTAACAATGATACTTTGCCTTGATTTTGTTCACAATTTTGTAGCTTGATTTTATCTACCAATATATTAACATTTTTCTATGCCTTTCTATAGGCATATACAATATATTTACTGGATACCTAGTATTTTATCTATAGATAAACCCTAGTTTATGTGACTATTATTCAACTATCACTAGTCACTCAGTCCATTTCTAATTTTCACTGTTATAATGATATATAAATATTCACATATGAACACTTTTATACACCTATTTTTCAGAGCTAAATTCCTGGTATTAAATGACATGCAAACTTTTAAGTGTTCTGTAGAAATGTAGAACTGTGAGTATAAGGGTGTAATTAGAATTGATTAAAAACACCCCACATGGATAATATTAAGTTTCCCTCACCATTTTCTCTTTCAGGCACAATACGTATTGATTTCTCCTGAAGTAAGTACCACTTAAAGGAATGAAGAAAGAAAAACTCTAAAAAAATACCCTTTTCTTTATTTTAAATGGATAAATAGTATGGTATGTTTTTAACAGACAGTCTGTTTTACAGGCAAGCTCAAGGTTTGGGAGCTCTGTGATCACTGTGAGGTCAAAGGAAAAGGTAAGTCTGGAGACTGTACTCCTTTGATATTAATATTTGTTCTAAAACAGGAATTGTGGATCTTACTTTGTTTATATTTTAGATTTTTTTATTTAAAAAATAGAATAAAGCAAAAAAATCACATTCACATATAATCCCATCACTTTTCTGGTAAAAAATTTTCCCCTTCATGCCCTTCCAATTTCATCCTCCTCAGCAGGATCTAGTTCACTTTTTGTATAGCCCATAATCTAACAATGATCATTACATGTTTAAATGATTAGAGAAAAAATGGAAAATTTTGTGGCATACAAAATTTTTATGAACTTGTTTATGTTCATATTTTTATTGGAGTATAGCCATGCTCATTCATTTCCTTATGGATGTAACTGCACTACAATGGCCACTGGTTCATTTTTTTGAGAGGCTAATGTCCCACAAAGCCTAAACTATTTATTACCTTGGCCCTTCACAGAAAAGTTTGTTGGCTCTTTGCCATATCAGAAACCATTGTTGATGTTATACTGGTATGTTTTCTTCTAGGCTCTTGGGAGTTTTTATGACTCGAGAGACAGATACACACACACACACTTTTCATTGTCATTGTTTCATTTTCATATACTTATGCCTCTTTCCAGACAAGTACACATAGAGCTACATGATTCTTTGTAATGGCTACATGGTATTTTATTGTTCAGATACACCATATTTTATTTCTTTGGCTCACTTTCTCAGACATTTACTCAGCTTTTCTTAGTTATTTCCAATTTTCTTACAATTACAGGCAGTGCTATAATGAGCATTTTTGCATGATATATCTTCATATAATTAATTGTGCAACTATCCCTGCTGGTTAAGATTTTTACAAAATTACTAGATTAAAGAATATGTACATTTAGAACTTTGATATAGCAGATTAAAGGGTTTTATCTTAAAATATAAAGCTAAACCACTATTCCATTTGTTCATTTACTTTAGGATATGACATTGTTGAGAACAGTGCTTGGCTATAGGAGAGAAAGAGAAAATATTAAGTCCCTGCTCTTATACACAGGAAGAATATTTATACACGAGGGAAATCAAGTAAAATGCAAATTAGTATAGGATTAAGTGCTAAAGAGTAGTGTGAACAGTATTAACTGTAGGATGAAGGGGTGGGGAAGCCTTCATAGATTTGAGAGTACATAACCAGATCTGTAGGACTCGGGTGCTGAGGACCTGGCTCAAGCTTGTTAAGAATTGTGGTCAAATTGCCCTCTAGTAGTTAGCAATTCAAGTGCCCCTTGCTCTAACCCACGTACAGGCTAACCTAATAGCAAAAATTTAGGGTTAACCATAACAAAGAAGTTTATGGGAGGATTCTCAAAAAGTCTGACCACAGACATACTTTATAACCTTGGCTTGCATTTAAACACTTTTTAAAAATTAGACATTATAATATTAACCCATATATAAGTTATTTATCAACTGTTATTTACAGCACCTGAAAGGAGTAGTATAGATCATCTATAATTTGATTTTACTCATTTCTATACAACACTGCAAATTCACCTACCTAATTACAGTTCACTTGTATCAATATTAAAATTATTTCAACTTACCCAGCACACACATACCTAAGACTGGGGGCACTGAAGCACTCTGAGTATATAGGTAAATCAGGTTGTATTTAAAAAGTGGACATTGATAATTTGAGGAATAGCAGAGTGGCCTTTTACTGAGACATGAGTTAAAAATAATGATTTTGAGACTCCTGTTCCTATGATATGAAAGCATTAAGTAATGAAATTAGTACTAACAAGCTAAAATTAGGACTTGGCCCTTTCACTTGAGCAGTGCTGCCCCTGTATTTCCAAATCCTCCAGTGGGGCTGCCTTCAGTCATCCCAAGCCCGGTAGAGCAGTGAGTGATGAGTGCACATAATGACCACGGGGTACCAGAGGTAGACAGAAACCTGAGACATGATCCCTGCACCCAGTGCATATAGTCTGGGTGGAAAAATACACCCATGAGGCATTCCAGGTCAATATATGATGACCAGGAGCCAAAGGCTGTCAGCAACTGCAGTGGCAATCTATGCTGGTGGCGTCAGGGAAGGCCTCGAGGACTCCGTCTGGCCTGAGCTGGACAGACAGGAGTAGATGAGGACGACAGGGCAGAAGCCAGGAAGCTATGACTGTAGGAATGAATGTGGTTGAACCAGGAAATGGAGAGGAGACTTAATAGCTCACAGTCAAGCTACAGGCAGTTCTAATAAATGAGTAGATCTATAAGAGAGGGAGGCAAGTGTAGGTTTTTCCTCTTCACAATGGGGTATATATATATATTATATATATATATATAAAAGACATACAAAGGGCTAAGCATTGTATCTCATATATGGTAAAGGCATGTTAGGCATTATTATTTTTGGATTTCATTTGTATTTTTAAAAAATCAGTGACACCGTTTTCACAGGTTTGGTGATTTCATGGTCACACCCTATTCTGACCAAAACACTGTCAGCTAGTTTGATCACCCACACCCAGATTACCAGCCTTGGTTCAGAGTAAGTTCTGGTAGTTTCCAAAAATCAAATTCAACCTCAAAGTATGTAGATTTGCCACCAATGAAAATGTTAAAAGACAATTCTGAAAGATGGTTCCTAAAATGCTTCAAGCTAGAGACTTTACACTATACGCATAAACACAGACAGCCCCTTGTGGAAGTCCTCATTATTCCACCCCTAGAATTCACACCATGGGGTCTGGTTGATGTCTTACATCTCTGTATCTCCACAGCATAACATGATGCCGGGACCATAGCAGAAAATTAAGACTTTATGAACAAAAAATGAATTCTGTTTTGTGTCCTCGACAGAACCAAGTTGTCATTGCTGCTGGGAGGAGTTCTTTGGGAGCCCGACTTTCTGGGGCACTTCATATCTACAGCCTTGGCCTAGATTAAAGATTGCACTCAGTTTTCCTCAACCTCCCCTCCCTCCCTCTTGCTGAGTCATCTCCAGGGTGAGCACTGCTGGACGAAGCACATCCAGTGGAGCCTTGGTAGATCCCGCTAGAGATGGGGCTCTTGGAAGTGAAGATGTACACACACCAACAGCCAGACTATTTGGAAATATGATACAGTAAATGATGACTACATTAGAAGTATGTGAAATAGCAGATACTCTAAATATTCATGACCCCTTCCAAAGTTTACTTCCTTTGCATCTAAATTTATTCCTAACTTATTACTTGTATTCACACCTGTTGTACAACCTAGTTCCTCTTCCACATAAAAACCTGTCTTTCTGATGCCCGGAAAGGCCTCTGTGGTTCTCTCTGGACGGCTCTGTACAAAATCCCTTCTATAAATGTCCTTTAAAAATTGGTGACCCATTCCAATCAAAGTGAAACAGTGCACAGTATATAGGAAAAACACAGAGGTGGTGGGGGAGAATCAGTACAGTGAGGAGAAAAGTACAGGGGTGAGGAATAACCTCAAAACTCCAGAATCACTTGTGAATGAGCTGGTTCTTATAGACAGTACTGCATTTGCAGTGTTTCACATAGTAAAGGACAAACATAAAGACTAAAACTTTATCTTTCAGTGCCATCAAATGCTTTTGTAGACATAGCTGTTCTAACAGTTGATGAATGTAGTGATTCCACAGGTTTTAGTTTGAAGGCTCCAAAGAGGAGCCTTCATTACATTAGGTTGCGACAAGCTGTGTCAACAGAACTACAGTAGGAAGAAGAGACTGAGTCTGAGCCAAAGGCTGTAAGAGACAAAGAAAGGAGTGATTAGGCCTGGCTTCCCTTGTTCCTGGGCTGGTTTTAGTAGAGTAGATGTAACCTGCTAGGCCTGCAATGGAGTATGTGTAAGGCAAGGAACGTACCACAGGGTTCCAGCTCCACCAAAAATTTGTAGGCATTATTATCTGTCAACAGTAACTAGCTGGTTCTGTATCAATCAGGAAAGAACATTTTTCTTCTGACACTAGTGGAATATACTAAAAGTGGGAGATAGTAACAAATGACAAGAGTCCTTCTTAGCCTCTTGAGAGGCAGAGTAGAGACTAGTCAAAGGAGATGAGAATCCAATAGAATAAAGTTATATTAGAAATCAAACGCTACTAGAGTATATGGTGAAACAACCTAACAGGCACATACTTAGAACCTCTAGATCCCTCCGAGGACTCTCTCATTTTTCTTAAAGAGCTGGGCTAGTTGCCTGGTTACCTATGGCATAGCAAAAGGCACACAGAAACACGATTTAGTTTTGTTTGGGTAACAACTGGCAGCTCAACCTATTTGAAGAATTATTTTTAATTAAAAGAAAGTTTATTTTCAGGGGACCTGAAATTATTTAGCTATATTCACTTACAAGTTGAGAAGTCTAAGTACAGATCAGGCTGATAACACTGCATCTTATTAAAGGAATGTTTCTCTCAGTACTGCATCTTTTTATTAGAAGGATACATACTTTCACAGAGCTACTGCTACATGAAGTGCCCCTGTTGTTGCACTTCACTAAATAATATGGCTTGTGTTTAAACACAATCATTAGTTACTTAAGAATTATTGTTCTCAGTGCCTGAACATACCAGATAGCAAACACCAGGTGAAAAGGTTCAAATTAATAGGTAGAAGCCAAGTTTTCATATAGGATATTTATTTAACCCCATATTAAAAAATGATATAAATTGTACTCTTACTGTTGAAGGTCAACCAGTAACGCACATATGAAAAACTCAGCATATGGAAAAAAAATCTAAATATATGACAGTCTAATGTATTACCCCAACAGGTAGTCAAATTTTCATTCCACTAAGTAGGAATGAAACAGTAGTCCTAAGCATTGATTATGAAATGCTTAACAAAAATGGAAATAACTGGTAGGACTTGTAATCTTTCATTAACAAAAATTTAAACTTCATACAATTAACTCAAAATTGTCTTTATTTCAAGATATCAGAACATGTACATATTTGCACCTTTTGTCTATTACTATGGAACAACTTCAAGACTTCAAGATCAGAATTGTTTTAGGCCTTTGTATCAGACTTAAAGAGATCTGAAGTGAGCCTGGGAGTAAATTTGGATCTCTGCATTCCCTATTTCATGTACCATTCGTTAGACTACTTCTCAAAGTATTAACTAAAGCAATAAAAGTAAATCCTTAATTCACAGTGTGAGTTAGATAATGCAATTCCAAAAAATAAAACTGTGTATAGCTCTTGGAATAGCTTACCAAAAAAAATAGCTTTCTAATATATTGTTTAGTGGCTATTTATAAAAGCTTATGTTTATGTTTATCAAAAATAAAGCAAATGTTAATAGCATCCTAAAATGACATTTCTTTTTAGAAGTCACATTTTCTTAGAGGCCACCTCAAGACAAAGACAGTTGTTAAGAATTACCATTCGTTGCACTTGTACATGTTAAAAAGAGATATGACTGCTTGCTTATACACTTAACCAAATGTTTGGTATTCAAAAAGTTTGTGTTCGGTCCACTTTAATTCAAAATTTAAAGTCACTTTTTTGGGGGGGCATAGGCTCTGTTTTATAAGAACTTTAATATAAGAAGCATCCTCCTATCACCAAAGCAGAGCTAGTTGATACTATGAAATCATACTTGATCAAAACAACTTCAAGAATTTTATAAACCATCAGTAACTTCTTTATTATACTTATGAGGTAGCTGCAGTTACTTTCCCTTTTACTGATTTTTATTGATGATGTTACTTACAATTTTTTTATTACTCATCAAAAAAATTACCCCAAACTATAAGTAACTCTAAAAGGGAAAAAAGCCAAAATTCTATCCCATGCCTGACCTCAGTCAAATCAGATTTTGCTGTCTGAGCTTCCAATTCTCCATGTGTCACAGTTAAGTAATGTAAGTATTACATATTTTACAGTGATAAGATCCAAACAGAGTGCTGTGAGGTGGGCCAAAGTGCCCCATGACATCTAATTATTATCAAAGAAACTTTGTACAAACATGTAACAATACTTGCTTAAAAATCATCCAACAGGTTTATGATGCTAGAGGGCGCTATATATTCACATTCCAAGAGCCACACCATAAACTGTGCTCCTTACCCGCAAGGTGCCAAATGGGTCACTCAGTGCTCCAAGACAAGGGCAGTCTGTTTTGTGACATTCTATTCTTTAGCTTCCCTTTAATGGCTTCTCATAACGCCACATAGGAATGAGGAAAACTGCTTATCATTTTATCTGTTTTCTCTCAAATCATCTACTGAAATAACACTTTTATTCCTGTCACCATACCACTTGGTAATTGGACCCCTAAACTTATATGACATATTAGGATGTGAGGTAACCTCTAAAACAATAGGGTATGCATTTTTTTTTTCTTATTACTACAATCGCAGTACAAGAGCTGCTCTGGATACTCTTTCACGCATGCTACTTTTGGAGGCAAATATAACATGTTCTGTTGCAGAGCTATATTTAACCTCTAGAAAATATAAAAATGGTAGTTAACATATTAAGTAGGATAGCAGCTTTGAGACACAAATCTCAGCCATTTTTTAAAAACTGATTGTGAAAACAGAAAGATCACAATTCTGAAGCTGACTCTCTTATTTCAGAAAGCCCATCCATCAACCTCTGAAGGGTAGGCATACATTTCCCTTTCTTGGGAGAGGTGTTGGGGTGACACATCCATATATTCTTAAAATCAGGGAATGACCAAAGCAGCTTTTTATAAAGTAACAGGAAATACTTTCTTTCAAATCTATTTCCAAAGGCTTTAATTATAGCCAAGCAAAGAAAAACAGTTTCAGGGGTGAAGAAATTGGGACTCTCTTGTCCCCTCCTGGCTTGAGTCAGGAGCTCTGTCCTCTCACTTTCTCTCTAAATAAAAGCCTCTGCCTTGCTCTCCAAAAAAAAAAAAAAAAAATTAAGAGAAACAAATTCAAACACACAAAAAAAGAAATTGAAGTATTAACTGTAATCTAATATAAAGCTGTTCTTTCCTTTTTATTTACCTTTTATAAAAAAGGCAAATACAAAACATAAGGTTATGTCAAAGACTGACTTAAAGCATAAACTTCCAGAGTTTGTTTTAAGGTTAATATATATTTTGCTAGCTTTATAGTCACTTGAACATCAAGAAATTTGCAAGAATGTGATTCCGTATAGTAAGAACTACATCTACCTGATCCCATAACTGGGTTTGTTTCCAGGCTTTGTCTGGCAGGAGACTGCACTTTTCTTGATATGTATACATTAAATAAAACCTATACACAATCTATTCTTGCTTTGTTCTCTCCATGACTCACACCTTATCTATAAAAACAGCTTTTTAAGATTGTAGGAGATAAAATTTTGGCCTTTTAGAAACCAAACACTTTGCTTCTTTACTCAAAATACAATTAAGTTCTACTATTGGACTGCCGCAACTTTATCATCAGACAAAATATCAGTGTTTTATTTTTTTCAAATCTTCGACTCTATTAAAAAGTAGTAAGAGTTATCAGAAGTTTGTGTGACTACCATAAAAAAAATAATTCAGTTTCCACCAGGCTATTCCTAACGATTTGTTAGGACACTCCTATTTGATCCAAGTCCATCTGGCCTTAGGCTGTGTTTCACTTCCATCCTTATATCTGCCTGAAGGGTCTTTTTAGGTACAGAGGAAATCTAAATAAAGCAGAAAAATTAATCATTTTTGTTTATCTGTCTTAAAAGAAAAGCCAGCAGCAAAATGATAGCTACTAACTGAAAGGACCGCAAGCCATGTATCAGTGTCTTAAGTACTTATTTCAGGGTGGTAAATGACAAGTAGAAAAAAGGAGATAAACTCTTCATGGGAACAGTATATTTTCTACATTTCCATTTTGGTTAAGACACAATCTGCACCAGAATTACATCTGTCTAAATGTATACTGCTTGTTACAATGTTCCACAAATACTTGTTTATTGTGCCAGGCACTATGCTAATAAATGCTTTACGTATCTTATTTCTCTCATTAACAGTACGAAGCGGGTGGTACTAACTTAAATGACAGATGGGGAAACTGAGGGAGTCTTAGAGAAATAACTTGTTCAGGGTCATAAAGCCTTCAACAACTTAAGCCCAGGACATATGACTTTTAGAGCCCATGAGAGTAACCCCTCTGCTAAACTGCTGTGAACCAGACCCTTCATACCATAGGATGCAAAGGAACTTCTAGTTGTCGTCCAAGGAATGACAGCAAACGCCTCCACATTAGGCCACTTCCCATAAACATAATCCCTGTTATCAGCCAAAACAATCTATGGTCCTAAAAGAAAACACATATTTAATTTCAATCACAGAAAGCTAGGGTCCTTAGCAATAAAATTCCTGAATTATTATTGTCCTTTCTTGTTATAGAAAGGCACTAAGAACAAGTATCTTTATGACACCCAAAGATAAAGAATCAGGAAAACATCAAAAGAAAAACAATATAAAAGGGCTTAAATATTTTGAAATCTTAAACATAACTGCTTCACTTTGTGTTTTCCTCCAGTGTTTGTTTATATGCATACAAATTCCAGTAGTTATAATCACACAGGACAACCTCAATTTTTTCCTTATATAGCAACAGTTCTCAAACTGAGCATCAAGCGGCCTAGGTATCACAGCACCCCAGAATATTACAGGTTTTCAAGGAAAATGCAGTAATACTGGAATACCATGACAACTACTACTCTTAAGTTATTTTGATTTACTTCATAAACTCTTAGTTAAGATAGCAGAAACTAAGCTCTGTTCTAGGGATGCTGTGAAAAAATCACTAAGACACTTAAAAGCATCATGAACGAAAAAAGTTTGGGGACTCCTGACTTACAGTAAATATTTTTCCTTCAGTGTCACTTTCAAAATTGTATTATTTTTGCAGTGTCATAAATTGTGTTGTTTATGTACAGAATCAGAATTTGTATTGAAACTCACACAGAGAAGGAATCCCATCTGCAAGTATGCCATCAGTTGATTATCAACCATGGCTTAGTTAGTTCCAGTGACTGACAGCTCACTTCCCCCTAACGTAATCTGTTACATAAGTGATCAGTTATCCACTGACTGAAATTCATGCCATAAATGAAGCAGAAATGTACCTCCTTTTAACATGAAGTTAAGATGTTAGATATAAGATATCAAAGAAGACAAGTGCTAATATAAGTTAACTTTTTGTGGACTAGCACATTTCCAGTTAATCAAAACAGAGGGTCCTAATTTATCAAGTAAGAATTATGTTTAAATAAGATCTAGCATATAAAGATTACTGTTGTCTGTGCTGTAGATTGGTTCTGTAATCCCCTATAAATCAAAAGTCTGGGAATGTCAAAATGTGATAAACTTAACAGGTAAGCAAGTTCAAACCAACCTCAAAATTCCCTCTCTCATTAAAACACATACACAAGTAAAGTATGTGACTTATAAGAAAGTAAGGGAAGGGACAAGTATCTGAGAGTTGGAGATTTAATGCTCCCTCTGCTTTGGGCATGTCCCGCAGTACTGCATGCATGCTTTTCATACCTCTGGTGCTCTTCATCCCCTCCACTGTTTAGTCAATCTATTCACTCAGAAGATACTCAGAACATCTTTATATGCCAGAGGCTAAAACACTAAAGATTGATGGGGACATGTCAAAAGTATTCAGAAGCCAGCATGAAAGGCACAATTTGAGCATCATAATAAAGATAGTAATGATGAATTATAACTCACTGACTAAAATAAAACCACATGAACCCATAGAGATATAAATGAGTAACTGTGAGAAAAGGGGACTGCTCTACCTTACAACTGATAAATGTAGGAGTAGTGTTAGAATGATAAAATCACCATTTGGTTTAACTACCATAATAATATTTGATTCCAGCATGAATCAATTTTGGATCAGTTAGTGTAAGCTAAAACAAGAGAGTTGCAAATTTGATGAACAGGATTTTCACATAGAATGAAAAAGAAAAATTAATCCTTCATTAACACTGCCTTACAGTGTAATGCTGTTTTATCAAACCCTTCTACGTAGTTACTTGTTTTGGGAAACATGAGGTAACCTAGGCTATAATTCTACCTATGTGATAATGGATATAATAGTACTGCCTTAATTTTATATGTATTACAGCATATTGATACATTCTCACCTCTTCAAGAGAAGATTCCAAATTCATTCCAAAAGCAACTCCCATTAGTCCAAAAAGTGAAAGAGAGAAGGTTCCCATGGTCAACTGTAGATTCAACCTCATCATAACATTACGATGGCTGGAGGGAGAACACCTACTTAGATCAGCAAATTCACTAAGTAATCTATTGAAGACCACATGGGTTAAATCTACACTTAAAAAGACATGCTTCCATGTAGTAGTTATAGATGACATAATTTATTCCAAAATGAGTTTCTTAAAAGCTTTACTATTTTATAATTATTTTATTAAGAATATACTGGTTGTTTTATACCGTGCTTTCTTACCTGTCCAGATTGATAAATATAATACTCTGAGAATCATCAATCAGTACCCTGAGTTCCCGAGCTGCATTGGAAAGATCTTCAGCTAATCGGTAGTAGTTTTCCATCAGCAACTCCATCTCTTCTGCATGGTCAATTCCAGTACTGCTCTTTTCACTTAATTAAAAGTGGGAGAGAAAGGGATGAAAGGTGCCTATATTCTCTATCCAGAGTTAATATGCCCCCAATGCACACACATCATACAGTTACTATCAAAAAACTTCCTGAATTGGAGTATTCAGCTACCAAGGGAAAACACTAGCCTTTGTCTTTTCTATTAGGATTGAGGGCAATCTGTGCATAGCTTTATCAGCTGATCATTAACATTATAAAGATAAGTCAGGGCACAGGGTTCCATCCCTAAATAGGCTCATCAGAGTCACTGTATGGCCCCAACTTGAGGGACTCTCCTGAAAATGCAAGCTACAAATTACAGGAAAATCCAGATGTGTGAATACTGATGAATTATTGCAAATTAGTGTAAATCAGGTAAAACAAAACCAAAAATGAAAGATGAACATACAGAGCATTTCCTTTCCAAGGTAAAGTGTAACACCATTTTCATATATGAAAAAAATATTTTTGAATGATGTCAATACATAGCTATTTTGCCCCCCTTAACTTATACCTTCCATCCTAGCGGGGAGGATAAGTGAGAATGAAGAACTCTGTAAAAGATATTTATATCATAAATCATATTAGAGACAGACTGTTCTAATAATTTTCCTTGTTAAAATATAAATAACTAATTTCCCAAAATGCTTAAAAATTATCTATACAGACTGTGGAAACTACATTGTACAAAGGTGTCTATATTAATTTCTCATATTGGTCTACAAAGAAAAATGAAATATTTTAAGTACTTAAAAAGCATACATTTGAGTGTGCACAAGAAGAGTAAATGATTTCTAAATTCATAGAGATAAGAAGTTTATAAGATGCGCATTTTCATATTACACCAAATTTACAGAAATATGCTGATATCTTACTCATCTTCCTTCACCCCACTCCTTCCCCCCCCATGTCATTCCTCTCTGCCACTGTACTCTGTAGGTAACTTATTTAGGTAGATGTGTGAACCACTCTGGCAGTTAGTCCCTTGAAGACAAAGGTGATGGTGTGCTTATCTTTATGTTTATTATAGCCATGCAGTGTTGTGTAAACAGTATGTATTAAATATATCCTTGTTAAACTGATTTAGATGAATATAGAATGGAGAAACAGTGAAATGATTGGGGATGAAAAGTGCCCATATTCTTTATTCCAGAAAAATGTTAGGTTCCCTATGAAAAATCATCCTGAAGAAGAAAAGACAGAAGTTAATCCAAAGAGAATAAATAACAAAGCATGATTACATACTTACAAGACTTGAGGGTCACTCCATTTTGTTAGACAAAGCTCTTCAAGCAACTCTTCTTCATCTAAGATTTCCAAAATGGACTCTTTGAAAGTTTTAATATCTGTTTCTAATTCTGAAAGACTGTAAGAGTAGTTCTATAGAAATGATCAATAACATAAACTTAAAAACATATCACTGTAAGAATGGTGTCTTTTTAGGGTATCATTTCAGTACTGACCAAGCAGATTAAGAATCAATTCCTAAACCAAAAATACATTAAAGAGCCTATTATAGCCTTTCATGCAAAATAGACTTTCAATGAACATTAATCTGTGTGGCCCTTTTAGCCCCACCTTCCCAGCCTATTTTCCTATTTTGAAGGCACTAAGAGTAAGTCATTACCATTCAGCAAGACTAGTTGATGTTTTTTAAAAACAGGTAGTAATCACACTAATTTTGTATCTGAATTTATGCTAAACATTTCACAGTTAAGACTACTGAAAGATTAAGATATTTGTGTCTATCTCCCAACTTGGTAAATCACCCATATTTACCTTTTGCCATTTTGTAGTAAGATGTGCAGTTTGCTTCTGTCTACAGAAGAATATTTGGGATCCACTAAAGCTTCCAATGTCTCAAGGATCAGTGGTTCCAAAATGCTAAGTCTTCCCTGCAGACTGTTGATCTAGATAATGACATGGCCTTTCATAAGAATTAAAACAGTCCTCTTACAATACTCATGGTCAGGGAACCTCTGATTAAATATGGAAATCTGTAACAGCTAGGAAGGCTGGTAACATTTCACAACGTGGTCATTGCTGGAATGCCTATTTTAGATAATTCAAAACCTCAGTCTCCTCGGTTAAAAGGTTAACTATGCATAATGTGGTAAGATCACATTTGGTTGACAAAGAATTAACTCCCAGAGGTCTAACCCCTACAAACCCTTATTATGAAAGGAATACAGGATTGATTAATTAAAATAAAACCTGACATTCTGTGGTTAAAACACAAACTTTACATTTGGTAAACAATATCTATGTTCTTTGTAAACAGAATACACAGTATGCCCTCAATATATCCCTGTCATTCCTATAAACAAAACTCTTCTGAAAACCAAAAAGTAACTTGGATTTTAAAAAATAAAATCAGTGTAAGGTCAGAGTATACTTCCCATTATTCAGGTTAATATGAGCATGGTTGATATTCAGCAGATTTGCATTTATATAGCTATACACTAGTAGTTAAAATATTGAAATACTTCCTTACTAGTTGGTAAACAACTGAATAAAGAATTGAATTAAGCTGTAAAATTAATGATATAAATTCCAGCACGTTTATTTCAGCGTGAGCTTCTAAGAGCTTACTCAGCCTGCATATCTGACCATTCTTTGTACCTCTTCCCCTGCTTATCAACTGTGCTCTAATTAGTCACCGTCCCACTGGCTGGTACTAGTTGGTACTGTCACTTAATTACCCTGAGCAGGGAATGTAGCCATCTCCTACTCTCTCAGTAGAGCAAGGCCGGCAAAAGAGAAGAGTACCAGGTTCACCGGATCTCCATCCATCTCATGTTCCCTTCACTGCTCCTCCTCCCACTGTGGCTCGCATGCTCCTAGCACCAACTCTGGCATGCAGCCAGCTCCTGACAGTACTATCCTAACTACTAGGAGGAGAAAAGATAATAAAGGATTTGTGGGGGCCAGAAAAGCAATAACCATCTTTGTTCAGGGCCTGACAGGATCCCCAGACACTCAATGACTATCAGTAAAATGGGGAATTCATTAGAAGAATTGTACATGATTCCTATTTCAATTTGGGTCTCAAACAGAGGTATCATTTAGCTGGATTTGTATACATAAAGGATTGTACAAACTAATCAAGGCATGATTTTGAAAGAATTGGAACGATTTGTGCTATAATATTTATCCCAGGTAAGCAAGCAATTTTACAATATACATGCTATTTAATTTGGAGAATAAAATGGAATACATTTGAAACTTTTTAGATATGTTCATTTATATCATTATCTAGGAGGTTATTTTAAATTACCACCCTTGGCCACAGTTATTAAAATTGTACAAAGGATAGCCAACTTGAAATGTGCTTCATTGAATGTCATAAGTGACTCTCAGAGACTCTACATACTATGCCTAGAGACTTTAGATCTATTTGATTAGGTCATAAAGTTTAAGAATTAAGTATTTTCTCCATACATCATCCTTAGAGATGTTTTTGTTTTGGGGGGAGGGTGCGGTTAGGGAACGTGCCATTGAACAATACCAAATTGTCTTCCTACTCAATAGCATTTTAAACCCAGAACAAATTCAAGAAAGTAAATAAAAACAGGCTTACCCAATATTGCAGGAGTGCTTCTATAGCTCTAAACTCAAAAGGTAAAGGGTATGTAACAAGTTGACCCTCTCCAGCTAACTGTGAAGGGAGTTCCCGGAATAGCCATTGCTCTAAATTTAAATTACGATAATCTAAAATCAGAAGACACTCTGGAGTTATCACAGCTTTCAAATACTGTAAAAAAGCAAGAAAAAAACCCATATATATATGTATATACAGACATACATACATGCATATATACAAGTTGTAGACCTATAGGAAAAAAAAATAACATTCATAAAATAGGGCTTAACACTCTATTAATTTTGGATAAAGCCTAAACTAAATCACTCATTTGGCTTAAAAAAAAAAAAAAAAACAAGACTTTTAAAAAAAAGTATCCCTAAAATATATGTAAATCTTGATATATCTAACTCACTTTCAACAGAATTGGAATTAAATTATATTTATTAAGACTTTGGGTAGTCATGAGAAAAACAGGGAATAAAGGAAACAGGGTATCCTAAAAGTCATGTATTCAATAGATTAGAAAAGAATCATGATTAGTTTGGCTGAAATGGGAAAGTTTCCTTTTTAAAATATCACCAAAACATATTAAACTATTTCAAATTATAAAAATAAAACATAACCTTAGTGCTCTAATATGGAACACTATGCAATTAGAAATTTATTCTAAAGAGAAAGAAAGCCTGGCATCTTTTGTTTAGAAGAGTAACATAGAAGGGAAGGCTGTGACCACTGTATTAGTGCCATAAAAATTAGAGACTTTATATTCTCCCCAGCACTTTATTATGAAAATTTTTATATGGAAAAGTTGAAAAATTATACAGTGAACATCTGTATACATACCATTTATACAATTAACATTCTGCTAAATTTGCTTTATCACACATTTCTCTCACCATCAAAGAGATACTGTTTTGAAGGGTGGAGCTACTGATAACAAAAGAATGGTTTCGGGAGAAAATCATTTGGAAGACTGCTTTCACTTTTTAAAAAATTCTAGACAAATGAACAAAAACCTGCTATCAAAGACTTCCTTGAAGAAAGTAAGTCTTATGTCCACTTCAGGGATAACATCATTGAGACCTGTGTCTTCTAATCTATTTATGAACACCAAACTTTAGCTCACCAAAATAACATGTTCATATTAATTCTCAGTCAGTAAGGTAAGTCAAATTGGGTTAGGTATAGGATGTAGTCAGGGGAGGATGCAATGTATTTTAGAAAGCTTAAAATCTTAGAAAATTTAAATTAATATTATAAACTCTAAGGATATTCTGGGCTTTTTGGAAGAACAGTACTTTCTTGGTAGCTGAAGTTACACTATAATTACATACAACTTTATACAAATGAAAATGTCTATTATAAACCAAGATTCTCTTTCTTATCATGTCAGAAACTAGAGACTGAATTCAAACAGTGAGAATGGAGACCACAGTCATATATTTTTCCAACATAAAATAGAACGATGTTATGCCTCCTGAGTATATGCATATAATCCACATTAAATGCATTCTATTTATAATAATGTTATATTATTAAGTAAATTGTTTCACAGCTATTTTCATTACAAAATTACTTAAATCTAGATATTGATCAAGGTAGTCAGGAAGTAACTTTTATAGGACCACAGTGGAGAAATGTAGATGAAATAAAATCATTTACCTCCATTCTCATAATAATCCTATTATTTCTGGTTGTGATGCTCATGAGATGCTGAAACCTCAAATCTCTGGCTTGAAGACCTAATTCTTGATGTAAATCAGTTTTCTTCCTTTCTATAAGACAAGTAGTTTCAATAAATATGGTGGGCTAAACCAATAATGAGTTTAAATTTTTATTTAATTGTACCCCTCCCTCCACCAAGATAATTTTCTATTACCAGAAACAAAAGCTAAAAGGAGTCTTTTTAATACCCATTTTTATCTCAAAAACATATTCAAGCTAAATCTGGTCAAATACTATTCTTCTCCCTTTGTATCCCTACTTCATAACGTTTCTCTGAACTTAGAAAGGGGCCAGTATCAAAACCACAGCTGTACATTATTATAACTTACAAGATTAATTTCTAGTTCTAGGAATGTTTAATGTGAATTATACAGAGCTGTTCTCTATTTTTTCTAGCCACATTACCATCCTCAGTATTTTAAATCTGTGAACAGGTAATTCAATCTTCACCTTGGAATAATATAAAAATAGGAAAATTAAGTCAGTTCTCACACTAGATTCTCCTACCTGAAAACTAAATTTTATTACCTAAGAGAAAGTGTAACAGATGAAAATACTCCCAAAAATGATCCTGGTTACAGTAATATTTGTACTTACAGCATCAAGCAAAAGCTGAAACCTCAAAAAGAGCCACTTAGAGCTCTAAGGAGAACAATCTCTTAAAGGAGATATTGAGCAAAAAACACAAATTATCTTAGTAGGATCTCAGCAACAGCAGAAACAGGATCATGGGATTGGCAGGGATGGGAGATCTGAAATTGCACGTGAGGTTAGAGAGCAAATAACACTTAGTTTCATTCTTAATGGAACTGTCCATAAGAGCAATCCTGGGCAGAGTTCCATCTCACTGCCATCCAGTGGCCTGTCCCTCCTGTCTCTGCCACTGCACTGTCAGTAGCATTATGTGACTCTGCTTTAAACATGCTACTGGAATAGATGAATGTGAGTATGAGGGAAGTGAAAGGGACACTAAAGGGAAACAAAAAGGAAAACTGTTTGCCCCAGCTGCACACCAGCCTCTCTTCTCCAAAATATTCCTTTAATAGGAATATTAGGGCAAAAGGGGTTTCTGACAGGAAAAAAAACTCTGGAAGAATACATACAGTCCAATGCTGAAGAAAGAGCTCCTTTAACACACCCATAAACACAAAGAATATTCTACGGAAAAGTCACAATTTCTTGATTTCCATCAGATTCACTCACTCATTGATTAAGAAAGTGATTTAGAAGAAAACTAAACTCACCAAAAGAAGTAACACTTCCCTCTTTGTCAAATTTTGTCTGAAGAGAGATAATAAAAACAAAATATTATTTTCTCCCAAATTAGTATGCTATTTATGGGATTATACCACCATGGCATTGTATCTCCCAAATACTGAAATGCAGATATAAGCAATAACTGCCCTTCTTTAGGTTAAATTCAGTTATGAGTTACGGGTTAAAAAATTCCCGATTCCCCAGATTTCCAAATCTGACCTTGGATTATCTTGGTTCCTCTGCAAATCTGATAAAGGAATGTTAGTTGTCTTACTATGCAACATTGCTTATGGTATAAATGTCCAGTGGTTGACAAACTGCATTGGACTGGGAAGACTATAAACCAATTAAGCAGATACCTGGTGGGAGGCTATAGTTTGCTTTACCCCTACTGTGGTGGCTCTAGTAACTGCCCCGTTCCTTCTGGGAGTCCTGGATGTGACTGAGATAATTGCAAGAGATACTGGCATTAGAAAGCGTGGGGATTCTAAGCCAAGGTGGATCTCATACCACCTTTGAGAATATTATCTCCTTGTACCGGAGATGTCACAGAGGGGGCCAGAGAAGCCTGGATAGCTATAAGGACTTTTGAAGTGAAAACACCTGATGCTTTCCTTCTGCATTTCTTATCCTTTGTCTTTCTGAATAGTCTGCGACCAAGTGTGGCTTATCTTGTGAATCTAAGTATCTACTGGAGGCCAATGAAGTTTCTCTGGTGAGCACTGTGGAATCAATATTTAGAGAAAGTTCTCTTCCAAATGAAGAAAGGACACAATGTAGAAAAAGTACTTATTTCCTGTAAAGCAAAGCAAAGCAAACATTTTCCTGTAATACTTGTCCACAGTCAAGTTTGAAAATGTCAGAAAATATTTAATGAATCACTATGTGCTGTGTTTCACTAAGTACTATTAAATACACTTTCAGAAAGACACTCTCTAAAACACAGTTGTAGGTACAAGTCCTGTGTTATTACCATGGGAACATATGTGTGCTGTGTCAAAAACACACAAAAACACAATATATATTTTAGCTTGCTTCTCCTAAGCAAAGATAGATATGAATATATAACGAGTACCCTAAAACATTAGTGTTAAAGGGAAATTCACAATAAAGGAAGCTTCATGTTTTGGGTCAAAGAGACTAGCTCTTCTCTTTAAATTTATTTCACGAACATATATCTGCAGCAGAAAATTTGAAAATAAAGTAAAATAAAACTAATCACCTGAAATGATAAATTTTAAAGAAAACTGATATTTTACCAAATATCCTTCCAGACTTTATCCCATTAAATATATTCATTTTACACACACTTATTGGAGTCTACCCTCACTTTCAACTTAACAACACATGTTGAATATTTTTGCATATTTACCTGTATCTTTTCCTTTAATGGGATTTTTTTGATAAAAAAAGGTCATTCAAACTACCATTTAAAAAAATGTTTACCTTGTAATGTCACTCACATTTCACAGAACTTAACTCTCATTATTTCATTATTTCAAATAGCACGAACTGATTTTAAGTGTACTTAGTAGACAATGATTTCTGCTACAAAGAACCTTATTTCAAAATTTAATATTTGATTTTGTTTTCGTACTTAACTACACTGGCCAACTCTTCCAGGCCATTGAGTAACAGTGGTAACTTTTACATGTAATTCTGGGGGCTATTCATTTTGTATAGTTTATAAAGAAAAGTTCTTATGTTAATAAGTCTAAATAATAATGATAATGGCTAATAGATACAGAATGATTACACGTGTGAAGCACTACTCTCAAAGGTTTTTACATACAGTACAAGTGAGTTAATTAAAACCTCACAACAATTCCATAAAGTAGGTATTATTATTATCCCCAGTTTACAGATGAGAAAACTAAGGCACAAAGATATCATAACCTGACCACGCCACCCAGTTAATAGTAAGAAGCAGAACTGAGATCTGAATTTGGGAATGATGGCTCAGAGAAGCACACTTATTTTTTAATTAAGCCTTAAAAAAAATTAAAAGCCTACAAAGAAGTTGCAAGAATATTACAATGAATTCCCATGTAACTTTCATCTACACTCACCCTTTTTTAACATCTGGCCCCTGTGGCCTTTTTTCACTCTCTTAATGTGTGTGATGCACATTATTCTTGTTATTTTATTTCTTCCTGAATCATTTCAAAGAAAGTTGCAGAAGTCATCACCCTTCAACTCATGCACTCTTAAATACTACACTGTGCTTCCTTCAAAATGTTTCTGTGTATATTATTTTTCACAGCACAGGTTCAAGCCCCTCTGTGACTAACAGCCTTCAAGGACTTCTAAATAGATCAGGGGACATTTTGAGTATTCAAGTAGGAAACTCTGAACTGTGATTTGAACAACCTGATTAACTAAAAGAACAGTAATTAAAAGAAGGGCTCCACAGTCATTAACAAAGTTTCAAGAGTGCTGCTAAGCAAATCTTGCTGGCATTCAGGTCAACAGCTAAGCAAAACACAAAGACAAAAGGACTTGTAAGTTTAGTGATTCATTATAAAACAAAAAATAATATCTTGGCCCACGAGTCCAACCCAGTTAACTTAAGTATGGGAGTACTTTCTGTAAGTTATCAAATGTACCATTCATACTCACCACAGTAAACACGGGGGCTACACTGGCTAAAGTGGCTTGAGAGACATCAGAAGTTCTAGAATGGTACACTTCACCTGAAGAATGAATTAGAGAATTCCCTGTAACCAGATGACTGTTTTTCACATATAGTAAGGCACAACTCTCACAGTATGTAGAGGTCTTCAGACTATTTTACTGTTTTTTGAAACTTTTTTCCAAGAGAAAAAATAAGAAACATACTTTTTGTTAATCTTCATATTTGTGATTATATAGGTTTGGTGGGGAATGACTTTTAAAAAAATGGCTTAGATGACACAATAGAATAATTCATGGATTCCAACCCCTATTTCCCCTAATTATGATTGATCTCTCAAAACTGGAGGAACAATGTACAACACAGTGTTCTGAAAGTACAAGAAAATGTCAATTCTTTTTGCATACCTAAAAAGGCTCTTCATGCAAATTACATTGGTAGATAAACTCCAGGAAACATAAATCACAAATACCACCTAACCTTTCAGAATTCCAGTATCAGGATCCTACAGATTTTACTTCTATGTATTAACTTATTTTCCACAGTACTTTACAGTGAATACTTACGAAATAACCCAGTGAATGAAGACAAATATTTATGTGAAAATAAATCTCTTTAAAACATTTGATTAGACTGAGTTGAGCTAATCTCTGAAGTACAAGTAAATTTAATGACTGACAAAGAACACTGTAAAAACACTAAACATAAGTGGAATGGGCAGAAGGTATAAAAATATTACCAATTATTTATGTTTCCAAAGAAATCATGCTGATCCCACAGATGTTGACATATTGTCACTTTTGATTTTATTCCTTCCCATTACAGGCATCTGATACATATAATCTTAGCATCTGAGGTATGTTGTTTCCCTTTTACAAAATACAAATTATAATAGATGAATAAAAGTAAAAGAACTATATATCAGCATTTCCTAATCAGTTCCAGATTAGATAAGGTATTACCAGGACAGAGATTCTGAATCTCAATGTTTGGCTTATAACATTACAACTTGTTTCCCAAGTATCGAAGGAGAGAGTATGGGATATACAACACAATTCAGAAAGACTCTCCAGTGAGTGTGGAGAATGAGGCGGTGATGGTGAGTTACTCTGGGATGCTTTTCAGAGTACAGCAGAAAATTTATTTGAGGACAGTGCAATATTTTTGGGAAGCCATACATTTTAATGTCCTTTGTTTCTAAGCAATATTAGCACCCACATTCTCACACTATGAAAATGTTAATATATCACCACAAACATTATAATGTTTTATTATTTGGTGAAAAAAAATACATCACTCTCCCCCACACCCCGTAAGGCTATTGGTTACATGGTGCTTGAACAGAGATTTTTCTCAGGAACATCTACCATGAAATCTCAACTTTTCGGCCTCATTTCTAGGTGCCTTCCCACCCCTTACCTGAGCGATGGGACAAATGCATAAGTGTGTTCATAAGAAAGAGATAGAAGACAGAGAAAATAAATTAATATTCATAAAAATACTCCGGGTAGATGAACCCAATCTTGACTTCAGAACTACCTTGACGAAAAAGGGTCTAACTTGTTAAAAACAAAACAAGGCAAATAAAAAAAAACAACCCTTCTCACAAGAGCACTTAAGCGGGGAGACCTACACCAAGGGGCGGTGAGTAAGGAGGGCTCGGCCGGGAGGTCCCTAGCAGGGCACACGGCACAGCCGCCCTCGGGGGCGGTGGGTGGCAGCTGGGTCTGTGGACCTGTGCAAGTCTGAGAGAGGGCAGGGCCGCCCTAGGGCGCGCCGGCAGGCCACGGCCTGAACGGAACGCGGGGCGGGGCGGCCACAGCCGAGCCCGGTCGGGCGGCAAGGTCAGGGACCCGAGTTCCCCGCGGAACGGGGAGGGCAGTACCTTGCAGGCGGGGGCGGGGTCTGCACAGCAGCGCGGCCCGGGTCCGTCCCAGCGGTTTGGCTGCGGTAGTGCAAGCGGCAGCAGGGCGAGCCGCGGGCGTCAGGCCCAGGGCCAGAGCACACAGGCTGCGCTGAGGCGGCCACAGAGCGCGAGGCAGGAGTGGGGTCAGGCTCCGGAGGCATTCCATGGCGCTGGAGCGAGGAGGAGCCAGTATCGCCACCCCAGCCCTTCATGCCGGAAGCTGGCGGTACCAGACGGTGGCGGGTCACAGGGCACTGCGCGCCCCACACTAGCGCGAGCGCGCAAGGTACTTCCGCTGCGAACCGGGCGTGCGCACGGAGCACGGCGCCTACATCTTACTTCCCACGTATGCTCGGAAGGTGCCTTTGGGGACACTTCTGGGTCCCGTGGCCAATCACAGTTTGATTCCCATACCTGTGCGTGTACCGGTAGGAAAGCGGTATGCAGGTATCTCAAAAACCTGAAAATAGAAAAACACGAGCCAGTAATTACAATTTTGGCAGTTTACCCGCACAAAACAAAATCACTAATGTGCAAACAAGTATGCGCTCCTATTTACTGCAGCACTTAATACCCTACCCAAGATATGGAAGTAGTCTAAATGTCCATCAATAGCTGAATGAATAAGGGTGTGATCCATACATACAATGGAATATTCCTCAGCCATAAAAAGAATGTAATCCTGTCATTTGTGACAACATCCACCAAGGGACCTAAAGGGTATTATCAAAGTGAAGTCAGAGAAAGATAAATACCTTATGATTTCACTTACATGTGGAATCTAAGAAATAAAACAAATGAGCAAACAAAATGAGATAGGGAGCATGGGCTTAGACAGAGAAGGGTGAGGGCCTCCAGAAAAAAACAAAGCAAGATAATTCATTGTGAGATTTACTTTGGCCTGCTGGGGGCCCAGTTTATTTTTTTGACTTTACCCAGGTGCTGCTTTTTTCCTCCTCCAGCCCTAATCAAGTGATTTGCAACCTGGGCAATTGATTTAGCAAGCAGGCCCAAACAATTTAGAAAAAACAGGAAAGATTCCATCTTGAAGATACGACTGCATTTTAACACCCAGTTAGTTAAAAAAGTAAGTTTCTTAACATACTCTTTAACAAACAGACAATAACTCAGCCCACCTCGGGAGCAAAGCAGGCAGTCTTGATTGATATGCTTCCAGACCAGGAAGCTGCTATCCTGGGAGGAAATCAGAGCAGTAAATTTCTTATAAATAACCTGGAAGACTGATAATAAATTAAAGTCTCTTCAAAGATAAACATTTTGGGACCACTTAGCAGGTCTGCATCCCTAGTCCTTTGTCTCTTAACCTCCTGTATATCCCTTAGACAATGCACCACCCCAGGGTTCTCTTGTCCCCTCCTGGCATGAGCCAGGAGCTCTGTCCTCTCACTTTATTTCTAAATAAAAGCCTCTCCTCAGCTCTCCTACCTTGAGTGTTTGTGAAGTTCATTCTTTGAGTCCATGAACAAGAATCTCAGCATCAAAAACATGTAGACACATAAACAGAGAATAGACTGGTGGATGCCAAAAGCGACGGGCAGGGAAAAATAGGTGAATGTGACAAAGAGGTATATACTCCCAGTTATAAACTCACAATGATGGAAATATAGTATAAGGAATACAGTCAATATCTACATATGTTGACAAATGGTAACTACACTTTTCATGATAAGCATTTAGAGATTTACATAATTGTCAAATCACAATCTTGTATACCTGAAACAAATATAATATTGCATTGCCATGAAAAAGAAAAAAGAATGTTGAGGAATATAAAACTTGAACAAAACACATGAAAATACTTTTTGAACTTTAAAATAAACAAACAAGGAAAGTAAAGGAATAGGCATACTAATTAGGAAGTGGAAGTATCCATTACTGGAAAGAAGCATGTAAAGGAAGGAAGGAGATTAGAAACATCTTAATGTCTTCTTTGAAACAGATATAAAAAAATAGATGAACTGCCTTCAGACTTTCTATTTGAAGCCAGAGAATATCTATTTTCCATAAATACATCTGATCTAAAATAAGAAGCCACTGTCTTGCTTCTTAAATACAATGGCTATTTAAGTCTTATGTATATTTCATTTTATATGGTTTTATGTAGTATATAATAGATGGTAATACAAAAAAATCATGTTTTGATTTTCTAAACTTGATTCATGAATTCTGCTTATTCTATCAAATAACAAATACTTTGTCTTGATTTGCTTATTTTTTTTAACAGATTGACTCACACAGAGGTCCAGCAAAGAACATTGGGAAATACTGAAAAGATTTAGTATAGATAATTTTTTGACATGTAGACACTGAGTATATGCATTGGTCTTTTCCATAACCTAGCCATAACATCATCTTGACTATGCTTTCATGCCTGAATATTGTGATCAGTATCAAGTATAAAAACGTCTTTGTAATAGCAGTGAAGTACATGTAGTGGCTAAGACCCCAGGTTTTAGAGAGAGACAGTCCTGGGTTCAAATCACACATTTCTGCTCCTTATTCCCAGTCCACCTCAGGAAATGATTTAACCTCAGTGGGTCTGTGGTTCCCTCAATGGTAATATAGGGACAGTAAAACCCACCTTACTAGGTCAAATGATTATGAAGATTAAAGTAAACAACACATTCAAAATGCCTCGGACAGAGCACAGTGCTTGGACTGTGGGGTGTAACTGTCATCTGTGATGGGGGCAAGAGCAGTGCTTGTATCCATGGCACCCATTGTGTGAGGTCATCATATGCCATGATTCTGAGCCTGGCTCCACAGCATAAAGGGCGGTCAGGACTGCTGGCTCTGGCTGCAGAAGTGCCCAGAGTGGTTCAGGCTGAATCCAGCTTTAAGGTTCTTTTAAGGAAAAAGGAACACTAAAAAAATTTTCTTGACCTTCACACCAAAGGAATTCTCTCTCAAAAAAGAAGTATAAGGTAATTTTTAAAAATTGTTTTAGAAAGGTTATTTTGAAAGGATGCTTTTCCTATGTCTGGACATAGTACTTGGGACTCTAAATAAGGTCACATAACTGTATTTGTTTTGATTTCCTTATGGAGGACAACCAGCTCTTGATTATTACCTATGCACTAAGCAGGCTTATTCCTGTAGTACACTAGCGTTATGCTGGTGTATGTGTTTCCGCGAGGAGACTTATAGTGGGAAATCTGAAATATCACAAAAGTAGGCAAAATAATGTAGATCATGTACCTATCATCAGCTTTAGAAATTATCATATGAACAATATTGTTTTACATATATTCCCATCTACTGCTCCTCTTCCATAATTTGTTGAAGCAAATCTTAGACATCATACTTCATCTGTAAATGTATCTAAAAGATAAGAATTCTTGTTTGCTACAAAAGTATCACAGTACCATTATCATACTTTAAAATGATAATTTCTTGATATCAAATATCAGACATTGTTCAAAATTTTCATTGTTTAAAATCTTAACTCTCAGAATTTCCTGAACAGTTTGTCTATTTGAATCAAAATCTAGGTAGATCCAAACATTGGGCATGTTTGATACATCCTTTAAGGCCCCTTTAGTCTTCTCACAGTGTTTTCAGTTCTTGAAATTCATTTGTTGAATAAACTGGGTAATTTGTAGAATTTCCTACAGACTGGGTTTTGCTGTGTAGTTTATAAAGCCAGGGAACTGTTTGTCACCTTTTTATATAGACTCTCTTACTTTGTTCTTTAGATTTTTACCCTTTTGCATGACTTCCCTTAATATTAATTTCACCCAGATTTTACCTTTATAAAAATATTTAAATTATTAGCCTTCATAGAATAGCTTGCATCAAGCCCCACCCCCTTGGAATGGTCGGCTGAGTCCTAGGCAGGCGTGAGAATCTCAAGCTGATCCCATTGCCTCTCATCACTCTCGTTCACTTACAGTGTATAAAATGACATAGATGCTGTTAATTATAGACTGTTTGGGACTTTATATTCAGAGTGGAGAGAGTTCGAGTTAGTTAGATTTCAGGGTTGTTCTAAATCTACTTATTATATTATTTAATAAATATTTTTTTCTTAAAATGATAAAAAAATACATGTTCCATTTGTATCTGACATGCTCTGACAATCTAGGTCATTCGGTTCAGTAAGTCTGCTATAGAAATGTGGCATGAGGTCCTTGAATTTTAAGTTTAAATGGCTGCTGAATAAAGATCCTTGATATTGTCATGCAGTTTTTATGTGTTAGGTAGAACCACATGAAATTGCCTATTTTCTAAGTAAAAAATGATTACATATCTACAATTTTATATAGTTTGACCTAATGGACAAGTATAGAACAAGTGCAATACTTGTAACATGTTCTAAATCTTCCCTGAAATTATATATTAAAAGCTTTTTATTTTTTTAGGAGAAAGAAATCAGAAGACAACAAGCTGTTCTTCTGAAGCATCAGGTCTGGAGACATAAAGTTAAACAATTGTTGAAATGTACATTTTATGATTCTTCTTAAATCTTAATTTGGGGAGAATCTTGAAAATATTTTCTTAAAACTTTCCATTATGATTCCCCCTTAAGTTTTCCCTTCATCTTACAGTTATTGCCTTGCTTTCGTATTGGTGTCTTTTGGGGGGTTAAAAATTGGTTTCATGACTGTGTGATTTCTGTTTCATAATGTTGTGCCAACTCTTTCTACCAGGAGGTGGAGAGGCATAGACTAGATATGGTATGGGTATGTTTATTTTTGTACATCTAACACCGCATTGTGATTTGGTTGTGATGTGGTTGTAATAGCAATGCATAAAGTGTAGCACTGCTGCTGTCATATTACATACTGCTGCATGGCTTTACAGCACAGTGCATTGCTTACATCTGCTTGTCTGTCTGTAAGTATGATCTGTCCCCAAGATTTTTAATTGAATTGTGTAAGCCTTATTGAAGGCCGCTGTCTGAAAATTTGGGTTACTGATGTCAAAATGAAAGTTGGATAACTGTACAAATCAGGTACAATTATGACCCGTATTCTCCCATCTTTCCTGATGCAAAACTGCCATTGAATAAAATGGGAATTTTCAGTTAGGTTGACGAGAGAATATGAAATAGATTCGTGTTTTATAGGTAAATTTTAGAAGTGATATTAGAAATATCCCTTTGGGGGTACTAAGAAGAATTGATTAGACGTTACGACTTTGATTTTTGAATTTTGAAATGAAATGAGATGATCAAACTAAGCTACTGGTAGTGCTTATCTTATTTTCATACTGTGCCTTTTAGATGCCCTTATGGCCAATGGTGCAGCTTTTATGTCTTTAAGTAGTGCATCAAGTGGCAGACATCAGTAAATAGGAGTATCCCGTTTCATTGGTATTTTTATATGAACCACATCTAAGCAAAGAGCAGAGAAAAGGAACAACAGAGGAAAATGATTCGGGTCACTTGTCAAAACAGCCCAGTTGTACCTCTGTTAAGGAACCAAAACGAGAGGAGGCTGAGTACGTGACTTTTTGCTGGTATTATTTCTGTTCCCCTGTCCTATATGTTCATAACATCCCATTGTATTTGTTTAGAAAGGTTCCACCATTCTACAGGTGATTTTTGACCATTTGTGTAAGTAGGAATTTTCCTATGTAATGTCAACTCTGTACTATAAGTAAATGTATTCTTTCATGTGTTTTTATGAATTAATTTGCATTGTCTTTACTTGGAAGAGAATGAAAACTAAACTTTTACTAAAAATAGATAACTCTAAAGCATGGATATTGATTTCAAATATTATTTTCTCTAGTATGATCCTTACCGAAATAGAAAATCATGAGGATGCATGGCCTTTTCATCTTCCTGTAAACTTGAACTTTGTTCCTGGTTATACCAAAGTTATTAAGAAGCCTATGGATTTTTCCACAATTAGAGAGAAATTAATTAGTGGACAGTAAGTAAATCATTTCTGTTCAGTGTTTATTGAATGTTATGTGCTCAGTACTCTTATAGTGAGCCAAGAATACATCAATTACAAGCCCTGCCTTTAGAGACAGGATATATATGTGTGGTTAAGGTAGTATGATATGGAAGATAAGTTAATTAAAATTATATCAGTAATTAGAAATAGAATAGTAAAGCTGTTTTGATACTGGAAGGCCACCAAACCTAGCCTGGGAGTTAAGGAAAAGTATCAGGGAAGCCTACCAAAGTGACTAAGTGACATCTAAGCTGGAGCTTATATTATGCATTGTTGGGATATCAATACCATTTCATGTGCATTTCACAAAAATTGATTTCATAATCTTTTCAGATTATTATAAGATGGATTGTTGGAAATTTTAAATAATGAAAGCTTTACAATGAATCATAGATTACAAAAAAGGCATTTGTTAAAAGTAGAAGAAAATTATTATTTGCCCCTGTCCTTACCATATCGTCTTTGTGATCCTATCCGAAGGGTAAAGTGGCTTCCTGGTTGCAGTTAATGATCTTTGTTAAAACCACTTCAGACTCCTGCCAGGGAGTGACCACTGTCAGTGGGCTTTAGTTGGTTCTGGATACTGGACTCATGTGGAACCACAGGAAGGAATGAGGCTGTTTGCTTACAGAACAAACCCACAGGAAGCATTTCACGGGAGCATGGCCAGGAGCCGTGGCGCTGCACGGGCCTCTGCTCCACTCTCCCGCTCCCTTTATTCCTCTGTACTGCTTTCGGCTAATGTAGCTCGTGCCCATAACTGCAGGCAAATTCACCAGTAATTCTGGAGAGAAAAGGAACTTTACATGAAAAATAACCATAAAATATATTTTGATCACATTCTTACTGTGTTTTTTAAAAACATTATTTAACAGTGTATTATATGATCTCTCCTGGATATTCTTTGGGAGAAAATGACCGTGTTCTATAATTTATATTCAATTTAGAAGTGTTGATTAGAACTTAACTCATTGATGACCAACATTCTTCTCATATGTATCAAAGGAATTAATAAATGTACCAAATGACTACTGATTTATTTGTTTGTAGGCTGAAATGTCAGTCTTTCAAAAGATTCTATTTACCTTTTAAAAAATTAAAATTCAGAAAACATTTAAGACTGTTAAAATATTGGTTCTATTGTGAACCAAAGAGCAGAAGCTGGTGTCTAGATAGGAACTAGTTTTTTTGCTTTTTTAATGAAAATACGCAGATGTTTAGGTGGGTAGCACATGGCCAGGACAGACTTACACAGGAAGACTTTACCAGTGTTTAAATCAACTCTTGACTTTATCTTCTGCGATTCTCCAGTCCCTGGGCGGAGGATGAACTTCAGCCTCAAAATCCCCAAAACACATAGGTTCAAACATTAAAACAGAGCTTAGACATTAACAAAAATTGGAGCTCCCTTTTGAGAACGAGTCCTGGTGAATGGAGGAGGAACATAGCAGAGGGAGGCAGGCGGAGGGGAGCAGTTCTGTATGATCCCGTTCATGACACCAGCTGTGTCGGAGGCAAAATTCAGTGGATTCAAGCTCCTCTAACTTCAGGTTGTTCGATTAAAGCCAAACTAATGAGCTGGAAAGAAAACTCCAACAATATTTCAAATATTTAAATCAGGAATTTATAGAACAGAGGGGAGGAGGTGCCTAGTTTAATGAGTATGGGTTCTGTCAGCTGCCCTGTCCTGTGAAGGGACAGCAGAGGCGTGAGCACCGCACTCACCGCACCTAGAATCTCACCGAGAATTCTTTCCTGGATTCCACTCTCCCTGACATTAATCATTAACCTTTTCTTGTAGTAAGGAAGAGTCTAAAGAGCGAGATATTTCTCAAAGTAACATTAAAATATTTTATAAAAACTATTCTCATACGTTGTATGATTCTATTTTTATGAAATACCCAGAATAAGTTAATCCATAGAGATCGAAAAACAGATTAGTTATTTCCAGGGACTGGGATAGGGAGGAATAGAGAGTAACTGTTTAATGGGTTGGGTATGAGGTTTCACTTTAGGGTAATGACAATGTTTTGAAACTAAATAGAGGGGTGGTAGTATAATGTGTGAATATACTAAATGCCACTGAATTATTTACCTTAAAATGGCCACTTTTATGTTATGTGACTGTCACCTGAATAAAAATCATAATTCCCAGAAGAATAGGAAAATGGGTGAGGTTACATAAATACTGACTTAATTCTCTTATTATTGCATATATCATAATGAGAGAGTGAAAAATACTATACAAGGTATTTGATGAAAGAAATAGTTCCACTTTTACCAGGTCTCAGAGCTCCAGTGTGTACTTCATAGGTATTTCTAAAAGGTAAATTAGTGTTCAGCTTATCATACATCATACATTAGAATTAATTTAAATTTGGATATCCAAAAGCCCTCCTTCAAAATGTATTGATTTGGCTTGAGTTGGCTTGAAACAAGGCAGTCCGTTTTTACCAAAAAGCTTAGGCAGGTGCATTCATCATTCTATCTTCTCTGTGCTCTTACAGAGAAAGAGAATCAGGTTTATCGCACCAAAAAAAGCACAGACTCCACAGTGCTTCCAATGGAAGGACAGATCCTCGTAGTGTTTCTCTGTGAAGGGATAACACGTGCTGTTTTGTTGTTGGGATCATCTAATCCATTGCTTGAGAAAAGAGCACGTTTGAGAAGAGAAGAGAAAGAGGAAATGGGGAAGATTTAACACAGTGGCATCTCCTGGGATGTAGGTGAAGGCTCCAGGGAAGCTGTAATGTGTATCGTGCATAGGAGACATTGACATTATTTCTAATGAGACTAAGTTGTTGTGAATGTGGGTCATAGGGTACTACAAGTGCTACAATTGGTCAGAAAAGTTAAACTAGTCAAGTGGGATGAGTCCTGGGATGGAATTGTGATTCAAGTCAAACCGGAAATTGGATGGGGGGAGAAATGCTAGTTAGTTGAAATATATCTTGATCTTTTGAGAAATATGTTTTTCCATTTAACCTGTCTATATCCTTTATAGTCCAGAACACATGGAAGTTTTAAAATGTTCCATTTGTAAGAGGATATAAGGTGTTTTATTTCTGCTTAAATGCAATTTTTTTCTCTTACCTTTTCATATTTACTTTTGATTTTACCTTTTTATTATCATTTCATTTGTTTACAAAACAAAGCCACCCTACAAAAGAACCTCTAAATCATGTGTTTTCTTTCAGGTATCCAAACCTGGAAGCCTTTGCTGTCGATGTCAGGCTTGTTTTTGACAACTGTGAAGCCTTTAATTAAGATGATTCTGATACAGGCAGAGCCGGCCACAGTATGAGGAAGTATTTTGAGAAAAAGTGGACAGATACTCTCAAAGTGAGCCGAAGCTACAATAATCTCTTTTTTCCTTTTCAATAAGGATGAATAAGATGAGCAATGTCAACTATATTTTACATAAATGTGCAAGGCACATGCATAATGACTTTTTTCTTAGTAAAAGTATCACACAAAATCAGTATCAGAAGAATGATACCATTTTTAAAGGCTTCACTCCTACAACAACCAAGGCCCTTGGCTTGTGTGATTTATCAGCTAATTTAGGTAGAACAGGGAAGCACACCCAAAGAATTTTCAAAGGTTAGGGTGTTATAGAGTAACAGCAATTAAAATATATCAAATCGCACAGAATATTCAACACCAGAGCTCTAACGTTGGAGATGGTTCTCCTTTCCCTCTCAATAAATATCTACTTTTCCTTTTTTTATTTTGTAGTTTATTTTTTAGTGAATGTATTTAATTTTATGAATCATTCATGATTAAACCACATTCAGAATCTTCGTTTTCTATGAAAAGGAGGAACTAGAAAATTGCTTTAAATCTTGAAAATACAAGGAATGTTTTAGGAGGAATGTCTCTGAGCAGGACGGACCCCTCGTGACCAGGCCTTTCCTCAGGTGTCCGGCCCTCCTAGTGCTGAGTGGCCCTGGACCTGCCCTGGTGGTGGCCCCATAGTGGGTGGGCGTGGATTCTCGGGGCAGGAACGCACTGACCCAGGGCACCAGGAGCCAGGCTGTCTGTTTCCCTCCCCCTCCCAGTCTGCTCCCTGGGATGTCCGTGGGGCAATTAGCCCTGTCACTGTGCCCCCCATGCCTGCTGAGCCCCCCAGACGAGACAGGTCTTTGGGGTTGCCAGTGAGTTGAGGTCTCCACACCTCTCTGGAGCCTTGTCTCACTGTGGCTGCAGGAGTTCTGGGGTTGGCCGAGGTCAACCATTCTTGCCCAACCACCACCCGCTTCTCTGCCCCCTCCACTTAGGCCCATCAGCTCCCACCTTCACCCCACCCAGTCCCCTTTCCTTCCCCTCTCTCTGCCCTCCCCTCTCCCTTCCCTCCCTTCACCCTCCATTCCCCCTGTGCCCATGGGGGTCCTGTGCTCATGGGGAGGCCTGCCCATGGGCCTATGTTCTCATGGGGGACCCAGTGCTCATGGGCCCCTGTGCTCACGGGCCATGTTTTCATGGGGGGCTCATGTGCCTCAGCACCTTGTTTGGGGAGTGTCGCTTTGTCTTTTGGTCAGGCTTTAATCCCCCTGGTTGCCTGGCCTGGAGTTGGGGAGGCATGTGTCCCACTCCAGTCCCCATCTGCAGCCCCACATCCCTGCGTTGTCCCTCTGTCCCAGGTCTGAGGCCTTGATTTGGGGAGCAGCTCTGGTGTGGTGAACAGTGGGAAGAGCTCTGGGCCCTTGGTACACCTCTGTGCGAGTTGGGGCCATTGCAGGCTCATCAGAGCCTGGTGGGGGCCCGCTGGTGTGCTGAGCTGTGTGTCACCCGTGTCAAGCAGCTGGTTCATTTCGGGGTTTTTAGCATCTCTTCCAGGTCGGGTCCCCTCCAACTCAGCCAAGCCCCTCTCCTGCATTTGCCTTGATTTGGGGCTGGATCACACATGGCAGTGGGCTCCTGGCAAAGACACTCTGGGTACACCTTCCACGTGTCCTGCTCTCCCCTCTCCAGGTGCTGGCGTTTAGCAAAATCCACAGCCCTTTCCTCTGAAAGCCTTAGAGCTTCTGCCCCAGACAGTAATGCCACATTACAGTAAGGTGTTTCCACATTTACTAGGAAGAAAAAGTACAGTGTGAATTTGGCCATAAAGAAAGAGTATTTTTAATTGTGGTAAAAAGCATGAAACACAAAATGTACCCTCCCAGCAGTATTTAAGCACATTTTAGGACCATTGACTGTATCCCACTGTTGGGGAACAGATCTCCAGAACATTGTCATCTAGTAGAGCTGAACTCTGTCCCTATGGAATGGCTCCCCACTCCCCTCCCCAGACCCTGGCAACTGGCCCCTGCTTTTGTTTTTGTGATTTTGATGACGGCAGGTATCCCCTATGAATGGAATCATACAGGACTTGTCCCTCTGTGTCCAGCTTGTTACACTCAGCATCATGTCCTCATGTTGTGACATGTGACGGTATTTCTTTCTTTAAGGCTGAACAGTGTTCCACTGTGCGGTTGGACTGTGTTTCCTTTGCCCATTTGCCAGCAGGCACTTGTGTTGCTTCCACCGCTTGGCCACCACTGTGAATAATGCTGCAGTGAACACGGCTGTACAGGTGTCTCTGAGATCCCGCTTCCAGTTCTTTTGGACATGTACCCAGAAGTCTCATTGCTCGGTGATGATGGTAATTGTATGTTCAGTGTTTTGAGGAATCGCCCTACTGTCTTCCACAGCAGCCACACCATTTTACATTCCTGCCAGCAGTGCACACGGCCTCCACTTTCTCCACCTACACTTGTCTTTTTGTTTTTGATAATGGTTATCCTACTGGGTGGAAGATGCATCTCACATGGTTTTGGTTTGCTTTTCTGTCATGATGACAGGTGTTAGCACCTTTTCATACGTCTGTTGGCCAGCTGTGCTTCTCATTGGAGAAATGTCTCTCTGATCCTTTGTCCACATTACAGGTAGGCTGCCTGGGCTCCCCATGTCTCCTGCGGGTCTCCTTCCTACTGAGCGGCTTGTTTCCACTGTGCAGAGCTTCTCAGTTCTCTGTGACCTCCTTTGTCTAGTGTTGCTGTTGTTACTTGTGCGTAAATGTCTTTTTGATCACCTGAGATAAAGGCAGGGGTGACTGCACCAAGTTCATCACATTCATCTCAAAGGAATCGACACCATTAGTTAGGTAAGAATGCCTTATCAAGCATGAACATACAATGTTTGCTGAGAATTTTTGTTGTTCATTTTGACATAATGATAGCCTTTTAGACGGGCAACAATAGGTCACCAACAGATCTTATGCATCGTCCATTCACAGTCCCCAAGTCTCAGCATTTTATGTTATCTTTTTGCTGCATCAGAGCACAGAGGAGGGCATGCTGTCTCCCTGGCTATGTTTTCATGTCTGCAATAACACATTACATAAACCAGATGGCTTCTAACAGCAGGGATTTATCTTCTTTCGGTTCTGGAGACCACACGTCCAAACTCGAGGTGTGGGCAGGGCCACGCTCCCTCTGCCCACTCCAGGGGAGGCTCCTTCTGGCTTCTTCTAGCTCCTGGAGGGCTCCAGGTGGCCCTGTGAGTGTGGCCACATCCCTCTCATCTCTGCCTCTGTGTCCACATGGCTTCTTCTCTCTGGGTCTCTCCTCTTCTGACTCCTATAAGGGCACCAGTCGTAGATTACTGGACACCCTCATCCAGGATGACCTCATATCAGATTTTGCAGTTAATCCCATCTGGAAACACCCTTTTCCCAAATAAGGTCCCATTCACATGTTCTGGGGGAATATCTTTTTGGGGCCCAGAAAATCACCCTTTATTTTAGGAGATGACCAGGGGTCTATATTGACTGGCACTGCCAGCAACTGTGTGGGATGGGGGTGGGGGCAGAATGAGGACCTGGCAGCACCTTTGATGGGAGGGATCAAGGCTGGGCTCAGTCAGAAAGTGACTTTCTACCTTGAGGCTCATGAAAGCACTCAGGCCACCCTTTCTCTCAGCAAAAGGGACCTAGCACTGAGTCCAGAGTAGTTACCTCAGGAAGCATCTTATGGAATCTTGCCATTAATAGCATTATGGTACCAATAATTACAGGTATAGAAGAATCAGTTGCTGGGCAAAATGACAGCACTGTCACCTTAGGCTCAGCAAGGCTGAAGCAGGAGTGTTTGAAGCCAGAAAGCTTGGACAATTGAGAAAGATGGTTGTCAAGGAAAGGGAGCCCAGGCCTGTTAAGGTTGTCAAGGAAACCTCTCAGGGCAGAAGGCAGGAATTGGGGAGCTGGACTCCCTGTGGTACTCCTAAAGGTGCCACTGCTTTTAAGCAACATTATCTGAATTATGATCTGAGAGTCATCTTTTCAGTGTGGGCTGTGGTTTCAGAACTGCGGGTTAAATCAAGCCTTATTTTCTGTTACAGTTGGAGACAGGCTTGCAAAGAACCTTTCTTTTTAGGGCCAAAGGCTGCTACTGCAACAGAGAGTGCCAGCACATGAGGGGCTGAGAGGTCAAGGACCACTCCCTCCAAACAAGCGCCTGGGCTAAATGGGTCTCAGAGTCCCGCTGCATCCATCTTGTTTTTCCTTCTTCCTCCAGGCTGGAGGGTTCCTGCCAGCAGGGGGTATAGGGCTGCCAGGGTGACCATGTGTGAACCGCATCCTTCATCCTAAGACCTGGGCTGGCAGAGGCCCTCATCAAGCCCACCCACTTCCTCATAGGAAACCTAGAGACATGGTGCCCACCCTGCTGGTGGGGATGGGCTGGGAAGTGCAGTGTAGACACCAGCAGAAAAATGGAAACAGGCTCTGGCCAGCAGCTGCAAGGCTCCTCCACAACGGGATCACCTGGATGCACGTGCAGTCTTGGGCCCTGTGAGCTACATACTACTATGGACTCCAATGTTCATTACTCTGGAAATCCAGTTTTCCAGGACACTGGCAAAACAGGAGTCATGATTTTTTGGGTCCATGCAGATCCAAGCAGACACTGGATGCCAGGTGGCACAGGCTTCAGGAGTTAGCAGGGGATGTTCCATATGCTGAGCAGCAGTTCAATGAGCTCCCCTTTATGTCTCCGTTCTTTCTTACTCTCTGCTGCCTGCAAGGCAGCTGTCATTCCCTGATACTCAGGTTTTAATGAATTCCTTCCTCACCTCATACTCTGACTTCCTTGCATCTGAATTCCTCCCTAACAGGACTGACAGATAAAGCCTGCATTAGCATCTAGGAGTTGGTGTTACAAAGTACCACAAACATAGGAAATCAGTGCCTCACTAAAGCGTGAACTGGAGGCATTGGCAGGATGGGGCTTTCTAAGGGCTTGCAGGGAGAAGTGTGGGTGCCTCTGTGCTCCCTGTGGGACCCTCGGGTGTTCCTGGGCCTACAGAGGGTCATCTCATTGAGTCCCCCCATTATCCTCCCTCTATATTTGCCCGTGTGTGATGGGTGGAGGCCAGACTCCGGCAAGGCTGGGACTAGAGCACCCAGGCTCCGAGCACTTTGTTGCCATTCCCTGGAGGACCGGTAAGAGCACACTGGGGTGCACCCTCCGGTGTTGTGGTGTAACTGCAAAGACAGGGCTCTCGAGTAGCTTAAGCAAGGCGTGAATGTGCTGGAGGGGCCACGGACACTTGGAGAAGCAGGGAACCATGCAGAGCCGAAAGGAAGGGCCAATCTATGCCTGGAGCTGGGGGCACCAGCTGGGGCACCGGGCCGCCTCCGCCTGCTCCTCTTCTGCTTGGTCCTCACTGCAGAGCGTGTGCACACCGTTTGTGCAGCCGCTGCAGGGACTGCGCACCTGGGGCTGCCTTGCAGAACACGGAGGGTTTGGCGGGGCGGGGCGGGGCATGATCTTGCAGAGTCGGGTTTGGGGGATGGAGAGTGCGGGGCTGGCGGTGGGTGCAAAACACGGAAAGTGCTCATGCCGCTAAACGGAGCCACTAGACACGGTCAGCAGGTTAGACGGTTAAATGTCAGCAGCACCATAAGCAGAAATTGCTCCTTGCTCGCTCTGGAGAATGACGGTACCCTAATGTCAGGCTCGGGCGCAAAGTTTGAGGGGCGAGGACATGGCGCCCCGACCCACGCTCGGGAGGCATCAGGTCCCCGGAGCCACGCCTGTGGGGTCGAGATGCGCTTGCGGGCCTGTGAGTGGACGAGCGCGAACCTGCACGTCAGGTCTCTAGTGAGCCGCCAACCCTTCTCCATCTTTTTCCGTTACTTCCCATTTCTCTCCGCCATTCTCCGTCTTTTTCCGTCAGTCTTCGTCGTCCCTCGCCTCTCCCCGTCAATCTCCGCCTCTTTCCGTCAGTTTCCGTCCCTGTCCGTCATTCCCAGTCTCTTCGCTATTCTCCGTCTCTTTCCGTCAGTCTTCGTCATTCCTCGGCTCTCCCTGTCAATCTCCATTTCTCTCCGTCAATTTTCGCCCCTGTCCGTCATTCCCCGTCTCTCTCCGCCATTCTCCGTGTCTTTCCGTCAGTCTTCGTCGTCCCTCGCCTCTCCCCGTCAATCTCCGCCTCTCTCCGGCAGTTTCCGTCCCTGTCCGTCATTCCCCGTCTTTCTTCGCTATTCTCCGTCTCTTTCCGTCAGTCTTCGTCACTCCTCGGCTCTCCCCGTCAATCTCCGCCTCTCTCCGTCAATTTTCGCCCCTGTCCGTCATTCCCCGTCTCTCTCCGCCATTCTCCGTCTCTTTCCGTCAGTCTTCGTCGTCCCTCGCCTCTCCCCGTCAATCTCCGCCTCTCTCCGTCAATTTTCGCCCCTGTCCGTCATTCCCCATCTCTCTCCGCCCTTCTCCGTGTCTTTCCGTCAGTCTTCGTCATCCCCCGCCTCTCCTCGCCAATCTCCGTCTCCGTCAATTTCCGCCTCTGTCCGTGATTCCCCGCCTCTGTCCGTCTCTGCCCGCGCAGGTTCGCCGGTGGCCGTGGCTCTCCGTAGATTCCTGTGTTCACAGGCGCACGGTTCGCTCTGCTCCTGGCGCGTCCTGCCTCTGTGCTGAGGCGCAGCAGCTCGTAGCCGGGTCAGCCGCCCGTTGCTGTCTGCATGTCTGTCCCTTGTGCCCTGCAGCCTCCCCCCGGGGGCTCCCTTCCGGTCCGTCCCCGCGCCGCGCGGGGCTCCGTTACCTGCCGGCCCCCCGGGAGGGGCTCGGCTCGCTCCCAGCCCCCGTCGCCCGCCGGTCGCCGGCGGGCCATTCCCCGTCCTGTCGCTGTGCCGCCTCCCCGCCCACAGCGCCTGGACTCAGGACAACTCCTGCCTTCCTCCTGCTGCTCCCTCACCCTCAGCCCCGTGCTCTTCGCCGGGCTCCTGGACTGCGGGCGCCGGCGGAGCTACCGTCACCAGGGCGGCGGGGAGGGAATTCTAGGGGTCAGGGTTAGGGTGCGGGTTTGGGAGGGGTGGTAGGGTCAGGGTACGGGTTAGGGTATCTGTGGGAGCTGCATGTGCTCAGTGGATGACGCAGGGGAATGTGTGTGTGTGTGTGTTTGAGTCACAGTCTGTGTTGCCAATCTGAAAAGAAACACCTGCAGAGAGGCAACCTAGAGTTTAGTTGGGATTACATAATTTCAGTTTGGAGAGCACAGATTCAGGTAGGTACCCAAATAGTGTTCCCAGTTGTAGGGTGAAAGCAAGGGGTTCTATCAGAAAAAGGAAGGCGGGCAGTTAAATGAACTAAAAACAGAAAATAACTTTCTATAGGTTTCTTAACAAGCCGATCTACTTTGTGTTAAATATTGGCCACTGAGCCTATCTTGTGGAAGTCCACATCCATCACACTTGTCATCAGATGCCTGTCCTCCTGCTGGCCACTCAAACGATGGCTGTTTTGTGCATTCCAAACGTTTTGGCCCAGTTCAGACAAAGGTGGGTGAGGCGGCTTCCTGCCAGCTGCTGCTCCACCTCCGTTCTGACACGGCTCCAGTAGTGTCCGTCTTTCACAATGTTCACGCGCCTAGCTATAAAGATTTGTGTGTGGAGCTTCCCACATCCACACCAAGCTGCAGGTCTCCAGCCTGATCCAGGATCGCATAGATCTTGTAACCTTCTCCCCTTGCTTACCGGTAACTTCCGCCTCCAACAGGGAGAAACCTGGGTCCGACTGTCATTTACTTAATCCACTGCTCATCCCAGATTACAGATGTAGTGTTTTCAGGGTTGTCAGCGAGGACCTGCATCGAAATACCTGATAAAACGCAGTCCCCTGTCTGTGTACAGTACATTTTCCCTTTAGTGTACAGATTCTGTTCATTTCCCAGTTTCCTTAAGTCTCACCACCAACAGTGAGCTTTCCCCCATTCATTTCTAATAGTTAGATTCTTTGTTAAATTTTGTATTCCACCCTTGGACACTCTCACATCCTAACTGACTTAATTTGAATAGATTATGATTTAATTGTTGGGCTCTAAGGATCTATGGGTTTAAATAAACACATAGTGGCCAGTGTCACGCACTAGACAGTCCCATGGGACACTCCAGACTCCCCACCATGACCCGTTTACCACCTCCGTAGCTGTGCCTTGTCCAGAGAGTCATTTACACGGGGTCCCACAGTGTGTGGCCTCTTCAGGTTGGCTCCTGTCACTTAGCATCATGCAAGCAGATTCACCCACGTCTCTGCACGGGTTGGCAGTTCCTTCCTTTCTGTTGCTGAATAGTTTCCATTCCTGGTGTAAGGGAGGCAGAATATCCGCCCTGCCCTTCTCGGTTCCTGCCTGAGCAGCTGCTCCGCCTGCCCACAATAAAGAATGCTCAACAGGAGAAAAGCAGACAGAAATGTAATGACATGTATACTTCCCATGTGCATGGGAGATACCCAGGAACACTGAGTAGCTCCCCAAAATGACCCAAGTTACCACCTTGAAAGCTATCTTCAGCTAAAAACCAGAAAGGTGTTAGGGAAGGAGGGAAGTTAGGTTACTGGGAGGTTATCAGGCAAAATAGGATAAACACAAGTGCATGGTCGTCATGCAAATTTGAGCCGAGGCCAAACTCCACTGATGAAAGTTTCTAGAGATTTGGTTATCCTTCCATTCCCAGTACAGAGGGAGGCACCCTTACACATGTGGATTTCCTGCATAAAAGCAAATGCTCCTCATAACAGGGCAACTTTTCAATTTCCAGAGATTATCCTCTGTTTTTAAAAATAGTTAATTGGCCGAACATAATCCTGTGCCAAAGAGGCATAGTCTGCTCCCCTTCCCGTGGGTGTACCACAATTTGTGTATCCATTCATCTACTGGAGAACATTCTGACATCTCTAAGTTTTTAGCCATTGTGCTGCTGCATAAAATTGCATGATGGTTATGGTTGGGATAGTGTTTCAAAGCAGTTGTGTAAATACGGGAGGTGCACTTCTTGGATCCTAAGGTGAGAATCTTTTTCTAATGGTAAAATGTTTTTTAATGGTTCTTTTTTGTTTTATGGATTTCTGTATATCTTGAGTACGAATCCTTTATCAAATACGTATTTTGTAAATACTTTCTCCCAGTTTTCGTCTTGTCTTTGGGTTCTCCGAGCAAGGTCTTTTAGAGTAGAAAATTTTAATTATATAAAGCCCACGTGATTAGTTATTTTTCTTTGGTAGACTTTTGGTGTTGACTGTTAAAAGTCATCAACAAGATTGTGTAGGTTTTCTAGCTTTTAACTAAAATTTTTATAATTTTCCATCTAAAATTTGTCTATGGACAATTCTGAGTGAGTTTTGGTGTAAGCTGTACAGCCTGTGTCTACCTTCATTTCATTCCGCATGGTCTCCAACGAATTGAAGACACCGAACAGTCCTGCCTATCGGGAGTTTGAATTAACAAAGATTTGTGGTTCATCCGTTTAACCACGAGGCGGCGCCTCTGCCCCTATTTTGGAAACTCGCAGCGCACGCGCGGTCAGGCCCCGGGACTTTGCCGCTCTCCTAACGGGAGCCGGGATTCCTTGGGCTCCGCTGCGGCCCCGGGACCCCGCCGGCCGCGTCCGCAGTGACAGCTCGGTTTCCTCGGGAGCCGCGGGACAGAAAGTTGAGGAGAGGCTCCCCGTGCACTGCCTGCCAAGCGCTCCCCTATAGAGGCCGGGGGAGGAAAGGCCTGCATTGGGGAATGGGGTCTTCGCGGAGTTTGGGGGCGCGGCGGGCGCGGGTGATTTCGGGCTGCAGGCGTGGCGGTTGGTGCTTGGGGCGAGTTCAGGGCGCGGGTGAGTTCGGGCCAGGCCACGGCGGGGCCGAGGCGGGTGCGCAGCGTCCAGCGTGTCCCCGGGAGCCTATGTCTCCGCGCCGCGCGCCCCGGGCCCCGTGTGGCGGGTGGATTGGCCGCACCTGCGGGACGCCCTCCGGCTCCAGGCGTCCTTCCTAACGAGGCTCTGAGACGGGAGTGGGTTCAGGGAACTTGGCTGCTGAGGCCGCCCGCTTACCGGGGGCGCAGCTCTTGCTGTGCGCCGAGCATACCAAGCGGTTTCCTGGGAAGGGTTCCCGGGGAGGGGGCCGCCTGGGAGACCCCCAGGGTGCATTGAGGCACTGACCCAGCCTGGCTCCCCAAGGGCGGCCCCTACCCACGGCCTGGGACCGGAGCTTCGTGGTCGGCTCTTCGGGCAGAGCGGGTTTGGGGGTGGTGGCGCTGAGGGCGCCCGGTGCCTGTTTCCACACCCGCGTCTGCTTCGGCGCCACGCGGGGTCTCACTTGCTGCAGCACCGCAGTGTAGTGGGATGTCTGGGCGCCATGCCCCAGCTCTGCTTTCCAAGGACGCTTGTGGGATGGGGTCCTGTGGGGTTCCATCCAGCCTGTAAGGTGTCTGCTTCTGTGAGAAGTGTGATGGAATTTTGGTGGGGGTGGCACGGATTCTGCACGTTGCTGTGGGCGGAGGAAACTTGTCATAATCTAACTCTTCCCGTCCACGTCGGCAGCGTCCACAGTTTCCAGAGCTCAGGCCTCCCGCGTCCTTGGTTAAGTTTCTTCTTAGGTACTTGTAACTCCAGGGGAAATTTCGGGGACAAAGTACCTTTGAACCGAAATCAGTAAAAGGGAGAAACAAAGTGGGAGAATCCAGTTCATTACTTACTATCAGCCATACACTTCTGCTCGCCAGTGTCTCTAACAACCTGGCTGCAGAAGAAGGGGCCCCACCCAACTTCTCCAGTCCAGATGTGCCCTCCCTCACCCTTGTAATTACCTGTTGATATAGAGACGGACTACTTCTCTCCACCCCTTGGAAACACCTACTGATAAGGAGATGCACTGAGGCCAGGCAAGAGATTCTGGAAATACTGCAATTTTACCCACAACACTTTATACTTTATGATGCAGTTTTAAAGGGCATTGCTTTCTTAATCTCTCTGACGGTTGGTTATTAGTGAATACAAGCAATCGACTTTTTTTATGTTGGTTTCGTATCTTAGAAGTTTATTGAATTCATTTTTAGTTTTAATAAGGTCTTTGGTGGAGTGGTGTGGGAAACTGGAATTCTAAAATCCCACTGTTTGTACAGCAGGTCATCCCAATGCCCAACGCCCAGTGGCTACAGGGGATCCTCTAATGACTCCTGGACCCCTGTAAGGTGAGTAGCAGCCCCTTTGGGTGAACTGGATGGGGAGGGCTTGGCCCCTGTTGACACGGTGTGATGCTTTTCTCATGGTTGTTTTGCAAAGTAAGTTAATTTCCAGCAATTTCAAGCATACAGAAAACTTGCAGTGTCAGTACAAATTCTCTTTATACTGAATTCCCCAGCGCCTCACTTTACCACAGTTGCCACTTCACACAAAATGCTGGAGCGCCTACCCCAAACAGGGACACATTCCCAGGGAACCACCACCTGACCCCAAGTGAGGGAAGTCTTAGGGTCTCCACATGATAATCCAGTGCACAGACCCACCGCAGCTGTCACCATGCGCCCCAGCTGTGTGCACACGTCTTTCTATCCTGAGGCAGTTTCCTTTTTCTGGAACTGTTCCCGAGACTTTACCTCAGTTGGGCTTTCCAGGACCTCACATAAGTGGGATCACATAATATTTGTTCTTCTTTGAGGGGTGCATTTCACTGAGCATAATGGTTTTAGGGTCCATCTGTGTAGCATGTTCTAGGACTCCTTGTTTACTTTGCTGTGTAGAGACCACATTTTTTTCATGTGTCTCTGGATATCCAGTTCGTCTCCACCTTTTGGCTGTTGTGAATCATGCAGCTGTGAACATGGGTGTGCAAATATCTAAGTCCCTGCTTTCATGTCATTTGAGCAAATGCCCAGAAATGTAATTGCTAATCATATGTTAATTCTGTGCTCCAGGTTCTGGGGATGCCACCCCACTGTTTTAATTAATTAATCAATTAATTTTTATTAAGGCATGATTGATATACACTCTTATGAAGGCATGAAAAACCAATGTGGTTACTACATTTACCCATATTATCAAGTCCCCACCCACACCCCAATGCAGTCACTGTCCATAAGTGTAGTAAGACGCCACAGATCCACTATGTGCCTTCTCTGTGCTACATTGTTCTCCCCGTGACCCCCACACCATGTGTACTAAACATAATACCCCTCAATCCCGTTCTCCCTCCCTCCCCACCCGCCCTCCCACACCCCTACCCTTTGGTAACCACTAGTTCATTCTTGGAGTCTCCGAGTCTGCTGCTATTTTGTCCCTTCAGTTTTGCTTCATTCTTATACTCCATAAATGAGGGAAATCATTTGGCATTTGTCTTTCTCAGACTGACTTATTTCACTGAGCATAATGTCCTCCAGCTGCATCCATGTCGTTGCAAATGGTACCCACACACCGTTTTTCAAAGCAGCGTTGGACCATTTTTCTTTATTTCTATATTTGGCAAAATAATGCAGTTTATGGATCGACCCTGTTTTGTTCATCCATTCACCCCTTGAAGGGCATTTGAGTTGTTTCTACCTTTTTGCTGTGGTGAGCAGTGCTGCCAAGAACTCATGGGCCAGTTTCTGTTTGAACAGTTTTTTCATTTCTTTGTGGTAGTTATCTAGGAGTGGGTGTTTACCCACAATTAGGTAATTATATTATATATTATGAGGAAATGCCAAGCTGTTGTACACAAGCTGCATGTTTTATATTTCCACAAGTAAAGGGTAGGGGCTCCAATTCCTCTACATCCTTGGCAACATGTGATTTTGAATTTTCCTGAGGACGGCCATTGCTGTGTGCTTGCAGGGGGTGGTCACCGTGGTTTAATTTGCATTTCCATAGCAAGTACTGCTGTGTTCATGTGCTTCTTGAACATTTGTATGTCTTGCTTGGAATTTTTCATCCGCTTTAAACATTTAGGTGTTGTTTTGTTGCCTTGTACAAGTTTATGGTGTTTTCTGGGTTACAGGCTCTTGTCAGATGTACAATGTGGAGATATTTTCTTCCATTCTGCGGCTGTTTTTCACTTCCTGGTTGGTGACTTTTGATGCAGAAAAGTTTTTAATTTGGGGGAATTCTGATTTATGCTTTCTTCTTTTGCTTGTCCTTTGGTGTCAGATCTGAGAAACCATGGCTAAATCCAAGGTCATGAACGTTTCTCCTTATGTTTTCTTCTAGAGTCTATACTTTTACCTATTATGTAAGCCCTTTGTTTTGAGTTAATTTTTGTATGTGACATGAGTTAAGGGTTCAGTTTCATCCCTCCATACATGGACAGTCATTTGCCCAGCACCATTTGCTGAAAAGACCATTCTTTCCCTAATTTAATGTTGTCCACCCTTGTTAGAAAGCAATTGACTGTAGATGGTTGGGGTCACTTCTGGGCTTTCCACTCAGTTTTGTTGATCTATACATACAGTTGATCTTTGACAACATGGGGTTTTATGTAGCTGACATCCCTCAGAGTCAGAATCCACATAAAATATCTCCCTCAAACTTCAGTATTATCCTAAATCTGATTGCCTATTTTGACTGAAAGAGTTACCAATAATATAAACAGTCGATTAACACATATTTTGTACATGATACATGTTTTGTGCTGTATTATAACAGTAAGGTAAGCTAGAAAAAAGGAAATGTTTCAAATTGTCTTAAGCCTTTAAACATTTTTTCTATATATTTGTGGAAAAAAATCCCCTCAAGTGGACCTGGGCAGTTCACACCCCTGCTGTCCACGGGCCAGCTGTGTATGTTTATGCCAGTGTCACAGTGTTTTATTTACTGTTACTTTGTACTAAGATTAGATCTTGGGGGCCATGAGCCTTCAGCTTTGATTTTCTTTTTCAAGAATCTTTTCAAGTACTCTTTGGGTTCCCTTAAAATTCCATGTGTCAGGATCAGCTGGTACATTAAAGCCTGTGAATCACGTTGACTCTGTAGGTTGCATTTGTGTCATTGCCACCTTAACAGTATTTAAGTCTTTCCATCAACATGAGTAGACTTTACATGTATTAAATCTTTCTTAGATTTTAAATTATCAATGCTTTATAATCTTCAATGCACAAGATTTGCACCTAAGTCTATTCTTAGTACTTTATTAATGTTCACATTATTTAATGTGGAATAAAAAAAAAAGGCAGGCTTCTCCTCTGAGCACAAGTCTCTTTCCATCACCCTGTGGGAGGGGCCTTCACTCCCCACCCAGAACTGCAAACAGACAGTTAGAGACACAACCTGTCAGACCGTCAAATAGCCGTGGAAGCTGATACTTGTCACTATAGCTAAATTGGCCTTTTAGTTGGAATCTCAGTCTGTACATCTTGTGGTCACACATTATAGGTTATATTTTTTGTATAACTCAATTTAGTTTCTGTTTTAAATCCTCCTTCTCCTGGGATAGTGGAAGCACAACTTGCCAACCCTCTCCCTGGGATTAGCCACCATGAACATGGAAGTACAGTAGAACACATGTATGTTGGTCTGTGCCTCAATCCTGACACTGGGCTCCTAAAGCTCTGGGGATTTCCTGAGTAATAGAGGTATCTTTTGTTCTAAGTAGGTGGTTCTGTGTGGGTTCTGCTGGGTGTCTGATAGGCAGAAAGCCCAAGCCATGATTAGAAGCTTGAGATTTTCAGTCTCACCCCTCCATTCTCCAGAGAAAGGGGAGGGGATCAAAATGGAGTTAATAATACATCATACCAGTGTCTCAAAATATGGATTTTGGAGAGCTTCCAGGGTGGCGAACCCATCCATGTTGTGTACTGGGAGGGCGATGCGTTCCAACACCACAGGGAAGAATGAAGCCTTCTGCTGGCCGAAGGCCGATGCCTTCATAATGCCAAAGAAGCTGTTGGAAACCATTTCTCATGTGGGGTAGACCTGTAACCTCCAGTGATCAAGGCACCAGCTTCACTGGCCAAATCACTGTACATTTCACTGTACAAGTTGTAGTGAAATGTAATGGATGTACTCCAATTTGCCAAAGCATTCATCTGCTGAAACACATCCTGATTTCTTTAAGTTTTTAGCCTTTATGAATAGAGCTATTGTGTAAAATTGCATGATGGCTTTTTTTGGGGCATAGTTTTTCAAAGCAGTTGTCTAAATACTGGTGATGTAATTCTTGGATGTTAAGGTGAGACTTTTTTTTAAATTGTAAAATATTATTTTATTTTATTTTATTTATTATTTATATTTTTTTGAGAGGGCATCTCATATTTATTGATCAAATGGTTGTTAACAACAACTAAATTCTGTATAGGGGACTCAATGCACAATCATTAATCAACCCCAAGCGTAATTCTCAACAGTCTCCAATCTTCTGAAGCATAACGAACAAATTCTTACATGGTGAACAAGTTCTTACATAGTGAATAAGTTCTTACATGGTCAACAGTGCAAGGGCAGTCATATCACAGAAACTCTCAGTTTTGATCACGCATCATGAACTGTAAACAATCAGGTCCAATATGATTATTAGTTTGATTTTTATACTTGATTTAAATGTGAATCCCACATTTCTCCCTTATTATTATTATTATTATTATTATTATTATTATTATTATCATTAATAAAATGCTGAAGTGGTAGGTAGATGCAAGATAAAGGTAGAAACATAATTTAGAGCTGTAAGAGGGCAAATGTAGATGATCAGGTGTGTGCCTGTAGACTATGTGCTAATCCAAGCTAGACAAGGGCAACAAAACATCCACGGATGCAGAAGATTTCTCTCAAAACAGCGGGGTGGTGGTGAGGTTCTAAGCCTCACCTCTGTTGATCCCCAATTTCTCTCCTGATGGCCCCCCTGCGACTGTGCCTGTCTTAGGTTGTTCCTCCCTTGAGGAATCTTACCCGTCTCTGGCTAATCAGTCATCTTCCGGGGCCATACAGTGAAATGTAAAGTTGGTAACTGAGAGAGAAGAAATATTCTTTGAAAAGGTTAGCTTTTTACTTCTTTGCAGATTTATACCCTGTGGCTTCTATGCCCAGCATTTGTCTTGAGGTATCTTTACCACTTGGAAGAATTATAATACTCGGTAATTTCGATATGAGGCATGAATTCTACTAAAAGGTTGTAATTAGGAAGGAAGAAGAAAAGCTACAGAAGTAGCAGATGGAAGGAAACATGGGAAGATTGATTATTTCTTTGTCATATCTTCTTGTAGAGTAACATAAGCATGTATAGGTTTTAAACTACTAATTAAATTGCATAGACACATTAAGATAATAGGAATACAGCTACATAACAAAAGCAGACCTACAATTACCAGCCATATCCAGTGAAACCAAAAAAACCAGTTAGGCACCCTAGGCATTTGTGAAAACTTATCAATGATATGATGGATATTGTCTAACTGAATGTGAATAGTTTGAGAAAAATCAGACAAATTGAAACAACACATTCCTGGGAACTGTTCACATCCCATATGTTCTTTTAACAGTAGATAGTCTATAGTCGCAAGATTTTGGAGCGCTGCAACTTGCACTTCTCCTAATTCTTGGTTGAGTTCCAACAGTATAGATTCAGTCAAATTTGTTGTTTTACTGTATGCACAGGCCAGCTGAGATATCTCCTTGTTCATTCCAATGGCAAGTCCAGGAACCGGTGGGATGAATGCAGCTACAACTGCAACAGGGCCAGGGTCTTTGTTGAAGTTTTTTGATGATCATCTTCTGGAATGACTCTTCCAGAGAATGTTGATGTTGGAAGTTCTTCTTCATATCATATCAATTCATTTTCTGGGTAGCTGAATTAGGCTTTGATCCTCTGTATAAACACAAACAAACCCCCTGCCCACACTTTGATATGCCCTTTATACCATTGTGAAGAACCTATTAAAGTCACCACACAGAACTGCCTTTTTAAATTTTTTTTAAGAAAAAGGAATATTATCAGAAAAATGTACTTCCATAGCTGATCATGACACCCTTTAAATGATCAAAATTAAGGATATTTAAAGCATGCATTAACTGGTAATTTGCAGTTAGTTTTATCCTATCAGGGAGTAATCCCCCTTTTCTTTCTTTCTTTTTTATCATTAATCTACAATTACATGAAGGACATTATGTTTACTAGGCTCTCCCCTATACTAGGTCCCCCCCCACAAACCCCCTTACAGTCACTGTCCATCAGCATAGCAAAATGTTGTATAATCACTACTTGTCTTCTCTGTGTTGTACAGCCCTCCCCTTTCTCCCACCCCCCATTATGCATGCTAATCATAATATCCCCTTTCTTCCCCCCCCCTCTTATCCCTCCCTATCCACCCATCCTCCCCAGTCCCTCTCCCTTTGGTACCTGTTAGTCCATTCTTGGGTTCTATGATTCTGCTGCTGTTTTGTTCCTTCAGTTTTTCCTTTGTTCTTATACTCCACAGATGAGTGAAATCATTTGGTATTTCTCTTTCTCCGCTTTGCTTATTTCACTGAGCATAATACCCTCTAGCTCCATCCATGTTGTTGCAAATGGTAGGATTTGTTTTCTTCTTATGGCTGAATAATATTCCATTGTGTATATGTACTACATCTTCTTTATCCATTCATCTACTGATGGACACTTAGTTTGCTTCCAATTCTTGGCTATTGTAAATAGTGCTGCGATAAACATAGGGGTGCATCTGTCTTTTACAAACTGGGCTCCTGCATTCTTAGGGTAAATTCCTAGAAGTGGAATTCCTGCATCAAATGGTATATTTATTTTGAACTTTTTGAGGAACCTCCATACTGCTTTCCACAATGGTTGAACTAATTTACATTCCCACCAGCAGTGTAGGAGGGTTCTCCTTTCTCTACATCCTTGCCAATGTTTGTTGTTGTCTGTCTTTTGGATGGTGGCAATCCTTACACGTGTGAGGAGATATCTCATTGTGGTTTTAATTTGCATTTCTCTGATGACTAGCAATATGGAGCATCTTTTCATGTGTCTGTTGGCCATCTGTATTTCTTTTTTGGAGAACCGTCTGTTCAGTTCCTCTTCCCATTTTTTAGTTGGATTATTTGTTTTTTGTTTGTTGAGGTGGGTGAGCTCGTTATATATTTTGGGTGTCAAGCCTTTATTGGGTCTGTCATTTACAAATATATTCTCCCATACCTTTTTGTTCTATTGATGGTGTACTTTGCTGTGCAGAAGCTTTTCATCTTTATATAGTCCCACTTATTCATTTTTGCTGTTGTTTTCCTTGCCCGGAAATATATGTTCAAGAAGAGGTCACTCATGTTTATGTCTTAGAGGTTTCTGCCTATGTTTTTTTCTAAGAGTTTTATGGTTTCATGACCTACATTCAGGTCTTTGATCCATTTTGAATTTACTTTTGTGTATGGGGTTAGACAATGGTCCAGTTTCATTCCCCTACATGTAGCTGTCCAGTTTTGCCAGCACCATCTGTTGAAGAGACTGTCATTTCACCATTGTATATCCATGGCTCCTTTATCAAATATTAATTGACCATATATGTTAGGGTTAATGTCTGGAGTCTCTAATCTGTTCCACTGGTCTATGGCTCTGTTCTTGTGCTAGTACCAAATTGTCTTGATTACTATGGCTTTGTAGTAGAGCTTGAAGTTGGGGAGTGAGATTCCCCCTACTTTATTCTTCTTTCTCAGGATTGCTATGGCTATTTGGGGTCTTTTGTGTTTCCATATGAATTTTTGAACTATTTGTTCCAGTTCGTTGAAGAATGTTGCTGGTAATTTGATAGGAATTGCATCAAATCTGTATATTGCTTTGGGCAGGATGGCCATTTTGATGATATTAATTCTTCCTAGCCACAAGCATGGAATGAGTTTCCATTTGTTAGTGTCCCCTTTAATTTCTCTTAAGAGTGACTTGTAGTTTTCAGGGTATAGGTCTTTCACTTCTTTGGTTAGGTTTATTCCTAGATATTTTATTCTTTTTGATGCAATTGTGAATGGAGTTGTTTTCCTGATTTCTCTTTGTATTGGTTCATTGTTAGTGTATAGGAAAGCTACAGATTTCTGTGTGTTAATTTTGTATCCTGCAACTTTGCTGTATTCCGATATCAGTTGTAGTAGTTTTGGAGTGGAGTCTTTAGGGTTTTTTATGTACAGTATCATGTCATCTGCAAATAGTGACAGTTTAATTTCTTCTTTACCAATCTGGATTCCTTGTATTTCTTTGTTTTGTCTGATTGCCGTGGCTAGGACCTCTAGTACTATGTGACATAACAGTGGGGAGAGTGGGCATCCCTGTCTTGTTCCCGATCTCAGAGGAAAAGCTTTCAGCTTCTCACTCTTCAGTATAATGTTGGCTGTGCGTTTATCATATATGGCCTTTATTATGTTGAGGTACTTGCCCTCTATACCCATATTGCTGAGAGTTTTTATCATGAATGAATGTTGAATTTTGTCAAATGCTTTTTCAGCATCTATGGAGATGATCATGTGGTTTTTGTCCTTTTTGTTGATGTGGTGGATGATGTTGATGGATTTTCGAATGTTGTACCATACTTGAATCCCTGGGATGAATCTCACTTGGTCATGGTGTATGATCCTTTTGATATATATTTGAATTCAGTTTGCTAATATTTTATTGAGTATTTTTGCATGTACATTCATCAGTGATACTGGTCTGTAATTTTCTTTTTTGGTGGGGTCTTTGCCTGGTTTTGGTATTAGGGTGATGTTGGTTTCATAGAATGAGTTTGGGAGTATTCCCTCCTTTTCTATTTTTTGGAAAACTTTAAGGAGAATGGGTATTATGTTTTCTCTGTGTGTCTGATAAAATTCTGAGGTAAATCTGTCCGGCCCGGGGGTTTTGTTCTTGGGTATTTTTTTGATTACCGTTTCAATTTCTTTGTTCGTAGTTGGTTTGTTTAACTTTTGTGTTTCTTCCTTGGTCAGGCTTGGAAGGTTGTATTTTTCTAGTAAGTTGTCCATTTCTTCTAGGTTTTCCAGCTTGTTGGCATATAGGTTTTCATAGTAGTCTTTAATAATTTTTTGTATTTCTGTGGAGTCTGTCGTGACTTTTCCATTCTCATTTCTGATTCTGTTGATTTGTGTTGATTCTCTTTTTCTCTTAATAAGTTTGGCTAGAGGCTTATCTATTCTGTTTATTTTCTCGAAGAACCAGCTCTTGGTTTTATTGATTTTTGCTGTTGTTTTATTGTTCTCAATTTTGTTTATTTCTTCTCTTATCTTTATTATGTCCCTCCTTCTGCTGACTTTAGGCCTCATTTGTTCTTCTTTTTCCAGTTTTGATAATTGTGATGTTAGACTATTCATTTGGGATTGTTCTTCCTTCTTCAAGTGTGCCTGGGTTGCTATATACTTTTCTCTTAAGACTGCTTTTGCTGCGTCCCACAGAAGTTAGGGCTTTGTGTTGTTGTTGTAATTTCTTTCCATATATTCCCTGATCTCTATTTTAATTTGTTCGTCGATCCATTGATTATTTAGGAGCATGTTGTTAAGCCTCCATGTGTTTGTGAGCCCTTTTGTTTTCTTTGTAGAATTTATTTCTAGTTTTATACCTTTGTGGTCTGAAAAGTTGGTTGGTAGAATTTCAATATTTTGGAATTTACTGAGGCTCTTTTTGTGGGCTAGTATGTGGTCTATTCTGGAGAATGTTCCATGTGCACTTGAGAAGAATGTATATCCTGTTGCTTTTGGATGTAGAGTTCTATAGATGTCTATTAGGTCCATCTGTTCTATAGTGGTGTTCAGTGCCTCCATGTCCTTACTTATTTTCTGCCTGGTGGATCTATCCTTTGGGGTGAGTGACGTGTTGAAGTCTCCTAAAATGAATGCATTGCAGTCTATTTCCCCCTTTAGTTCTGTTAGTATTTGTTTCACATATGCTGGTGCTCCTGTGTTGGGTGCATATATATTTAGAATGGTTATATCCTCTTGTTGGACTGAGCCCTTTATCATTATGTAGTGTCCTTCTTTATCTCTTGTTACTTTCTTTGTTTTGAAGTCTATTTTGTCTGATATTAGCACTGCAATCCCTGCTTTCTTCTCTCTGTAGTTTGCCTGAAATATGTTTTTCCATCTCTTGGCTTTTAGTCTGTGCATGTCTTTGGGTTTGAGGTGAGTTTCTTGTAAGCAGAATATAGATGGGTCTTGCTTTTTTATCCATTCTATTACTCTGTGTCTTTTGATTGGTGCCTTCAGTCCGTTTACATTTATGGTGACTATTGAAAGATATGTACTTATTGCCATTGCAGGCTTTAGATTCGTGGTTACCAAAGGTTCAAGGTTAGCCTCTTTAGTATCTTACTGCCTAACTTAGCTCGCTTATTGAGCTGTTATATACACTGTCTGGAGATTCTTTTCTTCTCTCCCTTCTTATTCCTCCTCCTCCATTCCTCATATGTTGGGTGTTTTGTTCTGTGCTCTTTTTAGGAGTGCTCCCATCTAGAGCAGTCCCTGTAAGATGCCCTGTAGAGGTGGTTTGTGGGACGCAAATTCCCTCAACTTTTGCTTTTCTGGAAATTGTTTAATCCCTCCATCATATTTAAATGATAATCGTGCTGGATACAGTATCCTTGGTTCAAGACCCTTCTGTTTCATTGCATTAAGTATATCATGCCATTCTCTTCTGGCCTGTAAGGTTTCTGTCAAGAAGTCTGATGATAGCCTGATGGGTTTTCCTTTATAGGTGACCTTTTTCTCTCTGGCTGCCTTTAAAACTCTTTAAAACTCTTTCCTTGTCCTTGATCTTTGCCATTTTAATTATTATGTGTCTTGGTGTTGCCCTCCTTGGGTCCTTTCTGTTGGGAGTTCTGTGTATTTCTGTGATCTGTTCGATTATTTTGGGAGGAATGGCATTTTAATCCACACACCAGTAAGGGTCCTCTACCAATGGAGATAGATAATTTGTTCTGTGTTTTATAACCTTCTTCCCAAGGGAGAGAAAGAAGCTAATTAAATTTCACTCTTAAAAGTTAATTAGAAATGTCAGATCAGAGCAATGGTAAAGCACAGTTTACTGTTTGGTGCCAGCTCTCATAAACACAATTGAGAAACATAGTCTGGATGATTGTAAACAGAATTCAATTCATTCTGTTTTCTGTTTGGAGCCTGGTATTTCTTGTAACTAAGTACATTTACATGATATGTTTTTTAATTGTTCAGAGGCAGCTGGTCCAAAATAAATGGAGAAAATGATAGTAATTTGTATTTTTTATTATAATTAAAGTTACAGTAACAAGTTTGAGTCCTTACAATGTAGGGCAGTTATGTAACACTCTATTTCACTTAATGTGTTCATGGAAAGTAAAGAAAGTTGACACATTGGATTTGTTCAATTGTCCAGAACCCTGAAGTTAGCTGGAGTTGTCAACACGTCATTGTGGAAAAAAAAGGAAATCATTAGAAAACATTGACAACTGACTTATTAAAACCCAAACAAAAGTATTTTTTTGAAGCAGTACACATTCAGTTTTAATCTCTTAGAATTAAAGAGGCACTTGGGCCTGTAAATCCAAAAAATGTTCAGTTTTAATAGTATAAGGATGGATGAATCATGTTTAAGATTTCAGCATCAGAATGGAAACAAAGGGTCCTCTGGCTTTGAGTTAACTAGAGAAATCAGTCTTGATACCCTTAAAATCCAACTATGCAAATAAGTTGGGGTTTGTTTTTATTTAAAGTAAAGCCAATTGTATTGTTACTGACAATATGAGCCACCACACATTGAATATTATCACATGCTTTGGTCATTGTGTAAACTATTCAGTCCTCACAATGACACTGTGGGCCAGTTCCCTAGGGCTGCCATAACCAAGTACCACAGACTGGGCAGCTCGAGCAGCAGGCTTGTTCTTTCACAGTTCTGGGGTCGAATGCCCAGATCAAGGTGTTGACAATGATGGTTGGCTCTTCCTGAGGGCTGTGAGGGAGGCGCCACCCCAGGCCCCTTTCCTTGGCTTGTAGATGCCGTCTTCCCCCTGTGTGTTCCTTACCAGCTTCCACTGTCCATGCCTGTGTTCACATTTCCCTCTTATAAGACACCAGTCCCATTACCTAAGGCCCATCCTAATGAGCTTACATAAAGTTAATCATCTCTTTAGAGATCCTATCTCCAAATATGGTCACATTCTGGAGATCCTAATTCTATGGATTTGAGGGTTAGGACTTCAACATGGGAATTTTGAGAGAGGACCATGGAAGTCAGCTGAGAAAATAGGCCTCAAAAGATTGCGACTCATCCTCTGCCTCCAGATAGTGGTGGCAGAGTCTAGACTAATCAGATGTGTTGCCCATAATCACAGTCAGATGGGTCTTTTCCTGTCATTGTCCCACCCAATTTTGGGCTTCCACACTCCCAGGGGGTTTATTACCTTACACCCACTACTCCTCCCATTAGAGTAGGTTGATAGCACACGTAAGCAGGCAGGGGGAGGGGATGTCTGTCCAGTGCTTACATTCTGCACATTTCCGTGTGAGCTGTTCTTGTGGTATGAGGGCAGTGAGGGTATCGATAACAGACCAGCTGAAAATGGCTGGTTCCAACATGGAGAAGTTGACCTAAACCTCACCCCCAAATCATGCCCTCATTAATGGTAAATATTGTACCTACCTGTACCATGACAGTCCCAGTATGAACCAAATATAACCAAAACTCCCCTGGATGTGAGGGTAGAGCAAGTCCAAGCCCCAAAAAGACCTTAGCTGTTCCCTCTGAAACCTGATCCCACTTAGTGAATGTTCATCTCCCTTTACATAACAAAGGCCCTTATTGTTTCCTCAGTGCTACTTCCTCTGATCCGCCCTCACCACCTCACAGGTCTGTATGTTCTCCTTTCTCTAAACTCTTAGTGCTCAGCTGCCTTTTGTGTCTGTTCTTGAGTTCTTCCTCACAGGAGCCAAGGACCCTTCTCTGGTAACACTCTGGTCTCTAGTTGTCTCCCATCTGCAGCCTCCACCTCCCCTTTTTCCATCACACTGATCTCCACCTTCCAAAACTCACATGAAACACCACTGGCTTCCTCTGAATCATTTACACTGTATCTCATAAAGGCTCTTGGAGCTTCCTGGGTATTGACCCACCACCCAATAAGTTAGACCAAGCAATGAGCTCGGGGGGAGCCTTGAAGAGGCCTCCAGGGTGACGTGTGCTCATGCCTGCCTGCGTCTGCCTCACAGCTCACCTCCTTGGCGAGTGTTTCCCAGCCCCTCCGAGCCCCCAGCAGCTCACAGCCCCACAGGCCCAGGTGGACTTTTATCAGACACCAGAAATGTCTTATCATGGGCATTTATTGTCATATCTGCATCTCCAACAGATGGTAAGGTAGAAACGGTGTTTTATCATCTCTGAATCCCCAGGGCTTAGCATTTTGCATCGTAGTTACTGGTGAGTATTTATTAATTGCCTGAATGAATGAATGATTTCCTGCCCTATACATAAAAATACTTTGTCTATCCAGCTGAGCGGTGCATACAATTATAATAGATATTGTAATATGATATTTTCTTCTTTTGGTTCAAGAATTGGTGCTTATTAATGGATGAAGGCTCTTCAGATGTTTAAGCCTTAGGGGAGATGTATGGATGTTAGGAGAGATGATTGCTTAGGGGCCTAATAATGGCTAAAGGAAGGGGAAGGTGCAGAAAGGTAATCAAAAGATGAAAGGCACTTTCCTCCACTTTCTTCTGAGCAGCAGCTCGTTGCCATAGCAGCAGCAGCCATTTGTGGTACTTCTTCCAGCTTCCTTCCTGCTGTTGAGGAGGAACTGAGAGCCACAACCTCTTCACACAGCAGGGCATTCTCCTGGCATCTCAGAGTGTAGCTGGGGTCAGACTTGGGGAGATGCAGCTTGAGCTGGATCAGCACGGGTGGCCAAGGGAAAAAGCTGAGCTGCCAGGACGTGAAGTGAAGGCTCCTGGGAGGTGGAGGCTGCCAGAAGGTGGAGGTCTACTTCCAGCCCGAGTTTCACAGGAGTTGGGGAGTCAACTGCCATGTTGGCAAATAATCACAGTTGGGCAACAGCCCTCAGAGGAGATTCCCCAGAGATCTTCTGACTTAATTGATTCTATATGACCTCCTGACTGCAAAATTGGGAGCTTCCAACAGCAATGGCAGTTTTCAAAGGGGAGCTGCTGACTCCAGTGGACACCCCACACAGCATTGTTTGCCAGAGCTTCCAATGACTTATTCTTGTCAACAGGGCCAGAGAATACTGTTCTAAGCAGGAAATGAGGAGAACGCCAGATCTGTGAATAGGAAATTGTGCATGAGGAGGAGTCTGTGTCTCTATAGTGTGGAATTTGTAGTTCTCCTAATCACATCAACAGCTTTTTTGCAAGATATGCCAATTTCTGTAGTAGAAATATGACTTAAAAATGCCAAAAAACATTATCATCTTTTTATTGTGTCCTTTCTGCTTATTCTAAACCATCTCGGACCAACAGTCCTTTATTTGCAAGGATTGAGGAAAGGCAGGAATTGGGGTAATCCTGAATTACGTTTGATAGATTTATTAATCAATTTTACTTATTTATTGAAGTGTAACAAACAACTGGAATTGAAGACATAAGGAAATTGTGAATTCACAAAAATATTGGAACTTATAAAAGTTTTCTGTTAAAGAGAGTTACCTGTTCTATCAACACCAAAGGAAAATTTCTCCACACAATTCCTGGGGCTGATCACAGCTCCCTGAGCAGCAGCACCGCAGGAGCCTGTAACCCCACGGCAGCTCCCACCACGTGCAGCCTCTCATTCTCAGCAGCAAGCCAAGGAATCTACCCAGCAGCCTGCTGTCGGCATTTATCCTTTGTCATTCTCACATCTGCTTCTCCAAGTATGATGCATTTCATAAACATGTTTATAAGCCAGTAATTTGTTTCTGGCACTATTTTTGCTTCTTTTTGCACCAAAATTCATTCTTGGGGAGGAGATATGTTAATTGTCTCATTGTTAAGTGACCTTTCTTACTATGTTGTTATGAGATTTTACAGAGCATGTGAATAAGCATGGTCTAAGAAATCAAGCTGTAGGTTGGCATTTTAAACCACAACAGTCAGAAGTGAAGCATCCAGCTGAGGGTGTGGGAGGGAGACCCCCTCAGAGCATTCCCTATGGACATCCCAGAGTTAAATAGCATCAGGAAATTGCTCTGAGTGTCTCATGACCTCTAGATGACAATGTGGTGTTTCATTTTAAGGCTATGTATTAAGGTGGAAAACCAAATAGAGCTAGTTCGATTTGGTTTATAAAATAGTCTATGAGTGAGGGGGGAGAAAAACGAGGGAGGCTGAGAAGGAGACAGGTAGAGAGGACACAGTCTCTTGAGACCAGGCTGGAGCACCTCTCTGGCTCACCCACCACACTCTCTCACTTGCCCTTTTCATGGGGTGTCTTGAGTAATAGATGAGGTGGTCTCTGTGTAGAATTCATACAGCAGCTCATGAAATGTCCTGAAGCAGATAGATGATGTAATAAGAGGTCTGCCACTGAGCCCTGTCTTGGTGCTGTCCTTCATAAGGTGCAGACTCATACCGTCCCTAGAGAGGAAGCCAGTACTGACACGGGGAGCAGGAAGTGTCACTTGAGATATTTGAGGTATTTACGTTCTGTGCCGTGTTCCATACAGCTTGCTACAAGAAAGCATACACAAAAATGCCAACATACTGTAGTAAGAACAAAGAATCAGGGCTAGGACAAGAAGCCTGATAGGAGGTGAACACCCAGGGTTAGGGACTTATGTAAGGGGCAAGCCAGAAGGATGAGGCTATGGCTACACTTGAGTCTTGTTTGGTTCTGTATTTCCTGGCAGGACAGTAAAGCAGGATGTGTTGCTCATGTGTGGCACAAGCTGACCGGTGGAGCTGGCCTGCCGGCACACGCCCACCTCTCACCTCTGTGCTGCCTGTGGAGAAGCCCTGCAGCAGGGGTCCCAGCATCAGGCCTCATGGCCTGTGAGAGCTTCTTGATGGTGGCATTTCAGCAGTGGCCTATTGGAGGCAATGGCTAGGGACAGAGCTTCAGGCCAGGGGCAAAGAAGGTCTTCAGGCATGCAAGGGTCTTCTGGTGCTCCAGGAGCAGCCTGACTCCCTCTGGTCCTGGCCTGCACCCTGTATTTACGTGAGCACATGAGGAGAGAGAAAACAGGGCTGCTTGAGAACACAGCCCAGCAGCCTTGTGATACAACAGGCCCTTTAAGAAGCTTCCAGAAAGAAATGGCTTCTGCCTTTGGCTCCTGGTGGGAGCCCACCCCTCAGTGACTCAGGGGCCAGGAGAGACCCCACCCCCCAGTGACTCAGGGGCCAGGAAGCTTATACCCTGAAGCCCAGAGCCAAGGATAAATCCCATTGCTCCACTGCCGACACTCCATTCTGTCTGAGTTTTCATTTAATGTCCAGCCCAAGACTGACATAATGCCTTTCTATTTTTCATCCGGAGAGCAAACAAATATAAGGCTTTGAACAAGAGAAAAAAAAAAAGAGCCAAATGTAGCTATTATTCTTCTTTGAAACTTAGAGAGCCAAGGTCTAAACCCCAAGGAAGGTGCTGAGGCCGTAGCGGAAGACTCACTGCCCAGGAGAGGCAGGGAGAGGTGGAGAGAAGCGGAGAGCGACCGCCCCTGACCGTCTCTCTCTCTGACATTTTCCAGGTCTGGCTGTGGGGATCCCGGGCTGCGGCAGGAGTTCGCATCATGTCCCCGAGGCCACGTCTGTCACCCTGCAGCCCCCGCTGCTGCGTCTCAAGGCCCACGGTCTCGGCCGCGTTCATGCCAGGAGGGATGATGTGGGTCCTGTCTGTGCAGGGGACCTGGGGAAACATCGCAGACTCACCACTAACAGAAACAAAAATTCCCTATCTCATTTACTCTTCACTCAGACCCCTTTTAAGGACCTCTCCATCCCCATTTTGTACGTGAGGACATTGAGATTTAGAGAGATTACATAGCTTGAAAGTGATTACAACCATTAAAAGATGTCTCAGGACGCAATCACGGTGCCTCCTGTCCAGGTGACGGTGGAAATGGCAAAAGCGCCCCCTTTAAAAAGACATGCATTTCCTACATTTTCTAGTTGCTCCTGAGTAGCAAGGGGGTAGAAACCTCGAGGAAGTGCAAGGTAGTGGATGGAAGCAGAGTGGCCCTGGGGGCGCCAGGTGGATGGGAGTTGCCATCAGTCCTCACGGCATCCCTGGGAGGCATCGGCATCTTCCCCATTCGCTCACAAGGGGCTGAGGCTTCTGCTCCGCATGGGCCTTAGGCCGCATCGGCAGGAAATGGAGTTGCTGGAAGGGGAGACCTGCCCACTCTCATCACCTGCCCCTGAGCTCTCCCTCTCCTGGGATATGCCCCAAGCTGCACTGTGTGCCTATTATTTACCTAATGCTCATGGCAGCCTGCCTATGTGGTGTGTCTCTGTGCATTTACAGTCACCTAGTGTCAGAGCTTTGAGACTGCAGCATGAAATGCAGTCTCTTTAGTTTTCCATTCTTGCATTGTTTCCAAGGTTTGGGCATTTTGAGAACAGTCAGGCAGGGGACACATTGTCCATTTTCACAGTATTTCAGCTCTGGGTCTGAAAGACCTAGATTAGAGGAGGAAAAAAAAGTCATATAAAATGCAGAGAAGATTTGGAACTCAACCAGGAGTTGGGAGGGGTGCAAGTTGTAGCACTCCAAAATCTTATGACTATAGACTATCTACGATTAAAAGAACATATGGGATGTGAACAGATCCCAGAAATGGGCTGCTTTAATTTGTCTGATTTCTCTCAGACTGTTCAAGTACAGTTGGACAATATCCATCATATCATAGATAAATTTTCACAAATGCCTAGGGTGCCTAAATGGTTTTCTTGCCTTCACTGGAGATGGATGGTAATTATAGATTTGCTTTGTTTATGTCACCGCATTCCTATTATGTTAATGTGTGTGTGCAAATTAGTTAGTAGTTTAAAACCTATACATACTTAAGGTACTCTACAAGAAGATATGTCAAAGAAATAATCAACCCTCCCATGTTTTCTTCCATATGCTACCTCTATAGCTTTTCTTCTTCCTTCCTAATTACAACCCTTAAATAGAATTCGTGCCTCATATCGAATTTACCAAGTATCATAATTCCTCCAGGTGGTAAAGATACCTCGAGACAAGTGCTGGGCATAGAAGCCACAGGGCATAAATCTGCAAAGAAGTAAAAAGCTAACCTTTTTAAACAATATGGCTTCTCTCTCACTTACCAACTTTACATTTCCCTGTATGGCCCCGGAAGATGGCTGGTTAGCCAGAGACGGGTAAGATTCCTCAAGGAGGAACAACCTAAGACAGGCACAGTCGCAGGGGGGCCATCAGGTGAGAAATTGGGGATCAACAGAGGTGAGGCTCAGAACCTCACCCCCCCTGCTTTGAGAGAAATCTTCTGCATCCGTGGATGTTTTGCTGCCCTTGTCTAGCTTGGATTAATAGTTAGTCCATAGGCACACACCTGATCATCTACATTTGCCCTCTTACAGCACTAAACTATGTTTTCTACCTTTATCTTGCATCTACCTACCACTTCAGCATTTTATTAAAAATAAAAATAATAATAATAATAAAGGGAGAAATGTGGGATCAACATATAAATCAAGTATAAAAATCAAACGAATATTCGTATTTGACCTGATTGTTTATAGTTCATAATGCATGATAAAAACCGAAAGTTTCTGTGATGAATGCCCTTGTACTGTTCACCATGTAAGAATTTATTCACTATGTAAGAATTCGTTCACCATGTAAAAACTTGTTCGTTATGCTTCAGAAGATTGGAGACTGATGAGAATTAGGCTTGAGATGGATTAATGATTGTGCATTGAGCATTGACCCCCCTATACAGAATTTTATTGTTGTTAACAACCATTTGATCAATAAATGAGAGATGCCCTCTCAAAAAAAAAAATGCAGAGAAGATTAAAGTTCTCTGTGTTTTAAAAAAGAAAAAATGGAGAAAAGCTTATTTCTCATTTGATTCAACTAGCCTAGGTAACAAGCAACACCTCAGGTCACCTCTTAACATCACTCCACATGACTGCAGACAGCCTCCCCGACGTTACCATTTGAGGCTGACACTGAGGTTATTCTAAATAATACTTTAGTTTCTTCACCCCACCATGGTAGAATTATGCATCTGTACCTTTTATGACTTCATGTTCTTGAAATTAGCTGTGAATCAGGTATAAGCTGGCCTGGAGTTGCTGCATTTACTTGATATTGTAAAGTGAAAGTCACGTGTGTAATACACATGTCTGAGTTGTGCTGTTCTGTAAAAGTTTGCAAATAGGTCCTTTTGAACCAAAGGAGAAAGAAAATGTAGGATCTTCCTTTTGTGGGGCAAGGTAATGCTCAGAAGAATGTTGGGGGCCGGGTTCTGAACTCTGCCTCTGCTCCTCACAGTGGCATCTGAGGCCCTGCTCTTGGGGAGGGTGAAGTGGTGAGCGTGCGCCTGAGAGGCTCCCCGCTGATTGGCAGGGTTCTGGGTTCTGTGGGAGGTGGGGGTGTTACTGCCTAACAATTCATTAATCTGTCCATCTGTTTTAGGCAGTTTTCTGGGTTTGTGTTATATTTAACAGTTTTAAAAATTTGGTTTGCTTTAAAGAGGTACCTCCTGTCCGGGTGAGGGTGAGTTCATATTGAAATTTTCTATTCAAATTGAACAATACTGAAGTTTTAAACTTAAAAATTTTTTATACTTACATTGCTTTTCTCTTACACTGAAAACAGTTGCTAATATTAACATATTCATTTCTATATCTTTTAATACATATATTCTAAAATAACAATATCAGTATTATTGCTTTTAACTCCTGAGTTAAACTTTAGATCTCTTTCATCCTGAGAACACATCCCTCTAAGCATGTTAAAATATTTGCCTTAAAGCATTGCAACAATCAATTTCTTGATGTATTTGTTACCAATTAGGGATGTAAGTATACTTACTTTCAATTTTAGGAACTCTTGTTTTAAATATTTAAGGATTTACTTGGTCAAAAAATCAACATTAAATAAAAACACACAAGTCTTGCTTCCATCTCTGTCAACTCCATTTTCTGATTCAAAAAAAATTTGTGTGTTTCAACTTTTTGTCTTGCCCTTGTTCTTTCCCCCCTTCTCATCTGGAATGGTGTTGTTGTAGAGCTCCTCAAGAGGTCTGAGTGAGGTAGGTGGCTGTGGCAGAGTGCAGGAATGCTGAGGTGACTGAGGCAGGGCCCAGAGCTAAGGCAGGGTAAAGAGGGCAGCCTCAGGAGGTGGTGGCATGGCACGGGATGGGTAGTCAGAGCCTGAGCAGGGCATGGAGGGAATTCCAAGGGGGGGGGGCTACCTTTGAGTCCCAGCAAGGTGTGGGCTTCCACACAGTGATTCCACCTGATGCAAGTATCTGAGTACAGGTGGGGAGAGGAGAGCATCTGCAGTGGGCAAAGGGGCAGAGACAGTGGGGCGAGCTTGTGTACACACAGGTGGAGCAGAGTTTACAAAATATATCTATGCACATAGACATAAATATATATGTGTCTGTGTACACACAGACATGTACATGTATTCCTCTGTACCCAGCACTGTCTAATAACATGGGTAACATTTTAAGTTTTAGATTTTTCTGTGATGATATATATACAAAATTTTAAAAGTAAAAATTTACACAAACCAGAGGACTGGACTGGGTTAGGGAAACACATTCTGCCCATTTTCTGCCTGAAACCTGGAAGGAGGGGCAAGCCCCCTGTGTGCACTGCACCCACTCACATTTCCACCCCTCCAACCATGGCTCCTACTTTACACCGAGGCTATTCAGACAGCCTTAGAATCAGTCTCCCTGCAGTCACACCTGGAGTCTTTCCGTCACAAGCCAGGAACCTTCCATAATTCACAGCTCTGCCATCTCCTCTTGCTGGTACCTGTTAATGCACGAAGGTTACTTCCTGGCTGGCCTTTTCCATCTTCTCCAGTCTCATCATTTCTCACTTCCTTTTTCTGCACTTTCAACATTAACCCTTTGCTCCAGCCCTGCTTACAGCTATGTGGTTCTTCCACCCAACATGCTACTTGATGTTTGGAGTTGTGTACTTAGTTGCTTCTGTGTGGTTTTTCTCCTTCCACTAGAATATTGGGTTAGGAGAGTGGAGCCCTTGTCTGTTCTGTGTACAGCAGCATCCCCAACATTTTTAATGATTGCTGGCACTTCAAAGAAATTTTTATAGGATTTGTTGTATAAATGACGGAATGAATTCTCCAGTACCTTTACACATGCTGTTCCTTCTATTTAAACTGTCTTTTCTTAATTCCCTTCATGAGTTAAATACTATTTCTTTTGTAAAACTTGGTTAAAATATCAATTATTCCATGGAGCCATTGCTAGGATCTATCCCTCACTCCAGAAACACACACACACACACACACACACACACACATACACACACACACACACGTTTGGGTTCTCTCTCTCTTCTGAGCTTCCCTCACATACTCCTCCATGTATAAGTCCCATGAATAGCTGGCTGTTCAGAAAAGACTAATTCTCCCACTTCATCCTGTAGAATTGTTACCAGGGAGTGGCTGCCAAGGTACTGCATTATGTTGGGCCAATGTGACTAACTCTGACAAATGGCTTGTGGGCACCACTTCCAAACCTAGTCCAAAAAATATTCCTGTGACACCCTGTAGTTTCCTCTTTCTTCTACGTGTTGACTGGCTGTGAAGTATCCAAAAGAGAACTCTAAGGCCATGGGAATAGTCAGAGCCACATGAGGACTATCTTGCAAACTCCTGCACTATTCTGCAATACCAGTTGGAAATGCCGTCTATTGTGGCTAGTGACAGGGCTTGGGGCCCTTTGTTACTGAGGTTACCTTTCCCAACTTACACAGCATGCCTTTCCACAGTACAGAGTGCTGTCACTGCCATGTGTCTCTCCTTGTCTGTAGTCTGAGCTACTTGGGGCAGGGAATGTGTGTCACATCCCACATGACCAGGGTGTAGTTCAGGGTCTGGCACAGAACTTTGAGCAGTTAATCAGTTCGGCAGTGTGTTTATGACTCAGAAAAACTAAGACAAGGCCAATTCTTGGTTTTCTCCCTAACAGAGGTTTTCCTGTGGATTCGTCTGCTATTTCCACTATAGATGATGTTTTACCTTGAGCATCACTGGGGCCCCCTCCTCTCTGCTGAGACACCTCACCCGTCTTCCCAGGGCCCTGTGTGGGCAGGCTGCTCAGCTCAGGCTCTACCCACAGAGCTCACTGAGGAGAACTACTTTTGGAAAAGCCATCTATGCCTGAGATTTATTCTACCCTGCTCTGAAATGCTTTATTTGTTTTGTTTTTGCTTTAAATGTCACTTTTTTTTCCTGTTCACAGTGAAGTTGTGCCCAAGTTCCCTTCTCCTTTCCAGCCTAAACTGGTCATTACTGCTTCTTGCTTTGGTTACTTTATTCTGGTGAGCCCTACATTAAGTTGAGATCTAAAAAAAATTAGGTGGGCGTTAATTGTTTCTAAAACAAAGTCCAAAAACAAAATGGACTTTTCTAAGCTTACATCCAGCTCACCACATCAAGTAATCCCCTGAGATCTGGTGGGAGGATCACTTCAAGTCATTATGAATAACAGCAGAAGTTACCATCTCAAGTAACTATGTACTAGGCACTATAGTAGACATCTAAAATGCCTCATTTTTACAGTCTATTCAGGATACTTGAGACATTGAACAGAGGCAATATTAATGAGTATGTCAGGACACAAAGCATACACCTAGACTGGCCCAGAAAAAGCAGGGCAAATGGTGACCCTGGCCACATGTCAGGTGAAGAAACACTGATGTGGTGGAGCAGGCAGCTTATCAGGTCACACAGCTTGGGAGGAGGGAGGATTCAAAGACAGGTGGGCCTGACCCCAAAGCTCATGTTGTATTGCCTTTGTCAAAAGTGCTGGGGACAGTGGGAGGAGGTGGGAAGGCAGAGGGTGGAAGTGAGGAGAAGGGGAGATGAGGGTGACAGGCTGGTTCTATCAGCCTGCTCAGCTGGTCAGCCCCCAGGCTGCCACTCCCACTGCCTAGCTGCCCCCTTCTGGGATGCAAAGCCACATGGAGAGTATGGTGGGAAACAGTGAACACATGTTCAGTAATGATGTCTTTCTGAATTTTTCTGGGAGAAAGAAAGAGAAAATTAGAAAAAAAGAACCAAAACAGAGGCTTGGGAACTACAAGGTAATCTAAAGAGGTTCATGGGAAATCAAACCCCTGAGGCCTCACAGAAGACGGTAGGTTTTACCAGAAAATGTAACTTATTTTTCAGCTTTAAGACTATTTCATGACTCAACCAATGTTGTCAGGGAATTGTGTACCATTGCATATGCAGGTGGGTTTACACAATAAAGCTTCACAGTAGCAAATGCTTACCATGGAATAAGAAACTGTATCTGACTTGTGAATGCTATACTGTTTCAAGGCTGTTGCTTTGTAAATAAATGTTTTACTTGTGCACTTTACATTCACTACAATGCCTCCATTGCATCTGAAGAAATATGAAATTTAAAGAAATGACAAGCACTTCAACTGAACAAAAAAGCAAAAAATCACTCCCAAGGGGTATCTTACATGTCAGTTCACACTGAGTCACTTGATTGACGTGAGTCTGCCTATTGCCCCTGAAGTGCTATAAACAGATACTTCTCCGCTCCACACCCAGCACATCAGTTCAAGGAAAGGCACAATTATTTCTGCAAGTACACCTACCAAATGTTAGAAATGAGTTAGGAGGCAGCAACATGGAGATTGGGTTGTGAAAGTTTTAGGATGGAGAAAGTTGATAAATCAAACAGCAGAGAGAAAGAGAGAAAAGAGCATAAAAAATCTGCAACCCCAATCAGGATGGGCTCAGGGCTGGGGAGGAAAGCTGGGTTTTCCATTTGTCTGATAGCTGCCGGGTCTGATGCTACCATTTGCATCTCAGCTCACTTTTCCATTAAATCTCCGAGGTCCCTGATGTGTCAGCACTGACGGTACAGGAGACGCAGCTGAACGAATATCCATGTTTTTTAAACAAGCTCAAGAAATGTTACAAACTGAAACTGCTGCCACTAATATCTAGCTGTGTTTCCGCGTTTCGGTGTGGTTACATGTTAATGCTTTCCTCTATTAAGAGCCTTTCCTGAAATCCCCTGATGGGCTGTTTGGTTAATTCATTCTTCTCTGCCATCAGGGACTTAGGGAAATCCTGCAAGGCCAGCTTTCCATTCGGCGATGCTGTGACCAAGACTGGGTCAGCTTCATTTGATAAGCAGGGAGAGTCTTAGCCTCTGCCGCTAGTACACCTTAGACTGCAGTCAACCCACCGTTTGCTGAGGAGGCATGTTTTTGCCTCTGGTAAAATGCAGGCATCAGCTGTCAATTCCTTCTGAGTTTAAAGAATGGGCTAAGATTCAGGAATTTTTTAAATATCCTTTGAAAGGTATCACAAAGGTGTTATCTTTGTCTCTTACTTACTCAGGAAGATTTGTAAATGTCTTCCCCATGTAAACTTGGCCATTTCTGTCCCTCTCTCATAACCAATGGGAAGGACAAGTATTGCCCATCAGCACTCAGTGCTGAAATATGACTCAGTAAATCATCCTCAGTTGAATGATTCATTTCAAAGTCTCCTCAATTCATTTGGATGATATTACATCATATTTGCACAACTGCAGGGGTAACTAGGCATTATTTTTTAAGCATTTATAATGTACCATGCTCAGGACTAAACATTTTACATTCATTGACTCACTTAAGTCTCATAAATATAATTCGAGGTAGATACTATTATTACCTCACTTTATGGATATCCAGGAAGAATATCTATTAAGTAGAAAAATTAAAACATAAATTTGTGTTACTCCACACAGACTTACAACTATTGCAGAACTATTCTAGGAGTGCCTAAGACTACAGATTCTAGGTCATTTCAACCACTGTAAGGATGGGGTCCAGGATATGCTACCCCAAATGATGGTAACTTGGAATATTGAATATTTAAAGCTGAAGGAGTTTGGTAAAAATCAAAGAAGCAAGAGGTTCACTCTGACCTTCTCCACATCCTTTACCCCTGAAACAGATCATACACCCCTTATGTGAGAGGTACCCTCCCTATACCCAGAAGAGAGGAGAATCCTTTTCTTTGAAGACAAAGGGACACAAGGAAGAATCCTAACGAACAGGTCTTGATAAGTTCCCCCCTATTTACTACACTACCTATACTCCTTAACCTGTCCTATTTCTCCACAGCTGCCCACTTCTTATCAAACCCTGCACAAAAATGCTCAGGGCCAAATGCTTCTCTGGGTCTTCACTTCCTTTTGAAGTCTCCTATATCACATAAAAGCTATGAATAAATGGGTGCACTTTTCTCTGTTTAATCTTTGTCAGTTTAGTTTCAAATCCAGCAACCCTCAGAGGGTCATGAACAACTCCCCACCCCCTGCAGTGGCCCCAGTTGATAGTAAGCACAGCACTCTACAGCGGGCATCATTCTATCATTTAGATGAGGAAATTGAAGCTCCAAGCATTTACATGACTGGCCTAAGGTAGGGCTGCCAGACTTGGGGTAAAAACACAGGGTATAGTTCAGATGATAGCAAAAAATATTTTAATATAGGTATGTCCAAAAAATTATTTGTTCTCTGAAATTCAAATTTAACTTGTGTTTGTCTGGCAACTTTAGACCAAAGTCCCAGTTCTGGTGTAAGACAGGCTCCTTCTCTGAGCCCAGGGCTTTCCACTACTCCGGGGGTGTGTGCCCACACTCTCCACCCAGAGCTGTGAATGGACAGTTATAGAAACAGCCTCGCTCAGACACTCAGATAGCTGTGGAAGCTAATACTTGTCACTACAGCCATATCAGCCTTTTAGTTGGAATCTAATCCATACACCTTGGGGTCAAACATTATAACATTCTTAATAAGTCAACTTAGTTTTTGTTCTAAATCCTCCTTATCCTAGGATAGTGGAAGCAGAACTTCCCAACCCTCTTCCTGGGATGTGCCACCGGGAACACAGAAACACAACAGAAAACATATATTGGTCTATGGCTCATTCCTGACCCTGGGCTCCTAAAGCCCTGGGAATTTCCTGGGTAAGAGTGTCTTTTATACTAAGTAGGTGGTTCTGGGAGGGTTCTGCTCGGGTGTCTGGCAGGCAGAAAGCCCACGCCATGATTAGAACCTTGGAATTTTCAGCCTCACCCCTCCATTCTCCAGCGAAAGGGGAAGTGATAGAAACGGAGTTAATAATAGGTCATACCAGTGTCTCCAAATACGGAGTTTGGAGAGCATACGTTTTTAGTCTTTATGAATACAGTTACTGTGAAAAATTGCATGGTGTATTTTTTTGGGACAGTTTTTCAGAGCAGTTGTCTAAATACTGGTGACACAATTCTTGGATCCTAAGGTGAGACTTACCTTTTCACTGGTAAAATATTTTTTAATGGTTCTTTTCTGTTTTATGGATTTTAGTTTATCTTGAGTACAAATCCTTTATCAAATGTGTATTTTGCAAATATTTTTTACCATTGTGTGTCTTGTGTTTGGGTTCTCTGAACAAGATCTTTTAGAGTAGAAAATTTAATTCTATGAAGACCAAGAAATTTATTATTTTTCTTTTGTGGATAGGCTTTTGGTGTTGGGTGTTAAAAGTCATCAGCAAGGTTGTGTAGATTTTCTTGCTTTTACCTAGAATTTTATAATTTTCCATTTAATATTTGCCTATGGAGAATTGTGAGTGAATTTTGGTGTAAGTTGTAAAGCTGTGTCTACCTTCAGTTTCATTGTGTATGGTCTCCAACAAATTGTTTGGAGAAGATGTAAGAAATTCGTGCCCACTGCGGTTTGAATTCCCAAAGTGTTGTGGTTCATCATTTTAGCCACGAGGCGGCGCCACGTCCTCTGAGCTGTGGCCGCTCCTCCCGTACCGCCCCCCGTGGCCCGCAGGCGGAGCCTGGGCTCTCATTGTGGACCCGCGCAGCGCACGTGCGTTCAGCCCGCGGGACTTTGCTTCTGGCGCTGAGGGGAGCCGGGATTCGTCCGGCTCCGCGGCATCCCCGGGACCCCGCGGGCCGCGTCCGCAGTGACGGCTCGGTTTCCTCGGGACCCACGGGAAGGAAAGGAGAGGAGAGGCTCCCCGTGCGCCGCATGCCGAGCGCTCCCCTCCAGGGCCGGGGGAGGAAGGCCTGCGGCGGGGAACGGGGTCTTCTCGGAGTTTGGGGGCGAGGCGGGCGCGGGTGAGTTTGGGCTGCGGGTGCGGCGGACGGTGCTCGGGGCGAGTTCGGGGCGCGGGTGAGTTTGGGCTCCGGTTGCGGAGGGCGGCGCGGCGGGGCCGGGGCGGGTGCGCGGCGTCCAGCGCGTCCCCAGGAGCCCGTGTCTCTGCGCCGTGCGCCCCGTGCCCCGTGCCGCGGGTGGATTGGCCGCACCTGCGGGACGCCCGGCAGGCTCCAGGCCTCCTTCCAAACGAGGCTCTGAGACGGGAGTGTGGTCAAGGAACTTGGCTGCTGAGGCGGCCCGCTTACCGGGGCGCAGTCCTTGCTGTGCGCCGAGCACACGGGGAGGTTTCCTGGGAAGGCTACCCAGGGTGGCGGCCGCCTGGGAGGCCCCCGGGACGCAGCGCGGCACTGACCCAGCCCGACGACCGAGGGCGGCCCCCACCCGCGGCCTGGCTCCGGGGTCTCGTGAGCCGGCTCCTTGGGCAGAGCGGGTTTGGGGGGCGGAGGGCGTGGGCACCCGCGTCTGCTCTGGCGCCACGCGGCATCTCAGTTGCTGCAGCTCCGCAGTGTAGTGGGAGGTCAGGGTGCGGCGCCCCGGCTCTGCTTTCCCAGGATGGCTGTGTGGGGATTAGATCCCGACTGCAGGGTGTTTGCTCCGCTCCTGTGAGGAGTGCGACGGAGTTTCGGTGGGGGTCGCCCAGAGTCTGCACGTTGCTGTGGGCCGAGGGGACTTGTAATAACCTAACCTTTCCCGTCCACGTCCGCAGTGTCCACAGTTTTCGGAGCTCAGGCCTCCCACCTCCTTGGTTAAGTTTGTTCTTAGGTACCTGTAACTTCCAGGGAAAATTCCGGGGTAAAATACTTTTTAACCGAGCTCAGTCCACTTCTGCTCACCAGTGTCTCTCAAAACCTGGCTGCGGAAGAAGGGGCCCTGCTGAACTTATCCAGGCCAGATATGCCCTCGCTAGTCCTTACAATTACCTGTTGATATAGAGATGGACTACTTCTCTCCACCCCGTGGAAACAGCTACTGATGTGGAGATTGACTAAGGCCAGGTGAGAGATTCTGGAAATGCTGCAATTTTACCCACAGCACTTTGTTTTTTATGATGCACTTGTAAAGGGCATTGTTTCCTTAATCTCGCTGATGTTAGTCTTTAGTGAATACAAGCAACAGACTTTTGTATGTTGGTTTGGTATTTTACAAGTTTATTGAATTCATTTTTAGTTCTAACTGGTCTTTGGTGGAGTAAGGTGGGAAACTGGAATTCTAAAATTCTACTGTTTGTACCCCAGGTCGTCCCAATGCCCAAGGCTCAGTGGCTACAGGGGATCATCCCACATACCTTCTAAAGATCCCTGGACCCCTGCACGGTGAGTAGCGCCCCCTTCGTGTGAACTGGATGGGGAGGGCTTGGCCTCTCTTGACAGGGTATTATGTCTCCTCTGCTTTTCTTATGGTTGTTTTGCAAAGTGATTTACTTTCCAGCAATTTCAAACATACACAAATCTTGCAGTGTCAGTACAGATTCTATTTATACTGAATTTCCTAGCATCTCACTTCACCACAGTGGCCACTAAACACAAAATGCTGGAGAGTTCACCCCAAACAGGGACATGCTTCCAGGAAACTACCACCTGACTCTAAATTTAGGGAAGTATTAGGGTCTCCACATGATAATCCAATGCACAGACCCACCGCAGCTGTCACCACCCACCCCAGCTGTGTGCACACGTCTTTCTGTCCTGATGCAGTTCCCTTTTTCTGGAACTGTACCCGAGACTTTACCTCGGGCTCTCCAGGACCTCACATAAGTGGGATCACATAATATTTGTCATTCTTTGAGGGGGACATTTCACTGAGCATAATGGCTTTGGTGTCCAGTGTGTAGCAGGTTCTAGAACTCCTTGTTTACTCCACTGTGTAGAGACCACATTTTTTTCATCTGTCTGGACACCCGGGTCATCTCCACCTTTTGGCTGTTGTGAATCATGCAGCTGTGAACATGGGTGTGCAATGTCTAAGTCCCTGCTTTCATGTCATTTGGGTAAATGCCCTGAAATGGAATTGCTAATCATATGTTAATTCTGTGCTCGAGTTTCTTGGGACGCCCTCCACACACACAGTTTTCAAAGCAGCTTTGGACCATTTTTCTTTATTTCTGTATTTGGCAGAATAATGCAGTTTATGGGTCAACCCTGTTTTGTTCATCCATTCACCCCGTTAAGTGCATTTGAGTTGTTTCTACCTTTTTGCTGTGGTGAGCAGTGCTGCCAAGAACTCATGGGCCAGTTTCTGTTTCAACAGCTTTTTCATTTCTTTGGTATATGTATCTAGGAGTGGGTGTTTACCCACAATTAGGTAATTGTATTATATATTATGAGGAAATGCCAAGCTGTTGTACACAAGCTGCATGTTTTATATTTCCACAAGTATAGGTTAGGGGCTCCAATTCCTCTACATCCTTGGCAACATGTGATTTTGAATTTTCCTGAGGACGGCCACTGCTGTGTGCTTGCAGGGGGTGGTCACTGTGGTTTAATTTGCATTTCCATAGCAAGTAATGCTGAGTTCTTGTGCTTGTTGAACGTTTGTATGTCTTGCTTGGAATTTTTCATCCGCTTTAAACATTCGGGTGTTGTTTTGTTGCCTTGTACAAGTTTGTGGTGTTTTCTGGGTTACAGGCTCTTGTCAGATGTACAATGTGGAGATATTTTCGTCCATTCTGTGGCTGTTTTTCACTTTCTGGTTGGTGACTTTTGATGCAGAAAAGGTTTTAATTTGGGGGAACTGTAATTTATGCTTTCTTCCGTTGCTTGTCCTTTGGTGTCAGATCTGAGAAACCATGGCTAAATCCAAGGTCATGAACGTTTATCCTCATGTTTTCTTCTAGAGTCCATACTTTTACCTATTATGTAAGCCCTTTGTTTTGAGTTAATTTTTTTATGTGACATGAGTTAAGGGTTCAGTTTCATTCCTCCGTACATGGACAGTCATTTGCCCAGCACTGTTTGCTGAAAAGACCATTCTTTCCCTAATTTGGTGTTGTCCACCCTTGTTAGAAAGCAATTGACTGTAGATGGTTGGGGTCACTTCAGGGCTTTCCACTCAGTTTTGTTGATCTATACATACAGTTGACCTTTGACAACATGGGGTTTTGTGTAGCTGACATCCCACAGAGTCAGAATCCACATAAAATCTCTCTCTCCCCCAAACTTAAGTATTATCCTAAATCTGATTCCCTATTTTGACTGAAAGAGTTACCAATAATATAAACAGTCAATTAACACATATTTTGTACATGGTACATGTTTTGTGCTGTATTCTAACAGTAAGGTACGCTAGAAAAAAGCAAATGTTTCAAATCGTCTTAAGCCTTTAAACATTTTTTATATATATTTGTGGAAAAAAATCCCCTCAAGTGGACCTGGGCAGTTCACACCCCTGTTGTCCATGGGCCAACTGTGTATGTTTGTGACAATGTCACAGTGTTTTATTTACTGTTACTTTGTACTAAGATTAGATATTGGGGGCTATGAGCCTTCAGCCTCGATTTTCATTGTCAACGTTGTTTTCAAGGGCTCTTTGGGTTCCCTTGAAATTCCACGTGTCAGGATGAGCTGGTACATTAAAGCCTGTGACTTTTCAAAGAAATCACATTGACTCTGTAGGTTGCATTTGTGTCATTGCCACCCTAACAGTATTTAAGTCTTTCCATCAACATGAGTAGACTATACATGTATTAAATCTTGCTTAGTTTTTAAATTATCAATGTTTTATAATTTTCAATATAAAACATTTGCACCTTAAGTCTATTCTTAGTATTTTATTAATGTTCACATTATTTAATGTGGAATTTTAAAAAAGACAGGCTTCTCCTCTGAGCACAAGGCTCTTTCCATCACCCTGTGGGAGGGGCCTTCACTCTCCACCCAGAGCTGCAAACGGACAGTTAGAAACACAGCCTGTCAGACTCTCAAATAGCCATGGAAGCTGATACTTGTCTCTATAGCTAAGTTGGCCTTTTATTTGGAATCTCAGTCTGTACATCTTGGGGTCACACGTTATACGTTATATTTTTTGTATAACTCAACTTAGTTTCTGTTTTAAATCCTCCTTCTCCTGGGATAGTGGAAGCACAACTTCCCAACTCTCTCCCTGGGATGTGCTACCGTGAACATGGAAGTACAGTAGAACACATGTATGTTGGTCTGTGCCTCAATCCTGACACTGGGCTCCTAAAGCTCTGGGTATTTCCTGAATAAATGTGGCATCTTTTGTTCGAAGTAGGTGGTTCTCGGTGGGTTCTTCTGGGTGTCTGACAGGCAGAAAGCCCAAGCCATGATTAGAAGCTTGAGATTTTCAGTCTCACCCCTCCATTCTCCAGAGAAAGGGGAGGGGATCAAAATGGAGTTAATAATATGTCATACCAGTGTCTCAAAATATGGATTTTGGAGAGCTTCCAGGTTGGTGAATGCATCCATGTCGTGTACTGGGAGGGTGATGGGTTCCAACCCCACAGGGAAGAATGAAGCCTTCTGCTGGCCGAAGGCCGATGCCTTCATAATCCCAAAGAAGCTGTTAGAAACCATTTCTCACGTGGTGTAGACCTGTAACCTCCAGTGATCAAGGCACCAGCTTCACTGGGCAAATCACTGTACAGGTTGTAGTGAGATGTAATGGATGTACCCCAATTTGCCAAAGCATTCATCTGCTGAAACACATCCTGATTTCTTTAAGTTTTTAGCCTTTATGAACAGAGCTATTGTGTAAAATTGCATGGTGGCTTTTGTTGGGGCATGGTTTTTCAAAGCAGTTGTCTAAATAGTGGCAATGTAATTCTTGGATGTTAAGGTGAGACTTTTTAAAATCGTAAAATATTTTTAATGGCTCATTTTTGTTTTATGGATTTTTGTATATCTTGAGTACAAATCCTTTATCAAATATGTGTTTTGAAAATATTTTCTTTCAGTTTGTGTCTTGTGTTTTGGTTCTCTGAGCAAGGTCTTTTAGAGTAGAAATTATAATTCTATAAAGACCATGTGATTATTTTTCTTTTGTGGATAGGCCTTTTGTTTTGGGTGTTGAAAGTCTTCAAGGTTGTGTAGATTTTGCTTTTACCTACAAATTTTATTTTGCATAAAAATTTGCCTATGGAGAATTTTTTTAATGAGTGTCCCATTAAAAAATTTTTTTAAATTAAGGTATTATTGATATACACTCTTATGAAGGTTTCACATGAAAAATCACTGTGGTTACTACATTCACCTGTATTATTGAGTCCCCTCTGTACCCCATTGCAGTCACTGTCCATCAGTGTAGTAAGATGCCACAGAGGCACTACTTGTCTTCTCTGTTCTACACTGTCTTCCCCGTGATCCCCCACATCATGTGTGCCAATCATAATTCCCCTCAATCCCCTTCTCCCTCCCTCCTCACCTGCCCTCCCCCACCCTCCCCTTTGGTTAACTGCTAGTCCCTTCTTGGAGTCTGTGAGTCCGCTGCTGTTTCATTCCTTCAGTTTTACTTTGCTGTTATACTCCACAAATGAGGGAAATCATTTGGTATTTGGCTTTCTCCACCTGGCTTATTTCACTGAGCATAATATCTTCCAGCTCCATTCATGTTATTGCAAATAGTAGGATTTGTTATTTCCTTACAGCTGAGTAGTATTCCATTTTTGATGGGAGCCATGCTACTCAAGCTGTGTAGCAAAGCTCAGGCTGGAGAAAGACCCCCCACAAATCAAGGGCCTTCACAGCTGGCTCCCTCTATTACCCACCTTGATTTTGTTATTCTCCATTATACTATTGGCTTGGTGTTTGCTTGCATTGTTGCCAAGGGCTAAGCTAACCTTTGCTAAGCAGCAGGGAAAGGAGGAGAACGTAAACTTCCCAGAAGCTTTTCAGGATAGTGGTCCTGAAAAATAGAACATGCAGAGGCCAGATGGCAATCTTGGCACAGAATACCAAAATGTGCAGGTAGCTAGTCACTGACTACCCCATCTCCACCTAAGTGGGAATGCCCCTCTTTTTTGGAATGCTAGTGAAATTAGTGATGAAGAGTTTTATAGGAAAATTAGAGAAATAGAATTATAGGGGAATACTGAATGGAATAACCCTGTTTGACACTGAATCAATCTTCTCATGTTTTCTTCCATCTGCTACTTCCATAGTTTTTCTTTTTCCTTCCTAATTACAGCCCTTTACTAGAATTTGTGCCTCATATATGAAATTACCAAGTACCATAATTCTTCCAAGTGATAATAATACCTCAAGACAAGTGCTGGGCATAGAAGCCACGGGGCATAAATCTTCAAAGAAGTGAAAAGCTAACATTTTCAAAGAACATTAATTCTCTCTCACTTACCAGCTTTATATCTCCCTGTATGGCCCCAGAAGATGGCTGGTTAGCCAGAGACAGGTAAGATTCCTCAAGGGAGGAACAACCTAAGACAGGCACAGTCACATGGGGGCCATCAGGTGAGAAAATGGGGGCCAACAGAGGTGAGGCTTAGAACCTCACCCCCCAGTTTTGAAAGAAATCATCTACACCTGTGGATGTTTTGTTTCTCTTGTCTGGCTTGGATTAATACCTGGTCTATAGGCACAAACCTGATCATCTACACTTGCCTTCTTACAGTTCTAAATCATGCTTTCTATCTTTATCTTGCATCTACCTATGATAGAATAAATATTCTGAGAAGATAAAGTGTACCCATTGCATTAAAAATGTAGATGATGATACCTGCCTAGCTAACTGTGGTAGTGAGTGACCTGTATTTCACCCCGAGCTGATAGACTCCATAGTCACTGCTACATACTGCATGCTCCTGTGGTCACATGCAGTGCCTAGAAACTGTGTAGCATAGAAACATAAAACAATAGAGTGCATGTTGCCAGGAAAAGTTTCGGTCAAGGAACAGAAAACGATCACCCAACACTTGACCAACCATGAATAGATTAGAAAGAAGAGGAAAGAGTAAAGCTTGCCTATACCTATTGATCAACTGCCTATACCAATTAATCAACAGAACAATAAATAGTAATCATGTCCTTGTGCAAAATGGTATAAATAAAGCTGTCATCAGCACTTTGTCGAGAGACCACCTCCATCTGACTGTGTGTCCTGTCTCTCCATGCACTGCGTCTCATCCTTTTTAGCTTCACACCCTCCTGCTGGAGCTGGATTCCGGCACATTGTGTTTATGTACCACACCTTCTTTATCCATTCATCTACTGATGGACACTTAGGTTGCTTCCATATCTTGGCTATTGTAAATAGTGCTGCAACAAATGTAGGGGTGCATATGTCTTTTTGAATCTGAGAAATTATATTCCTTGGGTAAATTCCTAAGAGTGGAATTCCTGGGTCAATTGGTATTTCTATTTTTAGTTTTCTAAGGAACATGCCTATAGGGAATTTTGAGTTACTTTTGGTGTAAGTTGTAAAGCCTGTGTCTCTTCATTTCATTCCTTTTATTCTCAAAGTGGAGAAGACACAGGAAATTTGCCCCGATTGAGGCTTGAATTTCCAAAGATTTGTGGTTTATCAGTTTAGCCACAAGGGGGCACCACCTTTCCTGAGCTGTGAGCGCTGTCCTGCCCCACTCACCATGACCCACAAGCCATGCCTCTGCCCTCTTTGTGCACCAGTGGGGTGCATGCGTGGTCAGGACGCAGGCCTTTTCTCCCGGCTCTGACTGGTGCTGGAATTGCTCTGGCTCCCCTGCGGCTCCGTGACACCGTGGGCCGTGTCCACAGTGACAGGTCGGTTTCCTGAGGACCTGCAGTAGGGAAAGGTAAGGAGAAGCTTTCTGTGCATTGCCTGCTGAGCGCTCCTCTTCAGGGGCCAGGGGAGGAAGGTCTGCGATGGGGAACGGGGTCTTTGTGGAGCCTGGGCTTAGACAGGTGTGGCTGAGTTCAGGGTGTGGCGGGCGGCACTCAGGGCAAGTTTGGGCCTGGGCTGAGACCGGGCCGGGGCGGGTGTGTGGCCTCCAGCGCTTCCCCTGGAGTCTGTGTCTCTGCACTGTGCACTTCGGGCTCCAGGCTGCAGGTGTCCTTCCTAATGAGACTCTGTGATGGGAATGGGGACGGAGGGGACTTGGC